>NC_080782.1:191909190-193327315 GCF_028018385.1 Neofelis nebulosa | reverse complement strand
GAGCTAGGATTCAAATTCAGGCAGCTGAGACCAGTAAGAGAACCAAAACCAGAGATGGTGCTTTAGCACAGTGCTGAAGAAACAGAAGAGGGTTCCAATAGCGTTACTAAATATTCATTGATGTGGTTCAGATTCACTGAGCAGAAACATCTTACCTTGATGAAGTTCAGTCTTAGAAAACCAGGAGTAACCATTTAGGCTATGGGTAGAACTAGAAGACTGGCAAATGGAACTTACCTATTTTGTCGGTTTCATTAGGAAGTAAGCCGGATGTACAGCTTCCTATGCTAACCTCCAAATTGTGTGTTGGCCCTAAATTTCTTTTCCCATGCTTTCCCTATCGAAGGGGTCTGGGGCTCATTGTATTTTGTGCACTCTGGATACTTCCATCACTAATTTACTTTTTGTTTTGGTAAGTGGCTTTCCAACCATCTCCATAGCTACTCCCTTTCTTACTTTTGCCTTCTGCTTTCAAGGTATCACATCTTTGGCACCTTGGTCCCAGTCATCTTCTTTTTCCCACTTTCCGTCTACATCCTTCAGGACTCAACTTCTCAACTGAAGTTTTTAGCCATCCTCCACTAAACCTTGAGTTATATACAACTTTCTTAATTCCAAATCTGCAACCAGAGTTCATTACCTTTCCCACTTTGTTATTACCTAATCCCCACTGTATTGGATATCTGGAGTACATCTAAATTTTCTGCTTATTCTTTTTCTTTTAACCCCAAGGCCTATTTTAAACTAATGGCCAAACCCTTGAGTCCAGAGATCTCATTTGCATTAGAAGTAAATAAAACAGTAAAATTGCCATCAAGAAATGGGTCCTAAATGTGTAGAACATTAAACAGATAAATTGACCCAATAATTTTGCTTCCAATTATATGTGTAAAAAACTTAATGCATCCTTTAAATGGTATGCTTTTCTAAATTAAAGTCTAAAAGTCATCAAAATATCTTTTCATGTTTTGTTTTTGATCATAAAATGCATCTATAAAGTAGATACATAAAATTCTACTATATTATAAAATATCAGAGGGATGAAAGGATAATAGTAAAAGAAATTGGTTATGTATTACTGTCAATAAACTCACTGTTAGGCATATAATTTTTACTGAAATAAATGTACTAACAGCAATAGGGAATATACATAGTATGAAAAAGAATTCCCTGTAAAATATTTAAGAGTTTAAAATTTGTTGTATTAAACTCACTGTAACCTTGTAACCAGATAAAGAAGTTGGCGTTTTCTTTTACAGCCATGGGAATGGTGATTCTCAGAAAAAAATCCATAATGGAGAACTTCAAGTAATTAATCATTAAAAAAATTATGAAGACAATTCTTTTGTAAAAAATTTTTAATGTTTTTATTTATTTATGAGACAGAGAGAGACAGAACATGAGCAGAGGAGGGGCAGAGAGAGAGAGGGAGACACAGAATGTGAGGCAGGTTCCATGCTCTGAGCTGTCAGCACAGAGCCCGATGCGGGGCTCAAACTCACGGACTGTGAGATCATGACCTGAGCTGAAGTCGGATGCTTCACCAACTGAGCCACCCAGGTACCCCTGAAGACAATTCTTTCCGAAGTAAAACACCTGAAAAAAGATAAGTGTTAGTCTTTGGCAACCACAAAGAGCAGTAATTCCTGGTTTAAGAACAAAACAGAAACAGGAGGGAATTTTTGTTTGGTTTCTTTCATGTGAAACTGAACATAAAGTATAATCGCTATGAGCATCACCAAAAGGAAGAGGAACAGATACTAAGTGGCAAAAGCATTATTTCCACATCAATAAAGCATGGAATTTGGAGTGATAAAATAAGAGAAGTATGTGGATATGTATGTGGGATATGCAGGACAGCAAAGGACGATGGTGCTTCCTTTGATAAGAATACTCTAGAATCATATAATAGGCAGCTTTCTAGCCTTGAGGTCCCAAAAGACCTCCATACTGAGAAGCAACAAGCAGGGTATTGCCCTGTATATGTAGTAGAAGGAAAACTATGGCGTGGCCCATGAGAAAATCGCAAGTCAGCTCAGTTTCCTGTCACTTGCAAAACAGTTACCTCCATCTACTTGCTTTCTACCCCAAATCCCAAATGGATTCTCCATTTCACTAGGAAATCTGAAAATTACTTGTATTGAGGAGGGAATGGAAAGTTCAGGGAGAATTAGCTACTAAACTTAGAGAATGTTTTGAAGCATAGACAAGAGGATCTCCTCATGGGACAGGGAGTCTAGAAATTCAGACTAGATCCATTGAGGACTTGCCAGATGCACCTGTGGTACCAGGGAGGAGGTAATGGGGCACACACAGTTGTGTGAATGAGTGGAGAGGCAGGGAGACAATGTGCCAGTATGGTAAAGTATGCCCTGGCCATTTCATCAAATCACATTTGCAAATACCATAACCTCTCCTCTCTTGAATCTGTTGGAAGAAAAAGAAATACTATACCCCCTTCCCCCCAAATGAAATTGAGAGAATGATTGATAATGTGTTTTTCATGCTTGCAACTCAATTCTGAGAAAGTTTCCATATAAATAGAATTTATGATTATTATAATACTGGTTGCCCAGGTTTCTTAATAAAGTTCGGAAGTTCTGCTAGGAGCAAAACTGGGGTAAGGCAGTTATGAAAAGCATTGTGAATACTTCAGACTACCCATGGAGCAGGCTTTGGGAAATATTTTTATTTCCTCCTGTACTTTATTCATTTCCTTGACACTAAAATGAACTTTAAAAATGACAGCATTTGTTGTCCGCCCATGAAAAGACCAGACCTCAGATAATCTGTGAGACTTTTTGCTAAAATGAGATTTTGTTTGAAAACGTCTTCCTAAATGTAAAAAAAAAAAAAAATCCCCTGAAAAGGTAAAAACCATAGTGAGGGACATCCTGGTGGCTAAAATTAGACCTGTTCCTATTAGCAAAGGCCAGGGCTCACAATGGGGAAATGTGGAGGCACCTTTGTTGAGAACATCTGAACCTTTTCATCATTGCTGGATTCCTAGGGAGCGACAGGCATTATATATCCTGCTTTCAATTATACTTTCTCATCTTCTGTGCTATCTTAATTTGATAGTTGGTAAGGCCATGAGAAAAAAACACTAACTGAGGTTTCTCTTTTAAGTATATCCTTCTAATGGGATTTTGAGATGAAAAATATAAATCCTGGTAATATTTTCTGTTAGTGTTTTTGTTTTTTTTTTTCTCTATCACAGCTAGAAATAAAAGTTTGGTGGTTTCCCTCAGCCATTCTCTCTCACAAAACTGAAAATCTGAGGAAAATAATTTCTATGCTTTCTCATGTTCTCAAGGTTCAGGAAGCTGCAAAATCAGGAAAACAGAGATTTTAGAATTAAACCACTTACGTATAAAAAAAAAGAATCACTTTTAAAAAAAAGTAATCCTTTTTTTTAGTAGAGTATCCAGACAGGGATGAATAAAACCAATTTCTAACTTTCCCTCGATTTTCCCATGTCTTCAAAATAGAGAAAAATAAATAAAAATAACAGAAATGGTGTCACATGAAAACAAAGTTGGTAAAATGAACACAGTGGCCTTTAATGAAAGGCTTTCCAGCTTTCTCCTTAAAGATGTGGAAGTCTTTTTTCCCCAGCTTTATGAAGGTATGATCAATAAATACAAATTGTATGTATTTAAGGTGTACAATGTGATGATTTGGTATACATATACATTGTGAAGTGATTACCACACTCAAGCTAATTAACATATCTATCACCTCACGTAGTTACCAGTTTTGATATCCGTTTGTGGTGAGAACACTTGAGATCTACTCTCTTACCAAGTTTCAAGTGTCTGCAGTCACCATGCTATACATCAGGCCTCGAGAAATTACACATAATTGAAAGTTTACCCCTTGATCAATATCCCCCCATTTTCCCCAGGTGTGGTAGTGTTTCATGGGAAATAATTTTTGTCATACTGTAGTAAGAAGAGAAAAAATAAGCAAACCTGTAGCATATTTCTAAAAGCAGAAAATATCTCCAGGGAAGCAATCAATCTGCAGCCCTGCTATGGGAGGAAAGCCAATGGTATTTATTTCATCAAGGCATCTTTATGAAGATGGAGAAATTCGGTTTGTGAATCATGGCAGCCTTTCCCAAATAATGAGAGTATTCTGTGAGGCTCTGAGTTACCCAGAGAGGGTTGCTAATCAAACATCTATTCCATTTGCAAATTCTAAATTGGAAATTTTAATAAGATTCAACCACCTGAATTGCTTTTCTTGGCAGTGTTTTCTTTTTTTGGAACCTAGGAATTGTGATTGCTACCATAGCCTCTTTACAGTACTAAAATCAGCCTTGGTTTGATTAACCCTGTGATAATCATATTAAATACTTTAATTTTAGTTTTATTTCAGTTATTTTATAGATGTTGACTTGGAAAATGTTTAGCAAAAGAGGGTATTTTGTTTTTTTAAGTGGCAGACCCCTGTCCCTTTCTGCTTCTGTTCTCTAACAAAAGGAACAAGAAACAGAAGCCAAACTAATAAATTGGAGATATTGGTAACCAGAACTACGTTATATGTAGAAAGACTGTCAAATGCAGTGAAGGTCAGATAGAGATGAGGGAAGATGCTGAGAAAGCATGCCTAAAGCTAGAATTTCAAGCAATGGGGCAGAACATAGTTCTGCAAAGTAGGTTTTATGAATTTAACCAAGTGAGCAGAGTTAATCCCAACAATAATGGCAAAAATGGACATCGTGGACCTCTTGAGAAAAGCACACCACTATTCCTGCTCTCTCTTCCAAAAATCGCAGCTTGAAATTAATCATGAGGAAATAACCATACAGTGTAGACTGAGAGTATTGTGGGCATCCAACAGAAATAACATGGACACCCACCCAGAATTTGGTACCCATACTGAGATTGATAATCTCTCTTTCTCTCTCTCTCTCTCTCTCTCTCTCTCTCTCTCTCTCTCTCTCACACACACACACACACACACACACACCGATGGTATGGAAAGGTTTATTACTCACATAATGAACTTTCTGGGTAAAGTAGGTGGCTCCCAAGCACATCCAAAAATAGAAAGGAACAAGAGACTGGCTTGGGGTTTTTATTGTGATTAGGAGTGTGGCAGAGGCAGGGTTCCTGCATAAGAAAAGGAATTTACATTGTGTAAGCCTCCAAATGTACCCAAAAATGGACTATCTGGGTTTTCTTATCAGCTGCCTACATGTGGGACAGAAGGGGGAGAAGAGAGACTTAAAAGTTGTTAACAAAAATAAAAAAAAATTGTAAGACTCTGTTGCAAAGGGATGCTTTGCAAAAGAATTGGCTTAAGCTCTTATAAAATGTCAATATAAAGTGTAAAAGCATACAGAACTGTTCCACATTAAAGAACATTAAAAAGACATGACAACTAAATTCAATGTGTGATCTTGGATTGGAACCTGAATTAGAAAATAATGCTGTAAAATGCATTATTGTGGCAATTGGTGAATTTTGAATATAAATGATATATTGTAGTTACCTGGTAGCAAAGTCAAATTTCTTCAATTATACTGTGATTTTCTGAAAGTATGTTTTTGTTTTAGGATATACATAAAGTATTTATGGGTAAAGAATCATGAAGTCTGCAACTGATTCAGTAAATAATATTTATATACATACATTACAGGTATGTGTATACTTATACAGATAGAGAAAGCAAATGTATCAAATGTCATCAAATAATGAACCTAGTTAAGAAGTGTATATATACAAGTTTACCTTCTTGCAAATTTTCTGTAGTTTCAAATTTTTCCAAAATAAAAAAGATGAAATAAAGGTAGGGTGAAATCTTTTCACAGGAAATACAAAATGGGATTCACAGACTGACAGAAGGAAGTTTGTTGAGCCTTTTGAGTCACTAAGGAGAATATGAAGGGATCAGATGAATAAGAACACACACAGAGACTACTTTTGAAAGGTGAGAAGAGAGAATACTTTCAGAGCTACTACTTTTTGTTCAATGTAGACAAGAAAAAAAAACTCATACGCTCACACACACCCTGGATCATATCAAAGAACTTCACTTCATACCAGGAAGAAAATCTACTAACCCAGATAATTTTCTTGCCCAATTTGAACATAATCTCGTGCCAACAGTAAGTTCACTTCATGTGATCAACATAGAGAAACCGACACTTTTTAGCCATGCAAATACACAATAACCAGTGTTTTTGAAGAGTCTCAGAGCTGTGTGGATGCAAATCTGAGCCTTCAGTCACTGTCTTCTTCAATCACTGCCTTCAGCTTTGCTGTGTCAAATTCCCTTTCCAGTTCCTTAAGGACACCTTGGGGAGATTCCATAAATTTTCAGTTATATTTAGCTATTAACACTTTAATCCCTTCTTACTATTTCAACCAAACATTCAAATTAAAGTTCTCCTGCTTGTCAACACTTGTTCCTTCTTGTCTTCTTGATTTTAGCCATTTTGACAGGTGTTAAGGTTATAACTCATTGTGGTTTTGATTTGCATTTCCCTGACAGTTAGTAATGTGCAGCATCTTTTCATGTGTCTATTGGCCACCTAAATGTCTTCTTTGGAGAAATGTCTATTCAGGTCTTCTACCCTTTGTTTAATTGGATTGTTTGTTTGTTTGTTGGTGTTGAACTGTTTAAAATATTTATACGTTTTGGATATGAACTCCTTATTGGATATACTATCTGCAAATATCTTCTCCCATTCAGTAGGCTGCAGTTTATCTCATTGATGGTTTCCTTTGCTGTGTAGACACTTTTTATTCTGATGTAGTTCCAACAATTTATTGTTGCTTTTGTTTCCCTTGCCTCAGGAGACATATCTAGAAAAATGTCGCTACAGCCAATGTCAGAGAAATTACTGCCTATGTTCTCTCCTTGATTTTTATGGTTTCAAATCTCACATTTAGGTATTTAATTCACTTTGAGTTTGTTTTTGTGTATGGTATAAGAAAGTCTTCCAGTTTCATTCCTTTGCATGTAGTTATTAAACTTTCCTGGGGCACCTGGGTGGCTCAGTTGGTTAGGCGTCTGACTTGAGCTTAGGTCATGATCTCGTAGTTTGTGAGTTCAAGCCCTGCATTGGGCTTTGTGCTGACAGCTCAGAGCCTGGAGTCTGCTTCAGATTCTGTGTCTCCTCCTCTCTCTACCCCTCCCATGCTCATGCTCTCTCTCTCTCTGTCTCTCAATAATAAATAAATGCTAAAAAAAAAATTAAAAAAAAAAACTTCCCTGGAACCATTTACTGAAGAGATTATCTTTTCTTCATTGTAAATTCTTGCTTCCTTTGTCATAAATTAATTAACCATATAAGCATGGATTTATTTCTGAGCTCTCTGTTCCATTTGGTGTGTCTATTTTTGTGCCAGTACCATACTATTTTGATTACTGTAGCTTTGTAGTATATCTGGGAATCTGGGAGTTGCAATCACCCAGCTTTGTTTTTTTCAAGACTGCTTTGGCTCTTCAGGGACTTTTGTGGTTCCATACAAATTTTAGGATTATTTGTTCTAGTTCTGTGAAAATTACTATTGGTATTTTGATAGGAATTGGATCAAATCTATGGATTGCTTTTAGTATGGACATTTTAACAATATTAATTTTTCTAATCCATGTGCATGGAATGTCTTTCCATTTATTTGTATCATCTTCCATGTTTTTCAGCAATATTTTAGTTTTCAGAGCACAGATCTTTCACCTCTTTGGTTAAGTTTATTCCTAGGTATTGTATTCTTTTGGTGCAATTGTAAATGGAATTATTTTCTTAATTTCTCTTTCCACTACTTCATTATTAGTGTATAGAAATGCTACCAATTTCTGGGTATTAATGTTGCATCTTTCAACATTACTGAATTCATTTATTACTTCTAATAAGTTTTTTGTAGAGTCTTTAGGGTTTTCTATGTTATGTATCATGTCATCTGCAAATAGTGATAGTTTAACTTCTTTACCAATGTGGATGCCTCTTATTTCTTTTTCTTGTCTGATTGCTGTGGCTAGGATTTATAGTACCATGTTGAATAAGGGTGACAAGAGTAGACATCCGTGTCTTGTTCCTAATCTTAGAGGGAAAGCTCTCAGGTCTTCACTATTGACTATGATGTTAGCTGTGGGTTTTTCACATATGGTCTTTATGATGTTAGGCATTTTCACGTAAACCCACTTTGTTGAGAGTTTTTATCATGAGTGGATGTTGAATTTTGTCAAATGTTTTTTCTCCATCTATTGAGATGATCATATGATTTTTGTGTGTCATTTTGTTCATGTGAATTGGTACAGCCATTGTGGAAAACTGTATGGAGGCTCCTCAAAAATTAAAAATTCCACTACTGGGTATTTCCCCAAAGAAAATGAAAACATTAATTCAAAAAGATATATGCACCTCTATGTGTACTGCGGTGTTATTTACAATAGCCAAGATATGGAAGCAACCTAAATGCCATCAATAGACTAATGGATGAGAAACATGTGGTATATACACACAGTGAAATATTATACAGCCATAAAATGGATGACATCTCATCATTTACAACAACATGGATGGACCTAGAGAGTAAAAGGCAGACTAAGAAAGACAAATACCATATGATTGCACTCATAGGTGGAATCCAAAACCAAAGTAAATGAGTAAACAAAAAGCAGAATCAGGCCTATAAATACAGGGAACAAGCTGATGGTTGCCAAAAAGAAGGGAAGTGCGGGATGGGCAAAATGGGTCAAGAGAAGTGGGGGATAAAGGTTCCCAGTTATGTAATGAATAATTCAGGAGAATAAAAGACACAGCATAGGGAATATAGTCAATGATACTGTAATTGTTTTGTATGGTGACTGATAGTAGCTACACTTGTGGTGAGCATAGCATAACGTGTAGAGAAGTTGAATCACTATGCTGTACACATGAAACTAATGTAACATGGTGTGTCAACTACACTCAAATTAAAAAAAATAAAAATAAAAGTAAAATAAAGTATTATCTAATAAAGCATCAAAAAATACAACAAAACAGGGGCGCCTGGGTGGCTCGGGCAGTTAAGCGTCTGACTTCAGCTCAGGTCATGATCTCACGGTCTGTGAGTTCGAGCCCCGCGTCGGGCTCTGTGCTGACAGCTCAGAGCCTGGAGCCTGTTTCAGATTCTGTGTCTCCCTCTCTCTCTGCCCCTCCCCTGTTCATGCTCTGTCTCAAAAATAAAATAAAACGTTAAAAAAAAAATACAACAAAACAAACTAAAAAAAAAAAAAAAAAAAGAAAGAAACAAAGCTCTCCTTCCCTTCTATCCAAAGTAGACCAGACTTCAAATGGAGGAACCTGAAGTGAGGAAGGTAAGGAAAAAAGACACTCTTCCACTTCTCCTTCTCTCTCTCTTTTCTAGATCTAACTAATCCAGCACTAAGGGTAGAAAGAAGGGAAAGGGGGAAAAAGCACTTGCCATTTATTTATTGGGAGACAGAGGTAATCCTCACTACGTGTGTGCATGTGTGTGTGTGTGTGTGTGTGTGTGTGTGTGTGTGCGGTGAGTCATTTCTGGCTAATACTGAATGGTTATAGGTATCTTTGGTGTCTCAAGAGTCTGTATGCTACTCATACATAAGCTCAAATCTGACTTTGGTTCAACTTCTACCACATCCTCTCGATAACATGGTATACTGAGCAGCTGTTGCTACTGGGTCCCCCTCAACCCGAAGACAGATATCTTAGAGGGGTGATACTAGGCAAACACTGAAACCCAGCTACCTTCCAAGTACCCTGAACACACTGGGCATCTTGCCTTCTTGTCACATCTAGTAGAGCAGCCTCCTCTCCCATGAATCCCTCTTTCTACTCCACCGTCTTCCTCTGCTGCCTAAGCAAGTGGCCAACTAGGAAAGACAGCATCAATCTTCCCTATCATGTGATTCTCTGCTAGCATTGCTTAAAACGTGGCTTTAAATTGGGTCAGGAGGGCGCCTGGGTGGCGCAGTCGGTTAAGCGTCCGACTTCAGCCAGGTCACGATCTCGCGGTCCGTGAGTTCGAGCCCCGCGTCAGGCTCTGGGCCGATGGCTCGGAGCCTGGAGCCTGTTTCCAATTCTGTGTCTCCCTCTCTCTCTGCCCCTCCCCCGTTCATGCTCTGTCTCTCTCTGTCCCAAAAATAAATAAAAAACGTTGAAAACAAAAATTAAAAAAATAAAAATAAATAAATAAATTGGGTCAGGAAATAGCTTCCCACCACCAGTATAAGCTGGTGACTCTATGGTAATTTTTTTTCCCTTCTCTCTGGTCAGATAGAAAATGGCATGAACTGTGTATAACAAAAATCAAGAAAGAAAGAGGAAAATAATGTAGATGACAGTGTAAGTATTGTGTCTTTCATGTAAAGAACCAGGGAATAAAACAAAAGATTTCAAGTTATTAATCAAGAATAGAGATGTTGGGGCACGTAGGTGGCCTGTTAGACATCTGACTCCTGATATAGGCTTAGATTGTGATCTCTCAGTCATGAGATCAAGTTCTGCTTCAGGGCTGAGCATGGAGCCTCCTCGGGGTTCTGTCTCCCTCTCTCTCTGCCTCTCTCCCACTCATGCTGCGCCCCTATATATATATATACATATATATATATACACATATATATACATATATATATATATATATATATACATATATATGTACATATCTTTCTCAAAATAAATAAACATGAAAGAAGAATACAGATGCAAGTATATACAAAGATAAAAATGATAAATATCAAGAAAATGACAAAAATGTAATATAAATAAAATATTAACTAGTGGAAGGAGGAAGGAGAACACAATAAAAATCATTTTGTCAATGTTCATAGTGGCTTTAGAAATAGAAGTTTAAATACATAAAATTATAGCTATAAAGTAATAAAGTACAATAAAAATAGAAACATCCCGAATTAAAAACGGAAATATAACAGGTTAAGAAACTATATCATGTAATAAAACATGAAAAATAAAAGAAGCATTAAAAAATTTTAACATAATATATGAAGACTAACTGAAATAAGTATATCATATCGATTAATGTAAATGGGCTAAAACTCTTCCTTTTGAATAATAAAAGCCAAACCAAATATTTCCAAATATAGAATATTACTAGCTCCTAAATCAGAAGGAGTCCAGAAAAGTTGAAAATGAAAAGATGAGCAAAAACAGACAAACAAAACAGGCAAATATAAACACAAATAAGAACTGAGATCTTAATGCCAGATGAAATTGACAAAGAAAGTAATTTTATAATGATAAAGGGTACAGTTTATGGTAAAAGTCAGATAATTATATAACTGTCTTTTCCAAATAAAATGAACATAAAAATGAAATCAGCTACAGTTATAGAAATACAATGTGAAAATACTAATGATAGTAAAATCTAATTCACCTTTCTTGATCTATAAAAGTTTAAACGATGAGCTTAAATAAAAAATATTTTCTGATAATTATGTAACTCTATACTCTAAAAACAAAAAACATCTTTTCAAGTATCCATGGAACATTTATAAAAATTGATTATAACAACAGTGCAAACAAACATCATTAAATTTTAATACTCAGTGATCACAAAGCAGGAGAAAGAACCCTCACAAAATTGAACATAAAAAATAAAGTATAAGTTAGGGTGCCTCGGTGGCTCAGTCGGTTAAGCATCCAACTCCTGATTTTAGCTCAGGTCATGATCTCATGGTCATAAGATCAATCCCCATGTCAGGCTCCATGCTGAGCATGGAGCCTGCTTAAGATTCCCTCTCTCCCTCTCCCACTGACTCTTGTCTGGTCTCACTCTGTCTTCCTGTAAAAAATAAATAAATAAAAATAAAAAAAGTATAAGCAAAAATAACTATAATAAAAAATCTCCCTATCAAAATATTTGAGAACAATTAAAAGCAGTGGTCAAAAAAAAAACATGGAAAAATCCACACATCAATTCATAGAATGAAAATCCATTAGTTGTTGAACTAAAGAAATTAAGAAAATAACATAGCAAAGTATAAAAAAGCCTACAAAGAGGAGGAAAAGTAATAGGGATAACTAGCAGAAGTTTATCAATTATCATACAGAAAGATGGCAAAACCACTGAATAAATCAGATGTGGATATTAGGAGAAAATATAATAAAAAAATAAAGAATTACCAAACTTTCTCAGGAAAAGGGTGAGAGGGCACGCATAATAAATAAGAAATAAGAATGAGGAAATAACCTCATGTGGCTAGAACATTAAAATATTCCTACAAGATCATGTTGTTCAACTCTGCACAAATGCATTTGAAAATATACGTGAAATAGATAATTTTCCAGGAAATTATAACTTTCCAAGCTTGCACAAGATGATAAAGAAAATCTAAAAGAACAACACTGTATGAGATGGAGAGATGCCACGGTCTCCTCATAGTGATGGGCTTGCTATTTTAACTCTTCTGGAGTGTATAAGAAGAAAGCTTTCTAATTATTATTAATGAAATGATCATGAAAGTAATATTAAAACCCGAGAGAGATAGTCCCCAAAGAAAACTGTAGACAACTCTTAATAATAAACAAAGAATTTAGCAACAAATATCAATTAATTGAAAGACATCAATTAATGAAAGAAGTTGCACCATGACCAGATGTGGTTTAGGAAATAAAATGCAAGGTTATTTGAATACTAGGAAATTTTTTGATCTAATTCACTATGTTTACAATGTAAAAGAGAAAAATAATTTCTTAATATGTTGCTAAGACATTTAGGAAAATCCAACATTCAATCTTAAAAACAAGCTGACCAAAAAGCCTCAGTAAAATAGGACTGGCTTGGTACATCCTAAACATGGTACGTGTGTGTGTGTCCTTTTGTCTCTCTCTCTCTCTCTCTCTCTCTCTCTCTCTCTCTCTCTTTCTCATTATCCCCACAGGGAAACACTGAAAGCTTCTAGAGGGGTTTATAGGTGTGGCCCAAGAAGGGAATGTCGAGGCAGAAACGAATGGTGGAAAAATGATTTGTGTATGTATGTAACTTCAACACAAATAATACAAGATAGATCAGGTTTGTCATGTCATGTACTAGTTGACTATGAATTCCATTATGGAAAATAAGCTAAAATTTATTCCTATTTTGGTATTGAAGTGGTGGGGTTTGTATAAGGAGAAACTTAATTAGATGAGGTGCTTGATGGGAGCACCTACATCATTTAGAAGAAGATGATGAGATAAATACAAAAGGTTACTAATTACTGGCAGAGCTCTCTCTCCTATAATGCAGATTCAAAGAAATGATATAGCATGAAATTGCTTTACACATCTGTCAAAAGCAAACTAAAATGATTATATCCTATTTCATGCTGTTTTGAACATTGAGGTTATTTTTTAAATTCTAGAATCGTAATCTGATTGCCATGACAGCATGATACCAAGTTCCACTTTAATGTAATGGGGAAAATAAAGAATAATATAAATGAGTTATCAAAAAAGAGAATTTTGTTCAGGTAATAAGATGAATTGGACAGGGATGAAAAGAACTAAATAATAAAAATACAAGTGATGCCCTCATTCTGGTATCATATATTCACATACTGTCAGTATACGAGAATTCTTAGCATTGTGTGTCTGTTAGAAAGATGTCTCCTAAGTACTATATAAAGCACGTTAACATCATGGTCACAGCTTAACAGTTTCATATGACTGAATACACCTTAGAAATAGTTAATATAACTATATACATGTTAAAAATAGTAAATATATATGAAATATTGTTTCTCCTTTAAAATTTCTATAGCACTAAATAATACTCTCCTAGGAAAAGCTCTGCTCCTAACTTATTTTCACCTAGAATTGGTGAACATAGAACTCTGGGAAATTACTACGGAATGGAAATAAATGAATTTGCTGAATTGTAATAGATGCAGATTTGGTGCCATATACAGAGTGCTGAAGTGGGAAAGGGAGCCCCCAGAGTATAGAATGGTAGATCTGTATCTCCAAAGAGGGGTCAGTCCTTTTTCAGTGATGGTCAGCAATGCATCAGTCAGAGGGAAACAGAGGGCATTCCAGGCAAAGTGAACAGAAGCATGGAGGGGTGAAATGGGGCTGGCTTCTTGTCATGGGTGCTGCAAGCAGTTCTGTATGACTGCTGTAAAGAGTCCAAGAAATTATATAAAGATAAGACTGGGGAGTAGATATGAATATCAGGGCTTTTGGTGCAATACCAAGAATTATGAACTTTCTCCAGACTAAAATGTGCAATAAAATTTTTAAACAGAAGAAGACGTTGAAGGTCATTTGGTGATGGTATGGAGAGTAGATGGGGGCTATGAGAGTAGAGGGAAAGTAACTTAGCAGTAAATCATTCTAAGAGATGATGAACCCTTGAACTAAGGCAATAGAAATAAAGATGCTGGGAAGACACAGGTTATTTGTGATGCTGTGGATGTAGAGTCTATAGAACTTGGTAATTGAGGGGCAATTATGAGAGTATCTAAGATATAGATGAATAATCTAGATTTCTGTCTTTGATGATTGGGTGAATGTTGGTCTTTTCACTGAAATAAGGAATGCAAGTAGGTTCTAGGAAAACATGGGTTTTTGGTTTTTTTTGTTTTTTGTTTTAGAAGTAAGAAGAGAATGTGGGCATCCAGCAAAGCATTTGGAGCTCAATAAGAGATCAGGCTGAGGGAGAGAGATTCATGGGGTTGTTTTGTTTTGTTTTCCAGCATGTGGTTGGGAGTTAACACAGAATTTATTAACAAGTCTTTTAATGATAGATGCTGGTGAACAGCATTATTACTCTGGACTCACAGAGTACCAAGATCATACTGGTCTAAATGCAAACTCTTTACTGTATCTAGGATACCCTGATTAATATGCCCCATCTGTGTCTCTAACTTCATTTCTCCCAATTTTTCGTTTCTCACTCTGCTCCAGCGACAATAATATTTCTTCAGGTTTTCAAACAATGTTTTGGTAACAAAAATTTGTCCATTCTTTCTGCCTGAAATTTCCTGTCTTCCTACCCTCCTATCACCAACAAACAAACAAACTTAACCCTTTCTCATCCTCTCAGATACTTTATTTGATATCACAATCTAATATAGTTTCCTCCACACTATTATTTCAGTCCCTTATTTTTTCATAATTTTATTACTTTATAAATACCTTTAAAATCTTTTTCCCACCTACCCAACCAGACAATAAACTGATGTCTTGTGTACTGTTTTATCTTGAAGTCCTCTAGCAGTGCTGGGCACATAAAACGAATTCAATAAATATTGTAGACTAGAAAAATGAAAAAACAGTCATGAATCTAATCATTATTGAGGGAAAAATAGTCCTTACAGATTATGAAATTATCTTGGCAAGATTTAGGTGTCTCTTTAGCAAGTATCTAAACTCCTCATTGATACACCTCCATTTTTCTCTGTGCATACAGGCTGAACATGCAGCCATCGGCAAGACTGGGAAAAAGCCACACTCTTTCCTAGGCTCAGATACTGGAATTGAGATTATGTAACCTTGAACTAACTGCTTAACTTCTATAAGCCACAACCTCCTCATAATCACATATGGAAAATAATATCTATCCCATGGTTCTGTGCTACAGATTAAATGATAAAAGAATCCAATCCCTGTTGCAGAGATTTCCTCAGAGCACGCACTCAGGCAAAAGGACAATTATCATACTGCTCACACTCTTGAAGCAAAAACACCTGTCAAAACAGGTGACTGGGGCTTTTATTTTTAACTACAAAAAAATTTCCAATTTAGGCAAAATCAGAGAAAATATGTGATAAATCACATGTACCTATCAAGACTTCAACAAATACATCCGCTCATGATCAAGGTTATTTCATCTATAACTCACCTACTTTACTTCTTTTCCATTATTTGAAGTACCTCTCAAATATCAGATTATTTTATCCATGTTGCTATATATATGTTTAAAAATATTTCATACTGGGGCACCTGGGTGGCTCAGTGGGTTGAGCGGCCGACTTCGGCTCAGGTCATGATCTCGCGGTCCATGGGTTCAAGGCCCGCGTCGGGATCTGTGCTGACAGCTCAGAGCCTGGAGCCTGTTTCGGATTCTGTGTCTCCCTCTCTCTGACCCTTCCCCATTCATGCTCTGTCTCTCTCTGTCTCAAAAAAAAATAAATGTTAAAAAAATTAAAAAAAAATATTAAATACTTTTGGGGCACCTAGGTGGCTCAGTTGGTTAAGTGTCCAACATCTGCTCAGGTCATGATCTCATGATTTGTGGGTTCAAGCCCAGCATCAGGCTCTGTGCTGACAGCTTGGAGCCTGGAGCCTATCTCAGATTCTGTGTCTCCCTCTCTGCCCTCCCCCACTTGTGCACTCTCTCTCTCTCACAAAAATATTTTTAAACAAATTTTTTAAAAATAATAATAATTTTTTTAAGGTCTTAAATGTTTTACTTATTTATTTTTGTGAGGGAGACAGCATGAGCAGGGGTGGGGGGGCAGAGAGAGAGGGGGACAGAGGATCTGAAGTGGGCTCAGCACTGACAGCAGAGAGCCCACGTGGTGCTCAAACTCAGGAGCCATGAGATCCTGATCTGAGCTGAAGTCAGACGCTCAGCCAACTGAGCCACCCAGGTGCCCCAACAATAATTTTTAACATTATCAAGTATTCAGTCAATATGGTCACTATTCAAATGTTCCCAGTGATGATACACATGCACTGCTAGTTGCTTCTGGATGGAGAGCAAGCTTTCTTGAGAGGAGCAGTGGCCTTCAACTGAAGCACAAGTCCCCCTGATACAACCTTACAAGGAAGGAACCTGGGCTTTATGTAAATAATAGGGTAACCGTCCAAGGACCCTCTGATCTCCTGTGACAATTCCTCATTGGCTGAACCCAACTGGAGGCCAGAGGGCATGGAGACCTTGTTAATATAGTCAATGCAGGTCAACCACTCAAAGCTGAAAGGGGTGAAAAGTAGATCTGAAATGGTAAACAACAATTGCAGTATGTCAGTGATCCATGCGATCTTTCCAGAATTTACACCACACACACACACACACACACACACACACACACACGCACACGCACGCACACACACACACAATTATTTTACTAAATAATTTTTACTAAAGTATTTACTAAAGTATTACTGTTTCATAACAACACTGTTCTGAATCTGTACATTGACATAATGAAGGACTCAAGAGCACATGGATTAAAGCGGGTCAGAGGAAAAATTGGGAAGAAAGACCATGAGAGAGAGTTTGAAAAGTTAGAAAATAAACCATTTGCAATTCAGCTTCATCACCTCATTAACATGTGATTCCTTGCTACAGGCGACTAGATGACTGCTTTTGTTCTCTTTTTCCTTTCTCTGCGGTGAAGTCTGGAAACTGCAACTACTTGCTCATCCAGCTTCTCTTCCAGCTAGGCATGGCCACGTGACACAATTGTAGTCAGTGGGATGGAAGTAGCCGTCACTGGGAAAGAACTTTGGGAAACTTTTTAAACGGAGCAGACAACTCTAGCAGCATATTCTCTGACTTTCCCCCTTTCCTCCTTTATTCCCGCTGGCAGCGGGCACAATGCCTGAAAGGATGGCAAACACATCGCAAGCATTAGGGTGAAAACCACCCAGGGATGCTGATAGAGCAGGAAGAACAGAGGAGCCTGTGCTGTGAATGACATCGTGGCAGCTTCACCACACCGAGGCTGCCACAGCTTCTTCTGAGGGAATAAGAGCCCTTATCTACTTAAACTGGTGGTAGATCTGCATTCTGGCATTTGAAATACAAGTCCTTCCCGGATTAGGTGCTTGCCGATTTTCTTACTTTTAACAAGAGCTGTCCATCAGAAAGTTAGGCTGTTGGTGGGTAGCCAGAGGACACTGGGATGCCTCCTAGAGTTTTTTTTATTCCTCTGAGATTCTGTTGGTTGTTCATTCTAGCTACCAGAGTTTACTACGATAAGCAGTGTGAGGTAATATGGTTTATTCACTCTGGATTCGTTCACTGAGAGAAAGTTTGGGCTCAGAACCAGATGGTTCTGCCTCTAACAACAAATATAACTATAGTTATAATGATTAAAACAGGTATCTGAGTTTCTTCCCAAAGTCTAGAGAGCTAGGTCATCAAAGAGAACACATCAGTACAATTCTATGCCACTTAGGGAAGTAGAGTTTCATATATGGAAGCAAAAAAAAAAATCACCTTTTAAGACAAGCTTTCAGATGTCTCTTTTGCCATCCACTTTATGCTCTCCTGATTTTGCTCAGTAATGTTAAAGGTACACTTCAGCAATCCAAGGCACTCCATGGGCCCAATGAAGAGCAATTACAGATTTTTCTAATTTAGTGCCTTATGCCAAGAGCCATCCTCCATCTGATTAAAGATGGTTCTTAAAGAAGTCGGATGCATTTTATGCTTAATACGTTTTAAAAAAAAAATTAAAATGTTTTAAAGTTGCTCATTTCTTTTTTTAAATGTTTTTTTTTTTTTTGTTTTTTTGTTTTTTTGTTTTTTTTTTACTTTTTGAGACAGAGAGAAATAGAGCATGAGCAGGGGAGGGGCACAGAGAGGGGGAGACACAGAATCTGAAGCAGGCTCCAGGCTCTGAGCCATCAGCCCAGAGCCTGATGCGGGGCTCGAACTCACGGACCGCGAGATCGTGACCTGAGCTGAAGTCGGACGCTTAACCGACTGAGCCACCCAGGCGCCCCTAAAGTTGCTCAATTCTTAAGGCTGAAAATTTCATATCATTTTGACACTTTTATTTGCATTATTTACATTACCATTTTCATCAATTTTCATGTATCTATAACTCCTTTTTCATACCACTGTTTTCTTAAAAATAAAATGGCACAAGAGAAAATCAGTAAATACTTGATTATAGACCCAGCTCTTCAGTGATCACCTTGGCCAAAGTGTAGCTGGCTTGGCAGGGGATCTTTAGGTATGTTGCTTGTGAGAAGCATAGAAGCAGCAGTCTGGCTGGGAAGCGGAGATGGAAAATTTACTGGCACAATCTCCTCAGTACCTTATGGTGTAGTTATTTTGGAGACTGGAGGAAGTGCTAAAGCCCTCCTCGTCTCCCTTTGCCCACCACTGACCCTCCGCATCTTTATTTCCTCATTTATAAATTGCAGAGGCTGGCGTAAATAATAAGCATTTTAAAATTCCAGTTCTACCTTGGGCTCTCTATTATTTCCTAATTTTCATCACATTCCTACCACTTACATACTTTTGATTCCAACTTTTACTTTCCTCTGGCAAAGTCACTATCAGTCTTTCCCTGACACATATAATCTGTACTATGTCATTACTGTGCCAAAGTCATATGTTCCTCAAAGCTTTTTTTATCTCCTGAGATTACTCTAGGCCAATTATACATATTTTATTTTTCATGATGTTTGATGAGTTCCAGAGAAGCTTGTCACAGAAGTATACTGTGCAATGGCTCTGACATATGAAAGTGGCCTGATTTTCAGAAATGAAAAACTCATTGAAACTTGTAGATCACTAAGTAACAAAAATGAGCATTTTTAAAGCTTTTTTTTAATGGACCAGAGACTGTTCCCAGGTGGTTTTTACATATATTATCTAGTTTAATGTTTTCATTACAAGTATTATACTTGGTAGATATTATTCCCTTTTTCACAGGTGAGAAATCGGGGGCTTATTGGTTGCATATCTCATCTCAGTTGATATGCATAGTGAACAGAATCATCCTGATTCAAGCCCAGATCTCCTGGACTCCAATAGCCATCTCTTCCAGTCACAGGATTGCATTGCCTGCTAGGCTCTACCACTTTTTAAATTCATGTAACCATGCCAAATTATGGAAAGAGCCTAAATGTCCATCAACTGATGAATGGATAAAAAAAAAATTGTGGTTTATATACACAATAGAGTACTACATGGCAATGAGAAATAATGAAATCTGGCCCTTTGTAGCAACATGGATGGAACTGGAGAGTGTGATGCTAAGTGAAATAAGCCATACAGAGAAAGACAGATACCATATGGTTTCACTCTTATGTGGATCCTGAGAAACTAACAGAAACCCATGGGTGAGGGGAAGGAAAAAAAAAAGAGGTTAGAGTGGAAGAGAGCCAAAGCATAAGAGACTCTTAAAAACTGAGAACAGACTGAGGGTTGATTGGGGGGGTGGGAGGGAGGGGAGGGTGGGTGATGGGTATTGAGGAGGGCACCTTTTGGGATGAGCACTGGGTGTTGTATGGAAACCAATTTGACAATAAACTTCATATATTGAAAGAAAATAAATTCATGTAACCAGCTCTGCTCACTTTTCTCCTTACTAGATCAAAACTCTAAACAGACACAGCATTAACCATCTACTCCTATACTTTATGACTAGCCTACCAGAGAGTATACCATTTTTGAGATCAAGTCTTCACTCCATAGACAAAGTGTTTCCAAAAAAATCAAGGTGATAGTGTCCAAGTTCTCACTCTAACTTTGTGCTGTGATAAAGACCTCATGGCCCAGGGGCAGTGTGGATTGTAGCAGTGCTCACAGAGGCCTTAACAGGGAAAACAGTTTTATTATTGGATAGCTGATACAGAACAACAGACTATATACTCAGCATACTTCCTAGAAGTGATTTAGGGTGACTTCACATGAAAATGAACAGATACAATAAATTGCAAAAAAGAACACAGAGCTAATTCTTAAAATAAGTATAAGAGGTTCCACATACCATAAGGGAAATGGGAACATGGAGAGAAAGTTGGGAGAGAAAAGATTTAGAGAGAAATTGCTGTAAGAGAGAGTAAAGCTTAATCCAAACATCTCTGAAAGCCCAGCTGGACAAGAAAACCTGATGTGATACAGGGACACTTCTCAAACTCGAATGTGCATGTGAATCGTCTGGAGATCTTGTTCAAATGCAGAATCTGATCCAGTAGAACTAGGGTGGGGCCAGAAACTGTGTGTTTAACAAGTTCCTGGATAATGCAGACTATAAATAGAAAAGAGCTACATTCATAGTCCAATAACCAAAAACCTAACCTAACAAAACAAAAACAAAAACAGAATTTTATTGTTTATCTGAATGGTATGGGTTGAATTATATTATTCCCCTCCCCCACCACATTCACGGTTAAAGTCCTAACCCCAAGTACCTCAGAATGTTACCAAAGGGGCGCCTGGGTGGCTCAGTTGGTTGAGCATCTGAATTCGGCTCAGGTCTTGATCTCGCAGTTAGTGAGTTCGAGCCCCACATGGGGCTCTGTGCTGACAGCTCAGAGCCTGGAGCCTGCTTCAGATTCTGTGTCTCCCTCTGTCTCTCTCTGCCCCTCCCCCACTCGTGTTCTGCCTCTCTCCCTCTCTCTCAAAAAAATAAACATTAAAAATATTTTTAGGGGCACCTGGGTGGCGCAGTCGGTTGGGCGTCCGACTTCAGCCAGGTCACGATCTCGCGGTCCGTGAGTTCGAGCCCCACGTCAGGCTCTGGGCTGATGGCTCAGAGCCTGGAGCCTGTTTCCGATTCTGTGTCTCCCTCTCTCTGCCCCTCCCCCGTTCATGCTCTGTCTCTCTCTGTCCCAAAAATAAATAAATGTTGAAAAAAAAAAATTAAAAAAAAAAAATATTTTTAAAAAAAGATTGTTACCATATTTGAAAATAAGGTCATTGCAGATGTAATTAGTTAAGTTTAGGCTATTAGGGTGGGGAAATTTGGACACAAAGATACACACACAGAGCAAACACCATAGGAAGATGAAGGCAAAGATTGAAGTGATGCCTCGACAAGCTGAGGAATACCAAAAGTATCTAGTAAACCACCAAAAGCTAAGAAAGAGTATGGAATAGATTCCTAGGAGGTGCCAACTCTGCTGACATCTTTTTGTTAACATTTTTTAAAATTTTGATTTCACTATAGTTCACACAAAAGGTTATGTTAGTTTCAGGCATACAACATAGTGATTCTATAGTTTGTATGTTAGGCTCTGCTCACAAGTATAGCTGCTGTCTGTCACCATACAATGCTATTTCAGTCTCCACTACTACAATATCATTGACTACATTCCCCATTTTGTGCCTTTTCTTCCTGTGACTTATTCATTCCTTAACTGAAAGCCTGTATCTCCTATTCCTCTTCACCCATTTTGCCCATCCCCCCCAAACCCCTCTCTTCTGGCAACTGTCAGTTTGTTCTCTGTATTTATAGGTCTGGTTCTGCTTTTTGTTTGAAAAAATCCTAGAAGAGATAACACGGACAGTAATTTCTCCGACGTCAGCCATAGCAGCATTTTTCTAGATATGTCTCCCAAGGCGAGTGACATCTTGATCTTGATCTTAGACTTCTAACACCTACAATTGTGTGATAATAAATTTCTGTTGTTTAACCACCCAGTTTGTTGTATTTGTTACAGAAGCCCTAGCAAACTAATACAGAAAGAAAATATATCTTTGTAGAAGGAATATTGCACTACATGTTATCCTTGACTGACTTAATGAGAACATCCTAAAGTGTCCCTGAGCTCTGAATATTTTGTCCTCTTCTCCTCAGGCATAACTTTCTTTTACAATCATTAGCATGCTTTTACTTTTCTGAGCTAGTTTCTGGGATATTCAGTCATCTGGCACCAAGAATGATCAATGAATGGAATTCTGTTCTTTCCTGCCTGAATAGACTACTGTTGTGGTTTTCTGGGACCCAAGAAGAAAATGAGGCTGAAAAAAAAACTTGTCTCCCCACAATTACTTCCCCCAATGATTTCAAACATAAAGAGCTCACCAATTTTGTGTTCTTCAAGATATGTGTATGGATATCTATTTAACAAAGTCTTAGAGCTTGATTTTATACTCTACCCTTTTTTCTTCTCCTATCATCAGAGAAGCAGACTGTAGAACTCATGTGTCCTTACCTGTCACTGCCATTTTCATGGTCCTGTAGTTTCTTTGCCATTCCTATGCAGTTACTTAGTATGATGTCTGACTATGACCGATGGAGCTGATATCCTGTCCATCATCAGATCTACTGTACCATATAGCTAGTATATATTGCTCTAATATGTGATTAGCATACTTGTTTCTCTTTTAGATAGATCACACATATGGTTTACTGCCCTTTTAGAAAGAAACACCAATATTAACAGAAGACCTATCCTAATCTGGATTCTTATTTGAAAATAGATGAAATATGGGGCACCTGGGTGGCTCAGTTGGTTAAGCATCCAACTTCATCTCAGGTCATGATCTTGTGGTTCCGGAGTTTGAGCCCTGCGTTGGACTCTGTGAGGATGGCTCAGAGCCTGGAGCGTACTTCGGATTTGGTGTCTCTTTCTGTCTCTGTCTCTCTCTCTCTCTCTCTCTCTCTCTCTCCCTCTCTCTCTCTCTCAAAAAGAAATACACATTAAAAAAAAGAAAAAAAAGAAAATAGATGAAATATAATAGAATACCACATGAGTGAATGTTTCTATAAAGTGCCCAGGACCTTGTATCAAAGCAAAAATTGTATTACACAATGTGAACAGTTGAGGAAGATTTTATTCAAGCCTATTGCAATAGAAGAGAAAGAACAGAACTTAGTCTGACCTCAACTCCACAGAAACAAAGAGCTGGAGAATTTTCAAGAACTGCTATGGAGGGATCATAGGATACCTATGTTTAGTAATTGTCCTTTGCAAAGGAAACCTAAACTTTCTCATATCTTCAGAACAAGAGTTAGTTTTACAACTTAGAGCAAGGAACCCTCAGAAATTAGGCTCCTCCCCTCCCACAGAGAATGGGAAAAGGGTACACTATGATCCTTGATGGTTAATTACAAAGGGATGACTCCCATGTCCGTGAGAAAGACAGTTCAGGGTTGTAAAATTGGCAAGAAGCTTTTTTAAAGATTTACATTTCAAATAGAAAAATAATTTACAATTACATGTTTTCTACCACAAATGCTCTAAGGAAAGGGAGGTCAAGACCTGAAGACAAGAAAAGGCCTCGTCTAAAGTTTGGGCAGGCTGAGGGAAATGTTAACGCTGTCTCGGTCACCTGATACGCATGTGGGTAAGTGAAACATCTAGGAATATCTTGTAACTGCCTTTGCCCTGATGCAATTAACCATGTAATTGAAAGCTCTCCTGTGTGGATCAGTAATTCCCAAAGGAGGTTGATCATCAAAACTATGTGAGGATTTTTCAAAGTACATATTCTCATATCCTGCTCCTGGATATTCTGATTTCATAAACTTGAGGGGGCTCCAAAGAACTTGAGTTGCCATGTAACATCCCAAGTTATGAACAATCCAATATGGTTGGGAACCAATGGTTGAAGTTAACATTGTGGTGACAACATGTCTCATGAGGCAATTGTGAGATCTGATGCAGAATTTGTTCCTTTCCATTCCAGTTTCCAGAATGATTTTTTCAAGATTAGTTGAATAAATTGATTTAACTAATTCAGACATGAGATAAAAACAAAAATAGTTTATAGAAAAAAATGTATTGTCTACTATTTACAATTACTCTTACTGGCTTTTGGTTTCACATACTAATATTTCCGAAATAAAATTTATCAAATAAACAAGAAAATTGACCTTTTGAATTTGTTATAAATTTACTAGTATCTTTTTCAGCGGAGAGAATGAGTGACTTTGACCTGTCTGTCCAAACCACCCAGCCTGAGCCCTTTAGTTTGGTGAACAAACCAAAGAGTGGCCCCTTCAGGGAAGGGCAGTGTTCCCAACTCTTCCCCAGAGCCTGAATACCATTAGTGTGAGACCTAAAACACATCTGTTTTTCCTTATGAAATTCAAACAATTGCCTAACCTCTTGACTCTTAAGTAAAATGTTCAAGGGCTCGCATGACAATACTTTGTCATATATAACAAATCTGTTGTGTATAATGAATCCGTTGTAATAATATAATCTGTTGTATATAAGGAAACTTAAACTGTTTTGCTAAAGAGGGGAAGAGGGGTATAAATAAATGCCTATAAAACATCTGGTTAGGATCTGCAGAAGGTTGCATTTTTTCCATGTCTCCAAAAGGTTTGTTCTGTCTGTCACCCATTGCTTTGTTTGAGTTCCTACAGGCAACAAAATCATGTAGAAATACAGTGTCTGGAGTCTGCTATGGCTTCCTGTTTGGCTGGAACTGTCATTGGTCCACGGACAGGCAGAAAGCAGCTGTGCAAAAATCTGTATTTAGAATAGTGTCGCTTGATAGAAACCAGTGCAACTCTCAGGTCTCTACAACACATCTCTGCTGCAATACTGTACAGTGTGCAAATCTGGTTTTCCAAGATTCAATTCTAGAAGTTTAGTAGGGTTGTGTAAACAACAGAGGGAAAAGGTAAGGTGAAAAGATTCAGGGAAAAAAATACCAGCGCTTTATAGTTTGCTCAGATGTAACGAATTACGTGCCAGAATGATTTATCTCACTTGAATTTGATGCATGTGAGTGTGTATGTGTGTGAAGAATTTAAAGGATGGAAACACTTCAACCACTCAAAACTGAAAAACCTACATATTTGGAGCGTGACACATTTTGAATTAATTACATGAAAATAAATTTCAGTTAGTTTCATCTCACAGATACTTTCTATACGTTTATCAGCACATGAAAGTGAATACTAACATATAGGGGAAAATACAGAGTCAAGATGGCTTAAAATGATCAACTTTAAGCAAGACCTTAGAGAACATACGTGAAGAATAATAATAGTAATAGCTTCGTTTCAAAGGTCATAAAAGTTTAGGAATTTAAGTTTTATAAGCCTATATTTTCTTAACTAATATACATTGAACATTTACTATAAGTCAGGGTGCTTTGTGAGGATCAACTAATTTAAATTTCCCTGCATTGCATTATAATGGGATTATTCTACCCATTTTGTGGGTAAGGAAATCAAGGCTCAGAATGATTAATACCTTGAACAAAGTCAGCTTGTAAGTAACAGAGGATTCACCCTCCAGGCTTTTAATCTCTCTGTGTCCCTAAATTAATTCCAGTGTCTGAATTATGTAAATTCACTTCATTTTAAGTGTTTAAACCCCACCAGGCCACCTGAGAGGCAAAAATATGCTTGTACTTCATGCTCAGCACAAACCAGTACCGCTTTGACCTGTGTTCTCTCTACCCTGTGTCTATTAATATTGGTAGAAAATGAGTGGGGATTTTTAAAAAATCACATATTTTTGTATAACAAAATTTTTCTATGAAAAATTGTCAGGGAATGGATTTAACTATTTACTGAATGATTCAAATGGGAGCTATCTAAGTCATTGCATTCTAAATTAACATGCAAAGTGACGTTGATGCCTAGCGTGCCTAAAATTCAAAAAGAGGAAGGAAAAAATCCTTCATTAGACATTTCAGTCAGTTATTCGAGTTGGCTGGATTTTTTTCATGAAATTGCTTTGTTGATTTATTATTTGTATTGGTGTGATGTAAACAGAGTATGTAATAATAGCTAAAATTTAATACAGCTTTAAATGTGTTAAACCACAGCAATATAAAGATGGAAGGGTTCTTATCAATCGGTGAACCTCATGCAACACAGGGGCCCCTGTACAATGATTTATAGTCTAATCATTAAATACATGAGGAACCCGAGCCTGAGCTCATTTAAGTGATTCAGGGTCAGAAAAGGGTTGGGCCCCCGTCTTCCCAACTCTCAGTCCACTGTTCTTAATGTAATTGTGTTTCCTCACAGTGGCCTCTGCTTTACTGGATTAATGTCGTATACAGTCAGCTACCAAATGGCACCAAAATATGAAAGGCAAAAATATCTGTATATGAAGTGAGATACAAGGTAGACTCTAAAGGGCATTCCATTTGGTATTCAAAAGTACTTAGTTTGAATCCCGTGTTCTCTATGACTTTACAACAGTATCCTTCTCCTGCCAAGCAGTGTGACACCTCCACATGTGTACAAACACGCAAATCACAAAACTAACCTCCCATCCTGCATTCACCCTGTTTGTAGCTCCCAATCCCCTGATGTAATCCCCATTGCTTTTTCTACAAGCACAGTGGTGGCATTTCCAGGATCTTTAAAACTTTATTTTTGGGGCACCTGAGTGGCTCCGTCAGTTAAGCACCAGACTTTGGCTCAGGTCATGATCTCAAGGTTCATGGGTTTGAACCCCGCGTGGGGCTCTGTGCTGACAGCTCAGAGCCTGGAGTCTCATGCTTCAGTTTCTGTGTCTCCCTCTCTCTGCCCCTCCCCCCTCCAATAAATAAACATTAAAAAATGTTTAAACTTTATTTTCATCTCCAGGAAAGAAAGCAATCCTGATCATAAGGAATAAATAGGTGCTATCAGGGTCAAGACAGTAAGCAACAGATTCCACAAGACCCATGATCAGAAATAATGGGGTTGACCAGATGCACAGGCAACATAAGCCATCCTAAAGCTGTGCAAATAGCAGGGATGGGCTCCAATACACAATTCAGAACTTCTCACAAATTCTGAGTCCCTCAATACTTACTTCCAAATTCCATCCAGTTGAAGCTGTTACAATTTACTAAAACTCTATTTTATTCAATTCTTAAGTAATAAAAGTGATTTAATAAAGAAATATAAGCTCTTAAACCCAAGTCCCTATCATTATTAGATTCTCATTCAAGTTAATGGCTTTGATTATTTGTGATGCAGAACAACCCATGTGGGAGTGAAGCTTAAATTGAGCTTGGTGTCATGTAGTTGTTCTTTGCAGTTGGAGATGCTGCTGATACTGGCATTGTTTCCTATGCTAAGCTTCTTACCATTAGCTGTATTTCTCCATGACCTGTTTTTTTAGCTGAACGTAGATGTATCTTTTAGCACTGTTTGCATTAACTTGTTACATTGGAGATTAATGACAACTTGAGTAAATGTTAGTCTGTAGCCAGAGGCATTTTAAGGTAATCATAGCTTCTTCTTTTTTTTTTAAAAATTTTTTTTTTTAACGTTTTATTTATTTCTGAGACAGGGAGAGACAGAGCATGAACAGGGGAGGGTCAGAGAGACGGAGACACAGAATCCGAAACAGGCTCCAGGCTCTGAGCTGTCAGCACAGAGCCTGACTCGGGGCTCGAACTCACGGACCTCGAGATCATGACCTGAGCCGAAGTCAGCCGCTTAACCGGCTGAGCCACCCAGGCGCCCCAGGTAATCATAGCTTCTAAAGCTGTATTTTCCCTAGGGTCTATGTCACAGTGAGGGTGTCATTAAGGGCATCATTCATATTAGCAGTGTTAGGGCTTTAAAGATATTATTAGCTGCCTTCTTGTTCCCTGATTTCCCTTCTTGTTCCCTTCTGGTTCCCTTCTTGTTTCCAAGGGTTTTCCTTGGGAACCAAGGCCACCATAAAGGGCGTGAAGCTATTAATTTTACTCTTTCCTCAGCTACCGTGAAAGCAAAGTACTGTCTTTTCTAAGGTATTATTTCTATCCTGCATGTGTTCACTTTCTTTAGAGTCATCTTTTAGATGTCAGTATTTTTTAAGCAGTTTTACACAGGATACTAGAGACAATTTAGTGGTTTCCTACTTCTGATAATTTCTGAAAATCTATGGTTGTAAATTGTTCATCAGGGGGCTCGTTTAGAGTGTTTCAGATGGATTTCCCATACTTTCTTGTGCATCCTACAACTGACATAACTGGAAAATGTGCCAGAGTGGATGGAAGAGGCCTGGGTCTGGAAGCCAGCCAGGATTGCCCAAGCTCTGCAGTGCTGCTCACTAGACCTGTGGCCCTAAGAATTCTATGTACCCATTTGAGCTAAACTCCTCCACCTATTCAACCCATGTATCAAACACCAACTTCATAGGATGGTTGTGGGACTAGAATTGAACAACACCAGTGAAAGTGCCTAGCACAAAGAAAGCATTCAATAATTGTGGCTAAACAAATAATGATGATATTTAAAATACTTTAATTTGGGGCGCCTGGGTGGCGCAGTCGGTTAAGCGTCCGACTTCAGCCAGGTCACGATCTCGCGGTCCGTGAGTTCGAGCCCCGCGTCAGGCTCTGGGCTGATGGCTCGGAGCCTGGAGCCTGTTTCCGATTCTGTGTCTCCCTCTCTCTCTGCCCCTCCCCCGTTCATGCTCTGTCTCTCTCTGTCCCAAAAATAAATAAAAAATGTTGAAAAAAAAAAAAAATTTAAAATACTTTAATTTGCAGCCCACATTTATAGAGTCATTATATTGGCCCTTCTGCATCATTTGAGGCAGGTGGTTAGCATTATGATTTCAACATTAGCCTGGGGAAAGCAAGTCTAAAAGGAGTTAAAGGATATTAAATTCTTTATTAAATATGAAAGCATAAATATGCTTATGAAATTCATAAGCACTCAAAACCAAGCCTTCTGACTTTCACCTTTACATTTGTTTGAGGTGTGACTCAAGTAAGCAACTAATAAGTGTTGACTGAATAGCCATATCTTTTTAAAAACTCTTTATTATAGAAAAATTCAAACGAACACAAGAGTAGATAGAATAATATAATGAATCTCCAAATACCTTTCACCTAACTTCAACAATTTTCAATATTTTTCCACTTGTTGCTGTGTGTTGCCCTGCTTATTTTTATTTTGGCTCTTTTAAAGAAATTTTCAGACATAATTTCATTTCACTCATAAATACCTTAGTATGCACAATAACTTTTAAGGAATTTTTTATTGTATCCACCATTCCTGGATCTTATCTGATAATTTTTTTAAAAAGCCTTGCTGTTGTTCAAATTTTGCTCATTTATCTCAATGAATTTTCTTTCATTCGGGTGATTTGTTTGAACTGAAATTAAAACAAAATCTACACATTGCATTTATTTTTGTAACTGTTAAAGATCTTTTATTCTGTGAAAGTTATCTTTCATTTTGATTTCATGTCATTGGTTTATTAGAGATACTTGTTTTTTTTTATTCCAAGTCATAGAGAATTGTGCACATTCTGAATTTAGCTGATTGCTTCCTAATGGTGCCATTTAACTTGCTCTTCTGTCAACCCAGTGTTCCCACTAACCACTGTTTAGATGCAGATTCTTGATTAGATTCTGATTCAGATTTTTAGGTGTCAGGGATGATTAACACCTCCTTGTTCTTAAGCTTGGTTTCTAGCCCCTCACTCCCCATATGCATTTCTTGTTGATTTCCGTTGATTCATTTCTTATTTTATCCTGACTTCATCTATTGGTGGCTTTACTCCTTCTCAGAATATGACATTTCTACTTTAGTTCTCTAGTAGTGACTCTCATGTTGCCAGTCCCTACTGCAGTTTTGCCTTTCTCTGGCTCTAGTTTGTAGCATATGCCATCCCCTTTTCTTCACAAAGCATCTTGGAGGGTCTTCCTAGTATTTTCACCTAGGACCTTAATTATAATGGAACATACACAAGTGTCTGAATATTTAGAATATATTTAGAATCTATCCCTCAGGGGACGTGTTTTATTCTGTTTGTCTCCCACATCTTACCCTCTACAGACTCCAGAAATTTCTCTATATAGTCCTCTCCTATCAACACCTTACCCTGAAAATTCTACCTGCCATGGTCTCCTTTGACACCCACCTCTATCTCCCCCATTCAGTGTGTTCATTGAACTCTGCCTGGATTTCCTCTCCCTGAACCATGGCCTGGAAACTCTCCAGGCAATAAGCTGATAGAATTGTAGAGCTCACTGAAATTGTTTCCCATCTCTAAGGAATTCTTATCCTTCCTTGTCAGTTATATTTAGTGTCTTAACAAGCATTGCATCATTCATTTTGTCTGTATCTTAGTTATCTGGTCTGTGTTACTCCAGATTTAAAGCAGAAGTCTCTAGTCTGTTATTGGAAGACTTTGGGATCAAGCTTTGTAATAATAAGGGGATATTTCACTGGTGATCTAAATCACTGAAGGAAATTCTGTTTTGCTTTATTTTAAACCATGAGAACAAGATGAGAAATGGCAAGGATAAATTGTAAAGCTGGGTAGAGTACTAGAATTTTCTGTTCCTATTTTGATAAGGTTGTGGTTGTTTTTCTTGTGGGCTATATGACTCAGGCTAATGGTGGAATTTAAGTACAGTGTGAGGGACTTGACAGATGTGATAAAACTAACTGTGGCAACTGACTATTTGGAAACAGACTACACCAATGAGGACCAGGCAGAGACTGGACTGAGGTTCCTAACCTCAAGCCACAGCACAAAGGTTCTGGGAGCCCTTATGGGGCAGGGGCGGCTCCGTGCCTCATCTCCAAATGAATGCTGAAATGACATTTAAAATCATAACTGTGTTCTCCTCTGTAGTCCCAACATTTGCTATTTTTCTCCATAGGAAAAAGTATGTACATATTAAAAATTCATAGTTATATGAATTGTGAAACATAGCAATGATTTTATTTGCTTTGTAGCAGTGCAAAATAGACAAATACTTATAAAGATAGAAAATAAAATCACAAAAACAAACAAAAATGATGAACAATAACACAACTACCAATGATGCTTTAATTGTACCATCACATCTGCATAAACCTGTTTATTCATTTCCATACCATACATCTTAGACATACTTTGCTTTTGCATTCCTCTTTTCTTTAATATTTAGACATTTTATCTAGCTTGTTTGTAAATGTGATATACTTTCTAAACAGCTATAATTATTTGGAAACAAACAAAATCAGAAGCTTCTAATAAAAAAGTTCCTAGAAAATTAGGATACATGAATAAGTAATATATATTTGAAACTATTGCTTTTGGAGTCAAAACGAACTTTGCGATGGAACTGTTAGAGATAAATGATATTGCAGGTGCACCTGGGTGGCTCAGTGGGTTAAAGATCCTACTCTTGATTTTGGCTTAGGTCATGATCTCACGGTTCATGGGATCAAGCCCCACCCCAGGCTCTGCACTGACCGCACGGAGCCTGCTTGAGATTCTCTCTCTCCCCGTCTCTGTCTGTCCTTCCCCACTTGCTCTCAATCTCTCTCTCTGTCTCTCCCTCTCTCTCTCTGTCTCTCTCTCTCTCTCAAAATAAATAAACATTTTTTTAATGATCTTATTTCAGGGTTGCCTGGGTGGCTTAGTCAGTTAAGCATCCAACTTCAGCTCAGGTCATGATCTCACAGTTCGTGAGTTTGAGCCCCATGTCAGGCTCTGTGCTCACAGCTCAGAGCCTGGAGCCTGCTTCAGATTCTGTGTCTCCCTCCCTCTCTGCCCCTCCCCCACTTGCACTCTGTCTCTCTCAAAATTAAATAAAACATTAAAAAATTATTTAATTGCAAAAAAAAGTATTGAAGGAGTTGGAAGAAACCTAAAATTCAGAGTTGAAAAATATTTGTTGGGAAATAGTGTTTACTGTTAAAAGAGTATGATGAGTCTATTTCATTTGTAAACAAAAGCATTTTTTTTCATTTGTTGGAAATGAGGGGTAAGAAAAAATATTTTTATTTACAAGCTCACAGGTTGATTTGAACAATTTTCTAGGCGGAAAAATAATAATATCCAAATAATACAGAATGTGTGAATCATTATTTCCCTTACCTCAGTAGTAGAGTTCATGCAACAAACGATGGGGCAACAGTGGAATGGCTGTCAATTAGTATCAGAGGTTCTCATAAAGCATCGAAGATTATCTTAATCAAAGAGAGCATTTCAATTTTAGTTTCATTGGAAAGATGACTGAGACCAATCTTAACAAAGATACAAAATTTTATCTGCAGTAAATCATAGTTGATTTTAACATAATTGAGCAGGCAGAAATGTAATAGTACTGATAACATGAGTGGAACATTTAATAGTTTCCCCAAAGTTTACGAAGAGAGATAGAAGACCTTTACATATGCACTGCCATGATCACCATTTAATTTGGATGAGATTCTATCACCGAGTAGAACTCCAAAATTCTGTGAATATTGATAATTCTTTCAACAACAGTATTCAGATATCTGCAAAGAGGTTGGCAATATTTCAATACATTATAAGCCAGGCAAACATAATGTATTGAAGAACCTATGCAGCTTATAAAAATAGGTTGAACGGCATGTTAACAGACACTGCAGCCCTGTCTCAAAAATTTCAATATATATTGAAATATTGGAAGTGGCATCAATGAATATTTCAGATACACAGGTGGCTGGTAAATTAAATTGTTTGCTGAATTTGCTTTCCAAATGAGAAATTGTTAGATCTCTAAAGAAATTAGCACATGTTAAGTACAAGGGACTTCAAAATAAAACTATTTTTATTTAAAACTGAAATAATTCTGTACTATTTATCATCTTAGAAAAATGGTGAATATTTCAAAACAATGTGTGACAGCAGATAAGAAACTATACTTTCTGACTTCCTTTGTATTTATTTATTTATTTTTAATATGGAATTTATTGTCATGTTGGTTTCCATACAACACCCCAGTGCTCATCCCAACACGTGCCTGCCTCAATGCCCATCACCCACCCACCCCTCCCTCCCACCCCCAATCAACCCTCAGTTTGTTCTCAGTTTTTAACAGTCTCTTATGGTATGGCTCCCTCCGTCTCTAACTTTTTTCTTTTTTTTTCCTTCCCCTCCCCCATGGTCTTCTGTTAAGTTTCTCAGGATCCACATGAGAGTTAAAACAGATGGTATCTGTCTTTCTCTGTATGATTTATTTCACTTAGCATAACACTCTCCAGTTCCATCCACATTGCAACAAAAGGCCATATTTCATTCTTTCTCATTGCCAAGTAGTATTCCTTTGTGTATATAAACCACAATTTCTTTATCCATTCATCAGTTGATGGACATTTAGGCTCTTTCCATAATTTGGCTATTGTTGAAAGTGCTGCTATAAACATTGGGGTACAAGTGCCCCTATGCATCAGCACTCCTGTATCCCTTGGGTAAATTCTTAGCAGTGTTATTGCTGGGTCATAGGGTAGATCTATTTTTACTTTTTTGAGGAACCTCCACGCTGTTTTCCAGAGTGGCTGCACCAGTTTGCATTCCCACCAACAGTGCAAGAGGGTTCCCGTTTCTCCACATCCTCGCCAGCATCTATAGTCCCCTGATTTGTTCATTTTAGCCACTCTGACTGGTGTGAGGTGGTATCTCAGTGTGGTTTTGATTTGTATTTTCCTGATGAGGAGTGACATTGAGCATCTTTTCATGTGCCTGTTGGCCATTTGGATGTCTTCTTGAAAGAAGTGTCTATTCATGTTTTCTGCCCATTTCTTCACTTGATTATTATTATTTTTTTTGCATGTGGAGTTTGGTGAATTCTTTATAGATTTTGGATGCTAGCCCTTTGTCCAATATGTCATTTGCAAATATCTTTTCCCATTCCGTCAGTTGTCTTTTAGTTTTGTTGATTGTTTCCTTTGCAGTACAGAAGCTCTGTATCTTCATGAGGTCCCAATAGTTCATCTGACTTCCTTTTTAAAGTCTTGTTTGAGATTTGAAAAAACTTCAAAAGGAATAACATTTCTAAAATATTTCACAATATTTTTCTTACTTCATCAGAATATTATACAACACATATTCATATTTCTGAATACTCTACATGGGATGAAAATGTAGTTTGAATAATAATCACATGTGTATAAAAACTGTATAGACTTCATGTCTTTTATAGACTTAAAAAAACTTATGTAAGTTTTGGCTTTTTCATGGGACATGATCAATGATGCTCTGTTTTTGAGAGCTGTTGCATGTTGTGTTGTCTTGATGAATCTCGACATCTGCACAAAATGTTCATTTTCTACTTTGTGTTGCAGAAAAATACTATTCCCCACTACAAAGACAGAAGAGAGGGTCAGTGGTCTGGAACTGAGGATTCTCGAGTAGAAATTGGCAACCAATTTATCTAGCTTGAACGGCTCTCTCTTCCTGGAGGAAAAAAATTGCAAGATCAGTTTGGACAGGGATAATACAGTATTTTCCAAAACTTAATCATAAACATTTTACACCACATTTACTTCATATACTATCCTATTTAAATTTCCAACTTTTAATGATAAGTTTGAAATCTTCTGCTCCATTTTTGGTTTTATGCAATGTTGGCTTTTTTCAAGACAATGTGCTGGAATTAACATGTTATTTCATGAAAATAATACATTATTATTCAAGATAATCAATTTGAAAAATTTCAACATAAAACTGCTCACAAAGCTACTTGCTTATTAGTGGTTATTCATGGAGAAATTTTTCTCTACCTGTCTGTATAATCTGCATTCTCAATTACCATTTCAATAATGCTACACTTTGGGTCTAATAATTAAAACTTTGGCAGCCCAAGCATTTTCAACTTCTGTATGCCATTTGTTCTGTTATGGACTAATTTGTGTCTCCTAAAAATTCATACGTTGAAGCCCTAATCCCCAATGGGACTATATTGGAGGTAGGGCCTTTAAAGAAGTAACTAAGTTTGAATGAGGTAGTAACAGTGAGCCCTAATCCAATATTGCTGGTGTCCTTAAGAGAAAGAGATACCAGGGGTGTGAGTGCACAGAGAAAAGGCCATCTGAGGACACAGTGAGAAGACAGCCAAAGAGAGAGGAGAGAGGAAGCCAAACAGAGAGGCCTCAGGAGAAACCAAACCTGCTAACACCTTGACCTTGGACTTCTAGCCTCTAGAACTATAAAAGAATAAACGTCTGTTGTTTATGCCTCCTAGACTGATATTTTGTTATAGTAGCTCTAGCAAACTAATCCATGTCCCAACAAGTGCTAACCTCATTTTCTGTTCATTGGACTTCTATTACATGCCTGATTTATATAACTAAATATTTCTTACCTATTTCTTATAGATATTCCCAACTGTAAAATGGGAATGCATACACCAAAGAAGTGGGCTATTCATAAACTTAATAATTAGACATTTTGTCTCAATCTAGATAAATTATAATTGTTTTGAAATCAGTCTTCTTCAGTCACTTCTTTTATTGCCTTAACTAGGTGTTACAGAATCAAAATCTATTCACCAAGCGTATATTTTCCCAATATATGGATTGAGTTCACAAGACATCTTGGACATCTCAGGCAAAAATAAAATACTAAAAATGATTCTGAGTCTTGTTTTGTCTTGTATCTCTATCATGGAGTGTATTTGAAGCAATTTCTCTTGGTATTCCAATTTGGGATTCGTTATTTCTGAGCTAGCCGGAAGTATCTTCACATTTTTCTCTAATATGCCCATGTAGTTTCATTTCACAACACAAAGATAAAAAATAAGGGAAAGAACTTTATCTGATATACAGTACAGAGAAGGGAAACTACAGAAATACCTTCCTCTCACTCCCATTGATAAACTTCAATTCGTTTTTCCCATATTTGGTCCCAAAGCAGGCTACCCTTATGTCAATGGCACTTCCCCTCCTAAGATGGAAGTTGTCAATAATAGAGTTTTTAAAAAATGTTTATTTATTTTGAGAGAGAGAGGGAGGAGTAGAGAGAGGGGTGGGGGGAGAGAATCCCACGCAGGCTCCATGCTGTCAGCACAGAGCCCGAGCAGGGCTCCATCTAATGAACTGTGAGAAGACCTGAGCGAAGATCAACAGTCAGACACTAGGGGAGGAGCCAAGATGGCAGAATAGCATGGAAGTTCTTGTGTGTCTTGCATCCATGAAATACAGCCAGACCAACACTAAACCATCCTGCACACCTAGAAAACTGATCTGAGGATTAACACAACAATCTGCACAACGTGAAACACAGAATTAAGCAGGTACGTGGTGTGGAGAGGTGAACTTGGGGAGAGAGAAGCCATGGATGGCAGGGAGCCACTTTTGTGTGCAGAGTGAGGACAGAGATGGGGAGGGAGGTGGGTGGAGAATACAGGAAACGCACCCCTCCCCAAAAGGAGCTGGAGAGAAAGTGGAAAATTGGAAACAGCCACAGGGACTGAACTAAAAAGGGAGAAAGGAGAAACGAGACAGTTTAAGTTCCATTAAGACTGTAAACAAGGGGGGCTCAGAGTCTGACACTCTGCAGCTTGATACCTGGAGTTGCTCTGGTGGGAAGGGTGAATCTCCAGGAGCAGAGTGGGGTCGGGGAGGTTCTCAGGCCACACGGGAGAAGCGGTTCCACTGCTGGAAGGACATTAGGTGGAGGCTGTGAGGCCCCTGGTCCCAGCAGACCCCAGAGAATGGCCACATTTGCTGGTGTTGGAACAAGGTTGTTGGGGGTAAAGCCTGGTGCCAGATGTGCATTGTGATTTTCCATAATCCCTGAGGCACTGCTGCTACACTGTCTTGTGAACTTTTTCCGGGGTGGGCTGGCACCTGGCCACAGTCTCTGGGCATCAGCAGCAGCATGGTCCCGCAAGCGCTCATGGGTGCAATCTCAAATGGATGCTGTGGTGGCAATGATGGATGAGCAGAACAGAGAATTAGCTATATAGAGGACACACTTATGGAGAATAATGAAGCAGAAAAAAAAGAGGGACATTAAGGCAAAAGAGCATGATTTAAGAATTAGAGAAATCAGTGACTCATGAAAAAGGAACAACATCAGAATCATAGGGGTCTCAGAAGAAGCAGAGAGAGAAATAGGGGTAGAAAGGCTATGTGAACAAATCATAGCAAAAAACTTTCCTAACCTGGGGAAAGACACAGACATCAAAATCCAGGAAGCACAGAGGACACCCATTAGATTCAACAAAAACTGACCATCAACAAGGCATATCATAGTCAAATTCACAAAATACTCAGGCAAGGAGAGAATCATGAAAGCAGCAAGGGAAAATAAGTCCTTAACCTACAAGGGAAGACAGATCAGGTTTGCGGCAGACCTATCCACAGAAACTTGCAGCCAGAAAGGGGTGGCAGGATATATTCAATGTGCTGAATCAGAAAAATATGCAGCCAAGAATTCTTTATCCATCAAGGCTGTCATTCAAAATAGAAGGAGAGATAAAAAGTTTCCCAGACAAACAAAAATAAAGGAGTTTGTAACGACTAAACCAGCCCTGCAAGAAATTTTAGGGGGGACTCTCTGAGGGGAGAAAATACATATTTATATTTTTCATATATTTATACATTTATATATATATTTACACACCAAATATTTATATATATAAATAAAATACTATATATATATATATATATATATGTGTGTGTGTGTGTGTGTGTGTATACCAAAAGCAACAAAGATTAGAAAGGACCAGAGAATACCACCAGAAACTCCAACTCTACAAGCAACATAATGGCAATAAATTCATATCTTTCAGTACTCACTCTAAACGTCAATGGACTCAATGCTCCAATCAAAAGACATAGGGTAACAGAATGGATGAGAAAACAAGATCCCTCTATATGCTGTTTACAAGAGACACACTTTAGACCTAAAGACACCTTAAGGTTGAAAATAAGGAGATGGAGAACCATCTATCATGCTAATGGCCAACAAAAGAAAGTCAGAATAGCCATGCTTATATCAGACAATCTAGACTTTAAAATAAAGACTCTATCAAGAGATGAAGAAGGGCATTATATCATAATTAAGGGGACTATCCACCAAGAAGACCTAACAATTGTAAACATTTATGTGCCAAATGTCAACACACCCAAATATATAAATCAATTAATCACAAACATAAAGAAACTCATCAATAGTAATACCATAATAGTAGAAGACTTCAACACCCCACTCACAGCAATGGACTGATCATCTAATCAAAAAATCAACAAGGAAACAATGGCTTTGAATGACACATTGGACCAAATGGACTTAACAGATATATTCAGAACATTTCATCCTAAAGCAGCATAATATACATTCTTCTCCAGTGCACATGGAACATTCTCCAGAATAGACCACATACTGGGACACAAATCAGCCCTCAACAAGTAGAAAAAGATTGAGATCATACCATGCATATTTTCAGACCACACCGCTATGAAATTCGAAATCAACCACAAGAAAAAATTTGGAAAGGTAACAAATACTTGGAGACTAAAGACCATCCTACTAAAAAATGAATGGGCCAACCAAGAAGTTAAAGAGGAAATTAAAAAGTGTATGGAAGCCATTGAAAATGATAACACCACAACCCCAAACCTCTTGCATGCAGCAAAGGTAGTCATAAGGGGAACGTAGATAGCAATCCAGGCCTTACTAAAGAAGGAAGAAATATCTCAGGTACACAACCTAACCTTACGCCTTAAAGAGCTGGAAAAAGAACAGCAAATAAAACCCAAAACCAGCAGAAGACCGGAAATAATAAAGATTAGAGCAGAAATTAATGCTATTGAAACCAAAAAAACAGTAGAACAGATCGATGAAACCAGAAGCTGGCTGTTTGAAAGAATTAACAAAATTGATAAACCACTAGCCAGTTTGATCAAAAAGAAAAAGGAAAGGACCCATATAAATAAAATCAAGAATGAAGAGGAGAAATCACAACCAACATGGCAGAAATAAAAACAGTAAGAGAATATTATGAGCAATTATATGCCAATAATATGGGCAATCTGGAAGCAATGGACAAATTCCTAGAAACATGTACACTATCATAACTGAAACAGGAAGAAATAGAAAATTTGAACAGACCCATAACCAGTAAAGATACCAAATTAGTAATCAAAAATCTCCCAAAAAACAAGAGTCCAGGGCCAGATGGCTTTCCACAGAATTCTACCAAACATGTAAGGAAGAGCTAACACCTATTCTCTTGAAGCTGTTCTAAAAAATAGAAGTGGAAGGAAAACTTCCCAATTCTTTCTATGAGGCCAGCATTACCTTGATTCCAAAACCAGACAGAGACCCAACTAAAAAGGAGAACTATAGACCAATTTCCCTGATGAACATGGATGCAAAAATCATCAAGATAATAGCCAACCAGATCCAAAAATACATTAAAAAAATTATTCACCACAACCAAGTCCAATTTATACCTGGGATGCAGGGCTGGTTCAATATTTGCAAAACAATTAACATGATTCATCACATCAATAAAAGAAAGGACAAGAACCTTATGATCCTCTCAATAGATGCAGAGACAGCATTTGACAAAATACAGCATCCTTTCTTGATAAAAACCCTCAAGAAAGTAGGGATAGAAGGGGATAGAAGGATCATACTTCAAGATAATAAAAGCCACGTATGAAACACCCAATGCTAGCATCATCCTCAATGGGGAAAAACAGAGCTTTCCCCCTAAGGTCAGGAACAAGATAGGGATATCCACCCTCACCACTGTTATTCAGCATAGTATTGGAAGTCTTGGCTTCTGCAGTCAGACAACGCAAGGAAATAAAAGGCATCCAAATTGGCCAGGAGGAGGTCAAACTTTCACTCTCTGCAGATGACATGATACTCTATATGGAAAACCCAAAAGATTCCACCAAAAAACTGCTAGATTCATGAATTCAGCAAAGTTGCAGGATATAAAATCAATGCAAAGAAATCAGTTGCATTTCTATTCACCAACAATGAAGCAACAGAAAGAGAAATCAAGGAATCAATCGTATTTCAAATTGCACCAAAACCCATAAAATACCTAGGAATAAATCTAACCAAAGAGGTGAAAAACCTATACACTGATAACTATAGAAAGCTTATTAAAGAAACTGAAGAAGACATACAAAAAAAGGAAAAAGATTCCATGCTCCTGGATAGGAAGAACAAATACTGTTAAAATGTCGATACTACCCAAAGCAATCTACATATTCATTGCAATCCCTATCAAAATAACACCAGCATTCTTTACAGAGCTAGAACAAATAATCCTAAAATTTGTATGGAAGCAGAAAAGACCCCGAAGAGCCAAAGCAATCTTGAAAAAGAAAACCAAAGCAGGGAGGATCACAATCCCAGACTTCAAGCTATACTACAAAACTGTAATCATCAAGACAGTATGGTACTGGCACAAGAACAGACACTCAGATCAATGGAACAGAACAAAGAACCCAAAAATGGACCCACAAATGTATGGCCAACTAATCTTTGACAAAGAAGGAAAGAATATCCAATGGAATAAAGACAGTCTCTTCAGCAAGTCATGCTGGGAAAACTGGACAGTGACATGCAGAAGAATGAACCTGGACCACTTTCTTACATCATACACAAAAATAAACTCAAAATGGATGAAAGACCTCAATGTAAGACAGGAAGCCATCCAAATCCTCGAGGAGAAAGCAGCCAAAAACTCCTCTGATCTTGGCTGCAGCAACTTCCTACTCAACACGTCTCCAGAGGCAAGGGAAACAAAAGCAAAACTGAATTGCTGGGACCTCATCAAAATAAAAAGCCTCTGCACAGCGAAGGAAACAATCAGGAAAACTAAAAGCCAACCGACAGAATGGGAGAAGATATTTGCAAACAACATATCAGATGAAGGGTTGGTATCCAAAATCTATAAAGAACTTATCAAACTCAACACCCAAAAAACAAATAATCCAGTGAAGAAATGGGCAAAAGACATGAATAGACACTTCTCCAAAGAAGACATCCAGATGGCCAACTGACACATGAAAAAATGCTCAACATCACTCATCATCAGGGAAATGCAAATCAAAACCACCATGAGATACCGCCTTACACGTGTCAGAATGGCTAACATTAACAACTCAGGCAACAACAGATGTTGGTGAGGATGCGGAGAAAGAGGATCTCTTTTGCATCGTTGGTGGGAATGCAAGCTGGTACAGCCACTCTGGAAAACAGTATGGAGGTTCCTCAAAAAACTAAAAATAGAACTACCCTATGACCCAGCAATTGCACTACTAGGTATTTATCCAAGGGATACAGGTGTGCTGTTTCAAAGGGACACGTGCACCCCAATGTTTATAGCAGCACTATCAACAATAGCCAAAGTATGGAAAGAGCCCAAAAGTCCATCGATGGATGAATGGATAAAGAAGATGTGGTGTATGTGTGTGTGTATATATATATATATACACATATATGTGTATATATACACACACATATATATATATATACACACACACACACAATGGAGTATTACTTGGCAATCAAAAAGAATGAAATCTTGCCATTTGCAACTACATGGATGGAACTGGAGGATATTATGCTAAGTGAAATTAGAGGAAGACAAAAATCATATGACTTCACTCATATGAGGACTTTAAGAGACAAAACAGACGAACATAAGAGAAGGGAAACAAAAATAATATAAAAATAGGGAGGAGGACAAAACAGAAGAGACTCATAAATGTGGAAAACAAACAGGGTTACTGGAGGGGTTATGGGAAGGGGGATGGACTAAATGGGTAAGGGGCATTAAGGAATCTACTCCTGCAATCACTGTTGCACTATATGCAAACTAACTTGGATGGAAATTTAAAAAAATAAAATTTAAAAATTAAAAAGGAGCCAGACACTTAATTGACTGAGCCACCTAGGCACCCCTATAATGGACTTTTTACTAATGTTCCTTTTGTGTCATGACTTGACTAAGCCTCATCTTCCAATATGGTTCTGTTCTAGAGCAAAAGTTAACACACTGCCCTGCAGATCATATCTGGCTGCTGCTTGCTTTTGTAAATACAGTTTTATTGGAACATAGAGCCATTCTTTTATGTTTTGCATATGGCTATTTTCCCAGCACAGCGGCAGAGCTTAGTAATTGTGACAGAGACTTGGGCTTGCAAAGCTTAAAATGTATACTGTATGGCTTTTGAAATAGAAGTTTGCAGACCTCTGTTTTATGATGAAGATGGGAACTAGAAAGGAGTTGGAAGAACAGAATTGGTTCTCAGAGCATCATTCAAAAAAATGACTAGACACCACCTGCAAATGACTTCTATAGAACACCACAAGACAGAACATGCAGGATCGGCCTCCCATTGGCCCTTCTACCCCCATATCCCCATATTACTGGTAGAGGCTTATTTCCTGTGAACACCCAGTCTGCCGAAAAAGAGCTCAATTTTTTATTGGTTTAATGACTTTCTCTTATTAGACACTAAGAGATTATTAATAACTTGACTTTAAAACAAGCTGAGCTCTTACTGAAAGTGTTTTTTAACTCAAATCTGAGTCTAAGCACAGACAGTATGAATATCGAAACCTAAATATGATTCTGATTTCTTCCTTTACAAAATTAGAGAATTATAACAATACACTTTACAGAATTCACCTTACCTAGACTAATGTTTGTTCCCACTTTCTAACCAAGGGACCAATCTCAAAATTGTAAGAAGCTTCTCAGAAATCTACTGAATAAAATGACTGTACAACAATGGTTAGAATGCAGAGAAGGAAGCCAAGACTTCTGGGTGTTAGAGAAATAAAGCCACATTTGAATGAACTTGAGTTGTATGCATTTTTCTTTTCTACCTGCCATTCCAGCGTCCTTTCATGCCTGAAGCATTAATTTTGCATGCCATAAAGTTTTGAAAGAAAATCTTCACGAAGCTAAGGGTGTTGAGCATTAATTCATTAAACATTCTGGAAATCACCTGTCCTTATCAAGTCATAAGCCAAGCAGTTCATAAATCTATTACAGTCCGGCAGAGCTAATCAATGAAATCCAAATTGACAATCCAAATTATTAACTCAGTCTATCAGAAGTCTGGGGTTTGTTTTGTGTTGTTTTTTTCTTTCTTTCTTTCTTTCTTTCTTTCTTTCTTTCTTTCTTTCTTTCTTTCTTTCTTTGATGTTGTTTTGTACATGCTTGAACTTAAACACTTAACTAAAATTGGCCAAATCTGTGGCAATCTGTAAAGAGGTTGCTGTCGTGGTAGAATTTTAAATCTACATAAATTGTTACTGAAAACAGCCTGTAGAACAGAAATCTGAAAAGCTAGAGTTAGTATCTGCAACAAAGTTAGGCAAAATATATCCCCATATTTTGGGAGAAAAGAGACTGGCATAACTCTGGAAATTATAGGGTCATAAATTTATTATCTTATGAACATATAATGAGAGGAATTTTAAAAGTGTCAAGGCTAGGAAAACTTTTCTGGTTCACCTTTCCTCCCAAGATTACCAAAAACAAACAAACAGACAAACAAACAAACAAAAAATTTATTTCAGCTAAAAATCAGCAAACTCAAATATTGCTGTTGAAACCCATAACAAAGTTACTTTAGGAAAAACAGAAACTAAGGAGCAGAATAATCATTCTACAGTCAATGAAGGCAATGCAGAAAGAATATCCATTAACAAGTGAAAATAGCAACCTAATATATCACAAAACACTAAAAAAGAAAGTTGAAAAAATAATAATACAAGCAATGATAGAAGAATATAAACTGGAAACAAAACCCAAAAATTAGATAAGGAAAGAAAAGGAAGATTTGAAAAATACAGATTCCAGGGCACCTGGGTGGCTCAGTCAGTTAAGCATCCGTCTCTTGATTTTGGCTCAGGTCATGATCTCCCAATTCATGGGATGGAACCCAGCATCAGGCTCTGTGCTGACAGGGTGGAACCTGCTTGGAATTCTTTCTCTCTCTCTCTCTGCCCTCCCCTACACGCACTGTCTCCCAAAATAAATATAATTTTAAAAAGGGCAGATTTCTTAGAAACAGAGCCTGTTATTTGGATGGATATGATTTCATTGAGAACGTGTTCTTTAGAAAAAATTAAATCTGTAAGAGAATAAGGGGACGTGGGTCAGAAGAGGTAGAACTGTCTAAAATTTCCAAAGATATGATTAATATATGGAAACACAAAATAATCAATGGTAAAATTACAATAATAATACAAGATTTTAAAATTAAACAGTATGCTACAAAATCATCTAACAAGAATGAATAACCTTTTAACTACAACAAAACTAATTAGAAGATATAAGGCATCATTTATGAGAACTAATGAAAAATACAAAATAGATAAGAGCTATGTTAATCGCTCTTGAAAGAGTCAAAAGTGGACTTGACTAAAAAGAAAGGGGAAAATAAAGAAACTCACTGGAGTAGCCAACTCATTGTATAGAAAACTCTTTTTTTTAAGTGGTAGCAGTGGTGCTGGCAGCTATTTATTCCTGCCATATCACAGGATACCTCAGTAGTTGATAAGGAATATATTTACCTTTATAGCATTTTCTACTTAAAAAAATGAATGACTCTTGTTCTTCTGTACATGATGACTCATTTTTCTCTTTCTGTTTTCAATATTTTCCTTTTGTCTTTGGTGTTAAAAAGACAGACTAGGGGCGCCTGGGTGGCGCAGTCGGTTAAGCGTCCGACTTCAGCCAGGTCACGATCTCGCGGTCCGTGAGTTCGAGCCCCGCGTCAGGTTCTGGGCTGATGGCTCGGAGCCTGGAGCCTGTTTCCGATTCTGTGTCTCCCTCTCTCTCTGCCCCTCCCCCGTTCATGCTCTGTCTCTCTCTGTCCCAAAAATAAAAAAAAATAAAAAACGTTGAAAAAAAAAAAAAAAAAAAAGACAGACTATAATGAGTGAAAGTGTAGATCTCTTTTGTTTATCTTCTGTGGAATTTGTTGAGCTTTTGGATGTACCTGTCAATATTTTCATCAAATTTGGGAAGTTTTTGGACATTATTTCCACTATCTCCTATCTGTCTGAGACTTCTGCTATCCATATTCTTCCTCCTTCCTTCCCTCCCTCACCCCTGCCCTTTCTTTCTTTATTTCTACTTGCCTAGACTTAATCTTTAAAATCTGTCTCTTTTCCAGTATTTGGCCACTGATGTCTCTACATATTTTTTTTAATTCTTATTTCTACTGTTTTAGCCTGGTTTTCTATGGTCCAACCTTCTGTCTGCATAGCCAACTGGTCAGCTAATGATTTGGGCAGACTTTGCACTTAAATATCTTGTACCTATTTGCCTTGCACTCTCTGTAGATTAATCTGTGTGGAGTCTGGTTTTAATCCAGTTCTTAAATTTGTCTTAGCTCTGACCTTTCCCTGGGCTGTCTGAGATCTCCCCAGTGTACGTGTACAATTCTCCAGTTTGCCAGGGATGCATGAAGAACTTATCTCAGCATTTCCATGGTTCTCTCATTTTCAGGATCATGTGACCTCTTGAGACCATAACCTCAATTAGCAAAGCTCTAGGTTTTTCCCATTCATTTCCTAACAAATTCACTGCATTTAATTGACAAATCCTGGCCTCCAAATATAGCCCTCCCTTCCTAGGAGCAAATTTGTTGCTTTTTGTGGATAGATCCATGCTTGAAAGCTATAATTCTCAAAGACCAACCACCAGGAAGAGGATAAGAACAACCACAGGCAAGAATGCATACTCCCACTGACTTTATTTAAACCTAGCAGGGTTTTTTTTTAAGTTTATTTATTTATTTTGAGAGATACTGAGACAGTGAGAGTGGGGGAGGGACAGAGAGAGAGAGGGAGAGAGAGAATGTCAAGCAATCCCACCATGGGGCTCAAGCTCAGGAAACTGCAAGATCATGACCTGAGCCAAAACCAAGAGTTGGATGCTTAACCATCTGAGCCACCCAGGTGCCCCTAAGCCCTAGCAATTTTTAGAGAATGAATGCTTCTCAATTTATTGCCTGCATTTGGTCGATGTCCATAGCTTGAAATAATTGTTTTTGGCAGTTTTGTTCAGTTTTATATTTGTTGATTGGTTTATTGCAAAGAGGACTTGCCAATTCTTTATGGTGCCATTACCAGAATTCTTTTGTTGTTTTTTTTAACTGACTTTTAGGTGTGATAACAATATTGTGGTTAGGATTTTAAAGAGTTGGTAGCAGTGCGAAATACATACTAAAATACTTATGATGAAATTATATGATACTAGTATTTCTTTAAAATAATTTGTGCCTGGAAGGGTAGGTGAGATATAGCTGGAACAAGACTGGATGCAAGTTAATAACTTTGGAAGCATAGTAATAGGTACCTGAAGATTCATCACAATTTTCTCTAGTTTTATATATGCTTGAAATTATTCAAGTAAAAACATTAAATTAGAGAAGAATAATTAAATGCTCAGAATCATATTAGTTAGGTGCAGCATCAAAAACAGAATGAGACAAATATAACCTGTTCTAATGCCATATTTTATAGTAGAGTACTACATAGGCAACTTGACTTCTCTTTGCATATTAATTCAAACTCCTTCAAAAGGCAAGCTATCGGCATACAGAGATGCAAAACGGATGACTAACAGCTCTACATTTGCTTTTCCCTTGTATCAAAAACTCTCATAATTATGATAGTTTTATTTATTGAGTGCTTACTTGTACCAGATACTGTTTTTATTTAGCTTTTAGCATATACTGTCAAAGGTCAAAGCTTGGGCTTCAGAGTTTCTGATAAACTTCTGGCTATTTCTTGCTCATCTTCTTTCCTGGAGTTTAGAGAAAACAGCAGAAAATTTAAAACACAATAAGTTCAATTAATAATTGTGAGGGAAGGGTATGAGCACAGCCTGATGCCTGCCCTATGTTCCAGGAAGAACCTTATGCTTTGTACAGGATGTGCTTGCAAGCTCACAAATTGCATTGCACATAGCGAGTCAGACTTCAGCCAGCACACCCCTATTCCCTCTGTATCAAGGCACATGTATGTTTTTCTTGGAACTGCTCGGAACTGCGTACCTCAGTGGTCCTCGAGTATGTCTCCAGCCTTCTATGTTTCAGACCCCATGGGGGGAAGGTTGGGGTCCATGTGCTGTGGCACAAAGTGGGGTTCAGGGAGCCACACTGTCCACCTCAGCTATGGAAAGCATCTGTTAGCCATCAGGCACCAGTGCATTGCAAGGGGCTGGATCCTATGTACTCTCTCTCCTCCTCTTGCTGCAAATGAATACTGTACCCCTTCCGTTTGCTGTACATGTTTTCTGCTCTCAGCAGCCTTTAATTGTACACTCGCTTCTTCCCTGGATGATACTTTACCTACCTTTGGACCCTGACCATATGTGTGTCATATTCTATCCTACAGCATAGTCTGACCACCTAGTGAAACAATAATCTTACATTATATCTGTTGTATCCATTAAGGATATTTTTGGGAACTTTGCACTGTTACAGATTGGGACAGGGAAATAAAGTAGGGAAAATATTCTAATATCACTAGAGTGGAGGCCCAGAGATTGTTCTAACTTCCTAGAAGACCTCTGGATTTGAAGGGTTTTTCCAAAACTAAAAGCAGGGCCACAGAAAAAAAATGTACACAAAGATATAGGTCCTCAAGGCCTACCTCTGCCTCACTCTATGTATCTGGCTTAATCCTGGGAAACTCTAGGCCTGCGGTATAAGGCATGGTATCCAAGGTATGATATAGACACTGCACGCCAAGAAAACAATTAGCTGTTTGCTGACTTCAGGGCAATACAATGCTTTCAGCACCCATAGTGAGATGACAGAAGACTGGGAGACAGCTCTCATGATCACTCAGTCATGCGCCAGTTGAATTTCTACCTCTTTCAAAAGAATTCTGCTTCATCAAAGTTCTAAATCTCTCACAACTGACTTTGGAAAGAGACATCTTAGAAAATCTTTTTCTTTGCTGACATGGAACATGATTCATCAGACTATATAAGGAGGTGTTGTTGACTTTGTGTGACTATCTTGACTTACAGTTTGACACCTCATGCATTGTGGAGTCATTTTAACATTATTACCTCTGCTCATACAGATCTGGAAATTTGTCCATGAAGTAAGCACTTGGATGAAGATATGCCTTTGTGCATCTGACAAGGTCATTCTAAAGAATGGTACCTAAAAGCATGTGAATGGAAGAGTAACGCAGGGAAAGGACTAGCTGGCCTTATCTGAGCAGGGAAACCAGAATCCAAGCCTTCTCCCTGTACGATAACTGATTACCTTTGTCATACTTCACAGAATGAACAAATACTTTCCAATAGCCTTGATGATCGATAATGTGAATTCTGGACTTCAGATGAGGGAGCACAGAGGAAAGTAAATGGAGGTCAGACCAGCTCAAATTCCTCAATAAATGTATAATCTGCTGCATTTATTTAACCTGGCAACCTGGCACACTGAAATCTTATTATCTTTTTTCTTTTTTTAGTGGGAAAAGAGGATTTATCTTTAACTTCACAGTAATGGGAAGTTAATATCCTTTCTATCAGGGCTTCTGAATTTAAGATTTAACAATCTTTATCTTTTGAAGAGAAGATTATTTTGTTTTTGCTGTATAATCATCCCCAATCACACATTCTTGACTAAGAGCCATCTGAAAATTTTAGGCTAGTTCGTATTTTTTTGATGGTACATGTTGGGCTAGTGGACGCTGTCCAAGAGAAATGAGAAGACATTCTCCACAAGGTGAAACCATTTTCTTTGCATACTGCTGAACAGTCATCATTGCATAAAATATTCAAGAAGAATGAAAATGTTTACTTTACTTCTTAACCTATGATATATTCATAATGGGTAAAAATTGCTATTTGTAATATGAGGATCTACCAGCCTTACGTGTTATCTTTGGAGTTTCCTTAGCTCCCTGAAATTAACGCCTCAAACTCTGTTTCTTCAGAGTTCTTTGAATTCTGTGCTGAAACAAAACCTCAATGAGGCTATCTGACAAACTGATCCCCTTACCTGCTCTCATTTTTCTTACAGAATTTGTCACTTTTTAAAAGATACATGGCTTATATAGATTTTAGCTTTATTGTTTATCATTGATTTTCTGCTCCTCTCTTAGAATGTAAATGTCATATGGGCAAGGATATTTGTCTGTTTTGTTCTCTGATATACCCTCTTTCCATAAAATAATATCAGGCACATAGTAGGTGCTCAATAAATAATTTTCAGTTATTGAAAGCATCCATGATGCAAATAGTACACAGGTGATTTTCTTTTGTTCCACAGAGTTGGTTGGCTTTACATAGTAAATATACAAAAGCCACAAAATTTCCAAGTCCAGCTAACCTGACACCTTTAGATTTCCTTGGTATTTCTTATTCATACTAACTTATTCATACTAAGTTTTGAGAGAGAGAAAGAGAGCAGAGGAGAGGCACTGAGAGAGGGAGAGAGAATCCCAAGCAGGCTCCATGCTGTCGGCACAGAGCTGGATGCAGGGCTCGAACCCAAGAACCATGAGATCATGACCTGAGCCAAAATCAAGATTCAGATGCTTAACCGACTGAGCCACACATGCACCCCTTTGCTAACAAGACTTTAGACTCTAATTTCAAAAGTATCTCAGTAATGTTTGGATATCCACAGGGTTCTTGGACACATGTGCTTAAGAACAAATACACCCCTGTTCTCTCACTCTGACCCGCTAGTTAAGATGCCTTATCACTGCTCTATGTGTCTTCCTGAGGAAGCTTGAGAAGCTTGTTACCGTGGCCAACACTGCATCCCTAAACTGTGCCATACTATGTGAGAAGGAAGGGGGTGGATTGCCCTCCTAAACACAAGGCGGAATGTTGCTATCTGTGCTCCAGAGAGGTATACCATTTGAGACATAATCTCTAGAAACTTATATAAGCACAGCTGTTTAAAACCAACCTAGCATGTCAGATTGGGAATGTGGAATAGCAATATGTCTCACTGAGTCATCTCCATCTTTCTTATCTTTTGTACTCTCATGTATCCCAGATTGCTGAATAATACATTTTTCAGGAAAGAAACAAAAGGCCCCATGTTTACCTTTTGCATCACCATTTTGTAGTAGTTGCAAAAATTCCCATTGACCTTGAACTTCATTAAGGCACACTGTAGTTGGACACCCCTGCCTTCCCTATAGCCACCTGGTGTGAAGTATGAGTTTAGTTTGGACGTCGAGAACAATTTACAGAGGATGGAGGGATGTATTAGCTCAGGTTCCTATAACAGAATAACATAGTCTGTGTGGCTTACACAACATTTCTCACAGTTCTAGAGACTAGGAAGTCCAAGATCAAGGTGGCTGCAGATCTAGTGTCTGGTAAGAGCTCTCTTCCTGGCTTGGGGATGGCATCTCCTCATAGTATCCTCACCTGATGGAGAATAGACAGTTAATCCAAGCAGTTTTGTGTCTTTACAAGGGTACTACTCTCACTCCTGAGAACTCCCCTCTTCTGATCTGATTACCTCTGAAAGGCCCCACCTCCTAATACCCTCATACCTGGGGTTAGGATTCCAACATGAATGGGGGGTGGGGGCATAAATATTGTCCACAGCAAGAGGTGTCAACCTACCTATCATAAGAGATGCGGAGCCAAAATACCATTTTTTAAACCATCTTTTCTTTCTTCATTTCTTTAATTTTCTTTTTTATTTTTATTTTTTATTTTTTTTAATTTTTTTTGGGACAGAGAGAGACAGAGCATGAACGGGGGAGGGGCAGAGAGAGAGGGAGACACAGAATCGGAAACAGGCTCCAGGCTCCGAGCCATCAGCCCAGAGCCTGACGCGGGGCTCGAACTCACGGACCGCGAGATCGTGACCTGGCTGAAGTCGGACGCTTAACCGACTGCGCCACCCAGGCGCCCCAATTTCTTTAATTTTCAATAGACATTACAAGTTGTGAATGTCATGCCAAACCATGACACCTTTTAGCAAAAATTACTGAGTTAGTCATGGGTATGCAACTATAGGAATGCGAGGCAATGCTAACAGGAACTTGACATACCAAAAACCTAAGACTAAATCATGGAACTCATTTATTGAATGCACACTCACTGAGTGCTTAATATGTGGTGAGGTACCAGACAATTTATGAGACAGTTTGTCCTTGCCCTCACAGATATCTTTACGGAAGCAACTATGTGTTAGGCAGATAGTAGCTTGTATACATAATACATACGGCAACAATCCTGAATGGCAAGAAATAATTCTTTGACCAGTTGTTACTTGGCAGACCCTGTACTAACCCTTTGGAAAAAAAAAAAAAAAGAATTAGCAATGGTCACTGTCCATGAAGTATAAATTATATTACACCATCTTCAGTAGTTACTAATAAGGCTGAATGGGTATCAGATTTCTTGACCAAACCCAAAAGTAGTGAATAGGCCTTTTAAAACAAAATTAAAATAAAGTGGCAAGAAAAGAATATGGTTCTACAGGGGCGGCTGGGTGGCTCAGTAGGTTAAGTGACTTCAGTTCAGGTCATGATCTCATGGTTCATGGGTTTGAGCCCTGCATCTGGCTCTGTGCTGATAGCTCAGCCCTTGGAGCCTGTTCCAGGTTCTGTGTCTTCCTCTGTCTGCTCCTCCCCCACTCAGGCTCTGTTTCTCTCTCTCTCTCTCTCTCTCTCTCTCTCTCTCTCTCAAAAATAAATAAACATACATACATACATACATACCTAAGAAGTATGGTTCTATAAACTTAAAAACTTTGTCATTTTTTTCCCCTGTGAATGTTTTTGAAGCAAAAACAGAAGCTGCAAAGTAAGGCAGGTTGGTATGTGAGAGTCTGAAAAAGCCCTCAATGTTTCCTTTACAATCAGTCATTGAAACCATGAAAGAGCAGAAGTCCATCTTTTAAAGGCATAATAATTTAACTGGAATCGATCACTTAAGGAAGACAAAGTATCACTGAGCCCAAATGTGGCTCTCCACACTAGCTGAACTATCTCCAAAAAAATCCACAAAGGCAAAGGATGAAACTGAATGGATATATATATATAGAACCCACAGTCACATGAATCTTCAATCTAGAGACAAAGAACAATTACACAGTCCTGTAAATTATTTAATCACCAGCCTGGAAAGGAAGTGAAGTACTAACCATGCTTCATAACTGAAAACAGAATTATTTAAGGAATCAATTTTTAAAGGGGAGTTGTGTAATTAATATTAGCCACAAACACTCAGTTGAAATGTTGTTGCAAGCTTAGGAATGAACGTGATATGAGGGGCACCTGGGTGGCTTAGTTGGTTGAGCATCTATCTGGCTCTTGATTTCGGCTCAGGTGATGATCCCAGGGTTGTGGGATCAAGCCCCACGCTGGGCTCTGTACTGGAGCCTGCTTAAGATTCTCTGTCTCCCTCTGTCCCTCTCCCTTACTTGTGCTCTTTGAAATAAAAAAATGAAAGAAAGAAAGAAAGAAAGAAAGAAAGAAAGAAAGAAAGAAGAAGGAAGAAAAGAAGGAAAGAAAGAAAGAAAGAAAGAAAGAAAGAAAGAAAGAAAGAGGAAGGAAGAAAGAAAAGAAAGAAAGAAAGAAAGAAAGAAAGAGAAAGAAAGAAGAAGGAAGAAAGAAGAGAAAGAAAGAAAGAAAGAAAGAAAGAAAGAAAGAAAAAAGGAAGGAAGGAAGGAAGAAAGAAAAGAAAGAAAGAAAGAAAGAAAGAAAGAAAGAAAGAAAGAGGAAGGGAGGAAGAAAGAAGAGAAAGAAAGAAAGAGAAAGAAAGAAAGAAAAAGGAAGGAAGAAAAAGAAAGAGAAAGAAAGAAAAAGAAAAATGTTGAAAGGACATGAATTTAATATAGAGAAAGTTTGTGAAAGAGGCGTTATTCTCATTATGATTGCTATTGTTTATTTTGTCATAAACACAGCTAATTCAAAAATGCCTTGAAAATGTGTTAGCTAAGACAATTTTTAAGAATAGAAATGTGCGATATAATTTTTAAAAATATATAAATTATAAATATAAATTATCTTTCAAACCACAGAGAACAGTCAGTATTTATAGGCTAATGAAGTCATTCTTAGTGAAGTCAGTGAAAACAGACACCCAGTCACTTTGGATAAATGCTCCTCCAGGCACTAGCGTGACTGATGTTTCTGCAGAATTCTCAGATATGTCACAAAAAGAAGCTCAATGGGCAGTGTGAGCTTTAAGCCAAGAACTAAAATAAATATGCTCAAGATTCTATGCTATTACTGATGTTTCCAAATCAAATATTTCTATGAAAACTGTGTAGGTTGTTGAACTGTTGGGACTCAAACATAAAAAGCCAGCACAAGGTGCGCAAGTCAGAATCACTTAAGCAAAACGGGGATGCCTGGTTCATACCACTTTAATCTACCTTCCGTATCTGGTACTTGTAATTCCAAAGCAAAGTTCGGCTTTAGATTCTTTTGTCAAAATGGCAGAGCCGCTTTCACAGTGCATTGGGGACTAATTATAGAGCTGTGCACAGAAGTATGAAAGGTTCCATCTGGTCCTTTGAAAGGCCCTCTTGTCCTTGGGTCCGGCCCCCACCGTGAAGCAATGATTTGGTCAAGATTGGTCAAGGCTGGTAGAAAGTTCCCTGTGGGTCCCATTTGTAAGAAGCAGCAGCAGCAGCAGCAGCCATACTCACCAACCTGAAGAAGTACATATAGCAGAGTAGATAATGTATAAAAATAATGTATACGCTCTCTATCATCAAACCATGAGATGAAACTAAATCTTCCATGCAAACGTTAAACAAGTGTCTGTTACTCCTGTGAACAAACTATGTGCTAGCCACTTCATACAAAGTATCTGGTTTAAATTAATAAGCCTTACTTTAAATAAAATTAATAAGTCTCTACTTTAAATAATCCCAGTTCTTTTAAGATCCACTATGGCAACTATCTGATTCGTGGTCAGATAGTATACTGCTCAGTGTTCTCGAAAAGGGCTAAGAGGATCTTATGACCTACCTAGGATGGATTAGATAACTTCCAACTATCTCTTCGGACAGCTAATGGGGTTTTAATATTGTACAAAAAGCAAGCTGTACCCTTTTAACAAAAGGGAACGTTAAAAAATAAATATCAAAATCCTAGAACAGCGTCATTGACAGAGAAAGCTCTCAGAATCACGATGGCATCTCCCTCAGCTGTCAGAACATCACCAAGTGTTAGGAGAGTCTTTTCTCCTTTTAAAAAGAATGCATCATCACAAAGGATTTAATGAAATTACTCTTTCTAAAATTTTATATCATGAAAGAGCCAGAATTTCTTTCATCTCTCTAAAAGAAAAAAAAATCAGTATTCTTTAAAGCTTTCTTTGCTTTACTGGAATCTGTAGAGGAAATCTATCTATCTATCTATCTATCTATCATCTATCTTAGTAATTAAGATAATTTCAGAGAATGATTAAATATGGTATAAAGAAAATAAAAAAGAGCCCTGTTCGAGAGAGCCACAGAGGTAGGGAGACAGGGAGAAGGCTTGTGGATTTAGCTACAGGAATCGTGGAAAGTCTATCTAAAGAGGTAACATTTGGGCTGAGACTGCAGTGACATGGAGGAAACAGCCACAGAGAAATTAACTTGGATATTAAATGGACACCACTTGCCCTAGGAACTTGCTTATGCTGCATAGACCTCTTTTTTCTAAGCCAGTGTCCCATGTCTCCCTGTCCTCTTAGATCACAGGAGAAAATAACACCTCAGGAGAACAATAGTGAGAGGAAGCCAGCGAAAGGAGAAGCCATTATTTTCACATATGCAAGGGCCCATAGAAAAGTTAAATCCTTATGGGAGAGCACAGACTTGAAAACGGAATACAAAAAGAGCTAGAAGCATTTTTAATAAGTCCTATGTAGAGAAGTAAAGGAACTAGAAATGTTAACCTTCTAAAGGTTTCAGAAGGCTGAAATACACTGTCAAGCAGGTATAATACCAGAGGTACTTGTGTTTGCAGTGGTGCATGAGGGACAGACATGAGGACAAGTAACCTAGGTAGAGTCTGCCTAGACTTTTACAAATAAAAATACTTGTGTTTCTTTTTCAAACTTTTACCAGAATCCTCTCCAACTAAAAACTTTTAGGCATCTCTTTTAACATGTATTTTTATCCCAGGAGTTTGTGTCAAAAGTCATGAAGTTCTCTCTGACCTTTCTGAGGCCAGGCACAGAGGCTTCCTGTGAGAACACCATGGTGAAATGGTGCTTTTAGATTCATTTTTAAAAGATGTACACAGAATTCAGGAATGGGGGGGCGCCTGGGTGGCGCAGTCGGTTAAGCGTCCGACTTCAGCCAGGTCACGATCTCGCGGTCTGTGAGTTCGAGCCCCGCGTCAGGCTCTGGGCTGATGGCTCGGAGCCTGGAGCCTGTTTCCGATTCTGTGTCTCCCTCTCTCTCTGCCCCTCCCCCGTTCATGCTCTGTCTCTCTCTGTCCCAAAAATAAATAAAAAATGTTAAATAAAAAAAAAAAAATAAATAAAAAAAAAAGAATTCAGGAATGGGCTAAACAGAGCCAGCTTCAAATGTAGGTTACATCAATTTCTATCTTGGTAACTTTGGGCAAGTTGCTTAACCTCTCTGGGCTTCATTTTGTCATCTGAAAATGTGACTAGTACTAATACTTATTTTAAAAGCGTTTTCTGAAGTAAAGAGAAAATAATGCTTATAAAAGCCCCTGCTCTTGGGGTATGCTATCATCCGTGAGGAAATAAATTAAACTTCCAGGAGAGACAAGACCATGAGAGAGGCTATCACATTTTAATCTGTTCAAATACTTTTATTAAAAAAGAGCAACTAGGGGTGCCTGAGTGGCTCAGTCAGTTGAGCTTCTGACTTCGGCTTAGGTCGTGATCTCACAGCTCGTGAGTTCGATCCCCATATTGGGTTGTGTGCTAACAGCTCAGAGACTGGAGCCTGCTTCAGATTCAGTCTCCATCTCTCTCTCTGCCCCTCCCCTGCCCACGCACTGTCTCTCTCTTTCTCTCAAATATACATAAACATAAAAAATTTTTTTAAAAATAGAGCAACTAGGATAGCTAAGGAAAATACCTATGGACATTTTCACCAAAATTAGATGAAAAATTTTCCCTAACCCCAGAGGACAAATTTGTGAGGACAGTTTACTTGCCTGGTTTAGCATCCACCAGGAGGAGGAAAAACATGTTGCTCAAGAGCTCTGGAATCCAGAAATGGCCAGCAAGTACCCTAAAAAATGAGGAATCACCATGGGTTGAATGAATTCTTAGCAAGTAGATCAAAGAACAAACTGAGAAACAGAGGGAAACATAAAGCTTTGAAAAAATAATATTAATAAAAAACCAAAAAGCTTGGAAATGAGATTATTAAACAATAAGGCGGGGAGGGGGTTCCCTGGGTGGCTCAGTCAGTTAAGTGTCGACTTCGGTTCAGGTCATGTTCTCATGGTTCATGGGTTCGAGTCCGGCTTCGGGCTCTGTACTGACAGCTCAGAGCCTGGAGCCTGCTTCAGATTCTGTGTCTCCTCTCTCTGCCCACCCTCTCTCCCTCAAAAATAAACATTAAAAAATAATTTAAAATAATAAGAGAATCATAAGGAGAGTTGACAAAACTTAGGAAAACCTTAAGAAGAGCAAACAAAAGGAGAGGAATTGCATTCAGCAGTGAGTATAGAATTGCAAAAACAGACAAAAACACACCTTAGAAATATTCAAAGATTTATTTCCTTCCAGTGGGAAATCTGGACATAGGCTTGTACAGCACTGCCATTGTATCCTTAGAAATCTAACTTCTTTCTGGTCCACTAGCTTTAGCAAAGGATTGTCATTCAAATTCAAGGTCATTTAAGTCATCTGGACTCTGAGACTCCAGTCCCTGTCTTTATTTCAGGCTGAAAGTAGGGGAAGTGACAACTAGGTCCATAGTAACTGAATCTTCCCCATTTTAAAATTTTTCCCAGTGGGTGTTGTATGGAAACCAATTTGACAATAAATTATATTAAATTTTTTTTTCCCAGAAGGTCGAGCCAACTTTTTTATTCATGTCTCACTGACCAGATCTTGGTTATTTAACCACCCTATCTGCAAAGGAGTCTAGGAACGTCATTTTTTTTTTTTATTGAGCACATTGCTGTTCTCCCCCAACAAACCAGAGTAAAGAAGTGGCAAAGTGACAAGAAACTAGCAGTGCTCAATTCTCAGCAAATGTCAACTCCTTTCTCAGGCAAGAACTACAGATCAATGCCTGACAGAGTAGTGGGTAGCTAATCCAGAAACCCATTTATTTTTTGGACTTGTGCTGGAAACCACAAGTATATCACAGACTTCCCAACCTGGTGAAGTAGCACTTGGGCAGAGTAGGAAAATGAATGTGCAGTTGACTTAGACTTAGATGCTGAACCGGGTCAGGTTTGTTCTGCAGTCCCTGCCTGTGTGCATTTTCTCTCATCCTTAGCTTCCTCGGGCAGTCAATTCTTAGTATTCAAAGATTCCATATTTGAGAATTTGCCTCAATTTTAACATTTATTTGCAACCCCAAAATTAATCCTCATGGGGCTTCTGTTAAGTTCATTCGCAGACATGTGCAGAGCAAAGTTCTAGTTACCTGACTTGCATGTTCACACCTGACTTTAAAAGGTTGTCCTATAAACATTGGGGTACAAGTGCCCCTATGCATCAGTATTCCTGTATCCCTTGGGTAAATTCCTAGCAGTGCTATTGCTGGGTCATAGGGTAGGTCTATTTTTAATTTTCTGAGGAACCTCCACCCAGCACTCTCAACAATAGCCAAATTATGGAAAGAGCCTAAATGTCCATCAGCTGATGAATGGATAAAGAAATTGTGGTTTATATACACAATGGAGTACTACATGGCAATGAGAAAGAAGGAAATATGGCCCTTTGTAGCAACGTGGATGGAACTGGAGAGTGTGATGCTAAGTGAAATAAGCCATACGGAGAAAGACAGATACCATATGTTTTCACTCTTATGTGGATTCTGAGAAACTTAACAGAAACCCATGGGGGAGGGGAAGGAAAAAAAAAAAAGAGGTTAGAGTGGGAGAGAGCCAAAGCATAAGAGACTCTTAAAAACTGAGAACAAAATGAGGGTTGATGGGGGTGGGAGGGAGGGGAGGGTGGGTGATGGGTATTGAGGAGGGCACCTTTTGGGATGAGCACTGGGTGTTGTATGGAAACCAATTTGACAATAAATTTCATATATTGAAAAAATAAATAAATAAATAAAAAGGTTGTCCTCTGCCATCTCATTTCAGCTTTCTCATAATATAAACATGTATCCACTTTTCGGTCTTTACTGCCACTTCTTTCTCATTTTTGTTGGTGTTTTGTTGTTTAAATGACTCCAACTATGCTGCTGAAGTGCTGTCTTGTGTTCCTAAGTGGAAAAGGGCTGCTATGTGCCTTATGGAGAAAATACCTCTGGCAGATAAGCTTCATTCAGGCATGACTTATAGAGTCATTGGCCATGGGTTCAATGTTAATGAATCAACAATATATGTTAAATGTGTCCTTATAAACAGAAACACATAGAACAAGGTTATGGGTTGCTTAGTTGATAAAAATGTTATTACCAGAGGCTAGAAACTTAATCCTGTATGTCCCAGAGATGGCTCAGTATTCATGAATTCAGTGTTTGTGGCAACTTTATAGGACATCAACTACCAAGAATAATGAGAATTGGCTGTATGTCTCTACTTCTTTACACTGTAACTTTGTGGAGAGAAGCTCAAAGGAACATTCTCAAGCCAGTCAGCAGACTCCACAGTAACATGTTACACTAAAGACTATTCAATATCCTATACAAATGCAAGGAACTATGGAGACACAAAATGACCAAAACCCATCACTGGCCCTTTAGAAGCTTACAGTTGTTGAAAGAGGCAAATACATACAGTTAAGTGAAAAGTAGGCTGTGATAAAGGCTATGCTTTGAATGAAATAAACCTTTGCTTATTTAACAAATTGGCAAAAGTGGGGCTCGTACATCCCCTTTCATTTCTCCTTTAAAAATAAAAATGTTAAAGCCTTATTACATAACTTTAACAAAAATTAGTTCTTCTACAAGGTTCATACTGTCATCATTTATCTCTACAAGTAACAATGGGGCTCATTGTTTAGGAAATATAATTCAAGTGATATATTTCAATTTTTGGAATAGTTCTGCCAGTGTATTTCAACAAAAATAAGATCTTCATTTAGTTAAATTTTGGTTCTGATATTGTCTTTGATTTATTCAAAATCTTCCCTCTATTATAACTTTACAGCATTTGTAACTCCTGAATATTTTCCTTCTTATCAGTAATTTAAGTCTTACTTATGACTTCCATTTGTTCCTACTTCCTTCTTATTCTTCCCTGGTCCATCTTCTCTAATACCAGAAGCTTATATCACCTCATGATATGAATCTAGTTATTCTAGTTATCCTCCAATCATTTCAGATGAAGTTGCCCTTGGCAACTTAATCTTTTACGTAACTGGCAAAATGTCATAAGACGTCCTTGACTATGTGTCATAGTGAAGCACCTTAAATAGGACTCTGCATATAATGTTTGGAATGAATTTCAATTTTCAGCTCTTCAGTTTTTAGCTGAACCACTGAATTAAAATGTTTTTCTACATTTCTTCCATGATATTTTGAATTTAAATGAATCATTCTACTTTTTATTATATTATAATTGAAAGACAATCTTCAAGCAAAGGATTAGCCACTCTTGCTGTGTTTCAAAGATAAATTGCACTGGGATAAAAATTGCTCCCTAAAGAGTAAGTTTTGCTTTCTGAGATATGTTCTTGTTAATGTCTTCTAACCACATGAATGTCTAACTAAAGAGGGCATTGATCCACCATTAATAGTGTTTTCTATTTTACCTAGAGTGCGGTCACCACTAAATAGGAATGACATCAGTGTAGTAAGGATGTAAATTGTGACCAAATTAAATGCCTTATTTTGCTTTCATTGTTGGAGACATGAACCAGATGGCCTCCATTCACATGTCTAGATTGATCAAATAGAAGACTGCAGTTTCCTTCAGACTGAGTCTTATTGACACTTAGATGTATAAAAGAGTTCTCAGAGCTTACAACAGAAACACAAAGACAAAGGATTCTAACACTGAGCTCTCCCTTAGCTAACAAGCACTGGTTTTGAAGCAGGAGCGTGAACTAAACTTCCTTCCAAATGAATCATAACAACTGGGTCTCTATTTTTGAAAGAGTACAATAATGCCTCCGTTGTTAAGCGTTATAGGAACCACATATTTCTTCCATGTCTTTCTCTTCTTCAGTGTGCAACTTTCTAGCCACTGTTGCTTCTTCTATGGGCTAGTCATGATTGAATTCTCTAAATGACGTATTTCAATGTTATTGCTTAAAATTATATTGCACTTTCTGCTATGTTTGAAACACTATGTTTTGAAGCAGAACATGGGGAATAAGCTTGGACCTCTATGAATGTGATGATTATGTGACACTGAAAGACAAAGTTACCCTCAGCCTTCAACACACTAATAACACATTTAGTATCTCTGCTCCTCCTCTGCAGAGCTGAGACTGAGAGACAATGTGCAGAGGAATTGGAGGCCCATAGATCTCACAGAAGATGTGTCTCGCTATGGAACATTGACTCTATTCATTAGCCCAACTGTTTGAAAAGCACTTTTCCAGGGCCTCATACATGACAAGTCAAGGGCAAGGAGGGCAAGTTACAAAGAAGCAAAAGACATGATCCCTGTTCTTAGAAAAATTAAATATACATTAGGAGAATCAAAGATGCTAAAAAGTTAGGAATAAAAGGAAATGTTAAAATAAGGTTTGAATCTAGAATTGTGGGAGGAGACACTGGTTTTAAATGCAATCCCAGTGGCCCTCAAGGGAGAAAGGCAGGAAAAGATGGAAGAGACCTCAATGAAGCAGAAAGTCAGCTGTGTGTTTCCTTTATGTCTGTTTCGTTTTCAGTTGCCAAGTTTCTAGCCAGTGGCGCCTGTTCTACTGCCTCCTCTTCTGTTTTCCCATTTTTTTCCCTTTTCTTTTATTTTCCACCCAGCTAATTAGTATCCTTTGATGAATTTCTTTTTCCTTGGCGAGATCCGCCTACACAATGAAAATCCGAATTTGTCAGAGTTCTTGAAGGCCAACAGAAGAGCTCCTTCCTTCCCATAATATAGCAACAGGCATAAACTTGAGCATATTGAGTTGTTTCATACCCAGAGTTTTGTTTCCCCACATCAAACAGAAAATGTCTAGTTTTATCACTCTTTGAGTTTTTGACTTTGCAGAGAGCTGTCTTACAGATAACTGTATTACTGTTGGCTTTCTGTTTTAAAAAAGAAAAAAAGAAAGGAAAGAAGGTGTTTTTTAAACTTAACAGTAAAGGTAGTTGTACTTTAACTTGCAAGAAAAGTTAGTTCACAGTCAAATCTTGGCACTATTTTACTCATAAAAAAGATTTACTTTTCCCCAAAGATTAAAGTTTTATATGTCTTTTTCAAATATTTTAAAAACCATGTAGTGAAGAAAATATTCACTCATGATGCCATTATTAAAAATCAAACATATTTTTATTTTAGTCATTGTGTGTGTGTGTGTGTGTGTGTGTGTGTATGTGTGTGTAATGTCCTGTGATTAGTTAGCTATGCATTGCATTTTTATATAGTTGAAATTAAACAACCATCATTGTGTGTTTGGCCCTTTTAAACAGCTTTATTTAGGAATATTAAACTTATAATAAACTACACATTAAAGGTGTACAATTGAAATATCTTGACAAATAGATATATTGGTAAACCCTCACCACAATCAAGATAATGAACGTATATATACATCACCTCCCCAAATTCCTCAGACCCTTTTATTATCCCTCCTACCTGAACTTCTAGGCTTCTACCATTATAAGACAACAGCTGATCTGCTTTCTGTCACTATACAACTTGCATTTTCTAAAGTCTGGTGTAAATAGAATCATGCACTCTGTATTCTTTTGGTGGGTGGTGGGTCTGGCTTCTTTTGCCCAGGCATTTTAGTAAGTACGTGGTATTATCTTATTATGGCTCTCATTTAATTTTCCCTAATGGCTAAATGTATCAAGCATATGCTTTTATTATCATTGATCTCTCTGTTTGGGTGAAGTGTCTAAGTAAACGGTCCATTTTGCAAATGGGTTGTTTTCTTATTATTGAGTTTTGAAGGTGATGTGGGACCACCAAGCAAATGGTCAAGAAAGAATTCTTGAAATGTTTTTGGTGCAAAAAGGTGCTTTTATTATAGCATGGGGACAAGACCAGCGGGCAGACAGAGCTGTACTGTGATTATGAGGTGTGCCTTATTATATATTTTTAGGGTGAGGGGACTAGAGATAAGGGAAGTCTCTAAAGGGATTTCCATATGTTAAAGAAGACTTACAATGTCCTGGAGGTCTGGCTGTTGTCAGGCTAAGGTTGTTTTTAGTCTCTAGCGAAATACCAAGAGTAATAAGGCAGCTATGAATTCTTTGAGGAATATGGAACTCTGCATGGTCTCAAGTATTTATCAATGGGCTGCAAGTTGTAAGGAAATTTAATTTTATCTACATTTCTCTTGCCTTTGTCCTCCTCCTCAGAAAGTTCTTTTTATATTTTGAATACAAGTCTTTTTACAGACATTTGATTTGCAAATATCTTCTCCAAGTTTGTAGTTTACCTTTTCATTCTCTGAGCAGTGTCTTAAAAAGAAGAGGAATTTTTAATTTTGATGAACTCCAATTTAGCAGTTTTGGTTTTTGTTTTTTTTTTTTCATTTATACATAGTGTTTTGGATGTTGTATTTAAGAAATCTTTGCCTAAGCCAAGGTCAAAATTTCTCTCCAATGTTTTCTTCTAAAAGTTTTATAGTTTTAGTTTTTCAGTATATGATCCATTTGGTGTTAATTTTAGTATATGGTACAAGATGTGGATTGAATTTCTTCTTGTGTTTTTGCACAGGCATGTACATTTGCTGAAAGATTACCCTTTCCCTCACTAAATTCCTTTGGCACCTTTGCTCAAAACAGTTGTCCATGAGTGTGATCTAGTTCTCAATTTTCTATTCTATTTGATTGATCTATTTCTCTGTTTTAACACCATTACTACTTAATATTTATACATGAGATTGTTGATATTATTGCTTTAAAATTTACGGTCTTACTATTTGTCCTTAAAAAAAAAAATAAAGAAATCCCATATGTTTTTGTTTCGTGCCGGACTCAAATGTTATCTCTAGAAATCCCTGGGGGTACTCACCTGGGCCTCTGTGAGCTTCCCACAGACCTATCCTCTTTCCAAACCATTGCAATTGCTTCAACCCTTGTGGTTTATATTACGATTGCAAGACAAGATGACCATTAGGAAACTTTGAAGCTTTTTATTACTTACAACTTTGAAGCTTTTTATTACTTACAAGCCCTGGAGAATACAAAGGCTGCCAGGGGACACACAGCAAGGTAGCCACTAGAGAGAGAGTTCCCATTAGCTCTGGGGTTCTGCTTTTATTGGGGTTCAGAGAGGGTGCCTGGTAAATTTAAAACATAAAAGCACATAATTGAAGCATGGGAAAAGAAAAAACAAGTGGCACAAATGGTCAGTGATTGAAATCGACTGGGATCTTGAAAACAAAGAAGCCTCAGTGGGGAAAGGCTGCCTGGCTCTTTATCTAGTCAGGACTGGCAACTTATTAATTCCAGGTAGGCTTTGTTGAAGCAGATGTCTCTTTGAAGTGGATGCTTCCACAAGCAAAGCTTAGGTCAGGCACTTGCGTTACATAAAGAAGGCAACAGTCAGGTTTTAGGCTATAGTTCCTATTTTGCTTTTCCTCATTTTTCTTTTGCCTTTTTTGGTATGAATTGAGTATATTTTATGATTCCATTTTATTATATTTGTTGGCTCACCCAGCTATAAATCTTTCGATGTTATTTTAGTTAGTGGTTAATTATTTTTTTGTTTGTAGCATATCTGTTATCACTGGCTGCCCTCCAGTTCATTATACTGCTGCACAGGTAGTATAAGAACCTTACAAAAATATACTTCCATTTCGTGTCTTCAAGCCTATGTGATATAATTATCAGACATTTTATTCCTATGTGTTATAAACATCATAATACATTATCACCTTTTAACAATTAAAATTTTTAAAGATTTGGGGTGCCTGGTAGCTCAGTCAGTTAAGTATCCGACTCTTCATTTCGGTTCAGGTCATGATCTCCAGGTTCTTGAGATTGAGCCCCACGCTGGGCTCCACACTGACAGCACAGAGCCGGCTTGGGATTCTCTCTCTCTCTCTCTCTCTCCCTCTCTCTCTCTCTCTCTCTCACTCTGCCTCTCCTCAACTCACACATGTGCTCTCTCTCTCTCTCTCAAAATAAATAAATTTAAATTTTTTTAAGGTTTAAATAAGAAAAAAAATTTCAATTTTAATTTTAATTATGGCTGTAGTAGTTACACTTTTGCCGCTCTGTCCTTCTTTGTGCAGATCTATATTTCAATCTGGTATAATTTGTCTTCCGTGTGAATGACCTCCTTTAGCATTCTTCGTAACACGTTTCTGTTGTTGATGAATTCTTTAAAGGTTTTGCATGTTTGCATATAGCTTTCTGAATTAGCATCTTCATTTTCTTTGGGTAAATACCCAGTAGTTCAATTACTGGATCCTATGGTGATTCTGTTTTTAATTTTTTGAGGAACCTCCATAGTGTTATCCACAGTGGGTGCACCAGTTTGCATTCCCACCAACAGTGCACAAGGGTTCCCTTTTCTTCACCTCCTCACCAACACTTGTTGTTTCTTGTGTGTTTGATTTTAGCCATTTTAACAGGTGTGAGGTGATATCTTGTGGTTTTGATTTGTATTTGCCTGATGATGAGTGATTTTGAGCATCTTATCATGTGTCTGTTGGTCATCTGCATGCCTTCTTTGGAGAAATGTCGTCATGTCCTCTGCTCGTGTCTTAATTGGATTATTATTATTATTATTATTTGGTTTTCAGTTGTATACGATCTTTATGTATTTTGGAACTAACCCTTTTTTCGGATACGTCACCTGCAAATATCTTCTTCTGTTCAGTAGCTTGTCTTTTAGTTGTTTTTTTTTATTGTTTTCCTTCACTGTGTAGAGCTTTTTATTTTGATGTAGTCTCAATAGCTTATTTTTGCTTTTGTTTCCTTTGCCTCAGGAGACATATCTGGAAAAATGTTGCTACAGCTGATGTCAGAGAAATTACTGCCTGTGCTCTCTTCTAGAATTTTTATGGTTTCAGTTTTCCCATTGAGGTCTTTAATCTATTTGAGTCTATTTTTGTGTGTGGTGTAAAAAAGTGGTCCAGTTTCATTGTTTTACATGTAGCTATATAATGTTCCCAACACTATTTGTTAAAGAGGTTGTCTTTTTCCTATTGCATACTTTTGCCTCCCTCTTCAAGATTAATTGACCATATAATCACGGGGTTATTTCTGAGCTCTGTGTTCTGTTCCATTGATCTATGTGTCTGTTTTTGTGTCTGTACCACACTGTTTTGATTACCACAGCTGTGTACTATATCTTGAAACATGGGATTGTGATGCTTTCAGCTTTGCTTTTCTTTTTCAAGATTGCTTTGGCTATTCTGGTCCTTTGTGATTCCATACAAATTTTAGGATTATTTCTCCTAGCTCTGTGAAAAATGTTGGTATTTTGATCAGGATTGCATTAAATCTACAGACTGCTTTGGATAGTATGGACATTTTAATAATATTTGTTCCTCCGAACTATGAACCTGGAATAGCCTTCTTTGTTTCTGTCATCTTCGATTACTTTCATCAATGTACAGTTTTCAGAGTATAGGTCTTTCACCCCCTGGTTAAGTTTATTCCTAGATATATTATTATTTTTGGTACAATTGTAAATGAAATTATTTTCTTTTTTTTTTAAGATTTTTTAAATGTAATCTCTACACCCTATGTAGGTTTGAACTCAACTCTGAAATCAAGAGTTGCATGCTCTATCATATGAGCCAGCCAGGTGTCCCAGGATTGTTTTCTTAATTTGTCTTTCTGCTAGTTCATTATTAGTGTATGGAAGTGCAACAAATTTCTCTATATTGACTTTGTATCCTGTGACTTTACTGAATCCATTTATCACTTCTAGTAGTTTTTGGTAAAGTGTTTAGCATTTCTATATATAGTATTATGTCATCTGCAAATAGTGAAAGTTGTACTTCTTCCTTACCAGTTTGTATGACTTTTATTTCTTTTTCTTGTCTGATTGAATGTGTACAACTTCCAATACTATGTTAAATAAAAGTGATAAGAGTAGGTATCTTTTTTTTTCTGATCTTAGAGGAAAAACTCTCACTTTTTCATTATTGAGTATGATGTTAGCTATGGGTTTTTCATATATGGCTTTCTTATGTTGACTGATGTATGTTCCCTCTAAACCTACTTTGTTGAGGGTTTTTATCATGAATGGATGTTTTACTTTATCAAATGCTTTTTCTGCACCTACTGAAATGATCACATGGCTTTTATCCTTTCTTTTGTTGATGTGATATATCACATTGATTGATTTGTGACTATTGAACTACCTTACAACCCATGAATGAATCCCATTTGATCATGGCAACTGACTTTTTAATATATTGTTGGATTTGGTTTGCTAATATTTTGTTGAAGACGTTTGCATCTATGTTCATCAGAGATATTGGCTTGTACTTTTCTCTTTCTGTAATGTATTTATATGGTTTTATATCAGGGTAATGCTCACCTTATAGAATGAATTTGGAAGCTTTCCTTTCTTTTCTATCTTTTGAAATAGTTTGAGAATAGGTATTAAATCTTTAAACATTTGGTAGAATTCACCTGTGAAGGCATCTGGTCTTGGACTTTTGTTTGTTGGATGTTTTCTTTTGATTATGATTCAATTTCATTGCTGGTAATTCCTCTGTTCAAATTTGTCTGCTTCTTCCTTATTCAGTTTTGGGAGGTTATATATTTTAGGACTGATCCATTTCTTCTAGGTTGTCCAATTTGTTGGCATATAATTTTTCATAATATTCTCATAATCCTTTGTATTCTGTGATGTTGGTTGTTATTTCTACTCTTTCATTTCTGATTTTTATTTGAGTCCTCTCTCTCTTTTTGATTCATCTAGCTAAAGGTTTATCTATTTTGTAGATCTTTTCAAAGAATCAGCTTCTGGGTTCTTTGAACTATTGTATTGGTTTTAATTATTTTTTTTGTTGTTGTTTCATTTTTTAAAATTTCTGCTCTAATCTTACTCATTCCCTTCCTTCTACTGGTTTTGGATTTTGCTTGTTTTTCTTTCTCCAGCTCCTTTAGGTGTAATGTTATGTTGTATATTTGATATTTTTCTTGCTTCTTGAGGTGGACCTGTATTGCTTTACATTTTTTTCTTAGAACAGCTTTTGGTTCATCCCAGAGATTTTTGACTGATGTGTTTTCATTTTCATTTGTCTCCATACATTTTTGACTTCCTCTTTGATTTCTTGGTTGACCAATACATTGTTTTGTAGCTTATTAAACCTCCATATGTGTTCTTTCCAGATTTTTTTTTTCCTGTGGCTGATTTTTAGTTGCATAGCATTGTAATTGGAAAAATGCATGGTATGACTTCAATCTTTTTTTAACTTGTTGAGACTTGTTTTGTGGGCTAATATGGGATGTATTCTGGAGTATGTCTTTGTTTTAAAGCCTATTTTGTTCCATATAAGTGTTGCTACCCTGGCTTTTTTTTCACTTCCACTAGCATGATAAATACTTTTCCATCCCTTCACTTTCAATCTGCATGTGTCTTTAGGTCTGAAATGAGTCTCATGTAGGCAGTCTATAGTTGGGTCTTGCTTTTTTATCCATTCCATCATGCTATGTCTTTGATTGGAGTGTTTATATTCCGAGTAATTATTTGATAGGTATGTAGTTATTGCCATTTTGTTACTTATTTTGTGGTTTTTGTTTTTGGGGGTTTTGTTTGTTTGTTTGTTTTTTGTTTTTTGTAGTTCTTCTCTGTTCTTTTCTTTGATTCTCTTCTCTTATGGTTTGCTGGTTTTCCTTAGTGATATAGTTGGATTCCTTTCTCTTTATTTATTACTTATCTATTACTAGTTTTAAATTTGTGATTATCATTGGATTTATATATAACATTTTATGAATATAGCAGTCTTTATTAGGCTCATGGTCACTCATGTTTGAACATTTTGTTAGTCCTCTTCCCCCCACATTTTAGGATTGTGGTGACATACTTTACAGTCTTTGATTTTGTGATTCCCTTAGTTGATTTTTATAGATACTCTTAATTCTATTGCTTTTGTGCTTCTACATTTCTTACTCCTACCAATGGTCTTTCCTTTCCATCTGAAGAGCCACCTCAAACATTTCTTATAGGGCTGATTTAGTGCTCATGAAATTCTTTAACTTTTGTTTATCTGAGAAGCTATTTATCTCTTTTTCTATTTTGAATAATAGCCTTGCTGGATAGAGTATTCTTGGTTGCAGGTTTTTTCTTTCAGCACTTTGAATAAATATATCATGCCTCTCTCTCCTGGCCAGCAAACGTTCTGCTGAAAAATCAACTGATAGCTTTATGGGGTTTCCCTTGTATGTAACTTGTTTTTGTTTCTCTTGTTGCTTTTGAAATTCTCTCTTTATCACTACTTTTTGCCATTATAATTACTATGTTTCTTGTCAGCCTCCTTGGGTTAATTTTGTTGGTTGCTCTCCTTCCCAGATTCATAAAGTTTTTAGCCATTATATATTTAAATAAGTTTTCTGGTCCATTTTCTCTCTTTTCTCCTTCTAGGAGTCTCATAATCCAAATGTCATTACGCTTGATGGTATCAATGAATTTCCTGGGTCTTCTCACTTTTTTTAATTACTTTTTTCTCTCACCTGTTCCACTTGATTACTTTCCATCACTCTAACCTCCAGGTTTCTTATTCTTTCTTCTTCTTCTACTAGTCTACTGTTTATTCCCTCTAGTGTGTTTTTTTTATTTATTTATTTTTTACATTTATTCATTTTTGAGAGACAGAGAGAGACAGAGCACAAGCAGGGGAGGGGCAGAGAGAGAGACGGAGACACAGAAGAAGCAGGCTCCAGGCTCTGAGCTATCAGCACAGAGCCCGACGTGGGCTTGAACTCACAAACCGCCAGATCATGACCCGAGCTGAAGTTGGACGCACAACTGACTGAGCCACCCAGGCACCCCTCCCTCTAGTGTGTTTTTAATTTCAGTTATTGAGCTCTTCATCTCTAGTTCTTTTGTTTGTTTTCTCTTTGTTAAGGGTATCACTGATGTCCTCTATTCTTTTCTCAAGTCCAGTCACTACCTGTATGTCCATTACTTTAAATTTTCTATCAGGAAGTTTAATTGTCTCCATTTCATTTAGGTCTCTTGCTATGATTTTTCCTCGTCTTACATTTGGAACATATTCCTCTGTCTTTTCAATTTGCCTAACTCCCTTGGTCTCTGTTTTTTAGGAAAGACAGCTATATCTCCTGTATTGAGAATAGTGGCCTTATGAAGAAGAGGTCCCATAGTGCCCACTGTGTAGTGTCCTTTGTTCACCAGAACATGATGCTTTAGTGGTGTTTCCTATGTGTTGCATATGCCCTACTGTTGTGGTTGAGCCACTTTTGTGGTTCATCTTGTACAGCCATCTACAATGGCTCTCTTTGCCTCTTGTGGACAGAGTTTGATCCCTGTGTTGTTAGTGGGCCAGTCTGGGGCTGCCTTGGGCTGGAGTTGAGTCAGACAAAGTATTTTCCAGAGATACAGTGGCAGTGAAATACAGGGTGCTTTTTCTGTGTTGTCCCCTGAGAAGCTTTTTTTGGTGAGCTGGGCCTGTAGTCAGACTGGATATTGCCCCTAGTCCACTTCTGGGGCTGTAGTTGGACTGGTGTGTGTGGTTATCATTCCCTCTCCCCATGGAAGGAGTCACTTTGAAGTGGTGCTGACCCCTGTCGGAGCTGCTTGCACACTGGCAAGAGTTGTGGAACTACTATGGGTGGGCTCTGGCCAAGGTTGTATTTGAGGAGGCAGGTCCACAGGAGAACACAGAGTGGGATGCACAGTGCCAGCAGAAGAACTGATATTAATCTTGGTCCTTTCCACCCTGAGTACTGCTTGGTTCTTTTCTCCAGCTACTGGAAGTTCCTTACATACATGAGCTTCTTAGGGCTCAACTGAACATTGAAAGGGACCATCTGTAAGTCTCAGAGCTGACTCTCTGTGCTGCTTTCTCCTCTATGGTACTCTGTACTGCACACACTATTTGCTTTGGCTTCCTGAAACTCCCAGTTTGGGCTCCTCAACTTAGAGTGGCCTCCAGGTTCAGCCTGGGTTTTCCTTCCCTAAGCCATAGTCTGGAAACTTTCTCCAGGTAGTGAGTTGGGGAAAAGCATAGGGCTTACCTCATGTGCTTCCCATCTTTTGGGGATCATCATTTTTCATTGCCTGCTATCCTGTATCTTGAGTATCACTGATTCATATGCTTTGTTTTAGTTGTTTTAGGCAGGAAAGTAAACCCGGACCATGTTATTCTATCTTGAGCAAAAGTGCAAGTCTCAGTGGTTTTTTTTAACTTAATATTATAGAATAAGCTTTTCTCTGTGTCATTAAAAATTGCTCAAAAACATTTAAAATTTATTTCTAATATTTTGGTGTGCAGATGTAGCATAGTTGTAAAAATTTTTGCTATTATGAATAATATTTCCATGGGCTTTTTTTATTCTACCTTTATTGGCATAGAATTATGTATTTAGATTATTTTCATAGAAATGGAGTAACTTAGTCCAAAAGATTGAGCATTGTATCAGTTTTCTATGACAGCTTTAACAAAGTACCACAAATTGCATGGCTTAAATAATATATTTTGTTGCTTCAAAACAGAGGCTAGAAGTCTGAAATAAAGGTTTATGCAAGATTGGCTTTTTTCTGAGGGATATGAAGAAAGATGTTTTCCATGTTTTCCTACTTTCTGGTGATTTGCTATAAATCTTTGGCATTCCTTGGTTGATTTCTGTCTTCTGACCTTCATATAACATCTTTCTTAAGTGGGTGTCTGTGTCCAAATTTCCCCTTTTATAAAGATATCAGTCATATTGATCTAGGAGTCTACCCTCCTCCATATGATCTTATCTTAACTAATTACCTCTGCACTGACTCTACTTTCAAGTAAGCTCACATTTTGAGGAACTGGGAATTAGGGTTTCAATATAGGTATTTTGGTGGGCCACAATTCAACCCATAACAAACATACTGAAACTCTGTTATGTTACTTCCAAATTGAGTCTAGAAGGGTTATAACAAGAGATAGGTTGTATATTAAATACACCTTTTGTACAAGGATTTGAAGAACGTGCAAAAAAAATTAAAGAATTAAGTAATTTTTCACCATTTAAAGTGCTGTAAATCAGCAGTTTATTGTTATATGTACTCATTCTTCTGTAACTATTTTATAAGCTTGAAAATATATTATAGCACTTTGCCATTCCCCTTCTCTGAATTCGTTAGTCTCCCTATGGTTTCACTCTGAATTAGAAATATGTTTTCCTTTTCAATTTTCTATTGACTTTTCTTTCTAAGTGAACCTTTGTTTAGCTTACTTAATCTGTCTCTTTTTTCCAACCTTCTTTTATAGGTAAATGTTTAAAAAGCATGTGTGCCTCACCTAAATGAACTCTATCAGCAAATGTAGTGTGCAGTTTTCCTAAATTGAGTTGAACCCTATCACAAAATGTTATTTTTAAGAGTATTTGTCCTAATGTCTCTAAAATATTAGCAAACAAGGGAAGCAAGATTAAGTAAAATAACTGCATATTCACTGAATATCTGACTCACATCTCTGTAGGTGTACAGGGTCCCAGTATATCCTGACCTGGAATTTAGAAATATCTGAATTTGCACAATTTCCTGGTGAGAAGAGCCACCAAGAACTGATTTACATAAAGATTTGTAACTGATATGAATGAAAGTGACAGTCCTGGTACTGGTGATGGGAACATAAGGGACGGGGATGACAAAATGGTAACATTCTCAGATAAGGTCTTCACCTCTCCTCTTTTACTTTAACCCTCCCAATAAATTGCCAGTTTATTAATGCTAGCATCATCCTATTACTGAGACTAACAAAAATTGGGTTACCAAGGTAATGAAAAATAACTCAGATTATTCATTCAAGAAAATTTAATATCTACTCTATACTCAGGACTGTGCTAGGTATTAAATACACAGTGGTGAAAAAAGAAAAGGCCTGGATTTCCCTGAATCTTAAAATCTAGTCAAGAGAAAAGCAATATGAAAAAAAAACACAGAAATATATTACTAATTATTAATGAAAATAATAATGATTTATATGAAAACAGAAACTTAATTCAGATTGGGAGATATGGTAAGGTCATCTTAAGAAGTAAACTGTAAGCTAATACCTGAGGAATGAGTAGGCATGTGCCAGGCACAAGTGGAAGGAAGGATCTTTCAGATAGAGAAAAAGAAGGGATGAACATACTGATGCAAGAAGGAGCTTAATGCATTCAAATAATTAAAAGACATCATGGCTAGAATATAATGATCAGGATTGATGAGGTTGGGTTGGTGAAAACAGCAGGGATATGATAATGTAGAACATTGTTAGGGCATGTTTACAATTTTGGGTTTCATTGGGTAAAGTGAAAACATATGGTATCTGTCTTTCTCTGTATGACTTATATCACTTAGCATAACACACTCCAGTTCCATCCACGTTGCTACAAAAGGCCATATTTCATTCTTACTCATTGCCACATAGTATTCCATTGTGTACATAAACCACAATTTCTTTATCCATTCATCAGTTGGTGGACATTTAGGCTCTTTCCATAATTTGGCTATTGTTAAAAGTGCTGCTATAAACATTGGGGTAAAAATACCCCTATGTATCAGCACTCCTGTATCCCTTGGGTAAATTCCTAGCAGTGCTACTGCTGGGTCATAGGGTAGATCTATTTTTAATTTTTTGAGGAACCTCCACACTGTTTTCCAGAGCAGCTGCACCAGTTTGCATTCCCCCCAACACTGCAAGAGGGCTCATGTTTCTCCACATCCTCTCCAGCATCTATAGTCTCCTGATTTGTTCATTTTGGCCACTCTGACTGGCATGAGGTGGTATCTCAGTGTGGTGAATGAGAAAGAATGAAATATGGCCTTTTGTAGCAATGTGGGTGGAACTGAAGAGTGTTATACTAAGTGAAATAAGTCATACAGAGAAAGACAGATTCCATATGTTTTCACTCTTATGTGGATCCTGAGAAACTTAACAGAAGACCATGGGGGAGGGGAAGAAAAAAAAAGGTTGGAGAGGGAGGGAGCCAAAATGTAAGAGACTCTTAAAAACTGAGAATAAACTGAGGGTTGATGGGGGGGTGGAAGGGAGGGGAAAGTGGGTGATGGGCATTGAGGGCACCTGTTGGGATGAGCGCTGGGTGTTGTATGGAAACCAATTTGACAATAAATTTCATATTAAAAAAAACTGAGAACAAACTGAGGGTTGATGGGGGGTGGGAGGGAGGGAAGGGTGGATGATGGGTATTGAAGAGGGCACCTGTTGGGATGAGCACTGGGTGTTGTATAGAAACCAATTTAACAATAAATTTCATATTAAAAAAAAGTGGGTAAAGTAAGTGTAGGACATGGCTAACTTAATTATCATGAGTGGAATGGATGATAAAGGACAAAGGAAAAAGCAGTCAAGATGAAAGAGTGGTGGCAGTTGGGGTATTCCAGATGTAGTTTTGAGGAAGCACTGAAACCATCAGGAAAAAGAAGAGCTTTTTTTTTATGTGGGAAAGTCTGGAGAGGCAAAGAGAGATCTCAAAGATCTTCTACTTCTCTGGCATCAAGTTTGATGCCAATTACTTATAACAGGGGAACAAGTGTAAGGTCAAAATTGATTCAAAGATTGAGAGTTCAGTTTTACATATGTTAAGGAATTTAGGTTGCCCATTTGATAGTCATGAGATATCCAGAAGAAGTCAACTATAGAAGTCTAGAGATCCCAAGAGTGGCCTGAGTTGGGAGCACATGTATGAGAGTCACCACCACTGAAATGTTATTGAAGACCAAGAACATAGATAGGATCACCTAGTGAGAAAATCTAGTACAAAAACTTAAGACAGTCTGAGGCCAGCCTCTGTAGAACTCCAACATCTAACAACTGCTTGGAGCAAGAAGCAAGAGTTAATGGAACTGGAGAGGAGCATTTCAGAGGACAGAAGACAATAGTTAAGAAGATGTGGTGTCTAGAAAACAAGAAAAAAGAGACAGAGTATGCTAATGGCTAAGAAGTCCATTGCATTTTGGCAGGTAGAGGCTTTTGCAGCTTTAGCAAGAGTCGTTTCTTTGAAAAAGTAAGGGGTGAATCCCTAATGATATGAATTAAAAAGGGAAAAGTAAGTAGTAAGGTAGAAACAGTAATAGCAGATGACGCTTATGAGATTCTGTATTATACAGAGAAACAGAAAAACAGAATAGGGCCAGAAAGGGATGTGGAATCAAGGAAAGTTTTGGTTTTGTCTTTTTAAAAAGATATGAATTATCAGAGCTAATTTGTAAGCTGTTAGGGAAGATCCTATTGATGAAAGAGACTGAATATGCAAGTGGAGGGGAAATACACAAAAAGTAAAAGCCAGAACTTAAGAGGTATTGGCATTTGCCAGGAGTTGGGCTTTCCCTTTGCCATAAAGAAGAGGAAAAGACTAAGATGGTCCAGGAAGATGGATACTTGGTAAACCAAGATGAGATTATATAGAAAAGAATGAAGGCCAAAGATTTTCTAATATTTTTTAGGAAATATGATCTCATTAATTATAAAATATGTTAAAATAAACTTATTTACATAATTTATACATATGCACGTTATAGTTTCTATAAAGATAAACAACAAATACAAGTAAACATATATAGTTTCTATAAAAATAAATGACAAATACAGTTAAATATGCAGCAAATTAGGCAAGGGAACTGTCCCCTTTTACATGTTGTCTTATAAAGTAGGTCTTACATCATCTAAATGCCTTAAATTTTAAGGACAGAAATAAAAGTTCAACTTATGTGAATGTCTGAGAGTATATTTGATGAAATATGTTGCTAGAAACCATCAAAAGTTCGAGGGATTATGGCTCTAATATAAAGCCAGCTTTATTCCATCTGTAGGAATCTGGTAACACATGCAATAAAATGTAACAGTCTCAATAAAGGATGTTGTATTCCATTGTTTTCCTTCCCCCAATCTTACATTTGCAGAGGATTTTTTTAATGTTTTTTATTTATTTTTGAGAGAGAGAAAGAGAGAGAGTGCAAGCAGGGGGAGATGCAGAGAGAGAGGGAGACACAGAATCCAAAGCAGGCTCCAGACTGAGTTGTCAGCACAGTCTGATGCAGGACTTGAACCCATCAACTGTACGGTCCTGACCTGAGCTGAAGTTGGTCGCTTAACCAACTGAGCCACCCAGGCACCCCAAGCAGAGGATTTTTGTTTGGTCTCCTCTGTTTAGGAAAATACATTGACAAGGAGCTATTACATAACATTTGTTTATCATGACAAGCAAGAAAAAAGTAAATTCTTCCTACATTGTTTACTTTAATGATTTATTCTCAGCTTTTTTTTTTTTTTCATCTTTAGATTCTGACTGAAAAACTCAAATTCAGTTTTAGTTCCATTAAGGACAAAATGATTCATTTGGTGCTGTGATAGATTTCTTTCTCTCTCCCTCCCTCCCTTCTTCCTTCCTTCCTTCCTTCCTTCCTTTTCCCGAACTTTCCTTCCTTCTTTTTTTCTCTCCTTTCCTTTCTTTATTCCTTCATTTCTTTGTGTTTTTTGTGACCAGCCATGCTGACTGAAGATTGGAAAATGAAAATATATTTATTCTAGAGCCACCTGGGTGGCTCAGTCAGTTAAGTTAAACATCTCACTCTTGATTTCGTCTCAGGTCATGATCTCATGGTTTCTGAGATTGAGCCCTGCATGGGGCTCTGCACTGACAGCCTGGAGCCTGCTTGGGATTCTCTCTCTCTCTCCCTCTCTCTCTCTCTCTCTCTCTGCCCCTCTCCCACTCACTCTCTCTCTCAAAAAAATTAATAAACATTTTTAAAGAGATGTTTATTCCAAAATATCATTCAGAAATTCAATTATTGCCATATTGGCTACGTGAAAAGTGAGCATGAATATCTTCTAAGGCCACTTTTAATTCTCTGATTCAACATCATTCTAAAATGAACAATATTTTCATAAATAAGTATGGAACCAGGAAGAAGAGAAAACGTATCAGCAATTGTGTGTGTAATCCCATTAGCCAAGGCAACCCTGTTACCTTCCAGTTGGATTTACTGTCTGGCATTGGTTCAGGATGTCTATACACTAGCCTTATTTTGGACTTGTGCTTGGAAAGCTGTCCATGGTAGAAATCCTAATTATAGATCCACTGGCAGTGGTAATATCAGGAAATGCCAAGATAGGTTTTAGGACAAGAGGCCAATGAGGCCTATGTTTACTAGTTTGGTACTTTAGGTAAAATTTAAAAAATAAGAACCTTTGAAGTATAGGAAGGAAAACTAGTATTTTTACAACCCAATTAATTAATAAACCTCAATACCAACTAATATCTAAAATAATTTCAAAAAGTTATCTGATCTTCTATTTTAAATATATTCATTAAACTATATACTCCTATGTAAATGGCAATTATATTCATAAATTGTTATCTATATTCTTAAACATCTTCAGAAGTGATAATCATGCAAGCTCCTTGCCTTGTGCTCCTGAGATTCACAGTTGGGATACTTCCCTACTGATATTTAGTGAGCATTACGTGTTACAACTTAAATTGACTTCTTCTTGTTCTGACTTTAATGAGGATTATCTTTCTTAAAAATTATGGCTCATTTTACAGAATTTCATCAGAACAAATCAAACCCAAGCCGAATTAGAAGAGTCAACATATTTTTGTAGAGTTGCAGAAGAGATTTTCTTAATGACTTTCTCAGCTTTTATAAGAAATGCAACTCAATTGAATTTTCAGTAACTGTCAACATTGTTAAGGAAGAAATTATTACAACCTTATATGTATTTTATGATTTCTCTGAAATGAAATAATTTCAGACTTTAATATTTTTCTTGTCAATGAGCAACTTGGCATCAGGATTAAATACTGGCATAAATCAGCTGTTAGGGAGGCTAAGACTTTAGGAAGGAAGAGATGTTTGAGCTAGACTTTAGAGAATGAGAACAGTTCAGAAGGCAGAAATTCTGAAAGCCACTCTCAGTTCAAGGAACCACGATGATGTAGGGTCATTGTGAATATTTCTGAAAAATCCATTATTTTGCGTTGTTCCTGTTTTTGAATTATCACAATCTTCTTGTTACCCTGTTTCGGTTACATTTTCCCTGTTCTCACCATCAGCCAGCCTGCTTTCTCACTTCTACTTTTCATGGTGACTGAAATCAAGGAAATAATTTAGAAAGTTGTTGCAGTAAGAATCAGGATTTTGCCATTTGCCAATATCACATGACTATGTGAAGGTATGCATGAGGTAATGCAAGTATTTGCCACCAGAAGCAACTCATGTCATAGTTTCTCTTAAAAAAAGAAAAAGAAAAAAACAAAGAAGATATAGAACTTGAAGAAATATACAGCTTCTTGCCACAGGAAGACTTGAATTAAGCATTTTTCTGAACATCTTCACATCTTTTATTTTTATTCAAGTGAAATTAACATACAGTCTTATATTAATTTCAAGTGTAGCGTATACTGACTCAACAATTCTATACATTTCTCAGTGCTCATCACAATAAATGTACTCTCAATATCTTTTATCTATTTCACCCATCCCCCTACCTACCTATCTTCTGGAAACTACCAGTTTGTTCTTAGTAGTTAAGAGTCTCTTTTCCTGTTCTAGTTTTTTTTTTCTTTGTTCATTTGTTTTGTTTCCTAAATTCCATATTTGAGTGAAATAATATGGTTTTTTTTCTCTGGCTGGCATATTTCACTTAGCATTATACCTTCTAGGTCCATCCATGCTGTTGTAAGTGGCAAGATTTCATTCTTTTTTAAGGCTGAGTAATATTCCATTGCATGTCTATGCTACATATTCTTTATCCAATTATCTCAAATGTCATCTTTCTGGTAAGATGGGATTTCTATTAGTAGAACTAAATAGTACTATGTAGAATGTGAACAAGGTAGAAAATAACTTTATAGAAAAATGATTATATATATTTGTATATAATTAGTTTTTGTATATAATGATATATATAATATAAATGGCTACATACACACACACAAAGGACTATATATGGTGTGTATGCACAAGTGTGGATATTTCAAATGATAGCCTAAACAATTATTATTATAATTTTCTTTTTTGGAACACAAATATCTTCCTTTTAACGAGACACAAAAACAGAATTTTTTTTTTCACTCTAAGCAGAAAGTAGTTCACAACTTCCCAGGAGAGAGTCTTACAAATGACAAGTCAAATCTAAGCCCACAGCACATGACAGGTTTGTCAGCAAACTGACTTTTGACCATTTATGTCACACTGTAAATGAAATGGCTGCTTGACTAACTCCCTGAGATGAAAACCAGCTGTGTAATGGTTGGTTACTCATTGCATTTTAATTGTTACTTGCTATCCATAAGAGAGGATTAAAATTGTTATGTTTGCTAATGAACCAAAAAATATGGAAAGCATTTTATTCTTGGAAGCATTTTTGACAGAATGCATGTTGATATTAGAGGGGAAAAAGTCCCATATGACAATGTCCTTGGGCTATTGCCTATTAAAACCTCAATTAACAATGTGAACTTGATTAGTGCTAAATAGATACCCTGAATTTACTTATTTTTTTTTACTCTGAGTTTAAATTACAGGATTACTTTTGTCATTTCCAATATATTTTGATGTTTCCAATGTGAAGACTTCTAATTCATAACATCTCAGCAGAAAACGCTCAAATTGTTTAAACCATTTCACTGAGGAAGTAAACTTAAGCTTATGTGCAAAAGGAGCAACTTAACTGAAAGTTTGAGAGCCCAATATGTATATTAAAGGCAGTGATGAATTATATTATGGATGCTTTTGCATTGTAGAAACTGAGGAACAGCCCAGATCTATTTTTATGTATCAGGACTATCACATAGTAATTTGATAGTTCCAAACAATTAGCCATTAAATACTTTTGAAAGATATTTCCTCTCTTTTGTGTTCTAAACTGTGGAATGACTTGAAGAATACATTTGTGAAGAAAACACCCTAAGTGGAAAAGGGACTGAATTAAAGCCCAAGAAATCTGAATATACCCTTCTTTCTCTGACTTTGCTGTGGCTACTATGGAAAAGCCTTTTCATTTGCATTTAGATGTGATTTCCCCAGTGAAAAGCCAGATATGCTCTGTCCTAGTTTGGAGAAATGATTTGGGCCTTTAGGTCTGACTTAATTTAAGTGGAAAAGCCCTTTCCTGAGTAGAAATATCAGTAAAGTTAAATTCTCAATGTTTTGTGTTTTATGTTTTTATTTTCATTATTTCTATTCTATAGAAGTGCTTTTATATTTTCATTAGTATATGACCTCTTTAATTTGAAAAGGTCTAAAATTTTCCTTCCATTTTTTATGTAATCTGTGTGACATCAAAGGTGGATATGTATACGTGGATGGCTGAAGGCTGTATTAGCAAGAATGCAAGTTGATGTTTTGTTTAATTTTGCTTTGCTTCATTGAATCATAGAAAATTTGGACCCAGCTTGTTATGACGAGCGATCACTGGGTGTTATATGTACATGATGTATCACTAAATTCTACTCCTGAAACCAATATTACACTATATGTTAACTAACTAGAATTTAAATAAAAAATTGAAACCAAACCAAACAACAACAACAACAAAATGAAAACAGACAAAAGAAATTTGGACCCAAAGGATATAGTTCACATCTCTATATTACAAATGAGAAAATACACTCAGGAGATTTGATTGGCTTATCCAACTAGATTCATAAAGATGGTGGACAGGTGACAATAGCCGAGAACATATTCTAACGGGTTTTCTACTATCCTACATTATTCTCCCGAAAGACTTCTTTGCTGATGTGAGTCTCTTTTGGTTCCAACATGACCAAATTATTTTACTGAAGCTTTCAAATCCTGTGAGTGCTCTGATACATGAATATTTGGACACTCTCTCTATAAAGTTTAGTTTCATGATAAGACTACAACCATCCGAAGTCAGCCCAAAGGCAGCTGAAATAATGGCTCTCATTGTAATTCTCAGAATGTTACCTCAGAAAGCCACTGGTTCAGAGAGGAGTCTATAAATAACTAGAATACAATGTCACAACTTTGAGAAGTGAGACATTCACTTATATTCAAACAGCTTTTCTCACAAAAGATAAAACCAGCTGGTATGTAAAGGGTGGATTTTGACCTAGGCCAAATTTTAAATTGCAGCTGATGGATTAGATGTTCACTTCACAAGATTTTAATAAATTTTCTCAATACTATGTTTGATCATTCAACAGGCATCACCAAATTCTAGCAAAATATAGGGAGTAGCCAAAAATATTAGAAAATAAACATGTCATTCTGGATGACTTTTTTAAAAAAGTAATTCTTAACATCAAACTACCTCATCAGAGGGTTAACTATAATAAGCTTACGCCCTTTGAATATTTGATTATATGTAATGATTTTATCATACCAGACCAGTCTATCTTGTACTGTCAGTTTATGAAAGGAAACAGTGCTGTTATATCATTCATTTCTTGTGAAGATATTTGGCTATTTAATTTCCATTTAATACCTTACACTTTAAATTGTGACCCATGACACTTCTATGTTAAATAAGCAAATTTCTCTGCTTCTGACTTGAGTTTGAAAATACTGTTCATGCCTCTTTTTTTCTTGTTTCTTTTTCCAGATCAAATAATTCACACAAACTACTGTGATTTCTCTCATTACTCTTGATTCACCATTGAAATCATTAGAATTTCAACAATTAATAATGAATTATTTCTGCTTAATTATTAGGTATGTAATTGGAGTTCTATATATGGCACTCATATACATTTAAAAAAATCTCTTTTAAATGGCTCATGTAAATTTTTTTTTTTTTTTTTTAATTTTTTTTTTTTTTTAACGTTTATTTATTTTTGAGACAGAGAGAGACAGAGCATGAACAGGGGCGGGGCAGAGAGAGAGGGAGACACAGAATCTGAAACGGGCTCCAGGCTCTGAGCTGTCAGCACAGAGCCCGACGCGGGGCTCGAACTCACGGACCGTGAGATCATGACCTGAGCCGAAGTCGGACGCTTAACCAACCAAGCCACCCAGGCGCCCCTGTAAATTTTAAGTCTTAACCTAATTTGTGTTATTTAATATTTATTAATTATTTCTAATTTAGACCCTTAATACTTCTAGAAATGATGGAAGACATCTTACAACAAAAGATGTATATAAAACATAACTATTAAAATATAACAATGAAAGTAATACAATGCCAGAGGGGAGAAATTAAATACTAAACACAAAATCAGGGGGGAAAATGTGACCAAAAAACTATTTCAAATGAATACTAAGTTTAATTTTGATTTTTACTCTGGGCAAAGTGAATGAGTATGCAGAACAATTCCATTTTGAGGGCTCTCCCACTAACATCCTCAGAAATGTGAAAAACTGGATGTTTTTCTAAGCACCTATAGCCATGAAACAATTGCCAAGGCACATTGCTCTGATGCCATCCCAGGCTGGAAATATCCAGGGGCAGATGCTCCTGCGTAAATGGGGACTCTGGGGTCTAAAAGTATGGCTTGGGAATGAGCCAAAGTAAAGCAGTATCATCCATAACACCAAGATGTGGCCTCACTCCAAGTCTATGTTAACAATATTTGAAAGGAAAAAGGTGGAATCAAGGCCAGAAAAAACTAGTTATTGTCATCAATCATATTTTATGCTGCCATCCAGTTAAATGAGACTTATAATTCAGAGACTAACTTGATTTTTTCTTAGGTCCACATTTGCATATGAAATTCTGGGTCAGCTTCATTTGCATATACATGAATAGGCATATATATGCTACAAAAAATACCTCTTTGAAAATAATATAACTTTAAAACCTTCTCAAAAGTCATTGTTTAGTATGAAATAATAAAAAGCAGTCTTCCTTTATCTTACGCAATACAGAAAAATCAACTCAAAATGGATTAAAGACAAACATTAGACATGAAATGGTAAAACTCCTAGAAGAAAACATAGGGGGAAAACTCCTTGACATCGATCCTGGCAATAATTTTTCAAATTTGACACCAAAAGCACAGGCAACAAAGCAAAAAAAAGCAAGTGGGACTGTATTGACTGAGAAGTTTTCGCACAGCTAAGGAAACAATGAACAATATGAAAAGGCAATTTGTGGAATGCCAAAAATGGAAACCATATATCTAATAAGAGTTAATATCTAGAACATATAAAGAAGTCATACATCTCAACAGAAAAAAAATAACTCAAATAAAAGATGGACCAAAAACCTGAATAGACATTTTTCCAAAGATGTGCAAATGACCAATCCATATATGAAAAGAAGCTCATCATCACTAATCATCAGAGAAATGCAAATCAAAACCACAATGAGATATCACATCGCACCTGTTAGAGTGGCTATTACCAAAAAGTGAAAAGATAACCAGTGCTGGTGAGGATGTAGAGGAAAAGGGAATCTTGTGCACTGCTGGTAGGAATATAAATTGGTGCAGTCACTATGGAAAACAGTATGAAGATTCCTCAAAAAAATTAAAAATGGAGCTACCATATGATCCAGCAATCCCACTTCTTGGTACATATCCAAAAGAAACTAAATCATGATCTTGAAAAAATATCTGTACTCCCAAGTTCATTACAACATTATTCACAGTAGCCAAGACATGGAAACAACCTATCTATTGACAGATAAATGGATCAAGACAATTATATATATACATATTTATTTATACACAATATTATTCAGCTCTGAGAACGAAGGAAATCCTGCCATTTGCCACAACTGGGATGAAACTGGGAGACATTATCCTAAGTGAAATAAACCAGAAACAGAATGACAAATATTGCATGTATATTTGGATGTGGAATATAAAAGAAAAAGTTGAACTCATAGTAACAAAGAGTAGAATAGTGTGAGGAAAATGGGGAGATATTGATCACTTTCAGTTATAAGATGAGTAAGTTCTGGAGACCTAATGTCCAGCATGGTGACTGTAGTTCAAAATAATTTACTGTAGACTTGAAATTTGCTAAGATCTCAAGTGTTCTCACCACGAAAAAAGTCACCGCGGGAGGTGATGGATATGTTAATTAGTTTGATTATGGCAATCATTTCCAATGTATACATATTTCAAAATATCACATTATACACTTTATTTTCATCAAAAAGCATTTTTATTCATCAAAAAATTTTAAAAATAAATACAAAATTAAAAACAGACTTTAAATTTCAAACGTCAGATCCATAAATTATTAGCAAATGTTGGGCAATGTAATCAAATTTTGTGTCTCTATTTTCTCATCTGAAAATGATGATAATATCTACCTCATAGGAATCTCATAAGTGTGGTAGGAAGTTTCCAAAAGGACTCTTGGTATTCACACCCTTGTATAATCCTTTCCCTTTGAGTGTGGTTAGACCAAGCAATTTACTTCTACCAGAATATAGCAAATGTAATGGGATGTTGCTTCATATATTAAAGTACAGGACTGTGAGTTCCACTTTGCTTATTCTCTCATTCTCTTACTTGCTCTGAGGGAAGCCAGCTACCATGTTGTTGGCCATCCTATGGAGAGGCCCATGTGACAAGGACCTGAGGGAAGCCTCCATCCAACAGCCAGTGAACAGTTGAGACTTTCAGTCTAATGACTCATGAGAGACCAGGTCCAACCACATGAGTGTGTTTGGAGACTTGTGACTGCAGCCCCATCTGATACCTTGATTGCCTCCTTCTGAAAGACCATGAGCCACATGGCCCAGTTAAACCAGACCCAGATACATGATCCACAAAAACTGTGGAATAATAAATGTTTTGAGCCATTAATTTTAGGGTAATTTGTCACACTGCAATAAATATCTAACATAACAAAGTAATTTGTAGAGTTGCTGACATATAGTTCTGGAGCTTAGAAGAAACCAATGAAATTAGAAGGCATCAAGAAATAGATACTAGGCTCAGTTGATTGAGTGCCTGACACTTGATTTCTGCCCAGGTCATGATCTCAGGGTTGCTAAGTTTGAGGCCCATGTTGGGCTCCACGCTAGCAATGCAGAACCTGCTTGGGATTCTCCCTCTGCCCCTCCCCCACTTGCACTCTCTCTCAAAATAAATAAATACAAACTTTAAGAAAATAGATTCTGCCTTTAATTTGGATACTTTTACATGATGATTGAGTAGAAAAGGGGGTAACACAAATTTTTGGAGATAATCAATATTTAAGAAAAATAAGATCCAGGGGCACCTAAGTGTCTCAGTCGGTTGAGTGTCCAACTTCGGCTCAGGTCATGATCTCACCGTTCATGAGTTCGAGCCCCATATCAGGCTCTGTGCTGACAGCTCAGAGCCTGGAGCCTGCATTCGGTTCTGTGTCTCCCTCTCTCTCTGCCCCTCACCCAGTCACTGCTCTCTCTCTGTCTCTGTCTCTCTCAAAGATGAATAAACATTAAAAAAAATGTTTTAAGAAAAATAAGATCCGTCAGAGGAAAAGAAATCTATGGTGGATGCCAAAAGGAACATAAAGTTGAGGTTAGAATTAGGAAAGAGTGTATCATGGATGCCAAGTGAGGAGAGAATATCAAAATCGAAGTTAATACCAAAGTTAATTAACACTGGGGCAAAATGACGAGGAGTAATATTTGTTAAAACTCATCATGAGATAGGCACTTACAGGTGTTTTGCAAGTACTAACTTATTTTGGTCCTTAAAATGTTAGAACACAAGTATTTTCATTTTACAGATAAGAAAGATGCTCAAAGGGGGGAAATACTTTGCCCCAAAGTCACATAGCTAGCATGCTGAAGCATCAGGATTCAAATCCAGATCTATCTAGCTCTGATCCCTTCCTTTTCCCCCCTAAGATATGATGACTCTCGGATTTGCACAAGATAACTTATAAAGCTCTCTTATATAACAAACCTACTTAGACTGATAGAAAATCTCTGCGAGATGTTTAGGCAGTTCTTCTTCATCCATTGGATTGTGCTCAGGCACATTTTATGTTCCTGAAGGAACCACGTTCTCTCAGAACCTTGCACATACTGGGAAGGCTGCTCTTCCCTCCTGCCTTTGACCCCCAGATATCCTTTAACCATTACCTCCCCCAACAGGATTAACCTCCTATCAGGTGGATGGTGACTGGGAGCTCAGATACATACTTCCATTATGAGCACTTCCTATGATCTGTTTCATTTGTTGGTTTGTTTCTATTTCTGCCATCATAGGTTGGGTCTACACTTTCTGTCATAATTTCTATATCCCTGACTTACAACAGACAATAGATGTTTATCAGACATAGACTGAATGGATAAATGAATGGAAGGACACTGGTTAAATCCTAAAGGCTGAGTCAAACGAGAAAGGGAAAGGAATGACAAGCAGAAGCAAGAGCATGTATGAAAGTCTGAAAGCATAAAAGAACATGGGATATACAGAAGAGAAAATATTTCCATATGGAAACTTAATGCTCACTTCATGACACATATACAAAATTCAGAACCATATGGTTATGGGATTTGCTAGGAAGTGGCAGACATAGGGGCGGGAAAGCTAAAGATTATAACAGACACTGTTGGATGCCATCTATTAGCCATTCCTCCCCTCCTCCTTCTAATGGAACTGAGTTCAGAAGTTCACCTGCTTTTAATCATGTGCTTCAGGAACTGCTTATCCCCAGGCTTACCAAGGAAGGGAGTAGACAATCCACATGGGTGCATTCCCCTAGCCCAGGCTGATATGAGATAGGCCGATGTAATGCAACATACCCAGCCATGTTCTTATGACCAGCAGAAACTTCATTTATTTGTATTGATTAGTAATGGCCCACTAATCAGAGTAATCTCAGGCTATCATTATTGCCACATAGTAAAGATTATCATTTATTGAAGATGCTCTGTGCCAAACACTATATATAACAATTGCTTACATTACATACCTCAAGTACGAAAGAGCCCTGTGAGCAGTGTCTTTGCTGTGGTAAGGAATCAGGACTAACTTAATACCTAGACAACGTAACTTCAATTTTTTTTAGCTAACCTGTTTTGTTCAATGGAATCAAGCACTCTTTCACCTCCGTGAGAAGAGAAGGAAAAGATCTATTACATATAGCGGATTAAAATGAGACAGGGGGTGTATGAAACAACCACCTTCCCCATCTCAACCCTGGTCATGAGGGAGAAGATTCCTTTATGACCAGTTACTCTTCTCTAGGTGGATGCGGTATTGATTTTAAGGAAACTACCACAGCAGGAGGCTTGATTGTTGTGGGACTTCCACGTCCATCACATGTTAATGCTTATGGATACACCATCAGGGTGGGAGGGAGTCTCAGCGCAGGATCTCAACATGGAAGACCCTCTTTCTGACCAGGCCTGGGAGCCCTTTCCTTTTAGCCCCTTCCACAGCAAGGCTAGGAGCTCACCAGTCCCTCTCCCTGAAAGTTATTTCACCTGAAACAAGAGGTTCATCATATACTGACTTGACTACTATGTAAGCACCAAGACCTGCCTGCACTTTCCAACCCAGCCAAGATTGTTCTCACTCAGTCCTTTGTCCTCCATTCTCTCTGGAAGGCTCTCTTCTCCAACAAAGTCACATGACTCATTTCTTCATTTCTTTTAATTTACCTAAATTTTATGCTCTCAAGTAACCTGATGTCGCCACATATATACTTTAGTGGCCCTGTCAGTCTATCACCTTAGCCGAATGTGTTGCTATTTGACATGATATTTTTATTTTGGACTGCCCTGACTAGAATATCAATTTCCTAAGGGCCAGACTTTGTCATTTTGTTTCTTATTTCCTTGATGCCCAAAACAGTGCTTGGCACAAAGTTGGCATAATAAATATTCTTGCCTAAACAAATACATCTTATTTATTGTATAGACAGTATTTATTAAATGAAAAAAATCCTATTTTTAACTGATCAGTATATTTTTAAACAACTGGATCATGAATATTAGTATTTTTTGCATGTTCCTTCTCAAGTGTATCTATGCTGAGGGAAGGAAGCATGTTCTTAAATACATTAGGCCTACTGTGGAAATCAGGAACTCGAGATTCACCATCTTTTTTAAGACCCATCTGGTACCACCCTCAGTCCCCCACATGCTACACTGCCTTTGGCACTTCCAAGATTTAAATAGTGGAAAAGAGAGCTATGGCACAGAAAACACTTTATTTAATTGGAGCATTGACCTGTCATTGATAAAGGCATACCTTGGAGATATTGCAGGTTTACTGTCAGTCACTGGCATTCCTTGGCTAATCTGTGCCTTCATCTTCATATGGCATTCTCCCTATGTGTGTGTCTGGGTCCAAATCCCCCCTTTTATAAGGACATCAGTAATATTAACTTAGGGGCCCACCCTACTTCATATGACCTCATCTTAACTAGTCACTTCTGGAACAACTCCATTTTCAAGTTCACATTCTTTTTTTTTTTTATGTTTATTTATTTTTGAGAGAGAAACAGAGTGCAAGCTGGGAAGAGAAAGAGAGAGAGGGAGACTTCATATGACCTCATCTTAACTAGTCACTTCTGGAACAACTCCATTTTCAAGTTCACATTCTTTTTTTTTTTTATGTTTATTTATTTTTGAGAGAGAAACAGAGTGCAAGCTGGGAAGAGAAAGAGAGAGAGGGAGACTTCATATGACCTCATCTTAACTAGTCACTTCTGGAACAACTCCATTTTCAAGTTCACATTCTTTTTTTTTTTTTTTTTTAATGTTTATTTATTTTTGAGAGAGAAACAGAGTGCAAGCTGGGAAGAGAAAGAGAGAGAGGGAGACATAGAATCCAAAGCAGTCTTCAGGCTCTGAGCTGTTAGCACAGAGCCTGATACGGGGTTCAAACTCATGAACCGTAAGATTATGACCTGAGCTGAAGTCAGATGCCCAACCGAGCCAACCGGGCACGCCATCAAGTTCACATTCTTGAAGTACTGGAGATTAAGGCTTAAACACGTGGATTTTGGTAGGACACAATTCAACTTATAACAAACATATTTAAACTCCGTTATATTACTTCCAAATTGATTCTAGAAGGATTATAACAACAGACAAATGATAGTCATACCTCAGAGATATTGCAGGTTCAGTTCCAGACTACTGCAATGAAGTGAATATTAGAATAAAGCAAGTGAAATGAATTTTTGGTTTCCCAGTACATATAAAAATTGTGTTTCCACTATGCTGTAGTCTAGTAAGTGTACAATAACATTATGTCTAAAAACATAAAGCATATACCTCAATTTAAAAATATTTTATTGTTAAAAAATACTAACCATTATCGGAGCTTTCAGCAAATTGTAATCTTTTTGCTGGTGGAGAACTTGCCTCACTGTTGATGGCTGCTGAAGGTTGGGGGGCTGCAGCAATTTCTTTAAAACAACAATGAGATTTTCTGCATTGATTGACTCTGTCTTTCACCAAAAATCTCTCTGTAGCACAGGATGCTGTTTGATAGCATTTCACCCACAGTAGAACTTTGGAAATTGGATTCAATCTTCTCAAAATCTGCTGTTGCTTTATTAACCAAGTTTATGTACTACCCTAAACCCTTTGTTGTCATTGCAGCAATCTTTAAAGACAGCATCTTCACCAGGAGTAGATTCCATCTCAAGAAACCACTTTCTTTGCTTATCCATAAGAAGCAACTCCTCATCCATTAATGTTTTATCTTGAGATTGCAGCAATTCAGCCCCATCTTCAGGCTCCACTTCTATTTCTAGTTCTCCTACTGTTTCCACCACATTTGCATTTACTTCCTTCACTGAAGTCTTGAACCTCTCGAAGTCATCCCTGAGGGTTGGAATCAACTTCTTTCCAAACTCCTGCTAATGTTGATATCTTGGTCTCTTCCCATGAATCACAAGTGTTCTTAACAGTATCCAGAATGGTAAACCCTTTCCAGAAGGTTTTCAATTTATTTTACCCAGATCCATTAGAGAAATCACTATCTACAGCAGCTCTACCTTATGAAATGTACTTCTTCAATTGTAGGACTTGAAAGTTGAAATTATTCCTTGATCCATGGCTATGGAGTGGGTGTTGTATTACTAGACATGAAAACAACATTCATCTCATATATCTCCATCAGATGTCTTGGGTTACCAGGTACCCTGTCAATGAGCAGTAATATTTTGAAAGGAGTCTTTTTCTTCTGAGCAGTAGGTTTCAATAGTGGGCTTAAAATATTCAGTAAACCATTTTGTAAACAGATGTGCTATCATCCATGTTTTGTTGTTCCATTTATAGAGTATAGGCAGCGTATATTTAGCATAATTTTTAAAGGCCTTGGGATTTGTGGAATGGTAAATAAGCACTGACTTCAATTTAAAGTCTCTAGCTACATTAGCCCCTAACAAGATACTTAGCCTGTCCTTTGAAGCTTTGATGCTAGGCATTGTCTTTTTCTCTCTAGCTAGGAAAGTCATAGATGGCATCTTTTTCTAATAGAAGACTGTTTTGTCTATGTTGAAAATTTGTTGTTTAGTGTAGCCACCTTCATTAATTCTCAGCCAGATCTTCTGGGTAACTTGCTGTGGCTTCCACGTCAGCATTTGCTGCTTCACCCTGCACTTTGACATTATGGACATGGCTTCTTTCCTTAAATCTCATGAGCCAATCTCAGCTAAACTCACTTTCCTTCTGCAGCTTCCTCACCTCTCTTAGCCTTCATAGAATTGAAGAGAGTTAGGGTCTTGCTCCAGATTAGGCTTTGGCTTAAGGTAAATCCAGACCACTAAAAATTTCTCTATATCAGCAATAAGGCTGTTTTGCTTTCTTACCGTTCTTGTGTTTACTGGAGTAGCACTTTGAACTTCCTGAAAGAACTTTTCCTTTGCAGTCACAACTTGGCTAACTGCCTCAAGAGGCCTAGCTTTCAGCCTAACTCGGCTTTCTGCATGCCTCCCTCACTAAGCTAACTCATTTCTAGCTTTTGATTTATAGTGAGAACTCTGCTACTCTTCCTTTCACTGGAACACTTAGAGGCCACTGTAGGGTTATTAATGAGCCTAATTTTAGGACTGTTGTATCTCTGGGAATAGGGAGGCTTGGGGAGAAGGGACAAGCATATAGCTGATCAGTGGAGCAGTCAGAACACACATGACATTTATCGATTAAGTTCAACATCTTGTATGGGTGCTCTGGGTGGTGCCCCAAAACAATTGCCATAATAACATCAGAGATCATTGATCACAGATCACCATAACAATTATAGTAATTATTAAAAGGTTTGAAATGTCTTGAGAATTACCAAAATGTGACACACAGACACGAAGCAAACAGTGTTAGAAAAATGGCATCCATAGACTTGATTGATGCAGAGTTGCCACAAATCTTCAGTCTGAAAAGAAAAGGAAAGAGAAGAAAAGAAAAGAAAAGAAAAGAAAAGAAAAGAAAAGAAAAGAAAAGAAAAAAAGAAAAGAATAAAATGAGGTATGCCTATACTTTGTGGGCTGGGTAGATGTTTAAAACTGTTTCTTAGGAATGGTTATTGTTTTCTTCAGACATCACCCTTTCATTGCTAGGGATCTATTTGCTGCAAAGTCTACCCGGGACACTTCCATGCCATTCCCAGCCTCTGGCTTCCTTGGTCCACTCCTCCCAGAATATCATCTAAATTAGGATCCTATTATCCTTCTAGGCAGCCTTCTTGAACCCTCCTCTTAATCACCTTTGCTCAGCCATCGGAATAAATAACTACAGTCTCACTTTTAAGCTTTATCAAGCTTGGGACAAGTTTTCTTGCTTCAGACTCCAAATGACACAAGTAAAACTGTTTAACCACCCTCCTTGAAGCACTGTCCAAATCCACACCTGGGGAAAACATGAAATATATTCTATATTTCTGAAAATTCCTGGTGTCTTACTTTCCGTAGCCTTTCTGCTCTAAGTTCCATTCATATTTGCCCTTGAACTACACCTAACTGATTGAAAGAGTCGACTCATACCAAAGCTTTAATAAACCATGTAGACTTTATTCCAGATTTTGTAGGGGTGGCAGAAACAATATTGAAATCACACTGCTGACAGTAAATAACTCAGATCACATCGTGCACACAAATGCTTTTTTATCATGCAAAGTATTTCAGGTTCCTCTGACTCCTGCTCCCTAATTTGCCTACACAAGATCAAAATTTCCCAGCACAACAAAGGCCATTTCTATAAAAAGGATTCATCCTGAAAAGAAAGCAATCATGTTTATAAATATCAAAGTTTCTTTCTTGCATAAATGCGTGTGTGTGTGTGTGTGCATTTGCCTTGACAGAAAGCACTACATGATGGATTTCTTTGCATTTTAATTTGAATAATGCTGAATGTGCAAAAAAAGTTAAGTTACTCACAAAGTCATTATTACTTTAAATATTTATTATGTGCATGTGTATACACCCACACACGAAATCGGAAGCAGATGCCTCCCTCAGCTCCCACTATGTCTCAGATATGACCGCATTAGCAGTTTGCTGTATTACCAGTCTTCTTAGGCTAATGTAGACATTTGCATGTATGCATATAAACGTGTAGTTTTTGTACAAATATAATCATGTGAACCACATTGGTCTGCAGTGTTTCCTTTTCTCCCTTATTAATATATCATCAACATCTTTCTGGGCAGTAGGTACACCTGTTTTTTTGTTTGTTTGTTTGTTTGTTTTTATGGCTCCAGAGTAATAGTAAAACCTTGGATTGTAAGTAACTTGTTCTGCAATTGTTCGGGAAGACAAGCAAACATTTCTTGGTTTTTTAATGTTTATTTATTTATTTTTGAGATAAAGCGAGCACAAGCAGGGGAGGGGCAGAAAGAAAGGAAGACACAGAATCTGAAGCAGGCTCTAGTCTCTGAGCAGTCAGCAAGAGCCCAATGTGGAGCTCAAACTCAGGGACTGTGAGGTCATGACCTGAGCTGAAGTCAGACACTTAACCGACTGAGCCACAGAGGTGCCCCCAAGCAAACATTTCTAATAAATTTTAACTTGATAAATGAGCAGTGTCTTGCAATATGGAGTGGTATGTGACACCCAATGTCACATGATCACAGCTGAGCCAATGGTTCTCTCCTCTCTTCTCTTGCTGAGAGATTGTGGGTGATCGTCTCCCATGCTCAGATGCTCAGTCTCAGGCCACGGTGTTTCACAGAAATCAGCGATTTTTCCGAACATTAGAAGGTGCCCACAACTCTGGCACCAGTGTATTTTTGTCACTTCAAAGCACTTTTGGACAGCCCTTTACTTTTCCATACAAGAATAAGCTTAGGAATGCTTTGCTTCATTCTATGTCAGGCTGCCTGCAGATATAGACCCTTTCATCTGCTGCCTGATTGCCAGTTACATTAAATACAGTATATGACAAGAGTATTAATACTGTACTGTAGTCAATATCCATGTGAGCGTATACAGTGGCAGAAGATTCCATTCAGCCAATAGATAGCAGTCATTCTGTTAGTGATAGTGAAAGTCGTCCTACACAATAACCTCCCTCTCTCTTTCCCTCACACCAGCCATGAAGGTTTTCAAAGGAAAGTGCAGGTTAATTTGTTTATTTTTCTTTGTATTTTGTATTTTCTTTATTATTTTGTATTATATTACAGTTTTATAATCCTTTTCATATGAATATTTTTGGGTTGAGGAATGAATCATCTGAGTTTCCATTATTTCTTATGAGGAAATTCACTTTGATATATAAGTGCTTTGGAGCACAAGCATGTTTCCAGAACGAATTGTGCTTGCAAACCAAGGTTTTACTGTATTTCCTTTCATGAATGCAGCGTAATTTGATTTAGGCTATTCTGGCCATACCTCCTCATTCTCCACAAAGTTTTCTAGTCTTGAATAGCATTTAATCTATGATGAGCACATCTTTTTCAAAATGTTATGACTATGTTGTCTTTGTTCTTCCACATGTACTTTAGAATAATTTTTGGAAGGTCAAAGAAAATCAAATGTCCCACTGAGAATAGCATTATAGAAAATGTAGAAATTAACTGGAGGGTGAATTAGCATGTTAAAATATTGTCTTTCCATCCAGAAACATGACATGCTTTTGCATTCATTCACGTTCAGGTTGTTTGATTGATTTTATGTTCCCCAATAAAACTTTGTAGTTTTTTCTCAAATGTCACACATGAGCAATGATAAGTGGGTGCTAACATGTCGTCCAGAAGTTTGGCAATTGAACCTGGAACCTAATTTCTAGATAAAAAAAATAAGACATCTGCTTTGTTTTCCTGCTTCTCAAAAAATTTCAGTTTTTAACATTTTCATAGCTTCAAAGGCATGCTAACTTTTGTCGCTGCCAGTTTCATTCAATAATGTAAATAATCTAAGTTGTAAGAATGAATTATTTTCCTCTTGGAGGCTGTATAAAGGTATTCAAAATATGTTTCCTAATATATATGTATGAGTTGATTCCATGCACTAACGTCTGCTTGTCAGTGTTAGAAGTCCCAAACATTTCTTTTAAATTGAGTCTTCTTAGTGAAGTATCCATGAGGTGCCAATCAGGGCAAAGATAAAAATGATAAAAAATAAATAAACACACCCTGTATTTTCTATTGTTTATAGTAAATGCTTATTTGGAGAAGAAGCTGGCCATTCATCTCCTCACTTTGTGGCTGGATTTTTTTCCCCCTCTTTGGGCCACTTATCTGGCATCTGGATCACTACTATGGGGTATTTCTCTTGAAATGATCTTGACTGGAGAGAAAGAGGGAACTGCAAGCTTAAATTAAGGTTTTCTCTTTCTCTCCCCACCCCCACCCCAGAAAATCCAGGTAAGTTGGATAATTTTGCCATATAATTAGATGAAATCATCAAATAACCTAGATAATTATTTCAGATCATCTTTTTTTTTTAATTTAAAAAAAATTTTTTTTAACGTTTATTTATTTTTGAGACAGAGAGAGAGCATGAACAGGGGAGGGGCAGAGAGAGACGGAGACACAGAATCTGAAACAGGCTCCAGGCTCTGAGCTGTCAGCACAGAGCCCGACGCGGGGCTCAAACTCACAGACCGCGAGATCATGACCTGAGCTGAAGTCAGATGTTTAACCGACCAAGCCACCCAGGCGTCCCAGATCATCTTTTTTTTAATGTTTATTTATTTTTGAGAGGGACAGAGTGCAAGCAAGGGAGGGGCAGAGACAGAGGGAGACACAGAATCCGAAGCAGGCTCCAGGCTCTGAGCTGTCAGCACAGAGTCCAAGGCAGGACTATAACTCACGGACCCAAGATCATGACCTGAGCTGAAGTTGGACACTTAACCGACTGGGTCACCCAGGCAACCCTCAGATCATCTTTATCGTAATATTTTGTGTTTATATGGAATGCTTATCTCCAATACTCCTAGGAAGATATTATGTTATGTAACAGCTACAATTTGCCACTGTTCATGCTCCTGGTCAACCATCAACAAAGTATACAAACTTATAAAAGAAATTGGCTTATATTTGAAACTGTGTGTGTATACCATACATGGATGCTAAGAATTCTATTACATTACCCTAAGCATTTAAATCACATTTTGGTGGGAACACAGAAACTGCTCTACTTGCTTTAACAAGAAGGGAATAGAAAGAATAATAGAGGGAATTGGATACCTAAAATACGGATTGTAAGGCTGAGGAAATAAAGGTCAGGGTGTGCCACTGTTGACTTTTAGAAGTCTGAAAGTGTGGGGATTCAGGAAAGTGTCAGTGAACTCTCACTTGCCTCTAGCACCAAAGAAGGTGACTCACAGGAGCTGGCCTAGAAGATGCCGCCAAACTTACTTATGTCTACAGTGTGACAAGCATCCCATCTCATCTGTTACTGCTAGAAGACAAAAAATAATTTTTTTAACTCAATTCTCTCATTTACACCTCTCATGACTGAATCTTTCCTTGGAATTAAACAAATATCTTACAGCAAAGGAGTCTGGAAAATATAACTTTCAGGCATCAAACCATGAGGTATAGGGAGGATCTTAGTAGGACAGGGTTGGTACTCAATATCAAACAGACCATATCTCACCCAAATGTTCATTAGCATGATTCCTAAGATTGTAGTTTCCCATTGGAGACCCATAATATGCTCACTTATATCAAGTTTGGTGAACACTCTATAAATTTCAGCTTGATTTAAATTCATCTGGATGCTCTGATTCCCTACTTACAAAATCCTAAATTAATGATTTCTCAACAGCCAGCCCCTGTTGGCATTACCCACTTAGACTTAAAAAACAGTATAGGATGTCGGGGTGTCTGGCTGGCTCAGTCAGTAGAGCATGTGACATCAAGAGTCGGGACTGTGAGTACAAGACCCACATTGGGCACTGATATTACTTAAAAATAAAATCTTGAAAAGAAAGGAAAGGAAAGGAAAGGAAAGGAAAGGAAAGGAAAGGAAGAAAGAAAGAGGAAGGGGAGGAAGGAAGGAAGAAAGGAAGGAAGGAAGGAAGGAAGGAAGGAAGGAAGGAAGGAAGGAAGGAAGGGAGGGAGGGAGAGAGGGAGGGAGGAAGAAAATGGTGTAAAAATCCCTTTCAGAAATGGCCCAGCAGAGTTTATTTATATCCTTTCCACTGTCAATTTCTTCCACTATGGCAGTGGTAGAATGAGTTGTAAAACTTGGAGCTAGCCACATTTCCCCCAGCAACAAACCAAATTAATACAGCCCCATTTCTCTTGGGTCACATTTCTATACAAGATTAGTGTGTTTTCTAATCTCGCTAGGTGGTTTCAGATAACTTAAATTCTTGTCAGTTTTTTTGAATCATTCATGGAATTGATTTGAATCTTGGAGAGAGTGCTTTATATCTTTACATGCTTAATTTGATTATTCACAGATGGATTTCATGCATTTTTTAAGTTTGTATTTAAATTTCAGTTAATTAACATAGAGGGTAATATTAGTTACAGGTGTGCAATGTAGTTATTTAACACTTCTATACAACACCCAGTGCTCATCACAGCAAGTGCACCCCTTAATCTCCATCACCTGTTTAACCCATCCCCACCCCCTCCCCACCCCTGGTTACCCTTTGGTAACCATCAGTTCATTCTCCATAGTTAAGAGTCTGTTTCTTGTTTTGCCTCTCTTTTTTTCCTCCTGCTCATTTGTTTTGTTTCTTAAATTCTACATATGTGTGAAATCATATGGTATTTGTCTTTCTCTGACTGACTTATTTTGTTTAGCATAAGACTCTCTAGCTCCATCCATGTCTTTGCAAATGGCAAGATTTCATTCTTTTTATGGTTGAGTCAACCATTTTTTTAATTACTGATTCAATTTCTTTGCCGATTATTGGTCTATTGACAATGTTTTCTATTTGTTCCTGTTTCAGTTTTGGCAGTTTATATGTTTCTAAGTATTTATCCATTTCTTCCAGGCTGTCCAAGTTGTTTGCATATAGTTTTTTATAATATTCTCTTATAATTGTTTGTATTTCTGTGGTGTTTGTTATTATTTCTTCTCTGTCATTTCTAATTTAATTTATTTGGGTTCTTTCTCTTTTCTTTTTGATAAGTCTGGCTAGAGGTTTATCAGTTTTATTAATTTTTTCAAAGAACCAGCTCCTAGTTTCATTGATCTGTTCTGTGATTTTTTAGTTTCCATATCATTTATTTTTGCTCTAATCTTTATTATTTCCTTCCTTCTGCTGACGTTAGGCTTCATTTGTTGTTATTTTTCTTACTCCTTTAGGCGTAAGTTTAGGTTGTTTATTTGATTTTTCTTGCTTATTTGAGTTTTTTCTTGCTTCTTGATGTCAGCTTGTATTGCTATATATTTCCTTCTTGGAACCACTTTTGCTGCATCCCAAAGTTTTTGGACTGTTGTGTTTTCATTTTATTTATTTCCATGTATTTTTTTAAATTTCTTCTTTGATTTTCTGGTTGAACCATTCATTGTTTAGTAGCATGTTGTGGTCTTTCCAAATATTTCCTTGTGGTTGACTTCTAGTTTCATAGTTTTGTAGTCAGAAGAGGTGCATGGTATGCAATTTCTGAAATATGTTATCCATCTCCATTTCAATGAGTCTGGAAGTTTGTATAATCCTGGGTAGGTTCCAGCAACATCATTCTGAGTCACTATGATAATCCAGATCCAAAAACTTCGGGCAGCAAATTTCCATTGATAACCCCTAATTTTTAGCTTCAGGCTCCTATAAAATGACTTCATATGAATTCTAAATATTTGTTAACATCAAGATCTCCACTATAATCAAAAATATCCTATCCCTAAATTATTTTTCTCTTCTGTATATAGAAAAGAGTAACAAATAATTTAAGCAAATTGCTGGCACGAAAAATCCGGAAATGCTGACATAAACTAAAATAAAAAGATCACAATGTTATTCTATTGAATAATTTAAAGAAAACTTCCAATTAAATCATCAATTATCTAGCTTTTAATTTCCTAGAATAACAATTGTCTGAATTTGGTTGATATACAAGAAAATATTCTGTCTCTATCTGAATTGTTCATGGTCAAAACTGTGGTTTCAACTATAGAAAATATTAATAATACAAAAATCATCTCTGGCACATTAATATGGAAAACAGATTTCAAAAGAATATATTCTGATCTCATTTTTTAAAAAGGTAAAATGATGAATTCTATTCTTAAGAAACCATTAGTTATTACTGGCCAGTGATATTAGGATTGATTCTAATATTTCTGTTTATTTTCTTCCTTTTTCTATATAACTTTTGTTATTAAACATTTATTTTCATATAAAAGAATCAGCCTTCCTCAGAAGATCAAATAACCTTCTCCCCTTGAATTTACATATTATAACTGATTTTCGACAAAAGTATAATGACATTTCTGTGAAAAGGAATCATCTTTCTAACAAATTGTGCTGTAACAATTGTATATACAGAGGCAAAAAAGTGAAATTGATGAATACTTTACATTGTATGCAAAATTAACTCAAAGTGGAATTTAGATATTAAACCTACGGTTATAATACTTTTAGAAGACAACATTTGAAAAAACAAATCTTTGTGACCTTGGGTTGTGAAAAAATTACTTTGATGTGATATCAGAAGCATAATCTGTTAAAAAAACCAAATTGTTAAGTGGACTTCATCAAAATTTAAAACTTCTGCTTGTTGAAGACACCATGAAAGGAATAAAAAGCTAAGTCACAAATTGAAAGGGAACATTTGCAAATCCTATGTCTAATTTTTTTTTATTCTTACAATATTAAACATATACTTATCATATAAACCAGCCATTTCCCCTGCCAGGTATTTATTGAAAGGAAAAGAAAGCATATATGCATTAAATATTTGTACATAAATATTCAAGGGAGCTTTATTTGCAATAGCCCAAAACTATAAACAACCCAAGTGCCCATCAAACATGAATGGATAAACAGATTGTGGTGTATCCAATACTGTATATAAAATGTATTAGTACCTAGCAATAAAGTTAAAGTAAATATTGACACATACAACAACACGAGTGAATCCCGAAATAATTATTGAGTTAATGCAACCAAACAAAAACAGTACATGCTGTTTAATTCTACTTATACAGAATCCTAGAAAATTCAAACTTATCTGAAAGTCATCTGTAGCATCAGAAAGAAGTGGTTTCCTCAATATAAGTAAGCTGGGTGGGTCAAGGAGGAGAGAACCAAAGGGCATGAGCAACTTTCAGGGAGAATGCTGGGTATGCTTATTATCTTGATTTTAATGGCAGTTTACAGATAACATATATAGATTATTGCATATATCATTAAATTATCATATATTATTAATATATATTTTATATATAATATATTATATATCTTTTATATACATATTTATAATATGTGTGTATATTATATATTATTAATACATATTACACGTTATTTTTATATCTATATTATATGTATATTAATTTATCAAATTATATACATTAAATATGTGCATTTTATCATACTCCAGTTATATCTGAATACACTCTTTTATATATATTGCCATCAAAAATTGAAAAGTGCTGTATTAGTTATCTATTACTATATAACAAATTCCCTCTAGCAACCACCAATTTGTTCTCTGTACTATGATTCTGTTTCTGATTTTGTTGTTGTTTGTTGTTTTATTTAGTACTCATTTGTTTTATATTTTTAGATGGTACATATAAGTGAGATCATATGATATTTGTCTTTTTTTCTTTCTTTTTAAAAAAATTTTTTTTAATGTTTATTTATTTTTGAGATAGAGACAGAGCATGATTGGGGTAGGGTCAGAGAGAGAGAGGGAGACACAGAATCCGAAACAGGTTCCAGGCTCTGAGCTGTCAGCACAGAGCCCGAGGTGGGGCTCGAACTCATGGACCGCGAGACCATGACCTGAGCCGAAGTTGGACACTTAACCGACTGAGCCACCCAGGCACCCCTGTCTTTTTCTTTCTTACTTGTTTCACTAGCATAATACCTCTAGGTCCATTCATGTTGTCACAAATGACAAGATCTCATTCCTTTTTTTATTGAAGAATAATTAAAATATAATGTTGTGTTCATTTCAGGTGTACAACTTATTGATTCAACAATTCTATATGTTACTTAGTGCTCACCATGATAAGCGTAGTCAACATCTGTCACCATACAATGTTATTACAATATTATTAACTATATTCCCCGTGTTGTACTTTTCATCTCCAGGACTTATTTATTTTACAGCTGGAAGTTTATACCTCTTAATCCCCTTTATCTAAAGATTTTGTTATTTTTTATGGCTGAGTAATATTCTTTATCCATTCATCTTCTTTATTCATTCATCTGTGGATGAACACTTGGGCTGCCTCTGTATCTTGACTGTTGTAAATCATGCTGCAATAAACTTAGGGGTACATATGTCTTTTCAAATTAGCGTTTTCATTTTATTTGGCTAAATATCCAGTAGTATAATTATTGGATCATATGGTATTTTTACTTTTAATTTTTTGAGAAACGTCCATGTTGTTTTCCACAGTGTTTGTTCCAATTTATATTCCCACCAACAGTGCATGAGAGTTCCTTTTGCTCTATATCCTCACCAACACTTGTTGTTTCTTGTCTGTTTGACACTAGCCATTTTGACAGGTATGAGGTAATATCTTATTGTGGTTTTGATTTGCATTTCCCTGATGATTAGTGATGTTGAGCATCTTTTCATGTCTGCTGGCCATCTGTAGCTATGCATTAGACTTACCATTTTATTTCTGGTCATCTAATGACTTTCATGGGTTCCTTTGCTTTGATGGGAGATTTTAGAGATTACACATTGGGGGAATTTGAGCTAGACAAAGGATAGTAAGTAATTGCAACTTCAAGGAAGGATTAAACAAGGGGAAAAATCTTTGGTCTATTATATCCCTACCCACAATGCAAGCATCTGGCAACGAGATATTTTTATAGTAATCATTCTCACTAATAGTATTTATTTAGCCTTTAGGGTATTTGAGGTAATCTTATAAAAATTTTAAGTTTTTAACACGATATCTTGCATACTATTATTTGAATACAGACAAAAATATTTAACTTCAGTATTATTTCTTGTATACAGTATTCATTATAAATAAGCCACAAACAGTAAACTTTTCTAAAAATAGACCAAAGGAAGTATGAATTTGGAAAAGTAGCTTAATCTTTCTAGTTCTTCTATTATTTCAGCTACAAAATGGGAGTGACAAAATGTTTTAAGATTTAAATTTAATATTTCTAAATTAAATATTTATAAAATCTTTCACTGTATTATTTGTGATTTAATTTACTATAACACAATGTTGCTTTTATAAATACTCCCTTGGAGGGGTGCCTGGGTGGCTCAGTTGGTTGGGCGACTGACTTCGGCTCGGATCATGGTCTCACGGCTCATGGGTTCGAGCCCCGTATCGGGCTCTGTGCTGACAGCTCAGAGCCTGGAGCCTGCTTCCGATTCTGTGTCTCCCTCTCTCTGCACCTCCCCTGCTTGTGCTCTGTCTCTCTCTGACTCTCAAAAAATGAATAAATGTTAATAAAAAAATTAAAAAAAATACTCCCTTGGAGACTAAATTGTTCAAAAATACACAGCTTCATCAAAACACTCTTCAGACCAATACGGAGTATTAAAAGCTCCATGAGGGGGAGGCTTACCACTCTACCACCATGATCTGACACACTTCAGGTGCTAAGGAAATAAGGATTCAAGGAACAAAGGTTAGGGCATCTGGATATCAAGCATAACTCAAAAGCAAATAAGCTGTGTGTTAATTTAGGCAAATCACTTGACATTTCAGCCCTCATATTCCTTGTTTATAAAATGGAGTGTTTCTGATTGACAATATTAATTGGGACTTTCAATGGCAATAGAAATTCACATCAAACTGGCCACCCCTCTCCCCACTAAAAAAGATGATTTGGAGCAGAAATTATTGACGCAAGAGATCTTACTGCTCTACATATTGAAAGTACTCAGATGTCTATCTTCCCCACCTGGGACTTCCTGAAAAAGTCCTAAAAATAACACTGCTTTTGTCACGTCTTTCCACAAACAGTCACTGTGGCCCAAGATGTGTAGTCTTCAGCCAGCTGAGGCCTATGTCATATGTCTGCCCCTTTATGCTGGTTTGGCCATGGAATTGGAGGAGAGGGATTACTCCATCCAAATCCCATAGAAAGGTTTTACTTAGAAAAAGAGCTTTTCAGGGGCGCCTGGGTGGCGCAGTCGGTTAAGCGTCCGACTTCAGCCAGGTCACGATCTCGTGGTCCGTGAGTTCGAGCCCCGCGTCAGGCTCTGGGCTGATGGCTCAGAGCCTGGAGCCTGTTTCCGATTCTGTGTCTCCCTCTCTCTCTGCCCCTTCCCCGTTCATGCTCTGTCTCTCTCTGTCCCAAAAATAAATTAAAAACGTTGAAAAAAAAAATTAAAAAAAAAAAAAGAAAAAGAGCTTTTCTTACAAAAAAGAAAGAAAGAAAGAAAGAAAAAAAGAAAGAAAGAAAGAAAGAGAGAGGAAAGAAAGAAAAGAAAGAAAGAAGGAAAGAAAGAAAGAAAGAAGGAAAGAAAGAAAAAAGAAAAAGGAAGCTGGACACATAAAACAGTGTATGTTCATTGAATCATGGAATAAATCATGGATCATAGACTAAATACCCTGCCATATTTTTTAAATGATGAAATGCCTGGTCCTGTTTTCAGAACTTAACACCTACTAAATAATCCTTATTAAGTAATCCTTTTCCGTTAGGACTGCATATCTTAAACACGAAGGTCAATCGTGTCAGAATACCATGGGCTGCTATTAATCATTTTATGGCATGATATTTTCTAACTGGAAAAAAGAAAAACTTTGAAATACCGGTATGCTTTCAGGAAAGCTTAAAGAAACTTGCTTTTTGGCATAATTCCTCTTCTCCCAGATGCAATCCCCAAGAATGTGCTCTCAACTGGACTTGATTAAATCTGCACTTTTACTGTTTCTTTATTTAGCTCACACCAACCACACTGGCACACTTAGGGCTGCCTCCAGACAGGGTCTTTGGCAGTAACACTCATGTCTACACAGTCTGTTCTCCAAATGGGGACCATACAAAAGAGTAAATTCAGCCCTGGAGACCGATGTTTACGTTTTCATAAAACCAAAGTTAGTCAGTAATCACTTTTGAATTACCATGGTATCTGCTTTAGTTAATTTAGAGTAAAGCTTTATTTTTTTAAGGCTTATATGTTTTGAGTATGCAAGTGCTAACCATTGTAAGAGAGGTTTACAGAGCGTGACTGAAGTACACGCCTAGTTAAAAAAAATAAAGTCTAGCCAGAAAGGAGAAAAGACGAGAGAATTCTGAAAGCTTCAATTCAATCATGTTCTGCTGAGAGAAATATGCTTGGAACCCAATCTAAAAATCATTTCAGAAGGATTTTTGTCAGCATTGTTTAGGCTGGAAAAGGAAAACTTGGAGTTGCTTTATCACTGAGTTCAAGTATATGAAGGGTTTCTATGAAATTGAAACTTATCGCTGTTTCCCTTTCCATGGTGAACTGGTTGAAACAAAATAGCATTAAGTCAGAGGCAATTTAAGTTGGACATGATGAGGAACTTCTTGGCCGTCAGAATTGGAACAGCAGAACTCCTCAAAGAGAAGGCCAGGAACCCTTTGTTCTTCTCGGTCATCAAAAACAAAAAAAAAGGGGGGGGGGTACCTGGGTGGCTCAATCAACTAAGACTCTGACTCTTGATTTCGCTCAGGTCATGATCCCAGGGTCATGGGATCAAGCCCCATGTAGGGCTCCGTGCTGAGAGCATGGAGCCTGCTTGGGATTCTCTCTTTCCCTCTGTCCCTCCCCTGGTTGTGCACTCTCTCTTTTTCTAATAACAATAAATTAATTTTAAAAAAGAGAGAGAGCTTTTTGCAGTTCTCTTAGCTGAAATGGTTGTATGAATGTGCTCCACGGTTAATTGGTGTTAACTTCTATTGCGTTGTCACTCTCGCCCTGTCTTACTTGTCTTTAACGAGGGATCCCGTGCTTTAGCTTTGACCACAAGATGTTTAAACTATTGCCAAGGAGAGGCTGATAATACACTGAATAGAGCTTGGAGCTTGGAGCAGTGCATCCCGGGCTGTTGATTTCTCACATGTGGTATATAACTTAATAACAGAAACTGAGACATGTGGTGAAGCCAGACAATTGTATAATTTAGGAATCACATGACCTCACTGTGTCCTTCTGTATCCTTCTGTATGGAATGAAAGTGATACCTGCATAGGAAATTAGGATATCGGAGGAGGAAACATGTCTCTCCGTTCCCTGGGACTAAGGTCTGAATTGCCCGGATAGCAAGGCATAGGCATGGTTAGAGTACTCCTGACGTTGTAGGATTGTAGGATTGGCTGGAACAGCATTCATCAAAGAGAGAAGTGGCCCAGGAGACACTGCCCAGGCCTGGTTATAAATGTCCCTTGCTGTTTTAAGGCATTCCACCAGAAGTTAAGTTCTGGAAATATGCACGAACATGGCTGAAGCCTCAAACATCGGTCCCTGTGCTATCCTGAAACGAGCTGAGAATAGAAGCAGCAATCACACAAGGAAAAAGAGAGCAGGAATCAACATAACAGTGATGAGAGCTGGCAACAAATCTTTGAAGATGAAACGTAGATTGGGAAATGGGAAGTGACCTAACAGAGTAGAGAAAGCTGAAACCCAAGGTCAAGAGGTGAATACTGATGACAAACAAGATGATTCACTTCTGGAGTACTAAGGGTTGTAGGCAGAAAGTGCTATGCAAAGTGGGGTAAGGCCTGAGACACTGAACACAGGATCGGCTGACACTTTATGTACACAACAATCAAAGGGACTGGTCCCCATTCAACAAAAGCAGTAGCCTCTCCGATAGCCCCGCAAGAAAGGGGGGATTTACTTTCTGCAGAAACCGTGCCAGAAGGGCTCTGGCTCAGGGACACCAGGCACAGACGTGGCTGAGAGAGGTTAGATCGCACATGCCGAAGAGTGAGTGCTCTTCACCCATCCGTGAGCTGATGATCTGCTCATCAAGGCAGAAGACTAGGAACCCTCTCTAAGGAAATAAGAAAACTACAGATCTGGGGATCCCTCACTATTATAGCTTTACACACAGCTTTACTGCCTCACTTTCAAACTGGTCAGGGATCAACAGACATTTGGGGAAAGCTTCTACCTCTACTGAGAAGACTCACAAAAAGACACCACCATCCATACACAGTGAAAAGAGACAATGTCTGAAAGTAAAAGAAACAAAGCAGGAAGGGAAAAAAAAACTTTAAAAAACTAAAAGTATTATTCTTAGAAAAAAATTAAATACGAAATTTATTTCATGAAATAAATTTTCTTTTTAAAATTTTTTTAAACTTTATTTATTTTTGAGAGACAAAGAGAGACAGAGCATGAGCAGGGAAGAGTCACAGAGAGAGGGAGACACAGAATCGGAAGCAGGCTCCAGGCTCTGAGCTGTTGGCACAGAGCCCAACGCAGGGCTCAAACTCACAAGTCGTGAGATCGTGACCAGAACCGAAGTCAGATACTTAGCAGACTATACCACCCAGGTGCCCCAAATATATGCCACTTCCAGGAAAATAGTTCAACAATGTGGAAAGATTACATATAATAAGTGGAAATTAAAAATTTCAAAGATTGAGAAGGTAAAGTTAAGGAACCCACATAAAGGATAAAAAGACAATGATAAACAGCAGAACAATAATAAGTATTTTGAACACTGATCGAATTTGCTAATCCAGAGTGGTTACCATTTATTTCCAGCATCCTACCTTCTTCAGTTGCTTTGGATTTAAGGAGTCGCGGCATACTGGAAAGAAAACAAATATAATCCAGACCAGTGTCATCTTTAGGTCACTCAGTCACACGTGATATAGGCTGCTCAAAAGCTACTTTTGGCTTAAGACATCTCAGGTAGCCCCTCTATGAGCACTGTGTTATACTGGCTTCTGGCATATGCAGCCCCTTCTGAACACAATGTAGTCACCACCCACCTTCAGGGAACATTATAGAATTGGGATACAGCAACTTACCACTGATGTCATTTGTTCTTTGCCTTCCATTTTGTCCTTCTGAACTCTAGGAATCTTATGATTCTCATTCTCTTCAAGTCAAGAGGCAAATTTCATAGTCATCCTAAACCCTTGGGTATTTCTCCCTGACTATGTTAGAAAGCAGAATTATGTAGATACTACATGCATACCAGGAAAAAGATGGAAAGTATTCTAAGATGAGGGAAGTGAATAGAAGTTACTCACTAGATGGCTCTGTTTAGTAGATAAGGAAATTGTGGGTGTAAAGCTGTAACATTTCTTATTTATGGAGTAGTTATACTTTTCCTTTTTCTAAATGACACGCCCAGAAGAATCATACCTCCCCAGCAAAGGGTTTGGGACAACTCTCTGAGGAATGGATATATTCCTGTACTCCAAATCCAGCATTTCTAAAGAGCTAGCACCGAAGTTGACCATTTGACTCCCTTGCTGTATTAATCATTTTCTCTCTGTTGATCCGTTTTTCTCTTAAATGCATTATTCATTATTATAGATTAAATACAGTCAAGCAAGTCTTAATTAAGACAATATAAATCACAGCGGGTACCTCTGTTTCCCTTATTTCCAAATTGTTGGAGAAACCATCTACATGTGTAAGTGTAAGTTCTCTTTAGCACTTGTAATATTTATGCTAACTTGTTCTTTGGTTAGAAATACTAATTATGATTTCTCTAAAGAGGTTTTATCCAGTATAAATTTTCATCCCTCTTAAAAGTTTCAAAAATTAAAAATGACATGATTTTACACAATACTTTTAAACTAAAGACATTGAAAAGGTTTTAATCCTAGAAAGGTTTTAATTTTTACTTATGGGCAGGAGAAAAGCCATACAGGAATGTTTGCAGAGTAGAAGGTTAGTAGGAGCCTTTATTTTTCTTTCTTAAATTGTAATATTGAATCTGCATTGATTTATCCATGGCATTAGTTTTGCATAAACATTAAGACTGTATTTTAATCAACTGAGCATGACCCCATAATTAAATAAAATATTTAAATATTGAGGATCGTAGTATAAGCAAGATTTATGGAGTTTTATGATCTCGACATGCATATCTTAAAAACCTGAGCCTGATCTTTATGCTGTTAAATTCTGCATTACACTTTCTTTCGACTTGAGAGAAACTTGAGAAAATTTCATAACTTGTTTTTTTCCCCCAATTCATCTCTGTGCCTCATTGAACGACTCCTTTGAAAATTAGAAACTTGGCATTGTTCTTTGTATTTCTGAAAAGGATTCTCCCTCCCACAATTGTTCTTTGGTTAGAAATGCTGATTATAATTTCTCTAAAGGGGTTCTATTAAATGTATCTTTTCATAGCTTTTAAAAGATTCCAAAATAAAAATAACATGATTTGATACAATAATTTTTAAATAAGGGCATTTAAAAAGTTTTACTTGCGGGATTTTTGAAGACTGTTAAACTCTTGCCAGGCGTGTTACTTACTGTGTTCCACGTGGGAGCCGTCAATCACAGTGGAGGCTCATTTCTCCCGAACTTCTCTGTCCACCAACAATTAATATGCCTGGTTTCTTACTTACTTAGTCTACTTTGCAAAATGGAACAATCCTCCGCCCCCCTCCCCCCCTTCAAGAGCACTACACATTTTATTGACTGAAAACCTGGGACTGTCTCCTCCAAGGACTCTGCCCAATTTTACGAGATATTAACCACTGAGGTGCAAGAATATAAAGTCCATTAGCTAACTTACAGCCTAGAATTCTGTTACAAAAGTGTCATTTTGATCTTTTGACTGGAAATCTTAACACTTTGAAATGTATGTGGTTACACTCATCTATATGTTTATATTCACATGGAACTAGAAATACTGTAAATGTCCAGCAGTAGAGAACTGTTTATGTAGTGTGTTACATTCATATGTGATGAGCCATTATGAACCATTAAAATAATGTGAGGGATGAATATTAAATGACAGAGAAAGATGTTTGGAATATGGAGTTAAATTTTAAAATAATGCAAGTACTAAAACTATAGGCAAAGGCATCCCATTTTTGTGAAAAGTGTAGGAATGTGTAGGAATAGTGCGTGTGGCAGAAAAAAAATAATGGGGAATTAAACACTAAAAAAAATTTACAGTGATAAAGGAAAATTTTCTTTTCTTTTTCTTGTATGATGTGCTTTCTAATGTTTTTCAACATGTACATATTAGTTTGTAATAAAATTGGAAAGCAATTTATAACCAAGAGGTTCTGTATGTCTTCATTAGAGGTTTGCTATTTGCTTGTTTTGCCTTAGGGTAAGAGCAGAGAGGTTTCTGTGTGCAGAGTTTGATAAAGACCTGTCTAAAAATAGTAGGAGTGACAGGCAGACCCGAAGATCCTGGAGGGAGTGCTTCAACTCACAGATCCCTCCTTGTTCTGCATTTCCAAGTGGAGAAGAGTTCAACTACACCGACCGACCTGCAAGCATTCAGTCTGGTGTTCTTCCCATCATCCGTTACAATGGCCGGCTCCCTTTCAGTTGAGGGAACCACTAACTGGGATGACATCCAAACAGGAAAAAAAAAGGGGGGGCGGGGGGGATAATGGAACTGGAGAGAAGAGCTCCATTGCTACAGACTGGCTCGGCTATTCTCCAGTGGTGGCACAATCTCATCCCTGACAAAAGACACAAAATGTTTCCTCCCTCAGGCCGGTTCTCCTGTGCCCTAGGCCCTAGTAAGCTTTTACGGTGCCACATGTGTGCCCATGTAGGGATTCAAGTGTGACCACCCAAAGCTTTGTCAGTGTCCAAGTGTCCAAGTCCAAAATATCAAAGTTTCCCGGTGCCGCTCTCTGCTTGTGTTAGAAGCACCTCGGTACCAAACCCAGAGCCCCTACTACACCTGCTTATATCATTGCACTCAGGTGTTTGTAGCCTCCTTTAAGGATGCGTCTGATGCACCTTGGTGTGCCCAATGATGCTTTTCTCACAACTTTATTTATCATAAGTGTTCAGGAGTTTTGTGTTGGAGGATAGCCAGACAGATATGGATAATGGTTACTTATTCAGTATAAGTTGGTATAAGCCTTCTCGTAGGCTAAAAGAAGAGAGTATTTTTTATTTGTATTTGAGGTACTGGAGTTGTGCAACACATGACATTCCTTTCTCCAACACATGTTGTGACTTACTGAAGGAAGCTAAGAAAATGAATGTAAAGACATGTTGGAGGACCTGGATGGCCACAAAGAACATCTTAATAAAGCACTCCCAGGCCAGGCAGACTTCTCACAGGCCTAGTGAGGCAGTTTATGCTAAAGTCTTCTAAATCAGTGATCCTCAAACTTCACTTTGTTTAAGAAACACCTGGAAAGCTTGTTTAAAAATCAAATTGGCAGGTTCCTATTGCTGAGAGATTCTGCTTCAGTGATCTGGATGGAGCCAGTAATCTTTCCACTTTGAGATATGGCTCCAAATTCTATCAGAGAGCAGAATTGTTATCATAAGGTACCAAACACTGCAGCTGAGCAAACAGTATTCTCTGTCTTCATAGGGTGCGGTTGTCTCTTCTAAGAGCAAAAGCACATACAAAATTCAATAAGCAATTTGTAAAAATAAACTAATCATTACTAGTTGGCAGAGATGAATACATAGCCAGCCAGTCAAGTTCATACTGCTTCTCAAGGAATTTTATCATGCTAAGTGGCAGGCAGACTACACTGCTTGGCTGGAAAAGCAAGCATATGCATCAGGACATCCTGGGGGCACAGATGTGTGCTTTGGCTTGAGAAACACTGAACCCTGTCAGATGCTTTCTCTTATGTGGCCATAATAAGAACACTGTATCCAGACAAATCTAACTGGGCTTTTTTTTAGAGAAAAAGAATTTATTTTTCATCCTAAAAAAATAGCCATCTTATTTAGGAAATACTAGTTAGATAAAAGTAAAGTCTTAATTTCCTCAAGCTTCCCAAACGAGAAGGTTGATTTAAAAAAAAACACAACAGAAATTTATTTTCTCACATTTCCTTGGTTGCAAATGCCTAACTCAAATCTCTGCCTTTATTAGTACATGATGTTCTCCCTGCATCTCTGTTTTCACATGGCATCAAAAAGATTGAATTAAAATTTTTTTTCATGTTTACTTGTTTATTTTGAGAGGAAGAAAGAGTGTGTGTATAAGCGGGGAAGGAGGAGAGAGAGGAGAAAGAGAATCCCAAGCAGGCTCTATGCAGTCAGTGCAGAGACTGATACGGGGCTCGATCCCACGGATTGTGAGGTCATGACCTAGGCCCAAATCAAGAATCAATCTCTTAACTGACTGAGCCACCCAGGTGCCCTACAAAGGCCAAATTTTAGGAAACTAGCTTTTATTGTGTTAAGTTCCTATTTTGTGCAGGTATGGTTATGATCCGCTGAAGAAAATGAAGAGTTAAATAAATATCCCAGTATTCATTGGGACAATATATTATACTGATTTTAACAAGGTAGCAATTTGCTGATTTTTTTCCCCCATAGATATTAGTCATGCCATAGTGGCTAACCTTTAAATTAGCTGGCAAATGTTTCCCTTCATAATTATTCCCATTAAAGATAAAATGCTGGCTAATTTCAATAGGAGGAAAATGCAATTAGAAAATTAAAAAATTTTTCTCTTCATACTTCCACCAAAAACTCTGTTAGTTCAACTAATGTTTTATGCTTTGATCAAAGCTATTAGCAGATGGCTCTATTTTATGAAAGACGAGAGTACATCTAAAGTGCCAACACGTTTATGAAATCTAATTCCAAGTTGCATTAATTAATGCCTATTAATAAGGTATAAATTTTCAGTTAAATACTTGATCTGTACAAAAATGATTATTAATTTAGTCCTTGTCAATGCTTTTTTGGTTATGGTAGCAGAAATCCATTTCCAACTAGCAGAAGCAAAAGGAAGTTTGGGGAGAGACAGCGGGGCTATAATTTCATACTGTTCCCTGAATTGGCTGGTTTTCTCTACCATGTGTGCTTGGGCACAGCACAATGCTGCTCCTGCCCCCAACATGCCCTCTCAGTTCTAACATCAACCTTAAGTTGTAACACTTCTGTGTTACAAATTCATTTTTATGGCAAAGAGAAGCTTTTGAGTTCACCAGGGGTCACCTGCCTGCTTCATAGTCCAATTGGGACTTCATTAAATGAAGCTATAGTTTCTCTGGAAAGAGAACTGGACACAGTGGTAGAGACTCTAGCAGCCATTAGAGTTGTCACTAAGTGATAACAATGACCATGTGTCACTCAGTCTCATGGCTTCAGGATAATCCCACCTGCAGAATCAACAGGTTGGATCATTTCCAAAAATCCCTTTAAATCACTGTCTTCAGCACTCTAAATAATGTATCTGAAAGAATGTCTTCCAAGTCAATGATAAAGGACATTACAGCTGCATGTTATATGGATCCTCTGAGGGCCACCTCAGTTGTTAGCTAAAAAAAAAAAAAAAAACAAAAAAACGAAGGGTAATCATAATCATAATTGATTTATTTTAATATTCTATTATAACAAACTATTTTATTATTTTTCTATTGAGTGAAAAATAATATCAGCTAGCATCTATAACATGCTAATATAACCAAGAACTGTACTGAACATATTTTTGAAACATATCAAATGTGGTTTTTCTTTATCATTTTCTTTGTTTCTTTTTAATGTTTTATTTATTTTTTTGACAGAGAAAGTGTGTGAGCAGGGGAGGGACAGAGAGAGGGAGACACAGAATCTGAAGCAGTCCTTGAGCTGTCAGCACAGAGCCCAAAGCAGGGTTCGAACCTATGATCTGCAAGGTCATGACCTGAGCTGAAGTCGGACGCTTAACTGACTGAGCCACCTTGGTACCCCATTTTATTTTTTTCATCATAATAAGTGTACTCTTTAATCCCCATTCTCCATTGTCCCCCATCCTTCCACCCACCTCCACTCTGGTAACCTTCAATTTTTTTCTCTATAGTTAAGAGTCTATTTCTTGGTTTATCTCTCTGTTTTTTTTTCCTTTGTTCATTTGTTTTTCTTAAATTCCACATATGAGTGAGGTCATGTGGCATTTGTCTTTCTCTGACTGACTTACTTCACTTAACTTTATACTCTCTAGTTCTGTCCATGTTGTTGCAAATGGCAAGATTACATTCTTTTTATGGCTGAATAATATTCTAATATATATATATATATATATATATATATATATATATATACAATATCTTTCTTATCCGTTCATCGATCCATAGACACTTAGGCTGCTCCCATAATTTGGCTATAATAAATAATGCAGTAATAAACATAGAGGTGCATGTATCCCTTTGAATTAGTGGGGGTAAATACCCAGTAGTGCAATTACTGAATGTAGTTTTATTTTTAATTTCTTGAGGAACCTCCATACTGTTTTCCACAGTGGCTGCACCAGTTTACATTCCCACCAATAGTGTAAGAGAATTCCTTTCTCTCCTCCTCCTCACCAACACTTGTTGTTTTGTACTGAACATTTTTAAATGTACTAACAAATTTAATTCTCACATTTATATTTAAAGCTGGCATCATTACACTCTTTTGGAGATAAAGAAATTTTAAAATTGGGTTCAATAACCCACTCAAAGTCAAACAGCTCTGAAGTAATACATTTACAAATCAGTTCTGAATCTGAAATTTTAGCCATGCTGTCATCTGCTGGACTTTCATTTGACATGTTTGCTTCTCTCCAGTGCTTGTGTGGGATACTGGATAAAGGAGCTGCAGATCTGATTTCCAACTGATTCTCATACACTGTTCCACCACTCATGTATGACTCTATGACCCAGTGCTACATTTCCAGGGCATATGCAGAAAGGGGAGGAAGTGAAAAGGAAATGTCAAGGTACACTGGTATGTTTTGTGTTTGTGAGACATCAAAGGACGGGTGACAACCTTCAAAAAAGTCACCCCAATGCATTTGACTTTTTGTCTCCCCATCATCTTATTCCACACCCCTTCATCAAATTATGGATTCTAGTATATTCTATGCTACATACTAATGAGTCATTTTAATTCAGACTGATCCCAGGTGAGCCTGTCTAGTCAATCAAAGGAAAAACAGCACAGAATCTTGATAATTCTCTGAAGAAATAACCAGTCCTTGAATTAATAAGAGATGACATGATGCTCATTGGGTTTATTTTTGAATCAGTACCAATGGAGGGAAGAAAAATTTCTCAATTCAATACCCTTAGAATACTAACTACTGATATGTAATGCACTGATATATAAATGCATATATCCAATACCATCTTAGAATGGAACAAAAAATATTCCACCTGGTTTAACATATCTTATAAAACTGAGAACATGAAAAAGCATGAGTCCCCAGAGAAGCCAACATTAAAACAGAAATAGGACAGGAAATAGACATAAGGAATGCAAGACTCTAAGAATGATATCTTCTTCATATATTTCATTTTCTTTGTCATCAGTAAAGTCTTTGTCTTTTATTCATTCATTCAACAAATATTTATTAACATAGACCACAAAATGTGCTAGGTCCCTGGGAATTCAGGGGTAGAAAAATGGAAATGGCTGCTTCCTTCATGGGATTTAAATACCACACTCTTCATTTCCTATCAAACCCATGGACATTCCTGGTTGACTTGAAGCATACGTAACATGCAGCTCATCTTTAGATAGATGTCTCCGTTGCCTTTGTTTGGTCATTTTGTACCTTCTGTACCTGTTTTTTGTTTTTTGTTTTTTTAATCTAGAAACCACTCAAGCTGTTCAAGTCTCATTCTCATGAGAAAATATGGAAAAGGGGAAGAGAAGGAAAAAGAAAAAAGGAAAAAGAGAGAAAGCACAGCCTTCTCATTCATTCTCTACAACTTTCCCCTCTGGATTTACAAATGTGTATTTTGCACTTTCTGTGATGGGAGTGAGATTAGAATGAGTTATTCTAAGAGTTATGTCAGGGTGTGGGGAGAGGAAGCTGTCAGCTTTTCAATACACGTAAGTGTCCACTTTTGGTGCTTCCTTTAGCTATGAATATGTTTAAGTTCCTTTGGCTATGTATATATGTTTTCTCCCTTCATATCTAGCACTAATCTTCAGAGTAAGCCTTCATTCCTACAAGCAATTTTCAACTTTTTCTTCTTGAATGCAGCAGTAACATGAATAAAAACCACAAGTAGGGAATTATAGGCATCTGTTGTCTGTTTGTTCACTACTGCATCCCTGGCACCAAGAAGAGTCCTTTGTACACAGAAAGTGCTCCATAATCTTTACCACAGGAATGAGTGGATGGATTCTGGATTCATCTACATATAACTAGTGAAACATCACTTGCTAACCTCCCACTATCTGAATAGCTCTATCAAATCCCCTGGCTCCAACTGATTTTCTATCCCATTTCTGTTCCTCTGTCTGGTTCCCATGTCTTTCGTTGTTGTTGTGTGTTCCGAGACCCATAATATACAAGTTAAACTGCTAGCTGGATTCTTCTGTGTGTGTTGTATCTATTTAATCTCCAACCTCTACTGATTGGGACCTTTGTGAGGTTTTTGTGGTTGTTTTATTTTTTTTTTTCTATGAAGTTTTTTTTTTTTTTTTTATTCTGCTCGGATTCCCTCTGATTTTTTTTTCCTCTCTTAGATTCTTCTAATGATTTCCCTTTTTAAGCCATTAGCAATTAACCTTTTAATGTTAAAGCCTATATATATACATATATATATATACATATATATATGTATATATATATATGTATGTATATATGTGTGTGTGTATATATATATATATATATATATATGCTAGATTCACAGTAAATCATACCATAGATGTAATATGGAAAATTGAATGAAGGAGAGTGAGGTTCAAAAATGTCATTTGTTCACTATCAGAGTATGGCAGAATGACACATACATGCACACATACGTACCACCTCTTTCTTAATCCATTCATCTATCGATGGACACTTGGGTTGTTGAATTTGGCTATTGTAAATAATGCTGCAATAAACATAGGGGTACATATATCCTTGCAAGTTAGTGTTTTCATATTCTTTGGGCAAATGTGCAGTAGTGCAATTACTGGTAGTTCTATTTTTAATTTTTTGAGGAACCTCCATACCGTTACCTAAATGGCTGCCCCAGTTTGCATTGCCAACGGTGCAAGAGGGTTCCTTTTCCTCACCCTCCTCACCAGCACTTGTTGCTTCTTGTTTCCTTTTTTATTTTTATTTATTTTTTTTAACGTTTATTTATTTTTGAGACAGAGAGAGACAGAGCATGAACGGGGGTGGGGCAGAGAGAGAGGGAGACACAGAATCGGAAGCAGGCTCCAGGCTCTGAGCCATCAGCCCAGAGCCCGACGCGGGGCTCGAACTCACGGACCGTGAGATCGTGACCTGAGCTGAAGTTGGCCGCCTAACCGACTGAGCCATCCAGGCGCCCCTCTTGTTTCCTTTTTTAGACACTCTGACAGCTGTGAGATGATATCTCACTGTGCTTTTGATTTGCATTTCCCTGATGATGAGTGATGTTGGGCATTTTTTCATGTATCTGTTGCCATCTGTATGTCTTCCTTAGAGAAATGTCTGTTCATGTCTTCCTCACATTGTTTAACTGGATTACTTGGTTTTTTTGGTGTTGAGTTTTATAAATTCCTCATATATTTTGGATAGTAACCCTTCATCAGATATGTCATTTGCAAAAATATCTTCTCCCATTCAGTAGATTGTCTTTTAGTTTTGTTGATAGTTCCTGTTGCTATGCAGAAGTTTTTTATTTTGATGTAGTTCCAATAGTTTATTTTTGCTTTTGTTTCCCTTGCCTCAGGAGACATGTCTAGAAAAATGCTGTTATGGCCAATGGCAAAGAAATTACTGCCTGTGCTCTCTTCTAGGATATTTATGGTTTAAGGTCTCACATTTTGTTCCTTAATCACATGACTAAAATATTTAACATTTCCATTAGACTTTTTTTCTTTTTTGAACATGCATAGGAGACAGAACTGTGTCTTTGCCATTGCTTCATTCCATCCCCAAAGTTCTCTTGCTATTCTGCCTTTACATTTGAAAGACTTTGGGTCAGGAATTAAAGTGCAAGTTGAAATGTAATAAGCTCTTCCATTTACTCACAGTATATTGCCTTCTCCCAAATGATCTCCTATATCCCTCCTCTCCTAAAACTTTGTCTTAGCTTTGCCATTTTCTTTGCGTATATGCTTAACAAATATTTATGGCTCCCCATCTGAAAGTACTCTTCGCTTTAACTAGAGTTGAGTCTGCATATTTAAAGGCAAAATTTAATCATATATTTGGAGAGTATTTTTATCCAGACCTCAAAATTATTACTCTGGCACATGAAATGTTCCCAAGGAAAATGCAAATAGTCTGCCAAAATTTGGCTTCTTTTATGTGCATAAGTTAACTGTGGTAGGCACAGAGACACTGAAATTCTTTATTCAGCAAGAGGCTAGTCTTGGTGGATGAAACACACTCTGGGCATGAAAATCTGATTTCAATTGTTGATTGAATCCTCTTGGTTTCCTTTAGCAGCTTTTATTGGTGCTTTCAGACTTTAGATTTTATTTAAAAAATTTTAGCTAATTAAAGGTGAGTTAACCCACACTATGTATGTACTTTATTCAAGTTTCAAGACAGAGTGTGATTCTCATGTTAATTTGAAAATCTTCTAAGTAAAGTTGGTAGACTCCTAGCAGGATTTTCTTTATCATCATATTTCTCTGCTTGGTCGAATGCATTTCCTCCATGTCCCAAGCCAGGGCAGATGTCGCACTGTTTTGCCACATCTTTAATAGAATTACCCTTACTTTGTATCAGAACCCACACACAGACTGCAGAAAAGTCTCAGGTTCATTGCAATTGTTTAGGCCTGAAAGAGTTATCTTTAATGGTTTTCTGTTGTTTTTGCTGCTTCTGTTTATATTTCTCACTCTACAGAATGATACTTCTCTCCTGTGCACGTGTTATCAAATACGTCTTTGGGAGCCCCTGGGGAGAGCAGAATTGGGGGGTTGGGGCAGGATGGGCGTGAAGAGTAGGGGAAAGAAATGCCAATCACTTTCGATTTTTGAAGGCAGAGGATAACTTCCCAGCTAAGCCCTACTTCAAGATGCATTTGCATTGTTAAGACAAATGAAACAAAAACCTAACAATAATCTAAGAGTGTGGCATAGGTACGATCTTACCCTGCACAGAAACCATGTTCAGACTAAATAACCCATTAACTCCTTATGCTCAGTCTGGAATCAGCTCCACATGCAAAACCTTTATGGAACCCACTATCAACTTTGGGCACCTAAATGGTCAGTATGAAAGCAGCCCCTAAAAAAACAACAAAAGCTGGCAACTGGCAACTGCCAACTGGGGTGATTTAGACTAATCAGGATAAAAGGATAGGAACAGATGAGCAGTTTAACGTTGAGACCATTTAAGCATTTCAATGTTCACATATTTCATCTAAATTAATAGCAAGATATCTACAGGGAAACGGTCGTCTTTTTTGATCTTAGGATGGGCTACCTGGGAATCCCAAATCAATTCTTTAAAATTCTGGAAGTTCTCAAGTTTATCTAAATGGAGAAGAATAAAACCAGCAGCCTGTTAGTTGGTCTGTGTTTTCAATTCACATGCTAGGGGGTAACATTCATCCAACATCCTACTCTTTATATACCTTGGATGTACTGTGGTGGCGCTTCTTCTGAGCTGTCACAGTGCCTAAGATTAAGCCTCCTGTTGTATTTTATGACCAATAAAGCTTTGTAACAAGAAAGAGACAGCAAAATTGTCTGTTCATTCTGGACTAATGAAGGAAACCACTCATCGTCCACTTTTTATTGCCCTCTAAACCAATATATCTTGCTCACTTTGTCTACTCCAATCTAGGAGAAATTCTTCTTACTAGCCTACTGTCTACATAATATCCTTAATCTGCATTGGCATTGAATTAGATTATTGAATTACACAGAAATCAGAAATCTGAAGAACATTGCTGTTAGCCCGGTGCAATGTACTAATAAATCTTTGTAAAACACACCGCATCATGAGATGTAGCCATTGGGCTTTGTAATCCATGCCTCCTGGACAACAGCGAGAACATGGGTGCTCTTATTTCAGGGGAATTTGACAACATACTTCTGATTAACTTTATGTATTTTTCAGGAAAGAAAAACAGGCAGGTGGCCTATAAAGAAATACATAAATGGTGTTCCAAAAAAAAAAAAAAAAGATGGCTAAAAGAAAATGATTATAATCCCAAGGAACACCAAAACATGGATTCAACCAACCCAAAAATAAATGCAAATGTGTTTAATGAGATTGAAACAATAGCCTATAATAATTATGTTTCTCTTTGCCTTGAAAATTCAAATATCTCTTTCTCTGAGACTGCTGGTATGCCTTGTAATTGGTTCATTTAAAACAAAAACCGGCAGCCTATTGATGGTTTCCAGAATTGACATTACTCTCATCTGGACCTCAAAGACAAGAGTCCCAGATTATTAGAGCTGGAAGGCATTTGGAGGTCATCGAGTCAGACTCCACATATCACGGTCACTTCTCCAGGGTGGATAAGTGACTTGTCCAGCTATATTGTAAGAACGGCTGATCTGTCACAAGCAGAAATACAGGCTCCCAGGCCAGTGTTCTCATGGGGGTCATTTTTCAATATTTTTTAGTCCCTCACACATAGGGCAAAAAGAAATAAGTCACAGCATCACTGGAAGGAACAGAACACTAAAGGAAAACTGAAAAATTTACATGTAGTGATGACTAAGTTGCAACAAAGTGCATCTATGCCTCACACTTGACATCTAGACACACTGATTCCAGGACTGGACCTGCATTAATATGCTTAGTTTAAAAAAACAAAACAAAACAAAAACAAAAAGAAACCAAACCCTGTGTGTACTCGCCTCTAGCAATACTTCACAGCGTGCTCTCTCCTGCCCACTGTGCTGGTTTCCTATCTCCGCATAATATAGTGTGAAGTCACATGTGTCTGTCTGTTTTTCTTTCTAATATGTCATTTCCTCAGCAAATACATTTGAGTGAAAGAAAACACATTAAGGCCCTTAAAATATAGGATAGAGAAGGACAGGCTCAGCTAAGTCTCACTCAACCCCATTTCTTTAGTAAGATATGAGCACAAGTAGTGATTTGGCGGCGTATGCAAGGGCACTGAGAGAAAAAAAAAAAAGATAGATTTTCCAGCCATTCCTTTCCAACCATGCCTCCCTGGCCTGACCTACCTTTCCATACAGAAATTGACCCAGTTCATTGAGGGTCTTCAAAGCGTATTCTAAAAAAGTTTACTCCCTCACTATTTACATGGTCCAGGTAAGCAACATCATCTATCTGTGAGAGTGTCATTTAGTTTCCTAATTGATCTCACTTTTCCTTTTATCTTCTTACCATATGTTCATCAAAGAGCAGTCTGATTCCTTTCTTTCACACACAAATTGAACCTATTCCTGCTTGGTTAAAACCTTCCAAAGGCTTCTAAACACACTCAGAATAAAATTCAAAACCCTTAACCTAATTGGGACAGTTGCAATACTCCAAACTGAGTTGGAAGGACTAACTGATTAAGGGAGGGAGAGAGAGAGAGGGAACCTACTCCTCATCTCCTTCGTTCTTGGGATCTATCATGGATAAAATAAAGTTTGTCATCCTAGAAAATCAACCCTATCTTATAAGAAATATTATCTAGTGTCATAAAATGCCTAGGCTTATTTCCCCTTTGTGATTTCAACTCTTGTTTAGGAACTGTGGATTCAGTTCTAAGATACCAATGGAAAGACCATTTTTTACAGTTAATTTTGGAAGACTAAAAGAAAATGTTACCCCCCTTTGAGCCAAGCATGAGAGAAGTGGTAATTTGCAGGAGACTCCACCCACCCACCCCTAAAATTCCTGTATATCCGAGATAGAACCCGAACTGTGTTCTAATCATAATTAATGACTTTAGTGCAAATACTAAGAGCTTAGTTAAGGGAGAAACATTTTCTTGTTTGAGTGAATACTGAAATCACTGACTTAAGTTAAAAGCATGGGAACAACTTCAATTAGACAGTCAGAGAAAAAGAGACTAATCAGAGGTCTTTGTGGACCAACTTACAGCAGAGGCAAGTCTAATGAACTTCAACTTAGTGGATATTCCCTACAAGTTAGAATATGAGTCCTTAGGGGACCTCAGGAAAATAGTCCAGGCTGTTTCACCCTTTTTCCTATCATGTGACTAGAGAGTATGAACCAAATATTCCCAGATAAGCATATTTTCACAGTTCCCTAAGAGCCACCCATGGGAAAGGACCTCATCTTGAGGAAACTTTCTACCCTTCTCTCTTCTTACCTGTTTCTATGTGTGAGAATAACCAGTAGCATTTAGAAACTACACATGCCCCAGCCACCCCGCAAAGATTATGATTCAAAACTCCTTGGACCATTCTTTTGTGCAGTCCCAGCTGAGGACCTCAACCCAGCAAAAATGGAGGAAGTGAGCAAGACTACCCATCTTTATCTGGTAGAACAAAGTCCAGGTCTCCAGATCCTACAGCCTCTGCTGCCCCCTGGTGGTAACTACTAAACTTACCTTACCCCTCTCTGGAGCCCTAGGTCTCCAATAAAATCAAGAAACATTTACTGGGAACCAACCGTGTCAAAAGTATTGCATATGGAGCTGTGGCACAATGCAGTAAGATATATTTCTTTATTCACATTTTAGCGTTCAAGAAAAATAGTCATCTTCCTTGAAAGACAATTCCAGATACCTAACCAAACACTTATATATCAAACTGCCACAAAAATTTTGATTACAAATGCAGAGTAAAATGAACCTGTTCTAATATCAGGCATTTAAGACAAATGCAAATAATCAATATAAATATAGTTAAAGTAAAATGACTCATTTCATTTTCTTATAAATACTAATATCCCCCTCTTTCGGAACCACATACTATTTAATTGCTTAATTTTTTAAGTAAAAGTCTGTTTTGGTGCTTCTAACCAACCGAAAGTAAACATACTAAGGTTTGAAACCAAACTAAAAAGGATGAAATCTAAGCCTTCTTTCAAGTGTCTAATCTTTTCATCAACCATTTCTTGTTGTTCATCAAAATGTTCGCAAAAAAATAAATTATGAGTGAAATGCAAAGTTTTTTTTCAAGCATCCCAGAAAAATGACTCTAAATTGCTAGTTTCTACTTCTTTTTTTGAAAAATTTTCAACGTTTTTATTCATTTTTTGAGAGACAAAGAGAGACAGACTGTGAGCAGGGAAAGGGCAGAGAGAGAGGGAGACACAGAATCCGCAGCTGGCTCCAGGCTCTGAGCTGTCAGCACAGAGCCTGACGCAGGGCTCCTAACCATGAACCTTGAGATCATGACCTAGGCCAAAGTTGGCCCCTTAACCAACTGAGCCACCAGGCGCTCTGCTGATTTCCACTTCTGAAATATGAAGAGCATGACATATTTTTCACCTTATCTAAATATTTCTTCTCCATTGACTGGCAGTCCACTAGAAAATCATTTTTGCCATCGTGTGTTTCATTTAAAGAAACATTTACTAATATCATTTTCTCTGTGTGGCCAGACATCTGTTCCCAATTCAATGTCTGGAAGGCCGCAGAATTCTGAGCAACTCATAATTATTTGACAGTTCTCCATCTTTGTTTCCACAGGTAAAAACAGCCTTCTTAAATGTTCCATTCTTTCCAATGAATTAATACTATCTTTAATTTATGTTCACGTCTAATCTAATGTTCCCAAACTGGGACAATTTCTAGTCAAAGACTTACCGACAGCTGCTTTGTAGGACAAGGTGTTCTGTACATTATTTTTTATGCGGCTGCATATCATTATAAACATAGAAACCACATTTTAATGTATCTAAATCTGTCTTCCTTTGATACTCGTAAATTGAATATGCACTCAGGGCCATGTGGGTGTTTTTTTCACTGTAATAAACTGTGGTGAAATCTGAGGAGTTATGATGTATAACCTTGGGCTATAAGGGGGTACTTTTGACACATGAATGTCTCTAGGATGCTGGAAAATTCAATTTATTTTATTGCCTCTCTTGAGAAGTTCTAAAAGTTTTGGAGAATTTAAAAACTGTCCTGCATAATTCGTAGAAATTCTAAGATCTGTGCTAAGAATGAAAATGTCTAGAATTTGCACAACATATAGAGACGGTAAGCATAGATTACTTAGAATTGGAACCAAATAAAACTGGCACCGTCACAGACAAAAAAAAAAAAAAAAAAAAGCCAAGTCTCTGATTGTTTTGAGGTCAGTGCAAGTTAAGGAAGGATCAAGTTCCCCCAGGCGCCGAATGGATTAACTGTTATTTTTATTTTTTGACTCGCAGTGTAAGTATATTTTCAGGACTGGATCTTTCTTTGTGTAATGAAATGTAATTAATTCTTCTTGTGTAATAACCATATAGCTCCTTCTGCTTAGAATGCCCTACCCTCTTAAAGGCTCCCCTGATACAGCTATGAGCCCCATTCTGCCACCCACTTGATAAATCCCTAATTATTTCCAAGACAACTGAAAGACACCTCATCTGTGAATTGCTCACTAATCGAAACCCAGTTATTAGTGACAGAATTTTGCTTGACTTGATCAGACTGAACTAGATGATGATGACTACTCACTTTTCTATCATCCCAGTGAGAAACTTGCTGGCACAGACTTTGTTTAATTTTTAAATCCCCAGCACCAGAAATTGTGCCTCCCATATAACTAGAGCTAAAAAAAAAAATTATATTGGTTTAATAAATACAGATAACACACTGTAAACACAGAGTCAGTTCCTCTACATAGAAAATTAAAGATTATTCTTATGAAGTTTAGGTATTATTAAAAAAAGGAAGAATGCCTCTTGTTTACTTTTAAATGTTTAATTCTGGGAGCAGTTGTGTTTATGGAAATATTTGGCTCTCTTGTCAAACTCTAGCTGAGGCAATTTTTATTATCTATGATGGAAACACAAAATATAACTTCTGGTAGAAAAGTGAGTTAAATAGATTTGAGTATTTTTTTTTATTTTTTACTTGTAACATATCTAACCCCAATTAATAGTTTCTGATCTACTGTTTTTAACTAAACTTAGTTCTCAGAACTTATGTCCTTAACTAAGGAGTGCAAACCTGTATTAACTATGTAGGATTAAGGTAATAGAAAAGAATAGCTCAGATAAATTAATTCATTGCTGCCTCATCTATGGCGAATTTTACCATTACTGGTTCTTTATTAGATGGAAGTCCCCAGTACCAGATCTTATAAATTTTGATTGATGGCCCTTCTGTAATATTACCTACCCTCCAAATTCCTGAGAGACAGACCACTAGAATCTAACATTCAAGTCTTGCTTGCCTGCCTAGAGGCCCACATTCATCAAAGGTAGTTAGGACATAAAGTAGATGAAAATAAACTCCACTACAGCACAGGGTTTAAAATCTGACTTTTCTACACACACGATCCTGATTCTCATCTTCCTTCCCACTTCTGGAGATTCAAGATACCTAAACCAAGATGAGGTGGAGAAAGGACAACAAGGGGAGGGAAGGGGTTTCTAGAGTATTTTTCAGAGGGCCATTTGGCTTTTAGGAGTAGAAAAACACTCACTTTCTCTAAAAGCAGTGATTAGAGGTGGGCGACCATTTTGTAATAGAGTGGACCTCAAGGTGACTCTTTGTTTCAAACTCTTGTCGCTAACCCAAATGAGAATAGCCATTGCCTGTGCTCCAGGAGTGGAATCGGATTCTCTTTCCTGGATCTGTGGGACCTGGAATAGTAAAACACAGGGCACTAACTTCCCTTGTACTGACTTGTATTGAAGGCTGTACCTCAGAGAGAAAGTCCAGGTTTCTGCTAGTGGATATTTGGGGTGGTTCCATTTTCTGCCTTTATGAAGGGGGTAAGTGTACCAGTTTGCTAAGGCTACCGTAACAAAATACCTCAGCCTGGGTGGCTTCAATAGCAGAAATTTCTTTTCTCATGGTTCTGGAGGCTTTAAGTCCAAGGTCAAGGTGTCGTTAGGTTTGGTTTCTCTTGAGCCCTTTCTCCTTGACTTGCAGATGGCCACCTTCTCACTGTGTCCTCATTTGGCCTTTTCTCTGTGTACATGTACCCCTGGTGTCTCTCTGCATCCTAATGTCCTCTTCTGATGAGGACACATTTTATTGGATTAGGAGCCACCCTAATAGCCTCATTTTAACTTCATTACCTTTTAAAGTCCCTATTTCTAAATATAATCACATTAGAGGTTCTGGGAGTTTAAGGCTTCAGTATATGAATCTGGTTGCTCTTGGGTGGGGGATGTCACACAATTTCATCAATAATGGTAAGCATGCACATTTGTGTTCGTGCCCAAAATAGTTTGGGATATTAGAAGAGTGTTTTTGCTCTTGCCTCCTAGTGCATGTGAGAAGCGTTTCTTTGGATATATACCTAGAGTGAAGGCTGTATTGTTGGGTACTCTCTTGCTCCTCATCCTCAGCAGTGCTTACAATTTTCAGAATTTTTAACATTTCCCAGTCAATACAAAGTATATATTCTGGATACTGATATAATTAATCAGCTGTACATGCTGCAAATATCTTCTCTCAATTTTGTTGTTTCACATCAATGATGTCTTACCAAATAGATGTCATTTTTATTTAAAAAAATAACATCGGCATTTTCCTTGATGTTGTTTCTTTGCTGTGTTATTGCTTTTGGAGTCTTAGTTAAAAAATTCTTCCCTATTACAAAATCTTAAAATAGTCACCCATATATTTTCTTCACATGCTTTATAGTTTTGCCTTTCATATTTGAGTCTTTAATCCATCTTGAATTTATTTTAGTACATGGTACAAGGTAGGAATCCAATTTTGCTTTTTCCGTAGGGATAAACAAATGTCCTGGCCCCATTTATTGTTTAGTCTATTTTTCCCTGGTGGTTTACAATACATAAGTGTCATATATAATTTCAATATATCACGGACTGTTTCTAGTCTCTCTTTTAGGGTCAATTAGACAGCATGTCTCTTCCTGGGGCAATATGATGGCTCTATAATGAGTCTGAATATGAAAGGGGATATTCGCATGTTATTATTCTTTTTCAAAAAACCCCAGATTATATTTCAGTTTTTCCATTCCAAAGAGATATTAGAATCTGTTTGTTGATATCCAAAAATAAAACCTGTTCGGATTTTGACTGTAGTTTCCCTGAACCAGTAGAATTAAACTGTGAAGGATGGACATCTTGATGATCCTGAATTTCCCTTATGTGAATATGGCATTCTTCTCTATTCAGCCATCTTGAATAGTAAATAGTTTTGGGATTTTTTGCACCAAATGAGTACATATAAAAATAAACAAATTTTGCTTTTTTCACAGTTTTAAAAGATATATTCTTTGTTACTATTGATATTTTGATAATTTTGATATTAATGTAACTACACATTTTTTATTTGTTGGCTTTATATCTTACTGACAACTTCACATACATTTTTCCAACCATTGGTTTTAAAATTTCTATGCCTTGGGGCGCCGGGTGGCTCAGTTGGTTAAGCGTCCAACTTCGGCTCAGGTCATGATCTCATGGTTTGTGGGTTTGAGCCTCATGTCAGGCTCTGTGCTGACAGCTCAGAGCCTGGAGCCTGCTTCAGATTCTGTGTCTCCCTCTCTCTCTGCCCTTCTCCTGCTTGTACCCCCCCCCCCACTCTCTCTCTCTCTCAAAAACAAATAAATATTTTTTAAAAAGTTTTTAAAAAGAAGTAAGTGGTGCTACTGTCAGAGCAGTAGGCTGTCTTTAAAAATAATAAAATAATAAAATAAAATAAAATAAAATAAAATAAAATAAAATAAAATTTCTATGCCTTTATATCATATTTGTGTTTTCTATGGTTTGATTTGATTTATTTTATCCAAACTAGCAATCTCCGTCTTTTCACCAGCAAATTTATTCTTCTTGTATTTAACGTATTACTGATACACCAGAACTGATTTCTACCTTATTTCACTATGCTTTCTAATTGACCCACTTTTGCATGCTTCTTAAATCTTCCTTATATTTTCTATGATTAATTTTTTGGCTTCTCTGTTTTTCTATACAATTCATAATTTACATAATCTATTCTGATTTTTTAATGGGTTACCATCACAGTATTGCCATGGGCACAAAACTATAAATTATTTTGCTCTCTTCCTGAAAAATTAAAAGAGTTAGAACAATTTAACTCTGATCATGTCTCTTCCAGTGAGCATTTCATCCTTTAATTTTGCTTTTCTTTTCAAAATTGGTACATCATTATTGTTATGTTATGCAGACAGTGTTTGGCTGTAACTACATGTGTATATGTTTGTATAATTCTTCTCACATTGAATCATGACTGACCAATATGACTAACAGAATACACTATAAACAGTAGGGTGTGGCGTAGGCTAAGTCATAATGGCACCTTAGTTATTGCACTTCTACCTTGGTGTCTTGTATCACTCGTTCTGGGAGAATCTGACCACCATTCTATGAGGACACCCAAGAACTGTTATAGATATTTGGTACCCGCACCAACTTGTGAGCCGTGCAAGTGAGCACCTTAGAAGTGTATCTTCTGGGGCACCTGGATGGCTTAGTCAGTTGAGCGTCCGACTTCAGCTCAGGTCATGATCTCCTGGTCTGTGAGTTTGAGCCCCACGTCCAGCTCTATGCTGACAGCTCAGAGCATGCAGGCTGCTTTGGATTCTGTGTCTCCCTCTCTCTCTCTCTGCCCCTCCCCCATTGTACTCTCTCTCTCTCTGTCTCTCTCTCTCTCAAAATAAATAAGTTAAAAAAAAAAGTGTAGTTTTCAGTTATGCCTTCACAGGACTGCAACCCCAGCTGATGTATAATGGCAATCCCAGTTAACATAGGATGACAACCGCATGAGAGACCCTAGACCAGAACCATCTATCCAAGTTACTCCCAAATTCCTTATCCACAGAAACTATAAGAGATGAATAATGGTTATTGTTGTTTTAAGCCACTGCATTTTGGGCTTCTTTGTTACTCAGCATTAGATAGCTAAAACAGCATACTTAGACCAATTTCTTTTCTCACAATTCTGTTTTGCATTTTCGTGGTGGGATTATTTTTTAAGGAAGCTGATTAGCGGTAAATACACCCAGATTTTCTTTATATGAAAATATATTCATATCAACACTTTTCTTTTCTTTTGAAAGACAAGTTTGCTGGATATTCAATTCTAATTGACAGCTATTTCTTATGAACACTTTGATAATTTTATTCTGCTATCATCTGACTTCCAATTTTTCTGTTTAGAAGTCTGGTGACAAAATGTCATTCTTTGTAACTAATTTGTTCTTTCTGGCTACTTCCTCCTGCTACCACCAGACTTTCTACAGATTTATTAGGCCTATTTTCATTTTTTAATTGTCCTGCTTTGAATATGTGTTGCTCTCTGTGTCTGAATCTGTACTGTTCTTCAGCTCTGGCAAATTATCAGCCAATAATTTTCTGAATGTTGCACCTTCTTCATTCTATTTCTTCTTCTGGGACAGTGATGGGATACATTTGTTAGACTGTCCCATTCAGTCTTCCAGACCCCATATTATCATGTTCATACCTTCCATCTTTTTGTTTTTCTGTGTCGCAGCCTACGTAATTTCCTTACATCTATATTTCAGTTTATTAATTATTTCCTCAATTATGTTTATGTGTTGTTGAATCCATTCATTACATTTTTTTATCCTTATAAATTTCTAGTAGGCTTGTTTCCTATATGCTGGTTACTTTGATTTCAAATATTAAGTTGAAGTGTTTGCCCCTCTGTTTTTTTTTATTTTCAGGGAGAACAAAATTATTATTTCCTATTTTACTCTTTGGTATGAGTCTCTATTGGAGGCATCTAGACTAGCTGACAGTTATCTTTTGAGGAAATTTTAAATTGGATGTATATTTAACAAGTGTAGAATTATAAAGATTTTCTATTTTTATGGATGTTTTGGTAAGTTGTATCATTCTATAAATATGACTATTTTATTGGATATATTGGATTATTTCTTTACCAATTTCTTGTTGGACTTTTCTAATTTATTTAATGTTTCCTTTTTAATTTCTGACATTGATTATTTTTGCTTTCTCTCTTTTCATTCTTATTCAATCTAACCAAACATATATCAATTTATTAATCTTTTTATATTTCTTTCTTTATTTACTAAACTTTATAGTGTTTCTTCTGTTATACTTTCATGTCACTTTATTTGCCTTTTGGGTTCCAATTCTTGTGATAAAGATTTAGATGACTGACTTTCATCTTATCTGGTATATGCATTTTTAAGAATGCATATTTTTCTGTAAGCATATTTTAACAGAAAGCTACAACTTTTGAAAGCAGTATTTTATTTTCAATTCAGTTAAAAATATTTCCTCTTTGCCATTGTGATTCTGTTCATGACCATGAGTAACTTAGAAGTATATTTCTTAGTTTTCGATGTGTGAGGATTTTTCAAATAGATCTTTTTTTTTTTCAGATTTCTAGATTAATTATATCATTATTAGAGAAGACAGCCTATACTGTCTCTAGACGTGTGTTAAAAACCTCCCATTATCATTTTGAATTTGTCCATTTCTCATTTTAGTTCTGTCAATGTTTGTTCCAAATATTTTGAGGTCATGTATATTTTGAGGTTAATACAAATTATGTATAATGATATCTTCCTGAATTTTTAGCATTGTGAATGTCTTTCTTTAGTAATGCTTCCAGATAGCTATACCAACTTTCTTTTGGTGACTGTCTGTGTGGTACATCTTCTTCTACTTTTGTTGGCTTCACCCTTCACCTGGACCTTGGCCCCGGAATCCCTGGCCAAGGGATTTTGGTTCTCTCATTCCTTTACGCTGAGTGACATACAAACTTACACACACACACACACCCACACGTCCTCCTTTACTGCTTCTCCTTTCCAGAATAGTTGACCCAAATCATCTAGGAATTACCAGGAACAATAGCCCTTATCCCTTTTTCTTGATCATTTTTGTATGTATTTTACTTCTTAAACATTTCATACACCACTACTTTATATTTTTACGTAGTAATTCCAAAATATGAAGTCTGTGGACCTAAATATTTTCGTTGCATTTTTTGACTCTCACATATGGTAAATTATTTTCTTGAACATTATGTAATTTTTAGATCTATGTTCATATTTAGTTGAACTTTTTTCATGAATTCCTAAGAAACTAATTTCAGAATGTTTTCTTCTGGAAAGAATTTACACACTTCTCCCTAAAGTTACTTGAGTCCCTCTGAGGGTTCCAGTTTATGTTGAATGTCAGAATCACCTTCACTCCTTGACATCGGTCCTAATATCTCACTTCTTCATTCTGTTGTTGGTTTGGGCATTTGACTCCAGAGCTACTCCTTTTTTTATGAGTGTTTGTTCCTTGCTGCTCATTCATGAAGTTTCCAACTTCCTCAAGAGTCTAGACACCTGCATATTAAACATGTAAATATTTTATCATAATTTATGCATGATTTGGTTGTATCAAGCAGGTGCATTCTTTAGAATCAGCCCTGTGTTTTACCACTTGGAACCTAATCCCTCCACTTTCAGTCCTCCAGCACCAACTCCCTGTGCATTATGCTGGATAGATGCATATTTCGTGGAGAATTCTCATTAAAAGGATTTACAGATCTTTCTCAACTTGTGATGGGGTTACATCCTGTAAACTCATACTAAGTTGAAAATATTGTAAGTGGAAAATGCATTTAATACACCTAACCTACCAAACATCATAACTTAGTCCAGCCTACTTAAATGTGTTCCCAACACTTACATTAGCCTACAGGTGAGCACTATCACCTAACATAAAGCCTATTTCAGAATAAAGTGTCGAGTATCTCATGTAATTTACTGAATACTGTACTGAAGTTGAAACACAGAGTGGTTGTATGGGTACAGAATGCTTGTAAGTGTATCAGTTGTTTACCCCCGTGATTGTGTGGTTGAGGGGGAGCGGTGGCTCCCAGCTGCTGCCCAACATCAGGAAAGTATTGTACTACATGTCACCAGCCCAGGAAAAAATCAGAATTCAAAGTATGATTTCTACTGCATGCATATGGCTTTTGCACCATTGTAAAGTTGAAAAATTGTAAGTCAAAATATTGTAAGTCAGGAACTGTCTCTATTGCAAAAAGTCTCTTAAGAAATTCATTCCAAAAAGTGCCCAGGAATTTCCACTTACCACCTTCGAAATCACTCAAAAGCCCACTTATACTGTTTTGTGCAAAGACCAGGTTCTTTCCCTTCCCATTTAATGCATCACCAACTGATTATACACTCTAAGAGTGGGAGGGGTCATCATTAAGATGTGGCAAAGCTTCCATATTGGAGGAAAGATTCCATATATCAGAGGGGTGCAACAAAAAGAGCAGATCAGGAAGCTCATGTATAAGCTGAATGCAGAGTCTATTTTATATAATAGTATGAAATAATATGAAATAATCCTCTAGCAGGAGGATGAATTGTTCAAAACATATGAATGACTTGGTAAGATCGTCTTCAAAGGAGAATGACCACCACAATCATCTGCTTTGAAATCTGCATGAGCACTGGAAGGCTGATTTGGGCCAGTACACCCTGGATTCCAAACTCTCCCAGTGAAGGGAGGCTCCTTGTACATCTTATCTCCTTGCATACATAGAATGTAGCCTCAGCTCTGAGTAACGAGCTCTGGGCGGTTTTCGGCAAAAAAAGAAAGCTAGTCAAGACCATTTTTGCAGAAGAGGTCTTCTCATTAGTAACCAGCCTCACTGCAGAGCTTATTTATGTCTGTCTTCTGAGTGCCTGGAACAGAATTCCAACCTAATACCATTTCTGCTTTCAAAGGACCCTATCTTCTAGACCTCATTTAGCATGAGGATAGAGAAACACAGATAAATGTCTTATCGGGCAAAAAAGTAATTTCATGTTCTTGCAGTTCTTTTCTCTGTCTATTCAAATGCTAGATGCCCTTTCATCTCCTACAAATGATTTTCTCTTAATCCGCAAGAAACTAGTTCATTCTTTCTAACAACATCATTATATTTTGAGTGAATTATCATAGAACAATTAAGAGCTGTTCTCATGTGACACACTTATCTTTGGCTGTTTGTTTCAAAATTTGATTCAGCTGTGCCCTCCGCTATTTCCTCATTTTGTCGAATGCCTTTGTCAGCTCAGAGGAAAGAAAATAACACAGCAGGGGGCAGGGCAGAAGTCACGTATTGTAAGACATCATTGCCTTTGGAAACAATGTTCTCCATTATAGCTCAATGAGCTAATAACAATGCATTATTTTGTTAAAAGGCAGTTGTTACTATAGTGGCAGCAAAACATCCTATAATATTAACTAAGCTATTACTCTGACATTTTTGGATAAATGAGGGAAAAAACTTTTTTCGTGAAATTTTATTTTGTCATGCATTACACTTTCGTGCTTTCTTTTAGCAATTTTGTATTCTGTGAGAGGCATACCACAAACAAAAGGATGGTGGCTTTGCAGTCAGGCAGCCCTGAGACTGAATCCTTACTCTAGTGTCTGCAACTGCTATGACTTTACCTAACACAATTTCTCTAATGCATAACTTTTGCATCTACAGAATGGCGGTTTGTGAAGTTTATTAGTTATGTAAGTAATGTGGCTAGCTCAGGGCTTCGCACACGGAACCACTCAAAAAGAGGGAGGTATTATTACTACCATTTAACAATCTTAACTGACATTTACTTTTCTGCTCCACATTCCATTAAACCATGGCAATAACCAACTAAATTCAGCTCTGCTAGATGCTTGTTTCAAAGGCTCACTTGGTATCAGAGAAGTGAAATTTCTCTTTTTGTCTCTTCTTAGCAGAGGCCTTGTGCAGTATAGCTGTATATAAAACATTTTCTGACATCCTTTGAGAAAGCTCTGCCCGTTCAGATGTTCTCTGATGCTTCTGACATGGTGGCATGAAGCATCTCTGATCTCCTTTTCTGACATCTTTTAGTTTCAGGCAGTGGACACTAAAAGATATGAAGTCAGCTATCCTAGCACAGAGACGAAAGTCCCATCTTTATGTTACCGAGCAGAGCCCTAATCTGGCTTTGTGGTCACGGCTAAGTAACATAGCGCAGAAAAGTCCTCTTCACAATAGTGGAGAGTTAGATCAGATTCTGTGCACTAATTCATTTGCACTTCTTTCGCAAGTGCCTGCTTTGAGTCAGAAACTGAATGAAACACCAAACACACAAAGTACCACATGGCCCTTATGCTTCAGCTGTCTGAGTTTAGTGGAGGAGACATACACACTGGCAGATAGAGATTCCTACTCTGGACAAGCGGGTGTAAGATGCATTCCTTCCAGCTTCTCTTCACCAAGTACAATGATAAACCCTGAAAATAATGCAAGAGGCAACATGAGGAGAACTCTTGAATGATGGATAGAGGAAGGCAAACCGGTTAATGTTCCCAAGACTGAAGGAAAAACAGTGGCAACGTCTTCCAACCCTCCACCCAACAGCAAAAGGTGACCCCGGTCCTGCACACTGGATTTCCCATCTAGCTAAAGAGGGCAGGCCAACTTGACTCCTTCCTCCCCTGGATCTAACAGGAGTCCTGTCAACAACACCAGGCAAACAACGTATGCAAGAGGGAAAGATCAAGACCCATAGTGAATATCAGCCGGCAAGGGAAATGATCTCATCGGGCCCGAGACTCCCCTCCACCACATAGAGAAACTGGGTGGCCTGGTGACACCAACAATGGGGAGCCACACAAGCAGCCTTGCTGAGAAGCCTCTTTGTTCCTGCAGGTCAGAGACTGCCCTCCCTCACCAAGAGACCGGGTGAGTGGGCAGAGGTGGCAAAAGAGATCCAACTCCACTAAGAGTCTCTTCGCCAGCAGCCTTTGTCTTTTGGGGAGAGGGGGAGATTCCCAACACCTACAGCCAGGACTTAAGTGCTGATCCTAGGGAGGTGACTGCCCTCTAAACTAAGAGACGTTCAATACGACTTAGAGTCTCCTAACATAATGGTCAGAGTGTTGATGAGACAATTAAAAGTGACCCATCACACCAAGCCAAGACAATCCATTGATGCCAGCACCAAGAGGAATCAGAGACCGGGAAAATGTGACAAAGATTTGAAAGCAACCTTCACAAAAACGCTGCAACAAGAGATGACAGATTCATTTGAAACTGATGAGAAATAGAAAATCTTAGCAAAGAAACCCAATCTGTCACAAAGATATTTAAGAACGTAGCAACTGATCTTAACTCTGGGAAGTAAAGCGAAGAGTAAAGAGAGATGCTAACTTTTCACCCTAGAATTTTGGGTATGCTTTGAATTCTTTTCAATGAGCATGACATTTTTAAAATAGAATTAAAATCCAAATTCTATAAAATTAGCTAAATTCTATTTTGAGAAGTAAGAGAAACAGCTTCTCTGTGCTCTGCTATTAAAATTTCTTTTCTGGGTAAGTAGCTAAGATAATTTTTTAGTGGATTTATATTGAAATCAGTGAGTTAGTACCTTTGAAAAATGAGTTGTTGGTGGCTTTCCTTATATATAAAAAAAGTTTTTGAACGATAATTTTTATTTTTTTTATTTTTTTTAATGTTTATTTTACTTTTGAGAGAGAGAGAGAGAGAGAGAGAGCATGAGCAGGGGAAGGGCAGAGAGAGTGAGACACAGAATCTGAAGCAGGCTCCAGGCTCTGACTGTCAGCACAGAGCCGGACGTGGGGCCGGAACCCATGAATGGTGAGATCATGACCTGAGCCGAAGTCGGATGCTTCACCGATGGAACCACCCAGGCGCCCCTCAATGATAATTTTTAAAAAAGAGAAAAAAGTGCACCAATTCCTACAAATTTTAACTATCACCATTACAACACTCTTTGCACACATGTTATTGCTAAATTCAGCTTTAAGAAATTATGTTTTGTTTTTTTTTAAGATCACCACAACTTGGGAACGATTATAATCTAGTTAATGATGTGCAACTCAAAATAGAAAATGTGGCTAGAAATGATTGGTGCTTACCCCAGTCTTCCTCCTATAAGGTTGGATGCTTGAGTTCTGCTCTTTTGACTTAAATAAGCAGAGTGGACTGAAACCAGTGCTCCTGGAGAATGAAGGGATAACAGGAAGGGCACGCCCTCCCATACATTTTGTTTTTGTTTTCTCGTTTGTATTTGCTACTCTCAGACCTTCCAAAATTCTCACCAAACAAGGTGTGATATTGTGACTTCTAATAAGAAATATATACTTGGTTCTCCACCCTGTTCCGACACCAAACTCCTAAAACCCTTCACATTTTCTAAGTGATAAGAGCAATTAAGGTGTCTTTTTTAATGTTAATGACGTAACTTTTGGAAAACCCAAAAGGATGAGGGCTGGCTGCTTGTGGAGCCAAGCAACCGGAAGATGAGAGGTTGGGAACTTTCAGAGGATTTAGAAGCTCCATGCCACTTCCACATACCTTGTCCTACACGTCTCTCCCATCTGGCTGTCCCTGAGTTATATCCTTTTATAATATGCAGTAATCTGGTAAGTAAAATGTTTCCCTGAGTTCTGTGAGCCGCTCTAACAAATTAATGGAACCGGGACTGTGAGATCCTTGGATTTATAGCCAGCTGTGCGGGAGCCAGTCTTGTAGGACTGAGCCCTAAATCTATGGAATCTGATGCTGTCTCAGGGTAGGTAATATCAGAATTGGGCTGAGTGGTAAAACACCCAGCTGCTGCCATAGAATCACTTGGTGGCGTGGGGGTGGGGGGTGGTGAAAGCCCTACACATCGGAACTGGGTGCAGAATTGTGCACGGTTATCAGAAAAGTCACTCACCTAGTTAGTCGTACCTGTAGTTACACTGTTAGGAACTGAATTACCAGGTTCAGCAGTTAGACCACATAGAAAGGCAACATTTCCCCTCTTACTTTACTAGGAAGCAACAGAGGAAACAATACTGTGAAATCTATTTTTCTGCCAACCCTTTCTGCAGAAAGCAAAGGACTAGGGGAAAAGTATGATGCATGCAATGCCAAAATAAACAGAGTGGTTCATGGTCAGACTGCTGCCCCTCCTGCAGAGGCGTCCATCCTTTCTTTACTGTGGCAGCAAGAGCCTCTGCTTATGCCAAAAACATCCTAACTGTGACATGCACGTACCGATTTCAATATTCCTGTCAGAAGAACTACAAATACAGGAATTAACCCCAGAAGGGATTTGTCACCATCAGTGAGCACGAATATTTCAATTTCTGGATCCATCATTTTCCAGGAAGACACATGGTATCTTGGAACAAATAAGTTATTCCTGAATAATTGCCTCAGTCTAAAGTGACAGGGGTAAGAATAGTTGCCCTTTTTGGGAAAAAAAAAAAAATCTATGAAAGAAAATCTTGATTAGGGTTATAAAACTGATTCAAACAACACAGAGGAGTTGGAAGTAATACTGTCTCTTGCCATCTCCCTTCCCACTCAGTTGTTATTCCTCACATTTAACTGTATCAACAGTTTCATGTCTACGTGGCCAAAGAAATATGCATACGTTGTATGTAAATGACACTTTTATTTACACGAAGATTTGTTTTATAATTTTCTATTCTTATGAACTAATGTATTGATCAACTTTCCATTTAAGTAGCTAAATCTCATTTCTAATCAGCTGCAAAAATAGCACATTGTGTGGATATTATTAATACTTTTCCGATTGATAAACATTGGTGTGTTTTCTGGATTTGGGCATTGATGAACATCTTTGCACTTAAGCAAAATGGTTAAATAAATTCCTTTGGGATTCAAGATCACAAGAAATTTTAATATTTTCAAATTGTCCTTCAACACGATTTGAGAGCCCTTGTTCATTGTAGCCAACAGTGGATATTATGAAACATTTTAGCGTTTCCTCCAAGATAGGAAAAAAATGGGGTTTCATTGTTTATTTGAATTTGCATATGTGGTTATGAGTGAATTTTAGCATCTTACCATATGGCTGGCTATTTGCTATTTGCAATATTTTTCTGTGAAACGTTGCTTCAAGTCTTTATTCATTTTCTATTGTGAGAACTCTGTGTGGCAAGGCAATATGACATTTGTCTGGCATACGTTTTATGTTTTGCATATATTTTCCATAGTTGTCATTTTTCTTATGACATTGTGAAATTTCCCTGCAGTGCAAAAGTTCTACTTTTTTATGCAGTCTAACTTGAGACTTTTTCCCTCTCAGTTTTTGACTTTGAACAAGTCTTTTCCACTCCAAAGTTTTTAAAAAATAAAGTTATTTCTTCTGGTGCTTTTAGAATTTCTCTTTCTATATTTAAAAGCTTGCATTTCTGGTGTTTACTTGAGAATAAAGTTTCTAGTAATGATTCAGCTTCATCTTTTTCAAAAGGTCTAGTCAAATGGCCCAAAAGAATTTGTGAATCATCTGTCAGAACCTCAATTGTTTTAAATATCCTCTTTCCCAATTTTTTGATTATATTTACGAGTCTATTTCTAACTTACTTTCAGTTTTCTTGATCTATTTACACAGTAATAACAATTATTTTAATACTCCCTAACACTTTTTAAACCTATAAAAAGGACTTCCTGCTAATTACTTTTCTACATCAGAAGATTTCAAGATGTTTTCACATGCTGATTATTTTATATGAATTGTTGCCAAGGTAAAAAAAAAAAAGAGTCTGTTCTTATTTAAGTTGAGATATGAATGAGTTAATTGATTTGAGGGAAACTGTCAGTAGGAATTCTGGTTTTCTATACAAAAACAGGATACAGCTTTCTGTTTGTTTAGAGCTTACTTCGTGTCTTTTAGTGAAGTATTAACATTCTCCTCATATAGTGTCTGAGTATTTATTTAATTGGGGTTTATTCTTAGATATTTTGTATCTGTTGTTTTGATGGTGATAGTCTTTGCCAAAGTGCTGATACAAGGAAAGTGGAGAAGATATGATTTGTGAACTTGAGACACTCAGAGTTGAATCAGGAGTTCACAAGATGTAAGATGCAATAGTATTGAGAAAACAGACATATGCACAAAGTGATGTGGGGGTTCAGAGGAGATAGCATCCATCTCTGCAAAATCAGTTTCCTAATACAATGCAACATCTGATCTGGGTGTTGAAGAACGAGTGGAGTCTCTAGGGCAAGAGAAGAGGCAAGAGCTTTGCAAGTAGCAGGAGGGGAAATGCAAAGACAGGGCAGGGAAGGAAAAGCCGTGTATCACGGGAGGCTCCCGCTGGACTATTTACATGGCTGCAGGTAGAAAACATGTGAAAGGAGGTTAGATTTTCACTCCCAGGGAAAGAGTCTTTTGTTTCAAGGTAAGGAATCTGGAATACATGAAGTGTGTTTTTAATTGCAAGATAATTTAGGTAGACGTGAAGAGCTTTATCCCAAAAGAGGAGAGACAAGCGGCAGAGAGTGCCAGCAAGGGAAAGAAAGGTCGGGTGTAGATAGAGAAGCTGAGGGCCTGGCAGCACATCCCAATGGTAGCAAAGCTCTAACATAAAGAAGATACGCATTAAACATTGAGAGAATTAATGAAAAGGCGAAATGAAAAGGCAAGGGGTATTCGAAGGCAGTTCTGTCCAGAAGTGCACAGTGTGTAATAGTTTCATGTCAAGCTTTAAACCACTCATTGTTCTCGACCGCCAGGCTTCCATAGAGGTGTAGCACTTCGCCTGGTAAGCGGGGCGACATTACGGAACAAGAATCTGGAGCACAGCTCTGTTCTGAAACACAGCAGTGATTGAATAAATGAATTAATGGTTTCAAAGCCCTTGGGACAGTGCTTTGCACAAACTAAGTGCTGTATAACTGATAAAACTGTTAAGTAAATAACGAAGCCTTGGATCCAAGGACCCTGGATAAAACTGTAGACCTCAGCTGTCGCTTTCTTAAGTACCTACCTCTCCCTCTAGTTGCCCCATGAATTCTCCAGATCCCTTCTTCCTAAATTCCAAACATCTCCATCAATCTGCCTTTTGTTCCAAACCACCTCACAAAAGTGATATATTTACTGCAAGAATCTGTGCTGGAAGAGAGGAAGAAGGAGCCTGTGTCATTTGACAAGGAAGGGAGCAGGTGGACCATGGTGAGCAAGATGGAGGATGAGGTTCATGCCATTTGTAGCTGCCACTTTTAAGTTTGGACTTCATCCCAAGAGCAATGGGAAGCCCATAAAAGGATTTAACAAGAGAATTATGTGCTTACGCTTTCATTTTTAAATGTTCCTTCCAATTCACAGCAGAGAATAGATTTGAAGAAATCAAAAACAAATGTGGGGTAGCTATTCCTTTAGTCAAAGTAAGAGAGAGATGACAGTGGTTTAGACTATAGTAGTAGCTGTGGAAAAGAGATCACCAGGAGGTGGGAGTGGGGATCAATTCAAATGAAGAAATAAAGAGAACTATGTGAAGGGTGTTGACTACGTTTTGTACCTTGAAGATCTGGGTACCATTTATCAAGGCAGGAGATTTTGGAGGAAGTTCAGGTTGGGGTGGCGGGGGAGAACATGTGCTTAACTGGGTAAATGGGTCTGGAGCTCAGTGAAGTCTGGGCTAGAGCAAACCGTGGGAGGGCCTCTTTCCATCTTTTCGGGTGGGGTACTCCAGTCAAAGCTGCTACAATAACCACTGGTGTCCTCTCCCAGATGTTTGCAGATCTAAAAAAGAGAGAAGAGAGAGAAGTCAGAGAAGCCGCAAGAAGGGAATATTGAAGGAGGAAGCAGCAGTTTTGTCAAATCTTTTAAGCCTGAGAAAAATGAAGACCAGAAGTTTGGCACCATGGAGGTCAAAGATGCCCATAGCTGGGACCAGGCTTTTTTTTTTTTTTTTTAATTTTTTTTTTTCAACGTTTTTAATTTTTATTTTTGGGACAGAGAGAGACAGAGCATGAACGGGGGAGGGGCAGAGAGAGAGGGAGACACAGAATCGGAAACAGGCTCCAGGCTCCGAGCCATCAGCCCAGAGCCTGACGCGGGGCTCGAACTCACGGACCGCGAGATCGTGACCTGGCTGAAGTCGGACGCTTAACCGACTGCGCCACCCAGGCGCCCCCAGGCTTTTTTTTTTAACAGAATGCATGGAACTGCAATCAAAGACATTCTCAGACTGAAACTCTAGGCATTAAGAAGCTGCACAAACAGATAACCAAGGGGGTTTTAACCCCCGAGGATTCACACCATGTTGGAGACTTTCTATTTGTGACATCAGTTGTCCAGGACAACTTTTGGTAGCACGGTGCTCGACCCCTGCTGTGAGGCACTTAGGAGCATGGGCTGTGAGCCTGCTGGTGATTTCCACATTTCTCAGGATATATTCACCAACATCTAGACCAAGTTATCAATTTTTAACTCAGTTATCATCTCTGATCTTGTAAACGTATGATATGAATAAGATCTCACCCTGAAATTGAATCTGCAGTGCTGTTTTAACTGTTAAAAGCATTTTGTGGGAATTTACCAGGTATTTAAACCGTTCCCCCATTTTATGGGATTGTCGATACCAAACTCTATGAGTGAGAAAAAAATTGTCTAGAATTCCTCCATCCATGTGCTTCATAGCTAGGGTCACTTAAAATTCTAGCCTGGCCCCACCACAAAAATGCCAACCTTTCTTTCCTAACAAAGTCCTTCTGAATCCTATGTCGAACTGTTAATAGTAATTTTTTGCTGACTCCCACACATAGCTGGCAAAGTACTTGGATGAAAGGCTCAAAGAAATGCAGAAACATTTTGAAAAACAAGATTTCTCCGTGTCCAAGCTGAGAAGGAGAGTTCAGACCTCTTTCAAAAACTATGGTTATAACTTTCGATATAATACTAACGAAGAAAAACAAGGTTTGAAGAAAGAGAAATTGCTTTTATATTTCACATGAAAATGTCCATAATGTTACTCGGTTCTTGAATTCAAGTGCTTTGGTCCTGCGCTGAAGTATGTATCAGGATGATGGCACATACTTAATGAGAAATGGCTACCATTCACTGTGTGCCAGGCATGGTTTTGATGCTTTATGTGCATTGTGTCTCAATCTTTTGAAAACTACATGAAGTAGGTGTCATTATCTCTACTTCATCAGTAGGGAAAGTGAGATACAGAAGTTTAAGTAACTTGTTCAGGTTGCGCCAACAAGCGGCGGCAGCAAGATCCAAAGGCTAACCTTGCCTCACTCAAGTCCATGTCCCTAAACGCTTAGAGTAAGAATGTTCTAGAAACATAAGTAAGCACCCAGGCCATATAATTCCTCCTTTACTTATGTGAGCTTTTCTGTGTAAGCTTTTCATAGTCTTACAGGACCAATTCAGTCAAACATAAGAGAAGTTCAGAAACCAGTCTGAAGAAGCCCATCACTGAAAGTATGGGACAGGTCACCGCATGTGACTACTGACTGATGTTTAATGGCAGCTAATATCAAATCAGTAACTTGAGAAATCAGACTCTGTAACCCACACTGCGCTCTTTCTTTGTGTCATTCTTCAATGGATTCCAAAGCTTCTGGTGAGAGGCAAAATCTAGACAGAAGAGGAGAAATCGCCAGGCGCGAAGAGTCCTGTTTGTTTGTGACGGTTCAGCAAGGCTGCTGCCAGCAGTCCTGGAGGAGACCGTCTGCCAGAGCCACCCTCTGCCCCTCCCGCCCCCTCCCCACCCCACTGGCAGCCAGAGCCTCTTGCTTGCATTTGACTTGACTTCTTGCAATAATGTGAATTCTAGAAGACTATTAGACTACCCGCCTAAATTTAAGGGTAGTTTCCAACAGTTCGAGTTTGTCGATGCTGAAGTTAAAAAAATGAGGGGAAAAAACATTTTGCACTCAAAAACAAACATATATTACAAAGAAGGGTTAACTCAGCACAAAATCAGCTGCGTCTCAGTTCTGGGAAAAATCATCATATTGAGTATCTCCACTGACTTTCCTGCCCTTTACAAGGCCAGAGATTTCTAAAATAAAATGTCATATTCTTCCTCACCTTCAAAATCAGTTCCTTAGAGCTGCTTTCCTGGGATGCCACAATGATCCTCCAAGGGGTTTAAAGGTAGGTATGCTGATCTTGAGGTATAGACATGAATTCAAATCCCCACTAGACATGTGTGCTGACATCGCATTTCAGACAACAATTTGAGCTTCAGTTTCCTTACACACAAAATAAAAATGACAGGGGTGCCTGGGTGACTCAGTCAACTCTTGATTTCTGCTCAGATTTTGATCTCACCATGATGACATCCAGCCCCACATTGGGCTGTGGGCTGAGAGTACAGCCTGCTTCAGATTCTCTTTCTCCCTCTCCCTCTGCCCCTCCCCTGCTCACACGTGCTCTCTCTCTCTCTCCCCCTCCAAAAATTAAATAGGTAAATAAATGTAAAAATAGAAATAACAGCACTGACTTTATGAAGTAATTATGAAAATGCTTCTATAATGACTGGCACATAGAGGGACTTAAAAATAGTGATTACATCTCAGACTCAGTCCTTCCCACACCAATTCACCCATTTCAATAAATTATTGTGTCATTAAAAACTGCTCATTCAGTGACCCTCATGGGGCAGCAAAGCACTGTGGAGACTCTCAGGAATAACTGAAATCGATGGGTCCTGAGTTTTCTAAGTGCCCCACTTGCACCAGGCAGCAGTGAAGAGAATTATCTGTTTAAGATGCTTTCCTTGGCATGAAATGCCAGTTTAATGGTCACAGAGGGATGTAAGAATTCCATTGGCAGGTGGGCAAGGATATCTTTCATCTTCTGAATGTTCCAGAGTTTTGGAAAGATGATTCCTCCTCTAAACATCCTGTGTGCCTTATTGTGTGCCTGTTGGTGTCTTTATAGAGCAGATCTGATTCCAGGAAGGGGCCTTGATAAATGAATACAGTCTCCTCAGACCATTGGGGACAGCCTGAATGGGGTGTCCCCAGGGCACCTGACCCAAAGGCTCAGGACTGGGCTGAAACCTACTGTCTCTAAGCATGCAGGAGGCAATCCTTGCAGAATGGGTGGGGCTTCAAAATGTTAAGATGATTCTGTTTTTATTTCTATTTATATAGAAAATAGTCGTGGGGGTCCCGACCATTCTGAAGCCATCGTATTAATTCCATTGTGTTGAGCCTTTGGTACAGAGATAATAAGAGATCCATTTAGTTTATAAAAAAAAAATGTACAAAATGAACAGTTCTCCATTTTCGACTTGTTTTTGGAGTGGTCCACTCTAAAAATTGCATTTTATATCTCAGCCAAAACAAAAAATACAAGGCAAATAAAAAACTTGTGTGTGACTATCTCCTATCATGCACTTTCTGTGTGGCTCAGTAATCTCAGCTGGCATGAGAGGAAGGTCAAGTTTATTAAAGTATCATCCTAGAAAGGAGATGATTTCATCAGATACAGACACTATTTCCTGGGACTTAGATTTTTCTCATAAATATCTATTCAACATTCAGTGGGTATGTGTGCATCAGAACCTAAGTATCTACAGCTTACATGTGTCACCTTGATGACCTTGGAATAAAGTTAAGAACAGAGCAAGATTAAAGCAAGGAAGAGATGTGCTACAATTTCTGCACTGAGATATGTGGGATAGCTGGTTCTGTCCCCTCAACATCTCAGGGGATGTATTATATATATATACAGGCTTGCTTGAGTGCATTTAATTAGTTATCTAGTTGATGCCACGAATAAACCATAGCCAGTTTTGATTAGCCACTGTGCTAAGGACTTTACACATTACCTGATTTAACTACTTTGCAGCCTTTTGAAGTGACGCTATCACTGTGCCCATTTTAGAGAAAGGAAAACCAAGGCACAGAGAAGAGGGATGGCTAGCGTGTCACGTGGAGGGAGACAGACGCTAAGTTCTGAGGCCTTAAGAACATCAATGAGCCTCCTTGCGATGAGTTTACCACATCTTGCAAGTGGCGGTAGCACCGGGCTGCAAACACAGGCCATGTGACCATGAAACACAAGTTTTTAACCACTGAGGTGCATCTATGTGCTAAATCCATATAGCATCACCCCGAGGTTTTGAAATAAAAATTCAAGTCGGTAAATCTCCAGCTGATTATTGTTTTGGCATCGTTTCCATTTGCCACCATGGTTTCCTTTCTAAGTGAAAGCAAGCATTGGATTCAAAAACTCTTAGCTGGGGTTTGAATTTATGATTCGTGAATTTATGATCCCTGGTTCCAAGAGGCAATAAATGCCACATTTGTTTATTTCTCTACCTTAATTCATCTCTGAGCACCCACTTGCCATGAGCTGTGAGGAGTCCAGCATCATTCACTGGCCGTGGTGCCCTGCCTTGCTTTGGGCAGCACCAGGACTCCTGTGACACAGAGGCCCAGGAAAGCCTCCAGTCTTTAGCTCCCAGGGAAGCTGGCATCACTGCTATGCAGGCAGATTCCCAATGTCAGAGTCAAGCACTTGGTGTCCTGCCGTCTGTCACATGACTAAGCCAGGCAGGCCTCAAGGACACCCCTCTTAGCTGCCTCCCACTGTCTGGGAGAGTCCTGTGCACTGCTCCCAAGACCAGCATGCTGAGTGACCAGCCTCCCCAGGCCCCCACACCGCCATTGACCCGCTTAGTGTGCCAACTCCAATCTCTTCCTTCTCTTAACAAATGTGTACGGAACACTCAATATGTCCTAGGCACCATTCTAAAGGTTAGGGATAGGGGCACGTGGGTGGCTCACTTCAGTGAAACGTCCGACTCTTAGTTTCAGCTCAGGTCATGATCTCACGGTTCATGTAAATACATTTAAACAATTTTTTTTTAAATGTTAGGGATAAAAACTATCCACTAGGCAAAAAAAAGGCCCAACTCTTAATAGTGTAGTGGGTAGACAGACAGGAGATAAGTATAATGAAACTATAAGGGCACGATATAATGTATTAAGTGCTAAGAAGAAAACTAAAGCCAGGTAAGGAGACAGAGTAAGGCATGAGAAAAAGACTCTTTGAGGTTGGAATATTTGTGCAGAGATAAGAATGAAGCGAGAAAGTGAGGCTTGAGGACTTCTAGGGCCAAAGGTCTCTGGGAAGAGAGAAAAACAACTCGTTTGAAGAACACCAAGGAGGACCATTCATTGTATTTGAGTAAGGGGGTGAGTGGGAGATGATGGGGTTGAAGACTTAGGATCTTACAGGGCATTACAGGCCACGGAGTGAATTTTTAATTTTATTTATTTATTTATTTATTTTAAGAGAGAAAGCAAAAGTGGGGGAGGAACAGAGAGAGGGAGACAGAGAATCCCAAGCAGGCTCCACACTGTCAGCACTGAGCCCAATGCGGGGCTCGATCCCATGAACCGTGAGATCATGACCTGAACCAAAGGCAGACACTTAACCAAATGAGCCACCACCCAGTCGCCCCTAATTTTATTCTGAGTCTGATAATATCTTTGTTTTCTATTTCTCCAAAATATCTTTGTTTTTCTATTTCACCCAGTCACCCCTAATTTTATTCTGAGTCTGATAATATCTTTGTTTTCTATTTCTCCATAACACATTATCTCAAACTGAGTATTTTGAAAAGACACCAGTTTACCACGTCACAGTTTCCAGACTCACGAGTCGAACACGTGTTAGCTGGGGCGTCCTCTTAAGATTTCTCTAGGCTAAAATCAGAGTGTCAGCTGGCTGCTTCCTCATCCGGAGGGTTGACTGGGGAAAGATGCGTCATCCTACGCTCCTTCAAGTTGTTTGCAGTATGCATTTCCTGCAGATGTATGACTGACGTCCCCATTTTCTCGCCAGCTTACAAGATCACTCTCGGCTCCTTGAGTCCCCTCTCAGGTCCTTGCCATGTGGCCTGCTCAGTGACATGGCAGTTGGCTTCTTCCAGGCCAGCAGGAGCATCTCTCCCTGTACATCTCTCTGCCATCTTCCAAGGGCTCACAGAGAGGCATCAAAAAAGGCATGGTCTACATGAACTCTGCCTCTCGCAGATGCCTCCGTCCCTCTCCTCCACTTGTCTTTTCCACACAGTGCTTATTACCCAGCTGTGCCACACCACTCTCCTCCAGGAATTGCACACTTTTTCACAGGAGGACGTGGAGGTTCATATACCCCAACTCTCTCCAAAGGAGGGTGGGGAATAGCACTAGGGTCATGAGAGACCACTGTTGGGGCTTTTGGAGGCAGCCAGTCTCTTAATCAGAGAAAGCTGATGCTGATTGCAGTCGTGGACTCTTGAAAATGAGGTCTCTCTGTGAGGGGATAATTTGTGGTTTCCCCAGGGTGTCCCATTTAACAGATCTCACCTCCTAGTATTTTTTCATCCTACCTTGTGTGGGACAGGGTATAACTAGGCATCCTCATGGCTGAGAAGCGTTCTTGAAGATTTCTTCTTTAAACTCGATTTGTATGGTAAAGTTACAAAAGCCTCTCCCTTACCCATCCAGGATGGCTGGGGTCAGTTTCAATTACATACTTTTCAATTCCGTTACCACCAAGGTAAAAAGAGGAAAGCAGATAAGGCCAGGGGTTGGTGTCACTTCATTTTACAACATAATCTATAGTCTTCATAGTGCAGCTTAAGTTTCATTTCCTCTTTCTTGTAATACAATAGTCACCATCTGCAGATACTTTTTTAAATGTGAAAATTGCCATAAAATTGGTCCTTTGCTTCCCCCATCTCAATCACACCCATTTCTTTAATTCATCTTCATATCTCCTGTTTTGGAAGTATGTAATTTTCCTACTAGTTCTTAGGAACTTATAGCATGCTGGATTCCTGAAAATACCACTAAAACCAACTGTGGACAGGATGAGGCTGATTTTATAGGTTTCCAAAGTGAAGGAAAGCATTTATCTTGATGGAATCTCAGTAGCTTCTTAGAGAGTGGAGGGCAGACTTGTAATATTTATGATGTTTGGACGCATGATTTAAGATGGGAACCTGAGTACCATTGGATAAGGGCCACACTATAATACTTTAGGTTTGATGAACACCACAAGGTGGAGATTTTTTTAGGCAAGGGATTCTAGGAGTAACATCAAGAATTGAGTAGTTAGAGAGACCGAAAAAAAGTAGCTATTGAAAAGGTAAATGTCTGATGTTGATTTAGATGATTTTTTTTTTTTTTTGAGAATGAGGGGGATTTTCCTGAAACAAAAAATACAGCTATGTGCAACTTTTGCCTTCCTGAGCAAAAGGTTCCTGGAATAGTCATATTAGTGAAGTCTGCTCAATGGTACAATTTTCCAAAGATAGATAGTAAAGCTATATGGGTATAGATGGCTTGGGTTCTCACATACATCAAAGTTTTAAGAATCTTGATTCAATTAGGACTAAGGATTCCAATATTGGCTTAGTGACTAAGACTTAAAGAAATTCCATGACCTGTGTAAGTCCAGTTATTTTCAGAGCAGGTATTTTCACCCAGTTACTTCTGCTTCATGTTGCTCCCTCTGTAGAAATTCTTCTTCTGGTCTAGCTCTGTGGGTTAGACTGACATGTCCAGCTCACGGATAAATTCATCATGATATTTTTTATATACTCTGGCACAACTAGCTTCGTAAAATATCATGCTTGGATAGTGCAGTAACCTGGCTAGTGGAATCCTGACATACTTATTTATGAAAAATAACCGACCCAACTCCAAAAAGCAGCTCAAAATTTCTAACTTACTGCATAATAGCTTGTGGAGAGAGCCTTGTGACGATTTATTTTGAATCACCAGAGTCTCGTGTGGCAATTTGTACATACTAGGATGGATTGATAGGAATATGTTAAAATACTTTTAAGACTTAAAGAATTAAAGATAACAGATAGATATTAGAAGAAATAGAAATAGAAATAATTTCTATAATTTACTTGTTTAGTAAATGAGTGATGAATTCAGAAGGCTATTCTAGATGGTACAGTATCAAAGAGAATTCATCACAACATCAGTCATAAGTACTGCACATTTATAAATCTCCATTATAATTTCTTGCTACACATAACTTACTTTTAACTTAATTGACAATACTGGTGATTTAGCACTGAGAAACAGTTTGCTGTCACATTTGCATATGGCTAGGATTGCTCTAACTTGTATTTGTGAAGTTCATTTTTTCCTCCACTGCTATGCACATCTTTATTATTACTGAGTGATGTAAACATCACCTTAGATTTCCTGAGGAAATTATGATAAATATGATAAATTATGATAATTATGATTAATGATGGTGCATTATTTCAGAATTCTGTTCTCCAGAATGCATCTATCCTCTGTTAAATTAATGAAGAAAATAGATCATGAAATTCTGGATGAATCCATTTTATAAATACTCTTTCAATACTTGCAGGAAATTACTGTGGTTGAGTTTCCAGACAGAATAAAGTTGGGAAGAAGGGGGAAAACTCCATTTTGGAGACTATGATTTCTCATATCTGTGGCTTACTTTTTATTACCACTTTCATGTTAATTTCCCTCTCATTTTCTATAGCTCCTCTTTGAAAACTCATATTGCCTTCCCAGAGAAGACATTTCCTTCTTCTCAGGTTCTGACAACAGCAGTTTCTAAATCCATTTATATAAATATCCCAAACCTTAATTTCTAACTATCACTGCATCCTTTTCTTATTACTTTACCAATATAATCTCTTCCTGATAAATATGTTTTTCCCTCTATCTATATTCTCTCACTTTTAGAGTTAATTTATTTCTTTGGGGAAAAAAATACTTTCTTATTGATCCTATTTCTTCTTGAATCTATTAAAGAAAATCCTTGGTAAGTAAAACTTAGACTCTTTTCTTCAAGAATCAGTAGCTCCAGAAATGGTCCTGGATGTAGGAAGAGTAAGCAGAATTCCCTCAGGATTTGTTCCTTTCCATAAGTCCATCAACACTACTATCCTACAAGCCAGAGTCACTTTTGCATTTTAAAAATGAATTCCACTTCTGTCCAAAGAATGAATGGTGGTGAGATTACAGTTTTCTTTTTTGATTCATATACCCCGGACTGGGCTCTAGAGAAGCCAGAAGAGTGGAAACACAGGCAGAGACAAAAACAAAATAAAAGTAAGACACTGAGAGTAGAGTGTTGTTTCTAGCCAAAGATCCAAGAAATGGCAGGCTAGCAAGTCAGAACACTTTTAGACAATAATTGCTTTTCTTCAGCCAAATGTCAGGGAAAAAAAAAAAAAAAAAAAAAAACCAACTGTGTCCCAGTGTGGAAATTAGATTTCCACACTGAGCAGGCTCTAATAATGTGCCCCAACACCCTGCAGAGTTGTGTCACAAAAAGCCAACCTAGGAGCCTTGACTTACATCCTCCGCAGGTAGTAACAGGGTGGCCCTACGTTGAGATGGTGTCATAGGATGCCTGATGGAGCATCAGGGCTTTCATTGCCACTCGGTGGTAATGTGATAATTGGAGATTATTATCAGTGATAATGAGGCAATAGTCTCCACTGGTTTTAGCGAGACCACATGGGGAACAGTACAGAATGGTATCAACCCAGGACTGGTGGGGTGAGGGGGAGCCTGAACTCCCAGCCCCGCCCCGCAGTAATGAGAAGCCTCTTTCCTGCCACTACACCTGAGTCACAGGTGACTCAGGTGCTGAGTGGGAAACCTGAACTTTCACCCCTTCTTGGCAATAATGAGGCAGAACGCTACAACCCCTGCTGGAGCGATTTCAGACAAGACCTGCTAAAACACAAAATTTAAATAAGACACAGAGTCTCATAATGCCTTAAATGTCCAAGTTTCAACACCAAGATGATACAGATGTTAGAATTCATCTGGCAAGAATTTTGTTTAATATTTATTTATTTATTATGTTTTAGATATAGAGAGAGAGTACGAGTAAGGGAGAGGGGCAGAGGGAGAGAGAGAGGGAGAGAGAGAGGATCTTAAGAAGGCTCCATGCACAGTGTAGAGCCTGATGTGGGGCTCAATCCCACGACCCTGGGATCATGATGTGAGCTGAAAGCAAGAGTCTGATGCTCAACTGACTGAGCCACCCAGACACCCCTATCTGACAAAAATTTTAAAGCATACATCATAAAAATGTTCCACTGGGGAATTATGAACACACTTGGAACAGATAGAAAAATAGAAAATCACAGGAAAGGACTATGACAAAACGTAAAGGAGAACCAAGTAGGAATTTTGGAACTGAAAATTTAATAACCTAAATAAAAAAGCTGAATAGATGAGCTCAATAGTAGAATAGAGAGGATTGGGGTGGGGAAGATCAGTGAACTTGAAGATAGAATATAATGACCTAATCTGCAAAACAGAGAGAAAAAAGTCTGGGGGAGAAAAAAACTTGAACAGACATGGAGAACTGTGAGACTATAACAAAAGTTCTGACATTTGTGTCATCAGAGTCCCAGAAAAAGTGGAGAATTAGAAGGCAGAGGTAAAAGGGTGCTTCAACTTTTCAAATTTGGCAAAAGACACAAACCAACAGATTTGAGAAGGTGAGTAAACCCCAAAAGTAAAAATGCAAAGGAATCCACACCAAAGCAAACCAGTTAAACTTCTGAAAACTAGAATCAGAGCAGCACAAATCTTGAAAATAGCAAGAGAGAAATGATCCCTCACCATGGAAGAAAAACAATTGGAATGAAAGTGCATTTCTCTTCAAAAGCCACAGAGGCCATCTCGATGTTTTCAAAAGCTGAAAGAAAATATCTGTTCACATAGATTCCTATAGCTGGCAACAATGTTCTTCAGAAATAAAGCATTCTCAGATGACGATACGAAAGGATTTGTCACCCAGTAGACCATAAAAAAATGACTAAAGTAAGATCTCTAAGCAGAAAGAAAATGGTAAAAGAAGGAATCATGAAGGAAGAGAAGGGATGGAAGAATAATGGAGAGAGAAAAAATATGGGTAAATACAGTAGACATTCTTCTTTCTCTTGAGTTTTCTCAATAATATTTCACAATTAAAGCAAAAATTGTAACCGTCTGATACAGTTCTCAATTAATATAGAGAAAACCTTTAGAATGATTCTATTACTCAAATTACAGAAATGTGATAAGGTTGTGTAGAAATAAATACACACAGACACAAGTGCATATAAAAGTTGGAAAATCTGAATAATATTAAAATTATATCAATATTAATTACCTGTCTGTGATGTGCCATCAGTTATACAAGATGTTATTGTTGAGGGAAACTGGGTGAAGGATACGAGACATCTCTCTGTAGTATTATTATTATCCCAATGGCATATGAATCTACAGTTATCCCCAAATAAAATTTTTTTCATAAAAAAATGCCTTCCTGAGGGGTGCCTGGGTGACTCAGTCAGTTGAGCATGCGACTCTTGATCTCAGCTCAGGTCTTAATCTCCAGGTCATAAGTTCAGGCCCTGTGTTGGGCTCTGCAATGGGTATGAAGCCTACTTAAGGGAAAAAAAAATGTAATCCTTAGACGGAAACTGCTAAGAATGTGCCCCCATGACTCCAGAAACAGAGGCAGATATCTACAAAAGATAGGAATGTTAGACTGCAAACACTGCTTATTTTATTTAGTAACCAGTGTGCTAGGTTGGACCAGAAATAAAAGCATCACTTAGAAAAGACAGCTAGAAACTTGGGAAGGATCTTGTAAGGTAGTCACAATCTTACTTCCCAGACTCAGTGATAGAGTCTGATGTTGGCAAGTTCAGAATCTGGACTTTAATTAAAGCATCCAGAATTTATCCATCTCTGCAGACTAAGATCAAGCTAACTCACAAGAGACAAATGTTTGCATGAACAAGAACAAGTAGATATTCTTTCTTGCTGACCCTCTCTCTTCTATCCGCCTCTTTTTCTGGGTGTTCCTCTTCCAAGGCCCTCAAAAAAGTATCCTGTCTTTATTTGGGAAACCTATCTCACCAGTTCCTGCTTGAATTCTGTGATGAATGCTTCCAACTGAACATTAATGGAGCTTAATGTACTTCACTCGTCCCTGAAGGAGAAAATTGAACTGCAATCCTATGGAGAGAACAAAACGGGTAAAAAATCTGGTTTTAATTTGGTTTAAACTGGACTATAATTTCCATTATAACTGAACTGTAAACTTAAAGTTTAGTACTTATTTCTTCATTAGGAAATAAGTACACCCCGCCCACGTGCACATTCATTTTCTTCAAAGACCATACACTTGAGTTTTATATGAGGAAAGGAAAATTTCTCCCACTAATTTGATTTTGACTTTGCCCGTTAAAAAAACAGCAACCTTTGCACTACTCTTGTTAAGAACATCTGTTTCCTTCCTAGAACTGACTTGTGTTGTGAAGTCCGCAACATTTTATAAATAGCTCCCTCTTTGGCGCATATGGTGCAAGCCCAATAGGTACTTTATTCTTAATTTCATAGAAAATGGAAGAGATGTGGAAGAAGGATGTATCAAGGGGTACTGGGGTGGCTCAGTCAGTTAAGCATCTGACTCTTAGTTTCAGCTCAGGTCATTATCTCATGGTTTTGTGAGTCTGAGCTCCGTGCTGGGCTCTGCGCTGGCAGCACAGAGCCTACTTGGGATTCTCTCTCTCTCTCCCTCTATCTCTGCCCTTCCCCCACTAGTGCTATCTCTGTCTCTCTCAAAATAAATAGTCTTAAAAAAATAATGTATCCAATTATGTGACTCTCAGACATCCATTGTTCCTTCATTTGTGAAGCTTACCACAGCTTTAATTCTTACCCTATACAAGTATTCCTTTTATGTTCTTTTCATTATTGCAATTAATTAGTTAGGTATGGAATAATTATTCTAATTATACTATGCTGGATTACATGCTGGGCCCTAAGATCCTTGAGGTCAGGGACCATGTCTTGCATATCCATCTGTTCCCAATGCATATCACAGGCAAATAGTAGGAACTCAATAAATATTTGTCAGATGGATGGATGGATGGATAGTTGGATGGATGATTGGATAGAGAAAAAGATGACAAATGACTTTTACTTTCTGTGCCTCAGTGATCCTGTATGTAAAACAGAGTAGTTCTGAAGATTAAACGTGATACCATAATGCGCATAGAAGAATATAGACTTCCTTCTTTCCTTCCTTCCTTCCTTCCTTCCTTCCGCCTTTCCTTTCCTTTCCTTTCCTTTCCTTTCCTTTCCTTTCCTTTCCTTTCCTTTCCTTTCCTTTCCCTTCCTTTCCCTTCCTTTCCTCCTTCCTTCCTCCTATCCATTCATTTATCTATTCATCTATCCATCATACAGCTATATATTTAAACTGCATCATAAAATGCAGGGGGATAATTAAGGTCTAGTGAATGTTAAAAGTAACTAGATTCTGTGATTATAAAAAAGTCTTATCATAGCTTGTATAAAACAGTGATAATATGCTTATCATAGTGAACTCATAAAAAGAATGAAGAAGAACCAAATAATTGCCTATGCTACCAAAGCAATTGCTAATAGATTTCTTTTAAGCCTTTATCTATGAATAAGTTGATTAAAGTATCAAATGGAAAGACCATTAAAAAAGCAAGGTCTAAAATAAGCCCTCAAGTAGTTTATTAAAATAAACTCTAAGTAGATGATTAAATTTATCTTAATTAAAGTATCTACTAGTGGTAATATATTTTAAATAGTATTTTCCAATTATAAAAGTGATCTCTGTTATCATAGGGCATTTGGAAAATAAAGAAAAGTTAAAAAAAAGAAAAAATATTTCATAATTTCACTGCAACTTTTTTCTGTGCTTCCATTTTAACACTGTTTCAGATGTACATTGTAAATACTACATTTTCCAAAGTATATAAAATGTGTAATATTTATTGTAATCTAAGTATAAGATAAATATAATACATATCATTGCAAATAGTACCCCAGCTACTAAACATTTCTGAAATCATTTTATTTGAAGATCTACTCTTTGAACATGGTGTAATTCAGATATCTATTTTATATTGTTAAATTTGTAGCTTTTATATAATTTTTTACTTTCAAAGTTTAAGGGTAAACTTTGATTTAGGCTTTTTTTGTCTCTGATTTTTTCCTTAAATGAAACACTTATACTTTGAATTATAGATCACAGTGTATGAACTATCTTTTTACCCTAGCTTATAAAAATAAATGGTTTTTATAAGTTTAGATATTACAGATGTGTATAAAGTAGAAGGTCTTCCTGTAATTTTACCCCACAGCTTTCAAAGCTAACCACTGTTAATAATTTGGTATGTGTCCTTTTAGATTTTATGTGGGAGTTTGCTTTTCATTTTATTTGTAAGTGATTCCTCCTGCACACCAAAATAGAAGGGTAAGTCACCAAGGTATTGCAAAAGTCTTGGGGTGCAGGATATATATATATATATATATATATATATATATATATATTTACATATAAAAAGTGTATTCATATATACATACTCTTTTTATATTAATAGTGAAAGTATTTACTCCCTTAGCTATGAAGACTAATGATTTGATTTTATTCTTTATACACACTTTCAGAGACTTTTTTTTAGCCTTAACACTATTGTTGAATTGGTTTTTCTTCATGGGAGATTGTGTCCTGGCTACATGACGTAGGAAAAAGACTAAGATAGTAAGATTATTTTCTTCCTTATTCAAAATATGAATATATACTATTATAAGATATTCTTCCTTGTCAAAATAATTCAGTGTAAGTTTTAAATTAAAAAAATAATTTTAATGTTTTTATTTTTTTTTTTTTTTGAGACAGAGAGAGACAGAGCATTAGCAGGGAAAGGGCAGAGACAGAGGGAGACAGAGAATCAGAAGCAGGCTCCAGGCTCTGAGCTGTCAGCACAGAGCCCGACGTGGGGCTCAAACTCACAGACTGTGAGATCATGACCTGAGCTGAAGTCGGATGCCTAACCGACTGAGCTACCCAGGCACCCCTAATTCAGTGTAAGTTTTTATTGAGCAAGAGATTACCTTCACAAAAGCATCTCTTCTGTCAGTGTCTACAGTTCTAATTTCTGTCATTAGCTGCATATTAAAGAAATAATATTTAAAATATCACCTCTTCTCTAATTATATATCATATAGTTTATTTCTCATTAATGATGTTATGTGTTTATATTTTTCTCCTTAATTTTTTCCTCTTAGTCATAATGATTAAAAGATTTATCTATTTCTTTGTCCATTCCAGAGAATCTGGACTGTGTGGATTTGTCATGGTGGCAACAATGAGTTTTTTTTACCTAATTCATTAGTTTTTGCTTTTATCTTCACCTTTTTATCTTTACTATTTCCTTCTTTTATCTCTTTTGTCATCTTTTTAAATTTATAGATCTAACTTTTAGTTCAATTGTTTTAAATATTTCTTATTCATTAATACAAATTTTAAAACCATAAAGTTTCCTCTGGGTTATAGGTTTGCAATGCCCTGAAGGTTTTTGGACATACAGCATTTTCACTGGGGTTCATTCCAAAAGGTCTTTTATTTCATTTCTATATCCCCTTTAATTGAAGAATTAGCTTAGAGAGTGGTTGGTTTGTCATTATTGTTTCCAACAATTATATTTATAGGACTCTCTTGTCACTGCAACATGTAGGGTTTTTTACTATGAATTTACTGGGTTTTCTGCTTCTACAGTATATGATCAGTTTTTTGTGTACTTTCCATGAATATTTAAAAAATACATATTTCTTGGGGAGCCTGGGTGGCTCAGTCAGTTAAGCATCTGACACTTGACCTTAGCTCAGGTCTTGAACTCAATGGCTTCGTGGGTTCAAGCCCCACATCAGGCTCTGTGCTGACAGCATGGAACCTGGAGCCTGCTTGGGATTCTCTGTCTCCCTCTCTCTCTGCCCCTCCCCCATGTGCGCTGTCTCTGTCTCTCTCAGAATAAATAAATAGGGGCGCCTGGGTGGCTCAGTCGGTTGAGCGTCCGACTTCAGTTCAGGTCACGATCTCACGGTTCGTGAGTTCGAGCCCCGTGTCAGGCTCTGGGCTGATGGCTCAGAGCCTGGAGCCTGCTTCCGATTCTGTGTCTCCCTCTCTCTCTGCCCCTCCCCCATTCATGCTCTGTCTCTCTCTGTCTCAAAAATAAATAAACATTAAAAAAAAAAAAGAATAAATAAATAAATAAATAAATAAATAAATAAATAAAAATACTATTTCTTGGGTTTGGATTACAATGTGACTATATTAAAACTACTCTTCCCCTCCCATATTTGTCAACTTTAGTCATTACATTCTGAAAGAGATGTATTAAATCTCTCACGTCCTAAGAAAATGTGTATTAGATAGATAGATGATAGATAATACCAGTGGATATATACCTCAGTTATTATGACCTGTGTTTATAAGAACAAACATCTTTATGTGACTTAAACCATCACCTTCCACTTTTCTGAACCATCACTCTGTTTTTCATATTTGGCAGAGGACCTAGGTTCAAGTTCTGGCTTCTCTGTTGTCATTAGGACTTCAGGCTATTTGATTAAATTCTTTGAGCTTGCGTTTCCTAACTTGTAGAATCAAGATAATAATAGTCCTTCCTACCTTAGTAGATTAATATAAGTGGCAAATGAAAGTCAATAATGTAAAAGTTGTTTAAAGTAGAGTTTTTAAAATATAAAACATTATTTTTATTATTATTACTTTGTAAATTTCAGACCTGTGGTTGATATTTCTCTAAGACTGCAATTGGCTGGCTTACACTGGTAAAATATTAAGTTTGGGAAAATTCTACCAAATTTATTCTGAGGAATGAAGTATTTGCTGTGAACCTGGACCAAATTTGTTAAAGCCATTTTTATATAACTTTTCACTAAAAACTCACCTATAATGGATGCTAACTTTTTAGCTTTCTTAAAGAAGTTATTTTATTTATTAAACTGTTTTATTCACCAGAGTATTATGGAAGAAGAGATTAAATGTCACTCTTGAGTTTAAGAACAAATTCTGCTAGTTTTTACAACTAGGGTATTGAATGTGAATCCTCTCCAAAGTTCATTTTATCCCCTAAATTAACTTTAGTGTGTTTGTTTTAGAACATTATGCTCTTATATGTGAGTCAAGGGGCATATGGTCTCTTTATTAGAAAATAAAGAACAGATGTGTGGTTTAGATAAGTACACATAAACATGTGAAGGTCAATGGCAGGTGACTCATCATTTTTACCATATTGTGGAAGGGATATGAATAATTTCCTTAGAGGAAATTTAATCCTTGATACAGTGACATCAAAGAAGCCATTATTTTATTTATTTTACTAGATAAGCATAAAAAGATCTAACAAAACTACCATTTCTTCTTTGAGTTGTTAATAGTTCTCTGGACGTCCAGATGATGGATTTAAGAAAATGCTCTGAAAGCCAATCCAAGTACCAAATGTGCATGTCAAAGGAGGCCCATATTAACTAAGACCAGAAGCCTCTTAAAGATACCTTCCTTTTAATTTCTTTGAATATTCAATTCACTGTACATGAGAAGACAGTGGATAACTTGGCTTAGTAGGATGTTTTAGTTATTTTGTCTTTAAATATCAAAACCTTTTATTGAACTCCCTTGAAATCCAAGGGAAAAAAGAACTAGCTTTTAATAGAAAAAAAAAAAATGAAGCCATAAGTTCTTGAAAACTCTTGAAATCCCTCTTAATTTTTTTTTGCCTTTCTTTGCTAGAAATTTCCATTCTGATCATTTCAAGAGTCTTCTGAATGACAGAACCAGTCTTAAAAAACTGAAAGTTTGCACTCATTTCACCTTTGGAGAGGATCACATTTATGCTTTCCCAATCAAGGCCAGGTCTTTTCTGGGTCCACAATTATTTCCACAGCTGTTAGGAAACCAGTTAAGACTCTAAATCTTTCAGCCTGGACTCAAGAAACATCCTCCTTATTAGTTTCCTTAGAACCAATTTTTAAGTACATCTAGATAGATAGGTAGATAGATAGACAGATATAGATACAGATATAGATAGATAGATGTAGCAAGAACCACTTCCTTAGACTATTCATCTATTCATTTACCTCTCATTAATGTATGCATTTATTAATTTAATAATCCACCACTTACTTATATGTTAAGGGCCCTGATTGGTACCTAGAGAAATGGGGTTATTGTTTAAAAGACGTGCTTGGGAGCCCTAGAGGATCTCCAGTTTATAGTGCTGGAGAGAGATGTAAACAATTACAAAAGGACATGATAAGGAGTGAAATGGATGTATTCCCAGGGATTAGGAGAGTCCCGTACAAGAAATGCAGACTTGTACCTGCTTTGGTCACCATTATATTCCAGCACCTGGAACACTGTCTGAGAATGGGGGCATTTGGCAAATATATGGTGAATGCATGGATGGGTGGATGAATGGTAGGGTCAAAGATGGCTCTTTACAAGAAAAATAAATTCATTTGTAGATTGAAGACTATCAAAGTATATATGAAACAGATACTCCCATGTGGATAGCTCAGTATAGACAAATGAAATAGCAGCATATTCAGGGCACAGGCAAGTAAGTCAGTATGATAGAAAGAGCTTTTGGTGAAATAGCAAGAAATGAGATGGGGAGGTTAAAAAAAACCTAGAACATACATCGCTAAGAAATATGGTCTTGGCGAGTAATAAAAAGCACAAAGGTTTTAAGCAGGAATTGACATGATCTGATTTGCTGAGAGGATGAAGCCACAGGGAAGCAAAGACTTTGGGAGTGGCAACAGAGTGGTTGAAATTACAGACTCTTGGATCCAGATTGGTAAAGTATACGCTTTCTCCTTTTAGAATTCCATAGGGATTGGAATAACCTTGAAAGGAATTACAGCACAGTGGCTAAGATCAATCATACTGAAGCCCGACTGCATAGGCTTAACTCCTCCCTCTGCCACTTCCTGGCTGTGTGACCTTGAACATGTCGCAGAACCTCTCTGGGCCTCAATTTTCTCATCTGAAAATGGAGATGACAGTCATGGTGCTTGCATCAAAAAGTTGTTTATTATGAGGATTAAATGAGTTAGTTTGTAAAGTGCTTAGAAAAGTGGCAATAGTGTTCGTTAAATTAAATTAAAACCTTATATATTGATTCACAACTATTTTGTCTAAAATTGTGCATATGTGTTTTAATTTTCTGTCTTCATTTCTGTAAAACTATACATATATGCTCTTTATTTTCTGTGAATTGAAAGTTTTTTTCTAATTTTCCCTCTAAGATGATAAATATTTGATTCTAAAGTGATAAACCAGTAACGATAAATCAGCCAATAGAACTTGCAAAACTTTGGAGTCTGAAAATCGTATTAAATACTTCCTCCTCACCACGCATGTCAAAGATCTAGAGAGAATTTGTGAGGAAGATCTCGTGGAAAGTGTTAGTGCTGTGCAGCGAATTACCCACCACCATCCAGGAGGAGGAATGGGGTGAGCTACCTCCTTTTCCTCAACTTCCACGGGACCACCTGGAGAGCTTCGACTGTGTTCCCTACAGTTGACAGATTTCACTAACTTCTTGAGTTTGGATCCTTCCCGAGAATTGGAAAGAGACAGAAGACAGGCCGGCCAGCTCTGCCAGCAGCAGAAGTGAGCAAAGGGGCTGCGATCTTGAGTTCGAAGAATGGGTCAGGGCAAAGGCAAGATGACTAGTTCCCAGGCGCAGGACAGAGGCCACAGATAGGAAAGGGCCACAGTGGAGCCTCTGCAGAGGGAAGCTCAAGTTTCCTAGCAACTGTGGAAGGAGAGAAAATGAGGAGACAGAGCAGTGTTCCTCCTGTGCATCTGGGAAACTGCCAGTAAAAGATCTCTAGCAAAGGGGAGGGGGCCCATTTCTAACCCACAAAGTGAGTTTGAACCTAGGCCTGTCTCAGACCTGGCATGAAGATGGTTTATGGGAACAAGAACTTGCCCATCCCCCATACAGTCCCTTGCTCCACACATTCTAACTCGGCTGGATATGGACATGGGGTTACTGAGCTGGGGAAGAGAATCAAGTGGGAGGTAGCCCATGTCCCCCCTTCCCACCCAGCAGAAGTTGGAAGCATTAACTACTAGATATAAGACTGGACATTTTAAGCACCAAAATGAGACAATTTTGTTATGTAAAGTGATCTTAATCATTGGCCGGTGTTCTGCAAAGTCCTGTAACTGTCCTGTTTCATGCATAGGCAGGGGAAAGATCTAGCTCATGCAGCACAATGAGACCAGGGAGAGATGGGAGTATATTTGCTCTGTGAACTGAATCCTACAAACTGAACTTCTTCAGGGTACTGGGTACAATTTTTTTGATTCTGTCTTCTGTTTTAGCCATTCGCACATTGCACTCCAGACCAACCAACTCACTCTATCCGCCAGTCAGTGATTTTATTTCTAGACATTTTCTCATGCATTCTCTCCCAATGGACATGAAAGCACTTATCACATTCAGGACTTCTAACAAATACCCCATTATTCTAGTGTTGCCAACAAACCCTGAGATCAGTGGTTCTCCACCTACCACCTTGGATAGATTTCAGAGAGTCTGAAATTGTCCCCCAATAGTTGGATGAATGTGCAGCTGTACATATTTTCTGGTGGCAGAATTGATAGCTTTTGCCAAATTCTCAAACGAAGACTAGAAGGAAAACAGAAGGTAGAGAAAATCTGTCTTCATTCATACTTCTCTTATAGCTAAGTTAGAGATATTCGTGTCCGGGTCTGCACAAAATTATGAAGGAAGTACAGTTTACTTCTCTGAACTTATTATCACTAAGGTTCACTGTTCTTTCTTCCTGCTTTTTGTTTCTCTGGTAAGTATTAGTACGGGGCATATATTCCTTACGTTGCTGATGTACCTCTTCCCCAGAGATCTCACGTAAGCATTTGGTTCTCACAGATCACGTTTATGATGTAGTACACAGGAGGGGCACCTGGGCAGCTCAGTCAGTTGGTCATCCAACTTTGGCTCAGGTCTTGATCTCACGGTTCTAGGGTTCAAGTCCCATGTCAGGCTCTGCACTGGCAGCTCAGAGCCTGGAGCCTGCTTCAGATTCTGTGTCTCTCTCTCTGCCCCTCCCTGCTCGTGCTCTCTCTCCCTCTCTCTTCCAAAAATAAATAAATAAACATTAAAAAAAATATGTAGTATGCAGGAGGGGAAACTTTCTTGGGTGCTGGTGGAGATTTCTTAACCCCTGATGTCACATTATGCAGACTGTGTGTAATGGCAATGTACAGAATATATTTATATTTCAGGTGTTATTACAAACATACATGCACATCAAGTTTTTAAATTTATATGTGTTCTTGTCCATTTCTTCAAGGATCATACGTGGTGTTCAGTACAGAGTTGCTGAGTAAATGCTTGATTATGGGGATGGTTTCCAGAAATTGAGCCTAATGAATGGCAGTGATTGTCTGATCCCCACTGGTGATGGACCCCTCCATTTCTCCCTCTCTCCTGGTTCCTTTACTTATTTTTTAATGTTTATTTTTGAAAGAGACAGAGACAGAGCATGAGTGGGGAGGGGCAGAGAGAAAGGGAGACACAGAATCTGAGGAAGGTCCAGGCTTGGAGTTATCACCAGGGCTCAAACCCACAAACCGGGAGACTGTGACCCGAGCCAAACTCAGATGCTCGACCAACTGAGCCACCCAGGTATCCCTCTCCTGGTTCCTTTAGGTTGTTATTCTGAAACTTCCTTCCTCTCTTCTTCATTTTGCCCTTCTCTATGATTCTAATTGTTTTTCAGAGTTGGCAGCAGTCATCCGTGGTGGCCTTTGGCTGTGAATCAAAATTATAACAGTTCTCAAGGTGCTTCATGCTCAATTTCTGACCCTTTTCCCCCACAGAAAAACAAAAGAGGTGACTTCCTCTCATTTAATAAGCACCATCTGAATCTCTTAGCTTCAATTCATAATTTTACATTAATGCCAATAAATATCTGTTAATGTGGGTGAGGGTTTCTGGAGGGAACAGAGTAGTAATCTCAAGTGATTATTTATAGATTTCCAGATGTTTTTCTGACTCCTTGGCCTCCTTGTGGGGTGTAAGGTTACAGCACTGACGTGGCCCACTTCCCAGTAGTACAGGTCCCCTCCTCTCATGGAGAAAAATATCCCTTCTGCTCCACTGAAGATTCCTTTCAAATCCACAAATAGATGTTTCACGTGGACAAGGTGTGGAGAAAATGGAGAAAGAAAAGAAACCAGGAAGAAGCTAGAGAAAAGTTGGATTTGAATTGTGAATCAAATATTGAGTCCTCAACTTAATTTGTAGAAAGTGTCCCTTGATCTGTTAAAATCAATGTTTTAAAAATGCTAACTAGAGGAAGTGCAGGAATTAGTATCTTATCAGTAGCTAGGTAACAGATTGATAGGATTGGTTTGGGGACCACAAGACTGAGTGAACAGAAGTGGTAAAACCAAGACTTTCAACCTGACTCGATGTCCTATAGGACTTGGCGTATTGGAGAAGTGCGGCCACTGAGGTATATGGCTGTGCACAGCCCCACAGCTGGGGTCAGGCTCTTTTTCCCCGGCCCCCTGCTTTCTTGGTTGGAATAAACCTTTTCCTTGCCTCTGGGGGAGAGCCCTTAGTGCAAACCTGCCTGGTTTCCTCCCTGCCTGGCCTCTAGACTGATCATCTTTTTATACTTTCTGGATACTTGAACTCAGGACTAGTTTTCTTTCTGTCTAAATGGTATTTTTATACACGGTGTTGGCTAAGGTTCAAGGTTCATTTTTTCCTATAAAGATACCTAGTTGTTCAACCACAATGGTTGAAAAGAGAAGCTCTTGTTTTCCCAAAAGGAATATACATGTTTTGCTTTTAATTTCAATAATACATGAACTTTGCACAAAATTCAGTGCTATAGAGAAAGTTAATGATCCCCTAACATCTCTCTTGCAAGAGATAGCCACTGTCAATGTTTTTCATATATGCTACAGACTGCATTATTTATGTATTTATTTATATAATACATGTACACAAACACACACATAGGCACACATATGTGCACACACACAGACACACACATGCAAGACAATATTGCCTAGTGGTTATAGAATCCAGAGACAAGTTGTTCAGATTCAAATCTCATCTGTAAACTTGCAAGTAACTTAATCTCCCTGAGATCTCCTCTCCCTTAATCTCCTCTCTTTTCCTATCTGTAATCGAGAAAATAATATCTACTTCCTAAGGTTGTTTTTAGGAAAAGCCCTTTGGAAATGCCTAATACATGGTAAAGAATGTGTTAGTATTAGCTAATGCTATAAGATGTTCTTTAACTGCTTTGTCACTTATTAATAATTCATAGAACTCTTCCCATAATATTTTAGGGATATTTGTCTTATTTTTTAAAATACCTATTCTGTCCTATATCTTACTCTATTCTATTTATTCTAAAAAGCCTATTCCATATTTTATTCAGTGTCCATCTCTAGCATTTAGGTGCGGCATCGAGACCAGCACCATAATGTCTTAATTACTATGCCTTTTTACCATGTTTTAATACCACACTTTTTTTTTAACATTTAAGTATTCTAATATAGTATTTCTTTCCTTTGCAATTATGTTGATCATTTTTCTTTTTAGTGATTACATCCTAGGCAAGGATTTGGTAAATATTAATTAATATTTTCTTCATTATGAGAATACATTTTAAGTTTGTTAGGAAAAACGTATACCAGCATTAAGTTTCTAAATATTCCAACTATATACTATTTGAAAGAAGTACCTAAAACAAAATGCTTCAGAAATTTAAAAATAAAAGGAAAGGAGAATGTATGTTTTTGTTTTGTTTTGTTTTGTTTTTTAATTAGCAGAGGGGCACCTGGGTGGCTCAGTCAGTTGAGCATCCAACTCTTGATTTCAGCTCAGGTCATGATTCCAGGATTGTGGGATCAAGCCCTGCATCAGACCCTGCGCTGAGCATGGAGCCTGCTTAGGATTCTCTCTCTCTCCCCATCTCTCTCTTTCCCTCTGCCCCTCTCCCCTGCTCGTGCTCTCTCTTTCTCTTTCTAAAAAAAGAATAAATAAACAAATAGATAGATAGATAGATATTAGCAGTGAATAAAGTAAAATTGATGCTGAATTCATTGAATAGGATGAAGAGAATAATTTTATGTCAATAAATGCCTATAATATACAATAAGAGTAAAATAAATTGGATCATGTGGAGCACTTATGTAGAGATGGAAAAAGAAAACAATTCTCCAAAGGGAAGGAATGGGGGTAGTAAATATATGGCCACTGAAAGAATCAGTATGAGTTCTCTAGCCAGTTGAATTGGTGCCTAATCATGATAGCTACTTCACATGTTACCAGAATTCAAGGCGGGAATGTGCTGTTGCAAAGAGTAACATGATGTATAAAATCCCCAATCACTATTCCTCCCTGTATGATATTCTTAGAAATTAAAAAACATACACTCAGGAAAAGATTTCAGAAGAGAGAAGAAGACTGCTTTGCCTGGGAAAAAAAAATGGAGCTGCTTTTCTGTAATTCCTTGTGATTTGAGAGCAAATCACCAGCTGTTCAAAGTCTGAAAATGAAGAACCTCCAGGAATGTCCTCGGCCTGTCGGGAGGATGATGGCTCAGCAATGCTGCTCACAGACCAGGAGACCTCTGTCTGCTTTGCAACCTTCCCCAAAGTCTAGAAATGGTATAAACATAAAACCAGTGACAGCACATGGTCAGGCCTTTACTGAGGAAATGTGGCTATGCGTACTAGCTGGTATTCTTGGTAACTAAATGTCTTTGGAAATCATTCCCCAAGAGTTCTAAGAAGAGATTGGGTCATTCTCTTATCTTTTCCATGTGGCAACATTCCCAAGGGTGCTATGAGAGAAGAAATATTATAGTAAAAGTAATTTTCTAAACAATACTCTGAAGGACATCAGGGCAAGGGCATACTTAACAAAAGTGTTTCTTGCCTTCTAATGTAAAGTTGAAATTTAGGCCTATATTTTCAGGATGGCTTAATAGGGAAAGACCTATAGTCTTACAGAGTACAGAATACACTCAGATGTCCTCCCCCCACCCCCCCACCCCCCCGCTTTCCAATAAGAAAGCAGAACTCCAGCCTGATGGAACAGTTAAATTTGAAAACAGACTATTTTTAAATGGAGCTTTCCTTCTTCATTACCCTCCTAATGAAAAACAGTAAGCATAGGTAACCACAATTTGTATGTGGAAGATAATTAAAATGTTCATGGACTCATACTACATCCAGTAAATATGCCTTTAAATATTTTACTTATTTCTTTCTCTCTCTCTCTCTCTCTCTCTCTCTCTCTCTCTCTCTCTCCCTCTCTTTTGCCTTTCTCCTTTGGAAAAAATCAGTTTCCAATTACTGAACCCATATTTAGGCAAATTCAATTAATCTATATATAGTTTGGATGCAGTAGGAGAACCCCCACCCTGGAGAGATTTGAATGCTAAAGCCATTTAGGAGAAAAGTCTCCATTTAGTTTCTCTTTAAATATGTCTTTATGTTTACCATGACTGATGAGCTTTTTATCGAAAAGGCGGGTGCTTCCAGGTAAGGAAATTCCACATAAAGTCACAGAAATCTGAGAAGGGAGGTTGAAAGCAGGGAACTGAATGAGGAAGGTAATATCAGAGTGAGGAAGGTAATATCAGAGTCCCCTACTGATGAAAACGTGCCCAGGAATCACCTGTTCAGATGCTCAGAATCCCGCAACCCTGGAGTGTCCCGGGAGCAACAGTTACAAATCCAGTCCAAAACAGAGTAAATTAGTAACCCTTAGTGCAAATAGCACCAGCGGAAGAATTAACATAACTTGAACCAAACTGTTGTGCTTTCAGCAAACTGGCAAAAATCAAGACTGCCCCTCACATGCAAACCAGACAACTTCCTCTTGCCTCTTGATAAATGTGCAACAACTTACAGCTCACAAAACCACATATCAGTATTGAGATAAGCAAACTTTCTAGCCTGAAGTGTCTACAGTTGCACCTTTAAAGACAGACTTCAAGATTTGCTGGGGTTTTTCCCCCTTTTTTTAGTTATCACTATGAAACAGAAACGTTTGCTGAGTTAAAGGTACTGTATGTGACTTCCTCTCATTAGTCATCTCAGCACCTGCCTCATCCGATGTCAGCACAGGATTCTGCTCTTCCTCGCCCTTTCATCTGCGACAGAATTCCAGCCAACAATCAAGAACACAACGTGGTTCTTGGCAACCCCAAGGCCCAGATGCTGAATAATTTTTTACAGTTAACTCATTACTAATGGTATTCTCATACCCACACTTTTGAGGCAGCCTGTGACCGTGAAACCCGCTCATGGATAGTTAATTATTGTCTTTCCAAATTCGTAAAGTTGCAGCGGAAGTAGCTGCGTGCAGGAAGAGTTCAGATCACGCTGACTACGCAGCTTACATGGTGAGACTCCCAACTCGGTGCTTTTATGGCAAACAGGTGATTATTTCTCAAGTACGTATGCCATGAGCACTCGTGTAAGCAATGCTCTGCTTCTTGAGAGAAATAAAATATTTTCTCTAGAACTGAAACTTCTTTAGAACAGCAAGTAAAAAGCAATCATGTTTTTGAGGTATCGTTCCTCGTTTGTTTATTCTTCTAACTGGGTTTACGATGCTACCTTAAGCGAGTGAATTAAAATGCTTTATGCTTCCATAATACCTTCGTTTCAATGACTTTAAAGTGGGAACATACTGTGCGCTGACAACCTACAGAGGCAGAGTAATATAAGTAAATGATTACTCGGTCTGAAAGGCAAACTGAGGCAAAGGGAGAATTTAATCAGTGCTACACATTAACTTGGAGGACTGTTCATAATTATTGCAATTAAGACATTTTACCCTCCCAACAAGATGACAAATACTGTAGTAACTGCTGATAACTCAGTGCAGCCTCTCTCCCTTTGGTGTCTGGAATGCAGCACCAGAACTCTCCACGACACAGCCCCCGGGGCACCGACGCAGCCCCAGCAAGCCACGGGACCTATTTGCTCTCTCCCTGTCGTGTTCGTGCCCACAAAGAAGGAGGGTGCCATGTTTTTCAGTTGTTCAGACACTTGTTTATGATCGGCCACTAGACGGTACCTATGAATTGACATTCGTCCATGATGTTGACTTTTTAATTGATTTGAGGGATCTGAAAACAGTTGAATTGTTGAACTGTCAGATATAACATAAGTGATTTATTCCCAATGTCTCTGTGACCAAGATCAAAACAGAGCCAAGGAGCCTTTTCTTCTGTTGTGACTTAAAGCATTTAATGGTTCAAACGGTGAGTCTTAAGAGACTCTCTCGTTACTGCTTTCTTTCTCTTTTATGACTGTCAGTGTCCCAGAAATAATCGAGTAGATCGTTGGATGAATTCGATGAGCTCCCTTAGTTGTGTAGTGTATCAGAATAGCTTCTACCTCCCTCTTCCTTGCTTATCCCAATTTAGCATCATCAATATTTTTAATAGTGAGTCTATGAGTGAGTAACTCTATAGACCTATTACTTCAAAGTCTTGGGCTATGATAGTAGTATGGTCTAGGGCAGCCTCCAGGACCCGACTACTTGGGTCTGAATTCTGCTGTCGCTTAACAGCTGTGTAAACAAGTTACCTAATGGAGATAATAATAGTACACATCTTGTTGGGTTGTTCTGAGAATTAATTGTATTAATATGTGTAAAGAGTTTCGAAGAGCCTGGCACATAGTAAGCACCACGGAAGTGCTAGCTATTATTAGTTTGCACCTCTAATTCCACTTACTTCTAGCCTCTCACCAGAGAACCACCAATCATAAGGAACAGTTGCTCACACTCAAGGAGAATGTGGAAATGGATCAATGATGAAAATAAATCCACCCCCACTTGCAGAACAATAGAATAACCTCTTTAGTGATGGTGACCTGAAGCATTGCCATTACTTCCACATGTACGTTTGCACACTTACATTAATCGTGCATGTGTATGTTCACATGTGATGAAGATAGAACTTGACAAGTAGGAGCTAAAATGCCAATTAAATTTTTTAAACATCTGTCTTCATAGAAAAATTGTTTAAATAATTCTATCTTTTTTAGAAGTTTATTTATTTTGAGAGAGAGAGAGAGAGAGAGAGAGAATGAATGGGGGAAGGGCAGAGAGAATCCCAAGAAGGCTCCACGCTATCAGCACAGAGCCTGACACAAGGCTCAAATTCACAAACTGTGAGATCAAGACCTGAGCCGAAGTCCAGAGTCCGTTGCTTAACCAACTGAGCCACCCAGACGTCCCAACAATTCTAACTTTTAAATCTGGGTAGAAAAGTTGATATTTTCTTTTTAAAATGGTTTGCATTTTTGCATATGTGCAAGTGATGTATTTTGCATGTATACATTTATATGTATGCAAAATATTTGCATCATCTTTGTACATGTCACAGTAATCATGATTCTTTCAATGTAATTTCATCAACATTTTTGAAATTAAACTTTTCAGTTTAAAATTTTCACTGAACTGAATTGTTTGTGAAATTATAGTCTGAATTTATGATTTATATAGCCTAGCCTCTTAAGAGCAACATCAAATTAGGAAGTAAAATAATACAATCTTTTTGAAATATACATAATCCACAAATGAAAGAAGAATTAAGGTTACAATGCCTGAATTAAAACAATATATACCATCCAGTTAACGTTTAGGAAAACTGGCTCACTTCACAACTAGTTATAATTCTACGAGGGAATTGGTGACCCTATTTGATTTTCAAAATAGCCCTTGACCTAATTCCATTTATTTTAAACTACATTTTGAAAAGGGGACATTGTGAACAAAAAGAATTAGCATTACACTATTTTCTAAAAGAAAAACAAACTACTGAAACAGTGATTTTTTTTTCCACACATGTACCACACGTGCACACACAGTTTTTCAAAATTTAAGGTGTTTTTTAATACATTTCCTAGTTAAAATGAATTGCATTAGTTTTGGGAAATGTAATGCCAAACTTAAAAATTATACAAGCATTATTCATCCAAGCCATCAAAGATAGGTTAAAAAGAGGGGGCGCCTGTGTGACTCAGTTGGTTGAGCGTCCAACTTCAGCTCAGGTCATGATCTCACGGTTCATGAGTTTGAGCCCCGCGTCGGGCTCTGTGCTGACAGCTCAGAGCCTAGAGCCTGCTTTGGATTCTCTGTCTCCCTCTTTCTCTGCTCCTAACCCACTTGCATTCTGTCTCTGTCTGTCTCAAAAATAAATAAACATTAAAGAAATTAAAAAATAAAAAAAAGAAATAACGAGCCTAAAATGGAAGTCACTTGTGCTAAGCCCAACAAGATTTAATACCTATCCTAACTTCAGAATCAACCTTCCTCAGAAATGCAGTTCTCACCCATCAGTCTGCAATTTTCTGATTGGGACCAATGCTGTAATCTGCCACACAAGTCCACTGATCCCCCAAAGGAAGATGTGGTAATCCCACTAACAGACTCTTTGGTCCCACCAAGGAAGATGACCTCACCCAAAACAATTCTTTTTTTGTGACTTCCTTGTCCTACCTTTAAAAACCTTTCCCTTTCTGTAACCATTTAGAGTGGTTTTGTATTTCTAGGTGAGATGCTGCCTGATTCACAAATCCTTCAATAAAGTAATTAGATCTTTAAATTTAATTTCATTGAATTTTTGTTATTTAACATATTTGTACATAAAATTGTACAATATGGAGATTAAGTTTACTTTCCGTTATTTTAATTCTTCTAGTTACAGTTTTCATACACATTTAGAAGTACTTTCTTTGGGGGCGCCTGGATGGCTCAGTTGGTTAAGTGTCTGACTCTTGATTTTGCTCAGGTCATGATCTCATGGTTCCTGAGATCAAGCCCCACGTTGGGCTGTGTGCTGACAGACAGGGGCTCTGCCCCTCCCCTGTTCATGCTCTCTCTCTCCCTCTCAAAATAAATAAACATTAAAAAAAGAAATATTTACTTTGCTCTAATTCTCATGTTATCAGGAAGGAAGAATTTCCTCAGCTTTTCCCGATCCTTTTGGCAAGACTAAGAATCAAATTTACATGAGAAAGATTAACAAGAGAAAATCAAATTTAATTTTGTATGCACATGGAATTCACACAGACATGAAAATTCCTAAGACAGTCAGGCAAAATGAGGTATCAATAAGATTATCCTATAATTTTCATCAATTAAAAACCTTTCAAACTATATGATCTTTATCAGAAATAGACATATTTCTATTAGTCATGCAGTCATACATGTATTTCAATTAAACAGAAATATATTTTATAAAAGCATAATACAATTTCACTTCTAGTTGGGGTGTTTTAATTTTGGAGGTTGTATTTAATGGGTTAATCTAATTTGTGATTTTTCCACTATCACACCAAATAATTTGCATTCATTCATTTGATAGCTACAAACTAGGGTCATTGTTTTTCAACCTTGAGGTGGCAAAACAGCAGGACAACCAATTATTTTTCAAATGAAGAGTGCCTCATTAAATTAATATATCATAAAAGAATTCAAGTGCAAAGTGGATTTTTACAAACATGTCATATATATTTAAAACCAAAACACCAAGTCATTTAGAGCATTCTGACAAACTAGAAAAATAAAATCTTTAAAAAACTGCTCATAGGATTTTCATACTTAAAATTAGCTTTCAAAGGCTTTTCATTTATCACTGTTTAGGTTGAAATACAGTGATTCCTTTTACTATAGTCTTAAAGTGAACTAATTGTCAATTCCTTGGTTGGAGGCGAATGCCATGTTCTTAACCTCCCTATTCCTCAAGAGCCAGAGTTTGTTGGGAGTCCTTCTCCCTACAAACTTATCCTAAACCAGAAAACATTTACACAGCACCCAACTTCTTCCGATTTGACTTCATCTCCTTCATAACCTGTCAAATCACACTGTTGCCCAAAATGCAACTTTCTGTAATATCATTGTTCACATACTGGTCATTCTACCCACCTTGCCTCGTCTTTAAATTGTATTATCATACCATTAAAAATTGGTATGAAATGGCGAGAGATCTGTCCATGCCAGCTCAACACTCTTGAAAAGTCCCTCCCTACACCTGGCTTAGATTTCTTATGTTCTTGATATAAAAAGCACCTACTGCTACATTCAGGCGCTCAGGAAGATTTTTGAAGGTCCGCATCTCTTTCTATTCAGAAGCCCATAGGGCCGGTCTGATTACCCTTCATTTCTATACTATTGCCTCATGATTGATTCTCTCTCTCCACACACGTATTCTGCAGCCTCAACTCTCCCTCATCCCTGCTTCCATAATGCAATATTATGATTTATAAATCACATGACAAAATATATTTCTCTTCTATATTTGGACTTTGTCCATGGTTCCTGGCTCACAGCTCCCAAAACCCTTGAACTTTCGTAAACAATACGAGCGATGGAAGCATCTAGCATCTTTTGTTATATATGGTCTCTGGTCCTCAGTTCTTGAAAACTTCAGAACCATATAGGTGAAATGAATGTCTTGTTACTCATAACAACCCTTTCTACCACAACTGGGTCTATGTTAATGAAAGTGACTTTTCAAAGCATCTAAGGATGGGGGCTGTTTGCCAGGGGAACCGACCACAAGTACAGAGTACAAATTTTCAGTCCCATCCTTGATTCCTGGGGAAGGGAGAGGACCCAGAGGTTGAATCCCTCACTAATGGACAACGAGCTAATCAATCATGCTGATGTAATGAAGCCTCCATAAAAACCCAAAAGGAAAGTCCAGAGAGCTTCCAGTTTGAGAAACCAGAATGCTTCCACATGTCACTGTGCTGGTCCCCAAACTCCACAAAGACAACAGCTCCTTTGTTTGGAATCTTGCCCTATGTATCTCTTCACCTGGCTGTTGATTTAATATCTGTTGTAATAAATTGTTAATCTAGTGAGTATGTGGGTTTCCTGGGTTCTGTGAGTCGTTCTAGCAACTGTCCCCACAGAGAGGGTTGTGGCATACCTCTGGTATAGACAGCTGGTAGGAAACACAGGTAATAACCTGGACTTGGAATTGGCATCTTTAGTTGGAGGAAACTGTTGGAACCTCCAATGTGCTGACAGTTGTTCGGAATCACAGGTAACCTGGGTCTGTGATTAGCGTCTGAATTGGAAAGGAGTATTGTGGGACTGAACCCTTTACCGGTGTGATCCGACTCTATCTCCAGGTAGATAGTGTCAGAATTGGGCTGAAGTCTTGGGCACCAGCTGGTATCCAAGCATTACTTGTTGGTATAGAGAAGCCTGCACACAAATATGTTGGGATTGGGGTCAGGAACCTAATTTACACAAGTACATTGGATTATCTATCATTTCCCGAGTTTTGTGGGGATCAAGCAAGGTAAATCAGGTCATTTCTTGACCTTTTTTGTATAAACCTGGGAATTAGATTTCTTGCTTCTGCTGAATTAGTGCTTTTGCGAGACTTTCCAGTTTCTCATTTTTTTTGTTTTTGTTTTTTTTTTTTCTCCTGTCCCATTGCTTCATGGTGCAAGCAACCCAGGGCTGTTATAACAAGATACCATAAACGTGGTCGCTTAAAACACCAGAAACTCATTCCCTCACAGTTTTGAAAGCTAGAAATTCGAGATTAAGTTGTTAATAGTGGCATTCTCTCCCCGAAACCTCCAGGGGAGGGTTTTTCCTTGACTCTTCCAGTTTCTGTTGGTCCTGGGAAGTCCTCAGTTTGTAGCTGTATTACAGCAACCTCAGCCTAGAGCTTTTGGTGGCGTCTCCCTGTGTGTGTCTTCACATGGCCATCTTCTCTCCATGTCTCTGTCTTCTTAAAAGGATACCAGTCATACTGGGCTAAGGGCCCACCTCACCCCAGTATCACTTCATGTTAAATAATCACATTGGCAATGACCTTATTTCCAAGCAAGATTATTTTGGAAGGTACTGGAGGTGAGGACTTCAATATATCTTCTTTAGAGGACACAATTCAACCTGTAACGTTCTTCCTAGTCTGCTTATGCTTTCAAAAAAAAATGTTCTTTACTCTACGTTTAGTGCAGTTTCAGGAGAAAACAAACGTCTTATATGACCACTTGATGGTGTGATTGAATAACAGCAGTGCTCTCTTGAACTCTGAGCCCATAAACTAAAAATGTATAGCTTTTTATTGAATTCCAGTCTCCTAAACATCTTCTCCTCCCTACTTCTACCTATAACATCAGCTCTCAAAATATTGCTAGTTATACATAATTGTTACGGGCACTTGGATTTCATTCCATTAATGTTGATTTGTACTCATACAGAAGTGGAACAACAACTAACATAACATAGAGTCATACGGAATTTTTCAAATTGATTTTACCACTACTCTTTCCAAAGAAAATGTTTGAGATGGCCATAATGTAGCACAGACTCCAAGTTTTCAGAGGGAAGACAAATTTTGTGTTAATGTAATAGAATTTTGATCTAGCAAACCACTGACTTAAACGCTGCTCTTGTTCCATGCCCCTCTCTTAGTCTAGGTAGTGAGAAGGACTGGTCTCTAGGTAATGATATATAACAGAGGCATGGCAGAAGTAATAGCACAAAAGTGCTCACATTATAAAGAAGCTTTAACATCAAATATAGGTGATGGAAAAGATATTTAAGCACACCATGAGTATAAATGCTGCTAATGATGGGTCACTTCTTCAATGGCTCTATTCCAAAGTGTATCACCGTATTAATCAAATACTTGGTATTATCTGCACACTGATTATTACTAAGAGACTAGTATGTCAAAATAAGATCTTACTGTAGTCATTAATGAATCTCCTGGCTAAAGTGGCACTTCAGTAAATTACCTGTGAGAAGTAAGGCTATAGTCAAAGAAGACTCATGGCTGACTCAGCGCCAGCTCCTTGGTGACATTTGGGAAGATAGCTCACAAATGTTATAAAGATTAGATATTTACACAAAATAACAAATATAAAACTGGCTTGTGTGTTGCCTACATGAAATAAGTGCTCATTAAGAGCTATCACTTTAGGGGCACCTGGGTGACTCCATTTGTTGAGTGTCCAACTCCTGATTTCAGCTCAGGTCATTATCCCAGGGTTGTGGGATGGAGTCCCACATCAGGCTCGGCGCGGAGAGTGGACCCTGATTGGTATTCTCTCTGTCTTTCCCTCTGTCCCTCTCGCCTACTTGTGCTTTCTTTCTCTCTCTAAAATAAAAACTAAAATAAACTAAAAGAGCTATCACTTTTTATAACATTCAGCTGAGTGCCAGGCACAGTTCTGTGCACTTTTCTGAATACTTTTGTATATTTAATTTTTTTATCCTTTGTATACCACATATGTTCACATTCAAAAGTGATCAAATTGAAACTACCACTACATGCATCATTTTGAGAAATTTATAATTATATATTTTAGATACATGTAAATGAAATAATTGTAAATAGCATTAGTCCAACTACATCTTGAAAAGATTTTTGCCAAAGCATTCTCTCTCTCCCCCTCTCTCTCTATATATATATATATAGAGAGAGAGAGAGAGGGAGAGAGAGGGAGAGAGAGTTGTCTTTCTTACTTTTAAGGGATTTCAGAAAAAGTGATGTTTCTTTAGCAATGTTCTATTGATTCGTGATTCTTAATCTTTAGCATGCATCAGAATCACCTGGAGGGCTTGTTAAAATAGTTTCTATTTCATTAGTTCTACAGTAGGGCTCAAAAAACTGTATTTTTAGTAAGTTCTCATAACACGTTCCCAAATGAAGCTGTTGGTCTAATGACAGCAATTTAAGAATCATTGCTTATAGGTCAATGATTATCAGGAGGCAAGGAATTCTTCCTTAATTCTAAATGTCTCTCTGACTCATGTTCTAAACTTATATCTAAGAAAAAAATAATACGTTTGAGTGACTCCCACCTGTAAGCTCTCTGATTTATTTTGAAATATTGAAACTAAAATCTGTATGGCTATTGAGGAAAGCCTGAAACTCGATGACAATTCCCATTCCCAAAGTATGGAAGATCTCAATACAGGCCCAATTATAAATAGTCCCATGACATGAATTTTGAACATCAAGGGAAGCAAGAAGTTCTTTGCAGCCAAGAGGAATCAATCCTGCTTTGTTCTGGATAGACAGTACATCCATTCAGGAACGTTATCCCTGAACATATTAGTATTTGACTTACAACTGATACCGGCAGGTACATTTGGATCATCCCAGGCGAATCATCTAAATTAAAGCTGTACAAATCCCATTGTGTACTTTTAAAATTTGTTCTCAGTAACATATGGATTACTTTCTTGTAAAGAATATGTTTTACTAGGGGCGCCTGGGTGGCACAGTCGGTTAGGCGTCCGGCTTCGGCTCAGTCCATGATCTCACAGTTAGTGAGTTCAAGCCCCGCGTTGGGCTCTGTGCTGACAGCTCAGAGCCTGGAGCCTGCTTCCGATTCTGTGTCTCCGTCTCTCTCTGACCCTCCCCCACTCACACTCTGTCTCTGTCTGTCTCTCTCTCAAGAATAAAGATTAGGGGCGCCTGGGTGGCTCAGTCGGTTGAGCGTCCGACTTCGGCTCAGGTCACGATCTCACGGTCCATGGGTTCGAGCCCCGCGTCAGGCTCTGGGCTGAGGGCTCAGAGCCTGGAGCCTTCTGATTCTGTGTCTCCCTCTCTCTCTCTGCCCCTCCCCTGTTCATGCTCTGTCTCTCTCTGTCTCAAAAATAAATAAATGTTAAAAAAAAAAATTAAGGGGCGCCTGGGTGGCGCAGTCGGTTAAGCGTCCGACTTCAGCCAGGTCACGATCTCGCGGTCCGTGAGTTCGAGCCCCGCGTCAGGCTCTGGGCTGATGGCTCGGAGCCTGGAGCCTGTTTCCGATTCTGTGTCTCCCTCTCTCTCTGCCCCTCCCCCGTTCATGCTCTGTCTCTCTCTGTCCCAAAAATAAATAAAAAACGTTGAAAAAAAAAAAAAAAAAAAAAAAAAAAATTAAAAGAATAAAGATTTTTAAAAAGTTTAGAAAAGAATATGTTTTACTATTCAAAAAACTTAGGCTGTAATTGATTCATCATTGTACACAAAATATATTTTTCACTGAAGTAGAGTCAAATTTCAAAGCTGTTTCATTTTCTAACCCCAAATTTGATAAGATAGAGGTAAAAAAGAGAAGGCACAGTATTTGTCTTTGCCAAGAAGTCAAGCATTCAGCTTAGGACCATCACTGAAAGAGCCGGCAGCCACACATCACATGCATGAAGCAAATTTTCTGTTCTAAAAAATTGACATTTTTATCTGTAAGGGTAGAATAGGATGAAAATTCACATATGGTAAGAGTGCAAAGAACAAAAAGTTCCTTTCCCTATTGTTCAAAACATATTTCATTTTGTTCCTGAGTGCCTTTCCCTCTGATGACAGGCTTAGAAGAATGATTTAAACTTCATAACTAAAACGAACTTGCTCTCTTTTGGCTAAATATGGGGCCAGGTCAAAGTTTAATCTCCCTCCCAGGCTCTTTCTCCTCAAGGGGTCTCCCAGCCCTGCCTGGCAGAGGAAAGCTAGTGTTCTCATGGCCTGGGATTATCAGAGGTTCAGATGCTCTCCTGAATGAACTTGTCTTGCCAGGCTTGTCTCTGGGCCCCTGCTCACAACCCCTAATAACAGTGTGTCCGTGGCTGATATAAATTGTGAATGACTTCCGTGGCCAGGAAACGGCAGGGTAACTGCCTCCAAAGGCATCAACCCCCTCTCGTTGTTGGCCAGCCTCCCCTCACTGGCACTGCAGAATTCCTCACATGTAGCCACAACTGTTTTGTAGCAGCTTTCAGCCTCATTTTATCCTCCTTGATCTTGTATAAAGGCCTCAGGCTATGAAGGCGTCTGTGGAAGCGACACATTTCACGGAGAGCCGAGATTCACTATGTGCATCATCTCGAATCCTTCTGTCTCCTAAACATGCCACACCACCGCTTCCTTTGCCTGCAGAAGCTCTGAGTGGGATGCCGGAGAGGAGGCTCCCTGAGAGGCTAACCTCCTCCCTGAGATTCCTAACTGCCCCCCGGACTTTCTCCTTAGGGCTGTGAGGGCTGCTGCTTTCCTGAGGGGCAAGAAACAGGTGCATCTTGTCCTCATTTTCTCTGAGTCTTGGCCTTCTCCACACTTCACCGTTACAAAAACACCTCGTGAACATTGGCTAAGAGTAGAACTTAAGTGTTCTCACCAAACGAAAACATGCAATTTTTAAAAAATGATTTTTTTCTCCTTTTTTTAAAGTGTATTTATCTATTTCAAGGGGAGGAGGGGAAGAGAGAGAGGGAGAGAGAGAATCCCAAGCAGGCTCCGTGCTGTCAGGGGCTCAATCCCATGAACCGTGAGATCATGTCCTGAGCTGAAACCAAGAGTGGGGCGCTTAACCGACTGAGCCACCAGGTGCCCCTACTTTCTTTTCTTTTTTAAAAAAACACTTCATGTTTAACCTGGGCATATCTTGAGTTCTGACTAGCTATGGCTTAAAATCTCAGTTCAGGTCACCATCTTTTCTCTTGATATGCAAAGGAAAGCTTTTAAAATTTAGGCAAGTTTTTTCTTCTAACACAGCAAGGCTCAGAACTATTGCCTGTTGTTGGGCTGTAAGATCCTCTTTCGTCAGTTTGAAGTTGAAATTAACTATTTTTGCCTTCACTAATTATTATGATCCTTATCTTCCTGAGATAATAGATACCTCTGGCTGAAAGGGGGGAAAAAGATCAAATTCAAATGGGTATGAAAAGAAAAAGTGCATTAATTTTTTAAATTCCCTATTGAACTGACAATGTTGTAGGAATATTTTATTAAAAAACAATGAGGCCAGGGACACACAGAGGTAGGATCACCATCATCTGAAGACTGCTTTTAGCCCTTCAGGGTAAGAAATTTTTAATTGCATTAGTTTACTCAAAGACATCCAGAATTCATAAATTAATTCTCACAATTTAAACCCATAAAAAGCTCACTTTGAAACCATAAAGCTAATGTTATTATTCATAATGTGATACATATCTTCTTTGTCACCCACCACCTGCAATCTTAAGAGGAAGGGTCCACAGAGACTAAAACTACACAAGTAAATAACTATTTATAATAGATTTACAGCAAAATCTGATATTTTTAACTTTAGATTTGTCATTATCTGAACACTTTTAATATATACACAATATGTGACTAAGCAATAAGATTTAAGTAATGTTGAGTAATAGATATAACTATGGATATGCCCTGAAATGTTATTGTCTATGAATCAGGAAGCTAAATCAGCTCTCAGGCATTTTTCTATTCCATTCCTATAAGTATAAATTACTATCAAGAAATCTGATATTCTTGGGGCACCTGGGTGGCTCAGTTGAGCATCCAACTCTTGATTTTGGCTCATGATCCCAGGGTCATGGGATTGAGCCTCACATATGCTTAAGATTCTCTCTCTCCCTCTTCTCCCTTCCCCCCACCCCGCTCTCTCTTAAAAAAAAGTTTAAAAGAAATCTGATGTCCTATTTCATACTATTAAATATGTTACCTAATTTTGTATTAAACATTTTTCATGTTTGGGGATATTCACTGCAGTAAAGTAAAGGAGAAATAGTATCTCAGCCTATACACAATTACTTAATGGTAGATCTGTGATTACATGCTACTCTGATATTGCTTATTATCTTCATTTTTTTAATTGAATACATTTAAGAAAAGGAAATAAGGCGAGTATCTCTGCTCTTACCACTTCTATTCAATGTTGTAGTAGAGATCCTAATCATTGCATTAAGGCAAAGGGGGAAAAGGCATAAAAATGGGAAGGGAAGGGGCGCCTGGGTGACTCGGTTAAGCATCTGACTTCCGCTCAGGTCATGATCGCTCAGTTTGTGAGTTCGAGCTTCGCATCAGGCTATGTGCTGACAGCTTAGAGCCTAGAGTCCACTTCAGATTCTGTCTCCCTCTCTCTCTGCCCCTTCCCCATTCGTGCCCTGTCTCTCTCTCAAAAATGAATAAACATTCTTAAAAAATGGGAAGGGAAGAAATTAACAGCTTTTAGTCACAGATGACACGATCATTTAAATAGAAAGTCCCAAGTGATCTACAAAAAAGGTAATAACTTGGGGCACCTGGGTGGCTTAGTTGGTTGGGCGTCGGACTTCGGCTCAGGTCATGATCTCAGGGTCAGTGGGTTCGAGCCCCGCATTGGGCTCTGTGCTGTCAGTTCAGAACCTGGAGCCTCCTTGGATTCTGTGTCTCCCTCTCTCTCTCTCTGCCCCTCCCCCACTCACTCTCTGTCTCTCAAAAAATGAATAAACGTTTAAAAAAAAAGGTAATAACTAGAACTGATAAGTGAATTTAATAATGTTGAATAATAAAAGTCAAAATGCAAAAATCAAATGTTTTGCATATACTGCCAAGGCATACTTAGAAACTAAAAAATTTTTAAATAGTGCCACTTACAGTAAGATCATAAAATATGGAATTCTAAGGTATAACCTAACAGAATAATTTCAAAGTCCGCAAACTGAAAATTGTAAAAATTAATGGGAAAATTTTAGAAAAGAAAATCTTTTTACATTGGGTTACAGAAAAAGTCCTTAGAAACAAAAAAGCATGTGCCATTAAAGAGAGCAAAACTTAATAAATTGGACTTCAACAATATTAACATTTCCTTCTTTTTAAGAACACTGTTAAGAAAATGAAAGGACACCACAGCCTGGGAGAAAATATCTGCAAAATACACATGACAGCAGCCAAAGAGCAGTAGGATTGTGAGGTCATAGATCTGGCTAGTGAAGAGGGAAGACAAAAAGGAAGTGAAGAGTGATCAAAAGATTAAAAAGGAAGAATAAGTGGGTAGGGTTAGCTAGCAAGGTGGCACTTTATGTATGCTAAATGCAGAGCTGCACGGTCATGCTTCTCTTTCCAACTTACACTTGTGTCTTTTTCTGTCATAGATTCAGGGATGACTGGCAGCTCATTATCTTCAGGTGAAGGGAGTTGTGTCATGGCTATTGAGAAAAGTTAATGGGAAAGCATTACATAAAGTCTGTAGAGGTAAAAGTCACATTTTATGGTTACCTTATAGTCAATAGGCATGTTTTTACTTACAAAACAGGTAGTGAGTAGAAGTGAAATCTACAAGTTCATAGCATGGTATAACAAAATAGAATGGCATATGGATCTGAACATTTGATTCAGCACAAATGAAATGCAGAAAACATGACTGACCAGATTCGACGTGGTTCTCATGACCTAGTTCACTTAGAAAAGCACACTCGTATTCAGGAAGGATCTTTAATCCTTTCTTCCCTTAACTTATTTAAAAAGTAACTGTATAAAACAATATGTACAGGGGCACCTGGGGGGCTCAGTTGGTTAAGCATCTGACTCTTGATTTCAGCTCAGGTTATGATCTCGTGGTTCATAAGTTCAAGCCTGGCATTGAGCTCCAAGCTGACCGTGCAGATTCTGCCCTGCTTGGATTCTCTCTCCCTCTCTCTGCCTCTCTCTCTTTCTCTCTCTCTCTCTGTGTGTCCCAAAATAAATAAGTAAACCTTAAAACGATATGTATATAATTGTACTCTTGAGGCTTTAACATATGGAACTATAATATATTTGAAAATAACTCAAAAGAAAGAGGGCAAGGGCAAAGCTATATTGAAGTAAGAAAATAACACTACATGACTCCACATTAACAAATGAAAAGAACCAGAAAAAGTAAACAGGTAGGTTAATATTATTCAATAAAATGAACATGTTGGCTCAGCCATTTCAGCTCAAAAGAAAGGTAGTAATTACAGTGAAGTTTGGGCACTGCGTTGGGCACTGCAGATAGAATGTTGATTAAGACCAAATCCCATCTCACTGGTATACGAATAAACAGTCGCTTAATAATGTGGTGTTTCTGTAACAGAGCATGTGCAGCGTGATCTACTTCAAGTGGAAAAGTTTTTATACTCGTTCCTTTTCTAGGATAAGCATGAGATAATAATTAGTTTTCTTTCTCAGAGAGGAATAGAAAATGAATTTTCTAGGTCATGAATTTGTTTAATGACAAAGCATGTTCTCTCTAATATTGTATGTTTATTCCAAAAGAACTCTTATCAAAAGTCTTTCTTCTTTATAAAAATAGATGCTCCATGTTGAATGAGTCCCTATCATTGTTCGGAGCATTTATCTAACGAGGTCAATTAATTTCACTCTTTTTACCAGTCTCATACTATACACTTCTTCTCTAACCCCCATCTTAAAGCAAAATTTTGTATAAGCCCGGAACCACTGCTAAAAAGTCAAGTCAGACGTCTCAATAGAGACTTAGTACGGTCAACTTGAATCAGAAGAATCAGGAACATATAAGAGAGTGAAGGAGACTTACTTGCTGATTTTCATTTGTTACCAGTGCTATGATTAGATCAGAAGTTAGTTTCACATATTCAACACGCTTAGTTGAATCTTACTGACTCAGCTGGCTCAGGTTGTGTGAATGACCTCCAATGTTTTGATGTTGCATCTCATTGTTAACCTTCTATTACGTTTATGAATTCGAAATTTATTAAATATGTGCTCTGCGAAGTAATGTATCCAGCAATGAGAAAACCATACATATTTATTTAATGCCTATTATGTCTATTCATTTATTTCACACAAAATTTTGACTGTCTACTTTGTAATAGACACCATTTGAGTCACTAGATACTTATTGATGATGACAACAGTTCTTTCTTTCATAAAACTTATCAACTGGGAAGTTGGGAAGGATAATTAAAAGCTGTAACAGAAAACAAATCAGCATGGATGGATAGTATTCTGTAATAACAATAAGTGAGACTGGTTCTGTGTCTGCTTCCCCTTTTCCTATTTCATCATCTTTAAGAAGCAGCAGGCTCTGGGAGCGTTTGGGTGGCTCAGTTGGTTAAGCATCCCACTTCAGCTCAGGTCATGATCTCATGGTCCGTGAGTTCTAACCCTGCGTTGGGCTCTGTGTTGATAGCTCAGAACCTGAAGCTTGCTAAGAATTCTGTGTCTCCCTCTCTCTCTGCCCCTCCCCAACTCATACTCTGTCTCAAAAATAAATGAACATTAAAAAAATTAAAAAAAAAAAAGAAGCAGCAGGCTCTGTGTTCCTTAATTGATGGGAGGTTTGAGGCAAAGTAGGAGTATATTGCAAAATCTTTTGTACTTTATTCCAAAAGCCTATGCCCACTAATCGTAGTTAAAATTAAGTAAAGGAGATTCTGCGCTCAAAGTCAATAGGTAGTTTTCCCAGGCTGGGAAGGAAGAAAATGATTTAAGGATTTTAGAATGGAGAGTACAAATCACTATTCTATAGCCGCACTCCAAGGATTTGGTCAGACTTGGAGGAGGTGGTAACCTCCTAGTGAAATTAGGGTTTTTAGACTCACCATGTGCCCTGTGCATGACATAAAACATAGGAGCCACCACATTTCAAGGGACCACGATAGGTTTGGATGGACTGATGTTTACAGGCTTGCTCCCTGTCTTTCCCAAGTGCACGTAAGGCTCATAGGTTCTACCATGAAAGAGAAAGGGAAAAAAACTTAGTTATGACCGAGATGGAATTTCTTGCCAAGCAGGTGGGATGTGATAGAGGCTCAATGTCAAAATTAGGATGATTTAAAGGAAATACGAAAAGTGAGTTTGATGAGTGAGTTATATGCTCACTACATAAGAGGCTAAGATATAAATACATAATACAAATTTTGATTACAAAATACAAAGGGGAATGACCAGGATGTGTTGGGATCATCCAACAAGGATTCCTACTAATGGAAAGAAACTTCTGGTACAGGGAAGAGCCTAAGTGAAGAGTCAAACACGGGAAAGCACAAAGCAAGATATTGGAAGAAACCTAGCACAAGGTGTATGAGTCACATAAGATATGGCAAGGCAATGACAGGGGAGGCAGATCCTTCAGGGCTTCATAAGTCATAGTAAGATGCTCATAAATGTAATGGAAAATCAAAGAGGGATTTAGCAGTAGAGCCATTTAACCAACTTAGATTTTTTTAAAGTCACTCTGCTCAATCCAACACAACACCCAAAACACAAATAATCCAATTTAAAAGTGAGCAGAAGAAATGAACAGACACTTCTGCAAAGAAGACATATAAAGAAACAACAAGTGTTGGGGAGGATATGGAGAAAAAGGAAGCCTCTTGCATTATTGTTGGGAATACAAACTGGTGCAACTGTTGTGGAAAACAGTATGGGATTTCCTCAAAAAATGAAAAATAGAACTATCCTATAATCCAGTAACTGCACTACTGGGCATTTAACCCCCAAACGCAAAAACACTAATTCAAAGGGATACGTGCACCTTTATGTTTACTACAGCATTATTTACAATAGACAAACTATGGAAACAGCCCACCCAAGTGTCCATCAATTGATGAAGGGATAAAAAAGATGTGGTATGTGTATACACACACACACACACACACACACATACATATACACTGGAATATTATTCAGCCATAAAAAAGAATGAAATCTTGCCATTTGCAACAACATGGATGGAGCTAGAGAGTATAATGCTAAGCAAAATAAGTCAGAGAAAGGAAAATACCATATGATCTCGCTCATATGTGGCATTTAAGAAACAAAACAAATGAGCAAAGGAAAAGAGAGAGAGAGAGACCAAGAAACAAACTCTTAACTATAGAGAACAAACTGATGGTTACAGAGGGAAGGTGAGTGGAGGGGTGGGGGGAATGGGGGATGGGGATTAAAGAGTACACTTCATGGTGAAAAAAATTTTTTTTTTATTTAGAAAAAGTTACTCTGGGGCACGTGGGTGGCTCAGTCAGTTAAGTGCTGGACTTCAGCTCAGGTCATGATCTCATGGTTTGGGGGTTCAAGCCCTGCGTCAGGCTCTGTGCTGACAGCCCAGGGCCTGGAGCCTGCTTCGGATTCTGTGTCTCCCTTTCTCTCTGCCCCTCCCCCGCTAATGCTCTGTCTCTCTCTCTCTCTCTCAAAAATAATAAGTAGACATTTAAAAATATTCTTAATAAAAAAAGTTACTCTGTTCAGTGATAAATAATCTGGATGGGGCAAAATTGAAAGGGGAGAGCAGTCGGATTTTCAAAAGTCCAGGTGAGAGATGATGGTTACTCTGATTAAGGAATGGTGGCAGCAGAACTGGAGGAAAGTGGGCCAGTATTACATATATATGCAAGCACATGCACACTTACAATTGGGAGTATATAAAACTGTACTAGCTTCAATATGAAGATGACTTAGAATCAATTGAAGAAGACAATATTTTACACAAAATTTAAAAAAAATATAACAGCATATGAGAGATTCAATCTTAGACATATGAACAATGTAGTGTTATTAATTACAGGGAAGGCGGGGGAGGGGCGGTTAAAATGCTGTAGGATGTAAAGAACTTTACAATGTAAACAACCAATTTCAAATGTACTGCTACTCAAAATGGAACATCCCATCCCCAAAGAAGAAATTGACAAATTAGATACTATTCCACGAAATTAAGACAACTTCTTTTTTTAAAAATTTTTGAATATTTATTTAGTTGAGAGAAAGAGCGAGTGAGCAGAGGAGGACAGAGAGAGGTTGACAAAGGATTTGAAGCAGGCTCCAGGCTCCATACTGATAGCAGAGAGCCCAGTGCTGGGCTTGAACTCCTGAAACACAAGATAATGACCTGAGCTGAAGTCAGTTTCTTAACTGACTGAGCCACACAGGTGCCCCAAGACAGCTTGTTAAGTTAATCTTGTGTGTGTGTGTGTGTGTGTGTGTGTGCGCGCGCGCGCACCAATATATATTGCTTTATAACCTTCTTGCAAAAACTGGATCTCAGCTCCTTCAAACAAAACCCCTTTTTAAAAAATGGAATGTGTGTGTTTATACCAATTTGACCTTATAACTCTCTTGAGATCTCAACACCATTAAACAAAACCCACCTTTGAAAGAGAGACATTGTGAAACTTCACTCTGAGATTAAAGTTAACAGGACACTGAATGTTTATGCTGAAACCCTCAATCAGGCGCATTCTGTGTCAAACAAAGGTTCAAAGAGAATAACTCATATAATCATTTCTTTATTAGATTTTTGGTAAACACCCACCATGTAACAGAAAATGTTCTAAAATTATTTTCAGAAGCAGAGAAGAGCTAGGGCAGCATTTCAGTGGACATACATAAGAAAAGCTGACTTATGAGGTAGGTTCTAGACCTTCCTCTGTGAGTCCACATCACTTCATCGTTAGACCTGGATGCTCCTGCTGCTGGAGAGGGATGCCCAGGCGGGGGGAGTTCCTCGAGACCACTTCCGGTTCTAAGACCCATGATGACAATCATTGCTATTACTGGGCATCATCTTACGGGGCAGTACTTCCAAGTACTGACATGTGTGAACTCATTAAATCCTTGCAACCTCAGAGAGAGTCCTACAAATTTTCCTAGTGAGGAGGCTGAAGCACAGAGCAATATGCCCAAGGATATCCCACTTCGATGTTAATCCAGCCCACTCGTCCTCCATCTCATCTTCAACTAGAAATCTGATTCCCCCTGAAATCGTGAAAGATATTTTAATGTGTTTTTAAGTTTATTTATTTATTTTGAGAGAAAGGGAGGAAGGGCGGGCCAGAGGAAGGGCGGAAGGAGAGAGAGAATCCCAAAGAGGCTCTGCACTGTCAGCCCATTTGGGGCTGGATCTCACAAACTGTGAGATTATGAACTGAGACAAAATCAAGAATTGGCCGCTTAATCCACTGAGCCACCCAGGTGCCCCTAATGTTGTTTCTAACTTGTAAAACATCAAGAAAGAAAGTCTATATCTCGTTAGCTCTACACATGTAGTCATGAATGTTGGTTTCTTCACCTACAAATGCAAAGAACAACTCATTGCACAGGTAGTATGTTCCATTTGCCCACATAATTGCATGAGTGCAAACGTCTTTATTTGTCCTTCAGTGAGTGTGCTATATAATTAATGCAAAATCTTCTTACAGGAAAAAATAGTCTTGCGGTGTTTTTCTGGTGACATCTCCATTATAGAATATCAGCATGGAGTTAAATATTTTAATTAATGATTTTATCATACTAATTCCCAAGACTTTTATTTTTGTACTTTTTTGTACAGTGAATTTTGAAAGTTTTCACAAATAAATTTGTCGCTCCCAAAGTAACCACATATAAATATGCCAAAAATTATCCCGAGAGAGTCATTTATTTGAGATTATAATCAAATGGCATCTCAGTTCATACACATGAGGCCATAAAACTTTTTTATCTTTAATGATATTGTTCAGATGTCAGTGCGCCCATCCTTTCACAGCATTTCCTCCATCATGAATGGAGTGTTAACAATGTAGTCTAAAACATCCAATCAAATTGCACACCATTTTGAAGCTTTAACAAGTCCTCTTTTCTTGAGAATTGATATTGTAATACAAATGAGGAGTTGAAAACATGTCTTTCCCATTTGATATTTTAAAAACAACCACATATACAATTTTATATGTAATATTATATATATATATATATATATATATATATATATATATATATATAACATTAAGTTTGGACGTGATTGAACTTCTGTCCCTGGTAATTTAAAACCTAAACTCATAATCCCCTGGATCAGGCAGACATGTAGATAATTAGAAACGGTCATATATAGGGTGGACATTTTATTTAAGTAATGTGAAAAGGTAAAACTTCGGTTATCTAATTTCTGATAGGATGATAGAAAGGTTCCCCCTTTTTTCCAACTTGTGGCCACTTCACCAGAATCTGCAAATCTCAGGGATGGAGAGGAACCTGAAACTAGGTATTTTTAACAGGCTTCTCTGGTGACTCTTAAGGCTCAGCAAGCTTGGAAATCATCCATTAGACTATTTGACAATCACAGTTCAGGATTTTGTTAGTGATCTCTTCCACTCTATCACAGATATTTCAAATTCCTACTGTTACTCTGCAAAATATTGCTGAATGGAGGCACACAGTGATGGGCTATGATTTCTTAAAAATCATACAGGGTCTGGTTGGAAGGTAATTTAAAGGTCATTTTATCTAATCTTAAGTGATTTCCCGATATTTTTAATTTTTTCAAATCTAGCCTGACCCTCAGGTTATCACGTACTGCTCATCAATCCCTCCTACAGGTTGGTGCATGAGTCAAACATATGACACTCACCTAATTCAATTAGAGAAGTTAATATATTTTAAAGAAAGCAGTACATTTCAATAGATTCTACAATCGCCAGCCAGTCATTTTTGGCCTACCTTGCTCACGAATATTTTTGGATTGACAGGTGACTATGGTGATTCATGTCTAATTTATATGCTTATTCATTCCCTGAGGCATAAAATAAGCCAAGCTAAGGCTGCAGAATTACAGTGCTTTAGTTATTATCATCAGGGGTTATCCAACATACCATGTCTACAAAAAAAAAACCAAAAAACAAAAAACCTGGAGATAACTATGAAAACTTAATTGGTTAAAGGGATGGCTATTTAAGTAGACAGTTCACATCAGTCTTCAAAATTGCATTTGCTACTAAACATTATTGCTATTATTGATGGATTTTAGGGCAAAACCAACTCTGAATGAGTTAGTCTGTGGTTGAATTGCACAGTATAACTTCATTGTGTTTCAACAAAAATTTTCCTGTAATTCAGAGTCTGAGAGACATTAAGAAGTTCTGTATTGATTCTTTTTTTCCCCTCAAGTAATCAATTCAGGACTCGTGGCCTTTATTTCCCCAACGACTGCAATATCCATAAAAAGATTATTTCTGTGAGTATGAAATTCTGTATACTACAAAATGTCATCAGACATTTTTGAGGGCCATCTGTACTGTTGTCGCTCCAGCAACAGAGGTGGTAAAGAGAATTGACTAGCAGAAACACCAGAAACAAACAAACAAAGAGCCTTGCTGAAAATAAGATGTCTCAGTAAGTCTTCAAAACAGGTGGAATCAATTGGATTCCACATTTCTTCTCTAAATAGGGTAAAACAGGTTTTTTTTATGTTTATTTATTTTTTGAGAGAGTGAGAGAGAGTGTGAGTGGGGAAGGGGCAGAGAGAGAGGGAGACACTGAATCCGAAGCAGGCTCCAGGCTCCGAGCTGTCAGCACAGAGCCGGACACGGGGCTCAAACTCACGAACAGTGAGATCGTGACCTGAGCTGAAGTCAGACGCTTAACCAACTGAGCCACCCACGTGCCCCTGAAACAGTTTGTTTTAATCTTTTTTATTGGCTGGTCCTTTGTTCTTTACCACAGGGGACTGTAAAATGTTATTGCTGAAGGACTCACAGATTATCTCGTCTTAAATCAATGAAGAAATTATAGGCTACCTGATATTGATAGTTCATTCAACAATAAATATTTATTAAGGGGTTACTATGTGCCAGTCAGTGTGCAGGACACTGGAAACAGAGAAATGAACAAAATAAACAAGTCCCCTTTATCCTCATGGGCTTACACTCTAGTGGGAGCAGATAGATAATGAACAAACATGTGATAAGTACCATGAAGCAAAATAAAGTCAGATAGGAGGATGTTTGAGCAAGTTCTGGATGAAATGAAGGGGAAGGCCATGTAGATGTGTACATGTGTCTGCCCCTCAACTAGGATTGATGTGTCTTAAGGGCAGAGGCAAAGTATTAGATGTCTTTGCTCTCCTTTCCCCTCCTCTTAAGACCTTGCATGATAGGGCTCCAAAAATATTTTAACTGCTTTGAAAGTGATTTCCATGGACACCCTGACGGTCACTAGCATTTCTTTCCAGCCCATAAAGCGGAGGCACAACTACTAACTTCATGAGGCAGCAGTGCAAATCCTATCAGGCAAGAATGGCTTCCCAGCGATTCTAGTTAGCTCCACCCATAGGGGAAATTTTATAAAATGAAACAGGAAACCCACATTGACAAACTGGAAAGAAATTCATTTTTCATTGTCTTCAATATCAGATATCAGTTCACCGACTTATCAGCTCCAGGGAGGGACAAATCCCTAGTGTTTTAGTAGTCACAATATTACTGAAACCTGCATAAAAATAATGTAGGGGTGCCTGGGTGCTGGGTGGCTCAATCGTTTGAGCATCCGACTCTGGATTTTGGCTCAGGTAATGATCTCAGCGTGGGGCTCACACTGATCATGGAGCCTGCTTAAGATTCTCTCTCTCTCTCTCTCTCTCTCTCTCTCCCTCCCTCTGCCCATCTCCCCCGTTTGTACTCTCTAAAAATAAAATAATAATAATAATATTGCATATAAGAGTGGTAACACCTACTTGTAAATGGCTTCAATCTGGCAAAACTATGCTATATTTTAAATTCATCCATCAAACACTTGCTGCACACTTCTGATGTGACAGACACTGGAGATGTAATGCAGAAGAGGGTCCCTGCCCTCAACGAGTTTATTTGCAGGTGCGTTTCAGATATAACTTAGTCTCTTCCTCTGGAGGGGCTGATTCTTAGGGGCCTGGTACCACTGCCACCTAGCATTGTTTGAAGGAATAAAAAGTGCTCGGGTAAGAGCCTAGTAAAAGGAGGCCCCAAGCTCCAGTATTTCACTGTCCCAAAGGACAGCAGTTTCCTTTCTTTGGCAGTTCCTGCTCACGCGTCTCTTTGGAGTCAGAGACAAAGGCATTCAGAACTGAGTCCCTTACTGAGCTAAAGGTCCTAGGCAAAGGCCACAGACAGGCACAGATACACACATCTGGAGATGCAGGGCAGTGGCCACACCGTACCCACCATTATCACTCACGTGCCAGAGTTGGCTTCACCTCCTCTAATACTGGGCTTTCTCTGCCGGAAGTCTTTCCATGATGTACAGGCAACCTTTGGACCACTGACCTCTGGATGGGCCGTTAAGAGACCTCTGCTCCTCCAGGAGCCTGAGTGGCTCAGGCAGTTAAGTGTTTAACTCTTTACTTCGGCTCAGGTCATGATCTTGTGGTACATGAGATCAAGCCCCACGTCTGGCTCTGTGCTGATACTGTGGACCCTGCTTGGGATTCTCTCTCTCCCTCTCTCTCTGTCCCTCCCCTGCTTGTGCTCTCTCTCTCTCTCTCTCAAAATAAGTAAACCTAAAAATTTTTTTTTTAAATACTAAAAAAAAATTAAAAATGAGACCCCTGCTCTGGAAAAATCAAGAAGCATTTGGGTGCAAGGGAAAAATAGCCATGCTAATTGTTCTAACATATTCAAATTAGCAAGTTTCAGCTACAGCTCTAGATAAGAGTTTGAGTAATCCCTTATTTCATAAAGAAAAGGAGAAAAGCTAGCATTATCTGCATTTTCTGTCTTATACTGGCTCTTACATTTCTTAGACCACCCCTGAGTCAAGATAGTTAGGGCTGGGGCTGGTCTCCTGTTAATTTAGAACCTCCTTGGTCTGTGGTAAAAGTCTTTAATTGGACACATATTCCATCTCATTTGTCCTTTTTGCCCTTTGCTTTGACTGTTTCATTCAGGGAACCAACATTATTTTTAGTACCTCCCAACTTGACACTTCACAAGTACAGATGTGTCAGCCGCTATCTGATCTTTCCATAGTCACGTGGCTCTCCTGTCCAGATCTGATGGGAAATCTGACACAGTCTGTGATCATGCTGTAATTTTGACAAGGGAAATCTAGCATAAAACACCATTGTCTCCACGCAAATAACCGAGAATGTCCCCCTCTCTTCCATCCATAAAAAACGGTTATGCCCACTTGAGGTGTAGAGCCTTAGGATGATGCGTTATGCTGGCAGCTAGAACAATGGGAAACTTGTACTTTATCTGGTCAGGACAGCGACCTTCGGGCACACAAACTTCTATCTCTTATCATAGTATATACATTTGCATTTTCTTCAAATATGTAATTTTTATTGTTTTCTAACAATCGAAAGTACATAATATTGTTATACAACCGGCAAACTGAAAGTCTGGGACTGGAAGAAAAGAACTGGTGCTGAGTTTTAGGATTTAAGGCTTCAGAAAATAAAGAGTGAGGGAAGGGGCACCTGGGTGGCTCAGTCGGTTGAGCGTCTGACTTGGGTTCAGGTCATGATCTCATGGCTTGTGGGTTCCAGCCCCGCGTCGGGCTCTGTGCTGACAGCTCGGAGCCAGGAGCCTGCTTCGGATTCTGTGTCTCCCTCTCTCTCTGCCCCTCTTCAGCTCACATTCTCTCTCTCTCTCTCAAAAATAAATAATAAAACATGAAAAAAAATTTAAGAGTGAAAGGAAAACCATGAATAGAATTATAGACGGGCTGATATGGTATTTCCTATGCTCCACAGTTGTAAAGATTCCATAACTTCACAATCTGGTCAATGATCTTTTTTTTCCTGAAATGGCCACTCTAACATGGGCATATGGGGAGTTTGGAATTAATCACTGTAGCTTTAAAAAAAAATACACAGTATTTATCTTAACTTTTGCTTCTCTGTAACATTTACCAAACAAAAAAAAGTACTTTTTTTTTAAACATTCTTTTTTTTAAAAAAAAAAAAGAAGTATCTGCCTTTTATTCTTGATACAGCACAGCCTTTTGTGTATACTCAAGATCACCTTGGAAAACTTGTTAGATTATACTTAATGAAACTTTGTGAAGAATGACAGAGTTAAAATGTCTCAATTCTTTCATTTTTATCAATAGAAAAGCACAGTTTATCCCAGCCCATTCACTTCACAGTTCCAGAGCCTTCTGTTTATACATCATTCACTTTATTAAGGGCTTTGCAATCCCTTGTTCACAAAGGGAATATGCCTATTCTAGCATCCCCAGACTGAAAGTCAGCAGCTGGAAATTTTGTACTGGTGTCTCTTATTATAGAATATACGTTTGTGTTATCCTACAAGAATATCACACTCACTGATTTCTTTTCAGTTACGCGACAAAAAGTATATAATATTCTTATAAAAGAACTTTTATTAAACAAAAAAAATTACTAAATAAGAGTTGTGGCTAAAACAAATCTTTCAATGAGAAAGAAAAGTTTAGATAACTGGTCTATAAGAAGAGACTTATTAAGACTTTAGGTGTAACCTGGGAACTGCTCCCTAGTGGTTTGGGAAGAATGGCAAAGTGACAGGAGCGTAAGATTTTTAAGAAGAAAACCTTAATTATAGGTTGTGGTTATTATTATTATAGTATGACCATGTTAGCTATTTGCATTACCTCACCTTCATTTCTCATATTTAAAAATATTTATCTACCTACAAGGATAGAATAAAGTGAGAGCATATATATTAAGTCCTACATAAAGCATCATAAACAGGCAAGTTTCCTGAATTCCTTTTGTGGTATTACAAAACAAAATATCTTACAAACAGAAACACAATATCCAGTTCCATTTCTGAACTCACTTATCTCTCAAGAAATGTGTATATAATGTATATATGCATGTATATAATGTGTATATAACGTATATATGTGTGTATATAATGTATGTATAATGTGTATGTATATCACTTCCGGGTAGGAAGGGAATCTTCGAATATGACACAGTAGAAGGGAGGCTGTTTATTTTGTCTAAGGCACCAGAACCTTGCCAGTTGGGATTGAACTGGTTCAGATACAGATCCACAATGACACACGAACTTCTTTAGTAAATGACTGTACCAAGACACCAAGAACTGAACCGATAACAACAGATCCCACATTCTGAAATGTACAACAGTAGACATCTTAGTATACAATCAACAACAGTGTCGGCGATTACAACTATCAGTGATCCGAAGTGGTGCTCCATCATTAACTTCCTCCCCGACCTCTACTCACTGAAAAATTAATGGGGCAGGGGGAATATTTTTTATGTTCTATGTTTCCATCTTTCTGACTTAATGATCTTCTTGTGTCCTCCTTGCTCTTGTCCCAGTCTGCTTTGCACTGAAGCAATTGCACCCATACGTCTTTTCCCTTAAACCAAATAGAAAAAATTCCAAGTCTCTCTGGAATTGTTCAAAGTTCAGACTTCAAAGAGCAAAGTCCTCATTAACTCTATTGCTAAGGAGATTGTTTCCTCCAACAGATTCAGAAAAATGCCACTGCCGTTTACTTCGATTTAGAGTGACTTCTCCCCCCATTTGCCCTGCAATGAAACTTTCTCTATTTCTGTTCTTCGTTCAGCTCATGTAGGCTATTACACTGTGACACGCGAATCGATGTTTTGTTTTTTGTTTTTTGTTTTTTGGTTTTTTTTTAATTCTTGCCTTTGGAAGCAGGGGGAAAAAAAATCCTTATTAGTCTCATCTGCAAAGGTCTCCCTTTGGGCAGAAAAAGGATGCCAAGACACCCCTAACTGCAGCAGCCTAAGGCTGTATTATTTACCTCTTCATGCCTTCTGTCATAGAGGGTACATAAGTCTAATTTTTAAGAGACAAGAATTCTAATGCTTGACAAAAAAAAAATTGTCATCAAACCATTGAAAATAAAATTTATAATAATAATCATACTTAACCCAACTAGACTGTTAGAAGTTCGAGTGCCATAAAGAAAAAGAAAATATTTAGATACTCTCATACTATTAAAAAATAAATATTAAAGAAAATCAAAAGAAAAAATTAAGAAAAACTTTGCTGGAGAATGTCTTTTTTTTAAGGCCAATTTTATAGCTATCTCTCCAATAAAGCACCTTATGATTAGCATTGGCCAAATGCAAGGCCAATATCTATTTTATAAAAATCAATTATTAACAGCTGTTTCATTTCGCTTTGGTTCAGGCCAAGAACACAGCATTCTACTTTGCAGCTTCTGTTTCAACTTGAGGTTTTGTTATGTCCTGTTCCCATCTTAATGTCTTATTAAATTGCATCTATTTACCTCATATGTTTCTTCTGTACCCAGTATATTGACAACTAAGCTATTTGCCATTCTTGCCCAAGACTACAAAAAGTTACATACTATTTAAAGGCTTTAAGAACCTTCAAGATTAAAGCCTAGCAGAAAACTCCTCTCTCCAGATTTGCATTTTATAATCCATTATTTATTATCGTTGCTTGCCCTCTCAGAACATTGTTCTTTACGTACCGCTGTGAGCAATATACATAGTCCAAACTCATTATCTTTCTCCTTTTGTCTATTCAAACCTAAACCCAAGAGAAGACTCTCATTTTCCATACTTGAGATGATGCCTGTGTGACCAGCTGAACAGCAGACCTGCTTCTAAGTACCCAACTTTTAGAAGTTGTTATATCTAACGTATATAGATGTATGTCATTCATTGCAATTCACACATAAACCATTTCTGCTTCTGATCCCTCCAGCAGCCCAGTTTTTGAATGAGTTGACCCAGAGAGAAAATAATAAATGAAACATCAGACAAACTGCTTTCCCACTTTCTTGGTTCATACCAATCTTTACTGCTCCAGATACTCTCAATATATATTTACTGAGTCAGATTCAGGACACAGAGCTCTCCATAACATTAACCACAAAGAAGACTTTCTCCCTTTTGCTATTTCTAAAAGTACCATGTTTTCCCTCTAAGTTTCTTTTATTTATTGTTGGGGGAATCACAGACAACTAACTGTCTTTTCCAAACCATGAAATGCGTATTGCCCAACAGCCTGAAAAATAAGAAAACGAAAATAAAGGTCACAAGATAGAAAGGGAACACACGAAAACTCGATGCGAGTAACATAGAGTACATCATTTTAATCTGCTTTACTCAGCTACTGGCCAGAATTACTAGATGTCTATCTTTCTTACCGAGTTATATAATCTTCCAAATACCATTTTGAATAGGGAATTGCTACTATACTTTCTTTTTAAGCTGAAAAAGCTGTGGTTCAGTTTTAAAAAACCAGTCATAGTAGAGCTGATACAGCTGCCAAAAGTAGAATGTTACATTTAAAATTAACTTTTAGGATTTAAGGTTTAAGATACTTTAAAGACAAATGTATCTGCCCAGAGAGTGAGTTTAGGAAATGAATATTATGAATAAAATTATTACCCATAAAAATAAAATATTTTGGCCCCGCAATAAAAGTTATACCATTATCTGAATAGCATGCTGTGCCTGGAACAGAATTCAGTAAAATAAAGCTTTTTGTACATTATCTTGAATATGAAAGCCTGTCATCACTCTGCTATTTTTTAATAAAAAATAAAATTATATAAAATTATATATGAAAGATAAAGTTATATAAAATCCAGTGGAAAATTAAAATAATTATAGTTTCTATAAAATACACTCAACAGAAACCTTTAATTAACTGGACAATTAAATACCAGAGACAAAGCCAGATTAAATAAACCAAAATTGAAAGGAAATTGACAGCAATCTTTGATGCTCCTGTATTAGTGGTTCAGTTATTTTTTAATACATTATATTGAATAATACATTATAATAACCCAAGTCTGTTTTTGCTTTGAGACTCAGAAACTTAAATAGAAACATTTGATTGTGCATTCATTCATATATTCATTCAGCATCTTTCTCCTTTTTCTCTTCTCTTGCTATCTAGCAAAATCCTAGTCGCTCGTAATGATGTTTAACACATATATTATATTTGCCCTCTAAATTAGTTTCCAAGTAGTGGGCATTTTCTATAAGAAAGTATAGTTAATACAACTCTGTTTTTTAAATTAAAACTACAACTGTCATGATCATTTTTTTTTTCAGTGCTGACCACTTACTGAGCATTTCTTATGGACCAGGCACCATGCTAATCACTCTACTAATATTTGCTCCATTTAATGTTCACAGTTACTTCATGCCATAGATAGTACTATTAAGAACATTGAAACCTATGGGGTGCCTGGGCGGCTCAGTGGGTTAAGCGTCCGACTTCAGCTCAGGTCATGATCTCACACTCCGTGAGTTCGAGCCCCCTGTCAGGCTCTGTGCTGACAGCTTGGATCCTGGAGCCTGTTTTGGATTCTGTGTGTCTCTCTCTCTCTGACCCTCCCCTGTTCATGCTCTGTCTCAAAAATAAATAAACGTTAAAAAAAATTTTTTTTAAATGAATATTGAAACCTAGAGAGGTTTAATGACTTAGAGGTAATAAGCCCCAGAACTAGAAATGAAACACATTTTTTTTTTCTGACTCGAAGTTTTAGCAACCAAGGTTAAAGAAACTAAAGCAGTACCTGGAAAAGGAAAGAAGACTCCAGAGCAGTGCGGAGAAGGAGGGGGGAATTGGATGATGATTTTCTTTGGTATCCTTGTGCCTTCCTTATGCAACTCCTTCCTCCACCAAAAGAAGGTCATCCACTTAGCCCCAATAACTCTGTGTAATAAAACTACCCCCAAAACTCATTGATTTAAACTAATACATACTTATTCAGCTCATGCATGAATTTACAAGATTAACAGTTTGGATGAGGTTGGACAGAGCAGTTCTTGTGTTCACCGGGTTCCTGCACGTGTTAAGTGCTCTGCTGACTACTGGCTGGGGCAGCATGGTGATGGAGCCGCGTGTCTTCAGGAGGCAAAGTGGTGAACTCAGAGAAATAAGCACTCTTCGAGGTTCTGCTTTGTCCTATCTGCTAATATCCCATCGGATGAAGCAGGTCACATGGCTCATACAGAGTCAAAGTGAAAGGCCACAACAAAACTACATGGCAAAGGGTTTGGATGCACAAGGTTGAAGAATTAGGTCCGTTAGTGCAACCAATGTCCCATAAGCTGTAACTTCAAACCTTACTTCTGAGATTCTCTTTCACCTTTGGCATTCTAAAGCTATGATTCCACAAACAAAAAGAGATCTACCGTAAAAAATAGATGTACCTATTTAAAAATGGCCCTCAGTACTACCACGGCTCCATCAGCAAAGAAGCATTTATTATTTGCTACTCAAAAGTGGTTACTGGACCAGCAGTATCAACACCTTGCAGCACCTTGTTAGAAATTCAGAATCTTGGGCCACACCCAGGCCTGCTGAACCATAACGTACGTTTTAACAGGATATCCAGGTGACTTGTATTAACATTAAAGTTGGAAAAAACATCATTGGATTTGTGAATCTGCTCTTAAATTTGTTCTCAATTGTGTTTGCTAGGGAAACAAACTAATATAATCATAAGGATTTCTTTTTAAGTTTATTTATTTTGAAAGAGAGAGAGAGAGAGAAGGAGAGAGAGGGAGGGGTAGAAAGAGAAGGAGAGAGAGAATTCCAAGCAGGCTCCACAGTGTCTGCACAGAGCCCAACACAGGGCTCGATCTCACTAACCCTGAGATCATGACCTGAGCCAAAATCAAGAGTCAGATGCTTAACTGACTGAGCCACTCAGGTGCCCCAGAAGGATTTTTAACTGTAAGAATGGGAACCAAAAAAGGGCTTTGACTGTCTAGTAATAACCTAATTTTTAACATAGGCAAAACTTGGCACTTTAGCAAAGAATGTATGCAAATAACCTATAAGCACATGCAAAGATGGCCATTACCTTTAGTTATTAGGGAAAGGCAAGTGAAAACCATACTGAGACCCACCAGCATGGCTGAAATTCAAGAGGCTGGAAAAATTTGCCAGGATGGCACCTGGTGTTCTCGTAAAACTACCTTGGGAAGTGGCTTAACAGTTTCTTATAAAGGTAAACTTGTACCTACCCTCTGACCTGGAAATTCTGCTTTGAGTATATACCCAAAGGAAATGAAAGTGTATATCCACAAAACAACATGTACAAGAACGTTTATAGTCATTTTATTCATAATAGCTGAAACTGGAAATAGCCCAAATATCATTAACAGGAGCATGGATAAACAAAATATGGTATATTCATGCAATGAAATACTCCTCACCAATAAAATGGAATGATAAGCAAAACAGAGATGCATCTTGCTGACATTACATTAGCGAAAGAAGCCAACTACAAGAGAGTACAGAGTGTATGATCCCATTTATCTGACATTCAAGGACAGGGGAAAATGAATGTATGGTTATAGAAAGCAGAATGGTGGTCTCCTGCATGGCTGTGGAGGCTGTGCTGTGGATTAATCATAAAAGAATAGGATCTTTCTACAGTAATGATCAGCTTTTGTGTCTTGCTTTGGCTATTGGTTATGCAGGCATATATATTTGTCAAAATGTATTGAACTTTGCACATTTCATTATTGATAAATCAAACATCAATAAAGAAGTGTGTATCCCTTCACAGTTTCAAATCATATACAGTATTTGCATATATCATCTCATTTGCAACAACCCATGGGACCAATATGGCGGGTATTATTAGGGACTTTATAGATGAGAACATTAAAGCTCAGAGAGCACACTTGCTAAAGTCTCTTGAGTGCCTGTAGATCTCTGGCCACTGTCATTTTTTTCTTTTTTATGCTACATTTCCACTTCCCCGGTAGCAAATGGGAGCAGGGCCACTGAAATAGAAGGAGCTCATGGATTCCAAAGTGCAGAGAAGAAGTCTTCTGCTGGGATAGCACTTTCTGAATATTAAGCATAGCCTTTGCATATCACGTACACTTTTGTCTCTTGCCCGCTGTTATAGAACATGGGCAAGCTTTGCAAAGAGGGAACTGGAGAAGACCCCGGAGAAAAGAGACTATTGTTCTAGGGGAGTGGGCCTCCTTGTTTGGCTGGTAGCTGTTCTTTCCTATGGTTCGTCAGAACCATGAGGGGAAGATAAACATTTTGGAACAGTACTGAGAGACTAGAGGAAAACCACAAAGTCCTGCATCACAGCCAACCTGAAAAGAGATAACTGAAGAAAAGCTATTGTTGGAGCCTTGGGTCAGGCTAGCCAGGGTGTTTGGTGATTTCTATAGCCACGGTGTCAGCAAGAAAACAAAAGCAATAGACAAAAATGTGGCCTGATTGTCAGAGGTCAAGACAAGGCAGGTCAGCTTTGGACAGGACAGATTCTTTAGGCTCACAGGTGGCCTCAGATACCCGTATCCATTTCTATTCCACTAGCTGAGCATCTAGACCCACGGCCTTGAAGCTAAGGGAATGGTTTATTTGCTGGTGCTGCTAATATATGTATATATATATTATTCATATATATATATATACACACACACACACACACACATATATATACGTGTATATACATGTATATACGTATATATATGTATACATGTATATACGTATATATATATGTATATATATACATGTATATGTATATGTGTGTGTATGTATGTATATACATATATATGTGTGTGTATGTGTGTACATATGTATATACACACTTATATAATTGACTATTTATATATTAAACTGTCCCTTGCAGGAGAGATGCTGATTAAACAAGAAGGCATCCTTGAATACTTACCACAATTAGGTTTTTGTAGTAAATCTGTGTATTGTTCACTCACAGTGTTGCTCTGATTCTTCTCAGTAATATCCACATTGGTGCCAGCTAGAGAAAACACATGTATATACAGGGAGAGGAAAGGTGTGAAGAGATGTGTTTCCTGTGATAACTGAAGGATGGAAATAAATGAGCTCAGTGGTTCTCTATCCGGGATTCATACTGGTGTCATATCTGGAGCTTTAAATGGAACCCCACCATGCCTGGGTCCCGTGTCCCAGAGATTATAATTTAATTGGTCTGAGGAGATGGAAAAGGGAGAGAAGCGTGACTTACAAAAAGCTCCACGGATGGGTATGATATGCTGTCCGGAGTTGAGGACTTCTGAGTTAGGCAGAGGAGAGTGGACGGGTCTTCAAAATGAAGGCCAAGTGCATAGACCAGCACTCCAGGATGGCTAGGTGCCAACAACTCCTACATAAAGAAGAAAAGCAATCAAACAGGTTGTCCCACTTTCAAGTCTGAGGGAGATCAAAGGGAGAGACACCAGAGAACCCAAGGCCAAGAAAGTATCCCAAAGGAAAATAAAAGATGAGCCCAGCAAGGGCTGCCGTTACTTCGGTACTCTGCTCCTAGCACATCTCAGTCTGCTGCCACTTCTTGTGGGAAATATACACCAACACTCAAGCTGGTGGTACGAAATCCCTGAGTTCATTATTGCCACACATCCCACTTCATCTTAGAAAATGTAAACGACAACTCTCCCACTCGGAGTCACCTTGATCCAAGTTATCCACATAAGCCTCGAGTACCATACTAAAAACATTCACTTCACTGATGCTTCTGTACTGGAAAGTTGCACACTCCTATCCTGCTAGAAATCAAAGAAATATAAATTGTAATAAGATATTCTTAGAATAAGATTAGAGAAGATTAACCAACGTAATACCCAGCATTGGCAACAATAAGAGAAAGAGGCTTTTTCATACTCCGCTGTTAGAAATCTAAATTTGTAAACTCTCCTGGAGGACAGTTTTATTTTTTAATATTGAGAAAAAACTTAAAAGTTCAGGAAACACTTAATCCAATGTCACCCTCTGGAAATTTATTCTAAGGAACTAATTATGAATACATACAAATACTTACCTATCAAGATGATCGTAACATTAGAACAACCTAAATATTAGTAAAGGATTAAGTAATTAAATCACTAAGTCTATTCCATAAGAAAATGTGAAATGATATATAAAAGAGTATTTATAGAATTAATCTATGATTAGATAAATAGTAGGTCATAAAGCAGACTGTACAATAGAATCTTATTTTTCATAAATATATACGCACAGAAAAATGAGTGGAGGTTGACAGCAAACTCTTGGCAGTGGCTCTCTGGGTGAAGAAGTACTTTCTTCTCTGCTATACGTTTCTGTTATATTTTATAACTTGAATTTTATTTTGTGTTCCTTATATAATTAAGACAAATGCATAAGCACAGATAAAGAAAAAGACTGAAAGCCTGTGTGACAAAATATTAATAGTTGAGATGCAATCTTTGCTACTCTGTATTTTCAAGATTGATGACAATGAATATGCATTACTTTTATAATAAAAAATGTCCCCAAGTAATTTTAATTGAACATTTACTAACCTAAAGCATTTCAGATTCTTCAAATAATTCAACTGTTATGGCTATTTCATCTTTGTAGAGCCCCAAATTATCTTTTTTAACTAACTGCAAACAAAAATACTATGCATTAACACAAGCCTATTTCAGCTTAAGGGAGGAATAATCCCATCTTCCACTACTGACAGACTGTTTGGGTTTGGAAAACTGTCCTTGCCATTATGTATGGCTTTACAACCTCAGAGCAGAAGCCACTTGGACTTTTGTTCCGCTTGGGTATTTCCTTTTTTTTTTTTTTTTTTTTTCTTCAGATTTCATTCTTAATTTAGAAGCAAAAGGAACTTTGCTAACAACTTTGTTCACTACGCCTTTTTCACTCGTGTTTTTAATTTATTTTTTCCCACTTCGAACTGCCCTAGGTCTTGATAACCCAACCCCTATTAGGATCAAGCAATATTCTGTGTTCTGTCTGTACATCTTCAGGTACCATTTAGTGCAAGAAATCACATCAAGACATTCCCCTTCAAATTTCACATTCAGAGAAAGAAAAAAATATTTCAAGATTTCCAAACCTATCACCTTGAGGTGCCAAAGGCATGTCTACTGAGAAAATTTTCATCAACTATAGTCTGAGAATATTGCTTACGTAGAAAGTTAACACTCCCTCCTCACTTCCTTCTGTGGAAGAACAAGATATAATTTCCTGCACCAGTTACCTGAGATATCTGCCTCTAAACTGGAAACATGTCTGCAGCCCTCAGACTCACATGCTGGTATAAGACATGGCATTGCAATATTGGAACTTTCTTATTCCTAAGAAAGAATCTGCTACCAGTCATTTATCTGTTATGGTGGCTTTATTTTTGTTTTCACTCCACCTCAAATACTGTGCAAATTCTTTGTATGAAGGTTTATTCTCTGTAAAGAATTCCATGAAAATCCATCCACCCATCCATCCATCCATCCACCCATCCATCAATTTACATTTTTATTCACTTGCCCTGAAGGTATGATCGAACACTTCTGTATGTCTGGTACTGAGAACACAACGGGGAATAAGTTTTAGTGTCTGCTCTCAGGGAGCCTGCAGAGAGTGATGTCATTGCCTCTCTGGCCGGCTGTCTTGGGTGGACCCAGGAATTTTTCCTGAGATACCCTTTTATTCACCTGAATGATGCCTAGGTCCCACTGTAAAATATTTCTAATTGGGAGCGTGATTTAAATGCAGACTAACATAGGTCCTAGTTTAGACGAAGGGCATCTAAAACTCTGCTAGACACGCCACAATCTTTCTGGCCTGAAGAATTTGAGGACAGAGTTTGAGATAATCGTAGCCACCAGAAAGTATGTGTGTATGTGTGGTGTTTGGTGGTCATGGTGCAGAAAGGAAGGGTGAATCCTGGAAAGGTGAGGGCTAAAAGAGGAGAACCCCAAATTTGGTTATAATTCTACCCAGATTTCTAGCTGGTCTCAGAAGCATGCGTGTACAAGACAGTCACACCAAAGATAAAATAACTAAACTGATACAGATTTACTGCCTAATATACAAAGTTTGCATTTTTAGACCCTTCATTTAACTGCCTGCTGAAACAATAAAATCAGTACTGTTCATAGAATACAACAGAATCCAGATACTCTAACACAATGATCAGTAAGTCTAGGATACAATCCTAAATTGCTAGACATATGGAAAAATAGCAAATTTTCAAGAATTTTCCATTCTCAAGAGAACATGTAATCAACAGATATTGACTCAAGATGACTCAGATGTTAGAATTAGCAAAAAAAGAATGGCCATTATAGCTATGTTCAATAATGTAAAGGATGATGTAACTTAACACAAACTTGGCTTTCATGGGTATGTTAGGAGAAATAATCACTCTTTTCTCTTAGTCTATTATCAGATACTATATAATATAGCCCACTCTTTCTGGAAAATATATCTATTTATGTGATTTATCATTTCTTTCCCTCACTAGAAGGGATTTCTGATCCCAATACTCCAGTCCTCTGGTAACAGGTAGGTCCATGGATGGTCATGTGATCCAGGCTAGGCCAACCTAAGTCTCTGCCTATGATGTTTCATACCGAGCTTTAGAATAGAGATTCTGAGATGAGAGACTTAAAAGCTGTTAACAGCCATCTTCCACACAATGGAGAAAAAGTTGCTCTACAGTAGAAGCAAGCCAGATGAAGCTTCCTCCAGACAAAAGCACAGCCCACAGCACATGAGAATCTTGACAGTACTTGAATCCTGGTTCCAGTTGTCTCTGAGTCCAGATGTACCCACTAGTTATATGAGCCAACAACTTTTCTCATTTTTGTTTAATTAAATCACATTTGGATTCTAATAATCAAAAACTAAATGTTTTTTTAAAATACAGACCTAGAAAGCAGAAGATGGGCAAAGAAAAAATCACAATGTCAGGGTAACTGGGACAAAGGGTAACTTAAGAGAGATGCCAGAAAGCACAATGAAGGGACTTGGTTAGCACTTGCAGATGACCTATTCTTTCCACTTCCACTGTACTTGAGATAAAACACTGAAGTGGGCAGGGAGCAGCAGTAGGAAGTGAGAAGTGTTCAGGAAGTTGCCAAGGAGACACTCATTCATTACTAAAGACTTACCATTATGGAAGGAGTATATAGGTTGCTAAGGATAAGCAAAATAGACAGGGCTTCTCCTCACGGAGCTTCAGCCTAATGGTGTGTTACTTTTGAGAAGGAACACTATTACTGTGGCACATCTTGAGCCAAGAAAGGTGTCAACTTAACGCCAAAAATCACAAGATCCCTATGGCATGTGAAACCAGGCCATATGCTAGGTAAGAAGTTACTGGTACAGCGTCCCAAAAAAAGAGATTTCCAGAAAGATCAGCAAACAGCGATATTAACACATTGAATCTCATGACACGTGTTGATAAGGGGGAAGAGATATGCCTCAATGAACAGGAACATAAGGGAGGGAAATTGGGAGGATGTTGATGGTGCTGAAACGCATGTTTCTCCAGGGATATCAAAGAAGCAGTCTCCACTCTTCTCTCTACCATGATAGGAGAAGAGGGGTGGTCTACAGCTGGGCGCACAACATCTTTAGGGTCCATCGAAGACATTGATACACTGGTCAGCTCACAGTTATGGAGAGCATGTAATTAGAATTTAGAGGCCTTGAAGGCAGAATTCTGTAATGGTTTGAAGGATCCTTCCTTTTCCACAAGATAGTTAAAAGCATTGCCTCTCATAGCCAAACTGAATAGTTCTGTGGCCGCGTTTTACAAGTAAATGAAATCTCACGGCCATCCCATGGTGTCAGCTGTCACCCGAGCCATCACATTCTGCCTGGCAGCCTGGAAAATGAGGTGGGGAACAACACATTCAGGTTTCACCGATGAACACTAGCTCTCGGGCTCATCAGTCAGCCTTGGTCTACTGCAAAGTGTTCCCAGAGGGACTTGCAGCACCGATGTGTTTTCTGAAGGCACAATTCTATACGAATGGTGGAGAAAAGTATCTTGATTTTATTTATGAGTCAGATGCCTTAAGATCATACAAATTGCCAGTATTGCTAATAAGCCCTGTCTTCTGTCAAGATCATCTACCCAGGCATATCCTCTGCAGTCCTCAGAGTCTACGAACTCTAAGGTAAATTAACCTCAACCAAAAAACACCCCAAAATTATCTATCTATCATCTAATCTATTTATCTATCATCTGTGTATCTATCATCAATCTATAGAGGGAGAGAGGGAGAGAAAAGGAAAAGCAGCATTGTATTGAAATGAAAGTAGGGTATAGAGAAAATCAGTAAACTTTGGGGTCATTGCTATGAGCTTCAATACCAACTTCAAAGAAGGCACTATAGAAATATGCTCCAGATACATGTAAGCAAGTGTATGGGTGGGTGAAAAACAGATTTGAGGTACACAGGTCTTACTGCTACACAAACAGGAAGTTATGGTTTATTGATAGGATGAATGTTGTCCAAACATGAAATACCATGTTTTGAAAAACTTAATAGTGAAATATGCTTCTTATATAAAATTAGGTTAAAAAAAGCATTCATTTAAAGTAAGTTCATTTAAAATAGCATGCTAGGGGCGCCTGGGTGGCTCAGTTGATTAAGCGTTGGCTCAGATCATGATCTTGAGGCTCGTGGGTTCGAGTCCTGTGTGGGGCTCTGTGCTGACAGCTCAGAGCCTGAAGCCTGCTTCAGATTCTGTCTCCCTCTCTCTTCCCCTCCCCCACTCACACTCCGTCTCTCTCTCTCTCTTTCTCTCTCTCTCAAAGATAAATGAACATTAAAAAATTTTTAAATAGCATGCTAATTTTGAAAGTATACACTCATACACACACATATACATGTGTATACGCATTTTTTCTGTACTCGACACATATGTGTATTATTTATATATCTATGTATGTGTACAGGTTTTAAAGGATTTACGCACCAAAATATTAATTCTGTTTTTTTTTTCCTGGCAGATGTAGCACTAATTGATTCTTCGTTTCTTAACAATCTTCTACATATCTAAAATTCCATGTAATGAACATGTGTTATTTCATAATCAGAAAAATATTACCTTCTTCTACCATCCCTTGGCTTCAGCTTGACAAGGAGTTTGAATTCATAATTAACTGGAGAAAGGGAAATGGAACTTCATGAAACTTTCTGGTTCATGAAACTTGCAAAATGAATGGAAAATGAATACTTTCCATAACATTTATGAAATGCTGATCTCTCTACTTTAGATCCCCAGTTTATTAAGTTGGAAGTCCATGAAAATAATTCATCACCTATTTCAACTATCTCCTTCCAATGCTCATTCAGAAATTTTTTGAAATAACTTAAGCTGGCAATATGAAACTCCAAAGGACAGCACACATATGAGAGTAAGTTAACAGGATGTTTTCCTTGCAATGGGGAAATTGACATTCATGAACACACAAATAAATTTAAACTGTGACGTTGAGAAATGTCCCTAAAGAGGAGAGGCAGCATAAATGAGGAGGTTAAAAAGTATGGACTCGGGAGCCTGTGGCCCAGGATTGGTCCCATCTGCCATGTACAACTATGTGACTTTGGGCAAGTTACTTAACCTCTCTGTCCTCAGTTTCCTGATATGTAAAATGGACATTTTAAAAGTATCCATTTCATAAGATTGTTATAAATATCAATTGAGTTAATATTTAAAGAGCTTAAAACAGTGTCTGACACATAGTAATCTCTAGTTGAATGTTTAACGAATAAATAAGGTAGGGTACATGTATTGAGAACCCTTCACAGGGACACATGACCGAGGTTATCAGAGAAGGCTTTCCTGTATAACTGGTGTCTGAATGGCCAGAGCTACCTATGTGAAGGTCATGGAGTGTGGGAGCTGTATAAGATAGTGGAAAACAGAAAAGTGAGGACAGATAACAAAGGGCTTCTTTGGCCACATTAAATATTTGGGGTTTTATTTTATTAAAGTGTTTTATGAACAGTATGACTTGATGAGGTTCTTGTTCAGAGTGGAAAAAGTTACTATAGAGTCTAGAAAACTGGAAGAGTACAACTGAAAATAAGGAAGAGTCTGTTGGGAAGCTATTACATAACCTAGGTGAGAGATTGATTAGCTTAAGTAAGGGCAGAGGCAGTAAAGAAGAAAAAGGGCAGGTTTGAAAAGCACTGGGCGGGGGGGGGGGGGGGGGTGGGAATCCCTTCCTGGGGGCAGATCAGATATTGAGGATGAGAGAGGGATAGGTCAAGATTAATGTCTGGGATTTTGAACCACTGAGACAGGGACCTCTGGAGAAAAAGACTACATGTGGCAGACTGAGCAAGACTTTGAATCTAAATAGGTTGAGTTTGAGATGACTTTCAATCATTCAAGTAAAAATGTTAAGTACGTAGTTATATCTGGTCCTCAAGGGGACTGCAAGATTGGAATAAGATATCAAATGCTGTTGAGAAACCAATGAAGACTGCCTACAACATGTCCAGATTTAGCAACACGGAGGTCACTCTTGACCTTAGAAACAGATTTTTTTTCATTACCTGATGGGAGATTCATTTAAACTAAACTGGAAAAATGTTCATTATGGGGTGGGACAGTGTAAAGGGATAAAAACAAGTGTAGATGGAAATTGTGGGTAAAAGAAGGATTACTGGCTTTGTTTTAATGGAGAAAATGGTTAAGAAACATCTATTTTAGAGGAAGGTGTTAAATATACAAAACACAGTATAATCAATATCGCAAGACTTCTGAGTAGGCAAATAAGTGAGTTAATCTTAAAGGAGGGGAAGACTTCTATTGAAATGAAGAGAGAAGTAGGATAGCATGGATCCAGATATCGGCCCCCAGGGTATTAATCACCTCGAGCTCATCCTGCCCAATCAGCGTATTAACATAATGGATCAATGTGATGTTCTATGGGCTACCCGAACCATCCAGATTTCTCTATATCCTATTAGGAGAGGAGGAGGAGTTAACATAGCCCAGGTAGGGCAAGCCTATTAAGAAATGTTTTTGTCCATTCCATGAAAATATTAACTATTTCTGATCCTCTTTTCTTTATTATTTTTTATTTTTTCTTTTAAACGTTTATTTATTTTTGAGACAGAGAGAGAGAGACAGAGCATGAACGGGGGAGGGGCAGAGAGAGAGGGAGACACAGAATCGGAAGCAGGCTCCAGGCTCCGAGCCATCAGCCCAGAGCCCGACGCGGGCTCGAACTCACGGACCGCGAGGTCGTGACCTGAGTGAAGTAGGACGCTTAACCGACTGAGCCACCCAGGCTCCCCACTGATCCTCTTTTCTTACCGGACTACAAAAAATGCATTCTCCAAATTAATGTCCCAAGGTCACGTACCTGAGGCTTCAAGTATCTTCTCTAACGGCAATGAAACTTGAGGCATCTGCAAACAGGGCAACTGGAATTTGAGCCAGCAGTGATTGACAGTTCCTCCAAGGATGTATCAGTGCCAGAGGAGGCCAGGCTAACAAACTAAGAGGAAATAAGGAAATGATAGGAGCCACTGACCCACTAATCTCTGCCACACTCTTTCTTACCACACACTTTTCCCGCAGTGCATTAACCAGCATGGGAATTTCCAGCATGGGGGCAACTTCAGAGGTTTCTATTTGGCCTCCCCCACGTATTACTCTTTACCTAAGAGGCAAGGGCCCAGTGAAAGAATTATTCTGACTATCAAATATGTCCATCACAGTTATACATTCGGGAAATGACCACTGATGCAATGGACCCATTGGAGACTGGATTTTAGTTAGAACTCCATTTATTATCTAACCTTCATAATCCATCACCCTAAGAGGGAGCCACAATGATGCTTTGGAATGCCAGCTCTGAACCAGACAGAGCATGGAACCAGACAAAGTCTCTGTCTTCAAAGTGTTTATGTTCTTGTTTGGAGAGATATATAGATTTATTTATTTGAAATGTAACAAAATTCATTGCAATTAAAAGATTGTGCCTTCAAAAGAGTATTTCTCTCAACAGAACGCTAGACATCGAATTATGTGTTTATGGAATCAGTAAGTTATTTAAAAATGGAGCCAGTGGACATAGACTGCCACTGTAAAGGAATCACATAGAAAATAACAGGTAAAAGGAAGATACAAGTGTGTTCATTGGACGAAAGAAATGGAAACCGTGCTTGAAGATGTGAAATAAAGAGAATAATTAATGGAGTGAGTCCTGCAAAAGGGATGGGATTGTGAGAGTAGAGTAAACCATAAGCCTTGAGAAGGAAAAGGGATCTTCTTTCTCTTTTATAAGAATTGAGAATTTAGAAGAATTAAGAACAAGATGACAGGCGAAAGTACAAAGCAAATGTAAAGTGGGAAATACCTGAGAGAAAGGAGTTGGGCTTTTTTCAGATAGTGTTATTCAGCTTGGTGAAGATAAAAAGAGCTATGGATAGGTTTTTAGGTGTGAAGAGAAGGGCAAAAAAATATTTGGAGTCACAACTCTGGGGACTATGACTCTGAATCATAGCAGGTGGTTCACAGGGTTTGCTGAGGGCTCATCAAAGGTTATGTGCCATGAATTTTTAGAGCACCTAAGCAACGTGACTTTCTCCAGCAATCCAGGAGCAGAGAACATAGAAAATTCAGACTGGAAAGCAAACTGAAATAAAAATAAATAAATAAACACATAAAAATAGATGGAAAATATGATGGAAAGCCAGGGCTTTTTATATACAAAAGTGTTATTGAAATGGATGATGACATGGTCAGCTCTAGGCAGAAAATTCAGAATCTGGAAGAGAAGCCATGGTCGATTCATCATAAAATGTCAAGCTGATGCAGAACAAGGCAGCTGAAAAGATAGGAAATAGGACGATTGTAGACATGAAGGAATTGCAGAATCTAGGATACAGGGTCACAGAAGTTCCTGGAAATACTATGGTCAGGATGAGGCATTCTGCCTTAAAGTATTGTGTACGGTAAGGGTTTCAAAAATACTTTTCAAATTTCAATGCACCATTTATTACAGATCTGTACGTGAAACCCTAAGGTGCTAATTAAAGCCTTTATAAACATTTGCACATGGTGATTTCACAATTCTTTGAGGAGATATGAAGAAGCACTTCATCTTTGGAACACAGTCTATTTTTGCAAGTAGTTGTTATCAATGTGAAGTTATAAAAAGGAAACTTCAGATGCCTTCTCTGTGCTGCTGGCAACAGTCTCTTTTTGGCCAGAAAAGGAGGATTATGTGATTGGATTATAGACTAGAAAATTCCTAAATGTGCCTCATGCTATATTTATGATGATTGAATTAAATTCCATTACCCCCAGGGTTTGGTGATCAACTTGGAGAACAAACAAAAGCTAAAGAAACAGAAAAGAACATTTTCTCCTAATGTTCTGCTTCTTAGTAGAGAAAATGAATTTTTAAGAGCTGTATTATTTAGACTAGAAGAAATAACTCTGGCAAGGCAGCAGGTGGTTATCGTTTTGAAACAAACAAAAAATAATAAATGCAAATTCCCACACCTTTAAGTTCAAAAGGAGATTTTGAACTTAGTCCAACTGAGTATCAATGTCTCCTGAGTATTGATGTCTACGGGTGAGCTCTGAAATGCTAATACAATAAGTGACTTCATCCCTCTGGACCATATTCAAAGTCCTAAATACAGGGAAAAAAAACAGAGTAACTTAACCCCCCTCTGAGCCTATAAGAGACGCATTTCTGAAAGCAACGTCCAAGGGGGAACCCCACCCTCGGTCCCCCAAATACTGAAGTGATAAAAGAACCGAAACATTTGCTTGTATCAACTCCCTAAGAACAATTTTACATCGCCTGAGTAGCACACACAGTACACTGAGGTCTCCCCAGAATAATCTGCCTGTTTTAGATGAATTACAGAATATCAAACTGACTACATTGCTTGGTCCAATTTGGTCACATCTCTAACAGATAATTTGTTTAATTTGTTTTCTTCTACTATGGAAGAGTTTTTTTTTTCTCCTCTTTTCTGGAATGCAGGGAGAAAATTCATGCTCTTAATATGGTTTGGAAGTTCTGCAAAATACTCAAGGGTCTGCTTTGATAGGCGTAAAATGGAAGCGGTTGGATTAAGTTCTCCAAAATACACAACACGAGGAGACAGCATTCTTGCAGAACACCGTACTGTATCCCATGTGGTGTCATTCACATTGCATTCTGTGTTGTGCAACGTGGTGGCCCTATGGAGAGCATACCAGGTAAGCGTGCAAGAGGAAATATTTACAAGCACAACAGGTTGTCTCTTCACCATGCAGATAATAGTAGACTAACACTTACATAGTACCGACTTTTACCCGGCACTCTTCTAACCCTGTGGAAAAGCTAACTTTATTATCTCATTTGACACACGAGGAAACTGAGTTAAAGAGAGATTACATGCCTTGTCCTTGGTCATAACACATTTAAACCTGGTAGTCTGCCTCCAGAATCTGGGTTGGTCTGTTTTTCAAATAGAGAAAACAACAACAACGTAGTCCTTGAGATCTATGATGAAAGAAATATTTGGTAGAGCACTTAATTTATTACCTAGGCTGGGTCTTTCAAAAAGCAAGCATTGGATATATTTTCTAGTAACTTATAAAAATAGAAAACAAAACGAATTGACAATGGCATCTAAGAAAGCAAATTTAATTATGTAGCAATTATTCCTTTCCTCTTAATATAATATCAAGTCTGCACACACAAAAAGTAAAGAAACCAGGTTTCTTTAGAGGGGATTATCATGCTGGATTCTCCATTGTTCTTTTTTCTTTTAATGGAACATAGTGAAAGAAAAGTAATAGCTTTCTTTTTCCATATTCTTCTTTACCTTTAATATAATAAGGTGAAAGTTAACAAATGATGAAAATGAAATACATGAAAATCTATATTTATAAAGAATTAACAAAATATCCTAATGTTATGGAACCAGGCTGGAACACTGGCGGAAAAACCAAGCGGCACTCGGAGATCTTGGTGGATCGGAGATTTATTTAACACCGGTGGGCTCAGAGGAGACCGTTTCTCCAAAGATATGAGCTCCGAATGAAGGGGGAAAGGGTAATTTATAGTTGTCAGCTTCCATATCTGTGGCGGACAAACAGGGCAAGAAGAACCTGGAAGAGGGGTCTCCAAGCTAGAGACCAGAGCTTGTTTTAGTCCCGTCAGCGGTCTTATGGTGTAAAACTTTATTCATTTTCCCAACATTCCCCCTTTGATGCCTTTTTTTAAAAAATCTTTTATTAGGCATCACTTTTTAGCTCTAGGGGTTGGTACCCTCGGAGGGCTAAGTTACATGCTGCACTTTGGTGAGCAACAGTGTTTTCAATAAATTGTACCAGAGTATTTAGTATACAGGAACTAATGGTCACAAGTAAAATTATGGAAAGGAGGGGCCCTGCCAGGGCAGAGAGCCAGGATGCCCAGTCTGTGAGATCCCATCCTCTCCATTGACTGATATTTTCTTGTCGTCTATGTTGAATTCTTTCCTTGAGTTCCTTGACCTTAGTCCTGACTATTCCTGATTGGTTTACAAAATGGCAAGCTTCCTCCCCCAGAAAGATACAAGTCCCTCCTTTTTCTGAAGTGAGGAGGTCAAGGGCTCGCCTATTTTGGAGGGACACTGCTGCCAGGGAGTTTATCTGGCTTTATAAGGTTAGCAGGGAATGTGCCATGGTTCCATGTCCAGCTTGTTGGTGCAGTCTCTATTGGCCCAATAGCAAGAAGCAAGATCAGGGCTATGACACCAGTAAGGCGCAAGGGCTGGCAGAGTTGCATCCGAACCCCTGGGCTCAGTCCACACATTGATTCCTCAAGCTTCTGCTGTCCGTGCACAGGCCAGCCAGCTTCCGGGGTGTGGCCGGAGCACAGCTGAAGATCCCAGGAGCCAGTGGCTGAGGGTCTGTCTAAGCAGATTTACTGGATCTGGGTCACTTCACCAGGTTGAGGGTTCCTCTGAGTTGGCCTTCTTAACTCTGGAGTGATGAACCCATGGGGTGATACCTGTATGTGGTTATAAATCTGTAAAGTCCACCTCCAAGTCTTCAAAAGGGATGGGTTTCTGGTAACTGTCAGATCAGGTTTAGGAAGATATGGTTTGCGTATTTAGAGATCCATCCTGTTTTCCAGTTGTTTAATAATCATATGCCCATGGGGTCTTATTATTATCCCCACAGAATAACAAGCACAGAAGATTGTCTGTACATGAAATACTGGGACAATTTTTCTGAAGTTTACCTTAAGTTGTCTAGTTTGGGCAAACAACAAACAATCATGACTAGAGACAATCATAACTAGAATTTAACATCCATAATGGTGCCTTGTTGAAACATAGTTTTCTCTCTAAAAACCCCCTTTCCAGAGATAGCCAACTGAGACCAATGCATTTGTAGAACAAGTCCAGTCTTAACACACCTGGCCTAATTATTTACATAAGCTCAGCAAGAATAGCGATTGATTATGAGGATCTTTTGAAGTTTGCTTTGCTGGGACCTTTTATAAGGAATCTCCAGGTTGAACATTTAGTGGCCTCTCCAAACTAGAAGCCAAGCCAAATACTTGCCATCAGACAGGCCTGCAATACCTGTAGAATTGGGCGAATTCCTCTTCATGAGGTCCCCAAGATATCCTGAGGTTCCTGCACCTGCCAGGAAGTGACCTTCTTTACTCACCTGGTGAGGTTGCTGGGAACTCTGTAAGCAAGGTATCAGGCCAACATTTCCAAGGGGCTTTACGGATCCATGTTTCATAAAGCCAACCTTAGTTCCTTAAATCTGTCTGGTCATATCTGAGTCTATTAATGTCACTCTCAAAAATGACATTCCAGTCAAAGCCTTGGTAAAATAGCCAGCATTTCCAATGGTGACCTGTTACAAGATGAATAGATTCTTATTGAACTTATGCAAACAATTGTAATTGCCATGAAAGAAAGAATACTCACTGAGAGTTTTTGAATTTCAGGGGAGTTATGTAGAAAGAAAAGATAAATGCTTCAGTTTACAAATGAATACTTTATGGCATTTCTATATATCATAGATATCTTAAGAGAAAGTTTCCTTAATCTGGAAGAGCAAACATTAGAGAACCAGCAATATTTTCAACAAGAATCACAAAATTATAATCTTCCTCAGTTCATTTAATCCCATGTTCCTAATTCTTGTGCAATTTGAATGCAGCTTTTTAGTTCTGGAAATTCTTACCCATTTTAGTATTAATCTTAAAGATGTCGAATACCTGTATTGGGGTGTTTTTTTTTTAATATATGAAATTTATTGTCAAATTGGTTTCCATACAACACCCAGTGCTCATCCCAAAAGGTGCCCTCCTCAATACCCATCACCCACCCTCCCCTCCCTCCCACCCCCCATCAACCCTCAGTTTGTTCTCAGTTTGTAACAGTCTCTTATGCTTTGGCTCTCTCCCACTCTAACCTCTTTTTTTTTTTTTCCTTCCCTTCCCCCATGGGTTTCTGTTAAGTTTCTCAGGACCCACATAAGAGTGAAACCATATGGTATCTGTCTTTCTCTGTATGGCTTATTTCACTTAGCATCACACTCTCCAGTTCCATCCAAGTTGCTACAAAGGGCCATATTTCATTCTTTCTCATTGCCACGTAGTCTTCCATTGTGTATATAAACTAAAATTTCTTTATCCATTCATCAGTTGATGGACATTTTGGCTCTTTCCATAATTTGGCTATTGTTGAGAGTGCTGCTATAAACATTGGGGTACAAGTGCCCCTATGCATCAGTACTCCTGTATCCCTTGGGTAAATTCCTAGCAGTGTTATTGCTGGGTCATAGGGTAGGTCTATTTTTAATTTTTTGAGGAACCTCCACACTGCTTTCCAGAGCGGCTGCACCAATTTGCATTCCCACCAACAGTGCAAGAGGGTTCCCATTTCTCCACATCCTCTCCAGCATCTATAGTGTCCTGATTTCTTCATTTTGGTCACTCTGACTGGCGTGAGGTGATATCTGAGTGTGGTTTTGATTTGTGAATACCTGTATTTGTCCCCAAAGTCCTTTTTATAAATCTCCTTGAAGAAGAAACACGTTTTGTGAGAGAATAATAACAATTATAAATGACAAAATCTCAGAAATAGACATTGTTAAAGATCTGATGAGAGTTCATTATGATGCAATTGACAAATTCGATTATTTCTGTGACACATAACACTTCAAGTAAATCACAATATTAAGTGATGACCTTATACCAAAACATTAAAACTTTAGGAATTGCATATATATTTGGGCATTTACAGCATTTACCTGTGCAATACAACCTAAGGTTTACCATTGTATGACAGTGCTTTTCCAAGTAACTTAGCATCCCAAATAGAAGGGCCTAATTGGTCAAAAAGACTTCATTTACCATTTAAATCCTGGGAAGTTTGCTAAAACCTTAGGAAGTTATAAGTACATCCTAAATAGGATTACAGATCATACAAATCTTAAAACTTTATTTATTCAACCAAGGTGGCAATAAAAGATCCTAAAGGTGAATGTATAGCATTACATAGTTGTTACCAAAACCTAGCTCCTCTAACATTGAGAAGTTTTAACTAAGAATCAAAGACCTGATAAAGATGAAATCTAAAACTTTGGTTTTCCCAGAAGACAAACTTTGCATTGTCTTATCAAGAGCAGATCAACAAGTCCAAGAAAACTGTCATTTGAGCAGAGAGAAAAGCAGAATTTCAACCTTATACCAGTGTATTTTAAAATTCCGTTCATCTCAACCTTAGTCCATCCTGAGCACACATGAAATTCGTTTCCAAAGATTTCCCTTCATGAACCTTCTACAACTTTCCTTTGCCTTCAAACTTTGTCCCAAAGCCATTTCCTTCCAAATAACCAGTCTCATTTAGGACAAAATTACTTTCTTCTACCGTCAACAAAAATGTATTTCCATTCCTTATATCTTTCTTACATACCTCCTACTTTCCTACATGCAGGGTTGCTTTCCTTATTTCCATCAGTCTTAAGTACATTTAGCAGAATTTTAACCCTTAGGAAACCTTAGTCTCCAATTGAGGACTTAGTAACCAACTGAGTGAGAGGTGTTTGCACCAGAATTTTTTTAGATCGTAAATTCATGAACCAATTAAGTACAAAGCATGTTTTCCAATAGGTCCAAATAGCCTTAATTTCTCTGCAGTAAGAAGTTAAAAACACAAACTTATGTTCAGTAATCAAAGCTTTAGCAGTTCATTCTATTTGGAAAAGACCTAGATGTCCAAGGGGGTGCACTTTACTCCCTGACCTTGAGGATGGGAGGAGGAGCCAATGGTGCCTGTGGCACTGAGGAGGGTACAGGAACCAGATATGTAGGCCACACCCAAGTTGGTGCAGAAACAGCAGGGGGAGGGGAAGGCAGAAGAGGCAAGGTGCCAGTAGAAGGCAGAGAAGGAAAACCTAATTCAAAACCTTAACTCAGAGGGGTAGACACCATGTTTTTTCCACCAAAGTGGAAATACGGAGTCCACATCAGGCCAGAGAAGACTGGGGATTTCCCTGAAACAAATGGAGTTTCAGCAACTGCTTGGGAACATTCCTTAAAGTCCCCATCCTGAGGTAGACTAACCACAGTTGGCTCCAATTATAGCTGTTAACCTGGGAAATGAGGGAGAATCCCTCACATCTATTAGGCAGAGGAACAGGGAGAGAGAGAGTCTGTCCCCTTCAGTCTGATTCTATCTCAGCCAGACCAATAAAGTCCCCTTCTTGAGGTTCATCCTGATATCAGCTGGGTTTCTGGGACTTTCCCTGGTTAGGACATTTATTCTTTTAATGTCCTTTTTCCTTGCAGTAGGCTCACTGACCCCTTGCTAAGGAGGTTCTGGGCCAACCCCCTTTTGGTGGCTAGACCTTCCCCGTCCTTTTGGCATGGCTCTCTTGTGCCTCTAGAGCAAACAGGGTGTAAGCCTTGCATAGCCTCGCATAATAATCCCCAGGGGAATCCCCTTGCTGCTGGGCATATTCATGGGCTTCTCAGCCCCTGCTCTGATCCCCCGGAAGAGAGCCCCTTGGTACCCGTGAATGTGGACCGGCATCTGGAGAGCACCTGCGCCTGGCCGAGGGCTCATTCTGGCCAATGGTCCTTGTGGGGGAGGGTTCTCTGGGTCCGGGAGAGGAGGAGAGATGGGCGGCATCCAGGGCCAGAGGAGAGATGGACTGGGGAGGAGTTTCAAGCTCTGGGGTAGGGGAGGAGGGATTCCGGTGAGTCATAAGGTGGCGGAAAGATGGGATCTTCCTCTGGGTCTCCTGCAAACACTAGGGGAGCAGTGGATTGCTTTTTTGGTTCCCTGGGTGAGTCTCCGGATAAGGCCGTTAAAACCTTTGCCTGACTCTGCTTGCTATAGATGAATCGCACCCAAGGCAGAGGATTTCAGGCAATTTCAAGCCAGAGTCGATGTATGGAAATTGATCAGGGTGATCTGGGTCTCTGGAGACAACATGCCAGATGCAGAGGACCATTGAGAAATCCAAAGTTCCCTCAGAGGGCCCTCCTACACCAAAAGTGGGCCATTCTAACTCACATAGGGTCCTTAACCTGCTGGGGGTTATCTTAATTCCATAGTTTCCCCAAAACCCCTTCTTTGCTCTGTCCTGACCCCATAATGTTCCCATGAGGTGGAGTCACAAAGACAGAGGGATAGGGGTGCCCCCTCTCATGAGGAGACCAGTCAGATGCCCGTCTGGCCGTGTCCCAAAGGAACTTAGGTGACACTTAGCTGTAGCAGTCTCAGCTTTGCGACTTACAATTGGAAACTATTCTGATGCCGCCACAGACTGTGTGCCATTCACCATGGAATCGCAGACAGGCCCACTCAGACTGTGTGGGCTTTGGGGGACCTTAAGGGTGCCCGCCTGTGGAGCCACAGAATCGAACTCAGCAGGCAAGCTAGAGCAAGTCACAGATTCACACTCACATACACACCAGGGGTTATTACATTCCCTCCCACAGAATTCCTACCTGTGAGACTACTGAGGTCTCTGGGGAGCGATCAGGTCCCCCTTCTACTCTTGAGTGAGCCTGACTAGATTGGGCCTCAGCCTTACCGGTTCCGACGTTGGGTCCAGGCCCTCATCTGCCAAGTCTCCTCGAGTCTGGGGGGAAGGGCAGAGTGGGGGCTGGCCTGAGGCGACCAAGCGGGAGACTGCCGAAATTCAGGCAGTGTGCTCCTTCTCCCTTGCGATTCCTCCTTCCGTCACCGCCTCTCTGTTCTCCCAAACCGGTGGCAACAATGGGCCAGCGCAGTTGGGTTTCCCGGTCAGGGAACCAACTATGTTATGGAACCAGGCTGGAATGCTGGCGGAAAAACCAAGCGGCACTCGGAGATCTTGGTGGATCGGAGATTTATTTAACACCGGTGGGCTCAGAGGAGACCGTTTCTCCAAAGATATGAGCTCCGAATGAAGGGGGGAAGGGTAATTTATAGTTGTCAGCTTCCATATCTGTGGCGGACAAACAGGGCAAGAAGAACCTGGAAGAGGGGTCTCCAAGCTAGAGACCAGAGCTTGTTTTAGTCCCGTCAGCGGTGTTATGGTGTAAAACTTTATTCATTTTCCCAACACTAAGAGGAAGGCAATTGCTGCTGCAGTTATTTTTCTGTTGGTTTTATTCTTGTGCTTCCTGATGATGCTGTTTCTGATTTTTATATGATCATGTCTAATTAAAGTAAATTTTTCAGGAACGAGAGAGAACTTCTCACAGCATGTTATATAGAATTTTTTAAATATAATTTGGTTTTATCAAACACAGAAACTATTATCCTTGGCTTGAAACAAAGCATCACCAATTTAAATGTGCCAGGCAACCACATAATATAGTTTCTTTCCATAAGATGTATCTTCTGCTTGACAATGTTCATACATCATTCTCAGATCCTGACAGATAACATGATTGTAAAGATTTTATAACCAAGCTAGTAAAGTATGCCAAGGTTCACATAAAAGAAACTGGCAATTGGTAGAAGGTTTCTCAATAAAATGGAACATGCTTACACCCAAAAGAGCTGTTGTTAAAGATTGAGAGATAAAGACATTTGGATGGAAATTGCTTGGCAAAGTCAAAAGTAGGCGCTCAACTTGGTTCGGCACCTGAAAATGAAGGTTTCAAACATGAGTAGACATTATCCTTGGAGAGCAGGGATGAAAATTCCCATTCTAAACATTTTTAGGAATTAAAAACAAAAAAAAAAATGGTTCCCACCTCGGTTTGAAAGTGCCCCAAAGTAAATGCATTAGAGAAAACTAAAATTATTTCAAGAAAATTTTCTTGGATTTTTCTGGAGTTTGAACAGAGTATTAGAGCCACCTTCTTGGAAAGCTGAAAAACCACATGATTGTTTCTATTGATCAGGAAGAAAAGCTGAGGCTGCATGCAATTTATTTTGCCATTTCCATGAGAGCACAGGAATATTGCACTCAAGAGTGTTGAAAACAATATGCCGATTCTTTAGGAGGGAGTGACAGCAGGCTCCAGTTGTGAGGCAGAGTATCCCTTGCACCTGCAGCTGCATTTGGTTCTCTAACCCAAATAGCTAGAATTTTCACTTAAGACTGGAGAGTCCATTTGAGAAGCAAAAAAATAAAAAATAAAAAAGGAGTGTGTGTGTGTGTGTGTACTTACTCTGCTTATCTTTCTATTTGTCTAGCTAAGCCTGGGAGAATGAGAGATGCATGACTTAATAAAGGGATGTAATATCAATAAGAGCTTTTCCTCGTCCTCTGTTCTAGCTGGATTTGAAGGTCAGTGTGATTTTACCAACAAATGCTGCCTATGAAAGTCCATGGCAGAAAACAAAGATTAGCAACAAGGCACAAACAAAATAGGCAATGAAGGAGTGGGCAGCTCTCGCCCCTCCTCCCTTGGCGCTCCTCCCACCTCCCAACCTGAGCCTCCCTGTCTGAATCTTGTGGGCCAACAACAGATGTTAGAGCTTTGTTCTTTTGTTTTCTTTTTTCTGTTTTTTTTATATGAAATATAATTTATTTTCAGATTGGTTTCCATACACACCCAGTGCTCATCCCAACAGGTGCCCTCCTCAATTGTTCTTTTGTTTTCAAATAGCAAAGAGCCCCCTGAGTTATCTCACCTGGGGCAGGGGTGGGGGGGGGGCGGCCATGAAGGGCTTGACTATAAAAATGCTCATTTGAAGACTTGAATCTGCAGTACAAACTATTCCTTCCTTTTCCTTTTGCCTCTCTTCATCCCTGGTCCACCACGCACATCATTTCTCTTTTAGGCCCTCCACCCATTTAGATCTTGTCCGCTCCTTTATAATTTCAGTTTGTTCATGGCTTTGGCTAGTCACGGTCCTTATCCATGACTCTTTTTCAAAAAAGAAAATTCTATTTTGCTTTGATTTCAGATACCCAAGATAGACATTGTGGTTAGCTCAATTCATTCTTTTGTGTGTGGTCATAGTTCATTAAATATTTGGTCACTGTTATAGCTTGAATTGTGTCCCCCTAAAAAGATATATCGATGTCCTTACCCTCCCAGTACTTGTGAATGTGACTTTATTTGGAAATAGAGTCTGCAAATGTATTCAAGTTAAGATGCAGCCACTGGGGTGGGCCCTTAATCCATTACAACCAGTATCCTTAAAAGAAGAGGGAAATTTGGACACAGGCACAGAGGAAAGATGCACATACAGGCTGAGTCAGAGATTGGGATAATACTTCCATAAAGGAAGGAATGCTGGAGCTACCAGAAGCTGGAAGGGACAAGGAGGGATCCTCCCTCCCTTACAGTCTCCTTCTAACACCTTAATTTTGGACTTTCGGCCTCCAGATCTGTGAGGGAATATATTTCTGTTACTTGAATCCACTCAGTTTGTGGTATTTCATTACAGTAGCCCTAGAAAACTAACAGTCACCTTAGTCAATTGTCTAACCTTGATCCGCATATTTGGATGCCCAAAGTGTGACATTTTTGCACATTAGCTGAGCTTGTGGGAACATATTTTTCCCTTAGAAATTGTGGGAATAAATAGCTGATGTCCACATCTCTTGTCAAGAACATACCTGGTGGGGTATCAGAGTGGCTGTTGATTAACCATCCAACTCTTGATTTCAGCTCAGGTCATGATCCCAGGGTCATGAGATTGAGCCCCACATTGGACTCTGCACTGGGTGTGGAGCCTGCTTGAGATTTTCTCTCCCTCTCTCTCCCCCACTCCCATGCATGTATGTGTGTGCGCACTCTCTCACTCTCTCTCTCTCTGTCTCTCAAAAGAAAGAAAAAAAAAAAAAGAACATACGTGGTGACTCTTGTTAAATAAAAAGTGGGGGGGGGGGAGTCTGTTTTTTTTCTTTTTCGTCAGAGGTGCATGGTTTATTCTCCAATTTCTAGGAAGGGAAAATTTTACAAAATGAAGAAAAATCAGTTCTTTTTTCTAAAACTGAAACTAATGAAGTTCTTTGAAAATATCTCCCTCCCTCCCCCACTCCCGCCATGTTCTCATACTTTTCAAGAGAAAATCTAAATATAGGAAAGATTCCACACCTAACACCGACCATCATTCTTTATGTTTTTTAATTCTTCTGTTCTCATTAGTGTTGCGAGAGGTACTATAACCTGAAATAAAGCCCAAGAAAGAAACAGCCACAATGTGCTAGCCAACATACCACAGTTAGTCCCTTTTATTTTTATGTAGTGAGATGTAATTGATATATAACATGGTGTAAGTTTAAGGTGTACAACATGTTGATTTGGTAAATTTATATATGGCAATACTATCACCAAGGTAGCATTAGCTAACACCTCTATCATGCCACTTGGTTGCCAACATGGCAGCAGAGAAATGGGGAAAGTGAAGATATGGGGCAGTTGGAGAAGGGAAACAGGAGGGACCCTGAAACATCTCTCTAAGGGGCCAGGTAGTAGAGGCCGTTAGCTTTGCAGGCCGTTCAGTGTCGGCCACAAGTTTTAGCACAAAAGCTACCATAGATAGCAAGCAAATGAAGGGGCATATCCCCATTGCAGTAAAACTTTGCAAAAGTTGGGAGAGAGGTTGGATTTGGCCTGCAGGCCATGGTTTGCCAACCCTGTTCTAGAGGATCAGTGCCAACACCTGTGGTTGCTGATGAGCTTCTTCTCTGGTCGGCACCCAGCACAGAAGCGTATGACATCATAACCAGGAGGACACTGCTCCTAATGACCTCTTTGCCTGTATTGCCAAAGATGGGTCTCAGCTACAGTCAGTTACAGTGTATAGGAACACATGCAGTCAATGAGAGTGCCTTCAAGGCATTACCCCCAAGGAGCTCCTTAAAGATGTGTTAGAACCTTCCTCTGCCCCTTGAGACATTTGAGACAATCTCAGAATTTCAGTGTCTGTTTTGTCATTTGTTGGCATCCTGCCATACAAATACTCTATCTCAGAAACAATAGCAGCATGATAGGCAAAAGAAATCCTTACCACGATTTTACCTAGAGGCAGAAACTCATACAGATGTACAGCCCCACAGCAGCTAATACACGCAGCCTGATGTTACCCCTGAACAAATGCTTAATTAAAGTAGAGTGCATATGAGTGCCTCCTCATGTCCCTAGAAGCAAAAAAATAAATTGGTACTCCCTTCTACAAGGACAGAACACACCATATATTGCCACTGGCCACAGAGAGACATAAGACGATGCTATCCTGGCCAATTCTCAGAGCCATTCATGTGATCGATAAAAATCACAATGGCCTTGAACCCACCAACACGTGCTCAGAATGTTACTAGTTGCAACAGCTCCTGTGTAAGGTCAAAGGCAGACCCAAGATGCCACAGTGTCCTGACCTCTCAGCGTCCAAATATCTCTAAGACCCTGTACCATTACATTGAATTTCAGACCTAAACCACTTCCATTTGTAGTGGAAAATCCCATCATAGGAAGGAAAAAAAAAAAAAAAGCAAACAACAACAACAGAAAACCTAGAAAACAAAGAACATTTTTCAGCCCCTTTCCTTCTAATGATGTGATGTGTTGGATTTGGTTTATACCAGCTTGTCAGCACTAAATGTCAAATTTTCAGAAATTTTGTGAGCCAATTGACATCACATTGTAGTTTAAAATCAGCCATCTTGGGAATATTTATTTCACAAACATCAGCAAATCTACAAATCTACACATTTTTCCATGGAGACTGATCTTAAACATTTACCAACCCTGTTCCTGCCTTAATGCACTAGCCAGAATGTCCTTATTTTTTGATCAGGTATTTCACCTTGAGCTGTCCAGCCTACTTGACCACCATGCTTCAGCCTCTCAATGCCTTCCATTTTGGAATCTACCTGTTTCATTATCCTCCCCCTGTCACAAAACAAGAAAGAAAGGAAGTCAGCTGTTATTTCTCCCAGCGGCAACACATCTGGTCCACACATCAAGAATCCACCTCATAATCACTCACGATACTCCTACAGCAGTAACAGCTGTTAGCACCAAGATCATTCTGTGACCCAACCCCTCCACCCCTAAATCCTCCAAAAGGATGTATAAAATACTTTTACAAGATCAAATTTAAAAGTGAGCAATTGATGAAACTAAGGTAACCCTGCGTGCCAATGATACTTCAATAAAAGAAATAAATAAAAGTGAGCATTTCAAAATATTTAGCGATAAATATTTTAATTTCAGATTACGTCAACAGGAGCACATCCCCCATAAGAAATACAGAGGAAGACTCATTCTTCAGACAGGCTGCTTCTGCAAAGTTGAGAAGAAAGAGCAGCTGTGAATTTTGGCTTCAGTCCAGTTTGATAAGTTAGAGATGGTCTGCGGCTGTTCATGGAAATTTTAATGTTCACAACTCCACTCTTTAAGATCCATAACAGGGATTGTTTATCCCTTGTGGTTTGCAATTGATTTCTCTCCCACAGAAGGGGAAATAAGCTTTGTTCTAACAGTAAACTCTTCTAGACTGCAATAATAACATAAGATGATGAGTCCTATTCTTTCATTATTTTTATAACTGTGCTCCTCCTGCCCTCCCCTCTATGTTTCTTGTGCCTAATGAGACAGAAAAAAATACCGATGTAAATGGCCAATTTATAGATCATTCCTGAGAATTTATACATAAAATGCTATTCTGACTAAAAAGAATCATCCTCATTAGTCAGTCATAATGTATATATCTCTACCATTAGAGATTCATTCCTTTGGCTTAAAAATTGCTATATTAGGGGTGCCTGGGTGGCTCGGTCAGTTAAGCATCCAACTTCGGCTCAGATCATGATCTCTCAGTTTGTGAGTTTGAGCCCCACACTGGGCTCTCTGCTGTCAGCACAGAGCCACCTCTTGCCCTTCTGGCTGCCCTTCCCCCACTCATGCTCTCTCTCTAAAATAAATAAACATTTTAAAAAGTTATAAAAAATTACTATATTAAACCATTCACATTTCAGTACAAGCCCAATTATCCAAAACTGGAAAAACTTATACTCTTCACACTGAATCTTTGGGTGCCTGGAGTTAATGAGGCTGCATTAAAGGAATACATATATGAGCTTAGACTTGACCAAAAGAGAAGTTGATGAAGGAAATATAGTTTCTCTGAAGTGTGCCTGAAAATAGTACCAGCACATGTTTATCTCCACATCGCAGGGTAAGATGTCAGGTAATATACCCAAGATCACAGCATTAGTAGGTAGTAGAAATAAGAGTTGAGAGCCAGATCTGACTTCAAGACTCTAGTCTTTTTCTTGTGTTTCTCAGGGGAGTAGAAATAAGGCTTTCAGCATTATGGCATGTTTTTATCGTGAATGACAACTACCATAGTCTATGGAAGTGTTAACCGGTCTGTGGCAAAAATCTTTGGCCAAAGCATGATCTAAGGATCTCATTTTCTGTTACTTAAAACCCATTAATGGAAAGGTAACACTAGAGTTTTCATTTAGTAGTGCTTGTATTTGTTTTCCGGGGCTGCTCTAACAGATTATCACAAACTGTGTGGCTTAAAACAACAGAAATTTATTTTCTCACGGTGTTGGAGATGAAAGTTCAAAATCAAGGTGTCAGCAGGGCCACGCTCGCCCCGGAGGCTCCAGCGGGAAGTCCTTTTCTTTACTCTTCCAGCTGCTGGCAGCTGCAGGCATTCCTTGGCTGGTGGCCGCAGCCCTGTCTCCACATAGCCTTCTCGTCTGCTCATCTGTGTCACTTCCTTGCCTCTCTACGACAAAGGTATTTGTGATGATATTGAGGAACCATCCAGATAATCCAGAGTAATTGCCTTATCTCAAAATCCTTAACCTAACTGCACCTGCAAATACCCCTTTTCCAATTAAAAGGAATTACCAGTTTTAAGGATTGGTACTTATTCCCTTTGGGTCATAATTATTCAACCTACTGTAATATTATACTTGGTGAAATCTATTTTTCACTCACATACAGGAGAACTACATGTAGTGGTAGTTAGGTTATCAATCTATATTTGCTTCTTTGGACAGAGTAGACACGATACTACTCTTTATCCCTTCTCATCCCTATTATCCTCCACACCACCTTCATCCCCTGCTAAACTGGGTTATGTTTAGAGGAATCTGTTTCTGGAGTACAGGTGGGCCATAGGCTGTAACACTGCCTTTAAACAGTAGTTTAAGTAGCCTAGGGGCTACCAGAGCCCCTCCTATGGGTCCTGTACTTTCAAGGCACTCTCTCCGGCCTCACTACCGGCTGCACCCCTCCCTACAAGGCAGAGTCCACGGTTCAGGAGAAGTGCCTGCCTAGAGTTCATGCCCTCCCCCTCCCATTCTAGATCACATTCTGGGAACCTGCAATCTTAAGAGATTGCCCAAAGATGGGGCGCCTGGGGGGCTCAGTCAGTTAAGTGTCCGACTTCAGCTCACATCACGATCTCATGGTTTGTGGGTTCAAGCCCCACATCATGCTCTGTGCTGACAGCTCAGAGTCTGTGTCTCCCTCTCTCTCTCTCTCTGCCCCTTCGCTGTTCGTGTTCTGTCTCTCAAAAATAAATAATTGTTAAAAAAAATTTTAAAAACATATTGCCCAAAGACCCCTATGTCTTTCCTCCCGAAAATGGACAGCACTGCCCACATGGACACTCCCAGCCCTGAGAGATGCCCAAGATGAAGCTATTTCAGGTGTGGATTCACGTGGATGAAGAGACTGGGACATCTATACACATGCACTCCAGGCCAGAGCCAGGTGTGGGAAATGAAGGCTGAGAGCATCTATTCACTCTCTGACCCAAAGCCCTGAAAATGTTACAGGTGGGTCTGGTGGTGAAGATGGGGATTAAGACAAAACCAGGCGTGACTAAGAACCGCTCATCATGACAGGGTAGGAGACAGGAGAATACTAGATCATTTTGAATGGCCAAGTAACTACTCTGCTGATTTATTATCTACCAAATGCTATAGATGATAGATGATAGATGATAGATGATAGATAGATGATAGAGATAGAGATAGAGATATAATGATTGCTTTAATATGTTAATGGGCTTAATAATGTTCCTACCCTTTGACTCAATAATTTTACTTCCTAAAATCTAATCCCTGAAAATATTTCAAAATACAGAAAAGGATTCATAGACAGATTTTCATCGCCCTATTTTTTAAGATAGTAAAGAGGGAAGCATCCCAAATGCCCAGTAACAGACAGATGGCTAAATAAGCTGTGATATATTGAAATAAATATAACGGAGCTTATAAAAACAATGTTTACAAACTGTTGTACAAGGTATAAAATATGTATAATTTTGAATAAAAAATAAAATATATATGGTACAAAATTAGTACTGTAAAATGGTCCCACCTGTGTAAAAACTAATCCTAGGAAAAAAAATGACTTCAAGGAAATAACCAAAATATTAGTTACCCACAGAAAGTAGGATTCTGGATTATTTTTGTTACACTTCATAATCTAATTAACAAATTGCAATAACACACATTACTTTTACAACCAGGTTTTAAGAAGCAACACTAAAACTAAAATACCGATACTACTTACACATGGTGTTAATCAGTTTCTTCCCCAAACCACACAAGATAACAGTTGAAAGACTGCAGGGGGTGGGGATGTGGACTGTGTATAAAAAGGAAAGAAAGAAAGGGAAGGAGGAAGGAAGGAAGGAAGGAAGGAGAAAGAAAGAAAGAAAGAAAGAAAGAAAGAAAGAAAGAAAAGGAAAGAAGAAAGAAAGGAAGAAAGAAAGGGAAGAAAGAAAAGGAAGGAAAGAAGAAGAAAGAAAGAAAGAAAGAAAGAAGAAAGAAAGGAAAAGAAAGGGAAAGAAAGGAGACAACAGCAAAACAACTTTGGAAACTAGAAAGTGGTGGATAAGATGTCATTAATGATGTAAAGCTGAGAAAAGCGACCTCACTACCAGCAGCATGGGGAAGACAGGCTGATCCGCAGAAAAACTCAGGAATTGGAGGAACCCTATTATGTAAAAGCAGGAATACAAATGGGCCATGGAAACTAGAGGATCAATTGAAAATCTGCACAGACTATAGAACCCCAGAAGTCTCTCCCACTCCAACAGAAGACAGGGTGACTCTCCAAAAAGTGCACCAAAGAGATTCTGAGCTGAACGCAGGGGGCAGAACTGAGGGTCAGTGTATTGTATTGAGAATAGGGGCATTAAGTACATGGTGAGATCTCTTCTTGCTTCCTCCAGAACGCTGGTAGATAGGCTTACCCCTTTCAGATAGGGAACTGACCAAACCAAGAGAAAAGACATCTATGGGCCAGGGGTCCCTCAGTAAAAAAAGCCATCCATTGACAAAATTTCCCCATACACGTAATTATCTGTCACCCTTTGGTTGCCTCAGTCTTAAAAAATGAGCAGAAGCCAAGGATCATAAGTCATTTGAGAAAAGTCCCCAACATGAAAGAGACTTTTTTAGAAGTAAAAAAAGTAAAAAAGTAAAAAAAGTAAAAAAATGACTCAGGGAAAACAAAAATATTTCAGTAAACAGAGACTTCGAAAAAAACTATAATTGAAACCTTCAGTGAGGTAAGAAAGTATACTTAATCCATAAAATAAAACCACAAGCCTATAAACCTAAGAATATTGAGGGGGGGAAAAGATCTTTGCACTTTAAAATTTTTTTTTTTTGTCAACATTTTTTATTTATTTTTGGGACAGAGAGAGACAGAGCATGAACGGGGGAGGGGCAGAGAGAGAGGGAGACACAGAATCGGAAACAGGCTCCAGGCTCCGAGCCATCAGCCCAGAGCCTGACGCGGGGCTCGAACTCACGGACCGCGAGATCATGACCTGGCTGAAGTCGGACGCTTAACCGACTGCGCCACCCAGGCGCCCCGCACTTTAAAAATACTATGATAGCAAAATGAAAATCTAAAAGAAAAAAAAAGGAAAGAAAAAGGCTTGGAAGCAAAGTTAACCATTGCCGTGGTAGAGCTGATCCTCAAACCTAAGCTCCCCCTTCCTCGCCTTTCCTCCCATCAATGCCTGCCCTCCAGTGTGTTCTCATGGATGGCAGCTGTGGTGGTGTTTTTTTTTTTTTTTTTTTTTTTTTAATTTTTCTTTTTTCAACGTTTTTTTTAAATTTATTTTTGGGACAGAGAGAGACAGAGCATGAACGGGGGAGGGGCAGAGAGAGAGGGAGACACAGAATCGGAAACAGGCTCCAGGCTCCGAGCCATCAGCCCAGAGCCTGACGCGGGGCTCGAACTCACGGACCGCGAGATCGTGACCTGGCTGAAGTCGGACGCTTAACCGACTGCGCCACCCAGGCGCCCCAGCAGCTGTGGTTTAAAGAATTTGTAGCATTCTAAGCCTCCCTTAGAACCGTTATATCAAAACACTCTCACTTCACGAGCAATAAAACTTTATTGCCAGATTCTGCCATTTATCTGGAAATAGAAAAATAGGTCTCCCCTACCCCCTGTTTCTCTCTTCATTCTTAAGTGCATTCTGTGCAATGATTTTATAATACCAATTGCCCACTGGGTGTTTTACTTTATTTTTCCAGGCAGCCCACACAAAATAGACTGTCCTTTATAGCCTTTAGAAATAGTAACTTGAATTAGCAAGAAGAATTGACGTGCTCACAGAGGCAACTTCCACCAACACCAGCCAGCTCCCTCCTCAAATGCAGCCCCACCCTGAACCTTTCTTCGCTCAGCCCTCCCATCTCTGAGATCATTAATTACCTACTCCTTCAGCATATTTGTGCTCTACTCCTAGGTGCTGACAACACAAGCCTGTCTCCTTTTACATGGTTGTTTGAAACTTTCACAGCAGGCAAGGCTCAGATTTAATCATTTGATTCTGATGCACATTCTTTAACAACTTAGAGCAGCATTTAAGTACAGTATGACAGATCTGGGACTATCACAACCCTCTTGATCAGAGTTATTCCCACAGCCAGGGGTCCATCCTTGTGAAAAGTTAAATGCCTGGTTCTAAAAAGCTTTTAGACTTTTCATTTGGTTGTGCTGAAAGCTTCCACTTGTTTTTGTTGTCATCTGATATATATTGGAGTTCTAGGAAGACCAAATACACGATGATTAAACCGGTTTCTAGTTCCACTGAATCATAAGCATTACATAAAACAGAAGTCCATTCAAATAAATGTGCTTTGGGGCGCCTGAGTGGCTCAGTGGGTTGAGCGACCGACTTCGGCCTAGGTCATGATCTCACAGTTTGTGAGTTTGAGCCCCGCGTCAGGCTTTGTGCTGACAGCTCAGAGCCTGGAACCTGCTTCCGATTCTGTGTTTCCCTCTCTCTCTGCCCCTCCCCCACTCATGCTCTGTCTCTCTCTGTCTCAGAAATAAGTAAACATTAAAAAAATTAAAAACAAAAACAAATAGATGTGCTTTAAACAGTGTGTCCTGCTTTGAGAAAGTTCAATACCTGTACCCGTAAAACAAATGTGTTTGAGGAAGTCATTTACACCAGTAAGATGTCTAATCAATTAGAATTTGCCAAAAATGAAATCTCTTAGTCCTCCTAAACCACACACACACACACACACACACGCACACACACTTTCAATTTATGAACTATGTACTTTGGAGCACATACATTTATCTTTACAAGAGCTATAATATTTATCAGTCAGAATTCCCCAAATAATTTTGCATATAATTATCTCATTTGATTCCATTTGTGACCCTGTTAAAGATGCACAGCAGCTCTTGTCTCCAATTTGTAGATGGTGAAATAACTTGTTAGAATGAGTGAAAATGGGCTTCCTTCAAATAAATGTTCCTCCTTTGCGTATACCAATGCTTCGAGCAGTAGCTAAAAGCTAGTAGGAGCTCAGTAAATATTCTTGGAGGGGGGGGACACAAAAACCTCAAGAAGATATTTATTATCTGGGGCGCCTGGGTGGCCCAGTCGGTTAAGCCTCCGACTTCGGCTCAGGTCGTGATCTCACAGTTCATGAGTTTGAGCCCCGCATCGGGCTCTGTGCTGACAGCTCAGAGCCTGGAGCCTGCTTCAGATTCTGTGTCTCCTTCTATCTCTGCCCCTCCCCGACTTGTGCTCTGTCTCTCTCTGTCTCTCAAAAATAAATAAATGTAAAAAAAATGTTAAAGAAAATATTTATTATCAAAGTTATATCTTAAGGGATTTCAAAGGACAAAGTTTGCAAGAATAACAGATATGGTGAAATACTGATTCAGCAAGGGCATTGATTCCCCAACTTCCTGAAAGAGACAAAAGGTCTCTTGACTCATCCTCTTAACCTAAGTCATCCCTGGGATGATATGTCAGCCTGGCTGGCTGTCTCTTTTACAATATCCCTGGCTCAGAGGTGAACAAGGTAAATAAGGTAAAATCGAAATAATATTGGGCTACTTGGCAAATGGCTATTAAAGAAATAAAGTTAGTCCTACTGTTTTGAATTACCTGAAGCAACTCAAAGAATGCCAACAATATGGCATTTCGTGGAGAAGTAAATAAAATGCATTATTAGCAAATACAGTGCTTCTTACAATGGTTGCTTTGTGTGCCCTGTGACAGAGGCGACCACGTTGTCTGGTGATCATGGGTTTCCATATATAACCATTTCTACCTCCTACCCCTGGGATAGGGTCTAGATCTTATTAATCTTGGTCCTGCCAGAGCCTATCTGGTCCAAGTCTTTTAGGGACCCAATGAATGTTTGATGAGGAAGTTAATTAATGAATAAATAAACTGCTGTGAAAGGTGATTGGATGCATCCTGGCAGAGAAAATAGCATAGGCTAGAGAGTCAGAAAAATTTAGGTTCACTTTCCAGCTCATCCAAACAGAAGCTGCACGATCATAACTTTCTCAACTGCTGAGTCCCTCTTGTCTCAACTGTAAAAGTAGCCTAACAGTGGGAAATAATGCCTACAGTAGAAGTCTTCTCTGACAAGGAAATGAGGGAATGAAGTAAGCATTTAACTGTTTTCCCTGACACCTTGGATGCACTATAAATTCACTTAACTATGAAAATTTTTTTACCAGGCAAGTTAAACTTCAGATCTCAAAATAGCATAGCCCCCAATAATCGAGTCCTGAAACACAGTTCAACTAAATTCACTGTCCTCTTTCAATACACAAGACAGGGGATGATTAATTTATTATTTTTTTAATGTTTATTCATTTTTGAGAGAGAGAGACAGACAGAACGTGAGGGGCAGGGAGAGAGGGAAACACAGCATCCAAAGCAGGCTCCAGGCTCCGAGCTGTCGACACAGAGCCCGATGTGGGGCTCAAACCCACAAACAGTGAGATCATGACCTGAGCCATGGTCAGGACGCTTAACTGACTGAGCCACCCAGGCACCCCAGGAATGATCATTTAAAGTGCATACCAGTGGCCAGCAATGAAAATAACAAAATGAATGGTGCATATGTTACCATCCACCAAAACATGTCCATGAATATGGCTTTGATGTTAGTTTAATTATTGATTTTATTGAGAATGAATATTTATATGACTGCTTTAAGATTAATACATTTGTCCCAGTAATTTGTTGGAATTTGGATTCCGAGGTGATTTAGCGACAGCAATTTCTACGTAGGAAATGCATGGTTCATGAAATAGCTTGGAAACCAAGATTAAGGCCAAAAATGATTGAAAGAAACAAAAAAATATTTCTAAAACCTCTGTGGGAATTCCCTCCTTCCTTTGCTGCAGAGGAAGAAAACTTGGCCTCGTGTGATTTCTAATTCTCTGTAAGCCTTTCCACAATGCAAATGTCACAGTGAAAAATTTGGCAATTGCTTTTGGGGAAGGTAAGTTGCCCAGATCACTAGAAAATGTTTTGACATTTAAGTGACCCTTCCATTCTGTTTTACAAAAGAAGTTCCAATTAAGCTCAAAGCACTCTTCTTATTTACTATCCTGGCCCTAGAAATGAAGGCCATGTAAAGTTGAATGCTATCTTTGCTGTGGGAGCAGGGCTGAATGCTCTGTGAGGGAGAATAAGAACTCTCAGCCACCCCCCCAAGAAGATAAGAGCTGATGAAAATTACTTTTTGCCTTGAAATTTATCACCATTTCCCCACAGCATTGTTTTTTCCCTTGGCTGTAGCCCAACACAGATGCTCAATTCAGCTGGTAGGACACAGGGAACAGTCTCGTGTTGGAAGGTTCTGGTCCTGGTTTTGCTACAAATTTATCATGTAATGTTGAATAAGCCTCTTCATCCCTCAGGACCTCTGTGTTCCTATCTATTAAATGAGGGAGGTGTAGCGGATAATTTCTGAGGCCTCTTCCAGCTCCAGTTGTATGGTGTGTGCATTTGTGGTCAGGAGCAGGAGGAAAAAGGTAGAGTTTGTGTAACAATGGGCTTCCCCCAATGTGGTCAGCCATCCCCTGCTTCCAGTGGAAACCCAAATGTTAAAATGGAACAACCGAAGTGATCTGAGGCCGGGGGTGGGACTCCACAGTTACTCAAATGAAGAGTCTGGAAATGAGACACAGACCCCAGCAGGTACAGGTGGCTCTGGCAATCTAGACAGTTTGATTTACAGACTTGAAATAATACTGGACAAAAGGCACTCCTATTTTCTCTGCAGTGCTAATTAGTATTCTTCCCTTGCAGGTTGTAGGAATCATACCAAAGTAGCTTGAGAAAAAAGGCGCAAATGGTTATATGAATAAAGTCTAGACCTAGGGAAAAACTGGAACTGTAAATCCTTCAGGAACCTAGGAGATACTCTCCTGCTTACTGTCTCTTGTCACTGCTTCCTCCTCCATACTGGTTTTTCCCACAGTCCTCCTCTTCCTCCTCCTTCCCCTCCCCCTTCTTCTTTGTCTCCTCCTCTTATCCCTCCCCAGTAGGCTTTCTCCACTGTCCATCACATAAATATGCACCACTGCTCCTGACTTTAGATATTACAGTTCTACTCATGCCTAGAGAAGAACAGCCCCTTCTGACTCCATTTCCAATTTCCCTGGACAGAAGTGCTGAATGAACCACGTATCTGTCTATGTCTTGTCCAACTGTGGCCAAACACTGTTGGCAGGGCTCTGGCAACAGTGGGTGGGGGTTGGTCCTGGGGGCCATGTGAATAGACAGCATTTCTAAAACTCCAATGATAAGGTCTGTCTTGTTAAGCCTTCCTCAGATATAAAGCAAACTTTGATCACTGGTTCCATTTGTCCACTTGAAATTGGTTATATGAATGTTCAATCTCAACTTCATGATGTAGCTGATGGCCAAAATAGTTTTTAACAGTTGATATTGATATTATTTTTTTAAGTAGGGCTACACAATTAAGCATAATCATATTTAAAACGAGAGGTCTTTTTTTTTTAATGTTTATTTATTTTTGAGACAGAGAGAGACAGAACATGAGTAGGGGAGGGGCAGAGAGAGAGGCAGACACAGAATCCAAAGCAGGCTCCAGGCTCCAAGCTTTCAGCACAGAGCCTGACACAGGGCTAGAACTCACGGACTGTGAGATCACAATCTGAGCCGAAGTCAGATGCTTAACTGACTAAGCCACTCAGGCACCCCTAAACAAGAGGTCTTTAAATGCCTTTCAAAATCTCACTTAATTTAGTTGTTGTTACTTGGTTCACATAATTCAGAATATTGGACTACAGAGATGATTTCATCTGAAATTTCTTCTTGAAATAATTTACTTAGTCCAAATGAAACACTGTGCTTGAGTTCCCTGATGGGTTATGTTTATAGCTTACATTATATGAAGATTCCAAGCTGATGACAGGACACTGACGATAGCTTCGGGAATTGCAAAAATGGAAGAAAGACATGGCCAGAGATATTTGAACATTTCTTTCCTCAAGTAGCATCAAAGAAGTAATTGCTAGTTCCTATGAGACATTTATAGAGGCCTTCCTTTCTTAGCTACCACAACATATCAATTTATTTCTACTTACTCATTTATTCACCCAGCAAATAGATATTTGTTGTCTACTCTGCAAAAATAATAATTTGCTAGATTGTTTTTTCCACATGTAACCAGGCTAGCCTTTTGTTACCAAGAGAAAAATGTGTTCCACCATGCTCAATTATGAGTCACTTAAGAGTCATTAAACATCCACCATAAATACATTTTCACAGTTTTGTGAGTTTTTTATTCCTGGGTAAAAAAGCACATGTTGTAAAAAAAAAAAATTCAAATGATACAGAAATAAAGCAGAAGCTAGAAGTCTCCTGTAAGCACATCCCTTCCTCTGTTAACAGTTTGCTTATAAATTGTGATAGATTTTTTCCTATGCATATACTGATACAAATTATATGTGCATGTGACTAACAACCATATGAATGCACTTAAGATACATATACACATTTTTATTTATTTCTTTATCTTTTATTTTTAAATTTTATTTCAGAGAGAGAGAGAGAGCACACACGCAAGTGGGGGAGAGAGTCAAAGGGAGAGAGTGAGTGAGTGAGTGAGTGAGAATCCTAAGCAGGCTCCACACTCAACATGGAGCCCAACACAAGGATCGATCCCATGACCCTGGGATCATGACTTGAGCTGAAATCAAGAGTTAGACGTTCAGCTGACTGAGCCACCTAGGCGTCCCTACACATTTGTATAATAAAATCAAAATGTACATATGATCACTTGTCAGTGTATTATAAGTACTTGTTCTTAGCTACCTCAACCTTCTAAAAGGCAACGTAGTAACCCATTATTTGAATATAGGAAATACCTTTCAAACTGTCTCCTAATTATACTCATTTTAGGTTGTTTCCAAGGTTATTTCCCTTTTTTTTTTCTGTACAAACATTGCCACGATAAACATTCTTATCTACATATTTCTCTTCGCTTGAGTCAGCATTTCCAAAGAATGAAATCCTAGAACTGGAATCACTACATCAAAGAGTATATATATATATATATATATACAGTCACCATTTAAGTAATAGCTGCCAAATTGCTTTCCAGAAACCTTTTACCAAATTATACCCTCACCTGGAATTCATGGCATTGCCCGTTCTCTACACCCTGGCCAGTGCTAAGTGTCTAATAAATCACTGCTCCTTGTCCAGATGAAGAAAGGTTATTTTAATGTTTTAATTTGCATGTCTTAGTGGCACATATTTACCTGTTTCTTGTATTTCTTCTGACAGTACCAATTTATTTTTATTTGTTCACTTTCTATTGGATTGGCCTTTTTACGCTGATTTTAGTGCGCTTCTTATGGCGTTGCTGTTAACCCTTTGTGGTCTGCACATTCATTGCCTTTTGTAAAAACCTTTCTGAGTTTTCAATTGCTTTGCAGCAAGTCTACGATCTGAAACTAATACAAAAAGTTAAACGCTTTATGTAATCAAAATATCAATTTTTCCCCTTTGTTTCCTGGTTTCCACCTCATATCTTCTTGTATTAGCTTTCTATGCTGTTGTAACAAATCACACAAATTTATGGTTTAAGACAGCACACAATTATTGGCTCGCAGTTCTGGAGCTTGGAAGTCTTACAATAAGATGTGTTCCTTCTGTGCGTTCTAGGGAAGAATCCATTTCCTCTCCTCTTCCAGCTTCTAAAGGCTGCCTGCATTCTTTGGCTCATCACTCTATGCTCCTTCATCTTTCAATCTAGCAGTGTGGCATTTTCTTTTTTTTTTTTTTTTAATTTTTTTTTTAACGTTTATTTATTTTTGAGACAGAGAGAGACAGAGCATGAACGGGGGAGGGTCAGAGAGAGGGAGACACAGAATCCGAAACAGGCTCCAGGCTCCGAGCTGTCAGCACCGAGCCCGACGCGGGGCTTGAACTCACAGACTGTGAGATCATGACCTGAGCCGAAGTCGGCCGCTCAACCGACTGAGCCACCCAGGCGCCCCCAGTGTGGCATTTTCAAATCTCTCTCTCCCTCATCTGCTTCCTTCATTACATCTCCTATCTCTGTCTCTGAGGCTGACCCTCCCGCTTCCCCCTTATTAAGACCCTTGTGACGACATTGCACCCACCGGATAATCTAGATTAATTCAACATGCTTACTTTAATCAATCTGCAAAATCCTCTGGTTAGTAAAGTGACATGTTAACCGGCTTCAAAAAGTAGGACGTGGACTGCTTTGAGGGGCTTTTATTCTGTCTACCACATTTCTCAATCAAAGGATTATAAATATTACTCCTTATATTATCTTCTACTATACTGTGATTTGGGGTTTTTTTTCATAATTACAAAAATCTAGGTTTTATTTCAGTATAGTATGCCATTTATTTAAACCTCATAAAAATAAACAAATAGACATGCTTCTCTTATATTTCTAGTGCTTTCCTTATTTTTCTATTTAGACTATAAGCTTGCTAAGGGCCCACTCATTGGACCAACAAACAAATAAATAAACAAAAAGCACTCTTGACCTTGTAGCTTTCTAGTTACTGCCCACCCCCCCCCCACCCCCCTTTGCTTCCCAGCTGCACTGCTCTGGGCGCTAGCCTGTGCTCCTGGTAACACAACCTCAGTTTTCACTCACATCTTCTGTCACTGAATTTCCCAAGTGCCCCAAGTGTCTTTCCGGCATCAGTCTCATTCTCCGTCCTCATTGCTGCTGCCAGAATGTTCTTCCCAAAATCCAAACCAACCATGTCACTTCCTGGCTTGAAACCCATCAAAATTCCCCCATTGCCTGCAGGATGCAATGCAAACTTTGGGGTGAGGTGTATGTGACCCTGCAGGTTTGGACCAGTGAGGACCTCTCCAGGTCTCTGCCAACCCCCTGTGCTCTCGTCACACTGAACAATGTATGGTCCTGAAGGTTCCCAATGTCTTCTCTTCAGGTTTCTGAGCCTTGTGTTCCTCTACCTGGAATACCCCACGCTTCCCCGTGTCTGCCAACAAAGGGCCACCATCTCCCAAGACCCAACTCCAGAGCTGCTGCTTCTGTGGAGTCTTCCCGGACCAGCCTCCCTACTTCCCAACCCACACCTCATAGACCAGCCTTACTATTACCTTATCAGTTTCTTTATTATTCTCTCTAGCTTACAGAGACTAGGGAGAGGGTACAAGGGTTGTTTGGGATGGCTTTTACAGTCTCTCAACCTTGATGTGCTTCTCCACCCTAAGCCAGTCAAAATAAACACATGATTATAGAAACCCAAGGTGCTTGCCATGCAAATGACTTCTCCAGATAAGTTCAAAGGAATGTGTTCAAAAGAGCCAGGTCCTCTCTCTAAACCTCTTTATCTCTGTTAGCCTTGAGGGCAGGAAACAGATTCTACTCTATGTATATAAATGAGAAAGGGATTGATTACAAGAATTAAGTGCTTATAAAATTGTTGGAAGGGCTGCAGGAGAAGGAACCAGGAAGTGTCCTGGGAACTACCTGGTTCAAGAACACTCTACCATAGGACTCAGGCAGACACTGCCATCAACCCAAGTGGTACAGGCACTAGGAATCCCACAGTGCAAGTGACAGGTTGACTTCAGCTGCTGTAACTGCCTCTCAACACTCTCTACTCTGAGCCCAGCTTCTCAATACGAGTGTCAGGAAGATAGACTCTTCTAATTTCCAAGTCTTGTGCAAATGCATCGATTTGGTAGAACCTATTTTACATGGAGAATATTAGCTGCAAGGGAGTCATGGAAAATTAGACTTCTGCTCTCTAGCCTTTTGCAACACAAGAGAGGACACGGAAAGAGGTGAGGATGTTTAGAGGCGGAGATGTTTAGAACCAACTGACCATACCAAATTGCCCCTCAATAAATATTTTAGAGCCACCACTGCTCTGTACACATCTATTCGAGTACTCAGAATATTTTCCCGAGGATGTTTAGCGTCTGTCTCCCCTTACAAGACCTTGAGGATGGGGACAGTGTCGGCTTCATCTCTATCTCACAGGACCTCAAGACTAATTGGCAAGCGGTGCACACAACAGTGCATTAATCAATGTGCAGACAGAGCCAGACGATCTCGTATACATGCCCTTCTGGCCTCAATACACACCCCTTGTTGTACTTCCCTTCAAGATACATGCACAGAGCAAGAGAAGAAATCAAGTGCACAGATTTTGGAGTTAGAAAGGTCTGTGTTCAAGTCTAGGTTCTGTGTGATTTTGAGAATATATTCTCTCTGGGCCTCAGTTTCCTTACCTTTCCTTCTTTGAGGGGCTTGTTAGAAATATTGAATAAGGCACTGCATGCCAAGCACAGGATGTGACTAGTTTTTTGCCTCCCACCGCTGAATCTACACTATCTGTGCCCCTTCGCACATCTCATGTATGTGCAGTAGGGAAGATAAGAACGAAGAATAATATAATGTGAAACACGCTGCACAGAACGGCAATTTAAACTTTTTTCTGCTGGAACTAATCGTCTTAATTATTTTGCCCCTTTAGACTCTTTTATCTGAATATTTCAAAGGATGTTACAAGGACGAATTATGATACATAATTGATAACTAGATAGCTAGCTGAGGCATACAGGCTGAGTGATTTGTCAGTCCTCTTGTGAACCTCATAAAACCAGCAGCCTATTGGGGTTTTTGCTTTGTTTTTTTTTTTCTTTTTCTTTTTTCTTTTCTTCATAGTAGTACTAGTATTATTTAGTTGCTATTTCAAAGCTGATTAACTGCAAAAGCCTTTTTAATGACAGATTGTTATTGTCGGGTGTTCTGACCAAAATTACATGTTTAAGGGCAGAGAAGAATAAGAACTAGAAGGCAGGAACCAAACTACTAAATCACTCTTTCTGTTTCTAACCTGTAAAATTTAGGGATCGTTTTGCATTTTATCATATATTTTATTTTTTCCTCGAATTCCTGAAGCAGATTAACTTTAGCACATTAACATGGTGTGGGGGTTCACAGACCCAGTTATATATTCAACCACACCCCTAGTCAGTTCTGGGACTGGATTGAGGAAGTCAAAATCCCCAGGTTTTGATTCCTCCTGTCTAAACTTATTGAACTGAGCAATGTCCATTCCAGCTCAATGGTTCTGTGAGCCTTTGTATACAACTCCGAGGGAGGGCTGTGGACAGTGAGGAACCAACAACACTTTTCATCAGTGGCATAGAGGAAGCCAAAAATACAGTCTCTTTGCCTTCCTTTCTGAGTAGAAGCAGCGGCAGGTAGCAAAGAAGAGCGAATCCTGACTTGCCCTTCCAGGGCCAGGGCAAAGAAACCATAGGGTTGGGAGCTGAGAGTGGCCTGCAGGGGCCAAGCAAAGCTGGGGAGGAAACTGAGAAGGCAGCTTGCAGCTGAGAAGCCGAGGTGCTCCGGAGAGCTGCACACCCCCCAGTCTGGCAGGCCCCCAAAACCACTGAGCTATTATTGATGGTTCTGTTTAGTGATGCAATCTGCATTTCTTCACTCTAATAAAATGCCAAATACTTGAAATGGGATTCTTACACCAGGGCCTTCCATATAATGACTTGGGCCCTCTTATGACTACATCTAAACTGTGTGGGCATCCAAACTAAAGAAAAATGTAAAATTAAAAAAAAAATCAGAACATAATTACACTAAAAAAGAGACCTTTGAAAATGAGTAATCCAAGGGTACCTGGGTGGCTCAGTAGGTTAAGTGGCCGACTTTGGCTCAGGAGATGATCTCACAATTTGTGGGTTCAAGCCCTGGGTTGGGCTTGTGCCGACAGCTCTGAGCCTGGAGCTGCTTCAGATTCTGTGTCTCCCTCTCTCTGCCCCTCCCCCACTTGTGTTCTCTCTCTCTCTCTCTCTCTCTCTCTCTTTCAAAAATAAATAAACATTAAAACAAATTAGAAAAAAAAAAGAAAGTGAGTAATCCAACTCTTATCCATCCTTATCCCCCTTCCTTTTATGGGTAACAAAAATGAGAATGAGAAAAGAAATCAATGATTTGCTCAAGGTCATCCAGCTTATCAGAATTTCAGTTAACTTAAGCCATGTGATTCCTCGATCAAATCCACCTGAAGTATAGGTTATATTTGTATATGCCTTTGTGAGTTATACCTGGCTACTTCTAGATTCAGCTGGAATGACAAAAAAAAATATCACAAAAATCAGGAAAAAAAATTAGTGTGCCACTTCAAAGTATATATTCAGCCTGGACTTAACCCAGCAGTTGTCCATCTGTCCTTCTGCCCCAGGAGGTCCAGGCTGGAAGTGCCAGGGGCCCCAGGGACTCCTATGGTGAAATCCTCATTGAGCCCATTGTCTTCTTTGGTCTTTCATCCGTTGTTTTCCACAAGTGCCTCTTACTTTTCAAGCTCTGCCCATGAAGTTTCTGACCCTGTAAAGGGGAAATCAGACATTTCTAAGTCAGATTTCATTTAGTAATAATATTAAAGAAAAAAAAACACCTTGAAAACCCCAGTGGCTTACTCGACAACAAGTATTTATTTCTCACGTATGAGTCTGGAGGTCAGCTGGGACGCTGCCTGTCTTTGTTCTGTGTGCGCTCTCATTCTGGGACATGACACGAGCTGAGAGGATAGCCCCATCAAGGTCCTGTTCTCACGGTGGACTGAGAGAACAAGAGCAAAAGGCTGAAGCAAACCTCATGGTAAATGTAAGTTGCTACTTGAAAGGGCATAAATCATTCACACATAAATCCACCCTCTTTCTACCAGCCAAAGAAAGTTACAAGGCTCATCCTGACTATGGGACATAAAAGCACCATCTACCTGGAGTCATGGCAAGGGTGGAAAAGAAGAAGCAGGTAGTTGGAAACAATAGTGAAACATACCACAGCATATAAATGCTGGCTTGTGAATGATGCTTTCTTGAAGCATAATGAAAGGCAACCAGCTGTACCTAGGGCAGATCAGTTAAAGAGTCTGAAAAACATAAAAACTTGCTCCAAGGCCTTTGCAAGGTGAATAGGAGTTTTCCAGACATAAAAGATTGAAAATGCATTCTACACGGGAAAAACACTGTGAGCATTAGTATGAATGCATTAAATGATGTATTTTGTTCAGAAAACTGTGAACTATCTTATAAGAATGGGTCACATTTGTTTTCCTTTCATCCTAGCTTGATAAGATTCTTCAGAGAATAAAACACACACACACATACACACACTTATGATTCAAGGGGAATCACAGGAGAAAGGTAAGGTTTAGGAAATGGTGTTGCTTACCTAGACTCCCTAAAACGTTCTCAAAAACGTTTGAGACATGACTTAGCGGCTCGGGATTCAAAAAACCACAGAGTAAAGGAAGAGAGGGTGTAGCTTAGCCAAAACTTGGCACTAAAGGTTCTGAAAGGCAAGGAAAGAGAATCTGTTACTTACATGGGTCACTATGCTCAGAATATAAAAACAAACCATAAGGGGCGCCTGGGTGGCGCAGTCGGTTAAGCGTCCGACTTCAGCCAGGTCACGATCTCGCGGTCCGTGAGTTCGAGCCCCGCGTCAGGCTCTGGGCTGATGGCTCGGAGCCTGGAGCCTGTTTCCGATTCTGTGTCTCCCTCTCTCTCAGACCCTCCCCCGTTCATGCTCTGTCTCTCTCTGTCTCAAAAATAAATAAACGTTAAAAAAAAAAAAAAAAAATTTAAAAAAAAAAAAAAAAAAAAAAAAACAAACCATAAGAGGGTTCAGTTCTGGGTAAAATGGAGTAACACTCACCACCCTGTCTCTCCCACTGAATGCAGCTATAAAATCTGGACAGAATGCAGCTATTTAAAGACTTTGAAAAGTAGCAGGTAGATTAGGAAAATGGACCAAACTCCAAAGTATGACAATGTTTACCATTGTTTTTCTCCACTAGCTCCGGCCAGGACTTGGAGGAAACACTGGGAAAAGCAGGCATCAAAGTGGGAAGAGAGAGCCCCAGAAGAGGCCACTAGTTCAGCGCAGTGAGGGGGAAAGAAGTCTACTGGCACCGACAGCAGCAGCACTTGGAAGAGCAAGCATCTAAAACTCTCCAGAAGGAGGAACTTCTTTCCTGATTGGAGGAGCTGTGGTCCCAAAGGAATGGGGGGAACCTCTGTTGCTTTTTTCCTTTCCCTGTCCTTCCACCTGTTGGCCCCAGACACGAGCGCATTCATGGGAGTGCATGGCAGTGCGTGGTAAATAAAGTCCTAAGTTTCTGACTGAAAGTCTCTGCCTGGAGACTGAAAGAATGTCTCCAAAGAACTGGAAAGCACCAGGAAAGTCCCTGAGAGGGAAGAACACAGGAAACAGATTCCATAAGGTAACTTATGACCACTGAGACTCACCTTGAGCTGGACATGGGTGGATCTAATCCTAAACAGCAAACTAAAGACTTTAAGGACCGAACCAAGATATACACCACCACGAAGGACCTAGAACTGGCCACTGGGTGATGCATGTGTGAGATGGATATGAATAGCACTAAAAAGGCTTCAAAAATGGAAGAATATTTAAGTCACATCCAACAGAGGATTGGTAAAAATGTGCAGCCTAAACCCAACTGGGCTGATTGTCTGCTAAAACAAAAAGTCAACACTCTCCCTTGGACTAAAATAATATGTACAGTTTCATAGTACTCAAAACGTCCAGAATACCACCCAAATCTACCCAATATACAAAGAACCAGGAAAATCTAAACTCACATGTGAAAAGAAAACAAACAGATGTCACCCGAAGGTAACACACATGCTGAAATTATCTGACAAAGACTTGAAAGCAGCTACTATAAATTTTACTTCTGAAACTAATATTATATGATGTGTTAACTAACTGGAATTGAAATAAAAACTGGAAATAAACAAAAAAACAAACAAATGCACCAGTAAGAAATTGCAAACACAGTTGGAACAAATGGAGAGATAGAAAATTTGGGCAAATAAATGGAAGATGGAAATAAGAACCAAATAGAAATTTTAGGACAGAAAAAATGTAGTATCCAAAATAAAAATCTTACCGCATAGGCTAAATAGTGAAATGGAGATGACAGAGGGAAGATTCAATGAACTTGAACTTGAAAATAGATCAATAGAAATTATCCAGTTTAAACAACACAGAGGAAAACTGTTTTTTAAAAAAATAAATAGAGCCTAAAGGACCTATGGGACAATACCAGAAGAGCTAATATTTATGGCATAAGAAGTCCAGAATAAAAGGAAAGAGCATAATATAGAACAAAGTATTTTTTTAAACAAATGGGTGAAAACTCCCTAAATTTTATGAAATACATAAAGTACAGTGAACCCCAAATAGGATATATTATATGTGTGTGTGTGTGTGTGTGTGTGTGTAAATTCATGCCCAGATACATGAAAACCAAACCGCTGAAAACCAAACACAAGAAAATCTCTTGAAAGCATCCAGAGAAAAATTATGCATTGCTTATATGGGAACAATGCTTTTAATTACTATGTATTTCTCATTAGAAACCACGGAGGCCAGAAGAAGGGAGTGCATCTATAGAATATTCCTCCTGGCAACAGCAGAATACACATTATTTTTTAAATGCCCACAGATATAGCAAGATAGACTATATCCTGGACCATTATAAAATCTTCAACAAATTTAAAAGAATTTAATTCATTCTAGAGTCCTCCAGAAAAAATATATCCACGTTCATATGGTTGCACGAGTGAATTCCATCAAACATTTAAAAAAGAAATAACATCGGGGCGCCTGGGTGGCGTAGTCGGTTAAGCGTCCGACTTCAGCCAGGTCACGATCTCGCGGTCCGTGAGTTCGAGCCCCGCGTCAGGCTCTGGGCTGATGGCTCGGAGCCTGGAGCCTGTTTCCGATTCTGTGCCTCCCTCTCTCTTTGCCCCTCCCCGTTCATGCTCTGTCTCTCTCTGTCCCAAAAATAAATAAAAAACGTTGAAAAAAAAATTTTTAAAAAAATAAATAAATAAAAAAGAAATAACATCAATTCTAAATAACCTTTTCCAGATAACAGAAGAGAAGGAAACACATATCATTTTAGAAAGCCAGCATGACTCTCATACCAAAACCAAAAGACTGAACAAGAAAGACAACCACAGATGTAAAAATCCTCAACAAAATAGCAGTAAATCAAATCCAGCAATATATAAAAAGTATGACACATTACAAGTACAAAGCTGATTTAACATTTGAAAATCAATCCATGTATCTACAATATTTTAACACTCTATGGGAGGAAAAGCACATGTTCATATCAATTGACGCAGAGAAGACATTTGACAAAATTCAGCATCCATCATGAAAAAAACTCTAAGCAACATAGGAACAGAAGAGAATGTCCTCAGACTGATAAAAGACATCGACAAGAAACCCACATCTAACATCGTACTGTGTAGTCAGGTCTAAATACTTCCCTCCTAAGATAAGGAACGCAGAAAGTCCACCTTCCCACTTCTGGTCAAAATTACACAGAATTCTTAGGACAAGGCAAGAACAAAAACTAAAATCCATACACACTGGAAAGAGAGAGATAAAATTCTCTCTGTGGAAAGATGGCATGATTATCTGCATAGAAAATCCCAATGAATCTACAATAAATATACTAAGGCAAATATATGAATTTAGCAAGGATGTAGGATACAAAGTCAACACACAAAATGAATCGTATTGATATTAGTAATAAACAATTAGAAAATGAAATCTTTAAAATATACCATTTATAATAGCTCCATAAGTATGAAATATTTAGGTATAAATCTAACCAAACATATACAGAATTTTTATACCAAAAATTACAAAATGCTGAAGAAATATATCAAAGACCTTGACAAATAGTCATATCATGTTTGTAGACTTGCAGACACTGTATTTTTAAGATGCCAATTCTCTCCAAACTAGATTTAACCTAATTTTAGTCAAAAATTTTGCAGGGTTTTTGGTAGATACAGACAGGCTAATTCTAAAATGTATATGGCAGGCAAAGGAATTAAAATAGTCGATGAGATTTTGAAAACTAAGGATAAAGTTGGAGTAATACCACCACCCCATTTTGTCTTAATATAAAGTTATAGTATCAAGACAGTATAGGGGCGCCTGGGTGGCTCAGTCGGTTAAGCGTCCGACTTCGGCTCAGGTCATGATCTCACGGTCTGTGAGTTCGAGCCCCGCGTCGGGTTCTGTGCTGACAGCTCAGAGCCTGGAGCCCATTTCCGATTCTGTGTCTCCCTCTCTCTCTGCCCCTCCCCTGTTTATGCTCTGTCCCTCTCTGTCTCAAAAAGAAAAAAAAAAAAAGACAGTATATAATATTGGGAAAAGGAGAGACCTGGAGATCAATAGAACCAAAAAGAGTTCATAAACAGAATCACACAAATATGGCCCGTTCGTTTCTGACATGTGCAAATGCTACTCGTTTCAACAAAAGGCACAGAGAAATTGGTCACTCATAGAGAAAAAAATGAATCTCAACCAAAAGTTCACCCCTTATGCAAAAATTAACTCAAAATGGATTTCAGATTTAAATGCAGACTCAGAAGTATAACACTTTGAGACAAGAAGAAGAGCAATTTTATGTTTTCAGTGGCAAAAGCAAAAATGGGCCAAAAGTTCTTAGATATAATGGGGGAAAAATGAGTCAATCGGAACAAATCAGCATTAAACATGTTTGCTCTGTGAAAGATGCTGTGAACGAGGAAAGACAAGCCACAGACTGGGAGAAAATGTTTACAAATCACATATTCAACAAAGAACTTTTATCCAAAATGTGTCAAGAACTTTCAAAACTCAGCAGGAGGAAAATAAACAACCCAAGTTTTTAAAAAGGAGCGAAAGATTTGAAGGCCTCATGAGGGAGGATACAGAAGGTAATCAGCACCTGAGAAGACGCTGAACATCGTTAGCCACCAGACAATTGCAGATGAAAGCTGAGACACTACAGCATATCTATTAGAATGCCCAAAGCAAAATGAACTGACAGTGCGAGGCATGGCCAGCATGCAGGGCGACAGGGGGAACTCGCAGACGTTGCTGGCGGGTGGATAAAGAAATTGTGGTTTATATACACAATGGAGTACTACATGGCAATGAGAAAGAAGGAAATATGGCCCTTTGTAGCAACGTGGATGGAACTGGAGAGTGTGATGCTAAGTGAAATAAGCCATACAGAGAAAGACAGATACCATATGTTTTCACTCTTAGGTGGATCCTGAGAAACTTAACAGAAACCCATGGGGGAGGGGAAGGAAAAAAAAAAAAGAGGTTAGAGTGGGAGAGAGCCAAAGCATAAGAGACTCTTAAAAACTGAGAACAAACTGAGGGTTGATGGGGGGTGGGAGGGAGGGCAGGGTGGGTGATGGGTATTGAGGAGGGCACCTTTTGGGATGAGCACTGGGTGTTGTATGGAAACCAATTTGACAATAAATTTCATATATTGAAAATAAATAAATAAATAAATAAATAAAACAATGCAACCGCTGGAGAAAACAGCTTGGCAGTTCATTAAGAACATACCTTTGCCGTGTGGTGCCCACATTCTTACTCCTAGTTATTTCCTCCGAGAAACAAGAAACATGCCCCCATAAAAAAAAAAAAAAAAAAAAAAAAAAAAAAAACTGCATAAATGACCATAGCAGTTTTCTTCATAATAGCTAAAAACTGGAAACAACTCAGATGTCCTTCAAAGGGCGAGGAGATAAACAGTGTTACATCCACATAATGGAACACTATTCAGCTGTTAAAAAAGGAATTAATTAATGATACACACAGCTTGGATGATCCCAACGGCATCGTGCTGAATGGAAGAAGCCAGTCTCAAAAGGGTACATATTGTCTGATTTTATTTACGTGACATCGTCAAAAAGACAAAGCTGTAGCGACTGAGAACAGATTGGTGGTTGGGGATTAGGAAGCTGGTGGGGAGGTATAACTACAAAATTAAAGCACAAGGGAGTTTGGGAGGGTGATGGAACTGTTCTGTATCCTCTTATGGTGACGCTTACCTGAAAATAGACAGAGGTTAAAATTTTACTGTACCCCTACTGAACGTACATTCTACTGACTGTACACCTCCCCAAGAGGTAAATTTTACTTTGTGTTAATTTTTAAAATAAAATGTAAAAAAATACTGGTAAAATGCCTCTAATCTTAGTACTGAGTCCTATGTAAAATTTCTCTCATATAATATAATTTCTCTCATAATAACTGGAGTGTAACGAACAGTAATGAATACCAAATATCCTAAGGGTGAGCCTATAAAGTTATTTATTCATTAGTTTATTCATTCATTTACTCATTTACTCAACAAATTCTTACTGAGCGCTCACTATTTTTCAAGACACTACCAGTCACAGGATTTAGCAACATGTATTATAAGACTTCAGTTGGAAACATCTTCCAGTGTGGGCTAAGGGCACAACGACAAAACACAAATTATAAAAGCAGTCCTGCATAAGCTGAACTAATACAATCTGGGTACTCCGCTATTCTTTGCTCTGACTTACATTTAGGATGGATTTTAGAAGATGGAGAGGAATAAATGGGTTGCAATATGTAAGTATTAGTTCTCTAGACCGAGCTTTTAATAAACAGTAAGTGGCAGAGAGTTTGAGATAATATCCCTGCTAAGTACCTGGAGTGCATTACTCTATCATTTCAGTTAAATCCAGAGCCACTTGCTGGGGGCAATCAGCCCAGCTGGGGTGGAACCACTTACAGAAGCTGAAAAAGCTGATAAGTGCTCCAGCCCTTCGAGAAAGACAATCTGCTGGGGGAAGCAGAAATGGGAAAGGTCAGGAAAAATCTTTATAAGGGACTCAGAAACTATAACTTTGAACGATATAAATTTTAGATATATCCCACAGAATTTACTGTATCAAATGTTGAACCATATACCAGCTCAGTATTGGGAACTGACCACCAAAAATTATTTGGGTTTGGGATTTTAAAACAGTTAATTAGTAATTTGTGAAAGGTAAGGCCACTTGATGAACTGAATTTTGTGCCCCCTCCAACCAAAAAAAAGTCATATGTTGAAGCCCTAACCCCCAGGGTGATGGTATTTGGAAATGGGCCTCTGGGAGGTAATTAGGTTTAGATGTGGTTTTGAGGATAGGACCTCCATGACGGAATTAGTGCCCTTACAAGAGAAGACACCAAAGCTTCCTATCTCTTGCTCTCTTGCTCTCCCTCTCACTCTCCCCACTCCCGCATTCTCTCTCTCTCTTTCTGTGTGTGTGTGTGTGTGTGTGTGTGTGTGTGTGTGATTTGAGGACACAGTTAGAAGGAAGCCAGGAAGTGGGCTCTCACCAGAAGCCGACCGTGTCAACACCTTGATCTCAGACTTCCAATCTCCAAAACTGAGAGACATAAATCTGTTTATACCACTCAGTCTGTGGTATTTTGTTGTGGAAACTGAGCTGAGTAACATACCACTCCTAGGTCATGACAAGAGTAAAAATCATTATAATTGCTAAAATATACTGAGTGCTTAAGACACAACATATCATTTCACCCAATCATCACAACATCCTTATAAATTAAGTACTATCATCATCCCCATTTCACAAATGGTGGAATATCTTTCCAAAGTCACCCATCTAGTAATGGCAGGTGTGGGGGGTAGGTTAGACCCTGAAAGTGCTACACTTGTCCAATGCAAACTGACATAAGAACCATCTAAAATCTTTACTATTGACCCTGCATTAAGGTGCAAGTTCTAAATAAGTGCCAATAACTGGGTGCGAGTGGTCTCTGTGGAGATCATTATAGCTAATCCATAAACTATTCCTATCAGTGGAAGCCACAAATAACGTTCTATGATTCCCAGAAGATTTCTCCCAGATAATAAAGTATATAACTAAAAGACGTTAATGGTGGAATACGGTGTACTTAAATCTTTCCTCTGGTTGAATAACTGAAGTTTGTCAGTGCCCTCCAGGCAAAATCAATGAGGAACACATCTATATTTAAACACCTTAGACTCTTGCCCAATGCAATAAAGGAGACCACACACCCTGAGGAACCATGGACATCTCAGTAAGAGGATGTCAAAAAGAACTTATAACAGATATCGGGATTGCATTAGGTGACTTTGCGGAAATTTCAGGAGGTAAAGTTTTACTCTGGATTGGATCCTTTCAGGAAGCAGGAGTAATTCTATCATTCTAGAATCATATTTTAGGTAGAAGGCGAGAAGTACAAAGTCAGGCTGGAGCTGGGAGTGATAAAGAAGCAGCAGTCACTCAAAGCAGGCAGGATAGGGAAATATTCGGGATTTGGGGTTTTGCCCAGTGACCTTGTTTTGTAGACAAAATTACAGAGTGGTTTTGTTTTATGTCTCACTTCTTCATGGTCACAAAATGACCTTGTCCGATGGTGCTCTGGAAGGTTCTTGTTCCAGAGGACAGCACTAAGTCCTTGCTGTGAGACTCAGACCAGCTCCTAGAGACACCGATGCCCCGCTGACAGGGCCAGGCCCACTCCCAGTTGGCTGGGGCTGCTTTTCTCTTTCTCAACCTTTCCTTTTGTTCTCATAAAATATGGCCCTGGGAAAATGAAGTTTGCAATATATCAATTAGGTAATTGGCATCGAGTTGCCTTTCAGATGGAGTGTCTAAGAAACTAATTAGCATGTAATTGTAAGGGAATAGTGTTGTCTTTTAACAAAAATGTGATAGATCACTCTCTGAATCAACAAGCTATATATTACGTAGCAGTGGGTGCCCTTTCAAAAATAACAAAACCCCTTTTAGCATTCTTCTTTGGCACACAGATTACAAAATCATTTCTCGCATTATCAAAATGCATCTAAATGTTTTCTTAGTGTCCACTGAGTCTTTCCAAGGAAAAAAAGGAAAGAGGTCACAGAGGCTAAGGAAATATTTGGATTTCAGTAGAAGGGATTTCCCAGTGGCAAGTATAAAGGAAAGAGTGTGGGTTTTGGAGTTAGATTATTTTTGTCCAAAGCAGTGGCTGGACCACATGGCATGTGTGACCGTGAGCTTGTCACTTAAACTTTCTGTAAAACGGACATAACAACTATACCTGGCATCACAGGTTAAAGATAATTGAGATAGAAAATAAAACACTCTGTAATATCCAAAAGCATTCTAAATACTGGTCACGTTGTTACCACATATATAAAATACAGTGCTATTGATTTTAAACACATCACTGATTTCTTCAAAATAGGGATAATGAGATAAAAAAATAAATTGATCATATCAGGGTATCCCTTTAAATTAGGCACAGAATTTTTTTGATTTCTAAAAAATTCTCTGAAATTCAAAGCCAGTTTATATAAGATGTTTACCTCAGAAAAGTTAAAAAGATTCTCTGAGAGTCATATTATCTCCTATCTAACTGGCTCAAAGCCATTAATGTAAAATAAATGACCCACAGTATCATATTGATTTATTATTTCATCTTGTAAAAAATATTCCAGTCCTCGGGGCTCTGAGGGCATATAATTTTCAAAGATGAATAAATAGTGAGACTAACTTGAAATTAAAGGCACAGAAAATGGCTATGTTCTGTGAAAGCGGGTTAAATAGGTAGTTCAATCCATATGCAGGTATAAACAGAGAATTGGAAGTAGGAGTCTCTGCCTGGCTCTTTAGGTGCAAAACCTTAAGGAAGAAAAGAAACAACTTAGTGAATAAACGATAGACTTGAAAGAACACGTGATGAGCAAGGTTCTGAATGAAATTCATTGGGTTGTCTGGAAGAGGCAGAAATAGAACACATGGAGACTGGTGGAGCTCAGGACAAGAGGTCCCACCATGAAGACACTGTGCATATTGAAGCCAAGTCAGGACGCAGCGATGGCCCAGCCTTCACCAGCAGTCCAGGCCATTGCTAACGTCCAGAAGCACCACGGGTGCAGAGTCAAAGCCCGTACACCAGCCAGTCTCCTGCTGCCTACACCACAGAGCTACACCAGCTATCCTCCCCATTGGAGTTCAGCAAGGACTATCCTTTGACAGCAGCCAGCATTGACCAATGGCCATTGACCAACCAGTAGAAGTGACACCCATGAGAGCTCCCAAGGCTCTGCTTGGTCTCTATCAACCTGACTTTTGTGTAAAGTCCCCTTGTCCCGAGAAATTTACAAACTCCAGGTCTGTATGGGGATGTGAAGCATGACATCTGGTGAAGTGGTCAGGGTGCAAGAGAAACCCCACATTAGCTGCAACTGAGCAAACCCAATCCAAGATGCCCCTCTCCAGGTAAAAATGTATGTCGAATTAATGAGATAAAAAAACAGAATTCCCATCCTCCTCCAAATATCCTTGAGGATCCCAAACTTCCAAGACAGTTGTTAGACCAAAGAGATTACCACACCGTCCTAGTCATTTCTGATCCTTACCGAGCCCCTTGATAAAGAAGTCAAGTTTTATTTGGGAAAAGTAGAGTAAATAAAGTAGACTTTCAATCAGCATTTGTCAATAATTAATTCTTTTTCATGTTTTTATTTATTTTTGAGACAGAGAGAGGCAGAGCATGAGCAGGGGAGGGGCAGAGAGAGAGGGAGACACAGAATCCGACGCGGGCTTCAGGCTCTGAGCTGTCAGCACAGAGCCTGACGTGGAGCTCAAACTCACGGACCAGACCGTGAGATCATGACCTGAGCTGAAGTCAGATGCTCAACCGACTGAGCCACCCGGGCGCCCCTAACCGATAATTAACTTTTGTGAACAGATACACATTTAATGGACTGCCCTGTGCGCACTCTACCATTCCTCACTGCACATCATCAGCAGAGTTTAGAGGCTTGACCCTGCTCCAGGGTGAGCACTAAGCAGACTCTACCAACAACGGAAATGTCTTCACCCATGCGAGCATCAAGAAGCCCTCCAAAGCCAACAGCTCATGGCATTTCCCAGGAAACAGCCATCAGTTCAGGAAGAGGCGTGTGACTCAGATCAGGTCAAAGAGATATCAGGGGAAACTTTCCAGAGAGAGAGAGTCACCAGTAGAAATGTTTTCTCTCTCTTCTGCCACAATTGTTGAGAAAGCAGATAGCTTCAGGATTGAGAATTGTACCTTGAGGATTGTCAGAGATCCAGGTTTAGCCTGAAGCCTCTACTGGAAACAGCAGACAAAATGAAAAAAATCTGGATCCTTTATTGCACTCTATGCCGCTGGATCAACCTACCCTGATGCCAGCCCTGCTTCTGTTAAGTGACCGTATATAGTTCCTCAACAATTTAAGCCAGTTAAGTTTCTGTGACTTGTGACCAAAAGCAACCTAATTGATACATATGGCTATGATGCCAGTTTAAGGAAATTCTATATTTGTGGCTTTAGAGGCCAAGCCATTTCCTATACATAGAGCCAATTTTCACCTGAAAATGCATCCTGTTCTGGCATTTTCCCAAACAATGGCTTGTCCCTCAGATTAAAAACCAAAAAGAAGTAGAAGGCCTCAGGAGAGGATCAGAGTTAAAACACCCTTTCTTGGCCCTGTTGCAAAGGGACCAAGTGAAGAAAGGCATTTTCTGGAAACAGAAGTGAAATGTAATTGGGAAGCTGGGACATGAGGAATCTGGCTGAGATGTTCTTTTAGGAGCAATGGTCAGGTTAGCTATAGCTACAGCTATAATATTGTATATACTGGCTGTAATTTTCTGCCTATAACTTCTGTATTTTATGCCTTTGCTTACCTATAGTACTTTAAAATGTCCACTTTGAAAGCTCTAGTCCATCTCTGCTGTTCTAGGAGAAAATTGAAGACCTTTTAAGGGATTGAGTGTGTATCCATAATGGTATAGGAATTCAAGCAGGAAGACTCTAAGAAAACAGAGAAAAATTAGAGCACTGGATGCTGACCACTCCCCTTTGGAGATTCTCCTCCAGGGCTTGACCCAAGAGGTCCTAGGTTTTATTTTGCTGATGAACATCACGTCCCTTTGTGGCATTCTGCTGACCTTGGGGGGTATGTTGGATTATAAATGGACCAGACTCAGCATCTAGATGGCCTGAGCAGTCATCTTGGTGACAGGTGCAGAGTCCCTGTGCAGTGTTTCTCCCCTCAGGAATGCCCAGGTTACCAGAGTTGCTGTCTAGGGTGCTCATAAAATCCTCGGGCATGAAGCACACCCAGTCTGCAGGGTGAACTCGCTTCCTTCCACGAGGCACACGCAGCTTGAAAAAGGAGGTTCTCTGAATCAGTACCAGAACACCACTTTATAGACGTTAAGACCCTGCCCATCCATTTTAGAGGATCTTGCACATTCTAATTTCAACAGAAAATCAATATATGGAAAGTAATTCATGTATCAGCACAATCAACAGTACACAAAGCAGAGACTAGTAAAGTAAGCTGCTTTTTTTTTTTTTTTTTTTTTTTTACTATTTGGAGTAAAAAATAAGTTATGGCAATTTTTTTTTTCTCCCAGTTGCTCAGCAAAAGAAAATACAGTTTTCAGATGCCCACCTTTACTGGCTGGCTGTAGATCTATTTGACTTTAATTGCCTCTTTTTTTGGAGCAATTTTAATCTGCTATATGAATGCACCAGTCTTAGTTACTAAAAAAGCTGTAGAACCATTTCATGGGGAAAACAACAAAGTCCCTGAAAGAAAACAAACCTAACAAACAAAATACCATAGAAATTCTTAGCAATGTAATTAATGTTTTTTTTTTAATTTGATTGGATTTTTCCACGTGTCTCCAAGCAATTGCACACATTATCAGTTGCTTCTTGTGCAATTTTAATTCAGAGCGACAAAACTATTTTTCAATTCTAAATAGACTTTTAGAATTAGCTTACTGTTTCACTTTTACAACTTATTTCAATCCCAAATACATGTTTTATTTGAGCTTTTTAAAAAAATTATGCCATGGTATGAAATAGTCAATCTTTGCCCTCAAGTTTTGGTCCATGGTTATATTTTTCTTGTTTTAAAGTTAGAAATCACTCAAGAGAGACACAGCAGCACTCTCCTTTAGAATGTCTCAGCTATGTACTGTATTTGAACATGATTGATATTATGTAATGTTTTTGAGTTCTTTTGAAAACAGAAAGTCCAAGACATCAAAGAAAATCTCTTAGATATGTACCACTCCTTTGGTTAAAAATGAAAGCTGATCTTTGGAGCAGGAATTTGTAGTGATGGCCAGATCTCTGCTTTTGGTTATTATTATTTTTGTTATTGTTCAGTAACTGATTCATAGGCAGTAAAATATAGGACACCCCGAGACCCATTTTCAGCACAGCAAGCGTTATGGGATTTTGCCAGGCAACTTGCAATAACCTTACTGTGCAATGAGAGATGTGTTTCCACCCACCATGCTGAAATTGATGCTAGTAGGACTGTACTCAGAATACAGTAAAACTGAAACCAATAGGCTACACCATCTCTGGTTGGGCAGGTAAAGCACAAAGACAGTTGAAGATTTGGTAGGGATCAGTTAATTTGGACAAGGGTACTGTCCTACTGAAATCATTTAAGTCCTAATAAAGGTCTAGGAACAACTCTTCTCAATGATCAAATTAATTACATAATTGTCAGATATTGCTTGCAAGTGTAGACAGGTCTGTTTGCATAAGGCACAAATAAATGTGATTCAGATACCCAGAAGTTCTGATTTACCAAGGTTGCAAGATGGTCTGTGAAGAGTGGATGAGGCAGTTCACTTCCCTGATCTTTCTAAGGCCATTAGATGACAACTAAATACAGCTAACAGAGTTATTGGTTACATCTCAATCCTTGAGGAAGGTACAGACTTTTGAGGTTACACATTCACACATCCTCTTATTCTTCCCACAAACGTGTAGTGGGACCATATGAACAAGGCACTGTTGTAGAGGCAGACACAAGCCTGCTGTCCCGTGGCTGTCCACAAGAGGAGGAGTGACACGAACCAGGCAGCTGTCCATTCTATTTCTACTGTAATCATGGCACGACCTTCAGAGCCAGACAGACCTGGAGCACAATCTGGGCTCAAATCTCAAATACTTACCCCTTGTGTGCCTTTGGGCAAGTCACTTAATTTCTCTGAGAGTTGATTCTCTTATATGTAAAAAGGCTATAGTAATATCTTCCTCACAGAGAATTTTAGGATTCAGATAATCTTGGAAAATACCAAGGAAAGTGCTCAAGTGACAGTTCTCATTCAAATGATGACAATGACAACTATGATGATGATGATGATGATGGTGGTGATGACAAGTCTTAAATGGGTAAGGAAGATAATTACTAGAACTTTAAACAGCTATAGTTGACTATATGTATAACTTAAAGGATATCAGAAACACTCTAGCACTAACCTCCAGTGGAAATATACCCCATCTTGAAGTCTATTCTTTAGGAATTAATGCCTTTGAATCAGGACCTTGTGACCTGTTAAAATGCAAAAGCAAGGAAGCAGGAACACACATAGATATTTTCAGTGATTAACATCTTAGGACGAATTATTTCATTATGTCCTAAATGGAGGACCCACTTGACAAGGCTTTCATTTGTGGGGAAGAGGAGGAGTAGGTCCAGAGTATAGGGTATTGTCATCATGCATATATGGGCCTGCACTGTTAAGAGTATGAAGACCCAGAACATGTGGTCAAAAAAGAGAAAGGGATGGGGCGCCTGGGTGGCGCAGTCGGTTAAGCGTCCGACTTCAGCCAGGTCACGATCTTGCGGTCTGTGAGTTCGAGCCCCGCATTGGGCTCTGGGCTGATGGCTCAGAGCCTGGAGCCTGTTTCCGATTCTGTGTCTCCCTCTCTCTCTGCCCCTCCCCCGCTCATGCTCTGTCTCTCTCTGTCCCAAAAATAAATAATAAACGTTGAAAAAAAAAAAAATTTAAAAAAAAAAAAAAAGAGAAAGGGAGAAGGAGAAATGACAGTAAGTGGAAAGACAGGAAATTTTTAAATAATGGCTAACATATGACAAAGACTATTCTGAAGACCTTAGAGTCTCACAATAATCTTTAAGGTATATACTATTCATAATCCCAGTTTACAGCTGAGAAATTTGAAGCAAATCAATGTTAAGTAACTTCCCCAAGATATACAGGTAATGTGAGTGGCAAAGCCAAGATCCATGCTCCAACAGCCTGTCTCCAGAGCCTTCTAATAACTGTCCCCAAAAGGCTCTTTCAGCTCTTTGGTCACATGACTGGTTTGAACTTTGTGACATTTAGCCAGTGTATTAGTTAGGGTTCTCCCGAGCAGAACCAAGAGGGCATATATATGTATTATACATAAGTATATATAAGTATTATAAGGGATTGGCTCATATGATTATGGAGGCTGAGAAGTCCCATGATCTGTCATCTTCAAGCTGGAGGTCCAGGACAGCCAGCGCAAACCTGAAGGCCTCAGAACCTAGGGAGCCAATGGTGTAAATTCTCAGTCCAAATCCAAAGGCCCAAGAACCCGGAGCATCAATGTCTGAGAACAGGAGAAGATGATATCCCAGCCTAAGCAGAGAGAAAATCTATCCTTCCTGTCTGCCTTTTTGTTCTACTCAGGCACTCAATAGATGGGGCCCACCCCCATAGCCAAGGGCTATCTTATCTTCTTCACTCAGTCCACCAACACAAACGCTAATCTATTACAGAAACACCCTCACAGACACATCTAGAAATAATGTCTTGCCACCTATCTGGGCATCCCTGAGCCCGGTTAAGTTGACACAGAAACTTAACCATCTCAGCCAAGATTCTCAACATCCTTGGTATGTTGAAGTCCACCCTCGGAAGCAATGAGAAGGCCCATTTTGATATTAGGAAATTTCTGAGCGTACAACACAAGGGTGGAAAATAGCAATAAGACCAAAGGATTCTTGTGTCCTAATACTTTGATGGACAATGTCTGAAGAGAGTACAATATGTGCTGACCTATAGGTAAGGCATTTTGAAATCTCTTTATAAAGAAGGGACAATAGCTTACCTTTGAGCACAGCTGTTAAAGTGTAGTAAAAAGAGAAGGGGAGCGTTTTTTGAGACAAGGCAAGACATTGATACTTAACAAAACAGGGCTCCTATATCCATCTCTTTGGTAATAGATGGAGCAGGAACACTACAACTTTTACTTTCTGGCTGTAAGTGCAGCTGTGATTGTATTTGACATTGGAAGCCCAAAGCTCTGCAGAAATTTCTGTGATGCAGGAGTTTGGGAACATGGGCAGGGGGTGGAGGGACAAGGAGCATGTGAAATTTCTTAGCTAAAAACAGGGACAGCTGAGGAACATCTTGTGGGGTGGGGTTTGAATCTTTTGCTCCCAATCTATGATAGTTCTCGGGGGGTTGGCTTGAATTAAAACTAAAATGAATTCCTCACCCTGGAGACCAGCATGTCCTTTATAGTTTCCGGCTTTAGCTTGGGACAACTTCTAAGTCTTATTACTAATGTTCCTCTTTGCCATCTCAGCTCGGCTGGCAGAAATAGGATGTTAGCTCCCCTACTGAGGAGGATTACGAATGAAAGTCAAGGATCAAAACGTGGGAGAGGCCTTTTTCCTCCCCATAGACTAATGTTATCTTTTAATTTTCATCAGTGTTATAACTGTGGAGGAGGGTATAAAATCAAGAAAAAGAATGGAGGAAGCTGGCACTTCTAAAATGACTTCCAGACCTATTAAGAAATCAAAGCCAAAATATTCCCCCGGGTATGATAACAGTTTTAAAGGAAGACATTTCAAGAAATGTTTTTCTTCATATTCACAAAACCTAAGCTTCCCCTCCCCATAGTATTCTATGTTTTTGCAACTTGTAAAGACTTCAAAGAAAAAGAGTAAAAATATAAGCATATATTGTTTTTAGATTGCATTTTAGATTATATATAAGATTCTATATGTTTAGATTTTTTATAAATATATAGTATATAACATTACATATACAATATATGTAATCTAAAACACAACCTTTTTTTAATGCTTATTTACTTATTTATTTTGAGAGAGAGAGAGAGAGCAGGGGTACAGGGGCAGAGGGAGAGAAGGAGAGAATTCCAAGCAGGCTCCACACTTACCATGGAGCCCAACACGGAGCTCGATCTCATGACTGTGAGATCATGACCCGAGCTGAAGTCAAGAGCCAGACGCTTAACCGACTGAACCACCCAGGCGCCCCTAAAACACAATCTTTAATCATTCATTATCCCTCCAGTCTTATTCAGTAGGGACAGAATGAAAGTTGAAGTTATCAAGCATATTAAAATAGATGAAGAACACTTCTTCAGGACTATTCTTTATGGAAATATTTTTTATTGTCACAAAAAATGTTTCTAACCACTAGAACACAAAAAAATGTGCACAGATGTATAAAAGCTATAAAAGTTTCTGAGAACTTGTAGTTAAGAGGAAATCTACCTCTAGAAAAACACACACCTCTTTTTAAGTATATAGCTCTGTGTGAATCACTTTGAAATAGGAAGAACACAATGATACAGTAAAAATCAAACCTGATTTTAATCAACTTTTTCATGCATAGTAAGGTTATTAGGATATGCAGTTTTGAGCTCTTGGTAGATTTATACGTGCTTGCCTGAAGTTTTTACACTAGAAAACCCAGTCATCAAATATCTCAACTTTGTTGGGAGAGTTTGCTAGTCAAAGCTCACTGCAGCTCTCACAGGAATGGGGAAATGCTCTCTCTAGCAGCATCCCCTAGCAGGAATGGAGGATTTCCATCCTCACCAAGGATCCATTTGTGTCCTCTGCAGCAGGCAGTGGGAGGTACCTAAGTCTATTCCGTATTCTAAGGCCTATGTGAGACTAGAAATCATGCAAGCCAAGTGGTCAGGAAAACTCCTTGTATTGTACGTGTCATCTTATTGTCCCCAGATAGACACATACTGGTCAGACCAGATATTTCATGCAAGAAATATGGTCACCATATGTTCAGATTTCTATGTTTTACCAAGTCTATTTCCTCCCCCCCCCGCCACTTTCTTTAGCAGTTTATGGTTTCTTTTCACTGACAAATTGCCAATTCTTAATTTATAAAACAGACTAAGTGTAAAGTAACCATAGTGAGGAAACCAAAACAAAGAAAAAATAAAGCAAAATGAAATAAGAGATCAAAATATTTCCCATCACAGAGGTATGATCTGTTCAACCTTGGAGCCTCAAGGGGAGCAAAAACTACTCAGAGGTGGCCCAACTATGATGCTCTATGTTTTATATCTGTTTGGCTGGGGTGGAGGAAGGGGGTGGGGAGACTTGTTCAATTTGCAAACAAGCCAGCTTCCTCAAACAAGTGCAAAGGAACTGAGAGGTTATTGAGCATTTTGAGAGAACACGTTTTCTTAGTCTGACTTTGTTGACATAAAAACAAAATATTTCAGATTAGGACACCCCAAGAAACTCCCCAATCTGCCGTAGTAGTTAAAAGTGTCTTAGTAGGATCTCATGAAAGTAGTAAGCAAGTACCTTTCATCTGAGGTTCTCTCCTCTCCTTCAACTCCTCAGATACTTGGAGCTGTCTCCCAGACTGTCTTGTTAGGTCTGACATCAGTTAGAAGCCCCCATCCCAAGGCCAAGTCGCTGCCCTAATTGAGGATTACAGATTCTCTGTTCAAGATTAAATACCTGCCTATTCTCACATGCTAAAACTTCAGTTATTCGTCTAAATCCCACCCCTCTCCAAATTGAGGACAGACTTGATCAGAGAATAAAAGGAGTGAAAATGCTTCCCGTATCATAAGGAATGTTCTCCTTTCCTCTAGCTTACCAGTAGTATTAACCTACCCAAGAATGTTTGCTTGAAAGGACATGGCCAGAATGAGGATATGGAATAGAATTTGCAGAAGTGACCTTTGCTGTGTGTGCCTAACATGGTGTAGGAGAGACAGATGTTGTCACTTCCTGCTGTGGAAGCTTGTAATTTATCAGCTCTCAGGTTGCAGGGATGAGGAGAGACCACCCTCTCTGCTTCCAAGCTACTTTTTATCCTCACGCTGTCTCCAGGCTCACAAGTTACTTTGATGTCTTGATTATCTTCCCCAGCAGCTTTGTGCTTGGGATAGTGTCCCAAATAAGGGCCATAAGCACTGGAAAGGAATGCTCCCCTCTCCCAGGTTTAATTTCTACTGCCAGTCCCCATGGCTGGCTGATGGTGTTTTGATTGGTGTTAGTTCATCTCTGAGAGTCTCTTCATCTCTGGAAGCACTAGTAATGACAAAGTCCCTGAGCTGCAGAAATAAAAATCGGTTCTCACTTCAATATCTTCACCAAGGCTGGGATACGTGAAGAAAAGAAACCCATTGGTGAAGAGTCAGTGGTCAATAACACATTTTGGCCTCACAGAACACTTTTGTTCCAAGGTCAATGAACTGTGTTCAATCAACTTTAGATAATCTCTTCTCTCCTTGCTTCACCCTTCCTTCCTTTGATCCTCAAGGCTATTCACCATTCCCCTAAACTGCTAAGAACTTTCATGTCTCTATCTTTTCCTCAAACTGTTCTGTCTAGAATTCCTTATGACAAACCATGTCTGAGAAGAAAGCCAAAGAGAGCTTTTGAAGATAACTCCAATGGTGCCCAGTCCAGATAGACAGAAGGAAAGTGGTAGCATTAAGTGAATAAAGATGCAGACACAGTGAGGGGCAGATCTGGGAGGTAAGGGGATAGAGGAGATAATAAACTTGAGGACCTGTTTAAGGTATCTAAGGACCATCTTTAAGGTATCTATGAAACATTTCGGAAGAGAGATCTATGTAGCAAGTAATTCAGGTGGGGATTGGGGATGGTGATAGATACATGAGAATCGTTGAAGCAATGAGAGATTAAGAGATTTTTAAAGGAATGATAGTAGAGAGAGAAAATAAATAAGATGAATGGAGACAGCACCTTGGTAAATGCATGAAAATAAGCACAAAAAATGTAAACAGTGTAATAAAATTCCCCCAAAATGAAGCAGACAGGTAGAAGAACCAGAAGACTCCTTGGTCACAGAAGCCAAGGAAGGAGCAACAGTGTCAAGTAATAACAAGATGCTAAACAACAAAAGAACTGAAAAAAAAATCATTAGATATGGTAACTAAAAGATCAAGCAAACCTTGAGTGGGAGGCACCCAGTTAACTTTGGAATGGGACTGCCTAGGTTTGCACTCTAGCTGAAACTCTGTGACCTTGGGCAGATTATTTATTCTTGCCTCTGCGTCCACATTTATAAAATGGGGATAATGATAGCGCCTACTTTGGAGAGTTGGCATGAAGATCATGAAGACATGATCATGAGTTAACATGTTTCAAGTGCTGAAGCCACTGCCTGACACAAGCTCTACATGGATGTTTGCTACTTATTCATTATTATAAGATTTCAAGGAGTCAGAAAGCAACACATAGATGGTCTAGCATATTAATCTTTGAAGAAGCGTGGCAATAAATTGAAAGGCAGAAATAGGGCACTATCTTCAGTAGGAAAAAGAGTACAGGCACTTTACCTTTTGACTTTTCCCCACAACAATATCAAAAGTAAAAGAAAAGAATATCAAATTCATGGATAGTTACAACATAAATACTAGTAACAGGGAAACTGAAGTTCTTGTCAAATACTAGAAAATAGCACCAAAGTCCAATGGGCGTTCCTAATCTGACTTTTTTAAAACATGGTGGTCAACAACTATTGGTTTCATTTGCCAAAGGTATATTTTTATTTTCACCAACTCTGTGATTATTTACCTTGGCAAATCAAGTATCTATCAAGTTTAATCCTTAGTCTCATTGTCTCTAGTATGGTTTCAAGAAGCACATGTTGCATTAAAATAGATTTATAAATAAAGCAATTCACTTTTTCCAAAGAAACATTAAGGAATAACTAATCTAAACAGCACATGTTATTACTTTAAGTAAGAACAAATGGAACGCTTGGGTGACTTGGTTGGTTAAGCGATGGACTCTGGATATCGGCTCAGGTCACAATCCCTCAGTCATGGGATCAAGCCCCACATTGGGCTCCACACTGAGCGTGGAGTCTGCTTAGGCTTCTTGCTCTCCCTCTCTCTCTCTGTCCTTCTCCTGCTCTCACTCTCAGTCTCTCTCAAAAACAAATAAATGAACTTAAAAAAAAAAAAAAGAACATATTTTATGCTTCCCCAAATAATTTTACCTTAACTCTGGGCATCAATCATCTCATAAGGAGTAAACAAAATAATTCTTCTCTTTAATTATGAAAATCCTTAATTACATCTGTGAGTGAAAAGTAGGAAATAAAGTAAGGATTTGTTATGAGGAATATAAGGTACATTTTTCAAATTAAAAAATGACTATAGTTTTTTAGTTTTCCCAGGATTCGGTGTCCTTTTGCCAAAACAGTATTCCGTTGTATTCTTATTCCTTACCCTTACAAAGCTTCCATTCACATCAAAAGTATGTTCAAGACCCTGACCTTGATCATGAAAGTTCTCTTTGTCTTCATGATTACATCTGGTAGAACTTAGCTGGCCACCTGCTATCAATTATTTTATTTAGTATCATACAATATTTTGACCTGTCCCACAGAGCCTTTCAAGTAAAGTTTAGTTGGGATATTTTTGTTATGCTTCTTTGTCTTTTTTTTTTTTCTTTTTGAAGAGAAACTAAGATCACAGGAAAAGATTTTTAATTTTTAACTCAATTAATGAGTCACATTTGGAAAGCAAAACAACCAGGGTTTTCACAAGCAAGTTATCAATTGACCATATAGAGACCAGCAGAGCCTGGCAGATGTGCATGATTTGTCAACGTACCTACGCCATGGGCCACCAATGACTCTAACAAAGAATCTTAGTCCTACAGCAGGTTCCTTTTTGAAAGGACATTTTTCAGTTTCTGAGAATTTGCAAGGACACAAGCTTGACTTGGGAAGCAAAACTCATGAACAGGGATTGATTAAATATAAGCAGAGTGTCAAGCAGTGGGAAACTGTAAGGGCAGTCAGAGTTGGGGAAGAAAGGACATCAACAGTAAGGAACAGAAGTGAACATCCACCTAACTGGAAAGGTGGTAAGGATGAGGAAGCTTTCCGGGTAGCAAAACTGCATGCAGGAAAAAATCCCGGCAGCCACTTCTGCCCAAGAAGAGCAAACACTGGCACCTGGAAGGGTCCCCAGTAACAGCTCAAACATACACCTTCCTTTAGATGCGCCATGTTCAGTCACACACTTCTTTTTTTTAATTATTTTTTTAAGTGAGTAGGGGAGGGGCAGAGAGAGAGAGAGGAGAGAGAGAGAATCCCAAGCAGTCTCCACACTGTCAGCGCAGAGCCAGATGCAGACCCATGACACCACGAGATCATGACCTGAGCTGAAACCGAGAGATGGAGACTTAACCAACTGAGCCCCCCCGGGCGCCCCACATACACTTCTCTTTTTATCCGGAACAACAGAGGTTAGTTATAACTTGACATTTTATATCTCTTATAACTCTCCTAAATTTGTAAATTATAACAGAAATGTCTCATATGGCAACCTAATCACTAGACTGAAAAACAGAAAAATGGAAACTTAAAAATGTGTGCCCCCCTCCTCCAGAAAGAAATTCCTGGTTTTTTTTTTTTTTTATGGTTTATTATGTATGGTTACAGACAATTTTCCAAAAATGTTTGTGCTTCGGGTTTTCTTTCCCCCAGAATTGTGCTGCTGCACATGACACCGAGCCCTGTGTGACCCCAGGGAAAAGCTGACCACAGTCTCCCCGGTGAAGAGTAAGCAAGACAGCTGCTGCCTGCATACGCTGGTCTGGGGAACAGACCTGATCCTGGCTGTGGGTACTGGCCACAGATCTGAAGGGACATCCACCCTCCTGGAAACTGTTATGGCTTACTGCAGGGTGTTTAATTCTATTGATAAGTTGACTTTAAAATGACATAGCTGATTAAGCCATTTCAAAAAAATAGCATTGGTTTAGACTGAGCATTGTACTAAAAAAAACCTGGTACCCTGCCTCACTGCCAAATTTGCCAATTGACTTGTTTTGTTGGTGGGGGAAGGGTAGTCAGCCCATGGCCACTCACCAGTTTTCTGGATCATTGATATGGCTGTACAGTTTCCCTCATGCTCCTCAAGCCTGTGACCGCTAACTCCACAACTAGACATGCAAAGACCTTGAAGGACACTTGATAAACCATATTCTATCCCCCATCAGGTACCAGGGTTGATCCAAGCTGCTACTTTTTGGTTACTGTTTATTCCAATTTTCTATTCAGTCTTTCATTCTCTGACCCAACTGACGAGTCAGCAGAAATTGCACAACTAAATCCTGTAACGCTTGAATGTATGTTGCCGAATTCAGCGAAGAATATTGAACAAGTGCTTAATGTGTTTCCTATAGTTAGCTGCCACACAATAGTAGTCATTTTTAAAAGGTAAGAGGGAGAAGGGGGCTGTTGATTGAAATTCTGTTCCTTGATGCAGAACAGACAGTAATAACTTACCAGAAAAATATCCGATCCTTGCACAGGTAGCTCAGGTTCCTTTAAATAAATAGGCATGTCAACCGTGTTACCTTTTTATCTCAACAGTGGTACCAGGAAATAACCTTTCTAATCAAGGAACACCAGAAATTTGAAGTATGCCAATAAAAGCTAGATTTCTGACTAAACTTATTAATATGCCTCATTACCAGACTACAGCAAATGACAATATATTTTACATTACTGAAAATACTGTATGTTTCATTATGAAAATATTGTATGTTTACATTATTCATCAGTAAATGTGGGGGTCAAAATGCCTCATAGTCAATATGTAATATATACATATATTACATATATATAATATATGTAATTATGGCATCATTGTATAAGAAAAATAACAGAAAACAAGGAATTATTTCATATAATTCTAATCTTGGCTCTTCCTCGATATGATGTTAGCCTAATACTTAATCTTTTCAAGTCCACTTTCAAATTCTGAAAGAGAAGATTAGAATAGATGCTTGCTTAGACTTCCCATAGCTGTAAAATATCATTGAGTTTAGACTCAATACGCATAAATATCTAAAATACGTAAATAAAAAGCAAAGCACAAAAAATACAGTCAATAAGGGGTGCCTGGGTGGCTCAGTCGGTTGAGCGGCCGACTTCGGCTCAGGTCATGATCTCGCGATCTGTGAGTTCGAGCCCCAGCGTAGGGCTCTGTGCTGACAGCTCAGAGCCTGGAGCCTGTTTCGGATTCTGTGTCTCCCTCTCGGTCTGCACTTCTCTCTCTCTCTCTCTCTCTCTCTCTCTCTCAAAACTAAATAAACATGAAAAAAATTAAAAAATAAATACAGTCGATAATATTGTAACAGTGATGTAATGAACAGGGGGTAGCTATGCTGGTGGTGAACACAGCACAATGTAGACACTTGTCACATCACTAGTGCCGTACACCTGAAGCTAAGGTACTGTTGTGTGTCAACTATACCCAAATAAAAACAATAATTTTTAAAAACCGTAAATATCTAGACAAGGTAACTTATGCTGAGTGTTGAATCACTGTGGACATGAAGTGTAAAGTGGGAGGGGAGTAGAAGTCGATCACGGCAGCCTGGCCAGGGAAGACGCCCAGAAGGAACGCAAAGCAGACTAGGTTTGAAGGGTTGAAGCTGGACAGGCTGACTGGAGACCTGAACCCGCCCACTGAGCTGGAGTGGCACAGAGCTACATTCAGGTGCTGGAACCAGGCTCATTGCTCAGAGGGGACCAATGACACCACCTGAGGGAGAGAAGAATACAGAAGCTGAGACCAAGCAGTTATTAAGGCTGTTTCCTTCCCATCGTGTTGACTGCTTAAGTCACTCGTGCATAATTTTTAACTGAAAATAAATAAAAAGCCAAATTCTATCTCACAACAGAGCATATATCCTTCCCTTTCTATTGAAATAGTTACACTGGGTTCTTCTTCTTATGTAAAAGACAAAAATACTTCATTCAGGGAAGATAGTGATTTTGAAATTAGATAAAGGATCTAAGGAAATAAGCATGAATGTATTCCTTTCCTAAAGCCAAATAATCCCCCAAGAAATTGAGAATATGAATATCAATTGCTTCTCAGCCTTTTGGCTGAGATCAAGTGGAGAATACGAATATCAGGTTCAATTTACTGATAGGAGATTTCATCCAAGATTTCTGGGTCTCTAGACACATAAGGTCAGTCCATGTGTCCAAGCTCCTCCCCAAAAGTCAGGATTGAAGATTTCCACGCTACTTGCTCAACCCTAGCTAGCTTTAATATGACATTTGTAGGAGCTTTAGCCCCGCCCTTACTCTGACTGCCCTGTGGATGTTGTCCACTTTGTCCCAAGTGAACCCTTAAAGATCTGCTTGCCCCCAAGCTTCATGTTTATGTCTGAGCCCTATCGTGTGTGCACCATTCACATGTTAGGGCTTCTTCTCTTATTCCTAGTTGCTTCTTGAGCTCCCCTAGTGACTCTTGAATTTTACTCTGAACTGCAGTCTGCTTGTCTTGGGCTATACTTACCTATTTTGTGTCAATCCCCTATTTCGGAAGCAATAATACAAAAGACCAGAATATTTCAATTAAAACGGTCTCCATTGCTTCCAGTGAGAGCCTCTGTCAATGTTTATTCTGGCACTTCCAGGAAGCAACCCTTAGCAGGGCTCACCCATGGCTTCAGGTGCCCATTAATAGCACAGAAAGTTCTTGAATTGTCCCTTAGCTCCAAGCAGATTCCACGATCTATTTGCACTGTTAGTTGTAGTCTGTCCCCAAAATTTGATTGTATCAACAGGTCATTTAAGGTAGGGGAAACTAAATGTCATTTAAGAATGGTTCTGGATCCTAGTACACTCTTATAGGAACCCTAGAGAGGAATTTATAGCACTCTGTACCTTACTGGGGTTTTTTCTTTTTTACTATTGTATAAAAATTACCATAAGCTTAGTGACTGAAAATAACATCCATTTATCTCACAGTTCTGTAGGTCAGAAGTTCTGTAGCTTAGCTCTTTCATGGAACTGAAATCAAGATATTGACTGAGCTGACTCTTACCAGAACACTCACAGGAAGAACTCACTTTCAAAACCATTCTGGTTGTCAGCAGAACTATCCATTCCCTGCAGCTCTCAGTCTGAGGTCCCTCTCCTTGCTGGCTACTAACAAGAGTCCACCCTCAGATTCTAGAAAGAACCCACCTTCCTTGATTCATGGCCCTCTCCATCTTCAAGCCAGCAATGGCACATCAAATCCCACTCATGCTTCCAATCTGACTTCTTCTTGCCACCAAGCAAAGAAAGTTCTCTAATTTTAAAGGTTCATGTGATTATATTTAAGCCTACCTAATCTTCCTTTGCTAAGGTCAATTATGTTTCTGTTATGGGTTCAGTTGTGTCCCTCCCAAAAAAGATATGATCAAGTCCTATCCCACAGTATGCCATAGTGTGACCTAATTTGGAAATAGTGTCTTTAAAGAGGTAATCAAGTTAAAAATAGATAGGGTATACCCTAATCCAATATAACTGATGTTCTTATAAAAAGGGAAAATTCAGACATACAGACTGGCACAGAAAGAAGAGGATGTGAAGACACTTCGGGAGAATGTCATGTAAAGACAGAAGCAGAGATGGGACTGAGGCAGCTGCAAACCAAGAACACCAAGGATTGCCCTCCACCACCAGCAGCCAGGAAGGGACAAAGAAGGATTCTACCCAGAGTCTCAGAGGGAACACGGCCCTGCCCACACCTTGATTCAGACATCTATGATGAGGGAGCATAAGGCAAGCTGAGGGCAAAGCACAGCTACCATATCCTGCCCAGCCACATGGGATATGTGATATTCCTCAGGCACACCTGGCTGCCCAAGAACAAAGGAAAGGACAGAAAACAAATGGTTGAACTGATAAAGACCACAAGATTTGAGTCTCCATCAGTTTACACATATGTTAGTAAATTACAAGAAAAAAAAGCAATCTTATCAATAGCCTAATCTCCAGAAACCTATAGCCCCCAACATCACCCTCCCCTCCATAGTGACGTGGGAAACAAAGACCAGAAGGAAATATAGATCCAGAAACTCCCTACCCTCCTAATGTTAATGTCTTACTAGAGGGGAAAACAACCTTAGCTTGACAATAGCTAGGGCTCCAATAATCTGTGAGTCTTCTTTAGCATATGGAAATCCCTTTAAGAAACTTCCTCATGACTTTACCTCCACCAGCTCCATAGTATATGACCAGTCACTCTTCACAACCCCAGTGCAGCTCTTTCTGCCCATGAATCCTATCCCCGTGCTTTAATAAAATTACCTTTTTGCACCAAAGATGTCTTCAAGAATTCTTTCCTGGCCGTCAACTCTGAACCCCCACCACCACTCCAAAACTCTAACAATCTAGATTCCAGAACTGTGACTTTCTGCTGTATTCAGCCATCTAATTTGTGGTGATTTGTTATAGCAGTCTCAACAAACTGATACACCATGTAACATAACACAATCAAAGAGTGATAACTCATCACATTCCCAGGTTCCAGGGATTAGGGTGTGTGTGATGTTGAAGACCTTTCCAAGAAGCTCCCTACCATACTTACTCTATAGTTCTTTTAAAGAATGTGGAGATCTTGTGTTCTGTGTTCCCCTAGCATCCCCTTCTCAGAACACTTTCCTTTTTGCTCCCAAGGCAGAATGCAGACCCACTGATTTTCTTCAACTCTTTATTGAACTGTAACTGATACACAAAAACTATACATTTTTAATGTATAAATTTGATGAGTTTGGGCATATGCAAATACCTGTGAAATCATCATTACAATCAAAGTAATAGATCTATCCATCACCTCCAAAAGTTGCCTGTGTCCCTTTGTTTTCTTTTGTGTGTGTGCATGGTAAAAACATTTAACATGAGATTTACCTTCTTAACAAAAGTTTAAGGGCACAATACAGCATTGTTGGGTTTTTTTTTACTTTTAAAAGTTTTGTTGTATTTTTTTTTCAATATATGAAGTTTATTGTCAAATTGGTTTCCATACAGCATTGTTAACTGTAGAGAGTATACTACACAGCAGATCTCTGGAACATATTCATCTCGCACAACTGAAATCTTATGCCCATTAAATTCTTCCTTGGTTCAGAGTAGTTTTTTTTTTTAACTTCCTTAAAAGAACTTCCTTTTAGTATACTGAACTGGGGCTATTACTCTCTTCTCACAAAGCCCTGAGACACCTAGGCCCCTAAATTCTTTTTCAGGGGTTCCATCACCAGAAGGTGGAAAGACAGTTATGTAATTCAAATACCAGGAGCACTTTAGGTAGTTCCAAAGTGCTCAAAGTAGCTTTGTGAATGGTGACTCTGGATTACACAAGAGGGACACATTCACAGCCGGTGCATTAGGGAACTTCTCTGTAGTCTACCCTTTGCATAGCTGCTGCATTTGCTAAACTCAACGTATTCATCAAAGCAAGTTGTTCGAGTTGACCTCACTTGTTTAGAATGAAAACTCTGAGGTCTGAGCCTCTTTTTTCCCAAATTCTGAGCCCTCCCAAAGAAGGGGGAGTGATTTCCCTGCAGCCACTTAAGCCCCTGGAGTGAACTGCACAGACTTTTTCTGAGAAAGCTAGGACTTCTGAGGCACCTCTTGATCTCCAGATGCTCTGTCCGGTCATTTCCTGTCTAAACACAGATTGTGCTTCTTTTGCCCCTTTTTACAATTTTCCTATCACTTAACAGCACTGCCCTCTCTGCCTTCTACATGAGAGTCTGCCAAACATTTTCCCCATACGTAGGCAATGCATCATACTTTCTGAGAGCCACAATATCCATTCATAAGCAGAAATTATTGTGGACTTGGGGCCCAGAGATGAGCCTTGACCCAAATGCCTTTCTCAACAGGCAAGAGGGAGAGAGCTGGCAGCCTCTGTCGGGTAGGAGGCTGGAGAAGCCAGCCAAACACAACCATTCTGAACCAGCATGTGAGCACAGGACCTGGGCAGGTCTTTCCGGGGACTCAGACTGCAAAACATACTGCAGGCAGGAGGAGAAACTGAAGGGGTCACCCAGGGAAGAGAGGATAAGCCTCAGTCGTGACACAGAAGAAGGCATGACTGAGTAGAAGCCACAGGAAAAGAAGAGTAAATAAAGGTAGTGTGAGAACGGAAAGGAGGGAAAAGCAGAGACAGAGAAACAGAGATGGCAGAGTGGTAAGGTAGCCAGAAGAGGAAGCGACGGGTTCCACCTCTGAGGGCAGAGTCCAGAGGTATTTAACCTCTGGAGCAACCCCTGCAGCAGTCATGATGGGCAGTGCAGCTGTGCCGGGGGCGTGCAGAGGGAGCTTCCTTAAAATCATTCCCCACCACCTAAGGTTATGGAACATTTGACTTCATTTTTTTAAATGGTATTTTCTTCCATGGTTCATACCCTCAAATGGATTTTGGCTCCATTATATAGGTTAAACTCAAGTTATTACACTTCAGATAAAGAATATTTACATACCACCACAAATTGTCCTCTTAATGGAAACACTACTGATTTTCTAAGGCAGACTTCAATTTTATATGTAAAAGCCAAGTTCCTATGAGCAGGTTCAAAGTGTTTAACCAAAAATTTACAGTACATGAAAGGGAAGGGTATCCTCCTAATGATCTCCAACTATTTAGGGAATGTATGTGGCCCAAAGTTATGGCAATCACTTCTTTTAAACACTTTTCATAATATATATGTAAGACTCTAATAGAAAACTGCACCCCAAGAAATATCACAAAGTGAAAACCTACATAACCATTACCAAAGTCAAGAAACGGAACATATTTCTCATGTTCTCCCTCAGTAACTGCTTCCTTCTTCCTCCTGAAAGGTAACTGCTACCTGTAATTCTTCTTCTGGTCCACACTTACCTTGGTTCCAATCTGTCCCCTTGGTCCTATGTAGCTGTCAAAGTGCTGCTGTGTTTCTTAGCAGATATCCCTGGGGAAAAACTGACCCAAATACTGGACTTATCCTTCTGGACTTCCTTTTCCATCCATATCTTTGCTCTATAATTCTTTACCACCTTGTTAACTCACTAATGCTTTCAAGCAGGTATTTTTAGTTTATTTTTCCACCTTTCATAGCTATCTTCTATGTTATAGTTGGACTGAATTACTTTATCAGCCATACCAGAAGTGGAAATTCCAGGCAGATGAAACCTGCAGTCACTCTTTTAACCTCTTTCTGCTCAGCTACAAAGAGCATGAGAGTATTTTCATGGCTCAGCATGCAGACATAGAGTAGTGAACTTGACCCCAGTATTTTATCTTCTTTTATATTAGCCTACAGTCTTCTTCTAGACATAGTACATAACACTTTGACAGCATCTGAACTTTCAATTTACCTTCTAAACGCTAACTTATTTTTAACCACTTAACTGAACGATTCTAGTGCTTATCCATTCAACACTTGTCTAACCAAAATGCTGGTTTGCATTCACTTATAAATTCATTCAAATATTTATTGATGGTTTCTATGTGCCAAACATTGTTCTAGGAACTAGAATGAGATGGGAAAGAGTTTTGCCTAGGAAACCAAACAAATACTTGAATGAGTCAGAAAATTGACAGAGTGGAAGAAAAATGATTATGTATTAAGAAACGTTATGTGAAGAATTGATATAGACTGAGGTGAGAGAGTGAACAATAATCACTTTACCATGCAAATCCTGAAAGGCTTTTCTGAGGAGATGCTACTAAAGCTCAGATCTGAATGATAAGAAGGAACCACAGTGTGAGGTCAGAGAGAAAAGCACTCTAGGTAGAGCATAGAGTTTGTGCAAAACCTCTGAAGCCAGAACAAGCCTGATTCATTCAAAGAATAGAGCACAGGCCAGCATGGCTGAGTGTAATGAACGAAAGGTAAGGTGATATAAATGAGACAAGAGTCACAAACTGGACCCAGATTATGGTAGGTTTTGTCAGCCAGTATAAGCAGTTGATATTTTATTCTCATTGTCATAAGTTTTGGGGAAGATTTAAGTGAGTTTGGGAAGGGAGAAGAAAGGTGGAGCTGACACGATCTAGGTTACATTTTTAAAATGATTTCACCTGGGTATCTCAGTCGGTTAAGCATCTGACTCTTGATTTCATGTCCTGTCATGATCGCAGGGTTGTGAGATTGAGTCCTGTGTCAGGCTCTGTGCTGACAGCACGGAGCCTCCTTGGGATTTTCTCTCTCCCTCTCTCTCTGCTCCTCCACCACTCACTCGCTATCTCTCTCTCTCTCTCTTTCAAAATAAATAAGTAAACTTTAAAAAATATAAACATAAATATAATGATATCTCTGGCTGCCATGTTGTGATTATATTGTGTAGGAGTATATTAATTAGGGTTAAGTAAAAAAATGTTTAAAAAACTACTTAGTGTCTCTGAAACAAAGGCTATTTAGTACTAGGAATTTGTGACACAGCTAATAGAAGACCTAGGAGTTCAAACAGGGTATGGTGAAGCAACTTGAGATTCACCATGGCCTCTACTGCTTCCAGGACAAAAGGAACCAAGAGAGGTAGCATGACCAGGGTCTAGATGCTGGAGTCATTCTACCCACATTATCGTGGCAGGGGCCTCCTGGTAGAGGTAGGTCTACAGAAGATGGGACTATCTGGAGCAGCCAGAACCACAGAAAAGATGTGGTATATGAGCCATCACAGCAAACAATCTCCCACTAATTCTTTCTACTAGGCAAGTCTACTCAGAAGCCAGAGGGCAAGGGAGGCTGGAAAGTTCAGTTCTCTGGGGCACAGAGCTGAAGAAGAGATCAGAGAACAAAACTACAGTGGACCAGTCCAGGCGACAAAAGTAGAAACAAGGAAACCAAGAGGAGGCTGCTGCAGCAGGCCAAGTGAAAATTAGAGTAGACTGGACCAGGAGAGTAGAAGTGGAAATGAACATAAATGAATGGAGTCAATCTATTTGAAATATGGTCAACAAAACTCATTTGGAGAGTGGATGTAGCAAGTGAGATAAAGTGTAAACTTAGGGGTAACTCAGAGTTTTTACTTGAGCAACTGAAGGGATAATACCATCTACAAAGATGAAAAAGACTTTAAAAAATCAGTGGACTTCAGATGTGCTAGAGTTAAAAATTCTGTTCTGGCCATGTTAAATTCAAAGTTTCAGATCTCTATGTGGAGATTTCTAGTAGGCATTGGATATATGAATCTAGAATTATGGGCAAATATCAGGACTCAAGATATAGACTTGGGAGTCATTGGTATGACAAATGGGATGCATGAAATTACCAAAGGAGAATACATAGACAGAGAGAAGAGGCCCAAGAGTCTTCCAGTACTGAATGCTGTTGACAAGTCAACAAGAATAAAAACAGAGACATGACCATTGTATTGGTAACACAAAGATCATTTATGATTTTGACAGTAGCCACCCAGTTTAGTTGAGAGCATAGAAGCCAAATTAGAACTGGTTGATGAGAGAATATAAATATCAAGGAGGGGGAGGGACTATTTTGAAGAAATTTTCTTCCAATGAGGAGCAGAGAAATAGAGCTATAGCCACAAAGGAGTGAGTTTTTTCATCTTTTTAAAGATAGGATACTTAAGACAGGGGAGAAATTTGATTAAATATTGATGGAAATTATCCAGTAGGGGGATACAGAAGATATAAGAGACAGAGGAGGAAAATTGATAGAGCCAAGACCTTAAAAAGTTAAGAAAAATATGATGCAAAGCAAACAATTTGAGGGGTTTGGCCCTTGACAGGGACACTCCATCCACAGTAACGGAGGACAAATCAGAGTTGGCCTCAGAAGCGAGTAGGCTGGTAGTTGGGGATCTTGGAGAGATTCTGTTTGATTACATCTGTTTCAATAGTGAAACATGAGACAAGGTCATCAGCAAAGTGTGAGGGAGTGGAGTATGTAAGAGTTTAAGGAGAGTTGAGAGAGGGTTTGAAATTGTTTTGGAAAATGAAAAATAAAATATGCAAGGGATGTACATTGTCCTCTATGACAGCATCATTGGAGTAACTAGGCAAGTGCAACAGAGAAATGAAGGACTTGAGGGAAGTTATGGGTTTATGATGGTGAACTATGGAAACAAAGTTGAGTCATTGGGAAATGAGTGGCTAGCTCTCCCCTATGTGGATGTATAACATACCTAGCTAATCATCTACATGACAGCACGCAATGCAATTTTCTTTCATTATGACAGAATGTGTGTATATGGCAGAACATCTGCTCAAAGCCAAGAATTACCAACCTGACCAAATCAAGGAATAGAATCCAAGGGTTTTCAATGAAAAACTATGAGTGTCTTCTACTTTGGGAGTTCATTCTTAATTCCTTACAAAATAAATAGTTGTATCATTCAATTATCTCTTCACATGATATAACTAGAGGGGGAGGGTATTAGTATCTTTATCTACTGACTGTGTGTGTATCTACTACTGTGTGTGTGTGTGCGTGTGTGTGTGTGTGTGTGTGTGTGTGTTTAATTTTGGTATTGAGATCCCTATGTGAACTCTGTAAACTTTACTAAGCTTGGTCAAATAAATCAGATTCTGACTTAAACAAAGATCCCCTTATTGTACAGACTGGCTTATTTCACCAAAATATGAAGCAGCCATACATTAGGAACATTTTTAGAAACCAGAAAACAGATCATAAGAAGCTCGGGGAGAAAAATCATTTTAAAACCATTTTATAGACTGTTACAAACAGACAGGATACCCAAGAAGTTAGGACTTAGGACTAAATTAATTGGATTATATATCATTATGTAGACATAACCATAGTAATGGGAGTCTTCTTTTTTCTTTCAGCAATTTAAGCAACTGAAAAATTTTCAGAAGCTGCATAAATATGGGCAATATTCAACCTTTCAGGGCCTCATCTTCCTGTACTGTGAAATTAAGGGTTACTCTCATATAATCTCAATTTTTTTTTTAATTTTATGATTCTGTAACTATGACCAAGGATCAGAGGCTAAATGTTTTTAATAAAAGAATCCACAGCTGGGAGTAAAAGTAAGCCCCAAAGTGATCAAACCAGTATGGTAATGGCACAAAAATAGACACACACATCAATGAAACAGAATAGAAAACCCAGAAATGAACCCACAACTATATGGTCGATTAATCTCCAACAAAGCAGGAAAGAATATCCAGTGGAGAAGAAGTCTCTTCAACAAATGATGTGGAGAAAACTGGACACCAACAGGCAAAAGAATGAAACTGAACCACTTTCTTACACCAAACACAAAAATAAATTTCAAATGCATTAAAGACCTAAATGTGAGACCTGTAACCATAAAAATACTAGAGGGGAACACAGGCAGTAACCTCTTTGATATCAGCCAAATGTGTGTCTTTCCAAGCAGGACAGAGAAAACGAACAGAGAATGGATTAAGATGAAAGTGTCAAATGGAGAATAACCACCACAGATATCAAGATCATTAACAGATCTTAAGATGTGGTTGGTCTATTGTGAAGACTGCTTACTGTGACCTTAACTCCAAGTGACTTGAATTCACATTTTAAAATATCATACCATGAAACTGGATCACTTTTTTTTTCACCATACAGAAAAATAAACTCAAAATGGATGAAAGACCTAAATGTGAAACGTGAAACCATAAAAATCCATGAAGAGAGCACAGGCAGTAATTTCTCTGACATCAGCCAAAGCAACTTCTTTCTACTGATATGTCTCCTGAGGCAAGGGAAACAAAAGCCAAAATAAACTATTGGGACTTCATCAGAATAAAAAGTTTCTGCATAGTGAAGGAAAAAATCAACAAAACTAAAAAGGCAACCTACAAAATGGGGGAAGATATTTGCAAATTTCTAAAGGGTTAGTATCCAAAATCTATAAAGAACTTATACAACTCAGAGAGAGACTGGAAGATAGTGGCATAGGAGGATGCTCGGCTCACCACGTCCTGCTTATCATCACTTAGATTCCACCCACATCTGCCTACATAACCCGGAAAACCGTGGAAGACTAGCTGAACGGACTCTCTGGAGCCAAGCATAGACAAGAGGCCCACGGAAGAGGATAGGAAGGGCAGAGAGGCGGTGCATGCTACACAGACTGGCAGGAGGGAGCCGGGGTGGTGGAGGGGCAGCCTGCCAGGCAAGGCAGAGCCTCTGAAGTCTGGCTTGCAAAAGCAGAGGGGCTGGACTCCGTGAGTTCTGACAGCCAGCAGGACTTAACATCTGGAATGTTAAAAGTCAAGAGCTCTGCTCTCAGAGAGCGGCAAGGGCGAGAGGACGCCGGGAGGGAGAGTTGTTGAGCCCCGGAAGACAGAGCTCAGCTCGGCAGGAAGACAAAGGTGCTAGCAAGCACCATCTCCCTCTCCCATCCCCCAGCCGAAATTCCAAAGGAAACCAGTTCCCATCACCGAACTTGCTCGCACCTCGCAAACACCCAAGGCTGTGCTTCTGTGGATCCATCCCTCCGACGGGCCTGCCTCCCTCCTGTTGCTGCAGGGCCCCTCCCACAGTGGACCACCTACAGCAAAGCGAGCTAAGCCTGCCCCTCCTGCCCCTGTGTACCTTACAGATTCACCCCAGCTAATACGCCCTTGGTCAGATCCCATCAAAGCACCACCACAAGCCTGGCATGTGCAAGTAGCCCGGACAGGGGCCACACCACTCCACAGTGACTCCTGACTGTGGGAAAGGGGAAGATAAGGTACACACCAGTCTGACTGTGGCCCCAGCAGTGGGCTGGGGACAGACATCAGGTCAGACTGCAGCCCTGCCCACCAACGCAAGTTACTCCAGACAGCACAGGGGAAGTGCCCTGCAGTTCCATGCCACTCCAGGGACTACCCAAAATGATGAAATGGAAGAATTCTACTCAAAAGAAACTCCAGGAAGTAGCGACTGCTAGTGAATTGATCAAAAACGATTTAGGCAATATAACAGAACAAGAATTTAGAATGAGTCATAAAATTAATCGCTGGGCTTGAAAAAAAGTATACAGGACAGCAGAGAATCTATTGCTACAGAGATCAAGGGATTAAGAAATAGTCACGAGGAGCTAAAAAAATGCTATAAAAGAGGTGCAAAATAAAATGGAGGTGACCACAGCATGGATTGAAGAGGCAGAAGAGAGAATAGGTGAACTAGAAGATAAAATTATGGAAAGGAGGAAGCTGAGAAAAAGAGAGATAAAAAAGTCCAGGAGTATGAGGGGAGAATTAAAGAACTAAGTGACACAATTAAATGTAATAATATATGCATAATTGGCATTCCAGAGGAGGAAGAGAGAGGGAAAGGTGCTGAAGGTGTACTTGAAGAAATAGCTGAGAACTTCCCTGATCTGGGGAAGGAAAAAGGCATTGAAATCCAAGAGGCACAGAGAACTCCCTTCAGACGTAACTTGAATTGATCTTCTGCACGACATATCATAGTGAAACTGGCAAAATACAAGGATAAAGAGAAAATTCTGAAAGCAGCTAGGGATAAACAAGCTCTAACCTACAAAGGGAGACCCATAAGACTAGTGGCAGACCTATCTACTGAAACTTGGCAGGCCAGAAAGGAATGGCAGGAAATCTTCAATATGATGAACAGAAAAAATATGCAGCTGAGAACCCTTTATCCAGCAAGTCTGTCACTCAGAACAGAAGGAGAGATAAAGGTTTTCCCAAACAAACAAAAACTGAAGGAATTCATCACCACTAAACCAGCCCTACAAGACATCCTAAGGGGGCCTCTGTGAGTGAAATGTTGCAAGAACCACAAAGTACCAGAGATATCACTACAAGCATGAAACCTGGAGACACCACAAAGACTCTAAACCCATATCTTTCAATAATAGCACTGAATGTAAATGGACTAAATGCTCCAACCAAAAGACATAGGGTATCACAATGGATAAAAAACCAAGACCCATCTATTTGCTATCTACAAGAGACTCATTTTACACCTGAGGACACCTTCAGATTGAAAGTGAGGAGATGGAGAAGTATCTATCATGCTACTGCAAGTCAAAAGAAAGCTGGAATAGTCATACTATCAGACAAACTAGACTTTAAAGGTTGTAACAAGAGATAAAGAAGGGCATAATATAATAACTACAGGGTCTATCCATCAGGAAGAGCTAACAATTATAAATGTCTATGCACCAAATTCAGGGCACCCAAATATATAAAACAATCACAAACATAAGCAACCTTATTGATAAGAATGTGGTAATTGCAGGGGACTTTAATACCCCACTTACAACAATGGATAGATCATCTAGACACAGGATCAATAAAGAAACAAGGGCCGTGAATGATACATTGGATCAGATGGACTTGACAGATATATTTAGAACTCTGCATCCCAAAGCAACAGAATATACTTTCTTCTCGAGTGCACATGGAACATTCTCCAAGATAGATCACATACTGGGTCACAAAACAACCCTTCATAAGTATAAAAGAACTGAGACATACCATGTACACTTTCAGACCACAATGCTATGAAACTTGAAATCAACCACAGGAAAAAGTCTGGAAAACCTCCAAAAGCATGGAGGTTAAAGAACACCCCACTAAAGAATGAATGGGTCAACCAGGCAATTAGAGAAGAAATTTAAAAATATATGGAAACAAATGAAGATGAAAATACAACAATCCAAATGCTTTGGGATGCAGCGAAGGCAGTCCTGAGAGGAAAATACATTGCAATCCAGGCCTATCTCAAGAAACAAGAAAAATCCCAAATACAAAATCTATCAGTACACCTAAAGGAAATAGCAGAACAGCAAAGACACCCCAAACCCAGCAGAAGAAGAGAAATAATAAAGATCAGAGCAGAAATAAACAATATAGAATCTAAAAAAAACTGTAGAGCAGATCAATGAAACCAAGAGTTGGTTTTTTTAAAAAATAAACAAAATTGATAAACCTCTAGCCAAGCTTCTCAAAAAAGAAAAGGGAGATGACCCAAATAGATAAAATCATGAATTAAAATGGAATTATTACAAACAATCCCTCAGAAATACAAGCAATAATCAGGGAATACTATGAAAAATTATATGCCAACTGGACAACCTGGAAGAAATGGACAAATTCCTAAGCACCCACACACTTCCAAAACTCAAACAGGAAGAAATAAAAAAACTTGAAGAGACCCATTACCAGCAAAGAAATGGAATCAGTTATCAAAAATCTCCCAACAAATAAGAGTCCAGGACCAGATGGCTTCCCTGGGGAATTCTACCAGACATTTAAAGCAGAGGTAATACCTATTCTTCTCAAGCTGTTCCAAAAAATAGAAAGGGAAGGAAAACTTCCGGACTCATTCTATGAAGCCAGCATTACTTTGATTCCCAAACCAGACAGAGACCCAGCAAAAAAAGAGAACTACAGGCCAATATCCTTGATGAATATGGATGCAAAAATTCTCAACAGGATATTAGCAAATCGAATTCAGCAGCATATAAAAAGAATTATTCACCATGATCAAATGGGATTAATTCCTGGGCTGCAGAGCTGGTTCAACATTCACAAATCAATCAATGTGATACATCACATTAATAAAAGAAAAGAAAAGAACCATATGATCCTGTCAATCAATGCAGAAAAAGCATTTGACAAAATTCAGCATCCTTTCTTAATAAAAACCCTCGAGAAAGTTGGGATAGAAGGAACATACTTAAACATCATAAAGGCCATTTATGAAAAGCCTACAGCTAATATCATCCTTAATGGCAAAAAACTGAGAGCTTTCCCCCTGAGATCAGGAACACGACAGGGAGGTCCACTTTCACTGCTGTTGTTTAACATAGTGTTGGAAGTTCTAGCATCAGCAATCAGACAACAAAAGGAAATCAAAGGCATCAAAATTGGCAAAGATGAAGTCAAGCTTTCACTCTTTGCAGATGACATGATATTATACATGGAAAATCCGATAGACTCCACCAGAAGTCTGCTAGAACTGATACATGAATTCAGCAAAGTCGCAGGATACAAAATCAATGTACGGAAATCAGTTGCATTCTTATACACTAATAATGAAGCAACAGAAAGATAAATAAATAAACTGATCCCATTCACAATTGCACTAAGAATCATAAAATACCTAGGAATAAACCTAACCAAAGATGTAAAAGATCTGTATGCTGAAAACTATAGAAAGCTTATGAAGCAAATTGAAGAAGATATAAAGAAATGGAAAAACATTCCGTGCTCATGGATTGGAAGAATAAATATTGTTAAAATATCAATACTACCCAAAGCTATCTACACATTCAATGCAATCCCAATCAAAATTACACCAGCATTCTTTTCGAAGCTAGAACAAGCGATCCTAAAATTTGTATGGAACCACAAAAGACTCCGAATAGCCAAAGTAATATTGAGGGAGAGACCAAAGCGGGAGGCATCACAATCTCAGACTTTAGCCCCTACTACCAAGCTATAATCATCAAGACAGCATGGTATTGGCACAAAAACAGACACATAGACCAATGGAATAGAATAGAGATTCCAGAATTGGACCCACAAAAGTATGGCCAACTAATCTTTGACAAAGCAGGAAAGAATATCCAATGGAGAAAAGTCTCTTTAACAAATTGCGCTGGGAGAGCTGGACAGCAACATGCAGAAGAATGAAATTAGACCACTTTCTTACACCATTCAAAAAATAAACTCAAAATGGATAAAGGACCTGAGTGTGAGACAGGGAACCATCAAAACCCTGGAGGAGAAAGCAGGCAAAAACCTCTCTGACCTCAGCCACAGTGATTTGTTACTTGGCACATCTCCAAAGGCAAGGGAAACAAAAGCAAAAATGAACTATTGAGACCTCATGAAGATAAAAATATTCTGCACTGCAAAGGAAACAATCAACAAAACTAAAAGGCAACCAATGGAATGGGAAAAGATATTTGCAAATGAATATCGGACAAAGGGCTAGTATCCAAAATCCATAAAGAACTCACCAAACTCCACACCCCAAAAACAAATAACCCGGTGAAGAAATGGGCAGAAAACATGAATAGACACTTCTCTAAAGAAGACATCCAGATGGCCAACAGGCACATGAAAAGATGCTCAACGTTCTCCTCATCAGGGAAATACAAATCAAAACCACACTGAGATATCACCTCACGCCAGTCAGGGTGGCTAAAATGAACACATCAGGAGACTATAGATGCTGACGAGGACGTGGAGAAACAGGAACCCTCTTGCACTGTTGGTGGGAATGCAAATTAGTGCAGTCACTCTGGAAAACAGTGTGGAGTTTCCTCAAAAAATTAAAAATAGATTTACCCTATGACCCAGCAATAGCACTGCTAGGAATTTACCCAAGGGATACAGGAATACTGATGCATAGGGCACTTGTACCCCAATGTTTATAGCAGCACTTTCAACAGTAGCCAAATTATGTAAAGAGCCTAAATGTCCATCAACTGATGACTGGATAAAAAAATTGTGGTTTATATACACAACGGAATACTACGTGGCAATGAGAAAGAATGAAATATGGCCTTTTGTAGCAACGCAGATGTAACTGGAGAGTGTTATGCTAAGTGAAATAAGTCACACAGAGAAAGACATATACCATATGTTTTCACTCTTATGTGGATCTTGAGAAGCTTAACAGAAGACCATGGAGGAGGGAAAGGATAAAAAAAGAGAGAAAGAGGGGGAGAGAGGGGGAGGGAGCCAAACCATAAGAGACTCTTAAAAACTGAGAACAATCTGAGGGTTGATGGGGGGTGGGAGGGTGGGGAGGGTGGGTGATGGGTACTGAGGAGGGCACCTGTTGGGATGAGTACTGGGTGTTGTATAGAAACCAATTTGACAATAAATTTCATATTAAAAAAAAGAACTTATAAAACTCAACACTCAAGAAATAAATAATCCAATTTAAAAATGGGCAGAAACATGAATAGACATTTTTCCAAAGAAGACATCCAGATGGCCAATAAACCAATGAGAAGATTGGCCAATGAAAAGATTCCCAGCATCACTGATCATCAGGGAAATACAAATTAAAACTATAATGGGATATCACCTCACACCTGTCAGAACGGCTTAAATTAATAACACAAGAAACAACAGATGTTGGTGAGGATGTAGAGAAAGGGGAATCCTCTTGCACTGTTGGTGGGAATGCATACTGGGGCAGCCTCCGTGGTTTTCCACATGGAAGTTCCTCAAAAAGTTAAAAATAGAACTACCCTATGACTCAGCAATTGCAGTACTAAGTATATACCCAAAGAATACAAAAATACCAATTCAAAAGGATACATGCACCCCATTGTCTGCAGCAGCATTATCTACAATAGCCAAGTATTATGGAAACAGCTCAAGTGTCCATTGACTAATGAGTGGATAAAGAAGAAGTTGTATACATACACAATGGAATATTAGGCAGCCATACAAAAGAATGAAATCTTGCCATCTGCAATGACATGGGTGGAGCTAGAGAGTATTGCACTATGTGAAGTAAGTCAGGCAGAAAAAGACAAATACTATATGATTTCACTCATATGTGGGATTTAAGAACCAAAACAAACGAGCAAAGAAGAAAAAAGAAGAGAGAGAGACAAACCAAGAAACAGACTCTTAACTACAGAGTTGCTAGTAACCTGAGGGGAGGTTGGTGGGGAGATGGGTTAAACAGGTAATGGGGATTAAGAAGAACACTTGCTGTGATGAGCACTGGGTGATGTATGGAAGTGTTAAATCACTCTATTGTATGCCTGAGACTAATAATACACTGTATATTAACTAACTGGAATTTAATTTTTTTTTTTTTTTAAGGAAAGAGTAAGTCCATTTAAAGGCCTTATCCTGTGTATCTATGCCATTATCAAGAGAGGCTATGGCCTTATTTGCAGGAGGTGGGCTTAATACAAGTAAAACAGAATGCAAATAACTCTAACAGAATATAATATAGGTGGGGAAAATATATGCAGATGACGAGGAAAGGGGAAGCTTTTTTAATTTGATGGACCAAGCAGCGCTCTCGCTACTTCATCTATAACCAACCTAATACAGTAAGCATAATGGACAAGTTTCATATTCAGAGTTAACATGTTGTTTTTTAATTTTTTTAAGTGTTTATTTATTTATTTTGAGAGACAGAGATAGAGCGCAAGCAGGGGAAGGGAAGAGAGAGAGGGAGACACAGAATCGGAAGCAAGCTCCAGGCTCACAGCTGTCAGCACAGAGCCCAATGCAGGGCTCAAACTCACAAACCGCGAGATCATGACCTGAGCCGAAGTCGGTCACTTAACCCACTGAGCCACCCAGGCACCCCACAGAGTTAACATATTTAAACAGTGCTGTGTTATACGCCATACCTGAGACTCAGTGAAAAAACAAAGGCTTTGTAGTCACAGGGCTGAGATCACCCCCCAGCTCCTCCTCTTACCTTGTGGCCTTGACCAAACTATATAACCTTGCTGATTTTTAGCATCCACGTCCCTCAAAGGGCAATATTCTTTTAAATGTTGTAAGATGTAATGATGTTGGATATTGTAGAGTACATGGGACAGTGTCTGGAACTTAGTAAAATTGAATAGATGATAGCTATTATCAGAAATAATAAACAGTACAGTGAACCCTGTCTGCTAAAGTGCTCCAAATTCTATTAGCATAGAAAATAGAAAAGGAGTCATATAGGAAGGGAGTCAAGGAGTCATATAAACACATTGAAAACAGGTGCCACGCATATCAAAGATGAAATTTCAGCTATTCCTGGTTGTGGCCTCCTACACCCAGGAATCCAAACTCCCAGCAAGCCCATGGAAGCATTTCATTTGAAGCCTTCTAATATAAACGGTGAGAAGAAGCTGGGAGGCTATAATACTTTTTCTGCTTGGTAAACTGACAGTACCAGTGATGACTCAATAATTCAGCCCATATAAAACTTGCTCCAAAAGAGTCCTAAAATACAACATTAGGATTCCTAGTGAATGGAAAGTTATTGACTCTGAGGGAATGATTTCTTGAGCCACTGGAAGGCTATTGAAAGATTTCCTTTGGTTTGTACAAAGTGGCTTGATCAAATTGGATTTTGATGTCAAATTGGATTTTGATGCCTAAATTCTTTCTGAAACCAGAAAAATAATTTCTGAAGTTTCTGAGATCACATTGCAAAACATTCCATCTTGGAATCAGAAATGTGACAAAATAGTCTTTGTTTTACTCTAGGTAGACAATAAATACAATGCAGTGATTTAATATAATTGCATGAATTTCTTTCTCTTTTACTGATGTGACATAGGCATCATTTTTATCTATCATTGTGGCTGCTACTATATATATACTGATTTTGTACTCTTTAAGATAAACCAGTTGATATCATTTATATGATATACACATGCAAGACAAATTTGACACAAACACCAAATAACTACATACAATTTTCTATTGCAGGAGTCCATTTGGAGACCTAAATTTCTAATGAAGAACGTTAATCAATTTATAATCCTGATACACTGAAATTACAAAGGATCTCAGAGCCATCTAGACCATCTAGACCAATCTCATCATCTAAAAAATAAAGAAACTGAATCCCAGAAAGGACAAATGTTTTATATAGGGTTACAAAACTACTTAAAAGCATAACAGGAACAAAAACCCAGACCTCCTGACTCCACAGATGGTGCTCAAAACACTGGGCTGGTGATCAATTTAAAGTAGATAGACCACTCCAAGAAATAATAGATCCACTGAAAAACATCTTTATGTAAAGTATCAGGCAGCTCTGTAAGCAAATAGTAAGAATCTTAATAAAATCAGGATAAGATTAATGAAAATTAAGAAGCCAGCCTGATGAAGACAGGCAAAAATTATTAAACAGAGAGTTAACATATTTAATTTCTCCCACTTACTTTGTGTTGGCTTACTGGGGACTTTAACATTGCATGAGAGCTATATACAGATGTCTTTGTATCTTTTATTCTAGTCTTAAAGGATCTGGAAAGGAACCACAAATGCCAAGAAGCAGGAGGAACAAAGGTAAATATAAATGGGCAACCATATTAATTTGAGAAATTTCAGGCAAGAGTCCATGCACCAAAATGAAATTGAGGACTAGGTGTTCTACAAACAGAAAGAATTTAGGCATCAAAATCCAATTCGATCAAACCATTCTTTCAAACCAAAGGAGATTGTTTGCAATGAGGTTGTCTGTCATTTCTGAGAGAAAGGTTTAATATTCAGACAAGATCCATAGATGAAATCATGCAAGTATGATGATGTTGTCGAAGGATATAGCTGTAAACTCAACGCATATACCACGGTAAAAATTTGTTTAATTTAAATATTGACAGTTTAAAATGTGAATTGTAGTTTTAAAATTTTTAAATCCAGTGGGACTATGGCTGCAATAAAAGAAATTAAGCCTATGACTATCTGAATTCAGGCACCAGGTACCACCAGGAGAGAAACCCAACCTATAAGTTTCAGTCTTAGAGGTCAGTAACAAATTCCCCGGCCAAACTGATTGTGGGTGAACAACGTATATCCCTAAGAGAATCAATAAAACTTTTTCAGCATTGTAATGATCTGTATACATTTTAATCTCACAGTCACAACCTACAAAACCAAGACCTATACTGATACATGAAATTTTAAAGCTCAATATATGCTTTCTCTCAAGAAAGACAACACTAAGATTGTATCTGATACACCAAAATCTTGAAAATCAGCCGTTAGCTATGAATATTAATTCCTATCTTCAGAGATCAACAATTCCTATGTTTTTAAATAATTTATTACCTAAGAAATGTGTTCATTATAGAAAATTAGAAAATACATACATAAAGAAAAAGACAATAAAAATAAATTACAAGTGATACACAATGAATACAAGGCAAGGATGCCTGCTCCCTCTATCTCTATATATTATATCTGAGGTCCTAGCCAGTCTTGTGGTAAATCAAGAAAAAGAGAAGACATTCCAATTGGAAAGAAAGAAGTGCAACTTGGCTTACTCACGATGACATAATTTTATACACAGTAAATATTAATGAATCTACAAAATAAGCTATCAGAACTAATAAATATAACACAGTCAAAGGATACAAGGTAAATGTGAAAAAATCAATCATATTTCTATAAACCAACAATGTTTGTGTTCCAATAAACAATTGGAAATTTAAAAAATTGTAAATGCCATTGCAATAGTATTAACAAATGAAATACTGGGGATAAACTTAAAACATAAATACAAGATCTCCACACTGAAAACCCCAAACATTGCTGAGGAAATTAATGGAGATCTAAGTAAGCAGAGAAATGTACCATGTCCATGGAATGATTGATTCAAGGTTAAGATATCAATTCTCCCCAAACTGATCTAGAGATTCGATGCAATTTCAATAAAAAGCCCATGAAGCTTTGTTTGTTTGGTTTTTTTAATTGACAAACTGACTCTAAAAATCATGTGGAAATGGGAGGGACCGAATATAGCTGAAACAATTTTGAATATGAAGAACAAACTTTGGAGATGTAAACTACCTGATTTTAAGACTTCTTATATAAGGCCACAATTGTCAAGACAGTGTGATAGTAGCATAAAAATAGATGTACCAAAAAATGGAACAAAATAGAGAATCCAAATATAGCTTCACATGTATCACTCAATTTGGGGTCTTTAATGTTTTTCTTGGCATGGATTGGTTTGGTTTTTGTTTTTTGGCTTTACAAAAAAAAAAAAAAAAAAAAGTTTCAGTAATCTCTCTGCCCAGTGTGGGGCTTAAACTCAAGACTCCAAGATCAAGAGTTGCATGGGTGTGGGTAAAGCCTACTTAAAAAAATAAAAAATCAAAAAGTTTTTGACTTTAAAAAAAAAAAATCCCCAAGGTAATCTGGGGAGGGGGAAAAATGTGTTTTCAACAAATGTAACTGAACAACTGGATATCAGTGTGGAAAAAAAGATAAACTTTGACCTCTGCTTCATAATGCATACAAAAATCAACTCCAAATGGATCATCAGCCTAAATATATACCTTAACACTATAAAATTTCTTTTAAAAAACAGGAAAAAGAACCCTTTGAAGCTTTGAGGGAGGCAAAGATTTCATAAAGAGAACACACAAAAATGAATCATTTTTAAGGAGATGAGAGATGATTAATTGGACTTTAGAAAAATTTAAAACTTTTGCTCCTCAAAAAACACCACTAAGAAGGTGGAAATTCCTAGTCAAAGACCAAGAAGGATTTTTGCAATACAGATACTTGGCAAAGGACTTATATCCAGAATAATACAATACAACTCAATTGGAAGACAACCCATTATTAAAAAGTAATGTGAGCAAAAGATTTGTACACCTCACAAAAAAGACATGTATGGCTAATAAGTATATGGAAGGGTGTTCAACATCTTTAGTCATCAGGGAAATACTAATTAAATCAAGATATTCCACAAGCCCACTAAAATTGTTAACATTAAAACACTGATAGTATCAACTGTTGACATGAATGTAGAATAAATGAGAGTCATATATTCATTACTCATGGCCGTGTAAAATGGTGCACTCATACTGAAGAATATTTTGACCCAGAAATTGCACTTAGATATTTACCAATGAAAATGTGTATTTATAAAAAGTCTTGACATAAATTCACAGAAGCTTTATTAATAACAGCCAATAAATGGAACAACCCAAATGTCCATCAAAAAATAGAAGGATTCCAGGAGGAGGCGAGCCAGGGGGTGGCGGGGGAGGTCGCCCACGGAGGCCCCGGCCCCCCCGGGGGGGTGGGGGTGGCAGTGGCGACTCCCGACGTGAGCTGGGCCCTTCCAAAAAAAATAAAAATAAGAATAAAAAATAGAAGGATGAACAAAGGGTGGTATATGTATACAATGGGGTGCTGCTCAGCAATAAAAAGAAATGAACTACGGATACATAAAACAACATAACTAAAATCTCAAAATCATTATGCTAAGCCAAAGAAACAGAATCAAACAATATATACTGCAGGACTCTATTTACATAAAATTGTAGAATGTCTAAAACTTACCCATAGTGACTGGAAAAAAAGATAGTGGCTGCATGGGGTGAGGAGTCAGGTGTTTGACTGTGGAGAGAATGAGGAAAATTTGGGGGGTGATGGAAATGTTCCATATTTGTATTATGGTAGTAGTTTTACACATCTGTCAGAATTGGAAAGCATAATAGAACTTCCACATTGACAAGCAAACAAAAAGGAGAGAAGGAAATTTTGGCAAGCCAACAAAAGTAGGGAAAGGGGGAGGGAAAAATAAATAGCAAATATCAAGAAGGTATAAAATCAAGTATATCACATGACCTGTCCTAATTTTAAAGGTCGTTCTGACCTGTTTTAAGAAGAGGCTGAGAAGATAGAAGGAAGTGTTCTTCTAAATATTCCCTCTACAAAGAAGTTTTCCTGGCTCCCTGACCTAAAACAGTCACACACATCCCATTTTTAATGATATACGATTATAATATATAGAAAAATGCAAAAATGAAGAGAAAAATGACTAGAATTAATGTGATATTAGTAAGAGTCCTGGATACAAAAATCAATATATAAAAATCAATTTTGTTTCTATAGAATAGACAAATAATTATAAAATATTTTAAAACAGCACTTAGAATAGCATCAATATATCAAATACCTAGGAATCAATACATTATAAAATATTACTGAGAGAAATTAAATAAGACCTAAATAAAAGGAGGCATATAATCATTCTCATGAATTGGAAAATTCAGTGTTGTAAAGATGTCAACTCTAAAATTTATGGATTCAAAATTTGTCTATGGATGAAAATTTCTATGGCTTTTGATAGAAAGCGGCAGTCTAAACTCCATATTAAAATGCAAAAATAAGCCAAGTAAAGAACAAAATAAGACGATTACTTAACTACATATACAACTGTAGTAACTTAAACAGCTTGGTATTGCCTCAAGGATAGACAAGTTAGTAAATACACTATGAAAGAGTCCAGAAAGAAACTTACACATATTTGATGATTTGATTTATGATGAAGATAACATTGCAGAAGAGGAAGGGAAAGACCACTTCAATAAATGGCCAATTGGATATTCAATTCAAAAATAAATGAAACTAGATCTCTACTTCATATTATACAGAAAAATCAAGTTTAGGTGGATTGAAGACTTAAATGTGAAATGCCAAATAAAGTTCCTAGATGCAAATGTTGGCATATATCTTTAGGATCTTAAAGTAGTTTCAACTGAATATAAAAGTCCTAATGATAGGGAATGAGACTGACATATTAGATTACAGTGAAATTAAGAACCTCTACTGAAAGATTCAATATGAAAAAGTAAATAGGCAAGTGAGAGGATTGGAGAAGATATTTGCAACACTTATAACCAACAAAGGGCCCAAACACGGACTGAAAAGCTACTACAGATCATCTTTAAGGAGACAGCTCTACACACTTGAATAGGATAACCAAAAGGTCCAGAAAGGATAACCAAATGGTCAATAAAGTTATGAAAACTGTCCGACCTCAATAGCAATCAAGGAAACACAATCTAATATCATAAATAAGTATCACTAGAAACCCATGAGAATGACAGAAATTTAAAATCCTGATACTATCATGGTGATAATTCACTAACCTATGTATTTATGATTTGTATGTATAGTGTCCTTCTCAATAAAAGTTACAACTGTTAAAAAATAAACAGTTGGGGGATCAATATTAGAAAGTCATCTAAGAAAGCTAATAAAATATTCTGAAGATTGCCCAAATACCTAAACAATACTTATAAAAAGTAAGAGCTTTTGTCAAAAATTTAGTTCACCCAATATTAATTTAATGCAATTTCGGTTAGAATCCTAATTTTGATGATCCTGTTGAGGTTTTTTTGTGGGGAAGAAGATGGATAAAATTGTTTTAGGGTTCATAAGATAAAAGAAATGTCAATGATAAAAAAGAAGATTGTGAACAAAGAAAAACGGTAAGGGGCATATATACCTTATTAGATATTTATATTTACTATAAAGTCACTATAATCCCTGGCACTGACACAGAAATAGATAAATATATATGTGGAACAAAATAGAGTCCAGAAATAAATCCACAAAAGTGACATTTTAATTCAGTGGGAAATAATCGGTTTATTAATAAATGATCCTGGTATAATTGGCTATCTGTCTACAAGAAAACAAGCTAGATCTACCTTGTGCCATATGCCGAAATGAATTCCAGATGGATAAAATTTTAATGCAAAAATATTTTTGAAGTTTTTAAAAGTTAAGAAATTTTCAAAAACTGGAGGTAGGAAAAACCTTTCTATGCAAAACCTAATTGTTTGAAGCAATAAATAAGAGACATATTTTGACTTCATAATATTAAAACATACATAGATGTCAAATCCACTGTAAACAAAGTCAAAATAAAAAATGATAAACTAGGAAAACATTGGCAGTTCATACGACAAAGGACTACTATATCTAACAAGCAAAAAGAATGCCTCTAAATTGAAAAATAAAGAAGAATTGAAAGAAAAATGGACAGAAGCTATAAACAGGCAACTTATAGAAGATGAAACCCAATTGGCCAATAAATGTGACAAGATGCTCAGCTTCACATCTAGAGAAGTAGAAACTAACACATAAAGTGGCATTTTTCACCCATATGGGCAAAAATAAGATGTATGGAATTTGGTGCTGATGAAGATGTGGGGAAAGGAGAATTCTCACATTTTATTGCTGGGACTCAAGCTCCTGGTAAGCTAACGTTAAGAGGTTGAGCAATTGCTATAAACATTCAAAATACACATACCTTTTGACCAAACAATTTCACTTTAGAAATCCATCCTACAGAGACAAAAGCACCGGTGTGTGATGATAAATACAAGGCTGATCACTGCAACAATTTTGTTGCAGTAGCAACAAAAAAGGAAAAATAAAAAACCCTGAAAATAAATGAATGTCATCAATACAGAAATAGTGAAATACATTGTGGGATATCCATTCTGCAGATGCGGCTTTTGAAAAAAAAGGGAGAAGGGAAGAGGGGAGACGGGGGGCGTGGGGGGGTTGATAATCAATGGGTATAAAGTTGCAGTAAGATGCATAAATTCTAGAGAAGGGCTGTGCAACATTGTGCCTCTAGATAACATTGTATTGTAATCTAAAAATATGTTAAGAGGGTAGATCTCTTGTTAAGTGTGCTTACTACAATAAAATAAAATTTGTAAATGACGAAAGAAAGGAAAAAAGACTTAGATCAGTATCTATGCACTTATTGGATATCGAAGATGCATTGCTGATTTGCATGTGATTAAGTATAGTATGACAACTTTTTGTTAGAGAACAAATGAGATCCTGTAGATGTGTATACATTTGTTTATGTGAGCACTGAGAAAGTCAGGGAACTTGACATGCATAGCAGTTTGAAACACTCCTCTCTTGGATTGTATATCACTCCTCTCTTGGATTGACTTTTGCCCTCTCTCCCCTAGCTTCCTTCTTAGCACCTTTTTCTCACTCATTCTTGAAATAAATCATTTCTGATCATCTCTTCTCATAGACATTTCTTTCCTGTGTGTTTATGGTCTTTAATTCACTTACTCATGGTCCCAAATCCCCACGAATTCAGAGAAATGTAGGAGACAGATAAGGAAATCAAAAAATTAAAATAGGCTGAGATAATCTCTTAATGTAACATACATTGAACTCCTAGAGAGAAGTACACAGAAGTACATTTGGAAACACCAGAAAGTTACCAACCACCTGGGGGTAAGCCTTTGGAGCAGAATCCTGAAGAAAGAGAACTTGGCTTTGCCAGATGAACGCGGAAGAGGGCCGGCATTCCCGACATCGCAAACAGTGGGTGTATGTTGCCATTCATTGATTCTTTTTTTTCCCCCCCAGCAACATTCAGTTTTTGGATCAACCACATGAATTATAGAAGACTGCCTACTGGACTACACGTGTGCTAAAAATAAATTTCCTGTTCTGAAAAATGTAGAGAAATAAAGACATTGCCAGGCTAGTAAGATAGGCCAATAAAAAAGTATCCGTTTGGAATTCAAATTCCGGAGGAGAAATAAGAATCTTGCAAATGCTATCCTCTTCTCCTCTAAGCTTCCGGCATTTATATTTTCACTCCTTCTACAAGACAAATGCAGTCCCCAGCCTCACAGAGCCATGCAGGCATGACGAGTGCAAACATAAACACAGCACAGGGTGCTGTGGCAGGTGCATACACTTGTCAGCGTTTTGTTTGAGTAATTAATTATAAAATATTTTGTTATATACGTTGATTCACGTGGTTGGGGGGGTAGTTTTTCTTTAAGGTGAAAGGAAGATGTTTGAACCGGGGAGGGGAGTGGACGGAGGCACTGAAACATGCTACTTGCCAAGGGCAGTGTTGAAACAAAAAAGAACCTGGAAGAATCAGGGTGTAGCTCTACTGATTTCTCCTCTTCTTGTCACATGACCGCTACCCAACCGGGAACCGAAGACAGGGGAGAATGTGTCAGAATCGGGCAAACACGCCTCCTCTGCTCTCTGCCTGGATCCTCTTCCAGAACACAGAAGTATATTCGCTCAAAATGCGGAAGAGAATTTCGCCATCGCGAGAACTTGCCTTGTGTGTAGCAGAATTGTACACCTGTAGAGAGGATGAGTGGAAGCTTAGAAATATGTATCTCAGCTCTTTTTATAAAGTCAGAGCAGAGCAGTTGTAGATGTTCCAGACCTCACAGTCGTCTTTCCTCTCTCTAATTCCGCCTGCCTCAGACAAGTCCTTTGCATAAGAAGCAAGCAAATATTTCTTGAATTTCTGCAAGTATCAGTTAAGATCTTTTTGCAACTTTCTCCAGTAAGGATGCTTCTTTAAGTGTACAAAGGAAATTTGCCATTAAAAGAAACTGAAATGAATTATTTTTAGTGAAATAAATCTCCTTTCATCAATATGGGGTTTCAGTTTTTAAAGACTACTGTATTTTTCTAAGAAGGAAGTAGGGCATTATATTCTTAAACTGTAACAAGAAACAATGCTCTAGCTCTTGTCACAATAGCTAGAGAAATTATTGCAATGATCCCATCAACTCCACCATTGGATAGTTACTGAGAAATGTCTTATGTTTCTATTCCAGTCGATAATGTGCCCAAGTGTTTTTAAAATTAAAGGAGATCTCAAGATTGTCCAGTTAGAATAAGATCAGCACATCAATTCGTCCCTCAGCCCCAGAAGTTCTAATTCTGACTTGCCTTTTGCTCCTCTGCCTCCCTCCTGTAGACTTTTTTTTCCTGGCATTTTAATTTTTTTATTACACGTTTTTTATCAGCTGCAGGGCACCACCTGTTTCTAAGCACTTGGCATTCATGTCTAATAAATTATTCTATAAATACCTTGGAGCCTTTCTTTACAGTCCTTGTCAACCTTTCCCTACTACATTTCAATCTTCAGTGATTTGCAATCATACTTTAAATAAAAGAAAAAATATTCAGTTATGGTCTAGGAGAAGGCACAAAGTTTGTAAAGGAGGGTAAGTGAAATCGTGTCTATCTTAGAAAATGGACGCGACATACCACAGCATATTCTCTTCCTCCTTATCGTCAGCCAGTGTTGCTTTTCCTTTTAGCACTCCCACACTCACACCAATGCAGCATTTCAGTTCAACAAATATTTCAGTGCCCAGTGTGTTGGAGGCACTGGAGCATCACAGACAAATGAAACGTGGCCCATGCACTGGGAGCACACAGTCCCACGAGGAAGAGAGAGTGTCCAGTTACTATACTACAAGGTGATTAGTGCTATGTAATAGAGGTATTATCATGCAGTAGAAACTTTTAAGTTGTTCTTAAAATGGATATACGGAGTAAAGTGTATGAGTTATGTGCACATGAGAAATTGGAATCCAAGAGGATGACTAACACAGGAAAACGTAGCTTAGAAGACTCCAGTTGTGGCTCTTTGGCCGCTGGAGACTAGCTTATTCTGGAATTAGGTCCTCTATCCCTGAATATGGCAAAGTGTTTGGATTCTCTTTCAAATTCCAACCTATGCCTGCCCCTTCCACCAGCCAGGCACAGTCCACCTCACCTGGGGGCTCTGTGAGATATTTACACATATACCTAATCTAGTCTCCAACTTCTTTGCCTGTCCCAAGACTTCTTTCCCCCTGGCTATTCCCACCACAGAGTGTTTTGTTTTGTCCTGTTTCCATTTCCTACAGATTGTAATTCCTCACCCTCATCTATAAATAGTCATCTGGTGACTAGAACTAACTTTAGAATAAGGCACTAGAATCATTCACTGTTTTGGGAAGCCCCAAAGAATCTCTTGCTCCCATCGCAAACAATAACTGACATTAGCAGAGATAAGACATCAGCCATGAGAGATCACAAACTCAAGGATATGAAACCAGACAAAAGTAAAGATGAAAGAGATAATAAAAAGAGCCAAAGCCTATCAGTGCAGGGCAGAAACAAGATTTTAAACAGAATAGCAAAATCTGACTGGGAAGATTTTCAGGGGGTTCTCCAAAGTCAACAGGTTGATTCCTTCCTTTTCTCCTGATTTGCAGTTTTTGTTTGGGATTTTTGTCTTGTTTTGTTTTGTTTTGTTTTGTTTTGTTTTGTTTTGAATGCTTCCAATAGTTTCTTCCCACATCTTGATGGCCCAAGAGGAAAACTATAGTTTTCTCATCATCCAAATGCCACATTTAGCCACTTCAACCCACACTTAAAGCACCAAGAATTCAGTCTGGAGAACTGAGCGGCAAGAAAAAGGTAAGGGCTCTGGTTCATCTGGATTCAATCAGTCCCAATCTTCCAGTGAGCACTTAAAAAAAGGAGGCTTTTAAGCCTCAAAATACTTTGAAGAAATTCTTGTAGCTTCAAAGGAACCTTCCCAGAGCATATTTTCTAGCTTCTCTGTGATCTCTCGGCTAAAACTCTTGAGGTTTGGCACCTGCTGTCTACAGGTTCCCCCATTTAAGCCCAACCCGTGGGACACACAACCTGGACTCTTTCTGTGGAAGAAGCTGATTCTTTCCTGCTTGTTTTGGACTTCTGTCTGGCTACCTCCTGCCTTTCTTGAAACTATAACATCTTTGGGCAAAGAATCTCCACATGTTTTCTAAGCAAGGGCTTACGCTTAGGTATTATCTAAGGGCAAGTTCCCCAGGGCTGCTTCTCACACAAGATCACACAAGTGTTTTCAAACATTATCTGGTCTCTCATTTAGTAATTCTTCATCATGATAATATCTCTTGTGTAAACTTGTGCCATGAAAATGTTACTCCATGAATATTAAATAATAAATGTGGAAAGATAAAACTCTCAGCATTTCCTCAGAAAACCTTAACATCTTGAATAATTTCAATGTATTTACTTGAAAATGCTTCTTTGAATCCTATTCATTTCAGACAAAATATAGCCTGGTGTTGGCCCAAAAGTTTCTTGTAAATTATTTAGGATGCAGTGAGTTTCTTCATGGAGACAATCATTTAAAAGATGCTTATATGATGGTACCAATCCTCATTAGCACATCTGATTCCATTTGACACTAACCGTACCACCCTTTGTAATAGATCTCCCCTCACACTGGAGAATTCCAGAAGATATCACACACTCCGCCAAATCTACTCCTTACACACAGCCTTCCTTGTTCTACCTCCAGAACTACATAAAAGGGAAGAATAAAACTAATGTTTGTCCAGCAACTACTAAGTGCTGCCATGGGGTAATGTATTAGGTCTTACTTAATTCCCTATCAACAAGATTGAAAATCCAGTCACAGGAAGTCTGATAGGAGCTATAATTATATAATCATATGTTAATGTTGCAATATTTCCAACTGCAGACCTACGGTATTCCTCTGTGCAGCAGGGGACCATGCTTGGTGATAGTGTAAAGAGGGAAAGAATGGTTTTTAAAGAAGAATGGGCAAACAGCTAAACAGGTAATGCCCTTACCGCCATATTGCTCTCATCCTGCATCTATCTTCATCAGAAGCATGGGCCTAATAATACTGGACCAAGAGGTTTGGAGTCAGAAATAGCTGTGCAAAATAGTTTTGCTAAGTATTAACGCTGGCATTCGAACGCATCATGAAACCTAACTCCTACCACTGCCGTGAGGTTTCATGGTGACACATGAAAACCATGACTTGCAGGGCCCTAGGTGAAATAAGAACTTTAAAAAATCTGGCATTCTTCCCTGCCCCCCCCTTGATATTTCACATTATACATAGAATTTTAAAACACTTTTTTAAAAAATGAAATTCCAGGTTTCTGAACCACAGAGGAAACTGTCCAAAGCTAGGAGCATAATTGCTGCCATGTTGGGCAGCCTACACAGTAATTGGATCTTTCTGGTGTCTTAACTTCTTCCACCATAAACAGTTTTCCCTGTCCAAAGAGCCATGGGAATGTGGGTCATCTCTACAGGATGGGTGTCTCATGATCACTTAGCGCTGACCCCAACTTGCTTTGGAGTGGAATCTTGCATATGATGGCAAAGGCTGCATTCCTACAAAAGGACATATTTCTAAGCTGAGGCAGTATCATTGTTTAGAAATAAACATCTATTATTTCCCTTTATCTTCTTGTTTAGTAGGTGTCCCTTTGTTCAGAGTGACCTGGCAAAGTGTGACTAACAGGAACTTGCAGCAAATTTTTAAAAATCCATTCGGAAGTCTCAGTTGAGGGAGGGGAAAATGGAGAGCCTAAGAACATTTGAGAAAATGCCAGGGGCTTGTTCAGAACTTGCTTATTAAACCTCAGACCTAGTTAGTAAGTTCTTCTCTTTTAGGTGAATAAGGAATGATCTCGAAGGTGCCTTCTAGCTCTAAATTTCTATGATTTAAAGTGAGCAGGTTTCCTTAAGAGAGCAAGCTTTTTAATGATATGAGCGGTAGATCTGAACCCTTAAGCTCTTCTTCAGAAATTCATTTCAAGGGACTGATTTCTGCTTTCAGTATTCATCAAAGCCCAAGCCTGTACTTACTCCATGGAGGCGAACTTCTTTAGAGGAGCGCGTCTTTATGTGATGTGCCCTGCCAAAGCAGCATGCATTTTTAACCTAGGTTGCACAGGATTGGGGGAAGTCCACAGAATGTTTGGAGCTGATGAAGCATTCTCTAACCTCTTCGCTCCAGCCTGGGAGCGAGGAACGAAATACAATGTTCTGTGAATTTTAGTTTTCATTTTAATTAAAATTCTTATTTTCCCTCAGTCTAAATTCTTTTTTTTTTTAATTTTTTTTTTAACGTTTATTTATTTTTGAGACAGAGAGAGACAGAGCATGAATGGGGGAGGGTCAGAGAGAGAGGGAGACACAGAATCTGAAACAGGCTCCAGGCTCTGAGCAGTCAGCACAGAGCCAGACGCGGGGCTCGAACTCACATACCGCGAGATCGTGACCTGAGCCGAAGTCGGACGCTTAACCGACTGAGCCACCCAGGCGCCCCTCCCTCAGTCTAAATTCTTAATCTCGGTTCATCTTCAATTCTGTCCAACACAGACTCCTGAGCTGCTGGAGACAACCCAATACACACAAAAATTACCATTCAGGTCTGGACAGTCTTCTCTAAGAGGCCCATTTAAAAGGAAGAAACTAAGCTGAGGGACGCTAAGAACAGCTAACGTGCCCTGCATTCAGCTGAGGCCTTACATCAATTCATTCCATCTTTGTCATTACCCTATGAGGTAGGAACAATATATTATAACTAGGGAAAATGGAAGTATAATAAGTTTCCCAAAGGTACATAGATATTAAGTGATAGAGACGGGTTACAAATCCAGGGGCCAAGCACTGTGTTACAAGGGGTTCGTGTGAGAGATTTCCTCGGATTGATCCTCAGAGATTCTATTCATTTTTGGACAATCATTTTTGGAGGGGTGGGATGGGATGGTGGAGGAGGCAGTGGATGCCAGGGCAGCGCATGCCGGCTCACAAACCGACCACCACCCCCACTCCCCACCCCCACAGAGCTGCTTGTTGACCACAGCGGCACCCTGCTGGATGGAAACCAGGGATCAGTATTTTTTTCAAATGTTTATTTCTTTTTGAGGGAGAGAGACAGAGTGTGTGTGAGCAGGGGAGGGGCAGAGAGAGAGGGAGACACAGAATCTGAAGCAGGCTCCAGGCTCCGAGCTGTCCGCACAGAGCCCGATGCGGGGCTCGAACCCACAAACCATGAGATCATGACCTGAGCCGAAGTCAGCGGCTTAGCCGACTGAGCCACCCAGGTGCCCCCAGGGATCAGTATTTTTTTTTTAAACTCTCCTGATAATTTTTACATGCAGGCGGGGTTGAAAACTACTCCTCACAGACTGCTAACTCTAGTTTCTGCAAGGAGTGAAATCAGAGAGAAAAGGCACTTTTCACTACATGATGTGTCTGAGAAAGCATGCATTTTATAAAATGAGTCACAAAATTTAAAGAAACCAATAAGGAAATAGCATTTTCAAGTCTGCTTCTGTCTTTTACTCGCAGATATAGAAATAGCAGTCAGCGTCATGCTTTGGTCTTGGTAACGGAATGAAGACAGCAGGTAACAAAGAAAGGTTACCACTGCCTACCCAGGAAAGTCAAGAGCAGCGAGGCAGTGCTGTGAACGGCCAAGAGCAGATTCTCAGCAGACGGAGCACGGTTCCAGGGAAGAGACACGGGGTGTTGGCAGGTAGGAAGGGAAGATCAAGGAAACTAAGCAGAGAGGTCTGACACCAAAGAACTGGAGTCCAGTTCCGATGCCTGGGCTTGAAACACAAGAGAAGAGTTCGTACCTGACAAGATTGGCAAGAACCAGGGTAAACTTTGGTCACAGAGGAACTTGGTTCCTAGGCAGGACACCCAGTTGTAAAAACAGTATGGAGAAGTGACACTGGGGCACAGTTCCTGAAAGACCAGTTAACTAGGCCAAGGTTCTGAGAGGACCGGAAATAAAGCCGGCCTGACTATGAGCTCCTACCTGAACTTGCTAAATGCCCAGGGCCTTGGCCATGTTTTTGCCACATCCATAGAAACCAAAGCGAACTGCCTCCTGGAACTGAAATTCTGCAGGGCAGTGAGCCAACAAATTTGATATATACAATGTCACTTCAGTGACACTCTGTCAATTATAGTTTTCCTTGCTATGCAACTTCACTTCCATAGGCTGAAAATAAATAAATAATAAAACCAGATGCCACTGCGATTGATCCACATAATTAGGTCACTCCATCCCCTTTACAAAATTGCTTATGTAGCACAAATTCTTCATCTAGGTCTAGCCTCGTGATTTTTAGCAAAACACCAAATAGTGTAGTAAAAGTGAATAATAAGTAGAAAGAGTAGGTATCAACAGAGCAGCACAGATGTGAAACATTAGGGATGTGTGTCATAAAAAAGCCAAAATATAGAGCAGAAGACATGGCCCCATTATGTTCACATAATGATGAAGTTATCCTTACATTTCAAGCAACACAAGAGAGGAAAACTTTGAGAATGAAAAATGGCTCCAAGGGCTGCCACTAAGAAATATGCAGGTGTCATACCGCATACCTTAACCTTACACAGTTATGTATGTTGATTATTTCTCAATAAAACTGGAAAAAAAGAAATACATGGACACACAAGAAATCTATTGGCACAATTTTCTCAGCAACTTCATTCAGATGCGTTCTTTGAAAACAGTATCATCCTTTCACTGTGACCCATTTGTTTACAGGTGATGATGATAGATCACACACATAGATTGCTGTCCACAAAACCTCAAATTCTTCGAGGTCTTGGGGCAGAAACTCTAGTGGTGCCTAACACATAACAGATATTCAATAGATATTTATTGAATTGAAAGGAAGGTATAAAATGGTCTCAGTATTGCCTATCACTGGGGCAGATCTGAGGTGGCAAGGGTAGATGTTCCAGAAGGAATTTAGGTGATCCACCAGAATTCATTCCTGATGAAGGCTTTTTAGTCACTAACTGGAGTAAAATAGGGGTTTTATTGGTTACATTTACTAGGATGATACATGGTACAGACATTTAGCCTTTTTTTGAGAGAGAGAGAGAGAGCACGCAAACAGGAGAGAGAGGCAGAAAGAGAGAGAGAGGCGGAGAGAGAGAGAGAGAGAGAGAGAGAGACTCTCAAGCAGGCTCCAAGCTCAGTGTGTAGACCAATGAGGGGCTCGATCCCACAACCCCAGGATCACAACCCTGGGATCATGACCTGAGCCAAGAGTCAGTCGCCCGACTGACTGAGCCCTTACAGTATTTTAAATATTAGAACTACATCATACCACATATGGGAATGCATGGACTCATTTCCTTATCTATCTCTTTAATGGCATATTTATCTAAAATCCACTTTTATCATAATTTATCATTTTATCTATGCTAGTTTAGTGTAATTCCTCCTGACATTTTTTTTTTCTATCCCTTTAGTTTTCTATTTTGACAAACTAAACTTCAAAAACCTCTTTAGCCAACCCGGAGACATTCCATTTTAATTTATTTTGAAAAAGAATTCAATAGGTTAACAGCACTTTCTATATGTTAGCATGTTCTCAGCCTCTTTGACATTCTGTCATCCTTTCTAACTTATCTTTTCCTATTTTGCTCATATTAAGGATTTGTGTTTGTCTAATTTGTTTAAGACAACTTTCATTTTGTTTAAATTTTTGTTGAGCATTTAGTTCTGTGGCTATGCCAAGATGCTCAGCCTTGGAAACTTCGAAGATACACAGCCAAAGAGGCATGAATCACTTCTTTTCACCTAATAGTCTCGAATTTGTTGGTGAGTAAACTCCACTGGAAATAGATGCTTTGGCAAGGAACTCAAGTTGTTAGACAGTGAGGCAGAGGCAGAAAAGAAGAGTTATCTGAGGTATTCTGCCCAAGGCTCTCCACTCACCCCACTCTCCACCCCAGAGAAGGCGTCCATTCTATAGGAAGCCAGGGGCAACTCAGACCTCTTTTAAGGACATCACCATGTGCAGTAATTTCCTGACTGCTGTCACAAAGTGGCACGCATTTGGTGGTCTAAACAACACTTACTTATTCTCACAACGGCAGGCACCAAAAGTCCAAAATGGTTTCACTAAACTGAGACCAGGTATAGGCAGGCCCATGCTCTAGAGGAAAATCCATTCCTTTGTCTTTCCCAGTTTCTAGAGCTGCATTCCTTGCATTGTGGCTCTGGCTCCATCTTGCTTCTTCAAAACCATCATCATAGAATCTTACTCTGGTGGTGATTACTTTCTTTGTATCAAAGCTCCCTTTGCCTCCCTTTTTGTAAAGACACTCGTGATTGCATTTAAATGCCCCCTACATAATCCAGAATAACTGTATCAAAATCCTTAATTTAATCATATCTGAAAAATCTCTTTTATCGTAGAAGAAAATATTCACAGCTTCCAGGGATTAGGATTTGGATATACTCTGGAGCCATTATTCAACATATCATAGTGTGTTATCTTTTCCATATTTCAACTTGTTGTACTAACCTTACGTTTGTGTATGTTTTTAAACCTTTGTACCTCAATAATAAAACTTTGTTTTCCTCATTTATTATATATTTTCATTCGTTCACTCTTTCCATTTAAAGTGAAGGACCTACTTTTCTCCAGACAAAGCAATAAGCAAACCAGACAGATATGGCACAAATGTTGAAGTGATCAGATGGGAAACTTAAGATAACTATGACTAATATATGAAAAGTTCTAATAGAACAAGTAGGCAACGTGTGAAAATAAATGGGTAAGGTGGGGAGAAAGAAACTATATGAAATAATTAAAGAGAAAGACTATAAATCAAAAACACTAGCAGAAATGAAGAATGTCTTTGATGGGCTCATTAGTAGGCTGGAACACAGTAAGGGAAGAATCAGTGAGCTTCCATATAGGTCAATAGAAACTTCCTGAAGTGAAATCAAAGAAAAATGAGAATTTTAAAAAATGGAGCAGAACATTTGAGGACTGTGTAACAATATAAAAGATATAAATATACTTATTTGGAATATCCAAAGGAAATGAGAGAAAGAATGAGGCAGAAGAAATATTTTAAGTAATATTGACCAAGAAATTCCAACGTTAATGATGGACACCAAACCACAAATCAGGAAACTCAGAGAACACTAAATAGGATTATTTTAAAAATCATCTTAAACCTACGCATATTCTTCAAACTGCAGAAAATTAGACACAAGAAAAAATCTTGAAAGAAGTCACCTTACTTCTAGAGACACAAGCATAAGAATGTACTTTGTGCTAGAAACCATGCAAGCAAGAAGAGAATGGAGCAAAACAGGTAAAGTATTGAAAAGGACCCCCCAACCTAGAATTCTCTATGTAGCAAAATTATCTTTAAAAAGTGAAAGAGAAATAAAGACTTTCCACAATTTTCTTTTCAGACAAATAAAAGCATGGAATTTATCACCAGCAGAAGTGCTGGCAGAAGGAAAAGGATATGGTCAGAAAACTCAGTCTACATTAAGAAAGGAAGAGTATCAGAGAAAGAACAAATGAAGGCATGAAGGTCAATTTTATGTGTCCACTTGGCTGAGCCACAGTCTTCATTTAGCCAATCAAGCACTAATCTAGGTGTTGCTATGATGGTATTTTGTAGATTTGATTAAAGTCCATAATCAGCTGGCTCTAAGTAAATGAGATTATCCTAGATAATCTGAGTGGATTGATCCAGTCCGTTCACTTCACATGTGGACGGTCACTGCAGTTTTATTAGCCCAAAAGTTCCAGCCTGCCCTTCCTAACAGCCTGCCTTTCCTGACAGCCTGCCCTATGGACTCCTGACTTGCCCAGCCAGTATGAAATACATATATTATATATGTATGTACATATATGTGCATATAAATCACTGGAATTTTAATTTGAATGTCTTTGTAAGTGAAAGTGATTCTTTTCTCCTATGTTCAATTCTTGTTTTACAAAGCTAGTTTTTCTTTGAAAATTAGTTCTTTGTGAGCAGAAAGAGGGGAAAAGGAAGGACGGAAGAAAGGAGGCAAGAAGGAAAGAAGGAAGACAGGGATACGGAACACTGAAACAGAGAGAGGATTTCTCATTTTCACATGTTTAATTCATTTTATTTATTTTATTCCTAAATTTGCTTTAAAATTTTGTCTGGTTTTTAAAACTTTTACTTTTAGTCTTTGTAGTTTTTAATTTTTGTTTAATGTTTATTTATTTGACAGAGAGAGAGAGAGAGCTCAAGCAGCGTAGGGGCAGAGGCGGGGTGGGGGTCGGGGGTGGGCGGGGGAGGTACAGAGGATCCAAAATGGGCTCTGTGCTGACAGCAGAGAGACTGACGCGGGGCTCAAACTCACAAACCTGAGATCCTGACCTGAGCCAGTCAGACACTTAAACGACTGAGCTACCCAGGTGCCCCCTTTTTTCTTTAAAATTTTTAATGTTTATTTAAATGACCATTCTTAGCCTTTTATCTGCCCCCCCCCACCCCGAATTCCATTTGCATTTCCTCTTCGTTTATACAAACTTAATCCATTGACTGTGTTTCTGAGGAAGCCTGTTCTCACTGCAGGAGGAAAAGCCAGCAAACATAAGAGGTGGGGAAATGACCCTGCTGCCTGTATTATCTCCTGCTGCATAATAATCTCCCCAAAATGTAGCGGCTCAAACAACAATAGGTATTTCTTACCTCTCCTGATTTCTGTGGGTCAGGAATTCATACAAGATGCCTGAGAGCAGCTTGCCTCTACTGCAATATGTCTGGGGCCTCAGCTGGAAGATTTACAGGCTGGCACCTGGAATCATCTGAAGGCTTTTTCACTCATAAGTCTGGCATTTGATTTCAGCTGTCAGCTGAGGCCTGAGCTAGGGCAATTGGCCGGGACACGTACACATGGCCTCACCATGCGGCCTGGGCTTCTGCACACCATGGTGGCTGAGTTCTAAAAGAGAGCAAGCTGAGAGAGAGAGAGAGAGAGAAAGAGAGCAAGGTAGAATCATACTCCCTAATTATAACCTAGACTGGAAAGTCACGCAGCATCCCTTCTGCCACATTCCATCGGTCAAGGCAGATGCAAACTCGTGTCTAGTTTTAATGCAGAAAGAATATTGTTCGTGTCACATTCTCTGAAGAGCATATGGAATGGGGTATATATTGGTGAACCCATATTTAGAAAATATAATTTTCTAGAGTGCCAGATGCATCTGAAACAATCCTTCAAGTTCTTCCTAAATGAAACTTCACACCTACCAAGTTTGGCTACAGAAATAAATAAATAAATAAATAAATAAATAAATAAAAATAAATAAATGCAGGAACCAATGAAGGACTGAATGAATTACTTCACCTAGTTAACTTAGAATGATTTGCAGCAATACATTTCTCTGCCTTCCATTTGATTCACTGAAGATCGTTTCTCTCAGATATTGTCAACCACTCACACATTCTACAAATATTTTATAGAGTGCCTGTCATGTCTCAGTCACTGTGCTAGGATCTTGAGAAATAATAACATTATAGAATCTCTGCCCTTAATAAGCTACAGTTTTGTGGACAGTACAGAGAATACATTACAAATTACAATCAAATGTGTTTTGTATGAGAACAATGGTAAGTACAGGGTTATATGGAAGAACCTGGGAGACACTCATTACCTAAGCCTAGGAATTGGGAACAACTTCCCAAGGGAAGCAGTATCTGACCTAGAAAGAATGAATAAGAAGGAGTTGGCCGGGAAATATGTATCCAAGATGCAGGAAGGAGGGGGGCAGAATTATTCAAAAATGAAGGAAGAGCGTGTTCACAGTTCCAGAGGCAAGAGAAAGTATGTCTCAGTCATAAATGAGTAAATAAATAGTTTATTATGGCTAGAATGTTTGTTTGGAAAATAGTCATTGAGATAGTTGGAGGCTAAATTGTTAAGAGCTAGAGAAGGAATGTATTGTAAGTCATATTAAGGAAATTGGGTGTACCCCTTCAGTCAGATGTTTTAACCCCCAGCTGTTCTACCCAGGGGCAAAGCAGTTGGGGCTACACTCCCTAGTACAAAGGCTCCTTCAGTCTCTACTCTATCTTCTACTGAATGCTTATAAACCACATAAGTAGATGTGCTAGGTTTACAGGTTTAGTATGCCTAAACCTGTGCCTAGTGTATGTATCCTGTTGCAATACATATTTGTTGAATAAATAAATTTCTTTTACCTTATCTTTGTCTTATGACTTCATACATGGAAACTCCCCTCCCCAATCCCTGACTATTCACGTTGGATGAAAACACCAGTAGACAGTCTTGCTGTCAGTCAGCTTCCGCCTTGGATATCGCCTTTTGATTCACGCTCACCTCCATAAACTGATCCTGAAAAAGAGACCTGCCCTCCTAGACTTCCCAGCCACTATGCCAAGCCAGGCCAGCAACCAGAGCTACTGCTCCTCGGAAAGTTCTGCCAAGCATTTATAGGGAATGGAGCCCTTGAAAATCCATGGTCTCCAACATCTTCAAAATTTATCAGAAGCCATGGCAATAGACCTGGGAGTCAGTTATGCCCAGGGAATGACAAAGCTCACACAAATACACTGGCCTCCCTTGATAGGAAACCAAGTAGTGCTGAACCTCCTGATGTACATGCATGCAAGATGGCTCAACAGAAGGGCTACAACCATATCACCGGGCTTATTGCATTAGCCTTGACCTATGAGGCTCATCTAGGGTTTGGTTCATTTATCTGTCCCCTATGTCAACAGTATTATTGAAAACATTATGGAAACTCCAATAACAACCACCTGGTTCTCTTTTTTCTGTTTCATTCATCACACTGCCTGGAATTAGAGCATTTTATAACAGCAGGGAATTGCAAGTTCAGAGTTTCTTTGGACCGCTTCCACAAGTGATTTAATGAGATCATGGAAGCAAGGACTCCCAACATATTGGCTGGTTAGATTTTAATGACCCGAGTTCTGGCCATGAAAACTGGCAAAGGAAAAAATTTTAAGAAAATATTTATCTCTGTTAGGAATATGATAAATCACACTGTGGAAGTTAGGATCCTGATTTTTACCTGGGAAATTCCTCCCTGGGAGCAATGTAAACCAAGACTACTTGCTTCAACGTGTGTTAAGTCCTTGGCTCTATATGTCTGGGTCTGGCTATGTTCCTTCCTCATAAGCGACCTTACCTAACATGCTCAAGTTGGATAAAACATTCACCAATAATGCCCTGTATGATAGAATTTCAACATGTAAAAAACACATAAGGATATTATTTTGCAAGATATATAATGCACGTATATCTACTTACAAGTGAAGTCAGATACTGACAATAACTCAGAAACATGACCTGCTCACAAGACTGATTTGTTATACTGATAAAATAGGGTGGAAATCTATCCTGTTAAAAGTACAAATGCCAGGATGCCAGAAATACTGCCAATATTTATCTATCTATCATCTATCTATCCATCTATCTATTTGCCTTCCATGGACTAAAAGGGGGGCCCAAGAGCATATTTTTTGAGCCAAATACAGTGGCCCAAGGTGCCCTCTGCTACACTAAGGTTCTGATAGAAATCCTGGAATTTCCTAGCACCTAGTCAGTAGGTCAGTGTAAGAAAACACACAGGGTTGGAAACTGCAGCTTTGGGTTGGTTAGATACTTTCTTCTAAAGGTTTCTCTTCATGTTCTAGTTCTCATTCAACTCTGGTGTTAGTTCATCAAAAATATAAAATATTATTCATCTGAAAGGCAATTCCTTCATAGTAGCTACTTTTCTCATCTTCCCCATTTGTAGATGTCTTAATGGTCCTCTCATTTTTGTTTAATATAAAATGTGTATGTTAGATCCATACATAGGGAGAAGCCTTCCCTTGATAGCCTCAGTTTTCCAACTGTTAGTGTCTTATAAGGTCACTGTCCCAAATATTTGTCTCCACCTTTAGGAACTCAACTGGTCTCAGAGAAATAATTGGGTCAGCAAAGTTTATCCTTAGTATCCACCTCACCCACTATACACACCTTCTCTCCTCCAGAGGAGCGCCATTCCAGACATGGGGAAATCAGCCCCCTCACCAAGCCTCTCCCAGCCTCTCAGCCACAACTCGTTTGTCCTTGTTCATTTCTCCAAATCCCTGACCTGCCTTCAGGTAACAAAGGAAAGGGGAAAGGGTGGGCAATGGGGTAGGGGGTAGAAAGTGTGCTGAATATGTTGCCCTACTCTTTGGACATACTTGTATTTCATTGAGGCATTTTAGAGGAAGATTTGTCCCAAAGAAGTAATAACAACAGTGGCAATTTTAGGCATCCCAGCAGTATGTTACTGAGAGTGATGGTCGATGATGGGGAGAGACATTGTTTGGACAAGAGAACTTTTCTGCACCTCACAAATCCTATTACAGGTCTCAAGAGTAGCCTCTCAATTGCAGAGGGTCAGGTATGACTTCTCCAATATTCCCAAGCCTTGCTGAGGCCTCTTCTCCGTGCTCTCATACCATCCTGTGTGTGTTCCGATCAGAGCACATACTATTTATATATATATATATATATATATATATACACACACACACACACACATATACATATATATATATATACACACACACACACACAAATATACGTATATATATGTGTGTGTATATATATATATATATATAAAACGTATTTCTATGTGTATGTTGGTCTCCCCCGAGGCCAAAGTAACTTGGCCAAGAGTAACAGCCAGTAGATAATGGAGATAGGATTTGAACCTGGGCCTCTGTGATATCAGAGCCCATGATCTTTTGAATTTTATTTTGCATCTTCTTATCTGAAAATGCACCCAAAAAATTGATAAAAGGGTAGATCTTAAATGTTCTTACCACACACACAAAAAATATTATAATTATATTAGGTAATGAATGAATGATCTCACCATCACACTGTGAACCTTATTGTACATAATGTCATGTATGTCATGTTTTCAATAAAGTTGAAAAAAGTTCTAATTTTAAAAATCCCCTATACAGTCTTGATGTGCAGTAGGAAGAATGAATGTGGAAAGATTTCTAGATGAGAAGTAGCAGGTGGTTCAGGAAAGTGTAGTGAGCTCTACCATTAACTTACATAAGTCACTTTGCTTCCTCTGAGTCTCAGCTTCATTTCTGTCAAATGAAGAGAGTGATTGGTCCTTTAATCGGAAACCCTAGTGTTGAGGGGCACTTGGGTGGCTCAGCTGGTTAAGTGTTCCACTCATGATTTCTGCTCAAGTCATGATGTCACGGTTCATGAGTTTGAGCCCCACATCCGGCTCTGCACTGATAGTGCGAATCCCGCTTGGGATTTCTCTCTCTCTCTCTCTCTCTCTCTTTCTCTCTCTTTCTCTCTCTCTCTTTGTCTCAAAAATAAATAAACTTAAAAAAAAAAAAAGAAAAGAAACCCTAGTGTGAATAATTTGCTGCTAGCCCTATAACTTTAAATCCAGCACACATATTTTTTTCCTCACAAGGAACATGTTTCTTTAGAAGAGTCCAATTGTAGAACTATAGAAAGAGAGAAATATTCTACTTGCTCAGCATATCAGTTTTTACAAAAATAAGAGACTCAGAAAACACTAAAGCTTAATAAAGTATTTTAAATACCTAAAGTGAAAATAATATGTATATGCTAAAACCCTGAAAGCCAAGAATGAACTTCCTCTGATAAGTGACAGCCCCAGAAAAGGGTGATAGATTACACCTTTGCCTGTTTGGATTTCCATTTATATTCTATTCAGTGCTGTAAGATTTAGGACATCATGAAAATGTTGCTGCTCTTAGGAAAGAAAAAAAGAAAAGGAATAATAAAGTTAATCCTTGGATTAAATGAAAAAAAATTAAAGGAAGATGAAGAATCTCAGAATATAATGAAAACAGATACCTTCTAAGATATCTTCTTCCTAAGGGTAAGTGGGTAAATGCAAGCTTAATAAGAAGAAAGATAAATTTATAGATTTACCACATTGCTGCAGCATACAACTAAACACCAGGGCTTCACACTATAGATTTAAATACATAATTGTTTCATAGTCCTGCTAAGTCAATTCAAACCTATAATTGTTTAAGTTCCTATTGTAAGCAAAGTTTTGCACTCTCAAATACATTCAGAAAAAAATTGCTACACTCAGCTGTGGCTTGAAAACAATCAAAAGACATTCAATAGCATTTCTCAAGTTATAAGAAAATATTCAAGTATGGTTTATTCTAATTTAGACCAGCATCCAATTAAACCCAAATCTTGCACAGTTCTTCATTTAAACATGAAAACTTACTTTTTAAAAATGTTTGCTTATTTATTTATTTTGAGAGAGAGGGGGAGGAGAGAGAGAGAGAGAGAAAGAAAGTGCAAGCTGGGAAAGGGCAAAGACAGAGGGAGAGGGAGGGAGGGAGAGAGAGAGAGAGAGAGAGAGAGAGAGAGAGAGAGAGAGACAATCCCAAGCAGGCTCCACAATGTCAGCACAGAACCCAACCTGGAGCTCTGATCTCAGGAACCGTGAGATCATGACCTGAGCAGAAATCAAGAGTCAGATGCTTACCTGACTGAGCCACTCAGGCACCCCAAAACTTACTTTTATTAAAAACTTTAAAAAATATTCTTTTGCATTTTCTTCAATATTCTCAGCTAGATGTGTTATCTATAGTGAATTTATTATTCAATATAGCAATACCAGGTGGTCCTTGATGAGGCTTGATGAAGATTTGATTATGAGTTCAGGGAGAAAAAGGGGAAAATTGCTATGAAGATATCTCCGTTATGGACACCTAGCTCTCTGTCTCCATATGCTACCTTTTAGCTAAAATTTCATCTTCTCCCTAACAGAGACCAGGCTGAAATAACAGGGCTTATCCACATCGACTGGACAGAGGTGTGTTGCAATTTTACTTTGGCCCCATTTTCCCAGACCATATCCACTGTAAATGAAGAAGTTAGACAGATTATGTCCAGAGATGAGTCTATAGATAAACAGGCAGGCTACATGCAAATGGTTCCAGATGGGTTACTGTGCCATGAAGTAAAGTTTTTAAGATAATTTTAAAGGAAGAGAGGCTATAAAAAGGAAAGAGGAGTGGATTTTTTGCAGCTGACATTTGAGAAAGGAGAGTTAATGTAGTCAAATATGATATGTGTTTGACAAGGCACCGTCTTGCCAAAGTGATGAGTTACTTTAGAAGGTAATCCCCTCTGAATTAGACTAGAAAAACATGTGACCAGCTGTTATCACTTAAAAATTTTTGGTTTTAAAAAATATAAGGAGAGAAACACTGATAGCCCAGTGACCTTCCATTCTCCCCTAGCTTCTCTATTTCTGCGTATATTTCTTTTTTGCTATGATCCCCAACTGCTATACAAGGAAGTGAAGTCTCCTTTGTTCTGTTGAGTACTTTTATGAGTTTAGGGTATGCCAGTTTTTTTTGGAGGGGGTGAGATGTTGGGGAAAGGGATGAGAATAGCTTTGTAAAACACAGGAAAATGATTTTACACTTTGTGGTTGATGTGGGAAGAAGAGAGGCAGAAAAATAGAAAAATAGAGGACTATATGAGTGAAAGCCCCAACAATTAACAGAAATCATGACGCAACTTTTAGACTCTCAAATCCATAATTTTAGCAAATTCTTAGAAAATAATATTTGGTTATGAGGTGCATGAGAAGCTTTATTTCATATCTAGATTACACAGCAATATATGCAATGGAGCATAGAGGAGTCTGAATATAGAGATTGAAATCACCAGCACTGAACAAGGTCGGTTGGAATTCATCATGGGAAAAGGTCATTGAGACTTTGGTCTTGAAGACATCTCTGAAGTCATTTAGCTCATTCCCCCAGTTGCACCTGGACCCATTCAAACCACTATAAGCAAACAACATTCCTTCAACACACTTCCTTGCATGTGAAGAGTCCACTGCCTCCCCCAACAATATCTCCTATTTTTCACGTTTCTGGAAATATTTACCAAAGGTCTACACAACTGAATGGCTCCCTAGAGCTTAGAGATTTACCTACCACTAACATCAGTAGAATTTGTCAGATTTAATGAATTAATCCACTTTCCTAAGAAATATTTTAATAATGTAGCTGGAAGATTAATAATAAAAGGTATTACTAAAACTACAGCTAATACGTTTCCCAGAAGGAACCAGCAATTACCTCAAGACTTTCAAATACCTCTTTACCTAAGGTATGATTTCAAATTTGGTTTCTCCTAGAGTGAAGAAATACTTTATGAAAATGTACTGGCAGAGAAGTAACTTGTCAGAGTTGTTTGCAGTTAATTGGAATAGAATCACTGTCAATTGAAATGGTCTGCCATGCCCTACTAGGCCAAAACAGCCAAGAGGCTAACATGAGCAATTCAGCACATCATTAAAATTTAGTGATACTCAGGGTTGGGAAGTGGCCTTAACAAATGAGGAGACAAGGCCAAGATGGGTGACCAAAATGTATTTCGAACAACATTATTTCATTTAGCCATCACGGCTAGTTTGTTCTTTTTTAATCTTTAATGTGTATTTTCTCTGGTGAAGTAACCAAAATGAAGGCAGGTTTTAAAAAAGAGAAAAAGGAACTAAGTTAATTAATAAACTCAGCACACATGTTGAATAATGCAACATTTACCATAATAGAGATAGCCCACTTTTTTGTTTTAAAAATGATTGGTTCTTTTTAAATTAAAACTAGACACATGAGTGCTACCACAAAAGGAGTATAGGGGCACCTGGGTAGTTCAGTCAGTTGAGCATCTGACTCTTGATGTCAGCTCAGGTCATGGTCCTAGGGTCATGGGATAGAGCCCTGTGTTGGACTGAGCGTGGGGCCTGCTTAAGATTCTCTCCCTCTGTCCCTCTCTCCAACTTGCTGTCTCTAAAATAAAAATTAAAATTAAAATTAAAATAAAATAAAATAAAATAAAATAAAATAAAATAAAATAAAAAACAGTACACAATTATGAGGCCATAAATTTGTCTTTCATTCACCAAAATGAAAGAGATAACAAAGTTTGGTTTTTGTGTACACATAACATTCATAAAAATGTAAATAATACTACATTTAAATAATGATCTATTTTAATCATAGCTGAAAAGAAACATTTTTATTCTCATTTTTTTTTTTACACACTACTGGGAAATGTGTGAAATACATAATCAGAATACTCTGATTAATTTTATGTCAGTACTTGTCTTCCTACATATTTGTGCAGACAATGCACCCCATAATAAAGACACTGATTGCCTAAAAAGCCCTTCCAGCAACTGTTGTGGAGATGAACTTGTTAATTTTGGTTGTAATCAAAGCATTGATAAAATCCAAAACAAATTTGGAATGAAAAGGAGTTCAAGGTGAAAATAGAAAAACAAAAACAAACAAACAAACAAACCTACTTTTCCAATGTATCCAAACAGGTAAATGTTGGTACAAGGCCACATCTTTATCCATATGGGTTTAGTTTCTAGATGTTGGTTCATCTCCCTGGGCCATTCATAAAGGAATCCTCCCAACTAAGTCCACAGACAGAGAAGGACCTACAAGTGTTTCCAATGGAGTCAACAGAGCACCAGTCACAAATGGAGGCCATAAGAAAACTCAGTACCATTTAATTTAATTCATTTAGAAAGTTATTCTTAGATTACAATAATAACATAATTTAATAGAAATAAATTTATTTATGATAGAAAGTGCCTGGTCTCAGATGTCTTAAAATATTCAAATATCCTAGATTTTTGTTGATGCTGATGCTGTTATCTTATCCTGAACTGTATATATTGGGTTGACCCATTTCCAATTGATTGTGCCCTTCTGTCCTTGAAAAGCCCTATTTGGAAGTTGGTAATTCTGTTTGCTTCTGAAGAGTGGTTTCTGTTTTTCCTTTTCGCTTGTTTTCATTAGATTGGATTATAACTTTGTTCACATCCATCCTTGATTTACTTCATAATCTTCAGATTTTCTGGTATGTTAGTGGCTTCATGTCTTTAAAATACAGTCTTTTTTGTAAGAAATTCTATGAAGTCACAAGAAGTCAAGAGGAAATTAAATACCAAACTGTTATTTGTTTTAATTTGGTAGGAGAATGGGTTTCCTTGCACATAAATAAATGCTCTCTAAGACTGACCCAGGCAGAGATTCATTGCTCTGTCCACAAATGTATCATTGTCAAGGAAAGATTCAAACTCAAGATTTTTAATCTTGCCTTAGTTCAGCAGATCATTTATAATCAACAAACATTTGAGAGGCAGAGTCAACGTGGTGGAGAAGTAGGGGGACCAAAGTTCCCTTGTTCCTCAAACACAGCAGGACTGAGGCCAGAAGACTTTGAATTCCAGAAATCTGGGCTACAGAGTGACAGAAACATCTCCAGGGGCCCACGGGGATTATTTTGCGGGCCATAGGTGCATGATTGAGAATTGGGAGAGAGAAAACAGGCAGTATAGGCATGGAGGGGAGGAATTTCCTTCTGTGCAGAGACAAAGGGAAGAGAAAGGGAGGCAGTGGAAGTGTAGGGTTGAATTCAGACAAGAGAAAAACCACAGACCAGGGAACAGAAAAAAAGGAGAAAGAACCAATTTTTACGTCATTCTAGGGTTGCAGGGCTTTCTCCAGGCTGGGGCCTGCTGCCTTATGCTCACTCCTGGGGAGGAGGGGAGACAGCCCTAGGCTCCGTAGCCAACTCAGAGGCACAGTTGGAGAGAGCAATCCTCTCCTTTCAGTGCTGTGGAAGAAGGCATTTGGCCTCTAAGGACAAAAGACTCTTCAGGCACCTGCCAGCCAGAGGCCCTTTGTTGACTGGCTGAGTGGAGTGGAACTTCCCTGGAACCAGGGAACATGGAGGGAGATTAGGACATCAGGGTGGTGTGGGAGACTGTGGAGCAGGACAAACTGGCGTGCTCACGCTCACGTGGCACTGTGAGGATGATCTAAACAGAGTGGTTTGGGACATTTTGTGGGGGAGGTAGACTGGGATGTCGCCATTTTCCTCCCCATCACCACAAGGTGGGGCTTCAGGGACCAGAGAGTGGGCCCATAGTGGAGGGGGGACCCGCCTACACCAAACCACGTCCCTCTGTGCCTGTAACTGTGTATCTACAGGAGCAAGATTGACACTGACCAGATGAGACAGGCTCTCTTCCAGACCAGCACAGTCAATGGTTCCAAGGCACCATCAGATATCAGTCCAGCAGTTTTGCATTTTCTGATTTGATTCTTGGTCAATTCTTATTATATATATGTATTTTTTTTCTTCTTCCTTTTCTTCTGCTTATTCCTTCCCTACTCTATTCTGGTTGTTGGTTTGTTTATTTTTTTTTAATTTTTTTAACATTTATTTATTAATGAGAGACAGAGAGAGACAGAGCATGAGCATGGGAGGGGCAGAGAGAGAAGACACAGAATCTGAAGCAGGCTCCAGGCTCTGAGATGTTCTGTATCTCCTTCTTCTTTATTTTCCTCTCTCTCCCTCTCTGGATTAAGCTGTATAGTTTCTCTGATTCTCTGCTTGGTCAATTTTTTGTCTTTTCTTTTTCCCCACCCCTGTCATTTCTCTCTTTGTATAGGGTAAGTCTTCTTCCACCACCCCACCACCCTTTTTAAATTTTTTTCAGGGCTACTTCAACAGACAAATCAAAGCACACCTGGTGGAAGACCCAAACCACCACTACGAGTAGGGAGATAAAGCAACCAGAGTCACAAAAACAGAGAGCACACGACACACTCCAAAAACACCTCCAAAGGGCCAGGCCCTGGACAGTGTATAATAGTGCTAGCAGGTGCAGGACACATAATAAGCTATTAAAATACCTAAGGGACAGAAAACTGGCCAAAATGATGAAACAGAAGAATTCTCCTCAAAAGAAATTCCAGGAAGAAATGAGAGCTAGAGAATTGCTCACAACAAATGTAAACAATACATCTGAGCAAGAATTTAGAATATTAGTCATAAGATTAATAGCTGCGCTTGAAAAAAGCATAGAAGACAGCAGAGAATCTATTGCTGCAGAGATCAAGGAACTAAGAAATGGTCGCAACAAATTAAGAAATGTTGTAAATGAGGTGCAAGATAAACTAGATGTAGTGACATCAGGGATGGAGGAAGCAGAAGGGAGAATAAGTGAAATAGAAGACAAAATTATGGAAAACGATGAAGCCAAGAAAAGGAGAGATAAGAAAATACTTGATCACAAGGGGAGAATTAGAGAACTAAGTGATTCAATGAAACATAATAATATCCATATCATAGTAGTTACAGAAGAAGAGAAAGGGGCAGAAGGTTTACTTGAAAAAATTATAGCTGAAAACTTCCCTAATTTGGGGAAAGGGGTAGACATCCAAATCCAGGAGGCACAGAAAACTCACTTCAGATGTAACAAGAATGGGTCTTATCCACAGCATATCACAGTGAAACTGGCAAAATACAAAGATAAAGAGAATTCTGAAAGCAGCTAGGGACAAACAGGCCTTAACCTACAAGGATAGACACATAAGGGTAGCAGCAGACCTGTACACTGAAACATGGCAGGCCAGAAGGGAGTGGCAGGAAATATTCAATGTGATGAATAGAAAAAATATGCAGCAAAGAATCCTTTATCCAGCAAAGCTGTCATTCAGAATAGAAGGAGAGATAAAGGCTTTCCCAGATAAACAAAAACTGAAGGAGTCCATGACCACTAAACCAGCCCTGCAAGAGATCCTAAAGGTGACTCTGTAAGTGGGACGCTACAAAGACTACAAAGGACCAGAGACATCACCACAAGCATGAAAGCTACAGATAACACAATGACACTAAATCCAAATCTTTCAATGTAATCAACAAACATTTCCTGAATCCTAAAATACTTAGGCACTAGAACACGTGGAAGATGTATCATTTTTTAAACATTTTTTAAAGTTTATTTACTTTGAGAGAGAAAGAGAGAGAGAGAGAGAGAGAGAGAGAGAGAGAGAGAGAGAGAGAACAAGTTGGGGAGGGATAGAGAAAGATGCAGAGAGAGAATTCCAAGCAGGTTCCAGCAGAGCCTGACTCAGGGCTCAAACCCACAAACTGTGAGATCATGACCTGAGCCAAAACCAAGAGTCAGACTCTTAACCGTCTCAGCCACCCAGTTGCCCTGGAAGATGTGTCATTTACCTTAAAAAGTATATTCTCTAGTTAAGGAGACAGAACATCAAGGAAAACAAGGAGCACATAATGCATAATATAATGTAAAGATTGAAGGTCAGTGTCAGAAGGATGATAAGTACAGTCACTTTATCTTTCTATCCCGTGGTTACATCTATGAAATAAAGACATTTACATTTGTTCTGCCTTCCTACAGGGGCATATTAAGGAGCAGATCAAACCAGTGTGAAATATTCAGGCAAATTAAATTGGAATTATTTAATTTAAAAATTGATAATGAAGAATCAATATTTTACTAACTATCCTATTTTAAATGTGTCCAGTGCCAAAATTCCATTTTGAACTTCTTCATTCTATAAAAAGTAGGAAAATTAGGAAAATTTAAAATCATCCTAAGGGTTAACAAGGAACACTTATTTCTTCGTGTTTTCCCTCAGTGATGTCAATGCAACACGTGTCCCAAAAGTACAGACCACTCTTTACTACTCTAAACACCAGGCTCAGGTCTGGTCTGATGTAAGAGAAGGGTCTCTTACATCACTGAGGCTGTCTGCATAATCTTGGGAAATTCACTTCTTCTCTTAGAAAAAGCTAACCCCATCTTCACATCCAGAGGTGTACTTTATTAATCTAAAGGGAATGTCACTTCCTTTATTAGTGATTGGTTCATTAACAGGCTTATGACTCAACTCAGACCAAAGAAAAGTGTAAAGATGCTTTCTTGGGAGCTTCTGGGAAAAGTACCCCTGCGTAGGGGAGCTGCTGGATGGAATAGCATCTCTTATTCTGGATTTTTTTCAAGTCTGGAAACTGCTATAGCATATAGCATATCACTGTCTGCACATGAAGTCACCACTAAGAATTGCAGATCACAGATGGAAAGAATGTGGATCTCTGTAACATTACTGAGGTATGGACACAAGCCTCCCTAAAGGGTGGTAACCAGTTTCCTCCTTCTGGTATTATAAGAAATGAAACTTCATTAGTGTTTAAGCCAGTTTGAGTCAGAATTTCTGTTACTTTCAGATGAAAGGACTCTAAATGATGTAACATACTTAATCACATTTATTTAGTGCTTACTGTGAACAAGACCACATGATAAACACTGCATATATTATTTCATTTTATACTCGAAACATTTTCATTTAGAGATGAGGAAATCAAGGCCCTGAAAATTAAATGACTTGTCTAAAATTACACAGAGCCAGGTCTGAAGCCCAGGCAGTGTGCCTCCAGAGCACCCCCTAGCCCTTTTTTTACAAAAAAAAAAAAAAAAAAAAGGCATGTAAGCCAATTTGACAATAAATTACATTTAAAAAAACAAAAAATAAATAAACAAAAAAATTAAAATAAAAACAAAATATTTCCTTCTAGAGTATTTTAATAATCCCCTATACAAACCAAGTAAAAAGACACTGTTCTTTAAAAATGCACCTGATGAACCAAACATATAATAGAATATTACACTCTTTTCCGATTTTTTATCCATTTCACTAGTATGACAAGCTCAAAGTTTGTTTAGAGACCCTACTTCTGTCAGACTCTCATGAGCTTCCCCAAAAGATGAGAGAAATAATACAACTAACTTTGTGCAGAAGCCAGTGGACTGCATATTTTTTAATGAATAATTTGTAGTTAATATTAACCCATAATTTTAAAACAGAATTATAATAGCACATTACATCTAGAGCCCCTAACCAGAAAGCAGAAGTCTTATACTTGTTTTGTTTAAAGAACACAGAAATGGTCAAACGATATATGACTTTTGTCCTCTTGAAGGGACTACTGATCTAACTCAAACATGTTGATGATCAAGTACTTGGTTGGGATCAGGATTGGATTCTCGGGGCTTGTATGGGAACAGTGGAGGCTGTAAACACTCAGAGCCACAGGGACAACTAGACCAAAGACCACAGGGACAAAATGAAGTTCAAAGGTACAAGAGACAGAAGCCAAGTCTAATCCTGTAAGTCAAATCTAAGGGTAAAAGATAGGAATCAATACAAGGGTCAAAAAGCCAGATGTTCTTGAAAGTCAAAATTCAAGCTATTAGAAGCAGCCCAACAAAACACTGGTGTCCAGGAGAACTCTCTCCATTACTTCCAGGTAGTCATGCTCCCTTGAAGGAACCAGCAGGTGTAGGATGCTTGGGAAGATGAAAATGCCTTCAAAGGCTAAGGCCGGGCAGATGGCCAAGGGTCTCAAAATTAAAACCAAGTCTTAAGCCCTTAAATATGGATAACTATAAGGGCATGAAGCAAAGTATTTGTTGCTGTGGTGAAAATCTGAGAGCAGAACTTTTCTCTTGGTGCAGCAAAGGATCTCTGGTGAGAAATAACACAATTATAAAGATAATTATAAAGGTCAATAATTCTCAAGCACATTTGAGGATATTAGAGTTCTAATAATGCTCCATCATTGAGAAAGAGTAGGGCTCAAGCATCTTTTGCATAATCCTTCCACCAAAAGACTTCAAGATTAACTGAAATTCTGGTCTGGACTGTAGGACAGCCATCTGGAAAATAATACTTCAGAAGTACTGACGGACGGTCCGGTCCATCTGCAAAAATGAAATAAACTGCAGCCTGCTGGAGATGATGTTATGGATTGAGGGCCATACCGACGGGCACATTCAAACGACTGTCAATATTCAAACTTGAACAATTTCAGTGATAGGAATAAACATTAAATATTTACCAGCCAATGCTCCACTGGATCAATGAACTCCTCTCCCTCCCTCAAGTACACACAATAATAAATGAATAGATTTGGACTTCCATGAGCAAGAATGGTTTGACATAAAATTGGAAATCAATGATACCTCTATGGTTACGTGAATAGGTTAAGCCATAAATGCAGGCTGCTGTCATTTTTTTAGAAACTACTATACTAACGAGAGAAACACAAGGTAAAGGGAGATTTTCCTTATATATGCTTTATTTCTTTTCAATTTTTTAAATGAATTCTTACAGAAGTCCCAGGCTCTCTGTACTTTTTAAAACAACATATTGTCCCAAACTAACAATGTCTCCTAATACTAAATCAAGTTCCTGTCAATCTGTCCCTAAAAATATTTTCAGTTCAGATTCTCAGTTCATGTCTATGCTAAGAAAAAGCATGACAACTAAACATCTTGAGGAGAAATGGAAGATGGAGTTGCAATAAATAGCCTCATAGGAAGACAGATCTGTGTGTTTTCTTTTAATCTGTATTTTATTCTATTAAATCTCCCGCCTTATAAGTTCTGCTGAGCCAAAAAAGGTCTCAAGTCACGACTTAGCATGGAAAATTCTGGTGTTAATGTTGTCTCTCAGAAATAATGACAGCGGCTCTCAGAGCAGATTTCACTAGTCCCATCAGTTTCTTTGAGGAAATGGTTAATAGTAAGATTGGGACTGAAATACAGCATCCGGTCAGCAGACCTGGTGAGGTTTTCTAGCTGCAGGACAATGACACCTTCCTGGCCTTCATTCTCTTTGTCCCAAATCACGTGGCTAAGAGACAAAAGCTGATGGAAGACATGCCTGAGAAAACGCCCCGGCACACGAGCCAGAAGCTGACCATCCATGACGACAGCATCCTAACCTGAACCCAAGAGTTGATCCCAGTCAACTCCAAGGATGAGGCAACAATGACAGATGATACTATGGGAACACATGGGTACAATCAGAAAATATGTCTCATCTTTGAGAAGAGAATTGGCACTAACTAAAGGGAAATATAAATTCCAATTTATTACAAGCCAGGAGCCCTACAAAGTAGAAAGCCACTTCAGGGGCCTAAAAATACTCTGTTTCTTCTGTTGCTATTTTGAATGTCGCTTTCCCTGTATGACTACATTCAGTAGGCTTCAAAATATTGGAAATGAACAAAAAGACTTATTAGCTCTTTTCTTTATCATAAAGCCTATTCTTTACCATTTTACATATTCTGTTTATCTATTTTCTTATGCACAAAATTTTAAAAAGCGCTCTAAAAAGTTAGATGATTTTCTTACAGAATTTATCTTTTTGTGAAAATTCCAAAGCCTCTAAAGCATGCTTATAAAATGATGTGAAAACACACATAGGTCAAAAGTAGGAGTTATTTAGGTCAAAATGTCCCTATTACTAATCACTTAAATTGTCAATAGGTAGATTCATTCGGATTAGTTGTCCTTCTTTTTGTCAGTTTTTTTTTTTCTTTTCTTTGTTCCTCCCATCTGTGCAGATCCTGTGAGCCCTCTGGGGAAAAGGCCCAGTCACTGAATGTTTCTTGCAGCTTCCGTATCAAACCAAACTAAAAATGTGAATACCAATACGCCACCCCTTATCAAAATGGTAATTTCCTTTAATAAACAGTCAATATTCATTTATTGAACCTCTAGTATGTGCTACTACTGCCCAGAGAGACGATGAGGAGACCGGTCCTCAATCTGGCAGCCAATCATGTAATCCCCAGGATTTTCCAATTGTGTACCGTTCACATGTGAACATGTGCACTTAAAAACAATGGAGACAGAAAATGTTTCAGTTACCAAAATTCTGCTTGGTGTAAGTATTGTATATTTTTGGAGAATAAAATGCTGCAAAAGAGTCATTGGAGTGAGAGGTGAGATCCCAGAGGATGATCTCAAGTAGAAGGCTTTCGTTACAAAGCAGAGAACAATTAAATGTGGTGGCAAGTTCCTAGGTCATGTGATGGAGGAGAGGCGAGCCCGAGGTAGAAGTAGAGAGAGAGAGAGAGAGAGAGAGACGCATGGCACTGTGTAATAGAGGGCAAAGGAACTTGAAGACCCCTGGGGAAATTCAAAAGAACAAAAGAGCATCCAGACAAGGGGGAGTAAGGAAAAAGAAAGTAACAGTCACAGAGACTTGGTAGAGGCAAGGCCAAGAAAGAATTCCAATGAACATAAATCATCTAGTGTGATACTTTTTTAAGATGCTTTGTTACATAATGTAGGATTCCCACTCCTACTCAATTCTGCCCCCCCACTTTTCCTCCCCCCCACCAGGTCTCCCCACTCAATGTCTTCAGTAAACACTACCAAAAAAAAAAAAAATACACCTACAGAAATCCTTGGTGTTTATTGGATTTCTTGTGAAAACCATTGAATGTACAATGTTCCAAATCTGGGTTGATGCAGCCTGCAAGAGAATCAGGATGTGGCTGAGGGAATAGCTGATACTGGGCAGGTTACATACCCAGAATCCATAAGCAGGGCAGATCCAGGTTTTCTTGGGCCTAAAGTAATATTGAGGGGATTAGCATTTAAGAAAAAAATTTCACAGGGGCACCTGGGAGCCTCAGTTGGGTAAGTATCTGACTTTTGATCTCAGCTCAGGTCTTGATCTCAGGGTTGTGAGTTCAAGCCCTGCATTGGACTCCACACTGGGCACGGAGCCTACTTAAAGAAAAAGCAAAAGAAAGAAATTCCACAAAAACGCAAAGTTAGCTACAGAGGCTTGGAAGGAGCCCATACAAATAAGGGTTAACAAAACTAAAGCTTCATTTGCTTCAAAGTAAACCTCTCTCTGCCTTAAATCAAATTGTGGGGAGTTTTCCTAAAAGAAATACAATATTATTTGAGACTCTTCTTCATATAAGGCAAGAACCTCAGAACGCTGGATAGAGTAGAGAAGGGATGGAAATATATAAAAAGAAAGTTGTTTTTATTTTTTTAAATTTTTTTTTCAACGTTTTTTATTTATTTTTGGGACAGAGAGAGACAGGGCATGAACGGGGGAGGGGCAGAGAGAGAGGGAGACACAGAATCGGAAACAGGCTCCAGGCTCCGAGCCATCAGCCCAGAGCCTGACGCGGGGCTCAAACTCACGGACCGCGAGATCGTGACCTGGCTGAAGTCGGACGCTTAACCGACTGCGCCACCCAGGCGCCCCGAAAGTTGTTTTTAAAGTCAAAGTCATGGGGTGCCTGGGTGGCTCAGTCGGTTAAGTGTCTGACTTCTGCTCAGGTCATGATCTCACAGTTTGTGGGTTCGAGCCCTGCATCGGGCTCTGTGCTGAACACTTGCTCAGAGCCTGGAGCCTGTTTTGGATTCTGTATCTCCTCTCTCTGCCCCTCCTCCACTTTCACTCTGTCTCTCAAAAATAAATAAATGTAAAAAATTTTTAAAAATAAATAAAATCAAAGTCAGTGTTTATCATTAATTATCTAAATCATTTCTTATATGCCCATCACTGATACATTCTTCTAATTAAATGCATGTCTGATATTGGAACCACCTCATCATGTAACTATAATCAGATAGGAGCAGTTTATGTCATTATATTTAAATACATGTTAATTCCCTGTGTCAAAGTAAGTATATATAGAATGTTGATTGCACTGGTTTCCAGTTACTCTTATTAAGATTTGTGAATAATCTGCATGAATTATAGAACCTGTTATTATTATAATTATAGGTGTAAGATAAACAGAAAGTTTACTGTGCTTGTTTTTTAAAATTCTCCTGGCAGTAAGGAATGCGCGTCTAAGAAAGAGAAAGAGGTGTCTTCTCCGCCAGCAGGCTTTGACCACCCAGCTCTCCTAATCCGTGCCTTTCCTTCAGCTCAATGCCTTGCCTACCAGAATTTTCCACCAAGAATCCGCATGAAAACATCAGAAGAAGAACAGTAAAAGCACATCAAAGATGCATATCTTTCATCAGAATGTTGTCTTTCTACCTGCATTCATGCTGACTTTGTGCTAGACAATAAGACTTCAGGGACAGCAGGAGATAAAATTCCATTTGATGGCTCTGCTTTGGCACCGAACAGGTGATGCTGGCCTAGTCTCCCTTCCTCCTTCTTGGGAACAACCTCAGCCTTCCCTTTAAAGGACCATACTCCTTCCCGTTCTTCTGGTCCCACTGGACTCTCTCAAGGGCATTGAAGGGACGGCATGTGACCAGGTCAGACCAACTGGACTCTCTTTTTTGGGAGGCTGCATCTCTCTATAACCGCATGAAAAGCAGATGGAAGCCATTGGGGCTGAGTTCTTCCAAGGGCACTGTCCGGAGAAGACACTGCAGTGAATTTGCTAATAGTCCCCTGGAGCTGTTCCAGCTCCCACCCTCCCACAGGCTTGGTGACTCAGCAATTCCTTGGGATCTGTAAGCTCTCTAGAATCATTCCTGCCAAATCCTTGCATGATGCTTAAGTCAGAAAGAGCTGGTCTCTGTTGCTAGCAACCAGTGTGCCTAACACGGGAAGGGAGGTGTTCACCTCCACAAACAGGGCGGTCTGTCATTAAGTTAATAGCATCTCAATTTCTGATTTTCCAGTCATGTTCATTTCTCGCTGTAATGTCACTGTAATTACATTTGAAGGAAATCTGAAAGCAGTCTGAAAAGTAAACATCCCTCCCCATCCTGAAAAATAAAAACCAATAAAAATTTAAAAACATGAGTGCCTTTCATGCTTCACCAAACCTACCACACCCTGTCTAAAAATAGGAATAAGACACAACAGAAGAATGGTAGGGTCTTCTATGGAAATTGCCCAAAGACAATATGGGTTATTTTTCCCCCAAAGCTTATGAGGCTAAATGAATTTGGGGGGTTAAAAAAATGATCTTTTGTGGTCTGAGGCTTCACTGAGACTTTTCTTTAAACCCTCTTTAAGGGGCATGTGGGCGGCACAGTCTGTTAAGCACCTGACTCTTGGTTTGGGCTCACGTCATGATCTCACAGCTTATTAGTCGGGGCCCTACTGCCTGGGATTCTCTCTCTCCCTCTCTCTCTCTTTGCCCCTCCCCTGCTCATTCTCTTTCTCTCTCTCAAAAGTAAATAAATAAACTTCGAAAAAAATCTTTAAGCCCTTTTTAAGACCTGACTTGCAACCTTACCTTCACTCTTGGGGGACTTTAAAAATAGTTTTAAAATGGTTAACTAATTTTTAAATTTGTCAAAAATATTTTTGGAAGATTTGTATTTGTGTGTACCTTTGGATAACTCAAAAGAGATTGATTTTGACAACTTGAAATTAGAAAGCCAGTTACCTCTAATAGCAGCCTAATTGCTTTATCTACTTAAACAACAAGTAGATAAAGTGAATTTTCCAAGCACAGCATTTTCCTAATGTTTTCACCACCAGCCTAAGAGGTTACCAGAAGATATTCAAATATGCACGGAGGAAGTGAGCCCTCTTTGGAATCACTCAGAAGAGATCCCCAATTACCTTCCTATATCAGATCCTGCAGGAGGTGGGCCTTTTCTCTTAAGACAGGACTTCAAGGCAGCAGCTGCATGGGTTTCTGCTCTAATGTCTTCATGGAAGTTTTCCAGAGTTGGGCCAAGTGTATTTCTAGACTTGTACCTGAAAGTACCTATAAAACAGCGAAGTAAATTTATGTCCCGTGTAGCAGTTTGCTAAATATTCATAACTTCTAATAGTTACACAATAACCTTCGACTTTTTCTGCCTATGTTGTGGATCATTCAAATAAGGACAAGCTGTGTCAAGAAGCAGTCTATCTTGGGGTGCCTGGGTGGCTCAGTTGGTTAAGTGGCCGACTTCGGCTCAGGTCATGATCTCACGGTCCGTGAGTTCGAGCCCTGCGTCCGGCTCTGTGCTGACAGCTCAGAGCCTGGAGCCTGTTTCAGATTCTGTGTCTCCCTCTCTCTGACCCTCCCCTGTTCATGCTCGGTCTCTCTCTGTCTCAAAAATAAATAAACGTTAAAAAAATTTTTTTAAAAAGAAGCAGTCTATCTGGGGGCACCTGGGTGGCTCGGGGGGGCTCAGCATCTGACTCTTGATTTCGGCTCAGGTCATGAACTGGCAGTTCATGAGTTTCAGCCCTGCGTCAGGCTCTGTGCTGACAGCTCAGAGCCTGGAGCCTGCTTCGGATTCTGCGTCTCCCTCTCTCTCTCTGTTCTTCCCCTGATCGCACTCTGTCTCTCTCTCAAAAAATAAATAATTAAAAAAAAAACTTTTTAATTAAAACAAAAAAGAAGTCTATCTGATCTTACCAACCATACTTCAAGCCCGGGTAAGGGAGTGGAAACTATAGTTTTGGTAACACCTATAAATCTCTAGGTAATATTTGCTGATACTAAGATTATGGAGATAATGCGTACTTCAGTGTCAAAGAGAAATGCAAATGATGAAAGTCTTGGTAACACCGATATTTTGGGTCCTTTCTAGAAATCAAAGTTGAAGTAGAATATTAATTGAGTTTCATTATAATAACAATGCAATTAAGGGATAGGGACTCCACCACAGAAAATGTCATTTTGTGGCTCATATAACAGGGATGATACACATGGCCATGTTTCCACATGCCGCATCTCTGGGAAGGAATTTCATGTTGTTTCTCCTCAGTTTCTCCCAAGTTAAGGTGTTAAGGTTTTATCTTCCATGTCCCACATTGCCCTGAGCGTCAAAGGCCCACATTTTTGCTTTTGCACTCTGTAGGTAGGGTTGGGAGTGACATTGGAACGTGCAAGTGTTCTGGGTCGCTATGAGGAGGACATTCACACTAAGGGGTTCAGACAGAGCTGAACAAGCATCACTTTTGCCCATCACATCAGCTCTCGATGGAGGTCCCCACTAGATATCCCCTAGAAAAACAGCTGCGATGACTCCTGGATGGGGACAGACCACAGTGACTGGGGCCGCCATGACCTCAGCAGTGTCCACACGGCAGAAGCCCCAGAGTCTCAGGCCTTCTCTGGTCTCCTTCCTGCGGTTGCTCCAAGCCTGTTCCTCTCATTGCATGGCCCACTGACTGCCTTGAGTGTCACAGTCCACACATACCCCTCTGGCACAGCCTCCCGACGCTGACCTCCCTAAACTAGTCTGCCTAGGCTCTTTAGCCGTTCTCTTCCATTAATTGTGTGTGTGCACACACACACGTGTTGTGTGTGTCACCCTGGTTCATTTCACTCCTAGCAAAATTTTGCATTCCTACGAATGACATCTTAGTGCACCCCACACAACCTGCCCTTCCCAGAAGGTAGCAACAAAGTGAACGTCCAGAATCTGATTCTTCAGAGTATGCACTAGGCTATCCAAGAGCAGGTAGGTGGGCCCTAAATCCTGGTGAAGTGCTCATTTTTCCACGAGGGAATCACTATTTGTTTTCTCAGGATGCTCTTTTTTCTCCCAGTATCACTGAGCTCACCCACTCCACCCAACCCAGATTGCTCAGCCTTAGATGCAGGCATGGCTTCCCTTGACAGCTGAGGGGGGGGGGGGGTTCCAAGTTTCCAGTAGACTTTGCTCAACAAGGGCCAGCAGCTGTCCTTATCTAAGCACAGAGAACAGTTCTGGGTAAAATATCAACCTGATCTCCTGTAGTCCCTCCCCTCCCCAAAGCCGCTGAGTCTGTGAGGTGTGGTCACCTAGTATGAGAGATAGTTTCTGTTCCACCTTCTGGACCTTCTCTCACTTCCCCCAATGAGATCTCCCAAGCCTGCTTTAATGCCCCAATTCCTAACTTTAAAATCTCTTCCCTTGTTATGCAGCCAGTCCATCCCTTCCAAGTGAAGACCCTCCTGAGATATACTCCAGGCCTCCACGCTTCTCAGCTAACATGGTACAGCATTCCTTCCTCAAAAAGACATTCAACACTTTCAGCACCTTGGGATCTGAAGTTGGGGTCTTTCCAGGCCCGGCCCTTTCTGAGATACACTCTCAGTCATGAGCTTATGGCAGCCTCTGCTCGCAAATCAACAGGGATTTCTGAGAATTTACTTCTTTGCCACACACCATTATTCGCACACGGACACACCTCTGGTTTCAAGCTGACTTGTTCCAATTCTCACCTAGGATTATATTAGTTTGCAGAGCAGATGTGCTTCAAACAAAGACTCTTAGAATTCCGGACAAGATTCCCCGTGGAAGGGATATGAATTTCAACAGTCACAAAAGATGAGTGTGCCAAAGTAGAGATTTCTTTCTGTCTTCATAACTAAACACATCCCATTCACATCTGTTTTTTCCTGCTGATGATGCAAACATAATCATTCCAGGAGCGCCTGGGTGGCTCAGTCGGCTAAGCGTCCGACTTTGGCTCAGGTCATGATCTCACTGCTCGTGGGTTCGAGCCCTACATTAGGCTCTGTGCTGACAGCTCAGAACCGGGAGCCTGCTTCAGACTCTGTGTCTCCCCCTCTCTCTGCCCTCCCCTGCTCATGCTCTCTCTCTCTCTCTCTCTCAAATATAAAACATTAAAAAAAATTTAAAAACATAATCATTCCAAATGGATATTAAAGAATGTTAAAATAGAATGTTTCAGTTTGAGTTGTGGCTGAAGCTTCAAAATAATAGATGCCAACTATTCCCACATTTAACTGCTTATGGTGGGGGTAGTGGGAAAAAAGACCAGTTATGTGACCATTGGCCCCTAACCCACTAGTGAGGATACCTCTAGTCAAGTGAGAAGAACTTCAATGGGACCACTGACAAGCTTTCCATGCACAGATGGGATTAAAGAATTCAATTAAATTGTGTTCTTCTCTCACAACCTTCTTTGCATAATCATTCAGCATGGAAAGAGAAGGCTTATTCTTACTACTTTAGGCGAACTGTAGGGCAGGCCCCATAGGTTATCTGACTGTTCTCAGGTGACATCCTCCAGTCATGTCAGAACTGCCTCAAATAGACTTGCTTTAGCAATTAATATGTGTTTAAATGTAATAAACAAAAACCCAAATTTCATTCAGCATTAAAGCTTCCACCTTCCCTAGCTCAAGCCTTTAGTGAGTGGGAAGCCAGAGGTGGAAAAGAAGGGAGAAGGCAGATTCCTCCTTTTTTCCTTCTGTTAGCATCTCCACAAACGTGGCCCCACATACTGGCTATAGCTTCTGACCCCTCAGGGCCTGGGGTGTGGAAAGCAAGAGTTGTTAAAGGCAGGAAAAAATACTGCTCAACCGGCACTAATCTGGAATTGGTTTCCACACAGATTGGCAGGTATTTAAAACGGGTTCTTTCTCCCGTGGGTGTTTCTTCACCGGCTCTTTGGCAGCATGGCTGATGCCTGTCCTACGTCTGTTTGCTCTCATATCCATCCTTCACCCCACCTGCTCTGTATTTCAGCAGAGCTGGCTTCTCTGGGTTTGGCTAGTTGGAGGCACTGAATGGGGAATAGAAAGTGGGAAGGGAGGATGAAACCCGAGTATTAATTTTCATCTCATTTCACCTCTGGTGGCCTCTCCAGCCCCTCAGAAGCTCCGCTCCTACTGAAGATCTCCACTCTGATTCCAGCGTCCTCCAGTGGTCCCAGTCCATGGGCTCCAGTCACACCACCTCTCACTTTGTCTTCCAGCCTAAGGATATAGGGGTTTCCTGCTCTTGCCAATCTCTGGATTACCTCCCCATTCCCTATCTGGTTCTCAGTTCCTCTGTCATCTGTATAAACAATTCCCTGCAGTAAATTTCCACCACTGTCTACACTTGAAGGTGCTTCTGTTTTCTTAGTCAGGCTCTCACGATGTGCTCCTACACACATACACACCACTCCCCCATTACTAGCTGCCTCACTTTCAATCCCCTGACAAGGGAGTGTGGTCTGGCCCGCCACTGGCAGCTCTTCCCTCAATTCCTGGTCATTGGGAACAACCTGAGCATCTTTCAGTTGAAGACTCCTTTCCCTGCCAATGGCCATCATGGATAGAATGTAAGATGAACCAACTACACTTTTCATAGATCTGGTCCTCAGGGAAAAATGCACCATAGAAACTATCAGTGGAAATCTAATTATTTCCTGTTTTACCCAGGCTTCCCCCAAAAGGAGACTCTGAATCAAGGGCTTCTGTATGAGCACTTAATTTGGGATTGTGATCCCAAGCAACAGGAGTGAAGAATGAGGGGATGAAATGGGGATGTGGTATTAGTTTCATGTGACTGCTATGTCTTAAAAGAGTACAGACTTATCTTCCTATAGTCCTGGGAGGTCAGAAATTTGAAATGTGTCTTAAGGGCTGAAATCACAGGGTTGGTAGAGCTGGTTTCTTTTGAAGTCTCTGAAAATAAAATCCATTCCCTTGGTTTTTGTTTCACATTCTAGAGAATGCCAGAATTCCTGAGCTTGTGACCCCTTTCTCACATCATTGCAACCTCTTGATTCCAAGGTCACACCTTATACTATCCTTAACTGTACTGCATTTTTCTCATAAGACCTTTGTGATGATATTTGGCCCATCCAGATAACCCAGTATACTCTACCTATCTCGAAATCCTTAATCACATCTAGAAAGTCTCTTGTGCCATATACGATAACATATTTACAGATCCCAGGGTAAGAATGGGACCATCTTTGGGGCGTCATTCTTCAAGCTGTCACAGACACACTGGCCACTGCTATGGACACTTCACTCCTGCAGAACATTCTAAGCAGTCCTACAATATTCATCTCAGAACTAGCCACTTAGAGGAAGAAAGGGACACAAGTTATCTGGCAGCACCCAGCCCCTGTTGAGCAAGATTGTCTCCAGGGCGTTAACTCCCACAAGCCACATCTCATGAGGGGTATTGGAGTGAGGAAAGAGAAAACCTTTAAAAAGCCTAAAAAGGAAAAATCAGAATTCATCTCTAATGACTACTAGAAGGAACTGATACAGAAAGAAAGAAGCTCCAAAGACTGGACTAAAGCACCAAGAAAGGCAGTTAAGGAAATTATTCTCTGCCTACCTAGAATCAGTTCTTACTGAGAGTTCAAACTCTTCTCCAAACACAGGAGGGATAGAACATTTGAGTCCTGACCTAGCATATTTCTAAAATGCCACCAGAGTGATAGAATCAGGAGGTAAACAACATAAGCTATTGAGGTCATTCATGTTCCCAAGGACGATCACGCTTTAACGTGCAGGCACCTGGACTTGTAGAAAACATGAGGGCTGACTTCACTCTTCCACCATAACAGAAATGGAAGAAAAGTGGGGCGCCTGGCTGGCTCAGTTGGTTGAGCAACCAACTTCGGCTCAGGTCACGATCTCACAGTTCGTGGGTTTGAGCCCCACGTCGGGCTCTGTGCTGACAGCTCAGAGCCTGGAGCCTGCTTCCGATTCTGTGTCTCCCTCTCTCTCTGCCCCTCCTCCACTCATGTTCTGTCTCTTTCTGTCTCAGAAATAAATAAACCTTAAGAGAAATTTTAAATAAAAAATAAAGAAAAGAAATGGAAGAAAAGTAACTGTGTCTGGAGCCGGTTAGTAGTGCAAAGAGCAACATTGCCACACTGATAATCAAGAGTGTAAACCAAGAATTATGCTGTCTCACTTATCAGACAGGCAAAGATTAAAAGGAGAAAACAGATACAGTTTTGGAGAGAGGATGAGAAAATAAGCATTCTGACAATTTCTTGGGAAGCATGAATTGATAGTTTTCTGAGGGGAAATCTGGCCTTATCTATCAAAATATAACAGGTGTGGGCCTTTTCTGGGAAAAAATAGCTTACAGAAATAAATAAACAAATGAGCAAAAAAAAGTATATGAAAGCATGTTTATTACAACATTGTTTTGAATTGGAAATCATCTAAGAAGTTGTTCTAGAAAAAAAGAAAAAGAATGAGTTAGTTCTTTATGCAAGAGGCTCATGATACATAGAGAAACGAGCAAGTTGCAAAACAGTGGGTGCGGTGTGATCCCGTTTATATTTTACAAAATAGTATTTGCATGTGTGAAAGCTTAGTATGATTTGACTACCATGTCGCATCTCTGCTACATTTTGGAACCGCCTTGCATGACATCGTCCCTCTCCCGGGGCCACCGTGGGGTTCACAGAAGAGAAGCTTTTGCAGCTGAGCTGCTTCCTTTGTGTGACTCCCTCCTTTGCTGATGAGTAAAATGGGTGCTGAAGATGAGGAGTGAATATGAGGTACGTGTTAAGAGTGTGGAGAGCAATAGGAAAACCCATTCTGTTGAACAGAGCAGCATATAATCAAACGTTATGTGTGCCTCATGATGTTTAGGCTTTGTTGCTATTCTTTTTTAAAATTTTTTTTTTTCCAACGTTTTTTATTTATTTTTGGGACAGAGAGAGACAGAGCATGAACGGGGGAGGGGCAGAGAGAGAGGGAGACACAGAATCGGAAACAGGCTCCAGGCTCCGAGCCATCAGCCCAGAGCCTGACGCGGGGCTCGAACTCACGGACCGCGAGATCGTGACCTGGCTGAAGTCGGACGCTTAACCGACTGCGCCACCCAGGCGCCCCGCTTTGTTGCTATTCTTAAAAGAGTTACTGAAACCCCTATAGGTAAAAAAAAAAAAAAATTGCTTTAAAATTCTAGCCTCTGTAGTTCTAAACCCCTTTTCTATTAAAATATTATGTGATTTTTTTTTAAAGACAAAATTCCTGAGGAAGACAATTATTGAACTATAGCAGGACAATTTATATACATAGTCCTAAAGACCTCAAAGGTCTGACAACTTCAGGCTAAATATGGCAGATGTTGCTGTCTTGAAAAGCCCCACTAAAATAAGACTGGAGGAATCAAACCAATATATAAACCCACAAGGATGAAGAGAAGGTAAGAGAATACAGTAGTGAATGAAAAAGAGGTGTCAACACATTTTTGGAAGATGGAAAAGTGTTAAGGAACCGAGAACAAGTGCCCCTGTTTGCGGGGTGGGGGCGGGGGGAAGGCTAACAGGAAGTATATCACTTCACTCAACAAAACCCAGAAAGTCTCGGGCACCAGGGACATGGTTGACTCAAAAAGTTAAGCAAGGGATTGATTGCACATTGTTGCACTATATGCTAACTAACTTGGATGTAAATTAAAAAAATAAAAATAAAAGTTAAGCAAGGGATTGCAAACAGGAGCATCTGCAGGCCTGTGCTAGGGAGTCAGACCTAGCCTGCATGCTCATTGGACACATGCAGGCCATTGCTGCTGATCAGAGCTCAGAGCATGCTGCAGCTTCCTCTATGGCTCTCCTGGACACTAGGTATTGAACTCCTCCTGTAAGGGAGTTAAGGGGAAGATATTCTCTGCAGGGAGAAAAACAAAAGGCTTAGGACTGCCACTGCTTCTTCGTAATCCTGGGAAAAATGCCACTATCCCAGTAGGAAGTAGGAGGAATCCAAGAGCGTGGAAAGGGCAGAGGAAAGGCTTGCTGCAACCTTCTATGGGGGAGGCCAAAGCCTTCTCCAGGGGAACGAGAATGTGGCTCCAAGACTGAGAAAGTAAAGCTGTTTCATGGGCATTATGCTAGATGATATAATGTCCCTTTGCAACTGGTTTTGTCCCAAAGCACATCCCACAGTTTTGAGAGCACTGAAAAAAAGAGAAAGAGGAAAAAAAGACGATTGTCTATACCCTGGCAGAGGGGAGAAAATGTTTTGTTTTAATCTAAGATGGCTGAACACATCAAATTTAAATTCCAGACTTATACCCACTGCAGTCAGCAGAAAGCCCTACCAAAACCGACAGCTTATTTGGGAAATACCCAAAGCAGCAAAATCCCACAGCAAGTATGCAGAGATGCCTTGTCCTTGGAATCAGCAAGAAAGAAATCTGGAGATATATGGTAGTGACCACGTTTCAGTCAATACGCACAAGCCAATGAGAGCACGGGAAAAACTGCACCCAAAACCTGTCAGGGTCATAGGAGAAATATTTTCTAAGTATGAGTTTTCTATTCAAATTTACTGAGCTCAAGAGAGGTGGACCCTATAAGAAGTGCTCCCTAAACCTGGGTACAAAGTCTAAGACTAGTCCCAAGAAGACTCACAATCTGCAAAATTTAGTAAATTTAACTGAACTTGTTAGTGACCGTGAACCCTGAGTCCCTGGACGGCCAATATCAGGATCCATCCCGAGCCAGCTGTATTGGTTACCTATCACCACCATGCTGCTGCATAAACACCACCACAAACCCCTAGTGGCTCACTGTAATAAATATTTATTTTGCTCACAAATCTATAGGCCATCTGGGTAGTCCCGCTGCTCTGGGACAGGATTAGCTGATCTTGGCTGGACTCACTCATGGATGTGCAGCCAGCTGGGGCCTGGTTGTCTAGTGTGCCCTCAGTACTCACTTGGGGTAGTTCCCATCTAATTCATGCAGTCCCTCAACCCAGCAGGCTAGCCCAGCCTTATTCTTTTTTAAATTTTTTTTTTTTTTCAACATTTTTTATTTATTTTTGGGACAGAGAGAGACAGAGCATGAACGGGGGAGGGGCAGAGAGAGAGGGAGACACAGAATCGGAAACAGGCTCCAGGCTCCGAGCCATCAGCCCAGAGCCTGACGCGGGGCTCGAACTCACGGACCGCGAGATCGTGACCTGGCTGAAGTCGGACGCTTAACCGACTGCGCCACCCAGGCGCCCCTAGCCCAGCCTTATTCTTATGAAGAAGGCTGGTGTTCAAGAGAGCAAACAGCGCCCAAGGCCTCTCATGGCCAAGGCTCAGAATGGGCACATCTTCATATCTGCTGCCTTTTATTGGCCAAAGCAATTCACAACCCAGCCCAGATTCAAGGTGGGGAGAGGGGAGAAGTAGACCACATTTTCATAGGAGGTGCTAAAATGTCACATTGCAGGGAGCATGGGAACAGAGGTGGTGATAAATGAAGGCCGTTAGGGCAATTAATCTAGTACACCAACATCTTGACATAAGAAAATTGATTCTGTGAGTAAATCCAAAGAACTTGGTCAAAGGCAATATGATATCTTGGAAGAAAAAAAGGATATTAGTGAGAAAACTGCTAAAATATGAATAAAGTCTGTACGTTAGTTAATAGTAATATTAATTTCCTCGTTCTGACAAGTTCATCATGGCTATAAGGTGTTAACAAGAGGAGAAGCCAAGTGAAGAACACATGGAAACTGTACTGCCTTTGCAACTTTTCAGTAGAACTAAAATTAATTCAAAATGAATTTATATTTTTTAATGTTTATTTATTGTGTGTGTGTGAGAGAGAGAGAGAGCATGTGCAAGCGGGGAGGGGCAGAGAGAGAGAGAGAGAGAGAGAGAGAATCCCAAGCAGTCTCCGCAAGTTGTCAACACAGAGCCTAGGACGCCAGGCTGGATCTCATGTACAATGAGATCATCACCTGAGCCAAAATCAAGAGTACGACGCTTAACTGACTGAGCCACCCAGGTGCCCCAAAATAAAATTATTTTTAAAGGGGCATTATAAAAAGAATGTGGAGCACAGGCCATTTTGGGGTACAGCACCCGAAACTGGGTGTACCACCAAGTCACAGAAAACGTTCCATCCTGTGTTCAGAAACCCCCGTGGCCTGGGAAAATTTGGCAGCATGCAATGCATGAAAAGCCTGAGCAGGTGGCTTGGCCAGGGCCACGTCTCTGCAGACTTCCCAGGCAATAGCCACGCTGAGCCTTGGGCTTCGGCAGGGGAGGCGCCAGGCTCAGCGGGGCAAGTGGCTGTGCCAGCCACCTCCTCCATGTGACTGACGGGTGCAGACCCAGCTGGTGGTGGCAGTGGGAGCCAATGCCACATGGCCACAGGGCTGCAGTGTCCTTTTTAAGTGAGTGAAATCTAGACTTGGCCACCTCCTGCTGACTGCGAGAGGGACAAATTACGATCTTCTTTGGTGTGCTTGGCTCTGAGTCTAATGTGGAGACCAAATGAGACATACAAACATGTGATTATGGTACAACATGATGAGGGCCATGGAGCCGGCCAGTTCCTCACCTGTTGTGCTCCCTTCCTTCAGGAAACCCCAGCCTTCTTCCAGGGCAGTTAAGTTATAGGTGTCTTCCCCACTCCCACTTCTCTGTGCCCCAGAGGCAAGCCCATGACATCTGACCCAGACCTGGTTACCCAGAGCAACCCATCCCTCTGGGCGCTGAAAGTGGTCAAGGGAGAGGCTTTCCCCCAGGTGTGCTAATCAGACCCTGTCTGTCATATTTGAGATAGGGCCTCTGGGAAAAGAAGGGTCTTTCTTTCTCTGATACTAGAAGCAGCTATAAAAATACAGACTGTCTGAAGCTAAAAACTACCAGCGGGAAGAACCAAGATATGGAGAGAGAAAATCATCACAATGTAGCTTGAACCCCTGGATACAGCCAAGCCTGAAGCCAGAGATACCTCTTGGACTTCCATATTTGTGGCCATATTCTACTTTGAGTTGGGTATTCTCTCACTTGCACCCACAAGAGCCCTGCCTAATGCAGAGATGAGTCCCTGCAAGTGGGGTTTGGAATTGGCAGGCAATACAATGAGGATTTGGCTGAGAACAGAGGAGGTGCCAGACAGTGAAAGTGGCCTTTCATTTTCTCAGAGGACAACGGGGCTTGGTAAGTGGAACAAAGAAGCTGGGCAGATTTTTCCTATTTGTGTTTTGGGACTCAATCCAGTTCATTTCTGTGTGTCGGGGGAATCAAATGTGACGCAGTTAAAGTGCACTGACCATATTTCACAGCCTTTGGGACAGTCCCTAAGAGTCTCAGACCATGCTAACTCTCTGACAGCAGAAAGGGAAAGTTCCACATAGCCTCACCAAAGAGATGACTTCTTCCCCCAGCAATCTCTATGAAGATACAAAAACTGATCTTTCCATTTTAAAAGGAACTAATATTGGGATGCCAGAAGAGCTAGAGCTCGGAGGAATCCCTATTTCCCAGGTCTTTATCAAACACCTCTGCCTATATACTCCCTTCCGCCAAAAAGCTGTCATTTCCCTCTATTTAAAAAGATGTCCATTAGAATGAACCCCACACCATCATCCCAGCCTATGATTCCAAGGACAGGGACCACAAGGCATGCTAAGAGACTTACTACTAAGAGATAGAAACTTCAAAACGAGGTTGGACTCAAGAACCATGCCACTGTATGATGCCTGGTCTTAGTAGCCAGGTCACTGAATTCCCAGAAATTGAATAGGCTGGCCTCCCTCTGAGATTTCAAGGCAGTGCTATTTCCACAGATTCACCAAGCCCTGCAAACAGGCTTGTGATTGATTGTTCAACCCCTAAGGCAATCCCCAGGCCCCCAAACTTGCACTAAAAGAAAATGGGCTACAGTTCTCCAGCACTTCTTCCTGAACTTTATGGGTAAATTCAAGGGAAAAATTACAGGAAGTCACATTTCAGCCTGCCTCTAGCCCAAGCCCCAATGCAGCATGATCAGCAATAAATCGGACACTGCATTTTCATCCCCATCTGGCTTGTGTCTAACCCACAACTGATTCAGAATTTGGAAGAGGGTAGGTAATTAAGCTCTGCCTCAAACCCCAATACCAGGGAGTTGGTACTTTATCCTGCAGGCTTTAGGGAACAGTAGGGACTAATCACCAGCTTCAAGTAGGTTTAAGGCAGATAAAACCTGGGGAGGGTTTTGTGAAGGGGACTGCGACAGCACGGTGGATCGGTAGGAAAAGGGTTAAGACTGCAAAAGTGAATGAAAAATTAGTTAGCAACAGCAACAGGAAAGCTCATAAAAGCTTGAACAACAGAGCTGCAACGAATATGAAGAAGCACTGAGGGACACTGAGGTTGTGCAGATGAAAATCTCACCAGCATAGGAAATACAGCAAAAGGCGTACATCCTGTAAGAGAGCGCCGAGATTAAACTTTGTGGACTGTGAATGGATACAAGTCACTCGTTTTGTTTTTGTTGGAGGGAAGGAAGAAGCAGACAGCTGGAATTCTATCTGAAACAGAAGGAAAGGTTTTTTAAATCCCTGTTTGTTTTACACTTGAAAAGGATTTGTCCTGAAAATTGCCAAGCTGTATAGATACTCTTAAGGGATTTTGACATGATATACACAAAAGATGCCTTGGTTAGCTTCCTGAAACGCAGCCCCCTGGGATGCAAGACTGAAGCAGGTGCTCAGGAGACACCAGGTCCACTGCACAAGGTTTTAGGTTAGATAATGAGGCTAATTACATTCTTTCTGGGTTCTTTTTCACCTGGATGAGAGCACAGTGCTAAGCAAGCCAAAAAGGATTCACCTGGCTATGGAAATATACAGACCAGAAAGACTTGAAACACACTCGTGATTTATAGAAGCTAGAAGCGATTATTACTTGCCCAAAGGAGTTTAACATCGGTCCACTTCCTTCAATATCCCTTCCCTGGCTGGGATTCTATGGAACACTGCATTCCTCTCCACACTTTCTCTCCCCACCTTTGTCACAACCTCATGGAAGTCTCTAAGGAGCTCTACCAGGGTGCTGAATAAACACCCACTGCTCTCTCAGGCAAATGCAAATAGATTGGGCTTAGCAGTTTTAGTTTGTCTGTCACATAGGGTCTATGGGAGGATTAAATGAAATCTTGCGGGGGTACGTGCTTAGTTTAGATCCTGGCATATAATGAGCAGTCACATATGGTGGCTAGCCCCTGCTCCATATAGCATTGAAAAATCTGGCTTTAGCTACAAAAGAACTTAGCAAGAAAACACTTTGTTGTTACAAGTATCTGGTAACCTACCCCTAATTTCACTCTAGTCTGTACTGTTCCTCTGTTGATGCTTCTCCAGAATTCATAAGTGAGAAGAATTTAGGCACATAGGTGCTTAAATTAAAAACAAAAACAAACAAACAAACAAAACCTTGATGGTAAGCAAAACACCACCCAAGCATGCGTTGGCTAAGCCCAAGATTATTATTCACTAGCACACTTAGGCTTCCAACCCTTTACAAAGGGTAGAAATTATTTCTCATCATCAGTAGGAAGACTTAAAGTTCTTTCCCAGAAACAGCTTAGAGTTCTTTCCCCGACTTGGCCAGCTGCACTTGAATTCAGGGTTTCCGCCCTAGAAAGAATGTGATTGTGTCCAAGTGGAATGAGTCACTGAATTCTAAGCAGAGAAGCTGTCACCTCTCTAAGAGGAGCAGTGGAGAGTTCCATTTTTATCGTAAAAGAGTGCTCAAAGTGGACCAGGAAGACAGCCATCCCATATCACATCCTCTCCTCCAGGCCTTGCAGCTCAGAGAGGAAGGGAAGAACTGACCAGAAAGAAAGAATATTTGAACACTGGCAACAGGCCACTTGGCCTCGTGGATCTACCAAGTAATCCTGGCCAAGAGAAAAGTCCTTGAGTAATGGTGTGGAACATGGAGCCCCTCGGGAATGTGCACGGAATGCTTGTTGGCTGTCTGTTGAGAGCCCGAAGCCGCACCAAGGCCTACGGCCCTGCTTGCCGCTGACAGCCTACCTCCACCTTCTTGGGACACTATCTATAAACTATGCTCTTGCTTCTGAGACTCTTCACCATCTCCCCAGCATCCGCCATGTGAAAATGAGTTTCTGTTGAGTAGTTTGCTGGAAGACTGAAGTTTTCAGATGGACTTTTGAATATGTGAATCACCTAAGCTTTTTTTTTTTAATATCATCACTGAGGATGAGTCCATCTAATTTTGTCAATTTAATTTTAGTTATGTGCTTCCACATAATACTTCATCGAATCATCATACCTACCCTGAGAAAGGTCAAGTCAATCATAGTAACTCCATTGGATGAAATCATATAACAGGCATGTGAAGAACACCCTCTAGAAGGCAAGCTGCCCTGCCAGGTGCTTTGGGAAATAGAAAGCTGAGTAACACGTGGTCTCCACTCTCTAGCAGCTTTTAATCAAGAGGAAAGACAAAGCAAAGTGGGTTATGAAAAGCTTTGGGTTATGTTCCGTACACTAATGGAAAAACATTGGAGGATTGTATACAGAAGCAGGACACAATCGTAACTGTATTTTAGAGAGCCCCCCCTGCCTGCAGGATGGAGAACGGATTTAAAGGGAGCAAGCAAGTCAAAAACATGTTAGGCTACTACAATAGTCCAGGCAAGATACAAAGGAGTCTCAACCTAGTGCACAGAATGCAGAGGGAATGCAGAGAATGCATTAAAAGATTTTAATCAGGGAAAATTAGTAGGACTGATGGCAAATGATTGATTGATGAGGAATGCTGAGGGAATGTGAAAAGGAACATCCCACCTAAGCCTTCAGCAGCTGGGCGGGAAGCAGTGACATTCACCCTAGGAGAACACGGCAGAGATGGACAGGGGCACGGAGGCTGGGCCAGAATAAAGGAGTGTGGGAAGCCCTCAAGGAACAATGACACAATGAAGGAGGGTAGACAACACACAGCAGCATTATAGCGGACAAGGTTGGGAAAGCAGACTAGGACTGTGAATGCCAAGCATGGAGTTTAGACTTAATTCAATGAGCAATGGAGACTTTTTAGCAGTAGAACAAGATTATAGCAGTTCTCTTGGAAAACTAAACTGCTCAACGAAAAGACTCAGATTCCCAAAGGTTAAATAGTAAACACCTAGTTAGCGTCAGCGGTGAATCTAATATGCAGGTATTTGGACTCCTGGTCTGTTCCTTCAGAGGAGGAAGTTTTCTGGCTTCTCAGAATTCTAAGTACACACTCCTCTCCCCACGAAGTCTTTGCCCTTATTGACTCCTCCAGCCTTTACATTCAGCTTGGGCCCGACATTCAGCAGGCCAAGAGGGTGGATGGCTACTTCCCCTATTTCTTCAGTCCACTATTTATTAGATTGTTCTAATCACAAATACTCAAAAAATACCCAAAATTGCTAAATGTACATAATGGTCATGCTCTTTAAGACTCCTTCAAAGGTAGGAATCTAATGGGAATTAAAAGCATGTGGAGTATTGTGGAAATAACAAAATGACTTCCAAACACAAGTTAGTATTATAATAAGAAAACAAGAGTAAGAAATAGATTTTACTAAAGTTTTACGCTGTGCTAGAAATTATTTCAGACATCATTTTGTCTTCACAAACAGCTACCTGATCGGTAAGGAGACTCAACAAACCTAGTCTCCTCACAGACACATGGCACAGTCAGAATTTAAGGACAGATCCAACTCCAGACATTCAGCTTTTAAATAGTCTGCTATTCTTGGGGCAGGGGAGGGCGCCTGGGTGGCTCAGTCACCTAAGTGTCTGACTTCAGCTCAGGTCATGCTCTCATGGTTCATGAGTTCGGGCCCCCAATCGGTCTCTCTGCTGTCAATGCACAGAGCCTGCTCCAGATCCTCTGTCCCCATCTCTCTCTGCCCCTCCTTCACTAGGGCTCTCTCTCTCTCTCTCTCTCAAAAATAAATAAAAACATTTAAATAGTCTGCTATTCTGCCCTTGTCAATCATTTGCTAGAGGAAGTTCAAAAGAAGCTAGAAAGAGCAAGAGAGCTTATTTCTGTACAAGGACGACGAGCAGTGATTTTCTTGTGGCTGTGGAGGCCATTATAGCAGATAGTTGCCTGTTACCCAGAGCCACAGTGAGAACCCACCACCTCCGATAACGTTCTCACTGCAATCTTCCCTGCTATCTGGAAGAACAAGATTCTGTTACACTGGAAATAAAGATCTCGGAGGACAACAGAATGATAGGGGAGTGGGCTGCCATTCATGTCGCTTATTTTAAATAAGCTCTTTGATGAGGCGCCTGGGCGGCTCAGTCGGTTGAACATCATCTGACTCTTGTTTTTGGCTCAGGTCACGATCTCACTGTTTGTGGGACTGAGACCTGCATCGGGACAGCCTGCTTGGGATTCTCTCTCTCCCTCTCTCAAAATAAATAAAGAAACTTTAAAATAAATAAATAAATAAATAAATAAATAAACAAATAAATAAATAAACAAACAAACAAACACGCACTGTGAGGAACAAAGATAACCGGGAAATTCAAGTCAACAAACGTCCACTGAGCGCACGTGCTTTATGCACTCCTGGGCTTGCATGCATGTATGTGCTGGCACAGAACTTGAGGGGAAGGACTGGAAAAGCAAACGGCCAGAGTCAACACGAAGCAGTGGGCTTTCCTGTTAACTTCTCAGGGCTGTTATATTCATGACATCAAATGCTGTGTGTTGGCTCTTTCATTTTACCAAGGCCCTTGGGTAGATTTTTTTTCTTTATGAATGGCATTATTTGCTAAAGCAAATTTAATCAAGAAGTTCCCATGGGACCAAATGATGAGCTTTTTAAGCGCACATTTTGTAATTTAACTTTGCCCCTACATCTCTCTTTACCATGTTCATTCATGACCAGGCAATGAACTTTAAATCCACTCCTTTCATAATCCATCTCTAGAGAGGAATGAAGGTTGGGTTTAATGAGAGGTAAGGCTCAAAGGAGAAAGCTCCTCCACTGGATTGAGCATTCATGCTAGCTGGGAAGGAATTAGGGAGAAAAGGAGCCATAAGAAATACCTAATCAAGCGGGGCACCTGGCTGGCTCAGTCGGTTGAGCGTCTGACTTCGGCTCAGGTTCATGAGTTCGAGCCCTGCATCAGGCTCTGTGCTGACAGCTCGGAGCCTGGAGCCAGCTTCTGATTCTGTGTCTCCCTATCTCTCTGTTCCTCCCCTGTTCACACTCTCGCTCTCTCTCTTTCCCTCTCTCAAAAATAAATAAACACTTAAAAAAATAATAAAATTAAAAAAAATAAAGCAACATGATAATCCCAACAATGTGCCAACCCTTAGAATATTTTTTTTAGGTAGAGATGAAGACTTAAAGGTAGCTTATTCCAGGATACTCAAACCTAAAAGAAAAATTATTTATTGACATAACAGAATTATCTAAGATCATATGAACAATGTTCATTTTTTTAAGTGAGACACAGATCTTTAACAGAAAAATGAAAGAATTATTATCATCAGTATGTCAAATGAGTTGTTAAAGAAAATAAAAAACACTCGGTCTAGGAATCACCAAAGATACTATAAAAAATGATTTACAATACCTCTTCCTTCCCTGCTTTTTCTATAAATAGTACTTTTACATTGGAAAGTTGGAAGGATTTACTATAGAATCATAGATCTGGAAAGAACCTGTCTAAAAATCCACTTTCTTCTAAACAGTAATGATTGCAGACCAGGCAAAACTCATTCCTATTTAACCTTTTCTTAGGAGACTCAGAAAAGGAGATACTACAGTCTTGAAAATGCCTATCAGTCTATTCCCAACAACCTTGAAAGATCATTTTTAACTCTAGCGTGAGACCATTAAAAACTCAATAATCAGCTTTCAGAAAAGACATTTTTCCTAAATATTATCTTTGGAAAATATATATTTTTTTACCTTCCTCTTCCGGTTTAAAAAATACAAATTAAGGTATTTGTAACCTATTTTTCTAAAGCAAAAAGAAAAAATTTTTTAGGTAAGTAAAGAGGCCAGCCAGTCCAAAGAAGAGCTTGAGAAAGACTCAGACAAGCATCAGTCTGGCTCCAAGGAGACCCTGTGTCTGCAGGAAGCAAATTAGGAAAGGACTAACTCACCTGGTGAATCACCACAGCTAATCTGCATCTGGAAATGGCAATGCAGGAATACTTAACACTCCTGTGCCTGATCTACAGTCAGGACCTTCAGCCTTAGACTTGAAAAAAACCCTCCACAGCCCAGCTTCTTTGCATCGGAGAAGAAGAAACACGAAGAGAAACCTCCCACTCTTCAGTGCCTCAGTGTGAGGCGATGCATGTTCGCTAAACTTAGTGTGAGTGTCATTTCGCGATATGCACTTCTATCAAATCATTATGTCGGATGCAGAAAACTAAGACAGTGGTACGTGTCAATTACATCTCAATGAATAAACAAATAAATAAATAGAACTACGCTTCACCAAAATAGGTATTTCGAGAATCTTAACAATAGAAAAATTATAATATGAATAATAATTTTTAAAAAACCAGAAGACAGGGAAAGCTGGAGGACACGTGCTCGTTTTCTAATCTGCAGAGCCTGGAATCCATCAATACTGTCTAAAATTTGACTCTGTAGTTTTAAGAAATGACTACATTCAATTTTTTTTTTTTTAGCAAGTTTCCCTGAGAGCCAATTTTCCTTACAGTAAACATTTATCTCAGCTCCTGCCCCCCTTCCCGTGCCCGCTGTCTCTGACGGCGCGAGAAGCTTGGCAGGCTGCAAGTCGCCCCAGAAGGAGACCTCAGTGAACGAGGGGCAGGGGCCGGTGGATAATACTGGGCAGAAGGAAGATTCTCAGTTGTGTCCACAGTCTTTCAGAACCTGCTCGATTTCTCACAGTCCCGGTCCACTAGTTCTGCATGTTTCGTTGGTTTTTCTGCCTCTTTGCCTCCTTTCCCCCACTGTCTCCCTATGCTCCTGGGATCACACCTCAAAAAAACAACTTGTACTCAGGGTGTCTGGGTGGCTCAGTCAGTTAAGTGTCCGACTTCAGCTCAGGTCATGATCTCACGGTTCAGTTTGTGAGTTTGGACCCCACGTCCGGTCTGGCACTGTTGTTGGCAGCTCAGAGCCTGGAGCCTGCTTTGGATTCTGTGTCTCCCTCTCCCTCTCCCTCTGCCCCTTCCCCACTTGTACTCTGTCTCTCTCTCTCAAAAAAAAAAAAAAAAAAAAAAAAAAACCTACTTGTACTCAAACCCTTGTCTCAGGTTCAGCTTTTGGGAGAAGCCACTTGTATGGGTCTGCTCAGGTGGCCACAACAAAATAACTACAGACTGGGGTGGCTTCAACAACAGAAATTTACTTTCTCACAGCTCTGGAGGCTAGAAGTCAAAGATCAAGGTGCCATGAGGGTTGGTTGTTGGAAAGGCTTTTTTTCCTGGCTTGAAGATGGCTGCCTTCCTGCTGTGTCCTCACATGGCCTCTGCTCTGTGCACAGGGAGAGAAAGAAATCTTTTGTGTCTCTTCCTCTTCTTAAAAGGACATTAGTCCTATTGGATTAAGGCTTCACCCTTATGACCTTATTCAACTTCCTCACAGACTTCATTTCCAAATATAGTCACATTGAGGGTTAGAGTTTAAATATATGAATTAGGGTTTGGAGAAGGCACAGTTCAGTCCCTAACCACATTCTAAGACCAGATCTCACAGGGAGGAGACATGTGCTCCATGCTGCTCCCACAGGAACTCTCCATCAGAAGTAAAAGAGCTGCCTAACTTGAATTGGTAGAGGGTCAGGTGAGATGTCCCACTGTCTGCCTACAAGGCTTACCCGAGCTTCCTCAGAGATCACCTTCAGGAGCCACAGGTGAAGACTCAGGATGGCAGGGAACCATGGCTTACAGATCTCCAGCCCTTCTTACCATCTCAGTGAGAGGAGTAGCATCCAGGGAGTGACAATGACAGGAATAATAGGCTATCAATGTACTCTCACCGAAGAGACGAGGTGGCAATTTCTCAAAAGAAAGCCAAGAATAGAAACTTAGGCTTCAATCCAAGCCCCAAATACCCAATAAATGGAGGATATAGTTCAAAATATCACGGTACCTATATATTCTTTTTCTCCTATGTGACAAAGTCACATTTTCCTCTTTTGCATAACACTAATAAATAATGACACGTAATTTCGAGGTTATGGTGAATACATGAGATTGCAGCTATTTAAGTGCTTGGTCCAGTTCCTGAGCTGGGGGCATCACTCAACAAGCATGACTTCTCTTTCCCCTTCCACAAAGATGGGTATCCTTCTCCCCCGCTGCACAGGAAACCGGGACTGGGACTGGTCTCTGGCTTAGCCTGAATATCTCATTCACAGGTATTTTATTGTTGTCACTACCAGTTTTTAAAAACCACCTCTAGGTTCTTGTGTTTCAGATCAAATTTTGTCAAAATGAAAACAAATGAAATGAAAAATGTCCTTTCCCATGGACTTCTTAAACTTCCTGATTTCTACTAAAATGAAATTTGGGATACAAAGCTATCCTTTACCTGATTTGGGGGAGAAATCAAGTCTACTTCAAGTGTGTATCAGTGTGATTGCCCTACCTGGGTCCTGGATTGAACCAAGGGCTGTGTCTACTTTCAGACCTTAGGGTGGGGGTGGGTCAGGTAACACCTGTCATCAGAGAAGAGCCCTGCTTCACAGGGAAGATGAGGCACAGAAAGAAGAGAGGCTGACTCCTATTTTAGATGGAACAGAATTATCTCTACTGCTTCTCCTCTAACTTAGTTAATAGGGATCTCTGTTTCTATAAGCCAATCTCATTTTCTTTCTCTCTCTCTTTCTTTCTTTCTCTCTTTCTTTCTTTCTCTCTTTCTTTCTTTCTTTCTTTCTTTCTTTCTTTCTTTCTTTCTTTCAGAGAGAGAGACAGAGTGAGAGAGGGGCACAGGGAGAGGGAAAGAGAGATTCCCAGGCAGGCTCCACACCCAGCACAGAGCCCAACACGGGGCTCGATCTCATGACCCTGGGATCATGACCTGAGCCAAAATCCAGAGTCAGATGCTTAACTGACTGAGCCACCCAGGTGCCCTAGTCAATCTCATTTTTTAGTTGATCTGTTAGCATCCAAAGAATGTCTCTTTTTCTTTTCCTATTTCCATGCTTCAAATTCCCATCCCGCAGTGATTTCTCTCCTCCACCTCCCCATACATCCATGTATTTCTCATACATCGCTCTCACTCTCCGAAGCCCACACTTGCCTTTTCTTTTCTTCCTATCGGCTTTGCTACCGATACCAAAGCCATTCCAGGACTAGGCTGTCTCTGTGATGCCTTAGTGACAATATAGTGAAAATCTCCATGACAGCTGACGCCCTGGATGACACACAGATCTTAACTGATGTTTGGTATTCCGTTCACACTGTGCTTGGGGCCTCACTAGCTTTTAGAAGAGTGTTCTTTGGCAATCTCCACAAACACCTTGAACTTTCACCCTCCTCACTTCTCTAAAATGAGCAAGAGGAAACTCTTGTGATCCTAATGGAAGAATAACTTAGGCCTGGTAACGATAAACAAATTCCCCGCACCGTCTGACCAGACAAAATATGCGACCCTGACTTGTGACAGTAGCCTGGGTGCTCCTGGCTCCTAGCAGCCCCCTCCCCTGGTGCCTGCTTGCTGACTTCCCTGGCTGTGAACTGGGACCACACCCTCACAGCTCACAGCAAACCGGGAGCAAGGGGAACCACTATGTGAAATGGGGTGAGAGCCCCACGCCACCAGAAAGTCTCAATGCCAGACTGCCAGCTTCGGCCCCGATGACATCCTGTGCTTTTGTCCACTGGGTGACTTGAATTCTCTCCATGTCTAATGGACAGACCACAGATACCATCTGCCCCATGCTCTCACCCAGTGAAAGAATTCTGCATGAACATTCCAGAAGCTTAGTCACCCAACTTCTGCTAGACTATTTCTAGAAGGCCTTGAGGGACAATGGGGACAGAGCCTGCTCCCTTTTTCACATCTCATTTTGATCTCTTCTTCTGCAAGCTGAACAAATAGACGTGGGTCTTTCCCTCACTCCAAGGTATACATGTTTTGTGAGTCCTGAACTCCCGGTTGCTCTATTCTTATTACCCTTGGGTTTCAAAGCTCATTTCAAAACCAAAGGTGTTCACAACCCCAGCTAATATTATTGATAATATTACCGATACAATATTACAGATACATTATTATTTGTCTCCATAGTGACAGGCAAACTCCAGGGGCTTCACAAGTGATTATTGACTATTCCTCATCACACACTGGGACACATGTTAGCCCCTATCTAGCTTCCACTTTCTGATTTTTCTCAAATAGCTGGGCAGGGACTGAAAAAAAAGTCACACTCATTTTCTTGCAAAATCAAAACACGCCTTAAAAATGTCAGATTTCCCAGGAACTGTGTTTTTGTTTTGTTTTGTTTTTTTTAATTTACTATTACACCATTCCTGAAAAAGAATCATCAGCAAGAACTAAGGAGCACTGAAATTTAATTCAACAAGGACTGGAGGGAAATACATGTTAAAATATGTGGAAAGATCTGTGTGACACAATGAGTCAGACACTACCAAGAATCACATCGAGTGGAGTAAACATGGAAACCAAACATTTTTAGAAGTTTGATTCTGTGTCCATGAGCTAAAATGCAGCTACACAAGTTGATCTTAACGAAAGCAGCAGACCTAAGCCCGTGTCCTTCTTTCTATATTAAGTGGGCAAATACTGGACTCTGGGACGTCTTTATACCTTAGAACCACTGCATAGCAGGCTGAGAATGGGAGGGGCGGGGGAGGAGGCAAGAAGGAAGGAAAAATAGGAAGGATTAAAATCAGCAACAGAACTAACCAGACCTGCTTGCCTCATACAAATGGCATTTCTGCCAAGAGAACAGAAAATGATGATAGAGCGTTTCCTTTTCGATAATCCATCTATCAACTGCCTCTGTTGTGTAGCCACTGTAATGATTTATGCTGTAATTAGTACAACCTTCCCTAGCGATATTCTCTAATGTGAATTTGCAACAAAGAACATAATGTAAATACCCTAAAATAAGAAGGTTCTATGAGACGTAAGCACACAGCCAAAGTTACCATTGCGCACAGAGAAATAAAAAGACAGAAGAACCACTGTTTTCTCACTTCAGAGCGTGCAGGTTTTACACAGGGAGGGAGGGAGAGTGATCTGTGGGTTTGTGCTGTTTTTGTTTTGTTTTGTTTTCCAGAAGATAGCATCTGCTGAGAGCCTTTTAAAAATGGAAAGGAAAGCCAGAGCAGGTCTAGCCCGGACAACATGAAGAGCCGTTTTTCCTGAATCACAAACAGCAGCAGATAAAAAGGAGAAAAGTAACTAAAGGTCATCGCACACTCACGACCTTCTGAGTTTGAGGCTTTCCTTTTTCCTTTGGCCACTACGCCGAGACCCATTTGCATGTTGTTTTCTTTGTCGAATCGAGAAAAACAGGCAAGCGAAAAGCAATGATTTTCCAGAAGCCCTGCTTGTTTAGTGTCATGGCAATTTGAGGTTGTTGTCTGGTACATTTGCAATGATCTTTAGGGTAACAGTAAAACCTCTACAATGTTGACGAATTTTATTTTTTAGCTTGGTGTTTCTACCATCCTCACTCTTCCAGATGACTTTCCGGCACACCTGGCCCCCTTCCCTGCTTACCTGAAAGTATAATGTTCTAATGTTCTAATGTTCGCTGTCCAGGATGCAGCCTTGCATTAATCCGAGAACCCTAGGAGCAGAGAAATTTTAAAATATAAAGGAAGCAGGGTTTTTCTCAAAGTCTTACTGATCATATTTTGAAAGGAGTCACCTGGGTGGCTTAGTCGGTTGTGCATCTGACTTCAGCTCAGGTCATGATCTCAGGGTTCTTGAGATGGAGCTCCGCATCAGGCTCTCTGCTGTCAGCCAGGAGCCCATTTTGGATCCTCTGTCCCCCTCTCTCTCTGCCCCTCCCCCACTCATGCTCGCTCGCTCTCTCTCTCTCGCTCTCTCTCTGTCTCAAAAATAAAAAAATAAACATTTTAATTAAAAATTCTATTTTGAAAGGGATAAAAGACTTGGCAAAATTTTCTTCTTTTCTGGTCAAGTAAAAGGCAGGTCTTCGAAACATCAGATAAAATGTATTCAATTTACATCTACTGTGTGCCCAGAACTATAACCAGGCACTGTAAGAGATGTGGCCTTTTAAAACTACAAGACATGGTCTTTGCTCCTACATAGTTAAAAATGTAACTGAAAAAAATTATAGAATAATGAAAAGGCAGCAGGAAGAAGGGAAGTCTCAGGAGGAATAGAAAGTCCAGCAAGACCTTGAACCATTAGGATTCCTGGACAGCTACAGAGAGGGCTGTGGCCTGGGAACAGCGCGATTAAAAGCAGGAGGGAGGGAACGCTGTGAGTTTTCAGGAGTACCCGGTAAAGCTAAGAGGAAGCAAGCAGAGATAGACAATTAACATGTTAAAAGACAGCTTCCACTACTTTAATTCCAGGAAGGTGTCATTCTTCTGCTCACTAAGGCATCGGATGCTTTGAATAGATGTTTTATTTATTTTTTTTCTCATTTACCTCAAGTTCTATTTCCTTTAAGGTACAAATTCTTGGGGGTGGGGGCGTTGTTTGGTTGGCTGGTTGGGTTTGGGATGGCAAACTGCCTGCAGGACCAGAAGTAGAGCTTCCTCATAAGCAAAGTGTGACCTCTTTTCCTGCGGAAACCACATGTGAGCAGCACAGGTCCTCACACAGCCCGCCTGCCCACCCTTACTGCCCTGGGGAATCATTATTGGGAGGTGGGGGTAGGGCCAAGACAGCGTGAGAGCCAGATGGACTGGGTTTGAATTTTTCCATTTTAGGGATTTGGTGGGGATTTGCTTGTCAGGATTTTATAAAAGGTAACATTCTATGAATAACTTCAACTCCATTGGAAATGGAAATAGTGCCAAAACCCATACCTGGAGAGAAGGACAATATTTAGTTCATTAAGCTTTGATAACATCCGTGGAACAATCTCCTTCTTTCTTAAGGCAGTTTGTCTCTGAGGAGGCATCCTGCTTTTCTGTGTTCAAGTTAGAGCCTGCAGATTATGGCAACACTGTTGCTTCTGTTGTTCGGCTTTGAAATTCAAATTCCCTTTCAATTCTCTTCCTTTAGTGGAGCCAATGTTCAGGTACAGCTGTGAAACAACCTGAAGACAAACAAGGGGGAGGGATTTCTAAATGACAATAGATACTATTTACTGTCCTTCTGTGTCAGATCTCTGCCGAGTGCTTTACCTGCATTATCTCACTTAATCCTGCCCACCACCCTAGGAGGTAGGCATTACAATCCTCACTTTATAAATGAGGAAACTGACGCTTCTGGAGAGGGTGGATGTTTTCCAAAGTCACATTGTAACAAATGGTGGAGCTAGGATTCAAGGCCTGCCCTAGGCCACCATGCCAATTTCAATATGGAGGGTGGGGGAAGGAAAAGGGAAGAAGGGCCCCAAGGGGTGTGAAATTGACACTTAAGGGAGGCGCTGAAAAGGTGGCACTGGTGTGAAAACAGGTGGCTGAAGAAGAATTACAATCAGAGTTTACAACTGGTGAGAGATACAGTACAGACGAATGATACCCAGAAAGTTAAATGCTTGGTCTCAGCCAGAAATCATTTGGGCCCCTAAATTCTCTACTCTTATAAATTATCTGAGTGGGATCTGCTCTGCATGGCTACAGATGAGCTGGGGAGAGAGGCCTTCTCAGAGAAGCCAAAAGACTAGAAACCGAGGGTGTTGCCCAAGGAGAAATTGTCTCCATTTTTACACGGGGGTGGAGACAACCTCCTATGTGGAAGTAAGATCACTAGAAGAACCAAGGAGCAGACCATCTTCAAAGCACATTAAATATCTGGAATATGTTGTCATTTTTTAGACCAACAGTGTTGAGAAGAAACCATTTAGAAAGATGATAATTTAAATGTAACAGCATGCTTTTTTGGTACATTAAACTGGGAAGGTGCCAGGCCAGTATGTGGATTTAGGCACCTCTCCTGCAGTACTTAGGGTCTTCCCTAAAACCCTAAGAAGAAGTATCTTTCACCATCATAGGATGTTCAGGGACATGCAAAAAGGTTCTAGCCACATTTCCATAAGAAAGGATTTGAACAGTGACAACGATATTCATGTACATCAAATATGTCTGCTGGAGAAGTCCAGGGAAAAACAGATACTTTAGAGAAAAGCACTGTAAATGAAAGGCTGGTGTGATGGGTGAGACTTATCACAAGCCCTGACTACTCAAAGGGAAGGTGCCAGCAGGTACAGTGCAAGGCAATAAACTGACACCCACCCTTTAAAACTCAGTCTCTGGGGGCGCCTGGGTGGCTTGGTCGGTTAAGCATCCGACTTCGGCTCGGGTCATGATCTCACGGTCCGTGAGTTCGAGCCCCGCGTCAGGCTCTGTGCTGACAGCCTGGAGCCTGTTTCAGATTCTGTGTCTCCCTCTTTCTCTGCCCCTCCCCTGTTCATGCTCTCTCTCTGTCTCAAAAATAAATAAATAAATAAATAAATTAATTAATTAATTAAATAAAACAAAACTCAGTCTCTGGATGGCACGTAAGGCCTTGAACCCAACGGAAAGGAATTCAGTAAAGAACATCTGGGTATCTCTGTCTCTTGGGATCCAGGACTCAGAATTTCAGCACAATCCATAGTCTTAGATATCTGCTCTCATTACTAGTGCCATTCAAACCCCAGGGAAACTTCACATTCTGGCCCTGTCTTTGAAAGACACAACAACTGTATCCAAATGCCATGAAGGTTGTATGGTCTATGCCACTGCCAGTTTCAGTGATTGACAATGCTTCAGAGCACAGGGAGGATTCAGGCAGCCCCAGTATTTAAGTAAGGGAAAAACAAATTAAAAAACGTGTCATAATCCTCTCTGATACTATGAAATAATGGATTCTTGCATAATAAAGCATATCATTTCCCACTGCTACTAAGCATCCGTTGTCTTCCTTTTCTTCATGTTCCAAGTTGAGGTTCTGGAGGCACTGGCAAATTAGCACACCACCATTCACAACAGTTGCATGTGGAAGATGAGGGACTTCCTTCCGTATTCAATAGTTCGTGTTACTCTTAAATTATGCATATTTAAGTTTATACTCTTAAGCTATACATAGAGATCCAGACATGACATGCATGAAGCAAAATATCATTTCTTTACGCCCAGCAAGTAGATGGACATTGAACACCAGAAGTAATAATAGTTTTATTTTTATGGTCATATTTAAATGATTTAATTTATATGCAGAAAATTTTAATGCCAGCTCTATTTAAAAGATTCACTGCAATGTATGATAGCCATTAATTCCAATTGGAATTTTATCTAATTTCAGTACATCTTTTTTAATATTTCAGAAAAAAATTGTCCTTTTGAAAATATGAAAAGAGTTTTTTCAGGGTTTACATTTATTTTCATTTATTTTTTAAATGTGTTCAAATCTTTTACATTTTTAGTAAAACTATATTTTATCTTTTTATACTTTAGATCACCGAGGTTCAAAACAAGCTAAAATCATGATAGAAAATATAAAACAAATTCAGAAACATTAAAAGGCTGAAATTTAAAATAGAAGATTTGTTGTAATAAAGAGATATTTGTCAAAATAAAAGGATAAGAGGGACGCCTGGGTGGCTCAAGTCAGTTAAGCATCCGATTCTTGACTTCAGCTCAGGTCATGATCTCATGGTTCATGAGTTTGAGCCCCAAGTCCAGCTCTGCTCAGACAGTAAGGACTCTGCTTGGGATTCTCCATCTCTCTCTCTCTCTCTCTCTCTCTCTCTCTCTGCCCCTCTCCCACTTGTGCTCATGCCACTCTCTCTCTCTCTTTCTCTCAAAATAAATAAATAAAAACTTTAATATAAAATAAAAGGATAAGATACATTTTATATAACATGTTCATTTGATTTATACTCTTAAGTCTTTAGACTTCTATATGTTAGTCTCCATTTTCACTCTTCCTCTGGGCCGCAAAAATGATGGGAGCAGGACTGCTATGCACCCTAAAAAGGAGAGAAACATATAGAAAGACTTTTTTTTTTAATGTGCAGAGTTGTATTTCTAAGACCCTAAGCCTCTCTGCTGTGCAAATTTTGCCAGAAGAACTTGGTAAAATAATGGAAATAGCTGTATCTCTTGGAATCTCTCTCATGAGACAGCTCCCACACACCCGCATGGCCAAGAACGGAGGGAGGGGCTCTAGAAGGAAGGGCCTTTTACTGTTGACCAAAGGGTGAGATGAGCAAGCCCCAGGGGTCAGGAGGCAGAATTCCCGGCCATGGCAACTCCAAGGATAAATGCTCCAGCTCATGAGAGGTCAAGGCCAAGTCTTGCATGCCAAGTAGAGACACAGAGGCCACTCTACTGGACCAGAGAGGCCAGGACAGCTGGATTCCCAGCAACAGCTGGGACTGGCAGCAGGCAGAGCACAAGGACAGCAGCCCCCCAGGCAGTGACTATATTACAAGGGTCCCTCTCCTCCCCTGTCTTCTGGACGATTCCCTGAGCAATACAATAATCATGACACATCAGGGCTTGCCTCTTGAAAGAAATGGCTGTTAATCCATAGCACCAGAGGATTACTACCAGGAAAGTCACCTGGGTCAGGTGACTCCCATAAGCTGGTGAAATCTAGGAAATATTCAGGTTCTATAGACACAGATGAAACTATTTTACATTAAATATTATTAATATATCACAATATCCCAAGGCTGGTCCTCAAGTAATGTAAAACTTAAAAATAAAGACATTATTAAGCAAGATTAATCCATTAAAATTTTTTCCTGAATAAAATAAAATACTATTTTGAGATACATAGTTAAAAATCTGGGCTTTTCAACTTTTTAAAATATGTTTTATTAAGAAATCAAAAAGTCTCAAAAGACAATTTGGTTGGTTAGGTTTTTTAAGACATGACAGATATGTTTTATTCTTTTAGGCTGTAAACGTCACAGGCACTACTTAACCAAAAGGAATAAACACACTTGAGAGAGATGCTGCATGCTCTAAATCAAACACAGCAAAGAAAAAGCAATGGGAAAGGATCCTTCCCCAGAGAACCATAAAATGTGTTATGCCTTGTCGGGGCAGGGGCTGGGGGCGGGGGTGATTCTATTCTTTTGCACCATTCCCTTAAAAATAAACTGGGAACTTCTCTCTCTGCCTGGGATTTTTGCCTCTGGGAGACAATTCCAGTTGAGAACTTGTGTCCAGTCATGAATGAAAGTGTGAGAACTTTCTAGAATAATATGTTCTGTCATTTCCATTTCACAAAGAAGCTTTAACTCCCTCAGCCACATTTAGGTCTGTCCAGTGACACTGGAGGTCCATGAAGGAGGTGGCTTTTCCCAGATGGGTCCACCCTAAGCACATGAAGGGAACTGAAATAGACACAATCAGTGGAATTGTCTGCATGGTTACTATTTCTCCCCTGTTACAAAGGAATATTTTTGTCAGACCATTTAAATAGGCATAATATTTATCACACATGTTAGCTCTCCTAGAACATTTTAAAAGGACTCTTCCAACCTTTTGGAAGACCAAAAGGTCTTCCTGACCTCCTTTAAACAATGATGCCTCTCTACCTAATCCTTAAGAGACAGAAAACAGAGATTCAGAGACATTGCCATATACTCGGGGTAGGCTAATAAATCCCAGTCTGCAAATACAAACAAGCCATCTGTCACCTGTGAGAGCTGGAAGCCAAAGGGACATGAGCTATCACAATCCACTGACGTTGAAGTCCAAACCACAAGGCAGCCTGAGTAAACTGGGGACTCAAGGCCACCCTGGAAGCCACACTTGAAGCCCAGGTGACATTTCCTCCAACAGCGTCAGAAACACATGCTGAAGTCTCCACTGAGTATCCAGTAGGGTTCTGTATTAGGGCTCTCCAGAGAAATGAAACCAACTGCTACACACACACACGCACACACACGCACACACAGAGCGATTCATTTTAAGTCATTGGCTCAAGTGATGGTAGGAACTGGCAGGTCCAGGACGGACTGGGAAGTTCCAGCAGGAGTTGATATTGCAGTCTCGAGGTCACAGACAGACTGCCAGCAGAATTCCTTTCTCTTCCAGGACCTCGGTGCTTTCTCAAAAGCCCTTCAATTAATTGAACGAGGCCCACCCATATCGTGGAGGTTAATCTGCCTTACTCTAAGTGCACTGATCGAAATGTTAATCACATCTAAAAGATATTTTCACAGCCAGTATTTAGACTCGTGTTTGGCCAAACAACTGGGCCCCATGTAGGCAGGTTGACACACAAAATTAACCTCCACAGGTTCCAGCAAGCCTGGGCTCCCCGCCAAGATGCTCCAAGCTCTGCAACCCATTTGCCAGGTCACTTAGCAAGGGAGCTAATCCATCCTGCACAAGGACAAAGTCACCCCCCACGCCCCCTGGCACCATCCCAAACACAGGCAAGGATCCCAGAGCCCCAGACAGTGCTCAGCCACCTCAAATCCCAAGGGCAGGTTTCTCCTCCTCAGAGCACAACACCCTGTCTGAACATGGAAAATGGGGTTCTTCTATCCCGTACCCATGCACGGACCCCAACAGGAGACTCTCCCTTCACAACTGCTTTGAACAAGAGTTGAACTGAACAATCAATGCAGTCACACAATCTACCCATCACTTTTAGTCTCTCAAACGTCCAAACAAGACAGTCTTAAATATTTATAAAGCACTCAGATCCCTGGATTGCTTAAAAACTGAGCACTTTCAGCATCCCAACACTTACACATACTAGCAAATATGTTCACTTACTCTCTAAGCCTACTCTAAGTTTTAGAAGTCAAGCCTTTCCCTACTGTTTTTGATAACAGAAATGACAGCAGAGTGAAAACACTGATAGAAGAAGATCCATCTCAGGCTTAGAAGCCACCGTGTGAAACGGGTCCAGGCAGCCACAGGGCTCATCAGGAGGCAGAGAACAAAAAACAAAACAAGAGGGAAAGCACAGAGCTCTCATCGCCTTAGAGCCGCAATCACTTTCACACACACAGGCTTCATGAAGAGTTCTGGAGGCTAAGGGAGAGGAATGTTGGTCAGCAGAGTGAAAAAAAATATGAACAGCATCACCACAAAGGATTACATTTTCCAAATTCTTAGTCATTCTCCAGCAAGACAACTGCAAGCCACTGTAGCATCATAATATGAGTTACTGCAGATCCTGGTAGCACGAGAGAAATTAAATTAGTCCCTCCATTCTTAGCACAATATATTATTCACAGGGTAATGGACAGTTGCATCACCCAAGGAGCCTTTAATTTAAACAGGGAAGTGGCCATCATTTCTGCTTCTTGCTGTCTCTCCCCTAAGAGGGAAGCTGAACAGCAGGAACAGCTAATGTTGTGTACCTTGTTATCATCATCGGTAACTAACGTCTACCAAGCATTAAGGGGACGCTAAGTGCCTAGGAGAGACTAACGCGGCCAAGAGGGCCCTCGGCCTAATTTTGGCCCCAAAACATCAGCAAAGACCAACCACCAAAATCCATAGCAAAAGGATACAGCAGACTTGCCTCATCAAACCGAAAACTGCCTGATTACACAACAGGAAAAAGAAGTGGCCAGAAAAGAACTTGAAAGAGGAAAGCTGATTTTTAGAAATGTGTCATTTCTTTCCTTTACCCATTGGCCTCTGCTGTAGGACGTTTTTAACAAAGGGATAATTATTTACAAAAATGGCCCAAGGCATGCTAGCGAAAAGACCTGAAAATTATTAAAGATTCCTTGCGGGACAGAGGAGGTTTTGATTTCTGAAGAAGGAAAAAGTTCTTCATCTTTCAAGTTGTAGTTAGAGTCCCTCGTAAAACCGAAAACTTCTAATAACCCTGTTGCCACATCTTGAATTTGACAAACAAAGGAAATTTCCTTAAAACAAACGGGAAATCCACATTCCTGTTTTATAGTGGATCATTTTGGCCTGAGTCAAATCCCTTTTATACTAACCATGTGACTTTAAACAACTCACTTAACTTTTGTGTCTCAGTTTCCTCATTTGTAACATGGAGATAACAATGAAACCAGACTCGAAGTGTTACTGGGAGGGTTGCATGAAATCACACAACCGCCTAGCCCAGAACCTGGCACCTAGTAGGTACTCAGTGAATGTTAACCATAATTGTATCGGAAAAGAGCGCTTTGCAAGCTGTCAGGTACGACACAAACGCGGGTTACCTTCCATGGCATGAACGGTCACAGAATCAGCTTGTAACTACTTCCAAATTACATGTTTCCCTTCTGTAAACAGACCCACGGGACAAAATGTGTCCCATCGTGGTGAGTTTCCTGTCTGGCCAGAGGAGGCTGAAGTAACAAGGGGGCAAGGGGGCGCCCTCCAAAGCCGGGGAGGGAAGTGAGGCAAGAGTGCAGCTTCCAAACTCCCTGCATCGTTGTAACTGAGTTGAAGGCCCGTAACCCCTGGAAAGTGATTCTGTCCTGGCTGAATGACATTGCTGGTACAGCTGTAAGTTTCATCTTGCACTGGTTATTAACCCTTAAAGTTTTCAGCCAGTCAACTGACAGAGAGGATAACTTGCTGGTAGCATTAGGTACTTGGGAGCCTACCATGGAACAGCAAGAATGATGGACTCAACGTTCAGCCATCTTTCCCCTTTCTCCCCTCAATACACACACTCTGCTCAAGGCTGTCAGTCCTATACACAGGGAGGCAGCCTGCTGTGATAGTGAAGGGAAGGCCCATGGCCAGACTACATGGATTCAAATGCTGTGTGACTTTGAGAAAGTTACCTCACTTCTCTGAACCACGGGTATAAGCAAATCATGGAAACGCTCATACCAGAGGGTTGTTGTGACGATTAGATGTGATAATATATTTTTTAAAATGTAGGTGATCAATAAACATTGGCTATTAGAATCACCATCATCTTCATCATCATCTGCAGGGTTATTACACACGTTCCTCCTTCCTGTCAGGGCATCCACCCGCAAGTCTGACAGCCCAGCATCCTCTCTGCAAAACTACCAAACCTTCCGTGGCAACCAGTAACACTAAGTAAGGAGAGAATAGGAGGCCAGGTGCAAACGGGTCACAAATGCACTACACCAGAGGCCTGGATTAGGACAGGTCACATGCATGCAAAAGGCCTAGCACTTGGGCATCCAGGGGGAATGAAATACCATAGCCTTCGAGGCAGTAAGGTTTAACACACAGCACAAGAGAACATTCCTTGGGAATGACTAATCTGAGCCTGTTTCACAGATGAGCAAAGTAGGGTGCAGAGGTAAAGGACCTGCCCAATGGGTTTGCATCAGAGACAGGAACCCAAGCCTCCCGAGGTCTGTCTAGTCCAGGGCTCTTCCATCACTCCCCACCAGCTTACTGACAAGTTGTACAAACTCTGATCCAGGTTTAGGCAGCCGAGAAAGGCAGGTTCAGTGCTGAGCCTCACCCCCTGGGGACTCTCGAAGCTATATCTACCAGTAAGCTGACTTTCTTCCCCTCCCTCCCTGTTTCAGGTCAGTTCCGCTTTCCCTCCGAGGTCCCAGACAGCCCTGCAACAAGATGCAGCTGGAACACAGCTTTTGCAATAAAACGCGGGGCCGTGGTCAAAACCTACTCCCACCCGTCTCTTCTCGTCCTTACTCACCCACGGTTCCTCTCCACTCTGGCCCTCACATTGGGGCCTTTTGACCACAAGCCCTACAGACTCTCCCAGGGAGCCCTTATTTCCCTGCTTCTGTCCCCTTCTGCCCCATCATCTTTGTTCTCACCTTCTGCACGAATGCCTTTCTAACCCCCACCCCAGGCTCGCCACTTGGGTATCCCTCCCTTTTCCGGTAAATCTCAATAAAAGCATCCTGAGCTCAGCCTCCTTCTGAATCACTTCCACCCACTGCCCAGATGGGATTCAAGTACCTCCCTTGCTGGTTCCCAAATGTGTATTTCCAGCCCTGCTTTTTTGCACTCGCCACGCTTTTCACATTTCTGCTTGCACAGTACCTACAGCTCTTCGAGGGCAGTGACCATCTGCTGTCACATCCCTGGGACATAGCACGGTGCCTGGATTCTCAATAAATATTTGTTTGAGTGAATATAACACAAGTAAAAATATCTCGACTCTTTCATTTAGCTAAAACGGCCATTGTTTGCATGTTAGTGACTTAAACCCCTTTCACGTTCCTTCACTGATGAAATATGCAACTGTTCTTTTTCCTGTTCGCCTGACTATGATTTCCATACCTCCCTTCATGAGGCATGGTCTCTTCTCCCTTTTTCTCTCCTCCAAAATCCATGATTTCAAAATTAACCTCTCAGCTCAAAGAATAAAGAGAGACACAAGGTCACAAGTGTTGCAGGATGTGGAATCTTTGACTACACGGGAAGTACAGCCCTTGCGACGACAGATACACGGCAGTAATGGTAGAAGGATCTCACTGCATACAGCGTCCGCGCTGTGGCTGAACAAAGGTGCTCTTGAAAGCCCCACGGCCACACTCAGGATCACCCACCCTAACAGGCACTCCCAAGAAGCATGCAAGTCTCCTCTGGGGCATCCTTCCTGGCTCTCCTTCCCACTTTCCCCTTTTTCCTCAAACGTCCAGCCCCACCTACCCACTCTCACCCTCAGCTGCTTGTGGCCTTGCCTACTCTTCCACTGGAAAGACAGGGTCTACCGCAAGAGAACTCCTGCGAGCTCGCACCTCCGCACGCTGCCCCGCGCATCTACGTCTGTACCCTCGAACCCTCCTTGTCTTCTGAGAAAGGCCGGGCTTCCACCTGCGCACTAGATCCCAGGCTTTCCTGCCTCTTCTCGGACATTTCTTGAGCTATTCTTTCCTCTCTCGTGCAGCATCCATTTTTCCTTCTTAAGCTAGATGCCTCCATCAGACACGACATACCCTTTCCTTCCCATCTTAAAAAAGGAAAAATTAAAAAAACCCAGAACTCTCCCTAGTTACTTCCACATTTTCTCCTTCCCTTTCTAGCAAAGTTTCCCCAGAAGTTTTCACGAGCGGTGAACTTAACCCTTTGCGTCGTGACTTGAATCTATGCCACTCATACTTTTACCCTCAAAGCTCCATCAAGGTCCCCGATGCCTGCCACATTGCTAAAACTATGGTTTTGTCTTTGTCGCATTGACATTTCAGCAGCTTTTGTGACAGGCTTTAACTATCTTTTTTTAACTCCTCTTCACTGGCTCTTCTCCAGTTTTTCTCCTACTTGTCCGGACAGTATCCATCCTGATCTTCCTTCCTGGTTGCCCTTCATCTCCCAAATCTCTAAATGTTGGAGTATCCCAAGCTCGGCCCTAAATTCTCCATACTCACTCCCTTGGTAATCTCATCTGGATTTGTATTTCGAAATACCATTTCTGTGCTAATGATTTCCAAAGATGTCAAATAGGCATCTTAAATTTATCATGACTAAAACTAAACTCTTGATACATAACCCCAAATTAGCCCCTTTACGGTTAATTGCGACTGAATTCTTCAGTTGCTGAGGCCAAAACTCTTGGAGTAATCTTTAGATCCTTTTTCCATTTACCCTACATCAGCTTGGTCAGCAAACTCTGTTGACTCTGCTTATTTTTTGCCTTCATCAGCATCTTCTATTATTATTAAAGGGCTCTACGCCTCACACAACTTCGGAAATTGAAAAGGAACCACGAATGCTATCAAGAATGCCAAAGAATGCAGAAGACTCCACGAAAGAACCACAACTCTGCCTGACCCTCAGAACCCTCTTCATTCCCTGCCTCCCCTGATGGTTCTCCCCACATCTGCTAATAATATTGCTTAACTTTTTGTTTTGAAGAAATTATGCATTCACAGGAAGTTGCAAAGATAGTACAGAGATCCCGCGTGCCCTTCACCCAGTTTGCGTTGAGGTTGCATCTTACGGATGACTATAGCACAACATCAAAACCAGGAAATCAACGTTGGGGTACATGTACCATGCCAGTTAGTAAAAAATGTGGGTTTCTGTAAGCACCACTGCAAGCGAGATACAGAGCTAGTCTATTGTCACAAAGGACTTCCCCATGCCACCACTTTATAATCACATCCACCTCCCCTCATGCCTCCCCCCTGCAGAGTACTAATCTGTTTTCCATCCCTTTAATTGTGTCATTCTGATAAAGTCGTGTAAATGGAGCCACACAACATGTGATCCTTTGAGACTGGCTGTTTTTCACTCAGCATTACCCATGAAGTCCTTAGAAGTTATTGTATGTATCAGGGCACCTGGGTGGCTCAGTCAGTTGAGCGTCCGACTTCTGCTCAGGTCATGATCTCATGGTTCATGGGTTCAAGCCCTGCATTGGGCTCTGTGCTGACAACTCAGAGCCTGAAGCCTGCTTCAGATTCTGTGTCTCCCTCTCTTTCTGCCCCTCCCCTGCTTGCTCTCTGTCTGTCTCTCTCTCTCTCTCTCCCTGTCAAAAGTAAATAAACATTAAAAGAGTTTAATAAATTATTGTATGTATCACTAATTTCTTCCTTTTTAATTGCTGAATAGTATTCTATGGTATGGATGTCCCACAGTTGTTTAACCATGTACTTATTGAAGGACATTTTGGTTGCTTCTGGTTTTTCACTATTACATAGGAAAATGCTATGAATAACCCTGTATAGGTTTTTGTGTAAACATAAGTATTCATTTCTCCGAGATAACTGCCCAGGAGTGCAATTGCTAGGCTGCATGATAAGTGTATATTTAGGGTTTTGTGTTTGTTTGTTGTTGGGGGGGGGTTGTTTTTGTTTTTGTTTTTGTTTTTTAGAAACCGCCAAACCACTTTTCAGAGCGACTGTATGTACCATTTTCACATTCTGGGATATTTCCAGAATCCAACCACTTCTCACCACCAGGCCAGAATCCCGATCCAAGTCATAGTCCTCCCTCCCCGGATCATGTTAGGAGTGCCCTAACTGTCCTCTCTACTTTGACCTGTGTTGTCTCCCTACCCCTTCTGTCTATTTTCACTCAGCTGCATGAGTGATCCCAGGAAGGTGAAAATCAGGCTCTGTACTCCTCTGTCTGAGACCAAGCACTAGCTTCCCATGCCACCCTGAGTAAAGTCAAATTCCTTACCATGATATCCTTTGGTCTTCCCTGTTCTCTGACTCTATTCCCCCGTCACTCCCCATCACTCACTCCCCTGCAGCTATGACAATGGCCTTCCTGCTCTGCCTACATGTGCCACACACTCTCTTGTCAGCACAGAGCCCAATCCGCTGTTTCCTTTTCCTGAAAGGCTTTTCCACACAGCTCATTCCCAAACTCCTCCAAGTCTTTGTTCAAGCACCCCTCTCAGTTATGCTTTCCTAGCCATTCTACCTCCCTACCAGTCTTCTGTGCATTATCACCGCATACGTAACTGACCTTGGCTATTCTCTCTCACCCTTCCCTAGAATGCAAGCACTTTGAAGGCAAGGATTTGACACTGCTGAATTCCCAGTGTCCGAAATGATTCCTGGCACATAATAGATGCTCAATAAATATGTTGTAAGTGGATAGATAGATGAGTAAACAATCACTGACTAGAAAAATATGATTGCCAGCATTTCATGTTTGTTCTCAATGTCCCTGTGTACAATGCCATTCAGAGCACATTGAAATGGAGGTGAAAACTGGGGCATCTGGGTGACTCAGTCAGTTGAGCACCGACTCTTGGTTTTGGCTCCAGTCATGATCTCTTGGTTCATGAGTTTAATCCTTGCATGGGGCTCTGAGCTGGTGATGCAGAGCTTGCTTGGGATTCTCTCTCTCTCCCTCTCTCTCTGCCCCTCCCCTTTTTCCTCCCTCCCTCTCTCTCTCTCTATCTCAAAATAAATAAATAAACTTTAAAAAAAATTTTAAAAAATGCACCAAGAGCATTTACAGATATTTCCAGAAAATAGTAACAAATACATATTGGTAAATGGATACATCAACAGTGCCTGGGGATACCTGGCTAGATTCCTTGCATTTCTGCATCTCTAGAACAAAACTCTGGAATAAAACTCTGAAGTGTCACATCAGAACACACAGCTCAGGAAGCCGCAAACCCATTCCCTGATAACCTAGAGAACAAGGCACATACAATTCACTTCCACCCTTTGGTTGTCAATCCAAACCCAAGGACAGAATCTTTCATTCCTATGATGATTGTTTCTCAAAGCCTAAAAGAATGAAATGTCACCTCATTACCCACTGTATTACACTTTGAACTAACATTATGCTTAGTAAGAGAGAATTTAACCAAAACAACAGGCAAAGAGTTCGCAGCAGGTGTAAGAAAGTTCAAAGCCAATAAGGAGAGCTTGTTAATAGGCTGACAGGTACCATTAAAAGGCATGGATGTGCTAGAAAATAATCTAAATAGGCTAATTTATACATTGCTTACTGATGTCAATTGTTATTTTTTTTTTGAGTGCTTGCTATGGAAATAGCCATATTATTATGTGCCGAGGTCATATTAATTCAACCAATCCCCCTGGATACTATGAGGAGGTAGACACTGTAATGGGTACCAGATTACAGAGAGCTCTAGCAACATGTCCAAAGACACACTGCCAACGAATGAGGCCCCGAGCCTCCCAAGCCCCGGCAGCCTGGCTCTGGATTGTGTTCTGCACTTTGGCTTTTCATCTTGTGTTAACATCTGAGCTAAAATATGTTACCCTCAGCATCTTGTTAAAAATTTAAGACCACCCAAGAGGTAAAGGAAGAGAGAACTTAAGAGCTGAAGTAAGTAACCTACCAAGTGGTAAAGAGGGTTTCCAACTCAGGGGCCTGACCCTTTTTTTTTTTTTAACGTTTATTTATTTTTGAGAGAGACAGAGACAGAGAGCGAGCAGGGGAGGCGCAGGAGAGAGAGGGGAACACAGAATCTGAGGCAGGCTCCAGGCTCTGAGCCATCAGCACAGAGCCTGATGCGGGCTCAAGCTCACAACTGCGAGATCATGACCTGAGCCGAAGTCAGACACTTAACCAACCCAGGGGCCTGACTCTTAAAGCCCATTTACTGGCCTCTTCTGGCCTCTCCTTCTACCTTTCTTACACCATCCCCGGGGAGGGGAGGGTGCTATCCACCGGCTGCCCACCCTCACTGCCTTCTCCCCACCCTGCAAGGCCCCCCCACCCACTACCTAGCTTCCTTTTCCTCCTTCCTTCAAAACACCTTTCCTTCAGTCATGTAGGAAAAGAAACAGATTCATCTATTGAGACTTTCCCTTCAACACAGGCTATTACTTACCTCAAATGAAGTTTTTATCTGTCAGTCTTCAGATGCCAAGATACGAATCTCAGAGAGCATCACGGAAATATTTTTGACTGGGGTAGGGGTGAGAGGTCTCTTTCTGGGAGACCACAAATCACATCCTCTGAACACTTGTCTTTGTCTACATGCAAAGCTGGCAAAACCATAGTAGGCCACACCGCCTGTGTGATCTCTGACAAGTCCTGTCATCTCTCTGTACCTCAGTTTCCTACACAAAAAGAAGATAAAAACAGAGCTGTGTCGTGGGGGTGTGGGAAGCTTCACTGACCTGCATACAGATAATACTGCTCAGAAAGTTCTTGGCACAAAATGAGCGCTATGTAAGTGTTTGTTATCATTACCACTCTTATTAAATGCCCTGTGCACTGTCCTGGTGTGGAGTAAGAAGGCTTTCTCCCCTCCTCCGTTCCCAAACTCCTCTCGTCTAAAAAACACTTCCTGCCACTGGTTTGCAAGAAAGCTTGTTTTCTGCCTCTTGGAGTGGAGAATTGGGTTGACTTAATATTCCTTGCTATTCATATGGTGTGTTTCTTCCTTTAAAGCCCTCTTTGCCACCAACACTACTTTGCATGAGACTACACAAAGAAAGATTCTTGAAAAGGAAGGTTTTGAAAGAAATGTTTTGGGCCTCGTTTTCAGGAATGGCCAAGCTGGTTGAAGTCTGCTTATTGTGAGAAATGTGACACAACCTACCACAAAACAAGAATTTCCACAGTACATGGAAATGTACTTGGTTCAAATGCAAAAAAAAAAAAAAAAAAAGGTTATTTTAGATTTATCAGCACTTGAGAGTAAATTTGCATTATTCTGAATGCTTTGCATGCTGCTCCTTAGGCTTCTTTTAAAAGAAATTTAAGAGAAGGAAAAGAAAAAAGAACAGTGCAATAAAAAAAAAGGGGGGGGGCCCTCCTTTGCTTATATAACACCCGCTATGGAGACTTAGCGAAAATCAACTGCTAAGCAATGTTATCCCATCTCACTGCACAATCCACTGATAATCTTCACCTCACTTGATGGAAACTTCTATGCTTCCTCCTACTTTTTCATGGGACTGTTCATCTTCCTCATTCAGAATCTATTTCTCAAACCATGAATTTTAAATTATTCTCATTTAACTCTTGCCTCACTCTGTACTCCGAGAAAAGCTCTGAGACTTACAGACAAGAAACACATCCCGTTCTCTATTCCCTTCCTGAATATACGCTTCCATAAGTCACTGCAGTAACTCCCACACTATAATATGCGTAGCAACTTCGCGTGAAAGGGTTTGCTCAGGAAATTATGAAAGGAGCCAGATAAAAGGTTAAATATCTGCATGGTTGGGGATGAAGAGGTTTTCCTAAACAAGGTATCCTACGACACTCTGCTTCCTGTGAGCTTGAGGACAAGAACTCCTGCTCTCCGAGCAGAGGGATCAGTACCTGGCCAACAGTGACTCCCTTCAACTTGCACCAGTATGATTAAAAGATCAGCTTTTGTGCCTCCACACCTTTCTGCTCCCTTGTCTGGCCTGTACTTGACATCAAGACACTAGACTAAGTACTGTTGGAGCCCTGTGATTCTGCCCCACAAGTAAGACATGCTTAGCTGATGGCCCCATCTCAAATGATAAGTCAGTGCGCTCTGATTGGAGCCACCACCTCCTCCTTGGCAATGGCGCTCCCACATACCCTTGGTTGTTCCTTCGGTCTGCTTCAGTAGACTGCCCTCCTTCAGCCAACAAAGCACCAATTGCTTTGACATCTTGTTATCACACATCCTGTTCACAAGCACAGATAAGAGGACCTGGGTCCAAATAAGCAGAGTGCTGTTGCATTCTCTTCATTAGATTGAGTGATTAAGTTACCTAATTAGGTGTCCTTAAGTCCATGGTGGCCAGAGCTACACAGTTGAGCAGGATTTGTGCTGCTGGTTGAATCCAGAGAAAACTTATGCTAATTTTGAGTTTTGCATTTGTTTTATCCCTGTAGTTCTCCTTGGTTCCAAGAGTTCTCTTTGAAGTCAGCACACTGGTGTTGATCATTAGTGCACCGTTTTAATAACATCGGAGTCATTAACCCGCCTATTTGTCAATTAATGTCACTCAGTTCCATGGCACAGACTGCACTAGGTCTAGTCAATTGTCTCAGAAATAACTATAGGTTACCAAAAAGACCAACTTAAGAAAAAGTGGCTAGATCAGCATAAATCCACCATCCCAAGAGATAAAACAGTTCAAAGACACCATCTTCCCAAAAAAGGGGGGGAGGGTCATTTTTCTTGTGTAAGCAGTTGCACTGCATATAGGAGTGTTCCTTCAGGGGCGCCTGGGTGGCCCAGTCGGTTAGGCGGCCGACTTCAGCTCAGGTCACGATCTCGCGGTCCGTGAGTTCGAGCCCCGCGTCAGGCTCTGGGCTGATGGCTCGGAGCCTGGAGCCTGTTTTGGATTCTGTGTCTCCCTCTCTCTCTGCCCCTCCCCCGTTCATGCTCTGTCTCTCTCTGTCTCAAAAATAAATAAAACGTTAAAAAAAAAATTAAAAAAAGAAGTGTTCCTTCAGAGTGCCACTCACTCAGTATTTATAGGAAGCCATAGACCAGCACCTGTACTAACACCTAGTAGGTGTAATTAAATACTACAGTGTCAAAAGTTCAGAGTCTAATGGTCACACAAGTACTGACATCACTATAACCAAAGCAGCTGTGGATTTTCTCTATGGTCTTGAAGCATAAAATGCAATGAAACTGGCTGTGCCCCCAGAGTAATTGTGACAAAGGTTAGCATACCATCAGAATTTATTATATTAATAAACTAGGTATAAAGGCTCTTCACCAATATAGATCATATTTGACATGAAAATATAGAGCCTGAAGTTGATAGTCCTCATATAAAAATGGCCATAAGGGTGGATATGCTGGCCCAAGTGCATGGCCCATCCTGTCCCAGAGGCAGATATATCCATATCGTGAAGATGAATTAATCAAGGTCCCTTTGCCAAACGCCATGGATTACTCAAATCCTGCCACCCAATTCCCTGGTTCTAAGAACCTTTGTACCTTGCCGATAGTTGTGAGATTCACTTGCTGCTGATACCGGCACTCATTTATTAACTGAATTCAATAAATAGGCCTTAACTATCTAGTTCAAACTTAGGAAACTTAAATTTTAGACAGCCATTGGTCAAAGAATTATATAAACACATATGAAATCCCACTTGTGATAAATGCTATGAATGGAAGGTATATAGTCCTAAAAGAGCAGAAAATAATCTGAAAATAACAGTATCGTTATTACAGTCATCAGGTAGAAATCAATCTAACATTTAAGTTTCAGAATCCTTGTGGGGATTATATTTGATATATACAAAAACATATTTTTAACCTCCACATACCTAGATAAAACTAAGGATCATTTTACTATCAGCTAAGCTAGGTCGCAGAATAAGTAATAAATGAAATCTTGGTAACTAAATACATCAAAGATTCTCACTAAAGGCAAAAGCACCAGCAGGTGTGGCAGCCCTCCAGTGCAGCTCCCTCCAAGCAGTGATTCATCTTAGAATCCAGAGCATCTCAAGGTGTGGCTTCTAGATCACTATGGCAACAAAGGCCCATAAGGGTGAGGGACTTCAGAGTCTTGCATTGGCTCTCCTATGCTCCACCATAAGGGCGCTAACAAATGTGGGGCGACGTGGATGTTCAGTAAATACTTCTGCCACGAGAGGGAGAAGCATGGCTCTTGAATGTGCGATCTAACTTTTTTGAGACCATTTCCCACTGATCAAGTGGAAAGGGTCGTTCGAGCTATCTCAAAAAGTTAAGAGGATTCATGTGAAGCCCTTATTTGCTGCAAGGAGCCATAGAAAAGGCTGTGACTGCTATTTTTACCACAACCACCAATGATACCAACACCAAAGAGAAGAATAAAAATTGAATTGAAGCGTGATAGCCTGGACTAGTTTCTGCCAATGGAACAGGCCAGCCATTCTGGCTGGGCACCTAGGAACGCGCAGCACCCTAGCAACCGTGTCCCTTGGGGACACAGTAGGGTAGCTAGAAACAGCACCCGAAGCAAACAGGTACAGACCCTGGCTCTTCCCTAACCTCTTGGAAAGCACAATTTCACTTCTAGGTCCCTGCACATTTACTTAGTGAGCTAGTCTAAAATTGCCTAACTGGGCCAACAGACCCAGTTCCAAAAAAAGCTAAATATACCTAGTTACCTAAGTATTTTCTGATTCTAAATAATATTATCCTGGGTCAGAGATGAGCTATATTACTTGTTTAACTGCCATTATTGGTCCCTGTTTGACCATCATGGAACCAATGGCCCTGATCTCAATTACAGACCCTTCTTTACCCAACCGAAAACCAAGAAACCCATAAAGAAGCAATTCCTGGTTCTCGTTATGGCTCCCAATTGTCTTTGGTAAGATGGAAACTCAGGTGGTGTTTATCTATTTGAGAAATACTGTATTTACTTGTACTCTCCTAAGGATTGATCCTCAGCACCAATATGTCTGCTTAATATGCTTCGCTTATTGCTTTGGTGATGGATACAACCATTAGGTGCACAGCATGACAAATGTATATTTGGGTTTGTGGAAATGATGTCAGGCTTTTTATCATGAATTTTAGTTGTCTGTCTGCATGTGCAGCTATTCACGGCCGGAGCACAGAAGCAGAAGAAGCAGCGTGCGAGAATGTGAAAGGCAATACCGAAATAAGAAAAAGAACGTTCCTAGAAAAAACAAGTAGGAGTGCAAGAGAATGAAATGAAAGTCATTGATTAGAAGAAAAAGTCTCAGAGATTCCAAAGATCAAAGGTTTAAAAAACCCAAAGGCTTGGAAGATTAATCTAAGTACTACCAAACTGGGAAAAACAATCTACAAGACCAATTGAAAACCAGACGGCTGTCCCAGAAAATAGAGTAAAATTGAGAATGCTGAGAAGCTAGAAATGATATAAACAACAGTGGATTTATTTATTTTAAAAAGGTTTATAGCCACAATGTATATCATTATTAAAAAGCACTACGATGACCCAAAGCAAATTAAAAAATAAAAACAAAAAACAGAAACACTACATGCCCGTTGTCTATTAAGAGAAGTTTTAAAACTTTGTAGGCTTTCCTACAAAAAAAAAAAAAGCTTGAGAAATCACACAAATAAAAGAGATTCACTATGTGGCCTTTTTACTGTTATTGGTAGAGATTCCTTCTTAACTAGAATAGGTTATCTGGCTGTTTTTAGCTTATTTTATGAAAACTGTCTATTAATATTATGTCATATTGTGAAAATAAATAGGCTGAGGTGTTTCAAAATGTGCTTGTGCATGAGTGTTTTTGTATATATGTATGGGGGGAGGTGTGAGCAGTGTATGTGACTGCTTGTATGTGCACAGTGTGTTTATGCACATCTGTGTAACTGGAGAGTGTGCAGGTATGCGGTTGTGCATGAGTGTGTGCGTATGCTGTGGTGTGTGTGTGAATATGCGAGTATATGTGACTGCATGCATGTGTGCCTGTGGGGTGTGTGATTGTGAATATGTGCAAGTCGATGCAAGTATGTATGAGCGTATGTGTGAGTATGTCTGAAAGTGGGTATGTAATGATGTGTGAAAGAGTGTACGAGTGTAAATGTGAGCGTGGTGTGAATATTTGTGTGCACACGGGCACATGGAAGCATATGTAGAAGGCTGTTGCTAACGGCAGAACACTTCTAATAAGCAGAAGGAGTGAGGCCTTTCCATGGCCTAGAAGGAGACCAAGTATACAGATATCTAATGGGTAAATAGCATAGCAACTTGTTTCTTATGAGATCACTCAGACCAGAACCACATTCACCAAGAAAGTCATTTCCTAAATAGTCCCCTAGAGGCTGAGGCCTGCCTTCCCATCTGTCCACTCACTGCTCTTTTAATCCTTTATTGCCAAGAAGGCAAAAAGATCTCCAGGAGTAGCCCTTATGAGCTCCCAGCCAGGTCTTTCTCATTTCCAGGCAGCTGGCCGCCTCTCCCTGTTCACTCAGGCCCAAGACTTCTTCCAAGCCCTGATTAAAAACACTTTCATCCAAGAAACCTTCCCTACCCAACCTCCTCCCACACTGATCTCTCCCTCAGCTCTTAAGAATAACGTTCACATCTTGAATGACATATCGAACTGAATTAACCGTACAAAGAGATGAAATCACATGGCTACCTACACCGGCTGATTTTAATAATTGTAACAGTTAAGTTTTATTGAGAACTTACTATGTGCCAGGCACTCTACTAAATAAACCTTTTATATACATCTCAATTAATTGTAACAACATTCCTTTGACATAGCGACTGTATGGCTTTCATTTTAAAGATAGGAGAGTGAAATCCAGACAGTTTAAGTAAGTTGTCTGAGGTCTGTCTCTCTCTCTCTCTCCGTGTGTGTGTGTGTGTGTGTGTGTGTGTGTGTGTTCTCTGTGGTTCATATTGAGTAAATTCTATTGCTCTGTCCTCAAATTCATTGATTTTAGCCTGTCTTCTCTACTCTACTATTGAGCCCATCCAATGAGTTTTTACTTTGATTATTATATTTTTCAGTTCTATAATCTCCATTTGGTTCTTTTTTTATAACTTCTATTTTTTTTTTTGCTCCGATTTTCTGACTTTCCATTTGTTTCAAGAGAATTCATAATTCCTTGTGAAACATTTTTATGAGGCTGCTTTAAGTTGTGAGATCATTTCAAAATCTGATTCATCTCAGTGTTGGCATCTGTTGATTATCTTTTCCCATTCATGTTTTGATTTTTCTGGTTCTTGGTATGGCAAGTGACTCTCTATAGTGTGCTGGGCATTTGGGATATTATACTGTGAGACTCTGTATCCAATTTTACCTTCCGTTCTTAACGGGCAGGCCCTCCAGGTAAGGTGTCACGCAAGATGGGATGGGTGTGTATGTTCAGATGCCCTCTGAGCCCTGCCAACACCACCTTAGCAAGAGTAGGGCACTGACTCACGCAGGCTCCTTGCAGGTGGGGTGTTCCTCTGCAGCTCTCCTTCTGCCTCATTGACACCTTCTTGGTGAAAGCGGGGCGCTAACTCCTACACTCTGGACTCTGCTGCCCACAGGGGAACAGAGGAGGGGTCAGGGCAAGTGCCAACTAGCCCTGCCTCCCCCCATCTGATTCTGTCTTGTTGCTACTAGATGGAATGGAGGCTCAGCTCCCCGCTCAGCCCAGTGACCCCGGGGAAAGCAAAATGCTCACTAGCCCCAACACGGGTGAAGAGGAAGTCTCAGGTCAGCACTGGGTCCTACTGACACCACCCTGACAGATTTGCACTGACTGGTTTCCACTAGGCAGGGCACGGAAGATCAGCTGGCCACTTGGTCCTGCCAACACCACCCAGTGGGAGGATGAATCAAAGCACTGCCTGCTTCCGCCACGCACAGGACAGAAGGTTATCTTCCCGCTCAGCCCTGCTGATACCTCCCTATGGGGTGACCAGGGCATGCTGCCTGCTCCCACTCAGCAAAGGGGTGGAAGATAGAGGGGTCATTTTCCACTGGTATTTGACATTTGGCTAGAGTAGGCTAAATGTTTTCAAAATGCTTCCTGGCCCTTTGCCTAAGGGGAGCAGGCTCTTTTTGGAACTTTTCGTGGCTGTGCCTATGGGTGGTTCTGGTTTAGAAGCTTCTGAAGTGCCTGTACAAAATATAAGATGGCAAGAAAGTGTCCTAGGAACTCACCACGTGTCATTCCTCAAGTCCTGTGGTCCCGGGCAGCCCTTCTTCTCTTACATTTCGGACACTTCCTATGCTTGTTTATTGTATTGTGTCTGGAGATGTTTTGTTTTAATGGTGGGAGGGAGGGTAGAAAGCTTGTAGCAATGAGGTTACTCCCTCTTGGTGGGACTAGAACTACTCAAGGTATTGTAAACTCACAAATGGTGAGCCCAGAATTTGAACCATATTCCCAAGGAGAAGCTGGTATTCAACCACTGGCTAAGTTCACTTCAACTCTGACTTCCCCCAGGATCTCCCTTTGTTTCTGGAATGGACAGTCCCGACATCCCTGGAACCACATTTCTTGGCCTCAGAATTCACATTTATTAATTAAAAAAGGAAAGTGCAAGGTTATGTACATTTTAACACATTCTCTCAGGTTTGTCAAAATGGAAAGAGGACTAAACCCTCTCTTTATCTCCTTGCAGGGACTTCATATTCTCAGACTTCACAGGACAGACTATCTCCTTAATATCTGACTTTCAGAGAACAAATCGTTGAAACACATAGCAGGCCACTCAATGCTTTGACTATTTTTACTTTGAGCCTGCACATTTATATAGCATACGTCCTTATTTGTAAACTATGGATTTCATGAAGCAATGCGAATTCTGAGCACATTCTAAATACCTAAAATAAATGAGTTAATTATTGGCTCTGTGACCAACACAAGGATTTTGCATCACTACCAACCTGGTTTTCACAGATAACATTGTGGCTGGTGTCCCAAGCCACGCCGTGGCCATAAAGAAATGCTCCCGCTTACTTTGCACTGAATCTACAAAGCACACATATTTTTGCCGGCCTAGCATTGAAGCCTTTCCTCCCGTGTCAGAGTTATGAATTCTGTAGTACCGACGGCATTCCACCACACCAAATAAACAGTTAGTTGTGGTAGATGATTAGCAAGGGAATATTGCAGGTCCCATAGAAAAACTAGAAAAATAAAAAAGTCAAAAACCAGTCTCTTGGACACTTCTGTGGGTTCTCCCTGTGGACCAATTAACCAACACATTCAGATGTTGGCAGTCCTTATTTCCAGAACCGCTAGCCCAATTACTGGGCTCCAAACGGTTACATTTTATGGCTGAAATGATTTAGAGCTAATGTTTTCATTGCACAGTACGTGTTCCTCTTTAGGAAAACAAAACTTCCCAGAGAAGGACCACAACCGAGGCTGGGAAAGGGGAGGCAACGCACGCAAAGGATCAAACGCAAAAGCCAAATGCAAATTAGAGAAAAGAACAGCAGTCTTTGGATTCCAGCCCTTATTCTTTTGGATTCAGTGCCAAATGTGTATTTAAAGACACCCTGAAATATCACCAATTTAGAATTTGTTTTTTGCCTTTGTTGAGAATGCTGCTCTGCCATAGGGTTTGTTGAACGATAAGTTAATTCAATTACCAGAGGCCAAAAAGTAGCAGTCCAATATTTTGCTTTCTTAATGACTAAGTCAGATAGACTATCAGAGACCCTAGTCATTGTTTAATGCTCAACCATTAAAAATATCTGGAGTGAAGGGTGGGAGGGAGGTAGGTTTCAAATTTTAATACAGATGTGGACGAAGCCTCAAACCTGTGTCAAGCCACCTGCTGAGGAGGAGAGTTCAATCGCTCTCACAAGTTTCGACCTATTTGGTTTAAATAAAGGAGACATCTACCTTCTTGATGTGATTGCCCAAAACCATTCTTCCATGAACAATGTCTTATAAATGAGTTTTCTGTTCAAAGTTCCATCTTGGGTAGTTAAGAAATGACAAGTGATAAAAAGGGAACCTAACTCCAAGAGTGGGACAGGTGTAACTGCTGTAAAAGCATTGTTCTCAGTGGTTTTCAGGGTGGGGAGAGAGGGATATTGCCCTCCGGGGATCATTGACAATGTCTGGACACAGTGGGTTGCTACAACTAGAGTGAAGGGTGCCACTGGTATCTAGTGGGTAGAGACCAGAGACCTAGTTAAAGATCCTTCAAGGCACAGGACAGCTGCCCACAATAAAGAATTATCCAGTCCAAAATGTCAATAGTGCCAAGGTTGAGAAACGCCATTTTATACTTTCATACAAATTAACAATCAGATCCTTTCAAAAGTTGAGCAGAGAGCAGGTTTCCATAAGGTTTTATCTCATCTGAACAATGTGCCTAGGGTGGGAAGGAATTAAGAAAAGGGCAGGAGGTAGCTCAGAGGGTGAGCAGAAAACTATAAAGAGCAGTGACTGGAATTGAACACAAAACCTCCCTACATTTCAGTTGGGCTTAAAAACTAATTATGTCCTGGAGCCTTATTAATAATCAGTCTTGTTACTTCGTCTCTGTTCTAAGAGATAACTTGGCCTCAATCCTGCTCCCACAGGTGTTCAAATTCTCCATTAACTTCTTTACATGAGGAAACAAATTTCCCTTCTTTCTCACCCTCTTGGGGCTTCTTTCTGGACATTTACATCCTAGAATTCAGCTTTTGATATTCCAGACAGAAAAAAGACCTTGTTTATAACAACCTTTGAGTATTCTATTTCAAAGTCAATTTCACATTCATCACCCCAAATTCTATATATTTTGTCTATGAAACAACACTGGGAGGGACATGTCAGCCAACTTCGAGAATTCTCATGATATAATGGGTACAGCCTGTCTCGGTTCTTTAAAAGTATTGATACACATCTCTATCTGTCAGATCAGAATTCCCCATATTGTATTTCCTGAGAAGAGTAATCTCTCATGTGTTGCCTCCAGAGTCATGCATTCAAATAAAATAATGATGTTATACTAAAAACGAGTAACTGAGTGTGGACTCTGGTCCTGGCACTCTGCCAAAGTAACATATAGCCAAACATAACATTATATTATTTTCTGTCCACAATAAGCCTATGAGGTTAAACTCATTTTTCCCATTGCTCTGATGGTGCACGGAAGATTCCCATCGTACAGGGAAGTAACTTGCCCAAATTTCATGGCTACTAGTGAGCCTGGGATTTCAGTCCAAGTCTTTGTTCAAAGCCGGTGCTCTTAATTAGTATGGCCTACTAGTGGGTAAAACAGAGTTTAAGGAAGAATTCTTTACTGTAGAATTTCTCAGACCCTTTAATATGCCATCTCTAATCACAAGCGCTACATTTGTCTCCCAGACTAATTTGTCCCATGCCCCCTTTTTCACCAGGAAGCATCCTACATGACCAATTCTGCACAGAACCTGTTTAGAACTACACCATGTTCCCCACCTGGAAGAGGCTGGTCAGAAAAAAAAAAATGTAAAGAGAAGCTTACACAAGTGAGTTGTTCATTAAGGGACTGGTGACCACAGAATCACCACCAAAAAGCTTTGTGAGGCAGTACAGGTGTCACAGAGCTGATGAGAGAAGATCATTTCCCAAAAGAGGAGGCTAAAGAAAGTCGGACGGCTCTCATAGAGTCTTTTTTAGAATTTAAATGAAGCACCCCCCATCCCAGTCTTCATCAGGGTAATACAAATCAAAGCCACACTGAGATACCACCTCACGCCGGTCACAGTGGCTAAAATGAACAAATCAAGAGACCATAGATGCTGGAGAGGATGTGGAGAAACAGGAACCCTCTTGCACTGTTGGTGGGAATGCAGACTGGTGCAGCCGCTCTGGAAAACAGTGTGGACGTTCCTCAAAAAATTAAAAATAGATCTACCCTATGACCCAGCAATAGCACTGCTAGGAATTTACCCAAGGGTTACAGGAGTGCTGACGCATAGGGGCACTGGTACCCCAATGTTTATAGAGGCACTTTCAACAATAGCCAAATTATAGAAAGAGCCTAAATGTCCATCAACTGACGAATGGATAAAGAAGATGTGGTTTATATATACAATGGCATACTACTTGGCAATGAGAAAGAATGAAATCTGGCCATTTGCAGCAACGTGCATGGAACTGGAGGGTATTATGCTAAGTGAAATAAGTCAGGCAGAGAAAGACAGATACTGTATGTTTTCACTCATATGTGGATCTTAAGAAACTGGACAGAAAACCATGAGGGAGGGGAAGGGGAAAAAATAGTTACAAACAGAGAGGGATGGAGGAAAACCACAAGAGACTTAAATATAGAGAACAAACTGAGGTTGATGAGGGGTGGAGGAGAGGAGAATGTAGGTGATGGGCATTGAGGAGAGCACTTGTTGGGATGAGCACTGGGTATTATTGTATGTGAGCCAATTTGACAACAAATTATATTAAAAAAATAAAAATAAAATTCTTTAAAACTCGAGAAATTTTAACCCCAAAGGACAATAAAACATTTCTTTTATATTTAAAAATAAAAATATAAAATATAAATGAAGCACAATTTTCACCCTTTGAGCCTTGTGTTGAGGTCTTTACCAATGAACAGCTGGAGAGCATTAAAAGCTTTGTGAATATTTTCTTACCTTCTAGAACAAAAGATGTTAAACTGCCAAGGGAGGTTTGGTGACTTATGAAGTATCCTGCATCATGATTGGTTCATCATTGGTTCATCAGCTGCAAAATTGGTTCATAAAGGCCAAAAATGAAGTGTTACTATTGAATGAATTTCCACATTTTCATAATAACATTTTTAACTTGTCATGCTTTTCAAAACTTGCCTCTGTGTTCCTCACTTTTATAGTCAATATTTAAGGGGGATCATAATTCTGGGAGGATTCAGACTCTGGGGAACAAGGGAAAATCGGGTAAAGAGCATTATATCCCATAAGTCACATATACTTTAGGGAAGCCAAGAGGAGAGACAGTCAGCAAAATAAAACCAGATGTGAATTTGATATGATGATACCAGGCCTTCCAATAGGAAGAGCACTTTCAAATACACATTTTTTTTTCCCTTGGAATCAGTTGCATCATGGAATAAGTGAAACACTGAGCATCTCTTGCCCAAAAAGAATTACATGAAGCCCACACAGGGCTTTTCAAAATTCATTTACATTTGAATGATGCAAATTGTAATTTAGTATAATAAAGTCTGGAACTGAGAGAGAGAAATCATAGGAACAACTTGACTTCCAGTCAAGTCTAATCCTAGTCCTCATCTGAACATGCTACCTTCAGTCAACATGTCCCATCAGAGATGTTTTTTCTGTAAAACAAATCATATCCTTCCTAATCCTGCCACACCCGCCCGTCAGTGATAGGATCAAATGTGGTCTACAGATGTGGTTATTTCCACATAAGGTATTCTCAGAGATTCCCCGTGAACAACAGATGTTTCTGTCTGAAGCTTCTTTGGTACGACAGATACAGCATAATCATGCCACAATAAGAGTGAAGCTCTCTACGATATGTTCAGGTTCTGATGTAGAATTAGCAGAGTAACAAGTCTGTATCAACAAAAGACCGTATCTTTGCGGGACGAAACACTATTCACCAGTCGTAGACTAGTAGACTACAAACAACTATAAACACACCTCCCTACTTTCAAATACAAATAGGATAACAACGCAAGAAAGGTTGTCTGATCTTTCCTCAGAATAGTTAACTCGTGTAATTTCTAAGCCTGAATATGACAACGTGGGGAGGAGGACTAAGGCATCACAATGTGGGGAGAGCATGAAGGGGAAACGCCATTTTGCTTCACTGTGCATGTACGTTCGGTCACTGCAGCAGGGTACTGCCCCCTGAAGCTGAACTTATATTTGGCAAAAACACTTCAATAAAAAGTATGATTTTATAGTCTCTTTATCAACTTTCAGACTTCAGAGAATCTTAGATGTCACCTAGCATACCCACCCAGCGCCCTCCAGTCATGACTTGGGTCTTAGATGGTGGGCAGCACGGCTCCCTCTAACAGAGAGGCAGCTAAGGATGCATTGAAGTAATTATATCCTGTGTTGTGTTCCTACTCTATGAAAATACTTCCATGAACGAAAGCAGAATTGGACTTCCACAAAGTTCCTTGGGAGCAGCACAAACTGAATCTAGTCTTTCTTTAAAAAGACTGAAAGGCACACTACTCCACCCTGGAAAGGAGCTGTTCCCCTCAGAGCCAAAGTTGGTCCATTCACGCAACCTTTCCTCACGCGATGGCTGTGGAGACTAAGCATCCTGGCCTACCCTCTCTCTGATACACCCACCTCCCAACCTCTGGTTCCTCCACCCACCCTTTCGTGTTTGGGTTTTCTCATTTTCCTTCCTCCCCTCCTTTCTCTTCTCAAACCACATGCTCCCAGATGTCGCATAGATGAACACTACTCATTCTGAATCTTCAATGCAGATTTCTGTTTCCAGCTCAAGTCCTAACTGAACCACATGCACAGATCAGACACGTCTCAATCTCAAAGTGCCAAAGCGGCATCTTTCCTCTGCATCCGCTACCTCAATGAATGGAATTTACACTTTTGAGTCCTAATAAACAAACTTCCCCGTCAATACGCCCTTCCAATAAATCCGTTTCCTAGAACATCCTTGAATTCTCTTCCCTCTTCTCCATCCTCCCCCTGCCACTTTCACTCTGGTCATTGCCATTTCTCGCCCATTTCCCTCACTGTGGCCAGAGCGATCTTCCCAAAACCCAAGCATATCCCATCATCTTAATCACACAAAAGAAACCATATCTAACTAAACTCCCTTTCATGTCATGTAAAAGTACACTTACTGACCATATTTTATAGACAAAAAATATGCACATAAATGGCATCCTTTTTTTTAATTGAAGTATGATTGATATACAATGTTAGATTAGTTTCAGGTGTGCAACATAGTGATTCAATATTTACACACATTACAAAATGATCACGATGATAAGTCTAGTTACCATCTGTCACCATGCAAAATTGTTATAGTACTGACCATATTCTCTATGCTGTATTTTACATCCCTATGACTTATTTATTTTATGACTGGAAGTTTGTACCTCCTAATTTCCTTCACCGATTTCACCCATCCCCCCCCACACTCCTCTCCTCTGGCAACCACCAGTTCGTTCTCCATATTTATGAGTCTATTTCTGTTTTGTTTTGTTTGTTCACTTGTTTTGCAAATTCCACGTATAAACACCATACGGTGTTTGTCTTTCTCTGACTTCTTTCACTTAGCGTTAATACCCTCTCTGTCCATCAATGTTGTCACTACATTGTATTCTGTTTAAGAAGAGGTTTGAGTTAAACAAAAGAAACAGTTGTCAGAAAGGAAGAGAGGCAGCTTTACAAAACATTTCCACACAGCTCATCAGTTCTAAGCTGTTAGTTGACGGTAAACATATGGGAGGAAACTACAATATAAGACAGAGATTTAAGAGCCCCATAAAAAAATACCCATATTTTAAATAAGACATTTCCCAGACCCTCATACCTGGGTAAAATCAAAGGACATGCTCTGAGATGCCTTTCAGTTTTTAAGAAAGAAGTTAATCTTCCATTTCCCCCATCAATAACTCTGTGGTACTTTTACACCTGTCCACTAACACACATTACAGGGGGGTTCAGATCGAGTTCTCTAGCAGGGATAAATGCTCTGGGTTGAAGAGTTTGAAAGGATTGTGATTCAATCACAGAAACAGAAAACTACCTTACATCCTCTTCATGAGGAAGGTTAACTTCTGTATTGTATGAATTGCCCATCATGAAGAGCATCACATGAGAAATGAAAGTGGATTCTGTTAACAGAATTAAACACAAAGCAGAGTGATTTAATTATACATTCGTAGGCTCCTCAAATTGGCTCTGTCTTTTCTTGGCTCTTCTAGTTTTCAATAAATACACACTAAGAGTCACAACTTTGGAGTTTCTTGACAATTCCCAAACAAAATATTTAGATTCATTCATTTCTCTAAATTTATTTAGAGAAAAATGTTTAAAGGATGATGATGGACTGGACCTAGCCACATTCCAGGTAAGCAGGATATCTCAAATTTTCAAATTCACTTACTTATTTTTGACAAAATCCACAGTATATTCTCATTTACAGTAGTGTAAAATTAAAGGAAAAGTTCTTTTTTAGTATTGGTATTTGACCTTGAAGGTTAATAAACTCTCTAAAAACAAAAACAAGGGGCACCCGGGTGGCTCAGTTGGTTAAGCGTCCGACCTTGGCTCAGGTCATGATCTCCCAGTCCGTGAGTTCAAGCCCTGTGTCGGGCTCTGTGCTGACAGCTCAGAGCCTGGAGCCTGCTTCAGATTCTGTGTCTCCCTCTCACTCTCTCTGCCCCTCCATCACTCTCTCTCTCTCTCTCTCTCTCTCTCAATAAATAAACTTTAAAAAAAGCAGAAATATTTTGATTGAGATTTTTATTTTTCATTGTCCTTCCATGGTTTGGAATCTTATCAAGATCCTGTTATAAATCTGCAAACTCACAGGTGTTGCCAGCAGCCCCTTAGATAAGTTGATCTTTGCTAAGCATAATTTTAAAGAATCGTTTTTAAAATGGGCCCATTAGCAGATCTTATTTTAATTCCATTTTCATAGTTCTGTTAATAATCAGAACACATGCTTTGGTTGCCATATCTCAAGCTCTTCAACCTCCCCAGAGACTCGTAAGGGTGGATACATTTATGGCCAAGTCACTACCCTGCCTGACTACCCAAACAAGATGATTTGGGCCAAAAGCATATAGAAGAATGAGGTTTGGTTCTCTTTCAAAAAAGGAAAATTAATCGCTATATTTTTGTTCTAATTATGGGCATAACATGATTTCTTTTTATCCTCACCAGGAACTTGGAGACTATTTCAGATGCGACAGAAAACTTGAAGGAAAAAAAATGCAATAGGAGAGCCATTCTGAAACATGACATTAGTACAACGTCAATTCCCTACCTAAATGCAACCAAAAAGATGAGGACAATATCTTTCTACGGTGGATAAAAATAAATAAATAAAACTTGTGAGTGAAAAGGAAAGCACTCCGAGAAGATGCGTTTGCAGAGGATTAACCTCTGCAAGGCTAATAAGATAGGGAAGGAAATGATAAGGAATTAAGACTGCATTTCTCCCTGCTGAGCCAGAGATAACTGCATCACCGCCAAGAATTTGTGTATGTGTTGCCTTCTATGAAAATCTATAGATATTTTTGACCTATTTTTATGCATGTAGAATATGAACATTTTAAACACCACAAAACAGCCTTAATTGCAGATATTTTATTTAACTTTAACCTTTTAACAGGATCCATACTCATTAAGATTTCATCTCTATATTTCAGCTCTCCGTTTAAGGCCCCTGGTACGTATGTCAATCCACGGCTATCTAGAGCAGTAACTGAAAATGTCAAAAGTGTAATTCTTCATTACAGCAGAAATAGAATTATAAAAATTAGATCTTCCAATTACAAATGACATTTACCACTCCAATCGAGGTTAGCCTTACATGTGGTTGGGGTCAGAGGGCGAAGGAGAATCAGCCTGTACTCCAAAATAACTCCAGCACAGGTCTGCCATTGAGGTTTTGTTTCCACCTTTAGTAAATTCTTCCATTATCTTGGTTCTGAGTCATAGTAGCCACAATAATAGCTGTACTTTATTTCAGATTTTCTGTGCACCAAATACTGTGTTCAGCTCTTAACAATTGACCTAAAGGAGTCCTGAAGTCTGGACTAAAATCAGACTCCACATATTTGAACCCTGGCTCTTGGGAAAACTCCCTAACCTTGCTAAACTTCTGTTTCCTCAAGTGTGAAATGGGTTTGATTGTATCTATATCGTAAGATTGCTATAAAAACGATGAGAGAAGATGACCAAGAAAATTAAGGATTTTTCCTAAGATCACACTCAACTAAAGAAATGGAAGACTCCGATTCAAACCTAGTTCTGACAGCTCCAAATTTCCAAGTTCCCATAACTTTCCACTGTATCACACCACCGCTGAGGGTGGCCAGGATGTCATGCAGACAGAAGGTACCAAAGAGGAGCAAGACCAACACGAGCAGTATTTCTATTCCTGAGAGGAAATCCAGACCTGTGAGGTCCTGGGACAACCTAAAGCAGACAGACCCTGTTTGATGCTCAAACTATAGGAACTTCTATTGGTGACATGTTGTTGGGTTGTACATACCACGGGGGTGGAGGAGTTTCTGACCAACAGTGCCTGACACACCATAGGAAATACACACACACACACACACACACACACACACACACAGGATTGAGGGTAAATAATGAGTCAACTAATGAACTCTAAGAAATTCTATCTAAGAAAGAGAAATACTCCTTCTTGCAGTGAAACATTTCACATCCCTTTCCCAACCTCAGCACCCTTCAAACACCCGGATACCTACATTTTATGACAGAAGATGAGGGGTACAATTGAAGCTGGGATGAGTTATGGTTCCTCTTGATTGTAAGCTCCATCAAGGTGGGATGATCATCAGTTTTGGGGACCACTGTACTCATACCAGCCAGCACATGCTGAGTTAACACTCAGTCAGTACTTCTTGAATTGAATTGAATTGAACTGAATCAAATTACTACTGTGATCTTCCTCCACAGCACACAGATATTTGACCCTCCTGTTTTGTCTTGAACTCTCAATGTCTAGCAGTATGTAATTTGACATACATTTGGATCCCATCCACATTAAGCATCTGCGAGGCAAAGACCCAAAGCCACACAGATCAGACATATCAACTCAGGGAAAATGGAAACATCCCACATCAAAGGCACGTGCATTCGTTTAAATGGCTCTGTTTAATATATAAGATAATGCAACTTGAATGGGGAGGTGAGATATTACATGATACTAATCTGGATTTAAATTTTTTTAATGCTTATTTTTATTTTTGAGAGAGACAGAGAGCAGGAGCAGGGGAGGGGCAGAAAGAGAGGGAGACACAGAATCTGAAGCAGGCTCCAGGCTCCCAGCTATCAGCACAGAGCTGATGCGAGGCTTGAATCATGAACCTGAGATCACAACCTAAGCCAAAGTCGGACACTTAACCGACTGAGCCACGTAGGCACCCCAATACTAATCTGGATTTAAGATAGACTTTCCTCCTTCATGAAATCCAGAAAGAGTCTCACAGTGGTTTTTTCTTTGTAAGACATCACAGTCATCTGAAGACTTGACTGGGACAAAGGATTCATTTTCAAGGTGGTTTACTCACAAGTTGGTTCTCTTTGTAAGGTTCAGTTTCTCCCTAAAGAGACCTCTCCAGAGGCTGCAGGTCCCCTTATCATGGTGCCTGGCTTCCTCTGGCTTTATGTGGTCCAAAGAGCAAGGTGGGAGCTGTGATCTTGTATGACCTAGCCCCAAAGCCACATGCCATCACTTTGCATCTTTGATACCATTTGGCAGGTTACCTACCACAGCTTTTCTCCCTAAAGTTAAGTTGAGGAAGCCAAAATCGCATTGTTCATACGGCTATACAATTTCTGTAAAGCTTTTTAGAAATACACGTCAAAAACCTTAACAGTGTTTATATTCTTTGACGGAATAATTCCACCTCTCAGAATCCATCCCAAAGAAATAGTCACAAATGCCAAGAAACACTTGTATTATGAGAGAAAAAGGGTTTTGTTGTTGTTGTTGTTGTTTTATAAATACATAAAAGTTATAAATAAAAGACCCAGAATAACAAAATGGTTAATTAAATTCAGGTGCATCCCTTGATGCTAAGATTCACCTTTTCCCACATTTTCACATCTCTGAACTTGGAATATGTCTTAGAGTAGTTAGCACCTTATTATCCCCAGCAGACACGCAGTAGGCAAAGAGTAGCTGTCAGTGCCATGAACTTGGTCACAGATGTTCATCTTCTCATTACCTCAGCTGAATCATGTACTTTGTTGGTACCACACATGTTGATTTCACTGCTACTTAAAACATCTTCCAAGTAACACTTCGATTCAGCACTGAGATGAAAAGTTTTGTGTACACAAAAAGGCACAGAAGGGCAGGGGTCAGGTTTTTTATTAATGAGGCAAATATTCATCACAGGAGGAATGATCACTATTCCAGATTTTGTTCCAAAGCAAGCAAATCATGTAGGTACTTAATAAAACATAGGCAGACGAAACTGTGTTACATTTTGTTTTGTGAGGCATGCACTGTGTATGTATCTTCCATATGCCACACAACGCAACTGAAGGCAAAAGAACTGCCAAATCCCTGGATGAGATCAAAGAAATATTAAAGCTTTAAAAGGCTGGTGTGACCAACAAATGTTTCTTGTAAGGCAATCATTAAGGATTTGTGTCACAGCTTAATTCCAAACAATTTGGGGGCGTGTGGGTGGCTCAGTTGGTTAAGCGTCCAACTCTTGACTTAGGCTCAGATCACGATCTCACGGTTCATGAGACCGAGCGCTGTATCAGGCTATGCACTGAGTGTGGAGTCTACTTAGAATTCTCTCTCTCCTTCTCTCTCTGTCCCTCCCCCATTTACTCTCTCTCTCTCTCTCTCAAAATAAATAAACATTTTTAAAAATAATGATGATATTTACAAATATTAAAAACAGAGATGGAACTGTACCCTCCCAGCACTTATAACTTCCTTTGTAACCCGTTGCTGCTATCTACCTAAACCTTTTTTTTAATCCGTTTGTATTTCATATCTTTCTTCTTCTGTGAGAAGTACATTCTCTAGATTCACAAGCTCCAAGTTCTCCCTCCTGCATGGTGCTGCTGGATCGGGCCAGTGCATGTCAACGCAACCTATATTCTTCACACTTTTGTGACCTGTAATAAACCTTTTGCAGGCTTTGCCATTCCAGCCACAAATGCTGATTTATTAGGTTTTTTTCTCCAATATTGAAACTCTTTCAGAAAACTTAAGGACCTTTCCAGTACTTAATCATTACTCTGACCTCCCCACCCTAAGCCATTCTGAGAGCAGATCTACAGCAGGCCAAGTATATGCCCAACTTATTTATCCAGTTGTGACATCTTTCCATGTTTTTCCTATATGACAGAAACTAAGAGGAATAAAAGAGGAAATACATCTTTTCCTGGGCATTTGAGTGATCAAAGGGCCTTTTACCTGGCATAGTTTGCAACCATGGGCTTTTGGATAGTAACTTTAACTTAATTTAATCTTTCTCTCTGCCTTGGATCTTTCTAAGTTTTATTGCATTTGCAAAATCCAGCTCTTTCTTCTTTTCTCCCTCTCACTCTTCTTCTACAGCCAAAACAAATTGTGATCAATTGCCAGAGGCAATCTTGGATTGCAAACAGGAAGCAGGATGGATCCCCACTTGCCATGTTTGGGCTCTTCATCATCAACGCTGACAGAAGACTTTCCCCAAAGCAGCATATCCTTTTGTCTCTGCAGTTAGCAAGTTTCCACCCTTGTGCCTCATACATTCTTCTGTCACTTACCAAATCTGATGTGGCCCCGCTGCAGATGTGGTAAGGGTATCAGAGTATCACCCATCAATTCTACCGTCAAGGTGACCATGCCCCAAACTACGCTCTCCCACTGGCACCACCGATCAGCCAAGTCCCTAAATCCAAAGTTACTTCCAGAAGTTGTTTCCATTTACTTTCTTCTACAGGTAAATTCATCTGACGGTATAATTTCAACCCATTTAGGCATTTAACCTGCAGCCCATAAGCATGTTTGACTGCCTGTCTGTGTCCTACTCCCATCCCCAACTAGTTCAAATAATAAATACATAAAATCAGGCTTTCATGCTACATACTTACTCCTAATAATAACTATGTCTGATTGGTCTGAGATTGAAGTTCAAGACTTATTTTGCTGGAGCTAGACTTTTCCCAGAGACTTGGACACAGAGGCACAGCGGAGTAAGACGAGATGCAGGGGCGCCACAGTAATAGAGAGCTCATTTCAAATCAGAGACATAGCACATCTGCTTGGTGCAGGGAGAGGCTCATCTAGGACACAGATTTGGGGGAGGAGGCAGAAGGGTCTGCTAGAAGTGTCTCGTCACCGTTACATTAAGACCTAGACTTTGTAAAGTCAGAATTTGCCAAAAATAGTCATAGAAGGATATATTTCATTGCTCTGTCATGTGTGAGACGTTCATTAGCATTTCATGCAGGCAGGCAGAAAATTTCTGGAGAAGCGGAGAAATCACATTCCCAGCTCATTCCCCACGAAGCACTGCAAATTTGGCATTTCTGCACAGGAGGAAACCATACCCTGCTGGCAACAGACTCATCATCAACCCAACTCACAATGAAAACACAAAGAAAGCAAAACACCCCTGCATCTTTATTGCTCTCAGTACCTGGTGAGTATTTATCAGACTCAGGAACATTTCCTGGAATCATTACATCAAGTCTCTTTTCACCTGAAGTACCATGCTCCCTACCTGAATTCCGTTCAAGTCATTGGAACAGAGGTATAATTAGCTTCTTTAATGATCAACATACCAGGAATCTGAAAAAGTGGGGAAGGAGAGGAGAAATGGCCTTATTGTGGCCAGAGCCCCGGCGGGGAGGCTGGGTGTCATCTGTGCCTCAGCCCCATTCGCTCCACCCTTTTCCAGAGTGGGGTCCTCTCTAACCTAACAGGCTAAGCTGCCACCCAGCACCAAGTGATAAACAGCCTTGATGCTGAATTTGACTTGCACCTTTGAGGTTATGTTGGTGCTCCTTGCTCTGCAAGTCTCTCGATTATCTATGGCAACACAGAACTGATGAAGTGCATGAAGGCCAGCGCTTCAAATATTTGACCTCACTTTCCATCATACCTTTTAGCAGAACTGATTAACAAGGAACAAAGTGGGCAGTTTTAAACTTTACCTCTTCCTCCTTTAATGGCCCTGCTTCTGGTGGAAGAGTAATAAACAGCGGCGATCTAAAGGCCGTGTGTCCAAGGGGACAAGGCTTGATAATCAACGTCTGAATTCTGAGGAGTCTGTTATGCACCTGCACCCACCCGGAAGGGGAAGGCTTTGTCTCTTCGCGGCCTGGAAGGGCCAGTCTGTGGCCTGAACAGTGCTTTGCATTACAAATTTATGCCGATAGAGAGGACAAAATAAAAAAACTATTACACTGTCTTAAGTGCATGTCTTTGAATTGACTTTCTGTCACCTGCTTCTCAGCGACCTCTTGTTGCTGCTGGCAGAAGACTGACTGCCACTGTCACTGTCCCCTCCACGCTGACATCTCAGATCATTGCACCAAACCTCACCACCCTGTCTTTTAATTCTGTGTCAGGATTTATTCTGCCTCATCCAGTCCTAACGGTTCATCACTGAAAACAATAAAAATCAAAACGAACGACCCGAGAATATTAGTTATCTAAAAATCAAGTTTTTTACAGACCATTCAGTGACATGGGGAAATGCTCATATATGATGTTAAGTTAAAAAACCAGGAGACAAAATTATGTATATGCAACACGATCTGATTTGATTATATGTATATGCATGTGTGTATAATTCCACAATATTAATCTATTTTTTAAGTGTTGGTTTATTTATTTTTATTTTTTATTTGTAAATGTTTATTTATTTTTGAGAAAGCACGAGCAGGGGAGGGGCAGAGAGAGAGGGAGACAGAGGATCCAAAGTGGGCTCTGAGCTCAAACCGGAACCGTGAGATCATGACCTGAGCTGAAGTCGAACACTCAACGACTGAGCTGCCCAGGCGTCCCCACAATATTAATCTCGATCATTTCTTGACAATGTCGTTAAAAGTAATTTTAAGTTCCTTCCTTATGCTTTCAAAACTTTACTAAATTGTGCATGTATTATTTTTATAAGCAGAAAGAAAATAATCTTTTCAAACTGCTCTGCAGATGTAAATATTCCTCAGCTTAACCCTGTATTTTTATTGTTGATTCATACTATATTCTACTGCACTAACTTCACAACCCCATCAGCTGGATTCCCAAAGTTCCACCCACATGGCTAAACTCTGTAGCATCCAGAATGCACATGAAGCGAGCAGCTGACTTATAGGTGACTTCTCAAGATGTCATGTGTCAGGAAGCAGAATGAGCCAGAAGAACTGGCTTCTAGTCCCCATCCTTCCCCTAATAGTAATGCAAGGACCTTGGAAATCCCTCTGAGCCAACTTCTCCCATATATGAACTGAAAAGTTGAGCTGGATGACCCAAGGGCCCATCTTGCTTGAAATTTCTGCTTTTCATGAGCTGCCGACCTAACTGCAGCAGAAGGTTCCAGTCACCATGAGTGTGAGGTTACTGCAAAGAAGCTCATGAGGCAAATGATTCTCATTCAACAGGAAGTGGTGAAAGCCAAGAGTCATAAATATCCAAATATATGTGCTGTTTTATCTCAGGACAAATCTCTCAGGCAAAACAAATCTATTTTGCCTGAGAATCATTTGCCTCAAGAGCAAAACTTTGCAGTAACCTCACACTCATGGTGACTATTTACATTTACAGATGTAAATACAGCCCAAATATCTACAGTAGTGAAAATGGAGGGTGAAGGAGGGGTTCAGAAAAGAGATCAGTAAGGCAGTCTTTCAGAAACATCAAATTATATAATGTCCCAAACATAGACAAGGAGTTCACTGCACACCCAAAATTTAAGTATAATAAAGTCTGAATTCACCTGAATCATTAAGTGACTCAAGGATAAATACCAGGAATGATTACAATAACCTGAATCTGGACATTTAGTCATAGAAAATATAACCTTTAACTTGGATGAGATTACTGACATGTTAATTTCTTTTTTTTTATGTTAGTTAATTTCTTAAAATTATGCAAGTCATACATAAATTCACCGTAATATAAAATTCAAACAACATAGATGAACACAGGATAAGAACATGAAAGTTCCCCTCTGGTCTTACCTTCTGGCATCCCACATTTCTGCCCATAGATGACCTACATTGTAGACCCTTTTTGTTTTAAATGTGCGTATCTTCACACGGTTCCTACCTATCTCTCCCAAAGCACTACAAGAATATCTATAAATATCAGATGTCTTTGTTCTGTCACATTTAACCAAAAACTTGACAAATTTCTTATTAAAATGAAATCATTCCTTTTCAAAGAAGAATCCATTCTTTGGATTCTACAATGGATTCTAGCCACTTTTCCCTATCTGTTAATCTTCCTATCTGTAAAATAACAAACAAATCAACACGGATATTAAAGGAAGAAATGCTACTGGGACAGCAAAAACAGCACAGAAGCCTCTCTGTGTGCACAGCTTCTGACCTCCCAGACACAGACATATGCAGACCTTCACTAGCTCAGACTCTTGAAGCTCCGAAGATGCCCCCAGCTTAGTTACCATCTGAAAACACATCCAGTCTGTGGGAGCTTCTGGAAAACAGTATCACAGCCCTTCCTTCTCCACCCTTCCTCTCAGTCTCAACTCTTCCTTCTCTGCAAAACTACTCCCAGGCAGAGCTGCAGTACAAGAAAAATCAGGTATTCTGGAGGAGCGAGAAGCCCAGAGATGCCTCTCAGATTAGAGATCAGTCCCGAAGCTCTCATTATTTAAATGCTGACATGGAAAATGTATTACTGGAAGCCCAAGTTTGTGGAAAATCTGAAACTCGATGAAGGTTTTTTAGCGATCGCTTATGTGTGGAGACAATAGAAAATGAAATAATTTTAAAAATGAAATATAGTTAACCAAACAGCACACATCCAAAACATTATTGAGCTCAGAGAAGGGAAATGATGGAAATGATGCTTTTTTCTTAACACAGAGGAAATATGCTGTATCGACTAATAAGAAATATTTATTGAGTGCTTACTATCCTAAGCATTTTACATAAGTTAAACACTTTAATTTCACAACAAACCTACAGGAAAGTATTATTATCATCTCCATTTTAAAGATGAGGAAACTAAAGAACAGAGAGCTAGTAAGCTTCATCTCCAGGATCTGGGCTCTCCCTCCCAGTAGCAAAATGGCTGCAGCAGTGTCAGCCCTCACATCTCCTCCCTATACCATCCAGAGGAAGAGAAGGTCTCTTCTAGAATTCACACTCTCATTGGCCTGATGGTGTCACATGCTCTTCCCATGTGGACAGGGAGACTGGGATATGCCAATAAGACTAAGCCTAACAGAGCCACCTAATAGGTAACTGGAGGCAGGGTCAATGTCACCGAAACTTCCTGGCTGAAAATGGAGGTAGTAGGAAAAGGGAGATAATGGATCCTGGAGAAGTGGCCTTCTCTGAAATGTCTACCATAGTATTCATCAACCAGAAAAAGCAGCACAGAAAATTTCTCCAATGGTACCATTATAAACATCCTCCAACTTGAAACTATTAACTCTTATTGGCACTATTTGTTCTGGAACAGTATGTCCTCCAGCAAATACTTTTTAAACAAAAGTCAAATTTTTATTCTATCCTTTGTTCCCCAGAATCAATTTCTCCCAGAGACAAAGGTAGATTTGTAACACATGCTGGGCACTCTCAGGAACATAGGCGATAATACTTTATCGGAAAATTTGATAGTGCAGAACCAGGACTACCTTATACCTTTCGATTAGAGGAAAAGGATGATTTCAAATAAGAAGATTCTTTCTACCTAGTCGTCTTTTATGCATGTGTTATTTCACCCCTGAGTTAAGGACTTAGTGCTTTGCTTACACACAAGCAAAGCACACAACTGAAATCAAGAACTGTATGAGTCCTTATGAAGTACTCAGAACTATCTCTGCTTTTATTCTAAACAGATAATTAGCTACCCAATTTCAAAGATGTTCTCAAATGAAGATGCCACCGTGTTCCTCGGGAACACATTTTAAAGTTTAATGATCTTTACTATCAGCAGGACGCCCGTATTGAAACTACCATTGAATTCAATTTAATACAATGAATATTTGTTGACTATGGAGTACCTACTACGTGACCATCCTGAGGCTCCCACCCGTGTCTCAGCAGAAAACATCCTCCCCATTAGCCTTCACAAACCAGAAGACCAGGGCCAGTTGTCCACAAGTTAATCAACATATACGCATTTGAGTAGCCGTGCTAGGAAAAGTGACATGCAAACAAGCGTAAACACTGTCTTCAACCTCACCTCCCCAGGATACTTGTTTGCATTTCATTTTCCCGGTCCTCATGTTTCCATGGCTTTCCTCTGAACCTCCTGCTGGTTTTCCACTGCTGTGATAAATAGATATCTCACAATTGAAGCAACCAAATGGATCCTAGGAAAAAAAAACAGTGGCTTATTTGGGGAAACAGACTCCCAACCACAACCCTTTTACATTAAGTTGTGCTTAAATGCAAAAGAAAAAAAAATACAAAACACTGAAAGAGTAAACATAACAGATATCAACTAATAATCCAGGGAGAAACACTCCATATCATTAGTACCAGGCATGACTAATCTGATAAAGCCCTCAGCTAACACCAGCTGTCCATAATCAGAATAGACTAGCAACCATTCCCAGGCCTACAGTGGGCACACAAGCTGCTGAGAAGGGCTGATTCTATCAAAGCCTAAGCAGCTCCAAAGTTCATTCGGTTCTGCTCCTGGACAAGCTTCAAAACCATTTTAGACCTCTCCAAGGGGTGGTAAAGCTCCAGAGCAGGTGTATTAGGGAGTGATTGAAGTCATCTCATTTAATGCGAGAATCCCTTTACAACCATGGCCAGCCATTGATCCAGCACGGCGGAGCCGGGCAGGGCCGCGCCTGTGACCTTGGCCATGTTCCCAGTACTGGGAAGCCGTCCCCACCACAGTGTGTCCAACCCTCCTTCCGGTGACAGGGCTTCAAACAGAGGAAGACCGCTCTCATGGGCCCTAAGTCACAGCTCCCGCTGTCTTCTTCATAGAATATCTGACAGCCTGCATACAGTTTGCATCTCTCTCTCCTTGTCACTTTGCTTAAGCAAGTTCTGTGATACAAAATCTAGACTTTTAGCAAAAACTTACCTACTTCCTTTTCTGTCATATTCCTTGTGTGAAAGGTGTTTATATTTACTTTGTACTCACTCCGAGTTGAACGAGTGCACCAGTATACATCATAAGAAGTCTTTAACCTGAGGATGCCCTTTTTGTCATGAATCAACATTTATGCTGCTTTGTGCCTATTTAAACTATGCTCTGCCCGTTTCCTCTGCCTTTGAGTCTCTCTGTATTTAGTCTTCTCCACTCAGCCCTTCTTGCCCTGTGGATTAAGGTCAGGTAGCAAATGCCTCTCTTCTACATCATCTAATTGATCGTGCTGGTGTGACATTTCAATCTCTGCTTCATCGGGAGAAGCAGCTTCACGTGACATGGCAATGCTGTGGGGGAAAAAACAGAAATAGAGAAAGCCTATTAACCTTCAGAAAATGATAGTACATTTTGTGCTTCTTTTACCACCTGATTATTTTCTAAGCAGTAAAACTTTCAATTCATTAAGCCCTAGGTGGGTAAGTGATGCTTTATCCAACAGAGAACATGAGATACCACTTTTAAGTGATTTTCTGACATTCACACACACTGGGAGAGACTGGACCAATGACCAACTATGAAAACCACAGACCTGAGTTCCCAACACTGAGGTGCTCCGTCTACACGTTTCTACATTGACATTTACGCAAGGAACAGCAACATGTAACTCCAAAAGGCAAAATTCAGACCTCATCGGAAAGACCTGGGATTATAACCCAAAGTACCCAATATAGACTCCGTTTCTACTGTGTGTGGCAGCTTTACTTAACTCACTTATCCTTACAAACATCCTGTCAACATCTGGAAGATGGGCTCCATTTTACAGGTGAGATCCTTGAGGTGTGGACACCTGTGACTTGTTGAAGCTTACGTGTACAATGGAATTAAATTAAAAACAAATCGGTCACTGAATCAGCATAACGCATCAAGTGTTTCTCATAATCCCTCCTCTCTGAGATCTAATATTACAAAATGAACTTCTGCTTTTACCTACCCGAGATTTTGACAAGCAATTAAAAGCAATAATCACGGGGCAGGCTGGGTGGCTCAGCGGGTTAAGCGTCCGACATCCGACGTCAGCTCATGATCTCGTGGTTCAGGACTTCGAGCCCTGCGTCAGACTCTGTGCTGACAGCTCGGAGCCTGGAGCCTGGAGCCTGCTTCGGAGTCTGTGTCTCCTTCTCTCCCTGGCCCTCCCCTACTTACACTCTGTCTCTGACTCTCTCAAAAATTAAACATTTTTTAAAAAAATTTTTAAAAAGAAAAAAGAAAAGAAAAGAAACAGAGGAATAAGGATTCCAAGAAGGCCGCCAACATATGCTCTGAAGGATATGTCATGAGGATACTGCCTTGCAGCCAACCCTGACCTGGGCCTCAGTGGCTTGAGGGCAAGAGAGAAGCCATCATGTTCTGCTCTTCACGCAGGAACACACCACAGGGCTGTCGTAGCATCTGCTGGTGGCCACCGGTCCGGCCGCTGCTTGCTGCAGAGACCTGACTCCAAAGACCTCTCTCCACTGCAAATATAGGACCATCCGAAATATGGAAGCCCCAAGACAGTATCCAATTTTCCAGTATCTCTGGGTTGAGGTATGAAAGCCATTCTTTTAAAAATGTTCCAGGGAGAGGGAGAGACATTTTTTTTTTCTTTCTGGTTTTCTGAGAGGATTGAGAAGTTTCCCTCTGAAATTTTTGTCAAAAAAAAAGAAGAAGAAGAAGAGGAAATCCTTGGGTTGGGGATGCTATTGTCCTTCTGAAATTCTGTGGGTAGTTTCGAACCTTCACACCACTTGCTCCCGTATTGATCACATGAACATCGTGAACCTTTTTTAGGTAATCAAGCACAGAACAATTTTCTAATCTCTGCTTTGCCATTTTCTTTATAATTGTAGGCTAGTGACATATGTTCTCTTATCTGTAAAATGGTGATAATATTAGCCTACTCCAGGGAGATTTTGTGAGAATCATAGAAGAAAAGCCTTTAAACCCAGTTATAGCAACCACCCCCATAGACAAAAGTTGCTAAGGGATTGGGGAGGGGTGGGAGGGAGCACAGAGGGAGTAGGATGATAGGAGGAAACTCCGAGAAAGCAGCCCAGCCCACTTCTCCCCCAGTGATAGCATCCCAGCTTATTTTCCCCTAATACAAACTCTCTTTTACAATCTCGGTCTTCTGACCCAGCAGTTTCTCCATCAGACCTCCTCCGGGTCCCAGAGACGATTATTTCCACATTAAGTGCCCTTGCTGAAGATTTTGTTTGAGATTCTCACATTTCTATATATGCCTTGCTGCTTTCCAGACTACACAAAATATGCTAATGCCACGGTTAAAGATCCTTTCATTAAGAAAATTATAGTAACGTGGAATCTGTTGATTTTTCACCTTGGGTATCAATTATGTTACTGTCCATTTCCTGTTTCAGTTTTACAATGGTTGACAAGCTCCTAAGCCCCATATCAGTAGTAAAGGCAAAGCTGGTCTACAGGGCTGACCATCTGGTAATTCTTATACAGCCAGCCAGCCTCAGAGGTAAAAGTATTATCCAACATTGGAGAGCTAAGGAAAACAAAACGAACAAACCTCTGAACCCCAATATGGCAGAATTTTGAAAAAATAAAACCATACCTTGGTTGGATCTTTTTTTTAATGTTTATTTATTTTTGAGACAGAGAGAGACAGAAGCGCAGAGAATCCGAAGCAGGCTCCAGGCTCTGACCTGTCAGCACAGAGCCCATCGCAGGGCTCAAACCAACAAACCATGAGATCGTGACCTGAGCCAAAGTCAGACACTTAACCGACTGAGCCACCCAGGCACCCCTTGGTTGGATTTAAAAGGAAATTACCTAGGGGAGACTGAGTGGCTCAGTTAATTAAGCGTCCGACTCCATTCACCTCAGGTCATGATCTCACGGTTCCTGAGATCAAGCCCAGGTTCCTGAGATCAAGCCCAGGTTCCTGAGATCAAGCCCAGTGTTAGGCCTCACCCGGAGAGTTTGGAGCCTGCTTAGGATTTTTCTCTTCTCTCTCTCTCTCTCTCTCTCTCTCTCTCTCTCTCTGCCTTTCCCTCTGCTGTGCACACACACTCTCTTTCTCTCTCTCTCTCTCTTAAAATAAATAAACATTTTTAAAAAGAAAAAGAAAAAAATGAAAAGAAATCACCTAAAGAAAAGAATATTTCTTTAGGTCCACTCAAATTCATAACATCTAACTCTACTGAAAGCACTTAGTTTGCAGTGAATGTGTATCAGTGATTATAGGTCAAGCCATTAACAGAAACTCAGGATTCAAATGTAACAACTTAGAATTTGCCTTTTTTTTTTTCCATAAATGTCAGTGTTCTCATAGAAACAAAAACAGAAGACAAAACAAACGTCAGGGTTTTCAAATTATTGGAATATGTTTTAATAGAAATCACTATAAAAAAAGTTAACTGTATTTGTATATGAATTGAATGTGTATTAGGGGAAGGTAACTGTATTTGTATATGAATTGAATGTGATTACCCCACTTTTTAATTAAATTTTAGTATCTATGGTGAATTTGATCAAGATTTTTAACCATAAATATAGCTAAATAACAACTATTTCTAGAAACAAACCCAAGACAAAAGATATACTCCTCAAGTACAAAATCTGATAATTTTTTAGTTTAGCTTCGCAAGCCTCAAAAAATGACCTAGACTGGATAATTATATATTCATTCCCCTCTTCCTTTCCAACTACCTACCTGCCTTGTGTCACAAGCCAGACTCTTCTACACTTGTGACCCTTTTCCTTTCAAAAGACCGGTGGTCCTACAGTAATTTCAACCCCTCCCTCTCTCTGCATTTCCATCCACCTTTTCAACAAGTATCAAATTAATGATCTGTTCATCTCTAAGTCACCATTGAGGCACCCCATAAATCAACAGATGTGCTTTTGATTCAATACATTACCCTCTCTCCTTCTCTGCTAGACGTATAAAAGAAATCATTCAGATTAGGGAAATTATTTCCAGAAGAGAATCATCAAAACGGTGTTTCACAGCATTCAAAATCCACATCAGGTCTGTAAAACTTTGGTTGTAAAGTATTGGTTAAGTGCTACCATTGCAAGATACTATTTGAAAGTAGCATAGGCCTATGTATATACACAAATGCATATAATATGTGTATTATAATATAATATAATGTGCATTATTTGCATATGCATATATAATAACTTAAATCAAATGTAAAGACACAAATATAAACGATGGCAGTAGAGATTTACGTGCGTGTGTGTTTAATATTTTTGGCAGCTCAGTATTCCCATCTCCTTCCTGTAGGACACACATTTTCTTTTGGAGAATTACTTCTTTCCCATTATATTGTATTGGCAGAACAGTAAATCCAATGCCTCAATCACACTGAGAATGTCACATTAACCAGCTTTCCCCACACTTCCTTGGAAAAGCCAGAAGCCCAGAATATCAGCTGTTGTCTTCTAGGATTTGCATCTTATGTGAGAGACACTGAGATGGAAGAAGCTGTTGGAATTCCATAGTTCTCACCCATGGTGCCTGGACATGATTGTTCCTGGTCTGGAAACACTCCCAGCACCCAGAGCAGCCTTAAGTAATGACTTACCAAGCCTGAGTCTCAGCTTTCCAGTTGATGTGCTGAGTTCCTGATAAATTTCCCTTCTTAAATTGTCCAAAATCATCTTCTGTTGCCTGCAACCCAACGACCCCAATCATTACAGTTACTTACGAAACAAACACTGAGTAAGAACACACATTAAATATATTATTTACATTCGGGGTGATTAGTATATATGTATAGATGCATTTTGTTGATCAATGAGTAAAGAGGATCAGGGAAGTTGAATTCTCAGGCAGGAAGGTTTTCATGAGCTCTCTCCAGGAGAATAAAAGCTGAGAAAATATCTTTGTGTGTGTGTGTGTGTGTGTGTGTGTGTGTGTGTGTGTGTGTGTTTCAGATACCATACATATATATAACCAGTGGTATGTTCTGAAATTTTATTAATACCTTCAATGGAACAACAATTAAAGTTGGCAGCAAGGATGTTCAGGGAGAACTCCACTAGCAAAAAAGTCAGTTGCCTTTCTGTGTTGAAAAATTTTGTATTTTATGCAGCCAGTTAAAAGAACATCTCATCCAACTATTCAATATATGTGAGTTTACTATGCACAAATGGCTACGGATATTTATCATCCGCCCTTTGCGATCTTTTTTAACAGCTACTAACTATCCTGATGTGCCCATATCACCCCGTTAGGAGATTTCTTCGCTTTGTTGATGCAGAGCATTAACTTAATGTTGCAGAATTTAAGGTCTTCTCTTTTATAAACTTATCATATCCTTTTTCTCCCTGTGCAGTTAAGTCTGGTTTAATTATCTCCCAGAAATCAGTAAAGGTACTGTTTTTGCCTTTGCTTGCCCTTAATCCTTTTCTGATTAAAGTGTCACACGCTTAATTGGGCTGTGTGTACCTCAGCCTCTTCAATTCCAAATATCGAGGGTGGCAGCGGGACCCCTAGGACTGGCAAACGGCTCACAGATAAGCAGCAAATGCGAGTAGTGCACAAAATACCAGTCCCTCTTCTTGGTGCCACCCTGCACTGCCACCCCACCCCACCCCCATCTCTTCTCTTTCGCCCATCCAGCAAGGAAAGAGGAGAGATTTTCAGAAATGGAGAGGGTGTTTGACACCTATTACTCTCCGTTCAACAGGCTGGAATCTTTTCAATCTTGCAAGTCTTTGAAAAGAGTTCAAGTGCTATTTGATTGAAGCCTTTCAGTACTGACAAGACAGGGCTCACTAAAAACCTCAGCACCTGAAAAGGAAAAAGAAGAAAAACATAGGCCCCTCTCAACACATATTTTTAAAGAAAGTATGGATATTATTGTGATCCTTTTACCAGTGAGTGAACTTTGAAGATGACAACAGAGAGAAGGGGGGAGGAAGGAGGAATGAGAAGGAGAGGGTAGGGGCAGGGAGAGAGAGAATTTCTCTTGCTTCCAAGTGGGAACAATATTCCATCAAAGTTCTTTTCCCACCAGTAGGTATATCCGGGGCCTCCATGACAAAAGGCACAACTGTGACATAAAGTTGGTGGAGGAGATGACTGGTTTCAACATTACCCTCAGAGCTGGTTTCCTGTGGGGCCATCATAACAAAGCACCACAAAATGGGTAGCTTAAAACAACAGACATTTTTTCTCTCAGTGTGGAGGCTGGAAGTCTGAAGTCAAGGTGTTGGCAGGGCTGGTTCCTTCTGGAAGCTCTGAGGGAGAATCCATCCCATGCCTTTCTCCTCACTTGCCAACAGCCCCTGGCATTCTGTGGCTCACAGCTGATTCATTCCAATCTGTGCCTCTGTCATCACATAGCACTCTCCCTGTGTGTCTGTGTGCACAAATGTGCTTCTTCTTACAAGCACACCAGTGAATTAGGACCCACTGTAATCCAGGATGACCTCAACTGAACTTGACTATATAAGCAAAGACCTTATTTCCAAATAAAGCCACATTCACAGGTACTAGAAGTTAGGATTTCAACATATCTCTTTGGGAAACACAAATGAACCCACAATACCCTCCATAAAGAAGGTAACCTTATGCTATTTCCAAGCTATTCAGTGTTCATCTTTGTATGTTCAACCGTTTCTAGAACCCACAATGGTCCACAGTCAGTGGCGACTACTCATGGTGTGCCCTTGCATGGGTGTGCTGCCATAATTTAATTTAAACGTTATAGAGTAGAGGACGATGTGCTGTGAATAAGAGGTAAGGAACATAATTCATCTGGATCCAAATAAAGGTGTTTGTTCACTAGAACCCATAAGAATTTTTGCCTTGTGGGTATATCAGAGGAGTTCAGGGCAATCAATCAGTCTACCAAAGTGGACACTACTGGGGCAAACTGGCGAGCAGTGTGGGGGTGGAGAAGAATGTTATACACACAGGAGGCATGATTATCCTGTGACAGAAACTGCACTGTAACTGTTATGCTGTTCTGAGACTCTCAATCTCTTCCAGTGTGCCATCAAATCTATTGATGCCAAACATCTTAAGAACCTCTGTTTTCAATTGGAAGTGTAGATCAAATGTTCCAATGTCATCATCTCTCCCACTAAATAATATCTTCATAATTTACCTATTGCTTAACTCAGTTGCATTGTCTAAAAACGAAAATCTCAGACTTAAAAGGGAAATTATTTGTGGCAGCTGAGAACTTTTTCAAATTTATCCAGTGATTTGTTTAATGGTTATAGGAAAATGGACCCCACTCAGGGCTTGGGTAAAATCACCCAAATTCACCAGAAAAACATTGTTCTCAAGAATATACATCTCAAGGATGCATCTACAGCTTCTAAAGAGCCCCTAGGAGGATCTGCCCAGGATACAACCTCCAGAAATTGTTGGGGAATCAGAAATCCCATCAACAAGGATTTGTTCTGAAGATGAGTGAAGAGAAATCTGACACAATGGAAATACTCACCCCACACAGAAAGTGAAGATCTTAGAGAGATTCCTTTATCAGGTATTTTTCCAACCAAGAGAGCTAGAAGTAAGCTCAGGAAAGGCACCTGCCGGAAAAACACAAAATGAAAGGCAAAGGTACCCAACAATGTCACCTCCTTCATATCTGTCCTGGAGGGCGGCCCTGTGACTCTTCTCCCCACGGAGCTTCTGGACAGCATGTTCCTCAATGACATTTTACATAACATGGATGATGGAGGGGACCCAGGAGGGAGGATATCTGCACAAATACTCTCTTAGAGGGAAAGTTACATTCAGTGGGGCGAAATGAGGGAAAGAGTAGAGATCAAGAGAAAAGAAAAGTGTTCTGCTTTTGCCCCAATGGTCAGCTTCTCCATCTCTCTTCCACCCTCTTCTCTAACCTGCTGACTGCTGAGTCTTATGTGTTTGATCCTGCAGGCCAAGTGAACATGAGGTCGAAAAATGGGAGCCCAAGGCCCAGTGGCCTTCCACCCCTGTCCACAGTCCACGGCAAAGCTATGAAGAAGATGTGCCCCGTGCCCTGCTGAGACTCTGGGTCAGGTGCAGAGATTTCACCAACTAAAAGCCAACCTATGAGACTCATAAGTTTACAGAAGGGAGAAGGACCCCAGACGTGTGAACAGTGCTGACGCTCTCTCTCCTGACCACGCCTTTACTTCTCTGTCCTTCAGAAACCTGCTCCTATTTTGCTCCACAAAATACTCTAGCCAGAACTTTCAGGCCATTTTGCTGAGGCTATACCCAAAATAACACATCCCCTCTCACAGGACACTCTAATGCTGCCAAATTAGTTGTGCTTTTCAACATAGAGGTGCAGCAAAGCCACCTTGGGGTCAAGACCACTGGCCACATTCCTAGTCTTTCCTAGACGCACACTTGGACCTCTCACATCCAGTTCCCTTGGAGTTATATAGCTACAACATTGAACTCTAACAAGGGGATATAAGGGATGTGTACCACTCATAGGTCTGGTCCATGGAACTTCTGTGCACAGTAATCCGTGCTCTTTCCACATCCACTGTCCTCATGCCACAAACGAAACCACTTTGGAAGCCACACAGAGAGGATGGCAGAGCCACATGGCAGAGCGACAGGGTACAAGGAGGCTGGGTCTCTGAATCACCACTATGAAACTCTGATTAAAGAACACCTTTTTGGGGGTGCCTGGGTGGCTCAGTCCATTAAGCGTCCAACTCTTGGTTTTAGCTCAGGTCATGATCTCACAGTTCATGGGTTCAAGCCCCACAACAGGCTCTGCGTTGATGGCACAGAGCCTGCTTGGGATTCTCCCTCCCTCCCTCCCTCCCTCTCCCCCCCCCCCCCCACTCGTGCTCTCTCTGCCTCTCTCAAAATAAATAAACAACAACAAAAAGACACCTTTAAGGGTATTATGTAAGCAAGTAATAAACTATTATGTGTGAGCCATTATACATTCTTTACTCCAATTTGTTTATTACTGCAATGAGTCTACCTTCATTAACGTGCACCTTCTTTCTGAGGTGCCTACCACAGAAGCTGTGTGCTTTCTGACACTGTTTTTCACTAAAGCATTTCATTGGGCAATTGTGCTTCTTAAAACACTGCAGATGGCATAAGAAAGTCTTCCCCTATTGATAATAAAACCTTGTTAAATAATAGATGTCTGTATTATCATGCAGAGGAAATAGGGCAAGCTGTAGAGTCAGACTGAGTTTGATCTCTTTTCCACAATATCCTGCCCAGGTGATTAATATCAACTCACTTTATCTTTCTGATCCTAAACCCTTCTGTGTAATTGGGACAACTAATTATCCCAACTAATTATTAGGATAGAGTTGCAAAGAGTAGAGTATAAGGAGTAGAATCAAGGCACTTAATACGGTGCCTGGTACACAGTAGATTCTCAACAAATAGAAGCTATTCTTATCACTATTAACTATATTTACTAGCATTGACTCGATTGTACCCTTTAGGTACAGGAACAGTATCTGATTCATCCTTTTAACTCAGCATAAGTATGAGTTCCTAGAAGACATAGGTTATATCTCATTTATCTTTGTATCCCTACATCTAAAACAGTGATGGTTACTTCTGAAGGCAAGCTACTCTTAGTATAAACATTATTATTCACTGTCACCTCCAAAGCATGGACTGCATCTATTAATCTGTCTCTGGAATCTACAAGGGTGACCTGCACATGATAGGCCCTCGACAATAGTAATTAGTAAACTGATTTCTCCAAAAAATAAAAATAGACTAAATAAATAAATAGACTCATTTCTCTCTGGTAGGTAGTTACTGTGATTCTGGTCACGGGGACTGGTGGGAGGCAGTGGTCTCTATAGAGCAGGTGGGTCTGTGAGGGCATCTGGATTCCAAGTCATTAGCATTCTGGAGTTCCCAAGCCCCCTGTACCACATATGTGGCATTTCTCCCCACAACCACCAGAACATTCTTTCTGAGTGGAGCATTCTCGGGGCACCTGGGTGGCTCAGTCAGTTGAGCATCCGACTTCAGCTCAGGTCAGGATCTTGCAGTCCATGGTTCAAGCCCCGCGTCGGGCTCTGTGCTGACAGCTCAGAGCCTGGAGCCTGCTTCAGATTCTGTATCTCCCTCTCTCTCTGCTCCTTCCCAACTCACGCTCTGTCTCTGTCTCTCAAAAATGAATAAGAACGTTAAAAAAAAAAAGAAAACAAAAAACAACCAAATGCAGCATTCTCCAGTTCCTTCTGTGTCATTACCTCAGCCTACCTCAAAAACTTGTCATGAAATTCATCCAGTGCAAAAACAATTTACCGAATTCAAGTTTTTCTGGAAAATGAGTCATATGGCTGTATCACCAATGTACCTTACATAACAACTGACAAATAGTTACTTTCCCCCTAATTTCCAGAATCATAAGTAGAAATCATGCCTGTATTTTTGAAGTTCTAATTAAAAAATACTGCACTATATAATTTTTTTTTAATTTTTATTGAAAAGTAAAAACAGTACTAAAACCAAGTTTATGTGAAGTGATGGACACATATGGAGGGATGTTGTTACTGTTATTGTTATCACAAAAGTCATCTCCAGTCTTCTTCGTTGTCAGCACTCTTGTGTTTTTTATCCTTTTCCCTCATCTGGTGGGGGATCCTGTGTCACATTCCTTCCTTGTGTGAGGCGTGGCCATGTTTTACTTCAAAACATTATTATTCAGACAAATACTCCTTTATATTACATAAAAACAAATATCTTACATAAAGACAAATATTTGTATTATTATATTGTCTGGGTGTTTCTTGGAAACACACTCCGAAATGACTCATTTCTTAGAAAATAAGGTAATAAAGCATTCCACTTTGTCCAAGACAAGACTGTATCACACACGAGTAAGGCTAGCATGTAATAAGTCACATTTCACTTTCTCAAGATTGTTTCAGCAATGAGTAGACTCATAAACTGCCTTTGCAATGAAAAACAGGAACTGGGAGGAGAAGGCCGGGCAAGAGCTTAAATGAGAAAAATAGGTTGAAATTAAACTTTGACGTAGCTGGGGGAAATGTAGTTCAATTACACTGCATATAAATAATTGCCCTGGTTACATATGTAAAGAAATTTGAAAGAAGGCACAGGTCACGTTAGAAGTGTCACCAGGAGGTACTGCCTTAAGGCTTAAGGTCAAATGATCCTCAAACTGACATTTACCTTGAGGCTTTCTCCCTTAGACAAGGCCAGTCCTCCCCTTTGCAGGCTGTGATATTTCATGTTGTCAGCACAGTGAATTTGGCTCTTAAGGATTTAAGCTCAGGGGAGATGGAGGGACAAACAAGAAAGCCAACATACCCGTTTACACTGAGCCGTGCAGTTTTCAGGACCCTCTCGCGGGTCTCCTCCGGCCAGCCCAGGGACACAGCCTGAGAGCCGTGCATTTTGTGAGCCTGGCTTCAGAGCCAGTTATGTGACTTTTAGTCCTTTCATCGCCACAGCAGAACACAACTGCCTTTAGGACTCAATGCATTAAGTTGCGGGGAGATGGGGGTCTTCTGCCTTCCTAGTGTGCCAACCTTGACCTCTCAGTCCGTCGTCTTCCTGCCTCCCACATGGCACTTGTCCTTACTCCCCCATCTCTTCCTGGATGGCACATTCTTTCTCCTCCTTCATCATATTGATCTGGTCAAACAAGGTTCTTGAGCTTCCTGTTGATAGTATGTGAAATGCTTTATTTTCTAAGGTGAATCTTGCCAATATTTGATCTCAAGGACCACGTGATGCTTTTATTCAAGTTTTCAACTCTGCTAGTAAGAAGTAGTGTTACTCTTCCCCAGGGAAGAATATATGTGGCCTGCTTTTTGATGGTATCATCTCCAAATCCTTAGCTTTCAACTTCCATCTGAGGGACAAATATTCTTACTATTAAATTGGCTTCATAAGCACAAATTTCTTGCAAGGGAAGTCTGGAATAGGAGATTTTATAACTAAAGGAACATCTGGTACCCGGGGCACAAGAAGGTGAAATATTGAAATAACAATAGACTAGAATTTGAAGCGCCTGGGTTCTCAACCCTATTCAGCTTCAAGAGCTCTGGCTCTCCCTCTCCTTCCCCCCCTTCTCTCTCCCTCTCCCTCCTCCACCCCCTCTGCTCAGGTGAGGACAGCCAGAGGCAGCTAGTATCCACCAGCCAGGCATCAAGCCCCCACCAGGAACCAAATCAGCCAGCATCATGATCTTGGATTCCCAGCCTCCAGGGCTATGAGAGATAAACATTTGTTGTTTAAGCCACATAGTCTATGATGGAATCTTTTAGGACCCTGAGATACCCAAAGCCCTATAGTTACTACCAGATTCAAACCCTGTGCTAAAAATAGATGCCAAATGAAATTACAAAAATGTCTGAAGAAATTGCCCGCAGGGCAGCCTACTAAATGCCAATAGTCCCCGATCTTGGGTGCTGCTACTCTGAAGGCAGAATTAAAAATTAATTTGTATTAGTAATACCAGCCCTCCTCCCGAAAACGTAACAATTACCTAGACGGTCTGATTCAAAGGACGGGCACTCCAAAGGGCACCCTGTGCAATAGCAATCTCCCCGGCCCTGCTGGGCCACCATTCACAGGTTTGTTCTTCTGGAATAAGTACTGCTTTCCTCCTGAGGCTCTTTCAAACCACAGATTTCACTGAGTTGGGAGGCAGAAGCTCATTGGTCCAAGCTGATCGGTCTGATGCAGCTGCCAAAGCAAGAGAGCCCCAGAGGCCTGGAGAGAGAGTGGGGGTTGGGGTTGGGGTGCTGAAAAGAGGGAAGGGAGTAGAGGAGGGCCACCACCGACTTCTTCCTGTGCTGACACTAATCCTACAGTAGAGAAATCCGCTCCTGGCTTGAGCTGGGGTGCTAAAGCCATTATTTATAGCTTACAGCCTCCCAAATCAGGCGGCACTACTTACACGGGAAGGCAACCAGAAGAAGCAGGGAGCCCATCATGGTGGAGACATTACTACAGCAGATGGTGGCCATGTGAGCTGTGGTGGCAGCTTGTTCAGTGTAAATTCTGTTCTGCTTTAATGGCATCTGTTTCCAAGCTAGTCTGAACCTCCGGATGCTGACACTGCTGCTCCTGAATCCAAGTCGGTCACCGGCTCAGCATCCGGACCCCTCAGCCTTCAGGCAGACTGCACTGAGCTCCGGCAGAAAATGGAATCTCCCCTTCCTGCGTCGTTAAAAGAGCCATCCAAGTTCACTGCTCCAACAGGAACAATTTGGGCTGAATTTAGTCTTGGGCAGCGATGAGCAAAGGCATCAAATTCCATGAGCCTCCATTGTGTCTCAGTAAGAAATGCACTGGAGGAAGAAAAAAAAATCTCTGCACGTGTCCTTACTCCCATGGGGAATATGCAACTCCATCTGCTACTTTCCACGCTAAGTGCTATGGATGGCAGTCCTTTCTAAGAAACCATAAAAAATTTTTTTTTACAGACCACACTTGGCATTTTTACCTCCATTGAGCATATCATGGGGCACCAGGCAGAGAATACTATGGGTCACAAAATCTCATTGTCTTTAGATGTATCTATATTCAGGAAGCAAGCCATTCTGCAGGTTCCATCTGGAATATCCAGATAATGAAGGTACTGCATTGATGAGATGTTTCTTATAACATCTCTTTTATTTTAATCTGTTTACTTCATTTCCCATGTGTTGACCCACCTTTCATTTCAGCTTCTTTGGCTCCATCTTGGGCATGAGATTTGTTCAAGTGTGGACTGGGAGGAGGAAACTCTAAGAGTGAGATCATAAGTTTCACTAAACCCCACTGCCCCAAAACACAATGAGCCACTTCTGGCAGCCTGGCCAGTTGGACAGGAAGACCAGCGGCTGAGGAACAGTGCCAAGCTTTAGCTGAGTGCTCAGTGTTGAAAGGTTTCATGCAAAAATCCTGGAGCAGAGAAGAGAAATTTTCAGGAACCAGAGCCCCTCAACTCCGTCCTGGACTAGTGTTTATTGGATAGTCTCTTGCTTCCAGCAACCCAGTCTCAATTTCCATCAGGCACATAGAAATGAGCACAACTTTCCACCACCCCATCCTCCCCACCCAAAGCGACCCAGGCTTGCAACAGGCTCTTATTTCTCTCACTTCCTTTCTGAGCTCAAGCCCCCAGCACCCTCTTTTCCACACACAAGGTAGGTGACAAATAGCCAGGCTCTGGGGCTGTCAGGGAAGCAGAGACACAAAAAACAGACACCTGGGTGTGTGGGCCCACCATGGGGAGAATGAAGGGGACATTCTACGTGCCCTTGGAGTTTAAGGTCCAGGCACTACAACGTAAGAGGGACCTCTGTCCACCTTGGCCATTTACTGACAGAAACCCTAGCCTAGATTGGGTAATGGGAACCCAGGATGACACAGAACTAGAATTCAGCTCTGCTGCAACTCTCTGCCTACTCCTCTTCACTGACTTCTTGTGCATGGGATAAGAAGAGAAAGGAAGACGATCTTGGAGCAGGAAAGTTTGAGAACCTCCAGCCCCAGGGTTATCTGAATCAGAAATTGTGCACTTTTAATCTGTTCTGCCCACACTCCAAACAAGGCATCTGGTGGGCTGCTCCAAAGACATGTCCTCATCTTGCTGAGCCAACTTGGAATGCAGTGCGGCAGGAACAGAACTCAGTTTACCTCTGGACCCCAGGGCCTCTCCTCTTGCAGCCTGGGCAGGCTGCAGCTACAAAGGAAGCATGTGGAAACTTATAAAAAGGAAGCTGTGGTTCAGCATTAGCAGGCAGCATACAGAGACGCAGTGCTGAGGGCTTGAAGTTTACCCACAGCTGGGATCCCTGTCACAACTCCAAAGCCACTGTTCAGAAAGGCTGGTGTGAAATAAGGTAGATTTCTCTGCCTCTCCCTATAGGGTTTTGAGAGCTTTAAAGCAAAACAAAACAAAACACAAAAAAACAAACAAACAAAAACAAACAGTTTCATCTTCTTTAGATTGTGGATCTACTTATAGCACAAAACCTAGATTTTAACCCAGGGCCATGCCACCTTTAGGAAATGCAAAGTCATGGTGAAATCCAGCCTTCCAGAATTTTTCATGTGGGCCCTCCAGATGTTGTTACTTATTTGAGCCTTCTATGTACAAAGACAGCAGTAATTACTCTTTGTGATCCATGCCAGGGATCTCAAACAGATAAGGCAAAGTAGATGTTATTATTCCCATTTTATCGTCAGATAAAAAGAGGATAAAAATGGCTGGTTGCATGATCTGTCCCAGGTCCTACAGCTGGTAACAGGGCTGTGATTCAAAGCCAGGTCCGAGTCTGGAACCTGGTTTCTTTCTGGGGTGATGCTGTGTCCACACACCTCCAGTACCACTGGTCAGAACTCACTCAACTCCTGATTCCTCCCCATAAAGCCAAGCACAGAGAACCCCCAGAACACCCACCTACCCCCAACTCTCTTTGACCACTGAGACTCAGCAAAGGGGAGCTCTGCTGGCACCATCCCCCCAAAATACCAACCAGAGAGAGGCAAAGTGCTCCTTTTCCTTGAGCTACCCCAGTTACCTACATACCTCCTTCTCATATGTCAGTCAGAATGAGCTCCCCTTGCTGGCTGCTATCAAGCTGGTTTCATCTTTCTGTAATATTTATAAATTTACACCGTAGGCTATTATGTTTACCCTAAGTTATAATCCCAGACAGAGGAAATACAGACTGCTTAATGTTTGCTTCAGTATCAAGCAGAAAATCACGCAGAATTAGGCACTTAATGAAGATGATGATAATGATCTTGATGGAGGAGGAGGAGGAGGAGTGGGGGGGGGGGTTGGGAGGAGGAAGAGAAGGAGGAGAAGAAAGAAGAAAGAAGGTGATAATGAGATAAAGGCCTGGAACGCTCTGTCCTGGTAATACATCACCAAATTATCCATAAAGATTTCCTAACAGGCTGCAGCACAGGACTCAGTAGACACGGGCATAAGAGTCTGTGGACGGGTTTTCCCTGGCAGTACCAGATAAGCGTTTGGCATCTCCTTCTCCCTCTCCCTCAGGGCACTGAACGAGGGGGCCGAGAGGCTCAGAGGCTGCAGGAGGCAGCTGCCTCAGGAAGAGGGCCTGTTAGCAAACAGAAGCATCACCTGCTCCCCGCAACAGGGAACCACACATCTCTGAGTCATAATTCACCAAGCTCAGAGCCAAGCTGACAGGAAGCTTGGCTGGAGGAAGAAACCAACAAACCTTCACATCAGGTGCAAGGACTACGGGTCTCCCTCATAACATGCTGGGCACGGCTCTAAGTGGGAGAAGCTAGGGCAGAGAGCCAGTCCCCTGGTGAGCCAGCTGCTTGTCCTGCCTTCCCAGAGAAGGCTCTGCGTCCCAGTGCCTGGCCCACAGAGTGGGATCAATGCCACAGTACAGGGTCTCACCCACTGCACAGCAACAGCTAGAGCTGTTCACACAGGATGGGACTTCTTCCGGAAGGCACTCAGAGCCTATCTCGGGATATCTTTTAAAATGTTCAGAAACTTTCCCCCAGGTTTTCTGAGCAAGTCAAAAATCACCTTGATCTTCTAAAGCAATTAGACTTACGTGATTGTAAATAAAGAGTCTACGGAGCTCATACACCGGTTCAATATATCACTTATGCCAGACTAAGAGCCGTTGCCCTGATTACATCTTGCATTTAGGACATTTGCTCTATATTGCCCCCGTGGCTTGCTGAGTGCTTTCAGGGAGAATAAATAAGACTTTGAAGGAATAGCACAGGAAATTTATAAATTGGAAGTCTTTTTTACTTTTAAAATAATTTTACACTTAGAAGCAATTGTATGTCAATGGCTTGTAGTCTTTTTAAGAAGCTGTACATTTTTGGAAAGGAAATCTACTTTAATATGAACACTTCCTTGTTTGCTTTAGAAACAGGACACGAAAATCAATCTACAGACATATTTCAACTATTTCTTGTCATTTTTGTTACTCTATTCCACAGCTTATAGAGATGAGGACTGGAAAAGGATAAAAATGTGCCATTTGACTCATCCTTATTCTGTTTTAATTGCAGGCAAAGATGAGAGTTATAGTGAGGACATTTTATTACGATTCAGAAAGAAAAAGGTTGAATGAGTTATGAGCTGTATGGGATGGGAGCACGGAAAGATTCATGATGGTTCGGCTCAGAAATACCCATCATTTCTCTGTATGTGGTATTGCAACAGATAGATAACCCTCATGTCAGTGATTTCATCTGCTCAAACAAATAGCATTGGCTTGCTATAAATATTGAATATTGTCCTTTATATTAGAGGAAGCATTAGTATTGATACTCCTTTCTCTGCATTTGAGGTCAAATGAAAAGATTAGTGTGCCAGGTCCCAAGATGAGGAACTCTGACCATTCCTTCTCTCTAGCACCCACATCCAGGTCCCAAGCCCGCCATGTGAAGTTAGGAGTGGGAGAGAAGAGGAAAGAACACACGGTCAGGAGCCAGCCTGAGCCCAAATCCCGACTGTCCCACGTACTAGCACTAAGACCTTGATGAGCTGCTCAGTCTCTCACTCTGTGCCTCATTCTCCTCCTCTGGAAAGTGGAGCAGAAATACAGCCTGTTGTGTGGATTGATTGAGTTACACGGAAAGCACTTAGAACAGTGGCTGGCACATAATAAATGCTAAATAAGCATCAGCCCTTGTGATGACAATGATTTTTTTTCATATTGGTGCCTTCTTGAGTACTGCTATTTCTGTTCCTCTCCACACCTACTTCCCACCCCCTATCCCACCTCACCCACTTTGGTCAACTGCAACAAGTAGGATCCTAGCTAGGCTGCCTGCTTTCTGCATACCCACCTTGCACACCCCCAGTTCAAGTCTAATATTCCCTCCTTAATGGCTCACCCAGTAAACATATCCATCACAGCACCCACTACACTTTTTATTTTCTTCATCTCTCTATATTAATGTGTAGTGGGGCTGAAAAAGATGTGTGTGTGTGTGTGTGTGTGCAGGCTCTGTGCTGACAGCAGAGAGACTGATATGGGGTTCAGACTCACAAACCATGAGATCATGACCCAAGCTGAAGTCAGACACTTAACTGAGTCACCCAGGCACCCCAAAACACATATTTTTTATTTTTATTTTTTTTATAAAAATTTTTTTAACGTTTATTTATTTTTGAGACAGAGAGAGACAGAGCATGAACAGGGGAGGGTCAGAGAGAGGGAGACACAGAATCTGAAACAGGCTCCAGGCTCTGAGCTGTCAGCACAGAGTCCAACGCGGGGCTTGAACTCACGGACCGCGAGATCATGACCTGAGCCAAAGTCGGCCGCTTAACCAACTAAGCCACCCAGGCGCCCCAACACATATTTTTTAAAGGCTGATATCAGAAGCCCACTTAGATTCTAAGTGGAAAATTATCTTCATTCAGGATAGCCCTTAATAAGCAAACTTTGGGAAGAAAGATGAGTCCCAAAGACTCTAAGGAAAGACTAACTCCTCCACATGAGAGGTACACAGACATTTGGGGACTAAGGAGAAGGTGCAAAGTAAGTTCGATGAATGGAGAAAGGTCAAAACGATTTCAACTTGCAAAAAAAAAGTTGCCAGTGAGAGATCCCTGGTGGCAGGGCCTGAGGGGTATTTAAAACAAGAATTAGCCCTCTTTAAGTTCAAATTGTTTGCATTTCCGAGATGTGAAGAAAAGCCAAAACTGAAGTAAAGCCTGATACACACAGAGCTTGTTTGTGGTAAGTAAGATGGGACCAAATCAAGGGAAAAAAGCTGAGTTCCATGTAGGAGCTGAGATGACATAGAGGAAAGAGAGGAGCCATGGAAAGGAAACAGAACTGAATGTTGGGAGTTCAGGGGCTTGCAACTCAGAGCCAGAAAGAAAATATAAACCTTTGAGAATTTGCAGAAATCTTGGTGATGAGTTTGGGCATCCAGAGATATGTACATTAAAAGGCTCAAGGCTGTATTATTTAAAATCCCAAAACCCAGGTACATTGGCTCAGGTCCTCCAAGAAATGCACAGGATTGGATGTCTAAGAGGGTTACCAGGGAAACACCCGTGAAGAAGTCAGGGAAGTAAATTCAGAGAGATACTGATCTGACCGGTGCAGAAGGGGAGGGTGGAGGGTAGGAAAATTGGATAGAGAGAACCTCAGATCATAGAGAGTTCTAAGAAAGATCCTATCAGGCTGATGGAAAGCCCTTGAGTCAAAGTCACCGTTGGAGGAGTCCGGCATCTCACAGTCGGTGATAGTACCCCCACTGTGCTAACGACAGCCCGCTCACAGTGTGTGCTCAGTGCAAACATGCTGGTAGATCCAGAGGACAGCATCCGGGGCTGTCAGTCGGCCACGGTCCCAGAGGAGGGGACCGGAGCTCCACAACTTCCCTCGCCACCACGTAGGGTTACCTCGGCTAACAGGAGTCATGTCTGACTCGTGACTTGAGGCTCAACCGCTCCATAAGTGTTTGTTGAGTTAATACACTGATCCATGCTACACACCACATAATCATCCTAAACAACCACTGGCATCGAATGTGGTACACGTGAGAATTCATTTCCCTAGTCTTTCTAGTGTATTGCATTTAAATTCCCCTTAATAAGGTTTATTAAAATGTTTTCTATAATTTATTTTTTTAATTTAAAATCAAGTTAAACATATAGTGCAAGAATGATTTCACGAATAGAATTGAGGGATTCATCACTTACATACAACACCCAGTACTCATCCCAACAAGCGCCCTCCTTCATGCCCATCGCCCGTTTAGCCCATCCCCCCACCCAACACCCCTCAGCAACCCTCAGTTTGTTCTCTGTACTTAAGAGTTTCTCATGGTTTGTCTCCCTCTCTGTTTTTATCTTACTTTTGCTTCCCTCTCCCTATGTTCATCTGTTTTGTTTCTTAAATTGCACATAGGAGTGAGATCATATATTTGTCTATCTCTGACTGCCTTATTTCACTTAGCATAATACACTCTAGTTCCATCCACATTGTTGCAAATGGCAAGATTTCATTCTTCTTGATCACTCAGTAATATACCATTGTATACATATGCCCCATCTTCTTTACCCGTTCGTCAATCCTGTGGCGGTTCCTCAAAAAATTAAATATAAAAAAAACTAAATATAGAATTCCCAGCAATTCCACTTCTGAGTATATACCCAAAAGAATTGAGAGCAGGGACCCAAACAGATATCTACATTCCCATGTTCACAGCAGCACTATTCGTAATAGCCAAAAAGTGGAAACAAGCAAAATGCCCATCAACTGAAGAGAAACAAAACATGGTATACACATACAACAGAATATTATTCAGCCCTAAAAGAGAAGGGAATTCTGACACGTGCCACAGCGTAGATGAGCCCTGAGGATCATTATGCTAAGTAAAACAAGCCAGGTACAAAAAGACAACTACTGTATGACTCCTCTTATATGAGGTAACTAGAGTGGTTTCAAACTCATAGATACCGAAAGGAGAACGGAGGTGACCAAGGACTAGGAGGAGGGGAGAATAGGGAGACAGGGTTTAATGGGTAGAGTTTCCCAAAGGGGCCATGGATGGTGGTGATGGTTGCACAGCTTAGTGCCACCAAAGTGCACATCTAAAAATGGTTAAAATGGTAAAAATGCGTATTTTGCTACAATAAAAATAAAAATTGTTTAGAGATTATATGTGATAAGGAAGAAAACTACAGCTGGCAAACTTTGTGCCACCATATGCTTCAGGCTGTGATTCTCTGCCTCCAGATCCCCAGTGAGGTCAGTGCAGCTATGACTTCTCCCGGACCAGCCATTTGGCTGGTGGGCTGGTTCCAGGGCTTTCTCTAATTGTCTTCCCCCCAAAGTCTGCTTAGGGCAACTTCTCAGACTCCACCCAGGAGCTTCCTCTTAGAGCAGCCATTCCCAGACAGCCGTTCCCACAAAAGGTCACAATGCCCAGGTCAGCTCGTTAAACCCCAGATGCTGGCCCTGTCCTTTGCCCACCCCCTCTTAATTGAGATTTCTCTGTTTAAAAATAAAAGTAGACTCATTTTGGTAAAAGTAGTCAGATGACGTTTCTTTCTCTGAAAGACTTCTGTCAGGATGATGGCATGAGAAAGAAAAGCCTAGTGAGACATTAACTGAATCTCCGGCAAGAGTGTGGTCGTGGGCTGCCCCCCCCCAACCCCCCGGGGGGCTCGCACTCTGGGTTAACAACGAAGAGTATCAAAGGAGGGCAGACCTACCTGCCTTTCGTGCCTGCTTCCCACGCTTCTGCTTTTCTCCTTCTGGCTTTTCTTTTCTTTTTCTTTTTTTTTTTACATTTTATTTATTTTTGAGACAGAGAGAGAGCATGAACAGGGGAGGGTCAGCGAGAGGGAGCCACAGAATCTGAAACAGGCTCCAGGCTCTGAGCTGTCAGCACAGAGCCCGATGCAGGGCTCGAACTCACAGACCGCGAGATCATGACCTGAGCCGAAGTCGGCCACTTAACCGACTGAGCCACCCAGGTGCCCCTCCTTCTGGCTTTTCTGATCCTTCCAGCTTTCCACTCTGCTTCAGGCACTAAATGATTACCCTGTCATTCTCTCCACCTTCCTCCCTGCGTATCTTTCCACTCATTCTATTACTTTTATCACCCAAGTAGTTCCAATCATCAGGAACCCTGAGTTCGGGGCACCTGGGTGGCTCAGTCAGTTAAGTGTCTGACTCTTGACTTCAGCTCAGGTCAGGTGGTTTGTGGGTTTGAGCCCCGCATCGGGCTCTGCACTGACAGTTCAGAGCCTGCTTGGGATTCTCTCTCTCCATCTCTCTCTGCCCCTCCCATGCTTCCTCTCTCTCTCTCTCTTTCAAAATAAATAAATAAACTTTAAAAAAAAAATCATAATAAAGGACCCCAGAGTTCAAAGTTTGAGCTCCATATACTTTGTGTTCAAGTCAGCACATCAAGTGTGTCAAACAAGGAAACATGCATTCAGTAGGAGCTGTGGGAGCACTGATCACCCATGCTTATAAAGGATGCAAGACAGCTGACCCATGCTGCCAAAGGGCCTAGATCTACAGATTGTTCAGAAGGTCAGGCGAAGGGGGACTGAGAGGGCATAGGATGTTTAAATAAAGGATGCAAAAAGTATAGCTGTTTCCTACAGTGATGGCAAAACACTCAGAGTGCCTGGCCCCCTGTCTTCCTGAGCAGTTTCTCATGTCCTTTTTTTTTTAGGGAACTCAAAAGCAATTCTAAATAGTTTAAGAAAAAAACATATATATATATATATATATATATATATTTTTTTTTTTTTTTTTTTTTTTTTTAATTAAAGGAGATTAGCTCACAGGACCTTTAGAAGAGCCCATCAGTAGGCTTGGAAGCTAAGCAGCCAATAAAATGTCCAAATCACATTCATCCAGCCCTGCGGCTCCAGAGAGCTGGGCCCACACAGCCGGCTCCACCAACGTGGGCCCACCAGGCTGCTCTGGGCCCTCTGCCACAGGGTCTCCAGAAGCTGGATGCTCTTACCACTGCGCTAGCTACAACGATCTCACACCGTCCCCAGCTTCACTGGCTTCTAATTCAAAGTCTTATTGGTAGGACCATGCCTGCACCCCAACTGGAGGGATGCTGGGCAAGCATCTGGGGAACTGGTAGGTCTCCTGGTTGGGAAAGTCTCCAATCATGGGCACAATATTCATCGGTTCTACTTATAAATATTAGGCAGCCAGAAAGAATGGAACACACCCCTTGGAGGCTCTGCTGCTTCTGCTGCTCTGAGGCGACACTTCAGATAAAGCTTTGCCGCCCAGAAAACTAGATTCTATCTTTGCTAAGAGAATAAGGAAGGCCAATTATGCAGACTCGAAAACCCTTAATAGTGCCAGAAGTATCCCACTGCCTTCAGAAAAAAAGAGCAGACTCCACAGAGCACCATTCAAAGTTTCCCACAGCAGGCTCCAATCTGCCTTCATCACATTTCTCTACTTACCTTGCCCAACCCTCTCCCCTACTACAGGCACGCTGGCTGGCTCCAACTCCCCATCCAGTCCCAGCACCTCGGGCAACACTGCTCATGTCATATCTCTGCAGGGCCATCTGCCATCCACTGTGCCTCCCCACATCCCACCTCCTGAAACACACAGCTCTAATCCCACATCCATCACCTTCCATAGCTCCTAAATGGGAGGACTGTCCTCCAAACCTCCACGGTAGCTATTTTCTTTGTAATGCATCTGTCAGCAGATCATGTACTGTGAGACATCACTTCTGGCATTGTCTTAAGCTCTTATCTGTGTCTTTGTTATTTATGTATTTATTTATTTTTCCATAAATATGTCTTATCTCCCCACTTAGCTGCTATAGTTCTTTTTTTTTTTCCTTTTTTTTTTTAAGTTTATTTATTTTTGAGAGAGAGCATGCAGGGAGGAGCAGAGAGAGACGGAAAGGAAATTCCAAGCAGGCTCCACACTGTCAGCGCAGAGCCCAACTTGGGGGTTGAACTCTCGATCTCACGAACCATGAGATCACGACCTGAGCCCAAATCAAGAGTCGGATGCTTAACCGACCGAGCCACTCAGGTGCCCTGCCTCTATAGTTCTTGACGGCACGGGCTCTTTGTTGGACTTCTTGGAATGTACATAGCATGTCACATAACAATCTGCACATTATAGGTAGTCTGTAATAATATGTGACTTTAAATGTTCTCTACTCCACAGAATTTTATCTATCCAACTGAGTGTGGATGCTTTTGCTTATTAGCATGGCCCTGCCCTACAGGCTGACACTTATTAATTTTCTTAAGTAGGACATTTTTCCTGGGGAGCTGGGGAAGTCAGCAGATGATCCTTCTCCAGCAAGCATGCTGGACAGAAACAGAGATAACCCTTCAGCGGTTCCCATTAATCTGGGAACACTGGGATAATACTTATCTGAATAAGGCTGGTACCTCCTGAGAGTTTACAAATCCTTATGGCAACCCCAATAAATAAATGCCATTATTCCCATTTTACAGATGGGAAGCTTGTGTAATTCAACCAAGGTCATGCAACGCATAAGGGACAGACCCAGGATTGAACCCAGGCAACTGGCTCCAGAGGCAGTGTTCCTCACCACCAGCTACTGACCAAGATACTTTGTTTATGCAGCACACTTAATCATGGTGTCTCCAGAAAGAGTATATTCTAAGAATTTTTAAAGTAAATTTTCAAAAGCCGTTCAATTTTAACATGGCGAATGGTTTCACAGAAGAAAGCTTACCAATATTTCTCTGTCTCTCGCTTTATTCGAGGGGTGTCGGATTCTCGCCCTCCTGAAAGAGTCAAGTCAGATAAGGCAGGTCAGAGAAACATCTGCGTTTTTTTGTGGTGCAGAAATTCACACAGAAACATCTCATAAATGCAAAAGCTTCTGTGAAGGAGCCAAACTTTCCCTTTCCTCTTCATTTAATGGTATGCTAATCATAATATCTGAGGCCTGTCTGAGAATAAAGTCCAAAAGCTGTGGTTTTCAAGAAAATACCAAGAGTCTAATATAGATGAGTATCTACATCCTAGAAATCAAATTCTTTCATTTGAATATTTATAACAAGAAGTTACATGGCAAGGTTAAGATTTCCTAGTGGCCCAGGTCACTGGAAAGCCACTTTCATTGCTTCCATTTTATTATGCTGTGTTCAACCAAGGAGAGGTATTTTAGGAACCTGGCTAAGTTCTCAACTTTTTTTTTTCTCTTATCAGAAATATATAATCGACTTTACTTTCATAGACCTTAATGTTTCCTTAGTATGATAAGCTTCTAAATACCAGTGTCCGATAAATAGTAAGATTTCAGTAAATACGTTAACTGTTCAGCTTTCACTGAGGAAAACTAAAAAATTATAAGAAATTCATTTTGGGTAGATGTCCCCTTGGGAATTTTGTGCCCTCCGTTTTCCAGTGTTTTCCCAGAAGCAGGTATCATATGAGAAATTTCTTCTAAATTTTTGTTCTAGAAAATTTTTTGCCTCACCTGAAGAGTTGAAATTATTTACCTTATAAAAAATGAAAACTAGTGGGGCGCCTGGGTGGCGCAGTCGGTTAAGCGTCCGACTTCAGCCAGGTCACGATCTCGCGGTCCGGTCCGCGAGTTCGAGCCCCGCGTCAGGCTCTGGGCTGATGGCTCGGAGCCTGGAGCCTGTTTCCGATTCTGTGTCTCCCTCTCTCTCTGCCCCTCCCCCGTTCATGCTCTGTCTCTCTCTGTCCCAAAAATAAATTAAAAAACGTTGAAAAAAAAAAAATGAAAACTAGTCATGTTTCTCATTTTACTTTGGCCACCAGGAAACTCAGTGCCAATTCACAGGCCAATTATGTTTGGATCCATTAATTTCCATTCTAGTCGAAGCTATTAGAATTCTATGGCTCAGTATGACAGTTACCAACTTACTGCCTCTCTGCTCCAAATTCATTCTTTGTGTCTGCTGTGTAAAAATGGATATGGTTCCTTTAAATGTTTTTCCTTTGCCAGCTGGCACTGTGTTAACCTTTGGCAGTACAGTGCTCTGAAGAGACATTCTGGGAGGAAAAGGTTTTGTTTCCTGGTTCTGGTGCTTAATCTCCAGGCTCCTGCAGGGCTCATAACTTCTTGAAGGGCCTCTTACAGCACATGTGGCTTCCCCAAGGCCCAGCACTTGCCGCACAAACAGCTTCTCCGTTGCCAGACTCCTGCAGGGCACAGTGGTCAGTATCACGGAGCCAGCAGCTCTCCCAGCATCCCTTTGGGCAGATTTGCAGCAGAGTTTGTCTGGTAAGACACCTCCCTGTGAGCAGCTCTCTCCAACCCCCGGGAGGGCAGGCTTCCAGCAAGTTCCTAAGGGCGAATTCTAGATAATTCCAACAACACAGCATCACACTGGCATCTATCTCTGCTATCCAGTCAGCCTCAGCTGTATCCTCTCCAATGAAGTCTGGGTCTCAGCCCTGGGGTGGTGGCTGTTCCACCTCTGCCATTCTGTACTCTATAGAGGTCTCTTTACTTCTTCCCGGGCAACCCCTTGTTGCTTCAATTCCCTGGTACAGTCAGTAATTCTTTATATTAAAGTTTCCATGTTCAAACGACTGTGTGGTTTTCTCTTCTGATCAGATCCAGACTGATACGCTTAGCATATGTGCATTTTCCATTCTCTTCCTATCCTGACATCTACATTTGCCCCTTGATTCTCTTATTTTTAAAATTCAGATTTCACCACTCCTATTGTGTACATACTTTCTTTAGCCTACTCTAAAATGGTTTATGGAATGTAAAGACCAGCAATTAATTGAAATGTACATGCAAGTGAGGGTCATGCCTATTTAACTTGCTGCTCACCTTTCCAGAAAACAATCAGTCTCAATGCAGTAAACCAATTCTTTCTGATGAAGCTAATGAGACTAATGATCCCAGGCACGTCCCTCCCAGGTTAGACTTTTCTCCAGCTGAAATAGGACCCCTAGAAGTTTAGATGTTAGTGCCAGAAATAACAAACCAATAGACCCGAGATAATAATAGTTCATCATTGTGCTTCTCAAATCAAAAGTTTCTTTTCCTACATATTTCCTGAAATTCATGTGACCTGCCCCAGGCTAGGAGCTGATTCAGGAGATACTAAACACAAAGAGATGGGTTGAGATGGATGTGGAAAATTGTGTGAGATAGAACAGAGATTTTCAGACTGGTGTGACAGAGCAGAGGATGGCAATTTCTGACAAACGTAGGAAAGGCCGGTGAGCACTGTGACAGTTAAGGAGTAGCGTCTCAGACCAAATTCCCAGGGAGGGGGGGGGCCCAAACTGCGAACCTCCCCAGGTTAACCATCAATTCCATCACCGCTGCCCCTGGGACTGAGAGCTGGGGCAGAGGAGCCGGCTTCTGTGAAAGCCCAGGCTCCACTGAGTACTAATTATAAGCCCTCAAGCAACTCCTTAACCTCATAGGGTAACAGTGCCTACCTCCCAGGGCTGCCAGGAGGATAAAAAGAAGCACTAATTATGAACAACCTCATCACAGTGCCTGGCACATTCGAAGTCTTAGCAAATGTGATTAACTGCTCCCCTTCTATTCGTTTCCTAGTGCCGCTCTAGCAAGTACCACAAGCTGGGTGACTTAGTGCAACAGAAACGTATGGTCTCACAGTTTTGCAGGTGAGGAGCCTGAAATCAAGATGGCAGCTTGACCCTATATTGTCTGAAATCTGTAGGGGAAGGATCCTTCCTTGCCTCTTCCAGCCTCTGGTAACCGCAAACATCCCTTGCATTGTGGCAGCACAATTCTGACCTCTGTCCCCATCCTCACTTGGCCTTTTCCCTGTGGCCTCCCACCTCGTCTTCCCTGTGCAGGCCTATCTCTGTGTCCAAATTTCCTGTCAGATTAGATTAGGGCCCATCCTTAAATGAGGGTCACTAGAACCTCATTTTAACCCGATTAACTCTCTGAAGACTCTATTTCTAAATAAGGTCACATTTGGAGGTACTAGAGATTAGGAGTTTAACACATCGTCTTGGGGGGGGCACAATTCACCCCTCCTTAGTTTCCTGGCAAGAGGTGGCAGCCTAATATCCTCCCTCTATAATGAACTATCAGTTAGCTATTTAGAGTACAGGTTCTACTTTATCAGTTTCTTGAACATGGGCCAACTTTAATATGCCCATGGAGGCAAAGCATGGGTAAGTTCATCACTTAGAAACCTCCTACTCTTCTCTACCACTCCCATTCTGGGCACTGGCCATGAGGCGCCCTGCAGCCTTCCCTGGGCTCTAACCTCCTGCCCCTGCCTCACTTAGCCAGCACTGCACTCACCAGATACTGTTCCTTTTTCCTCCCTCTTAATCAGACTCCATACCCCAAAAACCTATAACCAATATCAGGTATATTCAAATATCGATTTTCTGCCAAATAGATGTAATCTATAAGAAACAGCAGAGATGGTAAGAAGGACATTTTAGTTGATCTGAAGGAAAACTCTTCATACTCTTCTGTCGAAGCCCAAGTCCTTATTTGAGATGTAAGAACTTTGGGGGGGGGGGGGTAATACATGTTGCCACTAACTCCTCCATATGAATTGCAGGGGCAGGGGTCTTATTAAGGCACTGGGCTCCTCAGTGGAATAAGAAGACCATAAGGGCGGGAGCACAGACAGTGGGCACCTGTGTGAGCAGAGGCACATCAAGGTACACTCAAACTGGCCCACGCTAAGAAAAACCAGGAATTGAGAGGTGTTCGTAAGTTTTGTTACAGGCCCAAAGTCTCGGCAACAATGGATTCATAAGCACGGACCCTGTGTCCCCACGGTAATCATGTTTGTATCTCCCACTTCAGAAATCCCAAACAGAAAAGAAAAGATGAATGGCTTATAAGAGGCTGCCTGCCTTAGGCAGTCCCATGCATGGTCTGCTTTAAGGGGAGAGAAAAACTCCCCAGTCTAAGGTCACCTCCCCATCTCCCCATGTGCCCCCATCAGGGTCTAAAAGTCACATCATCAGGATCACTCTTATGTAAAAGACATCCTATCGTCCCACAACATTTGATAAAAGCAGAACACTTCTGGGGAAGAATGCACTGTTCCCTTAGCGCCCACTACTATTTCACGAGCACCTGATATTATATTCCCCAGCAGTCACCTCAGGCAACTGTCCCAAAGGAATAAATCCAACCATGGACATGTGTTGGTTTGATTCTTGGCCATATCCTCAGAGCTGTACAAATCCCTGCATGTAAAATGTAAAAAATCTGCCTCTATAAAGTGGGACCAAATTGTAACTAGCACATTATGTTGTTGCGAGAGTTAATGAGTAATCCATCTAAAATGCTTAGAACAATTCCCGGCACAGAGTGAGATCCCAGTAAATATTGACTCTCATCATTGTCATTATTATTAATGACTGAGAAAACACACAAGTCGAGGGAGAGCAGAAAGGTCTAGAGAAACAACACCAGAAGCCCCCATGGGGTGATGCCGGAGGGGAGGGCCTGGGAGGAAGTGGGTGGCGGGCTGAAAGGGAAGGAGAGCAGAACCAGCTTCTCCCACCACACAAGTACACAGAGAACCACCCTGTACACATTGCCTATGTCCCAGGCACACGGCACCCACCGAGTCCCGCTGAGAACCTGGCACTGAATCGCAACCATCTCCTAGGACCCTCTTGGACTGAGCCAGAAGCATTCGCCTAACTGCTTTGCTGTCGCCAAGGAAGTGTGATCAAACCCAGGCGAGTGCAGCGGGGAGAAGCCTCCATAAATTAGAAAGTGACTACGTCCCAGAATCTCTGAAACTGGACCAAATAAATAGGGAGCCCAGGGCACTGGAAATTAGGTGTCCTGGATACCCAGCAAGGACCCACGGGACACCACAGAGCCTAGAGAAAAGGGAAAGGGCCACAACACAGTTTCCCAAAGTGTGTTCCAGGTGGCTCAGGAAAAGAAAAAGTATGCAAATAGGTTTCTGGGTTAAACAGAGTTTAACATATTTCTTTAGAATCAGGTTTTCAAGGCTTCTCACCTGCCCAAATGTACTGTGAACCTCCAGAGGTGGATACTGCACAGTGTCTCCCACATGAACTGGCTAAGAGAAGCCTGTTTTTAACAGAGTATCCAGAGACCAGTGTCCTGCTAGAAAGCCCTGAGGTTATTGATAAATGCTAGACAAAGGCAAGTCACCTAGGGTTCCTGAGCCCCCTGTTTTCTCATCGGAAAAACGAAGGGCTTCAATCAGCAGCTCTTGCCTGAGAAGCTGGTAAAAGCTGCGGATTTCCTCCCTGTAACGAGGCGCATATTACACATGTGCCAGACTTTTTTCCACACAGCTTCAGGAAATCATAAATCTCTCAACTCTCTGACGTTCGAAGAACCCTTCCATCTCTAAAATGGTGAACTTGCCTGAATTAGAAGGCTATCATGATAGATTTATCCATTGCTTTCTCCCAGCATCCCTTCTGGTACCAGCACTAGCTTCCCTTTGTGAAACCACTTCTTTCCCACTCTCCGTACATATGTTCCAACAAGAGTGGACCAGCTCCCCCTCCCACCTCCAGAAGCTGGCATGTCACCCAAGCCCACTGACCAGTCAGAATACCTCATTCCCATGGCCACAACGAAGTGGAGGGCGCAATGCCGTAAGAATTCTCTAGGACGCAAGCTGGAGCCATCAGATAAGGAAGAGAGGGAGAAAAGACTCCACATTGTGGCTACTAAACTAGCAGAATAAAAGCCTGCAGTCTTGGTAACCTTCTTCATCTTTGACAGAGAAAGCCATCCCTGATTATATTAGCTGAGTCATCTCTGAAATCCACTTCATCCCCCAAAATATCCCATTTAGGTGAGTCAATAAATATTTCTTCTGTTTAAACTAACTTGCAACTGAAAGAGTGCTGAATAATTCAAACATCAATCCTGGGATTCCCGGGGCTGCTGTGAGGCTCAATCAAGAGGCTCAAGGCGTTACTGCTGAGTCTACACTCAGCGGAGAACAACCATGGAAGGAGAGTAACAGATGACGGCGCATTGGCAGGTACTGGCAGGACCTGACCACTCTCCCATATGAGCTTTGCACCAAGAAGTCCTCAGAGACCTCAAATAATTTCTTCCACCTGCTACCTGCTTCCTGCAACGTCATCATGGATCATCTGTGATGGTGGGTGGGGGGTGGGTAGGGAGAGGTGTGGAGGATGTCACAGAGTCATTTGAGAATCAAATGAATTTAATCAATCCTCTTCTTCAAAAAAGATATGCAAAAATATTTGCCTGCAGTTTCAGGAGTTTATAACACTCCCTGAAACTCCAAAGAGTCTCCCTCCTCGAGGGTCTCACTGTAGGTATCAAGGAATTGCTGGACTTGTTAAGTGACAAATGCCAACCACTCAAATGGCTGGGGATGGGAAGGATGGAAACAGGGAGCTCTCCAGGGACACGAGAAGGGAGAGGAGAGTGCCTCGATAATCCAATAATCCGCAAAGACTCTGGCATTTAAGCAAACAGCATGACATGGTGGCACCACCTCCCACCTACCCTTTGAGGAATTTCCACCTCATGGCAAAGGGGATCCAGCAGGGTGAGAGCCCCTATTGTCAGACAATGGAATTAACCTGTGGCCTAAGGTTAGATTCCTGTGAAAAGGGATCCCTTGAGAGGGGGCACTTTAAACTCCTATCAGTCATTCATACCATATCTCAGTAACTTTTTTTTTTTTAATTTTTTAATGTTTACTTATTTTTGAGAGAGGGAGTGCCAGTGGGGGAGGGGCGGAGAGAGCTGGGGACAGAGGATCCCAAGCAGGCTCTGCACTGTCAGTGCGGAGCCTGAGATGGGGCTCCATGCGGGGCTTGAACTCATGAACCTTGAGGTCGTGACCTGAGCCAAAGTCAGATGCTCCACCGACTGAGCCACCCAGGTGCCTCTCCCAGTAACATATTTTAATAAGGAGAATCGGTGCTTCGGTGGACGTGGAAAGGAGAGTTCAGACAACACATGAGATCCACCGTTTGCCTTTGCCTGGGTCTGCACCGCAGAAGCACGCATTTCTCGAAACAGCAACTGATCCCTACCTTTGGAACATTTTGCTAAATAATTGTTTTAAATGGCTATATTCTTCCCAATTGTGGGAGGTTTTTTTTAAAAAAAAAAAAAAGTCAGTCCTCATAACCAAGGAAATACTGAGTTTATAGTTGACTTGACATTCATGAGTAAAGTTAGAAGCTGATGGTTTGGCAAATCCCCATTTTTCTTTCCATCCTTAATTTTTTTTTATCAAAAGTGGCCTCTCCCACTGAAGCCCAGTGGTTCCATTCCCAGCCTCCCACCCTATGCCCAACAAGCCTGTCCTTAGAAGCCTGCCCAGCATCCAGAAGGCAGGGAAGGCAGATTCACGGCTGCAGCTCAGCTCCTGGCCACAACCATTCCACCCAACCAAAGTCTCCAATATTTTTCTCCTGCCCTAAAAGATGTCAGACCTAGAGCCCCACGTCAGGAGGGCTCAGAAGACTCTCTGTGAAAGACACATTTTACAAGCCAGAGCCTTTTGCCAAGAATAAGAATGGTCTCCCCTGTGCTTATTTCAGATAATAATTTATGTTTGCCTGATTAATCCACAGCCTGGAAAGTGCTTTTCTTTATCTTTCTGCCTGTGATACTTGAGACCCCAGAGGGGAACCAACATGTCATATGTGCTCCCTAGCAACTCTTATTTCAACAGCGCCCCAGTCCTCACCACTGCGTGTGCAGATGCAGTCTGAGACTGGGGCTGGGTCCTCAACCTCGCTTCAAGGTTATTGGTGCCGGTAAACGTGAATTGTTTTAACTGTTTGCCACCATAAATCCTTGAAAAATAAGAACAACTGATTCTTATATGAAATAAGATGTTTATGTCTAAAAAGCAAAACATTTGGAGCTCCTGGGTAGCTCAGTCGGTTAAGCATCTGACTCTTGATTTCAGCTCAGGTCATGATCTCACAGTTTGTGGGATCGAGCCCTGAGTCAGGCTCCGAGCTGACTGTGTGGAGGCTGTGTAGGGTTCTCTCAGATTCTCTCCCCTTGTCTCGCTCTCTGCCCCTCCCCCACAGGTGCATGTGCATGCTCTCTCTCAAAATAAATAAATCAACTTTAAAAAAATGAAAAGGAAAGAATTTAACTAAAGCATCTAACTTCACTTTATTTGGAACGACTTATTTCAGTACCCACATCACTCAGCTTGATATCTTCCCATAGGAAGCTCATTAAAACCTGAGAAATATCACAGGCAAAGGCCTTACACCATCAGCTCATATTGGATATGAACACATGGCAAGAATCTGGATCTGTGTTTTATGAACGACCACATACTGGCATGGCCTCGGGCCTTGAGGATGGACTTCATCTCAGAGCCACTAAGGAGAATCAGAAAGAACAAGAAGTTTGTATTGGGCTCTCCTCCTTTCTGTCTTAGCATCCTTTTACACTTCATAGAATCCCTTGGAAGCTTCCCTTTGTTCTCCATCCTCAGACCCCATCTTCATGCTGCTTATCCTTGTCAAAGGGCTCTCTGCCCTAAAGTACCTACCCGGATGGCAGCTAAGACTCTGTTGCAAGAGCAAGTTTGGCCTGTTAAAAAAACAGTTTCATGGAGATGTCAGGCACCATCTGGCAGGACGATTTTGCCTCTCCCTAGCAACTGCACCCCCTCCCACCTCCGTGTCTCTGGTTACCTTGCCTGCTTCCCTAGTTACCAGTGCTCCCCATCTCGATCTCCTGCACACCTCTGATACCACGCCCCCCCTCCATTTGCAGCTTCCCTGGTGAACCAGAATTCCCCTGGAGGTGGACCCCAGGGATTCTGCCACCTGGAGCCCAGACCGACCCTCAGCACCAACTCTGGTTTTAATCCTGCCAAGCTCACAGTATGTTAATCAAAACCGCCAGTTCCAACGTGTTAATTCAGTGTTAGACGATCTGATCAGTTATCCCAATGGATGTCAATCCTGAAGCTCAGTCGAATCCCTCAGAAAACCTTAAAAATTACTGATGCCCAGAGTTAGTACACAGACCTAGAGATTTTGATTCCATTGGTCTGGAGTAAAGCAGTATTTTTTTAAGCCCTGCAACTAGTTCGAAGGTGAGCCATGGTTATGACCTAACCCAAGAGAGCACAGTGCTGAACCCCCTTTCTCATGCAAAAATAATTGATTAACAATGACTGTTTGGACAAATACTAAAGTTATGCCAGTTTAAGTTAAACAAGTAATTCCTCTAGATATTTTCACATGCCTGACATTCAGGAAAATACATATTTTATTAAGACCAACCCAATTTTTGTAAGTTTATTTATTTATTTTGAGAGAGAGAGAGAGAGAGAGAGAGAGAGGGAGAGAGATACCACACAAGTGGGAGAGGGGCAGAGAGAGAGGGAGTCAGAGACTCCCAAGCAGGCCCTGTGCTGTCAGTGTGGAGCCAGATGCAGGGCAGGCTCAATGCAGGGCTTGAACTCACAAAGAGCAAGATCATGAGCTGAGCCAAAGTCAGACACTTAACTGACTGAGCCACCCAGGCACCCCAAGAGCAACCCAATTTTTTATGGAACCGCATCACTACCTGTTAAACACAGACTTTGCCATGTGACTCCCTGGCTGAATATCATGCACCTTTGGAAACTGTAACTCTTTCACACCTCTGAAGTATGTGAAACCCTGAAATAGTCAGTTATAGAATAACAATGTCATTAACCGTTTTTCCAATTAAATCTTTAAAGTTTTTCACCTCATCCTCCAATCTCTTGTTATTCAAAGTGAGGTCCACAGATTAGCAATATGGTAGCAATGCAGAATCCATGGCCCCACCCCAGACCAACTCAATCAGAATATGCATTTTAAGTAGGTCCCTGGGAGAACCTGTAGCCACATTCAAGTTCCAGAAGCCACTACATAGCAAGATGCTTTTATCAGTCTTGGTGTTAGAATACATCTTTCAAGGCCCTCTCTTTGCGGCCCTTGCCTTCCATAAACCCTCTGCTCCCCCCACATCGGACCACCTCCAGCTTCCAGGACCTTGCCCTCCCAACCCCCTTCTTCACCATCTGCAAAGCCCTTTCTCTTCTTTTTGCCTAAAAAGCAGCATTCTCATTTCTCAAAGTCCCCATCGGGCCTCTCTTCTCCAAAATGTTCGCAGATCTCCCCAGCCCTAGGGTTCTTGCCTGCCTCTAATTTTATAGCACTTGTCTAGCTACACATTCATCCAACATCGCGGCTATTCCTGTTTTATTATTCAACCTTTATTTTGCCCTTAACTTTCCAAGTACTTCTGCCTTGTCTCCCCCACTAGTCCATCACTTACCCGCCTTTGTACCTGCCATGGGACTTCGCACTAATAGATTCAACAAATATTTGGTGTTTGGCTTTGACTTAGATCTCTGATGGCACACTACATGATATATAAAACCTATAAATCTGAGTCTAGAAACTAGTAAAAAATTTACAACATCTAAGCTTGGCTGGTATTAAAACTCCCAATATGCTGAACACAGGAGTTGCAGAATAACATGCTGTATAAATAGATACTGGACTGTTTTAAATAACTTGAGAAAGTAAATATCAAAAAATGAAAGCAAGAGAACACAATATCAGGTATCAGCTAACAATGTAAGTAGACATATTTTATATCATTGCTGCTAACGACATCTAACGAAATATAGTCCTTTAGCTACCAATAGCCGCCATTGACCAAAATGCACTGGTGACCAACCCCCAGGCCCATGATGTGAAAATAAAAGTATACAAGGCTCCTGAATATAGGGTTTCCACCAGGGTACAGGCAGTCCTGAAACTCATTTCATTCCACTCCTCCACAGAATGACCCCATACATTGCAGCAGGAAAATTCAGGGGTGTTTTAATTTTAATTTTTTTTTCAAAGAGTCTAGTTTTTTTTTTTTCTATTTCTTTTTCATAAAGTCCAGACGAAGACATGTCCTTCCAGCAAGCTGTTCACAGTCTTAGTGGGAGGAGTCACAAACAGATCATTTTAACACCATGTGGAGCATACAGTACTAGAGCAGAAATACAGAGGGCATTATTGGAACACAAGGAAGGGCTGCCTAACCTGAAGCAATCAAGGAGGGCTCTCTGGAGGTGGTGATGCCTAAGCTGAGCCTTAGAGTTGGAAAAGGCATTAACCGAGTGAAAGATGAGGATGGATATTCCAGTCACGTGAGGAGAGGGAAGAGGTAACCGGTGTCATGGTGTGTGGAAGGAGCTCAGACAGTTCTGCATTATAAGAGGCAGGAAGTGAGGAGGTTCCCTTCACAGGGGCAGTGACCACTTGGTAGCTGATAAGCTTGGGTTCAAAAGACCTTGGACTTTATCCTAAGGGCAAAATGGAGAATGGCTAGGCTTGAAAGACTTCCTGCACTTTCCAAGATCTAATGCAAAAAGTAAGACCAGCTTAGATCCTACGTCAACCTGATACATTAAGTGCCATAGAATCCTTGTCAACATGGCTACGAGACATGGATTCAAAAATTTCTTGGACCATCTCTATAGATGGATAACGGAGAAAATGATCTGAGATAAATCCCTTCTAGCCCAGATTCTACTTTCCGGTTCTAAACGGCCAACAAAACAATGGACCTAGGATACAGGCCTGTCCTTCTGCATGTACTAACCCATACTGCAGGGCAATACCACAGTGTTATCAAGGTATGGTAATAAAATAAAAAGAGCCATAGAATTAAAGAACTGAGGACAGGAGCCTGATTCTTCTCACCCCTCGCTAACATCTCTTTTCGGCCAACTACACTCCTTCTCCAATTATTGCTCATATCAGGCATATGTGTATGTTTATTATTTCTTATTCTTAGTGTTTTAATTTAAAATACTTAGGTTTTTTTTTTATTTGCAACCAACCGCTTGAGTTATTTGCTTTATACTTACAAACACACACATACACACACACACACACACACACACACACACACACCACCCATACAGATTTTTATCCATCTTGATAGGTGAGAAGCTGGTTGATTTGAATGTTGGCATTTTGTGAATTTTGCCTCTGTATAAAAAGTAAATTGTTTAGTCTAGATTTTCAAAACCATTAGCACAGAAGAAAAACACCAGCAGGAAGTAATTCTGTTTGGCTCCTGCAGGTGACAAAATAAATTATATCCAAAGTTACACATAAGCTGGAATCATTCAATTGCCTGCCTTTAAAATATGTCATGTCTCCAACCTGAACCTCGCATACTGATGGCTCCTATTATAGGCCAGACTTTTCAAAATGGATGAAACTGAATGAACACAGCCCTCTTCTGCCAACCTCCCGGAACATGGGTACAACATCTCATCCTCCCGTCTCACCTGTGAGGGTATTTGTTTTTCTAGCAGTGATTCTACTCTTTGGAGATGGGGCAAATGTGCATATTTATGTTGTTTTTCACCTTTTCAGGACTGTGGCATTAAGTAATCATTAGGATAAATAACAATGATGACTAAACTCAGAATAATGTTAAAGAGGTAGGTGTGATACTTAAGATAAAAAGCAAGTGGTAAATAGCATGAGCCCTGGAGCCAGACTGCAGAGCGTGACTGTTGGTTTCCCCGCTCACCAGCTAGATGGCTGTTCAAAGGTCCCAGTTACCCAATGTGTAAAATGGGAACAATAATGCCTGTTTCTATCTCATAGTGTTGGTGGCAAGTTTTTTAAAAAGTAATTTATATACAGCATTTAAATTAGAGCTCAGCACATAGGAAGCTGCATGCATTAGGTATTATTACTCCCATCATCGTCATCATCATCATCATTATAAGGCACCACAGTCTATTAATCTCACTAATTCTCAGAAAAAAGTGTCATGGACTATCACAGGATATTTCATATTTACACACCCCCTCCTTTTCCAGCACTTCGAGGAGTGTTTGGAATACACAAGAAAAAAAAAGAAAGAAAGAAAACTCATCTCAAGAGATTTTCTTTCAAAGATTAGTTAGCAGGAAAGAACGATGAAGCAGATGCCCTCTTCCCAGGGTCCTCTCCCAGCTTGGAATGTCCACATGACACAATGCAGCGGGAAAGGGCTTCTCCCTTCTTCCCGCTGAAATGATGGCTGGGCTTCAGGAACTTTTCTTGGCCAATGAAGGAAATCCCAAAAGAATCAAAGACATCAGTACTAACACGATCGGGCCCCTGAACCAGTGCCAGCAACAACTCACCTACAGATTCTTCTCTGTGTGTGAAAAATAAACCTTTACCATTAAGACAGAATATTCAGATTTTCTAATACACATAGCCAAATGTATCCCTGACTGATACATGTACAGACTCTGCATTGCTCTTGAGACTCACGGAGAGGTATCAGTCTGCACCAGTCAGATTCAGCCTTTGCCACTAATGGGTGGCAAATTCTTTTCCGATAGTAAAACAGGTCTTTGGTGCTGGTGCTTCTACATGTTCAGCTTTCCTCCTTGGCCAGCATGTGCTGAATCCTGGAAATATCCAGGAAGCCCTTCCTTCCAGTTCTCCTCCCTTCCATCCTCAGATACTGCCCCCCTTCCTGCCACCCACTCTGTAGGCTGTCTACTTCCGGCCTTCCAGGAAGCCACATTCTGGATAACCAATGTACCTGTTTCTGCTGCACTCGTTCCTTGACGTGAACATCACAGTGTTACCTAGGAGGGAGGCACACATCTCCCCATCACTTCTCCCTCTACCATATCAGTTTTACTATGGTGGCTGGTTTTTCCAGTCCCCAGTGGTTTTCAAAAGGCCCTCCTGCCTAGTGAATCCTCAGCCCCTTCCTGCTCTCTGCTAAAGTCTATTACAGCTATAGACACAGTAAAATTGATAAAATCTGCACAGCTTGTGAATGGTGTTTTGGAGGAGTGTTTCCAATCGTCCTTTCATGTTATTGTTATTTAGTCAATCAAATTGCTCACTGAAATTAATATATTATTAAACTAGTATTAAATTGTCTATGGACTTATTTAAGATGGCACTTCTTCAGATCTAAAATTATTCAACCAGTTCAATAAAAAAGGAAAGAAAAGGAGAGAGAAAAAGAGAGAAAGAACGAATGAACGAACGAACCAGAACCTAGACGAAGCGATTGATAAATTTTTCTTCATAAAATTAGTTCATAGTCTGGAAACAAAGGTTTGTCTGTTTAATATCATATAAAAAATTGTAGTGATCGTGGCTAAACAATAGTGTCAGTAAATAGTGTCTAGATAAGACTGGGAAAAAAAAAAAAAGAAGCTATATTCTTGCTGCCGGCAGAAAGATAAATTTTGTTGGCCTTTGAAAGCCAGGGGATTAACTAGCGTTCAGAGGGAGATGCTTTGAAAGATACAGAACCTGTCATATTTTCTGCTCCATGAACTAAACATAAACACTCGGAAGGCTGTTATGGGTGTATTACAGCTGTCTACCAACAGATGAGGCTTTTGAGGTTGTGAGCCCAAGGAACAGCAAACACCATTCTGCGTTTAATAAGCCATATACCCTCTAGCACTGAGATTACCCCTGACAGGGAGTTAAAATTTAGAAATAACTAGTTCTTCCAAGTCATGGAGGTGTAACATAGGATCCTGTGATTGTAAGTAAATTACATAGATTGTGAAGGAAGTAATTGGGAGACACTTTTTTTTTTAATTCACTAGAATTTACAAATGGGGGAAGGGGGGAGAAGGCTGATACTGAATACTGATAAAGTATTCAAATCATCCAAATGACTGTTTGAAAATGATTTATGCCACAGGGGACACAAAACAATATATTTGTTTTCTAACAAAACGTGCATATGTGAATCAAGGTGAATCAGAAACTCTTCCCAGATAAGAAAAACTTTAGGGGCATCTGGGTGGCTCAGTGGGTTAAGCGTCCGACTTTGGCTCAGGTCATGATCTCATGGTTCTTGCGTTCAAGACCCATGTCAGGCTCTGAGAGCCTGGAGCCTGCTTGGGATTCTGTGTCTCTATCTCTCTCTGCCCCTCCCCCACTTGCACTCTGTGTCTCTCTGTCTCTCAAAAATGAATAAACATGAAAAAAAATTTTAATTAAAAAAAGAAAAACTTTAAATTATAATAGTAATAAACATAAAAGTCATTTTCGGGCAACAGCTCAATAATATATTGGGAGTAGAGCCACCACACATATAATTCAAGTATAATATAATCCCCAAGATACATATTCCTAAAATAAAGAGGCAGAGAGCTTGGGTGGGGATCTGGCTCTTGCTGTGTTACTCTTTCTGTGCAACTAACTTAACATCTCTGGGCCTCACTATCCATATCTATAAAAAGTGGGTAATAACTAACTTACAGGGTTGTTAAAATAAGTGAAATGGTTGATATTTATACAGTGTTTAGAACAGTTCTGGATACATCATAAGTGATATGTAAGTACAAATAACAAATAATAACAGCTGAGTAGTTTATCTGACGGGACAAATTTAAACTCATCAGTCAGTGGAAGGAACCATTGAAGCCTCCAGACCAACCTCTTATCCAAACTAATCTCTTCTCTCACACAAAAATCCTCTAAAAACAAGTTACAGAGAGGGAGGGAGGCAAACCAGAAGAGACTCTTAAATACTGAGAACAAACTGAGGGTTGATGGGGGAGAGGGGAAAGCAGGTGATGGGCATTGAGGAGGGCACTTGTTAGGATGAGCACTGGGCGTTGTATGGAAACCAATTTGACAATAAATTATATTTAATAAAAAAACAGTCCTCTAAAAACAAAGGAACCTTTGACACACTGTGAGGAAGAGGACACTGCCTCTCTGTAATTCCCACCTCGAATCCTAAACCTAAAACAATAGCAGATCACCCCAAGCCAGCTTCCAAACGGCAACACATCACACTCTTTAAGGGGCTGTCACTGCCTTTTCTGTCTTCTTTTCTTCAAGCTGAGCATCCTCTATATCTTCATCCTTTACGATTTTGATGGGGCCCCAGTACCTCCACTGTCTCCAACACCTGCCTTTACAGGCACTAAATCTGTCAGGTCCCTTGGAAAAATGGGGCAGGGTGTCCCCAGGTGTGGTCTGTGTGGCATATTTGACCATCTCTTCTGGATGCTGATTTCTGGTAAACTGAGGCTCAGATCACATGCCTATTTTTGGACGTCCATGTTACCCTATTGCCTTGTACTTAGCTTTCAGTTAGTAAAACTAGCCTCTTGATCTGCTGAAAAGCCAGAGCACTGAGCTCTATCCTTACATTGACATTTTAAGCCTAAACTCAAAACTGTCTGTTTATCCTGATTAATCAACCCTACTTTATTATTAATCAGGACAAATGTGTGTGCACATGGAATCTTAGTACACCAAATCAGATTTTAAATGCCCAGAGGAAATTAGGGTTTGTTTGTTTTTTTTTAACAGAAATATTATAATGAAAATTTTGTAAAGCAGATAACTATCCTCCATTTGATTTTTTTATGTAAATATCTACTAACATATTATAGCTGCCTACAGCAGGATACAAATATATTAAGCCTTGGATTATACCATATTATGTTATTACAACCGATCTGCCTTCCTGTAACTTTGATTAGGCTAATACTAAAATCAGTTTATTTTCCCTGAATGTACTGAAACCAGAAGATTAACATACAGAAGACAGAGCCAGGAGGCCACAGACCAAAAAACTACATCCAGGTCTAAAATGCCCATAAGGCGAAAAATAAAAATGAAAATAAATAAATAAATAAATGAAATGTCCATAAGGTGTACAATCCTCACATGGCAAACCAAATGTTGAGTCTTTGGTTTAAAAGTTTCCTCCCATCCCTTTTTATATAAACGAAATAATATTATGAAAACAGAAACATTAGAGTTGACCCTTTCCCATTTGTTCAGTTTCCATTTAATATGATTCTTCAGCTTTAGGCAAAGCCTTTTATAGGCCGACCCTAATTTACCTCTTTTGCTTCATCTCTGGTAAGACTCCATCACTGTCGCCCTAAACTTTCACCAGCCCCATCCACCTGTACACTCAGCTCCACCCATTTTTCCAAACCACTCTTGACAAAGGAGACAGTAGGTAAGATCTGAAATCAATCCTGTGGTAAAACAACCAATATCGGGGCGCCTGGGTGGCGCAGTCGGTTAAGCGTCCGACTTCAGCCAGGTCACGATCTCGCGGTCCGTGAGTTCGAGCCCCGCGTCAGGCTCTGGGCTGATGGCTCGGAGCCTGGAGCCTGTTTCCGATTCTGTGTCTCCCTCTCTCTCTGCCCCTCCCCCGTTCATGCTCTGTCTCTCTCTGTCCCAAAAATGAATAAAAAATGTTGAAAAAAAAAAAAATTCAAAAAAACAACCAATATCTAATGTGCCTGGGTGACCTCTGGGAACCAGAGCTGGGATGGGCCCTTCTCTGATACTTAACTCTTTCCCACACCTCTGAGCACACTATGCATGGCCTTCTAACTCGGTTTCTGACTGCACCTCCCACCCCATTACTGAGACTGAGGGTCTTCCCTATGCCCAGACACTTAACTGAGGCCTGACAACTTTCCCAGCCCACTTCCAGATCAGTTACCACTTGAGACCCTGCCATAAACCAGAGAGACCTCAGAACACCCTCTGGCCACCGTCCACTAGACTTTCAGTTATCAGTTCTCCTGCCCAAAGTCCTCCCACCACATTGGAGAATTGGCCCAGATTTACCATGGGTCTTTTGACATCATGATTTGGGCTGCTGATGCTAAAGAGAAGCTTAAAGAAGAAATAGGCAAACGCACGTACAAATAAAGAAAGCTTCCATTTCTTTTGACGAGGTATAAAAGGAGTCTCATATAAATGAAGATAACAGGCCATGTTCCTGGGTGTAACAAGGAGTCAAGGCCAGGAAGCACTGAAAACCCAGGTGAATCCATTAAACCTTCAGCGGCACCAATCTGCTAGCGGGTAGATTTTCTAATCAGAAAGACTCTGGTGTAGAAGACCAATGGTTGGATTCACCCAGGCTTGATGTTTTGCCAAGCAGACACAAGAGAAGGACATGGGAACAAGAGCTGACGGTCTCAAAAGAGAGACTGGGGTGATGGGGAAAGAACTGAATATAGAATGTGGATGACAGACCAAGAAAATGTAGAGGAATCGAGAATGTGGAAAGCCTAACAAAACAAAGTGCTAGAAGTTCTTTGGTGGAGGTTATGTCCAGAAAGAGGAACTCTGGATGTGAGATTTCAGTGATGAAGTGTGGAAAATGACAAAATGCATAATTATGGCTGTTGAAGGACTTGAAGGGGGAGACGAGGGGAAAGCTGTCAGAGAAAAGTAGGTCGAAACCCTTAGAAGCTGTGTCATTCAAGTAGATCTGGACCAGAAGGACCAAAGCCACATGGCAAAGTGGAACCCCTCTTAGAACGGTTGGGGAGCTAACTTAATTGAGGACAATCAATTAGACACGGAGCAGAAAAAAGAAACCTGAACTGTCTTTAATTCTTCCATTTCTAAAGTTGAGGATGAGGAGATAAAAGGAATCCTCAGTGTAAATTTTCTGGTTGATTCTATAAATACAAATGTAACTTCACCAAGAAAAGTTATGAAGCATAATTCCCTGGTAGGAATAGTACCATTCTGGGTGATATGATACCACAGCATGAGTTTTCAGGGATCTATATTTCAACATTAATGAAATAGAACCCATCCCAAAGTTACCTTTAAGCGTGGCAAAAAATGAACTCAGGGGATAACTATTAAAACTTAAAACAGAAAAAAAAATTACATTTGACACATATTTATTTCATTAGTTTAGAAAGCTATTTACAAACCATTAAAAGTTGTGATACATACAACTAAAGAGAAATGGCAGAAGAGAGGCACCTGGATGGCTCAAGTTGGTTAAGTGGCCCATTCTTGGTCTTGGCTCAGGTCATGATCTCACAGTTTCATGGATTCCAGCCCCGCATTGGGCTCCATGCTAATAGTGCAGACCTGCTTGGGATTCTCTGTCTCCCTCTCTCTCTGCCCCTCCACCACTCACGCTGTCTCTGTCTCTTTCAAAATAAATAAATAAACTTAAAAAAAGAGAGAGAGAAAGAGAGAAATGGCAGAAGAAAAAAATGACACGTATTCTGTTAAGGTCAGATCAGTGTCACCATCCACTAATTTATCATGGAGAGCACGAATCTTCATCAACATTTCTGGAAGAACCAGAATTCTTGGCAGGAAATTAATTTTTAACTAAACACTTTTTACATTTGTCTTCCTAGGCGGGCCCCTCTTTTAAACTTGCAGTTGGGTTTATTATTCATTTTCTGAGAATCAATTTTTATTCATCCTTGTACACAGAAATTGGGACCTTTAATTGAGACTACAAAAATCTCTAAAAAGTTAATTAATGTAATTGTTGAGGTCTCATAAACTTTAACAAGTCAATGTTTGATACTGATGTTTGAAATGAGTTTCAGTTTTAAAATTGTAAGTAAAAATTGTGCAAAATAATGAGGAAGAAAGGAGAAACACACACACACACACACACACACACACACACACACACACACACCCATGCACCCTTTTTGTTTCTTTCTTCTAAATCCCAAAGTGACTCAGATGCTATGGATCACTTTATTTCCAGCTAGCATAAAAGTATGCCAATACTTTTCTCACACTGAAATTTTTGGGAGAGAGTGGGTATCTTTTCTATTGACTTCAAAAATTTAGGGAAAAAACTGTGGCAAAAAAAAGAAAAAAAAGCCAGATCAAATGAAAACATATCTTTTTAACAGAACAAAATACACCAAAGAAACAGTTAACGTGTGTGTTATAGGGGGGAAAAAATCATACCTTTTTACTTCATGTTTCAGAGATGAATTCAATTATTTAAAATTTTTCCATCAAAGATAACCCTCTCACTTTAAAATAAGAAAGCTGAGAATAAGTAAAACTATAGTTATTTCGTGTTTCATTCTCTGAGATACATGCATTAACATAAAGCTACTTTTCAGCTTGACATAGTAATGGTTAAACCATCACAGACAAGGATTCTATAACCTATCTTTTTTTTTTAATGTTTATTTATTTTTGAGAGAGAGAAACAGAGCACGAGCAGGGTAGGGGCAGAGAGAGAGGGGGACACAGAATCGGAAGCAGGCTCCAGGCTCTGAGCTATCAGCACAGAGCCCAATTCGGGGCTTAAACCCACAAACCATGAGATTGTGACCTGGGCCGAAGTCGGACACTTAACCGACTGAGCCACCCAGGCACACCTATAATCTCTCTGTCTTAATTTGACAACTTAATCTCCAACACTGGATCTGGAACACTTGCTGACCAAAATATTTTATGAACTATTCCTGGAATTATCCAAGATAAATAATAAAGCGTATCACACTGAGTGATTTTTCTTTTTAGAAGACCGTGGTAAAATCTTGCAAAGATTCGATTGAACGGTAGTGTCCCTCTGGAGATTAATTTGGCAAAGATGCTGTGGCCGGAAAAGTCTTTTTCTGGTGAGATGTAAGAAAAGATAAAAGCAATAAGTATTCATTTTTCTTTTCCTCCCTGTGGTGACAATATAAAAAGGGTTTATCGGGGCGCCTGGGGGGCTCAGTTGGTTGAGCGTCCGACTTCAGCTCAGGTCACGATCTCACGGTCCATGAGTTCGAGCCCAACGTCCGGCTCTGGGCTGATGGCTCAGAGCTTGGAGCCTGCTTCCGATTCGGTGTCTCCCTCTCTCTCTGCCCCTCCCCCGTTCATGCTCTGTCTCTCTCTGTCTCAAAAATAAATAAATGTTAAAAAAAATTAAAAATAAATAAATAAATAAATAATAAAAAGGGTTTATCTACCTTTCTTCTTGATTGCAGCATTAATTTACGATAACGTGTTCCCTTGTAGACAGTCCACTTATAGATGCTTTGGCCCTGGCACCTGTGTTCCTCCAAATTTTCGCTCTGAGAAGAAATACTTCATGCTCTGAGACGTGTCATAAAATAATGTATGCATGGAAAGCGTGAATATGAGTCAGCATTTTTTCCTTTAAAATTGGTCAATCCAGAAGAAGACAAATCATTAAAAACCGCCCTAAATATCAAAGGTTTTATTTCAGCAACATATTTTGAGATTCATGACTGAATCGGAGTAGATCATGATGAGAGTTTAAATCAAGAGGACTATAAAGCACTAACCAAAATGCTGACGACCAAAGAAGAGAGGTGATTGGGTAAATGTCAGCAGAACTACTCACAAACACGTTTTTTTGCTTTTACGAAAGCTTCAAATACAATGCCATTCTAATTAATTTTATTGATTAAAATGACAGTTTCTCTACATGTCAGAGTAAAAATAATCAAATAGTGTTGCCTTTAAACACTTTGATTGTTGCCGAGAGGGTATCAATTTATCCTTTTATCCTTGAAACAAGATTAGATTTTCAACCAAAATGTGACTGGCAGAATCATAAAAATTGAAAAAAAAGTATCCTATTTCCTTTGAAAATATCCTGTCCAGTATTTGCCAGATTCTTAGCTTATGTTTGTTCTTGCATCCACAAAGCCTTTAATCTTGCCTCTCTTCCTGGAACAAAACCAGGGATCTCAAACAGCAAGACTTTTTCTTTCTAAATGTGAAGCTTTGGTGTCAAATCTTAGCCAGAATTTGTGCTCCCATGCACGACTACAAATCTGTGGTCAACAGGATAGAATCACTCTACTGTGACACCACTCGCCCTTTCTCCAAGTTCAGAGCAAACAGATCTTTTTGAGCAAAGTTGCCACAAACACTGGCTGGGGATAAACCACAAATGCAGACTATTTTTGTAGAACTGATTCTTCTTTCTTTAAACTAGAAATAAACTCCCTTAGAATTTGAATACAAAAATTAAAGAGGTTTTTTTTTTATTTTTTTAATGTACTTTTTACCCAAATTTTGAAGGAAATCATGCTGGAATAAGACCTGTGAATTTAATATATTTAACTAGGTAAAATCTGAAAAATATTTTTAATACAACTAGTTTATATTTCCCATGTATTACTTCCTCTCATTTTTCCATACCCACCCCCCCTTTGTCAGTTTTCTAGTCTTATCCCTTTTGTTCCTTTTATGCCTGTTCTTTGCTAAAGGGAAAGTTTCCATGGTTCAAATTTCTTCCAATTTCTTTTCTCTCTCCGTTTGATATTTCACAGTAGAACCACATTTGTATATTGCTTGATTTATTCTGCAACAGTTATCACACTTGATTCTCATAAACATCCTATGATACTGTCCTAAAAGGTACTATATATACCATTCTACACCTACCTGAAATCACATACCTAGTAAGTGGTAACATAGACACCCACAGGAATCTTCCAATTGTCTTCACCCCCTCCACGGAGACCCCGCAAGCAGGAACGTCTCTCTTCTTCATCAGCCTGACCTCAACAATTAGCATAGCATATGTTATACATATGTAAATATATATATGATCATTGTAATATACTCGATACATGGAACAAATAAATGACTGAAAGCTAGATCTACTTCTTATATAAGTAGGCGATCTTAGCCTTTTCAAAGTGCTTTTTAAAATGTGAACTCCTCTGCTGAGTACATTTTATGAATTGGAAAAATCAATGACTTTGGTCCATAACTTTATTGATGAAGAAATCGTGGCTCAGTAAAACTATAAAACTTATCCGTAAATAATAGTCAATAGCAGTTCCAAGCTTAAAGCCTACAAAATATCAACTTGAGAAGAATTTTGAATCCCATATGAACCTGTGGGCTACTCTTTACTCTAAGGTTGCAGTTAGGTGAAGCGAGTTATGGCTAATAATTTTCGTCATTCTGTATAGTCCTGATACTTCATATGTATCTGTGTATGTACGTGTGCAAGGCTTTTGGGATATGAGGGGAAAGAATCTCACATATTTTTCCTAGCTGTCTCTAAGCAGTGAATTGAATTAAACCCAATTATTCAGTTCCTTCTAAATTTTAAAACACGTAATTAAAAGATCAAAGCCTTCTAATATTATTCAAGCCAAGATAACAGTCCCTACTGATATCACTATTCTAAATTAACCCTCCTTTAAATAAAAAATACTCATGACCTGAAGCATTCCTAACATATGACATGTATGTTCACACGTGTGGTGCACACACACTATTTCTTAAAATAGTCATCAAAACTCACCGCCCTGCCTTTTGGCCCTCCAGAGGGCCCACTGGTTCCATTCTGACTGAACTCCAAGATTCCCCTTCCCTAATAGCTGGCTGCAGAAGTTGATGTTGCAGCAGCTGTTCCCCACGGCCAGTGGCAGCATTGCAGGCTTGGGTGTAGCTTTCAGTACAGTGTCTTCAGGCTCTTCCTCTGCCTCCCGGTTTCGTGGCCATAACCAGTCCTTGATGGTTTAAGCAGAAAGGGGATTATGTATGCAAACATTTAAATGTCATCATCAAAAGAAGATTATTTGAAAGAACAAAAAGTATCATACCGGGTGGGACCTGTGGATCTCAGTTTCTTGGTCTCTGAAGGCAGCAAATAGGCTCATGGAAGAATCTGGTTAGTAAGATAAAGAGCATATTCTTTATGAGTTATTTGTCCATTTATTCAGTTAATAAAGAGTGTAGGATATATAAGGTCTCAATTAAGTGGCTAGGGGCTAAATGGAATTGAAGAAGAAAGAAAGAAATGGAAGTCACTATTTTAAAGAACTTAAATCACCATTTCCAGATAATGGGGTGCCTAGGTGGCTCAGTCAGATCATGAGATCTGACTCATGATCTCACGGTTCCTGAGATCAAGCCCCTGCCACAGTTGGGCTCTGTGATAAAGCACTGAGCCTGCTTGGGATTCTCTTTCTCCCTCCCTCTCTGCCCCTCCCCCACTCGTGCATGCACGGCTCTCTCTCTCAAAATAAATAAGCTTAAAAAAAAAAAGATTTCCAGCTAACATTTCAGTGATGTGTTTTCTCTGGGCCATGTGCTTCTGTACCTACTGGTCTCTTTGCCTCCAGTAGCCCTTCCCCCCACATCCTTCTTTATACCATTCTCCACGCTTTCCTCCTAACTAGTTAATGCTGATCATCCTTCAGATCTGACATCCAGTGTTGCCCAGTGGGAACCTTCCCTAAACCCACCTCCCAACCACAGGAGCTATCCCTCCTCATCGTGCCTTCCACTCTCATTCACCATTAGATCTAACTTTACATTTTACTTTTTAATTATATTTAAAATATATTTAATATATGCATTATATAAGAAATTGTTTTAATCATATTTAACTATTTTATTTAATATGTAGTATTATGTATTTTAATTATTTACTCTCTGTCTCTCCAGAACCTAATACCATGCCAACCATTCAGGAGGTCCCCAAGCCAATGTTCCCAAATAAAGAAATCAATTAGTAAATGATAGATATAAGACAAAATGATGTAAGCTCTTAGTGGTTAAATTTTCTTTTTCTTTTTTTTATAATTTTTTTTTAATTTTTTTTCAACGTTTTTTATTTATTTTTGGGACAGAGAGAGACAGAGCATGAACGGGGGAGGGGCAGAGAGAGAGGGAGACACAGAATCGGAAACAGGCTCCAGGCTCCGAGCCATCAGCCCAGAGCCTGACGCGGGGCTCGAACTCACAGACCATGAGATCGTGACCTGGCTGAAGTCGGACGCTTAACCGACTGCGCCACCCAGGCGCCCCATGGTTAAATTTTCAAGTTTCGAGTCAGGCAGCTGGTCTTGGATCCTTCTTCAACATTTACTAGCTGGAAAAACTTGAGATAAGTACAGAGACTAAAGTTGCCACAAACCATAGGAGATCTTTTTTTTTAATGTTTATTTGTGTGTGTGTGTGTGTGTGTGTGTGTGTGCGTGCGCATGAGAGAGAGAGAGAGAGAGAGAGAGAGAGAGAGAGAGAGAGAGAGAATGAGTGGGGGAGGGGTGGAGAGAGAGGGAGACAGGGGATCTGAAGCAGGTTCTGCACTGACAGCCAGAGCCCGAGGTGGGGTTCAAAATCATGAACTATGAGATGGTGATGTGAGCCAAAACCAAGAGCTGACTGCCCCAACAGTGGGCCTCATCTAATCAGTTGAAGGCTTTAAAAGACTGAGACTTCCAAAAGAAAAAAGGCTGAGGCTTTCAAAACTGCAACATAGAAACCATGCCCAAGTTTCCAACCTGCTGCCCTACATGGAATTCAAACTCAAGATGGCAACCCCAATTCCTACCTGAATTTCAAACCCTACAAATTTCGGATTTTCCAGTCCCCACAATCATGTGAACCAGTTCCTAAAAATCAATCAATATCTCCCCCCATGATATATATACATACCTCTCTATATATTGTATATATTGCATATACATACAGATGTGTGTGTCTGTAATATTGGTTCTGTTTCTCTGGAAAACCCTGCCTGATACAGATCCATACTAGGGAGCCCAGGAGAAGCCAACAGCCCTTCTTCACACAGAAAAGAAAAGATCGACTCAGACTCGTGGAGACCAGGAGCGTTCAGATGCCCAGTCACCAAGGGCCTCAGCAGCAGGCACTTACTTGCACTTCTCGTCCTCGGACTTTGCCCTCAGTGTGGCTCCGCTATCCCCTTCATCTCTACCATTCTCCAGGAACTGGAGACTGACTCCTCATATGCTAATCTGCTCATCTCTTCCCTGCCTCTTATCTTCTGCTGATTCATAGTTTCTGCCTGTCTTTTCATCTTCTTCATCTTTTCTCCTTCCTCATGACCTCGGTCTGTCATGATCTCACAGCACCAACACTACTCCACGGTTTTCTCCTAAGCCATCTGCATTTCAGCTCCTGCAGCTGGTCTCTTCCCTATCATTACAACTCCCGGATCACATTGCCGACACAGAGAACTGAGTTGACACAACTCATCTTCTAGCGCCAGATCATAGGATAGGTTTCTGGGCAGCCTGTGAAGCGGTTGCCTTTGGGACAATGAGCTACAACTGGGGAGAAGTCATGTGATGCCGTGCATGGCCATCTGAGACCGTTTCTTCATGGAGAACGATGACAAAGTTTCCCTTGGAAGGAGCTGTGAGTATATGGTTAAATGTCTATGAAAAGGGACAAGGCATTGGCAGAAAAGGGAGCAGCCATAGGATGATGAGAGCAGGGTCTCTCTTCCACCTTTGGGGAGGGAGCAGTCGGCACCATCAACGGCTACAGTACAGACCACTTCTGACATGTGCTCAATCACTATCAGGGACAGAGAAGCCTTGGAATTTTCACTGGTTACAGTAATGAGAGGGACAAGTCAGATAATGATGATACTCAGTGTTGTTATGAATAATATAAACATTGCATTCACAGTGTTCACAGTACTGACACGAGCTCTGTTCTTTTATTCTTACATTATATTGGAGAACCTTTAGAAAGTTTTATTATTGAGGCACCTGGGTGACTCAGCCGATTAAGCATCTAACTCTTGATCTCAACTCAGGTATTGATCTCACGGTTCGTGAGCTCAAGCCCCCTGTTGGGCTCCATGCTGGGTATGAGGCCTACTTCAAAAAAAGAAAAAAAGAAAGAGAAAGAAATTTTTATCATTTTTAGGAGAGAAGGAGTTTGACCAGGAGCAGTCAAAATTCTACTGTAACGTTCATCTGCACGTTAGGGTAGATTAGCTGCCCCCTCTTGTATTCAGCTTCATGATGTTGTGGAAAACTGCAGCGAGACTTTTAAATGACCTCAGTGGGATTAACGTGGGCTCTTATGGATCACTCGTAGCTTGGGAAATATTGCTGAACTGAACTGTGGCAAGAGCATCACTGAACAGGCACCTGGTTGGTATGGAGCTGTACCTCCAGTAGCCTCTGGTTGTACATGACTATTTACATTTAAATAAATTTTAACAAAAGTAAATTAAAATTTTACTTCTCGGGGGATGCCTGGGTGGCTCAGTCAGTTGGGCGACAGACTTTGGGGCTCAGGTCATGATCTCACAGTTTGTGGGTTCAAGCCCTGCATCGGGATCTGCACTGACAGCTCAGAGCCTGGAGCCTGCTTCAGATTCTGTGTTTGGCCAGTTTTTCAAGTGCTCAGTAGCCACATACGGCAAACAGCTAGTATAGTGGACAGCACAGAAACAGGGCATCTGCACCACACAGAGAGGTCTATTGAACAGTGCCTGAATGGCATGCTTGCTACGAAGCTCAAAGTAAAGGGAATGGGAACACAGTCTACCAGACCTTTTCTTACAGAAGGATGACCTTAAAATTTCTAGGAAGTTACTTGTGAGGAGAGTTCCAGGAAAAAGAACTCTTGGTACATACTTACATACTGAATTTTTAAAGAAGCTGACCCATTTCCTAGAGAGTAAAATGAATACACTGTAAAATGTGGCCAAACACCAGAGCATGAAACCACCCTTGAAGTCCCAAGCCCCATTACATCATAGGAAAAGCATGCCCGAGGGGTGCATGGGTGGCTCAGTGGATTGAGTGTCTGATTCTTGATTTTGGCTCAAGTCATGATCTCACTGTCATGGGATTGAGCCCCACATTGGGCTCTGCACTGAGCATGGAGCCTGCTTAAGATTCTCTCTCTCTCTCTCTCTCTCTCTCTCCCCCCCCCCCACCCCCACCCTTCTCCCCAGCTCTCTCTCTCTCTAAAAACAAAAAATAAAAATTTTAAAAAGGCATGTCAGATATTGGGGCATAAATGAAGCGCTTAATTTAACAAGGCCCTTATAATAGCAACAAAAATCAGAAAATTGGTGTTTCTCCAGAGAAATTTTGTATGAGTTTTTGAGAAAGAATTCTGAAAGCTAGCTAAAACATAAAGCTAAGATGAGGAATTGCAAGTCTGAGGAAGGACACTCTGGAATTCAGTAGAGAGCTTATAAGCCCTTCTCTGTCTTTAAGTTTTTCTATTTATTGGGGGGGTGGGTGGGTAGAGGATCTGAAGTGGGCTCTGTACCGATAGCAAAGAGCCCAATGCAGGGCTCGAACTCACAAACCGTGAGATCATGACCTGAGCCCAAGTTGGATGTTTAACAGACTGAGTCACCCAGGTGCCCCAAGTCCTCCTCTTGAAGACGGCCATGTTCTCACCTGGTACTGAAGATTCCCACCCAGGTGTTGGGAGCTGTGAGAAATGTAACCACATAAGCAGGACACAGAAAATTTCCTGTACTGGAAAGACTACAGGAAAAACTAGAAAGAAGATGACTTGATAACTAACCAGAAGTTGGACCGTTTCTGCACCTATAATTTCCAGCATCAACGGTTACAGAGCAGTTGACGTGGGACCCCACCAAGCTGAAGCACGACAAGAACACTGTTCTGTGATGACTTAAGACTAGGTCTTCACATGTTTTTTGTTGTTTATTCAACAGTATGATGAATCACCTCCATTTACTCTTTTAACCTCACAATGGGCAAACCCCTAATTAACTATAATATAGGCTCTAAGAATATTTATTTTAATCTTTTTCATTGTAAACTTTATCCGTCAAGCTCTCTTAACCTGTTGGATTGGAAACGGGGTGGCTAATAGTATAGCCTATCATTCGTGTGGTTTGCCTCAGTGGTTCTGGTTTATGTCGTTGTTCATGCATAATTATTAATAGAGCTCCCTTTCACTCACAAAAGTCTTAATTTGGACAATAAATATACGGTTATCTGCCCATGATGATATTCTCTAAATGTGTTCCAAAATGTCAAGGGCAAAACATGTTGTTTTCAGAGCCTGGTGGTTTTAGTGCCATTTTCCATCTCAGCAAATGTCACCTTAGATGGAAGACATTACTTCACCAAGTTGGCATTGTTGGCCATTTTCAAAACTATTTCATTTTGATGCCTTTTTTTAACCTGTCTGTACTTTTCAAATTCAATTTTAGTGTCAATTTTGCTTAGCACAGTCTTCTTCCTGTCCTTCATTCTTCAAGATTTTTTCCCTTTGGCTTTCTATTTTTTTTTTTTTACCTCTGTTGTCTATTTTTCTACATTTACTATAATACATGTCTCCTATTTATGGTTCCCTTTCTTTCCACATTCAATTTGTCTGTCATGTTCTAAATGACTATATTTGAGTAAATGATAACATTTCACAAACAACCACTGGTGGAATGGGCAATACCTGATAACTAACCTTTTATTCTACCTCAAATATATTATATGGAACTCAGTCTGATAGGTTAAAAATTTTAGTGCCTTTAAAAATATCTGAAAAGCAGCAATTGGTACAAATTTACCAACTGGCTTTGGGGATGGCAGTGTTTGCTTGTTTCTGGGCTGTAATACTCCCACCATGGATGACTTCAAGCCATCAACATGACATCAATCAATTTGTGAAAATTTAACAATTAGCCCTCATGAGCCAGTATGAGCTAGCTTCAGCAGAGATACAGAAATAAAAGTTCTGAAAAACAAATCACATAATAATGGTTCCAATTATTTAAATTTTATATTGTATCATAAAAGGACAATAAGCTTATATGTTAAAAATATATTGAAAATAAGCTTATATGCAAAGGTTATTAAATAATAAAATAAGCATATATTGAAAAGAATCTTCTATATGAAAAAATAATATTGAAAAGTCTATCTGGTAACCAGAAATTCAGTAAGAGCTATTTCTGACACAATAATGCCAGGTAAATGAACTTGGCTCTATTCCCCCAAAGATTATTCTCAGATCCCAAGAACATTATTATGCAAGGTTAGGACTCCAGGCTCCATGACTGCCACACTAAAACAAATCCATGGGCCAGAACATTCCATGCGTTGGAACAGAGCCTCAGGGTAGCAAGTGAAAAAGTCAGATGCTAGCAAAGCTATAGATCACTCTACTAGCTATCAAAAATCCTTTGGTATTCAGCAAATTTAAAAGATTGCCTTCTTTCTGTTCTGAGAGATTGCAGAAGACCTAAAGATTACATTTGGGATCAGTGGTTTTTCACAGATCTAAGCATTATTTTTACTTAAAGCCAATTATAGCTTTGTTTAGTCCTATGGCTTAATATATAACAGAAACTAAAGTAGCTTAGAGGTAGGGAAAGCCCTTTGGGAAATAAATAGTTTAAGAACTACCCACATCCATCCTAAAGATTTAATCAGATATAAGAGATTCCAACTAAATGCACTAACTAGAGACACTCAGTGAAGAGTGAAATGAATAGTTTCTAGAAAACATTCTCTGGCCAAATACAACATTACCTGTGAACCTGAAATATTTGGCCTGAAGGGGAAAACAAAACTAAAGGCTGAAGATTTACTGATCCCAAATTTATGAAGATACATGTCTTGGAACACATCAGCCACAAATACTACTGTAGATTTTTCTAAAATCCATATGCCAAACTTCATATACAGTAGATTAAAAACAAAATAGGGGTGCCTGGGTGTCTCAGTTGGTTAAGCGACCAATTCAGGTCATGATCTCACAGATTTGTGAAATCGAGCTCTGCATCAGACTCTGTGCTGACAATATGAAGCCCGCTTGTGATTCTCTCTCCTCTCTCTCTGCCTCTCCCCCGTTCATGCTGCCTCCCTCGCTCGCTCGCTCTCTCAAAATAAATAAACATTTTTTAAATAAATTTTAAAAATAAATGAAATAGATTTGGGGCACCTGAGTGGCTCAGTAGGTTGAGTCTGACTCTTAATTTCCGCTCAGGTCATGATCTCACTGGTTTGTGAGATGGCACCCACACGTAGGGCTCCAGGATCCAGGCTCTGGACATGAGGACCTGAGGATAAGCTCTTACCATGCACAATCCTGCCATTGAACTCAATTTTTAATATTTGATACTGTGACACCTGTTTGTGATCTGAGAGGAAAATCAGGAGCATCGGCAAAAGCTAATATACAGCTTTGACATGGAAGAAATACTGCACTAACCCTGGAACTACCTACCCCCAGACTATTATGTGAGATTACAAAAGCCCATTATTTAAGCCACTCTTAGTTAGGTGTTCAGTTCCTTGCAGCCAACGATATCCCAGTCGATGCTGATATACTCTCCTTCCTGCCTCACTTCTACATTCCAGTCTACTCTTCGTGCCCTCTCCTGAATTCTACCACACTTTGCAGGCCAGTGTTCTAGAGATTTCACCTTTGGCCTCCTTATTATTCCATTCACTTTCTCTTTGTGCTTTCTCTCTCCCACTTGGATGATTTCAACTATGTGTATTTATTTACAGTTCACATAAATATTTACTGAAAGTCTACCATATGAGCCAAATCTTGTTCCATTTTCTAATGCTTTAGGAATATGCTGATGAATAAGAACACTGAGGTCTGGACAAGAGAAAGAGGGAAGACAGGGGAGAGGATTGAGGATCGTTTTATGAGATTCATAGCACAACATAGTGTCTATAGTTAACAAATCAGTATTGTATATTTAAAATTTTGTGAAGAGGATAGGTCTCATGCTAAGTGTTCTTACCACACATGCACGTGCACACACACACACACACACACACACACACACAGAAGGGAGGGGTGAGCAGGCGGAAACTCTTGGAGGTAATGGATATTTTATTACTTTGACCGTGGTGATGGTTTCACAGATGCCTATATATCTCCAAACTCATCAAATTGTATACAATAAATATGTTCAGGGATTGTGTGTGTGTGTGTGTGTGTGTGTGTGTATGTGTGTGTGTGTGTGTGTGTGTTTTGTTTTGGTACATCAACTATACTTCACTAAAGCTATGTTAATAATACAAAAATAGCAAAATAAAGTTCTCTTTTATGAAAATGTCCAAGTCTTTTGCCTCTTTTTCTATGGGATTATCTTTTCATATTGCTTTTAAGGAGTGTTTTATTCTAGAGACTACTCTTTCTATTCTCTAAGTTTGCATAGTATGAATGGTTGTTTCTTAAAATTTTTGTAAAGCTCTGGTAAATTTAACTGGACCTGAAATGTTCTTTCTAGGAGGGCTTTTTCTTTCTTCTTGAGTCAGTTTTAGGAAGCTATATTTTTCCGAACCCATCTCTATGTTCAAATGTATTAGCTTAAAGGTTTCTAAAATATAAATTTAAGTCTTGGGCACCTGGGTGGCTCAGTCAGTTAAGCATCCTTTGGCTCAGGTTATGATCTCATGGTTCGTGAGTTTGAGCCCTGAATCTGGCTCTGCACGGACAGTGCTAAGCCTGCTTGGGACTCACTCGCTCTCTCTCTCTCTCTCTGCCCCTCCCCTGCTTGCTATCTCTCTCTCTCTCTCTCTCTCTCGCTCTCTCTCTCTCTCTCTCTCAAAATAACTATCTCTCTCTCTCCCTCTCTCAAAATAAACTTTAAAAAATAAAAAATAAACATAAAATATAAATTTAAGGCTAAAAATTCCTCTCTGTTCAGCTTTGGTTGCTCCCCATAAGTTTTTATAGTATCTTTATTCAGGTATGATTCTAAATATCTTCTAATTTATATTATAATTTCCTCTTTGAGCCTTGGATTACTTAGGACTTTCTTTTTTAATTTTCATATGTACTGATTATTTTTCTAGACATCTTTTTGTTGGTGATTTCTAACTGAACTGCATTTGTGGTTATAAAACATGCTCTGTATGATTTTGCTATCTTAAATTTGTTTACTTCCATTACAGTATGGGATACATCAATTTTTATAAATAACCCATCTGTTCTTAAAAAGAAAGGCACTTTTTCAGGGGCACCTGTGTGGTTCAGTTGGTTAAACGCCGACTTCAGCTCAGGTCATGATCTCGCGGTTCGTGAGTTTGAGCCCCATGTCAAACTCCATGCTGACAGCTCAGAGCCTAGAGCCTGCTTCAGCTCCTGTCTCTCCCTCCCTCTCTCTCTCTCTCTCTCTCTCTCTGCCCCTCCCCTGCTCATGCTCTGTCTCTCTCTCTCTCTCAAAAATAAACATTCAAAATAAAAAAAAAAAGAAATGCACTTTTTCAGCTCTTTGATGTCCTATATGTGACCATTAGATCAAATTTGTTAATACATTGCTTAAAATTTTCACTCTCCTTATTGATTTTTTAAAGTAAGCTCTACACCCAACGTGCAGCTTGGACTCAGGATCCCAAGATCATGAGTCACATGCTCAACCAACTGAGCCAGCCAGGTGCCCCATCCTTATTTATTTTCTTATTAACTAGTTCCATTACTTACTGAGAAAGATGTGATAGAATCTCTCACTATAACTGGAGAATTGTTTATTTCCTTTCACAGTTCTGTAGATTTTGCTTTATATAATGTGAAACTGTGTTATTTGGAGCATCCAAATTTGTTACATCACTTAAGGGAATCAGATATGTTTCCTTTACCTTTACTTTGGCCTTAAAGTCTATTTTTTTAATAAATTAATATAAGTGCATAAATTTTCATTTGGTAGGCATTTGCCTGATTGACCTTTTGAATTCTTTAATCCAATCTTTCTTTACCATATCCACTGCTTTTTAAATGATTCCATAAAACTACTACCACTGTAGCGTTTTGCTTTCCAAAATAAGATTATTCACTTCTCAAAAGAAACAAGAAACAGAACTGGTATTTCTGGAATTATGGCTTGTGGTTTTGAATATCACGGGCTTGCCATGGTAAACTCTGTTGTTTCCCTGAAGACCAGTTCTTGTTTTTACTGAGCTCACGGGCTCTGTTGGAAAAATATACATGTGTGGGTGGATGCCAGGACAGGAAGAGGGAAGATGTGGCCAGGAGAGGTGGTGGTGGGTATGTATGCAATGCTAAGTGTAGGGAGGATGTGGAAAATCCAAATGCCTGCAAGGTCCAAAGAGCCAATTACACAAGGCAGGAGGGAACTGGCCACACTGGGGATCACTTGCCCTAGAAGGCAGCTATGTATCATCTAGCAATCCTCTGTTGGAATGTTGCCAGATCATTTTCAGGAGCAACCTGAATCTAGATTTGGGTGGGAACTCTACCGAGTTTGAGAAACTGGCAACAGATTCATTTTTTTTAAATTCTCTTCCACTCACATAAATCGCATCTGCTACCTACATTTGCAAATCCTTGGCCCCACCTGCAAGTCCTGGAAGAGATTGCACTTAGGAGGAAGAGAACAACTAGAGAAGGCCTTTCCCCATCCTTGCTTGCCCTCCTAATTGGGCTAACCTACTCCTCTTTATAAAGAGAAATTCCTCCTAAGGAATGTAAATCTAATTCATATCCTAGCTCTTGACAAATGGATCTTGAGATCTTTGGCTTGGTCAGATCTTTGGCTTGAGATCTTTGGCTTGGTCAACCAACATAGCATGCTGGTTGTCCCTGGAGGTGCAAACGGGAAAAGATAAGAAGCAAGAGTGGAGCTCACCCATGAAGGTGTACCGAACAGTCGCCACCAAAACAAAATCTGAAAGTCTGCCTGGGGCCCATGTTGGCAGCCCTGTGCCAACATCCAAATTTGAACTGATCTCACTTCTTCAGCCCAGGTCAGTGCAGTCTGAGAAAAAATATGGAAAAAAGAGGGAAGAAAAAGATAAGATGTACCCCCCTCTTCAAAAAAAGATACGTATATGCAGGCAAATGCACATACAAAATCCTTACAATTCTTCTGCTCATTGTTATTATTTCAAAATAATAAAACATGTGTAAAATATATCCAGAGAACCTTTAGAATCTACCCTGCCACCAAGAGGAGGTGCTCCAACGGTGAGACAGAAAAAAAAAAAAAAAAAAAAACAATTCGATTGAGCCCCTCCCACTTACAAATCACCTTTGGCTGCTTTTGCATATGCTATTTTGTGTAGCGTTCAAAACAAAACTGTGAAGTACTTCTATTTTATAGTGCAAAAACTGGAGCACAGAGAAGGTAAATGACTTACCAAGGGCATAGATTTAATAAGTGTCAGCTGCCAGGATTCAACACTAGGTCTCCCGTGTGGAAATCCCGGGTTTTTCACTCTGCCACACCTTCTGTGGTTGACAATCAGACGAGCATCTCAGCTCCAGCAGCCTGGTTCTTAGACAGCCTCGACTTCTGACAGAGCGTGGGAGCTGGGAGGGGCCAGTGCCAAGGATTCAAAACTGTGAAATCAGAATTGAACAGGACTCACGGCATGTAGCAAAGGCAGGACCTCCGGACAGTTGTAAGGAGGAGACACTTATGTCTGATTGTAAAACTCCTGCGATTTCTCATCTTCCCCACAACCTTTTTCCCTCTCCTCCACACACAGACCTTGTACCCACATTACTTCTCTGAACATAAAAGCCATTTTACCTCAAATTCAAAGAAATTGCTCTTTCCCTTTTTTTTAAATCTCTTTCCACAACCCAATCAACTACTTAATTACTTTAGCTTAGCGAACTTTAGATGAGATTTCACTATCCATCTTCTTATATTTTTAGTATATTAAGATAAGTCAGTATGTATTTCCTCAGGTAAAGAGTGCACACTCTGTCTATAGATTAGAACATTTTGAATAACAAAAAATTCCTTCCGCTTTCATTATTCTTCCCATGAACAGAATTTTATTTATACCTGTTTAGAAATACTGATCACATAAAGTGCATATCCGTAGCATGCTATTCTGACACACTTTTTTGACTGGTCATATGGTCATTGTATTGAATTCATTGTACAAGAAAACAAGGTATTTTCTTTTAGCCAAAAAATAAAGAAATAAATGAACAACAGAGTAAATTATTAAACTAGTTCTCATCCTCTTCAATATGCACAGTACAAAATTTCTTAGGGAATTGTGATAAAAGACATTTCACTAGAAAAGAAAATCCATAATTCATATGCCATCTCTCTGGTTAATTCTCAGATTGACCCTTCAGAGCAAAGTCTATAATCATTCTTCAGCATTTTCATCATCAAAAGTTTATCTTACTAATAAAAGTTATACATGTGTAACCCATCTCCCAACATTGTGAATTTTAACTAATTCTTGGGCTTTATTAGACATTTTGGGGATCCATTCTGAAGTGAACAGCTTCTCCCCACTCAGTCTGATCTCAGGTCCACCTTGCTCATAATTGCTTTGTATCTCCAAAATTTATAAGGGCCGTAATAAAGCATTTAGTAAAGACATTGTCTTACTTGCCTCAGTGCGTATCTGTCACAGTGCCTTGGAATGAACTGTGGAAGGAAGGGAGAGAACACATGGAAACTATAAACAAGTAGGTCCTTGCCCATGGAAGGGAGAAAAGAATTTAACTCTACCTTCCAACATTCTTCTGGCTGGTCTAAGAATCAAATTGACAGGAGACAGATTAACAGGGGAAAAAAATCAAAGTCTAATAACCTGGATACCTCCTGCACACAGGAGAGAGACCAAGGAAAATTGAGAAACTCACCAAAATGGCTAAAACCATCATCTTAAATATCACCTCCAGTTAAAGGCAAAAGAAGTTACTAGAGTTGGGGGTGCCTTCTCTGTTGGTCTACGCTTCTTCCTGATACTAAGGAAGACACCTTTACAAATGGAGATTTCTCTTGCACGTGTAAAGTCTCTTACTTCCTGTAACTTCCACTCAGTTCTCAGTGTTTCTCTTGCCTCTGCAGTTTCTTAAAAATAACCATCTTAGAATAGTCAATATGCCAAAGAGGCATATCTTGGGGTGGCAAAATTTGCTCCCTTACACCCACAAACAAAATTAAGCTTTAAATATAGATTTCCTGTACCAATGACTCAAGCCAATTTTGAAGAGTTCTCCCATTTCCATTGGGAAGGTACTTGGGAAAACAGAATCCTTTACATTTAGCTGAAAATTTACTTTATAATTTTGTTGTAAAATTATAAGTTTTCAAAAAATACTTGCTTATCAATATATTTTCACAAACACACAGACTCATATAGCATGTACTGAAATTCTTTGCAAAAGGAAACCATCCAGCTTTCTGACTAGATTATGTTCCATCCCTTTTTACGAAGCAGTTATTGTCATATGAGGGGGTTGATGATTATAAAAAGAATTATGTTTCTCTGGGTTTTAATAGAAAAATTTGCTTTTATGAAGAACATTTAAAAAATCTCTAGCAGTTTATTTCATCCATTTCTAAAACCAAAATTCATTACCTTTTTTTGAAACATTTCACTGGGCATCACAACTTGTGTACAAATAGATCCCCCGAGGGCCCGCATTATCCTCAGTGACACCTATACTACACTGTCCCATAACTCAGGAGCCAGCCCAGTGAATCATGGTCAAATAACAGCAGAAGAAGGCGAAGTCTGAGAATATTCTGCTATTGACTAAAGAGGATAAGAATGTCCTGGCTGTATTTCCCCCGCTTCATTCTAGAATCATAATAATCTACAACTCATACCTACATCCATTCCATAGAGTGTAATTCCAATTCTATGATATCTTGTACAACACTATTTTATGCTAATAAAATACAGGTCTATCTACCTCATAGAAATTGGAATGGGAAGTAAAACAGTGAAATGATAAATATTCAATATATAGCAGAGAATGTTCTCTCTCTCTCCTGAAACAGTGAATCTTCTAGGTTACTTGTTCACAAATGTTTTGTCCCATGTCTGGAGATCTCTTCAGCAGATCATCTTCCCTACTGGTCCCTACTTGCCCGAACAGAAAGGACTCAGCAGAATAAATGGATCACAAATGAGATATCAAATGAAAAATATCAAGTCAATTAACAATTTCCAGAGAAGAAAATCACTAATTTTGATATACTAGAATATATAAGTGACTTGTCCAAGATCCATAAGATACACTTTATAGACTGTATTAGTTTCCCAAGACGGCCATAACAAATGACCACAAACATGGTGCTTAAAACACCACACCTGGGCACCTGGATGGCTCAGTAGGTTGAGCGCTGGATTCTTGATTTTGGCTCTGGTCATGATCTCATAGTTCGTGAGTTCTAGCCCTGCCTTGGGCTCTGCCCTGACAGCACGGAGTCTGCTTGGGATTCTCTCTCTCCTCTCTCTCTCTGCCCGTCCCCCCCCAAAAAATAAATAAATAAACATTTTTTAAAGACCCAGAAATTTATTCTCTCACAGTCCAACAGCCAGATGTCCAAAATTAGTTTCACTGGGCTGAAATTAAGATGTTGGCAGGACCACATTCCCTCCAGAAGCTCTAGGAGACGATCCTGTCCTTGCCTCTTCCAGCTTCCGGTGGCTGCACCGTCGCTTGACTTGTGGCCACATCACTCCTACCTCTGCCTTGGTGGTTGTGTGGTTTACCCCTCTTCTGTCTGTGTTTAAATGGCCCTCTGCCTCTCTCTTGTAAGGACATCTGTAATGGCCTTTAGGGACCTCTTGCATAACCCAAGGTAATCTCATCTCCAAATACTTAACTCAGTCAACATCTGCAAAGACACCTTTTTCACAATTACAGTTTCCAGGAATTAGAGGGAGAAATCACTGAGGAAAGGCAGGGAGGACTTTCAGCTTACCACACAGGCCAAGACCACAGTTCAAGAATGTAAACGTAAGCCAAGAAAATGGTGAAAAGAAATGTGAGTTTCCCACAAGCCTCACACCACACCTTTCTCAAGTCATGATTGTGGAAAGTCAGCTGTTTGGAGAATGTGAGTCTCTCGGTCTCAGTCACAATGATGTTAATAGATTACCTGCCTTCGGGCCACCATTGACCAGTTGAGAAGCCGATTCCCTGCCACTTATCCAATAATAAAGATACATGTAATGAGGGGGCGATATTCTTACCTGGCCCTGAAGTAGGATAGAACATGTTCTCGGATTACCCTTCAATGCTTTCCCACAAAGCGTTTTAGTTTAAAATTTGCCTGGAGACCAACAATTTTTCTAAGTCATTCACAGAGTACTGTCACTGACAGAGTTACAAATAGGAAGGCAGAGTTTACTTCCAAAAATGTCTGGCGAGGAGCTGGGGAAGTGTCAGGCCAGCTCAGGTCACTGGTGCTTACCTTTTAGCTGCTAATGTGTGTAAATAATCGTTTGCTGGGGACCCAGCTGCTGCACTGGTGATGTGCGGGTGAAACTAAATGGGGATTCTAGAGAATGAGGACGCAAACCGAATTGTAAGCAAAATTATTGAAACAGGCCAGCCCTCTGTTTGAAGCATCATAGACCAACCCAAGAAAAATGACTAATGGGTAACAATACACAGTCCTGACAGGAATCATAAGCTAGGAAGGAAGTTGCATGTAAAATAATAATAAAGAATATTAAATTGCCACCAGGCCCTGCCAGAGACAAATGAAATCGGAGCAGATTCCCACCACCAGTCACTTACTCAACCCCTTTGAAAATGTCCCTGGCAGACAAAGAATGCTTTCATGCACACTCCCTTTCTGCTAGAAAGGAATGTTTTCTCTGGAATGTTTCCTAGCTGGAAAGGGCAGATAAGGGATGCCCCTCTGAAAAGGAGGCCCTGAGAGGCACCCTTCTGGCCAGTTCATCATCCTTCCTTGGGGAACCAAGGTGAGAAAACAGGCTGCTTTTATCTGCTACCTGTAGAGAAAATGATGCACTTTCCCCAAGATAACCACAGTTTGACAGCTTTTCATTTCTTCTCTTATAATGTCATACTTCTCTTTCCTATACATAGAAGATATGAACTCATTTTTAACTGCCCATGCAACTTAACATTATTTTTCCTCCCAAGTGATTCCTTTTTGTCAGAAGGTCATTTGAGGTCTTTCTGGAAGTTTAAGCCCAAAGGTCATTCATTGGTCACTAGTAAGCAGTGAGCCCCTGCCTGCCCAGCTCTGTGTCCCTATCATCAGATTGTAAGCAAAACCCAGCCTCAAGCTCCTGGCACAGACACCAGCTGGCAGCAACCCACACACACCCCTGCAAAAGAAAGACAGGCAGCAAAACTCTAGGACAGGACAAGCGGTCCCTAGTCTCAGATGGCAGCTTATCTCAGCCCTGTTCTAATACCTGCTTATTCCTCCTTGACTTTATTGGCCTATTAAGACAGCAGCTCTCAACCCTCAGTGCCCATGAGAAACATCTGGGGAACATCGATAAACATAATCGAAGTCCCAAACCCTCCCTCACGCACAGAGTGAATCAGCCTGAGGTGGGGCCCCCACAGCAGGACTTTTTTTTAATTCCCTAAGTGATTCTAATGTGCAAGCATGTTTGAGAATCATTGTTCTACCTGCTGTCTTCTGTTATTTTTGCCATCCATGTCTTCCCAGACTCTCTTCCATATTTACCTACCCAGGCCCACCATATTTATCCACTTTTCCCCATCTTTCTAGGGTCATTAAAACTCCCATTTTGCTGCTTGATGCCATGGTACTGTCTTAACTCTTCTCCAGACTTCACACATTGCCTGGCAAGACTTTCTTTCTGTTCTTTTCCAGGTCCTGGCTTCCCCTGGCTTGCCCCAATGGGACACCCACCAAGATCGCAAAAACACCTCAGCAAGAGTCTGCCTACCCACCGGCTGTTCCCTCCTTGACTTAAGCCTGTCCCAAATCTGACAAGTCACATAACCCTTTCCTCTTGGAACTCCATAACATTCAACACCTTGGTCCACATTTGAACCAAACGCCTTAGCATGGCTATACTCTTACCTACCTATGCATTCAGAACTAACGCCATGTAGGGCCAAATAGCTTTTTTGTTGTGGGAGGCTATCCTGTATGTTATCAAGATGTTTAATAGCACCCTTGGTCTCTGCTCACCAGACGCCAGTAGCACCTTTTCCCCCAACTTGTGACAACCAAAAACTCTCCAGACATGGCCCAATGATCCTGGGGAGGTAAAGAATTACTCCATCCCCTGCCCCATTGAGAACCACTGCTCCACCTGTATGTCCAATCTCCCAAACTACTTCAGTCGAGTTGTTTTCTTCCACTATCTGGCATAGATTTCTTCCCAGTATTAATTTTCACCCAGTTTACAATCTGTGATTCTGAAGCATCTTCCTCCCGAATTAAGAACCTTCAGCTTTGATTCACTTCCCAAATGATGCCAACCCCAAAGCAGCTAAGACAGATTCTCACATCCTGTGGTCATCCTTAACCCTCCTTTTGCAGATGACCGTTCGGAAGTTTCTGTGAAACACATTGCAGGATAGGGTTCAATCCATGCAGTTATTTGGAAATCTCCTTAAAGTCACTACTGTGGGGGAGACTGGCTGACTGTCAGTTGAGCATCCAACTCTTGATTTCAGCTCAGGTCATGATCTCATGGGTTCCTGAGATCGAGCCCCGAGTCAGGCTTTGCGCTCATGGTGTGGAGCCTGCTTACGATTCTCTCTCCCCTACCCTCTCTCTCTGCCCCTCCCCTGCTCACTCTCATTGTCTCTCTCTCTCCAAATAAATAAACTTAAAAAAAATCACTTCCCTGATTTTTTCCATTAGATAGCTTTGTTGCATAAAGACTGGCCTTACGCTATATGCCCTGTAAACACTAAAATGCTAAATGAATTTATGTAATGGGAGTGTTAATAGAACATAAACCAGGACCTTTTTTTTCCTAGATTTTATTTTTAAGTAATCTCTACACCCAACTCAAAATAAAACCCTGAGATCAAGAGTTGCATGCTCCACCGACTGAGCCAGCCATGTGCCCCAGACGAGACCAGGACCTTTCTTAATATTGGAAATGCTAAATTAATTTTTGACTCTAAACACTCTTATCCTCTGAATAATTATTTATTCCTGCCTCTGACTTGTGGAATGGGGATTGTAATGTTCTTGAAAAGCCCTTTGAGATTCCACATTGGGCGGAATTTCATTTCAATTCGAGTACCAACTCTCAATTACTTGAGCTAATGGAGAGGGACAAAGCACCAAAAATTGAATATTCACATAATACAAATATACGCTTATACTGAAACAAACGTGTATTCTCACATTTTCAGAAATTAAAAGGTTGCCAAAAGTTATTAGGCTGATGTTATTGCATGACTCATAACTCTTCCACTGAAGAATTGCAAATATGTTTGAGCATTATGTTACTGGCATAAGACAACCAGAAGAGCAACTTTCCATAGTTCTTCACTGTGATTAGAGGTGATTTCAATATCAACATTGTTTTGATAGGTTTATATGAGAATTTTTGTTCTAAAATCAGGATTTATATAAGTTTATTCATTCAACTTTCCTATATATGAAAAGAATTCTTATCTTTTCATAGTTACATTTCATGCATTCCCACTACCCCAGGCAACTAACCCTGTCCTCCCACCATTTCCCCTTTCCACATGCAAGGGAAATTAACAAGTGCAAGGGCTTCCGGTTGCTTAGAGCAGTACATAGAGCACAGGGTTGTTGACTAGACAAGTATGTTTTTGTATCTGCAAACTGAAAAGTTATTTTTAACAAATATACTTCATTTTGCTTTAAAAAATATCATGGACATAGCTTGTAGGTTACTAAAATAAAAGTGTGATCATTGGGGTCTTTTTTTTCCTTTTTGGGAGGGGTGTGTGTTTTAAGCTTTTAGACTAAACCATTTTTGGTTTAACAGATGCACAGTGTTAATTACTAAGGAAGATAGAAGTGCCATAAAGCTTTATTAATAAAGTTTGTTTTGGCTATACATCTCTTATGAAGACTATGGCAAGTTCTTTAGAACATAAAATACCACCCAACTTACACAAAACTCCAAACTTTGGATTGAGGAAAACATTTCTACATTGTTTTTTCATACCATAACTGCAGACTCATTTTCTGAGAGACAAAGACTGAAGTGGATGGCGTTGATAATCACTACATATCTCCAAGATCCATGTCATTCACAGAATAGCTAACAATAATCCCCATTGCACTCTAGCCCTTGTTTTAAAACTTGTGGATAAGGAAATTGCATATCACAATTAAAAGAGTGAGTTTCCCATAGTTCGTCACTACAGCATGTGGCAATTTTAACTTCAACACTGTTAAAGAGTTGACTTCCTTCTCTTTCTTCTTTCTTAGCTAGTGACCATTTTTGTTTAATTTGCTGTAACTAAATAAGAGTCAATACCAGCCTCTTAACTAGGAAGTCACTAGCAGATTTATCAATTATGTCATAAAGTAGAGTGGATCAAAGATACATGTCAAAGGATTCAAGCCCCAAAGACTCTCTTCATGTGTTAGATACAGAAGCTAAAACAATGCATTGATTTGTCTTACTTTTCCCCAAATTGACTCAAACCTAGAATTAAACTAGATGATGATAACATGAAACTTTATGGAGAATTCTTCTAAGATACTGGGAGAGGGAGACTATACATGCCAGCAAAGAAATAAAGCAACAATATAATAAAGTTTCACTGTTATTTGTCATAGTTTAGGCTGCTGTAACAAAAATACCATGAACTGGGGGGTTAAACAACAAACATTTACTTCTCACAGTTCTGGAGGTTGGGAAGTCCAAGATCAAGGCACTGGCAGATTTAGTGTCTAGTGAGAGGCCACTTTCTGGTTCACAGACAGCCAGCTTCTAGTTGTGTCTTCACATGGTGGAAAAGGTTGGAGTACAAGGTTGGAGTATCTGGGTGGCTCAGTTGGGGAAGCATCTGACTCTTAATTTCGGCTCAGGTCATGATCTCATGGTTTGTGAGTTCGAGCCCCATGTTGGGCTCTGCGCTGACAGTGCAGGGCCTGCTTGGGATTCTCTCTCCCTCCCTGTCTCTCTCTCTCTCCCTCCCTGTCTCTCTCTCTCCCCACCTCTCTCTCTCAAAAATAAATAAATAACCTTAAAAAAAACCAACCAAGGTTGCCCTCTTGGGTCTCTTGTATAAGGTCACCAGTCCCATTCTTGAGGGCAACGCCCTCATGAACTATTCACCTCCCAAAGGCTCCACCTCTAAATACATAACATTGGGGGATAGGATTTCAACATACAAATTTTGGGAGGACACAAACATCCAGTCTATAGCACTGTTGTTGTTTCTTACTTATATTTTAAATGTAACACTCCCAGATGGAGCAGGCAAAACTTTGACTCGTGGAAAGTACTAACACTTAGAACACACATAGTTCTGGGGCGCCTGGGTGGCGCAGTCGGTTAAGCGTCCAACTTCAGCCAGGTCACGATCTCGCGGTCCGTGAGTTCGAGCCCCGGGTCGGGCTCTGGGCTGATGACTCGGGGCCTGGAGCCTGTTTCCGATTCTGTGTCTCCCTCTCTCTCTGCCCCTCCCCCGTTCATGCTCTGTCTCTCTCTCTCTCTGTCCCAAAAATAAATAAATAAATAAATAAATAAATAAATAAATAAATAAATAAAAGAACACACATAGTTCTGAGCAGAAAGAAAAACAACAGCCCCACTACTGTAAGGTCAGAACATCATGGCACGGACCATTTATTTTTTTAAAAGTCCTTGCAACTGTCATTTTTAAAACCCACAACCCTCATCAGAACATTTGGAATAGTATACTCACTCCCGTGTTCCAGGGAGGTCAAATTTCCTTCCTACATCTCTTAAGAGGCACCTCTTGAAACTTTCCAGTTAAGATTTTCAAAACTTTGCAATAAATAATAGCCCTGGATGAAGGCCTATAATATGGCTCTCAGTGAATTTGACTTTCATCACAAAATGGAAACATTTGTAAGATTCTGGGGTTTGAAGCAGCTGCCATCTAATAACTATTCAGAAAAAAATACCCAAATTAGTTTAGCTCTTATTGTAATTTCTGTGATCTTCAAGTCAGATAGAAGGATACTCATTTCTATGTATTTATTTATGAAACTACGGTTATAATTTCTCAAAAAATATATATGCATAAAGAGGGACTAATGATTCCTAGCATGTTACCAAAAAAAGTAAAAGGTAAATTTTAAGCTAGTTCTTTTTCTCCCTAATACATAAAAAAAGAATGAATTAACATGAGCATTCATTTCAACAAACTTTTACTGATGATTTATTATGTGCTGGGTACTGTGTTGAACCCTGAGGCAAATATAAAGAAATAAAGGATCACCACCCTTGCCCCCTTAAATGGGAAAATCAATGTCAAGGAGGAGTAAAAATTAAACCCACACCATAAAGCAGAAGCAAGCAGCCTAAGTCACCAGGGAGCCTACACTCAGGGTCAATTTCCTTCACATTCCCTTCCTCTGAACTGTGTGGTTTCATTCTATGCTTTTCAAAGAAGACAGATAAAGGCTGAACAAGAAGATACTTCTATTGCCCGTTTTCTTCTAAATACAGATAATTAGGGCTTGCTCTAACCTTAGATTCTTTCCCTCACCCACCTGGAAAGTAATAGAATGGAGAAAGAAAATGAATTAAGGAGGAACAATTTATAACTAACTTGGGAAATGTTGTCTGTTACTGTAACAAAAGGGAAGTCCAAATAACTAATTTTAGAATGTGTCATTACTGTGCTTCATCTTTTTTTTCTTGTTCTATGCTTTTATTTGCATTGCAGTTTTGCATATAAATGAATAAAAAGACAACACGTATTCATTCAAGATGTAAATAGTCATCATTTCTCCGTTATTAATAAAAAGCAACAGTCACACAAAGTTATAACAACTAAAAGTGCTTAGTCCTCTCCTCCTCTACCCATGTCAAAGCAAGTCCAAGGGAACGGGACTCCCACTGGATCCAGGATGCCCCTCATCTCAGCTCCCTTCAGTGCCCAAGGTTAACACCACCCACCTTGGGCCTCCTCTCCTCCCTCCCACACTACCTTCTACTTAGCAATCCTGTGCTTCATCTTTTTCACTTAGGAAAAATAGGGAGGGGTGGGGATCATTCTTAGTAGCTATAAATGTATTTAAAAGAATTGTTGGGGGGCGCCTGGGTGGCTCAGTTGGTTCAACAGCTGACTTCGGCCCAGGTCATGATTTCACAGTTTGTGAGTTCAAGCCTCACATCAGGCTCTGTGCCGACAGCTCAGAGCCTAGAGCCTAGAGCCTGCTTTGGATTCTGTGTCTCCCTCTCTGCCCCTCCCTTCTCATGCTCTGTCTCTCTCTCAAATATAAATAAACTTTGAAAAATCTTAAAAAAAAAAAAAAAAGAATTGTGGGGAGGGGGGGAAGGTCATGTTCCTAAAATGCCAAACGTGCAAAGGGTATAAGGCCCGACACTGGTAAATTCTCTGTGATGTCTGGTGGTGTCAGAAGCAAAGGCCCTTCACCTGGCCAGTCTACCATTTTGCTCTCCGCTGCTGCCGGTAAAGAAAACATACCTCAAAGGAGATTGTTTTGTCTCAAATATGTCAGAGGCTCAATCAACGATTGTTGAAGCTGAAAGTATGCAATGGTGTTTCAGAGTTCTTGATATACACTAATAGGTGCTCAATTCAGTGCCTACTAAACAAATAATGTATTAGGTCCCTCTAAAGACTCCATAATGCCTCCTGATTCTCAGATCTAGAGATTAACAGAAGAGTTCCTCATTCAAACATGGTGTTCCCAATATAATTGCAAGCAAATCTCATATAAAACTGTGGAGCCTGAGAGGTTCAGTGGAGAAGAAAGGTGAACAAAACCTTCCCCAGCCTTGTAGCTGGGTGCTCCGCAAGTGGCTTAATGTACATACACCTTACCCCGTACACAGCTGCCTAACTGCCTTCTGACTCCCTATGCCCACCAAACCACCCCCACGGAGCTCCCAGTGGTCTTTGAAAAAGTAGAGTTGGGGCGCCTGGGTGGCTCAGTCGGTTAAGTGTCCGACCCTTGACTTTGACTCAGGTTGGCCTTTGCACTGACAGCACGGAGCCTGCTTGGGATTCTCTCTCCCTCTCTCTGCCACTCCCCAGCTCACGCTCACTTTCTCGCTCTCTCTCTCGCTCTCTCTCAAAATAAACTTCTTAAAAAATTATTTAGGGGCGCCTGGGTGGCACAGTCAGTTGAGCATCCGACTTCAGCTCGGGTCGTGATCTCGCAGTCCGTGGGCTCGAGCCCCGTGTCGGGCTCTGTGCTGACAGCTCGGAGCCTGGGTCCTGTTTCAGATTCTGTGTCTCCCTCTCTCTCTCTGCCCCTCCCCTGTTCATGCTCTGTCTCTGTCTCAAAAATAAATAAACATTAAAAAAAAATTTTTTTTAATTACTTAAAGATGTAATTATTTTTTATTATTACACACCTCGCTTAAAATTCTTCAGTAAACCCTAAGAATTAACTATCTGCATCTTTTCACACAGAAGAGAGTCACTTGATCCGACTCTTGCTGCCTCTCCAGCTGTTTCATTGATTGGCTGGTTGGCTGGTGTTCTTTTTGTTGGGGTGGGAGAGGGCTTTTCTTTTCCCCATGAGGTTCTGGTTCTCACTGTGTCCAGGTCTTTCCCTATGAAGCTGGCCTGTGCTTGGAAGGCCCCTCCCCTTCCTCTTCTTTACCTTTAAGCTTCAGTTTTGGCATCTCCTCGGAAGCCTAAGGCTGAGTTAGGCATCCCCCTTTCTTTCTCCAGCAATTACTCAGACTATCTTAGCACTGCACTCCCAAGTTATTTCGTTATGATTTAGCAACCATCTAATCCTCAGTGCTTACTCATTCTGGCACATTACTCATCAGATTGGCACAGTCTGGCACATAGTAGGTACTCAAGAGATTCTGAATGAATGAATGAATGAATGCTGAATGGCTTACATGGGAAAGTGTTGCAGCAGTCAAGTTAAGAATTAACAGCCTGGGGGTACCTGGGTGGCTCAGTCGGTTAAGCACCCGACTCTTGATTTCAGCTCAGGTTATGATCTCATGAACCATGAGGCTCCCACATCAGGCTCTATGCTGACAACATGGAGTCTGCTTGGGATTCTCTCTCTCTCTCTCTCTCTCTCTCTCTCTCTCACTCTCTGCCCCTCCCCCACTCATCATGTTCTCTGTGTCTCTGTCAAGTAACATAAGGAAAAAAAAAAAAAAAAGAATTAATGGCCTAAAGTGACCTCTATGCCTCCTTTCTACCTAGCCCCATAGGCCACTCTTAGGGGTATCTGTGATTAGAAAGAGAGGTGCATTCTGGCCCTAAAGAGACATTGACCTTGAAACTTCTTATGTGTACAGAATAAAGCTGAGAACATAAGAGTTTAACACTTTCTCTAAACTATTCATCAAGAAACAAGCCCACGATATATCAGCAGAAGTTCTCAACCCCTCCACCAAGTTGTTAATGACAGAGGAGGGTGAACTGTCCCTAAGATCCTACAAGTTAAGAATGTCTTTAATGTTTAGGGTTTTTGTCTTTGAAATTCTCAGATATTTATCATTCTTTCCATAAAATGAAACAGATGTTTGTCAATTACCTGCCAGTTAAGTGTCTTAATTTCCCAACTCATATATACACATTTCAGTTAGTCAAACTGATATTCCAGGAACACACTTCATATTTATTCTATAGCTTCCTATCCTTTTTCAACTTCCCCCTAAAGAATACATTATAGCTCCTCTTTCTATACTATGTTCCTAAAACCCAAGTGTCAGCCATATTCATTGGGGGAGAAAACAAAAACAACCCAGAACAAAATGGAGTAAGGATATAGAAAAAAACTGGGGGGAGAAGAGGCTTGTCCTGAATATGAAAGCCACATAAAACTTTATACGTGTGTATCTAAGGATTCTAGAGTTACTTCATCTATCACCATCCCCATTCCCTTGAGAGTTTCCAGTGAGCCCTACTATTTCCGTAGCCACTACAGAAGAAAACAGTACTTGTGGGAGATTTGTCTCTTGGTATCACCTCATACAAAACAGACTGATATGTTTGCGTAGATGCGAAAAGACACTCGATACAGCACTCTTTGGAACAGAAACAAAAAAAAAGCCCTGAAAACCTAAATGCCCATCAAGAAAGGACAGGTAAAATAAACGAGTGCACATCTAGACAATGACCCATCGTGCACAATATCACGTAGCCATCAAATAAAGTGAGGTAGATCGTTGCTACATGTTCACTCACGCACTGCAGGAGCTCCAGAATGTGCGGTTAAAAGAAGAAAGGAGGGCACAGGACAGGTATTAATTCCTACTGAATGGAGGAAGGGGAGGAATATATGTATATTTATAGATGCACGGAATGTCTCTGTAAAGACACACCAGTGGTTTCCCATGGGGAGAAACAAGTGTTACTGGAGGAGGGAGATTTATGTGTTACTTCATATGAAAATTGCATTGTTTAGATTTTTCTCAAACTTTTCAAAAAACAAACTGTATATGTATAAATACACACTTTCAGAACAAAAGCTATCTGGAGGAAGCACAAGCAAAAGCAGAGAGGAAGGGCGAAGCCCGGCTCGCTCTCGACACACCACTTCTGGCTTCCGGTGCCACAGCCCAGAGCAGGCTGGCATCACCTCCTTCTCAGTCTGGAAGGCGCTGTGCTCTCCTTCCAGAGGAGGGACACCAACGATGGAGGGGATTCTGGAAAGAGACCCTATAATAAAAATGCAGATCTTCTCCCAACATCCTTTAGTTTCATCTTCATGAATAATACTTTTAATTCAGGCCTATCTCAAAGCTTCATTTTTCCCTACAAACTTTAAAAGGTCATCTCTACCTACATTCCCCACATTCAAAACAATTTGCATATGCTAAGACTGAGATCAAAGCAAACGTGAAGGACTTTTCCTCCACATGGAGTACCAAACCACCTTTACAATAGGCATTCTTGACAATAAACTCTGGAGAAAGAGCCTGGTAACTCCTGGCCGAACTGGCCAATTCCACAGTGAGAAGTTCTTCTGATGGCATAATGTTCATCACCAGCCCTACACCAACTTGGGAAGCATTCCCAGTACTCAGAGAACCTCTTAAATGAGATCAGACCAGTGTTCAAGCCAATCCATACCCAGAAGCCAAAAGGAATAATTAAAGGAGTGAATGTTTTATTCTTTAGTGTTTAATAGAATACATAACAAGTCACATAATCAATGATTCATTACTTCACACACAGGGAGGAAAACAGTTATCGAGTATGTCTATTATACAACTGGTTGTGAACAGGGAGAACAAGAATCTCTGGGGTGTTTAGACAGTTGAAGAAACTCTCGCTTAAAAAGTTTGGGCATATCTGAAATGTCTTTTTTAAAACAGAGAGGGATTTTTTTTTTTTTTTTTTTTGGCTTTCTGTTTCATTAGAAAAGTCTGATAATTGTTACGATTTTTTTTCCCCTTTTTCCTTCTATTTTGAGAAAATGGCTCAATGGTATATATCACTTAGCATATAATGTTTTCAACAAGTGCATAATCCCAGAGATCTCTGTGGGCATCTTATACTGTTCAGCAGATACAAGTTTTTCATGTGTGGAAAAATTTAGTAACATACAATTTATGTCTTCACAATTAACATCCACAATGGACATCTTAAACTTTTGTCATTAAATGTCACGAATGATGTTTGAGTGGTCATAAATGAATTGTCATCCTTTGTATTCAATAGTAATAGCAAAATTCACCTGCCTATAGTCACAAAGACAGTTGTATAACAGTTTACAATTAATGTTCACATACTTCAAAACACATTTAAAATACAAAAAAAAAAAAAAAACTTGTGGGGAAAAAAACCCCCACAAAATGTATAAGGTGACACGAATTCTTGGTCAGCTATTTATCTTTCTACCACACAAGATTATAGTCTAATGTAGATGTTCTGCTTGGATTTTTTTCCATCTAAGTTTCAAGGGCCCCAGTAGAGATTCTAAATCTTCAAACATCAATACTTTTAGATTTTTGTTATCCAAAATTATAAAAAGGAAAATTAATTTCAATATAACTTGTTTCTGGCTCTAAGAAACCTGATTTCAGGTACTATAGCCACTGAATACACAAGAGTATTTTATTTATTCTCAAGAGACAGACTTAAGTCATCTAAGAAAACTAATTCAGTTTTTAAATGAGTTATAGTAAGGAAAAAACAAACAAACAAACAAAAATACCAAAGGATTTACTCTGCTAGGTTTACAATAAAAAATATTCAGTTTATTATTTTAGAAATGTAAGTTAATTGAGTACTTATGATTGAGACTATAAAAGAAATTCTTACAGAATTCAACCCCTCCAGTCAATGCTTTTCTAAATACTTGCACTATACTTTAGCATGTTTCGTGTGGAGTACAAAAATGTTTTGAATATTAGATTAGAACTTACCATAATTTAAAAAGTAAAAAATTATCAAAGCTTCACCTTACATGGCTTCAATGTAATAACATTCCATGGAAAATTCCAATAAAAATTGGAATATGTTATGAGCATTGCCAGTCGCCCATTTTGTCTGAGAATTCAGATTATACGTTTCCTCAGAGAAGCAACAGGCCCCATATATGGATCTGGTTTGAAAGAGAAGACAGTTTTGGCTAGTATCACAAATTATCACTTTTCTATCAATGCAAAAAAAAAAAAAAAGAAGAAGAAGAAGAAGAAACACAAAAATAAAAACAATAATGAAAAGGAAAAAAATTTCTAGGTCTCACATCTTCAAGGAATATTTTCCACAACCTACAGTTTGAAAAATTGGACTGAATATGGTCTGAATATGGTTCATGGTCTACATGTATTAAAAATAGACAACTTCTTAAACATCTGGTGCAAAAGCATTGAACGTGGTACCTGTTTTTTTTTTAACTACCACTGTCAACAATTCTTTTTTTAATTAAATTTGTTGTTAAATCTCATGTCACTCACTTGTGAACCAAATGGTAATTAAAGCTATGACATATGTAAATGCATGCTACACTGAGGCAGGTTAATGAAGTCATCATTATCTAAATAATTTATGACATTCTCTCAGGTTATGTGAATGGTGTCTTTGGAGGGCTTACTCTAATGGACCCTCAATATCCCATCCAAGCTTAGAGGTAACAACCAAAACTCCAGTCCACTTTGTAGACCACTAAGGGTCCTTCAGTGGCCCACAGGACATGGAGAAGAAGGAAACCAAAAGTGCCCATGAGAAGTCATCTTGCCACAGTTATTATGACCTACCCAGTGTAGAATGATTTCCTCCCCAGCCTTTACTTTGGGGTAAAAGTAGAATATTGTCATTTTTCAACTGCCAACTTTAGAGGGCATAGTCATCCCTAGAAAAAGAAGTCAGTTTATGGTGTCTAACCATTTAGAATTCCCAGTCTTTCAAACAATGAAAAGGGCAGGGTGAGCATCGCAGGGCAGCCGGAATGTGTGGGGAAAGTAAGATTTGTATGTGCAAAAAAGTGAAATCGTTCAACTCAAAGTTTTATCAGATACAATTCATAAGACTTAAGGGGCACAAACAAAACTTTAGTACTTTCCTGTGATTCCCGGAGTTGTGCAGATTTAACAAGGAAAATCAGACTCTTAGAGTCTTGCCATCTGTCAGTGGTTTTGATCTGTCCTAAGATGTCCTCAGTTACGTGTTTTTTGTTGTACAATCTAAGAGAACACCATATAGGGTGGAGAAATCTCTGTGACACTCTTTTGTCCAGAAAGCGACCTTACTAAATCATTTCAGGATGGAAACAGATAAGTTCTGTTGCATTACCAATCTGAGAACACACCCAACGTTTAAGCAAACACAACTTCCTGGATTTCTGCTTCCATTTCCCTTACAATTTATGAGATTTGTAAATAAAACTAACTTTACCTTTCTAAAATTTTAACACCAATGTAAAGACTTCAAATCTTTCTCTTTACCAGTTAAAAAAAAGAATTTGTGGGTTAAAAATACAGGTACCTTGATTTTAAGAGGACAGTTAACATACTATTGGTACATAACTAATATCCAAGCAAAAACAGTATGGAGTAAACTCAGTTTTATAAGTATTTTTTCCTGGACCCAATGTCCCCATAGATAAGAACTTAAGAAATTCATTAAAGCATGTTGCTTTAGTATATACACCATCTGATGCACATTACTGGGGGTAAATATAGGAAATTTTTTAGCATTAGTAAATGAATTAAAAAACTAAATGATTCGTGTAAAATGTTTATATATGGTATATAAAGATTGGATCACATGAGTCTAAGAAAAAAACTGTTCCAATTCTTAATATCTATTATGGACGTAGTAAGATACAGTACAAGATTCATTTTTAAAAAGAAGAAAAAATAGCACTAATTTGAACACTGAAAACGACTCTTACAAAATCTTTGAAAAAACACTTTAGAGAAAACTGCTAAAACAAATGAAAAGGAAAAGGCTTCTCTGTCATCACAGAATATCCAAAGGAGCCTCACAGCATGAAAGACAAGGATTCACTTCCCTTCACCTATGGTGTAGACAGGATATGCAGTGGGAATTTATTCCTCATTAGAGTAAAGGTATAAGGCAACCGGGTCTCCTTCTGTTTCTCTTGCATTTACCTAAAACACTATTTTATTGCTCAACCCACTTGTGATTACTTTTTTGCCTCCGTTTAAAAACATTTCATTGTATAGCTATCTATAGATGGGCAGCCCTTGGTGCTTCTTTTTCTCTGCAGCTGGCACTCAAAAAGATTCCACCTTAATATCAAACAATCTGTAGGTGAGAAGTGGCATTTTCAGGTTCTCAGTTTGCCCAGGAGTCATCACTGGCTAGGCTTGAAGAAAATAAGAATTTTTAAGAAGAGATCTTAAGTTTAAGTAACCAAAATCAAACTTAGTTTGCTCATTAATAGATTGTAAAATCAAGATTTATAGCCAACAAGAAAATAAAGTTCAAAAAAATCTAAACTAAAGTTCAAAAACTACTGGGTTACTACTCTTTGGTTAGGTTATATAAGTATCAATAACTTCTAAGTTTAGGACTCAAAACAGTTCAATAAACTGCCAGATAAGAGTAGATCTGTTATTAATCTTTACAAAATGCTTTGCACATTTTTGTGTACTACTTCTTAAATGTACGTGTACTCAAACGGATGGCACAAACTTCCAACTTTCAAATAATAAGTGAGTGTGTCTGCTCCTCCCTTCCCACCCCTTCACCCCTCCTTCCTCCCTCCCCATCCCTCCCCCCAAGTCTTAAGAGCTAAGGTCCTACTGCCATTCACTGCAAGAATACGGGCTCTCCTAATACCCACGGCGTGCATTACTACCCAGCTCCGTTTACAGTCACTGCCAGGTGACTTCGCACAGTGCTCGGCGACCTGGGCTGTCTCGCCCTTGTCAGCGTCAACACGCTTTCTCCCTCTTGCCAATAATGGCGGCCATGTCAACCAGTCGAACTAAGGGCTTCCGGCGGTGAGCCAAGGAGAAAGGATGCCTCCTCAGGCAGGAGGGTAACTTTCTACAAGTTTAAGCCACAAAGACCTTTCATTGTGCACGGAAAAGATACAGTCCTTCATTGTGCCAGCACTAGATTCTTTTCCTACGTCACATATAACTTCTCAAAACTTTATTCATTTGTTGTCACTGAACCGCCTCCAAGGGATCCTCATTCCAGGTCCGGAGTCTTCCATCCAGCCCTCTAAAACTCTACCTTTAAAGAAGGTCTAAAAGGCTATACATAATGACCTTTTAAAACACTAACTAGTCCCAGTGTTATCGATCTGATCTCTTAAACCGCGAATGGGTCAAAGGGGCTTGGGATTTCAAGGAATCTTCTACACACTGGACAGAGTCCAATCAGGTTCTGAACAATTCGATCATCACCAGGTACTTGGTGACTTTGTGGCCACACTGTCCCACTAGTTGCAGACTGAGGGACAATCCAGGGGAGGGGTGGTTTGAGTCAGGGGGCAGAGGAAGCACTGGAGGGGGTATACCTGGGCTCTCTCTCGGTTAGCGGGGTCCAAAAAAGACGAAGAAGCCGAGAGGATTTGCGGCTGCAGGTTCTCAAGTAGGGGGTGAGTCGGTCTGGCCCAGCTACTAAAGGTGGGAGACAGGGGAACGGGAGGGCGTGGGGTAGGAGGGGAGATCGAGAATCCTCTCCTCGGCAGGAAGGAGGGGGGATGGGCGCGCTGAAGTCGCGAGGGGATCTGGGGAGCTCACTCCCTGCAGAAGACGTACTCCGTGTAGCTGGTCCAGATCTTGTCCTCGCTCTGGTCGGTGCTGCTGGCGAAGGCGCAGGTGCCCGTGGAACTGCACGCCACCATGTGGAAGCCCGACTCGGACAGCTTGTCGAAGGCCTGCTCTAGGAAGTTGAACTTGAGGTAATAGCGCGAGGTGTAGCGCTCGGGAGGACGGTCCGGGTCCCGGCTCTCGTTCAGGGTGTCGCCGAACACTTCCTTGGCCAGCGACGTCTTGCCGCACACGGTGATGCGTGCCACTCGCCGGAACTTGGCGTCCGCCTGCGCATCGCGCCCGATAGTGTAGGAGCCGCGGTAGCCGATGGTGATGTAGCCGGAGCGCCGGCTGCCGTCCAACGACTGGGACGGCGTGAGCAGCGGGCCCGCCGCACCCCCGGACGGACTGCGGCTAGCCAGCTCCAGAGTGGGCGACGGCGCCCCGGCCGATGAGCCCTCCTGCTGCTCAGGCTCCGCGTAGCTGAGCGGCAGCAGCTCGTCGCCCAGCGAGCCCTCCTTCTGCACCCCGCGCCGCGAGTGCGGCGGCGGCGGCCCGGGGCCAGGCTGCTGAGGCGCCCCGAGGCGGCGCACGAGCTCGGGCAGCTCGAAGTACTCGGCCTCGCGCTGCAGTCGGCTGCGCTCGGGGAAGTAGTCGGGCAGCACTAGCTGCAAGTCCCGCAGGTAATCCAGGATGTAGCGGAAGAGGAAGCCGTCTCGGTCCAGAAAGAAGCGGCCTTTGCTGTCCCGGGCCAGCTCCTGCGGCTGCTGCTGCGTGAACATGCGCCAGAGCAGCGAGTCGGGCACCGACACCACGGTGCAGCGCCGGGTCACATACACCTGGCCCCCCACGTTCAGCTCCACGATATCGGGGAAGAGCGGCGGCTCCGCCGAGGACGACGAGGAGCCGCTGCCACCCCCGCCGCCGCCCCCGTTGGGTAATCCACGTGTGCTGTCCGCCAGAGCCATGGCGAAGAGGTGACTGGTCTGGGGTTGTGGCAGGTAGCGGGGCCGCGCGCAGAAGCTGCAATCGCCTTTCCCGGACGCTGGCTCAGCCCTGCGCCCCAGACGCCGCCGCCGCCTCGAACCGCACGGAGCCGAGCGGTGCAAGCGCGCTGCTCTGCGCCCCGGAGAGCCGCGGTGCGCTCCGCCCGCCTCACTCGCGCGCTCCAGGCGAGTGCCGGGTCTCGGCCCGCGCGCGGCTTAAGTAGAGCCGCCCGCTCAGGCGCCGCGGCGCGCAGGAGGCGTGGGCGGCTGCGGAGCGGCGGAGCCTTGCTCCCCCGGCGGGAGAGGGTGGAGGGGGACGGCGGAGTGGGGAATCGATTTGCATCCTAAACGCTGACGCCGCGCCCGGCTGCTGGCTCCACCCCGGCTCGCGCGCGTCGGGGACGACCCGACTACACCCCTCGCCCCCCTTCTACCTCGCCAGGCGCGCGCTCGAACCCCGCCCCGCTCCCGCCCAACTTTCTTTCCCCTCCGAAGCGGACAGAGCCGGGACGGGCCGCTTCAGAAGACCAGCCTCCTTTGGAGGGGCAGTCATGGCGCTCTCTCCCCTTCTAACCCCGTCTGGGAGGAGGACGTAAACTTTCCGGCTCCCCCCGCCCGGGCAGTAGAAGTGCGTGGCCGCCTCCAGAACTGGCCGCTTTGAACACTGGAGGTGTGGCGCTGCCCTAGTCGGTCGTCGTGTTGCTGAAAGTTCGCAAGACATACAAAACACCTGGAGGGTCCAAGAGGACTCCCCAGTTCGGAGGCGGCCAGATGCTGTTGACCTTAACTAGTAGCCACGAAAAAGGCCGAGAAACCGAGAAAAAACCTCAGTATCCGGCCATAGAACTTGTCACCGATAGTTTCTTTTATGGGTGAAGAGGCAAACTCATTGGTTGAGAGACCTGAAAGTAGGAGGAAATGTGCTGCAGTGGCGACGGAGAACTTGGATGCACTAAAAGAGTGACTTCGTGGCGCGTTCCCATGAACGTGGAGGACGGAGAACGCGGCCTCCTCGCATAGCGCCTTTGAGGCCAAGCTGCCAGCGATACCGTGAGGCCGAAGTAACCGCCCCGCCTCCCTTTCAACGTTAGGTGAACGCGCTATAAAACAATAATTTGGATAAGCCACCTTTCAGCCGCTGCGTGTTTATGCTCCCAAAAGTCCAAGTCTCTGTGGTCTCCCGCGCACCTTGGTCATCCCAGGCTGTTCTCTCCAGGCTCCGTCCTGTCTCAGCGCCTTTGTACTTTTGAAAGCCCTTCTAGGTCCCACGTGGTGCTGTAATTCCTCCCTTCATATTGCATTCATCTGGCACCACGCAGCCCAGAAAACTTCCCCACTACCACCCCCAAGCCTTCTGTGGCTTCCCAGGCCAGTGTGAGCTCTCTGGATTGCGCCCTCCACGTGCCCCCCTAACAAAGACCAATACATGCTGAAATTTCACATTTGTGAGTGATTATCTGATCCTGGCTTGGGTAAATAAAGAGAGGGTGGTGAAGAAGGTTAAGAAATCACCACGTGGGGCGCCTGTATGGCTCAGTCAGTTGAGCGTGGAACTTAAGCTCAGGTCATGATCTCACCGTGTGTGAGTTAGAGCCCCCATCAGGCTCTCTGCTGTCAGCCAGGGCCCACTTGGGATCCTCTCCCCCTCTTGCACCTCCCCTGCTCATGCTCTCTGTCTTTCAAAAGTCAAAAGAAAAAGAAACCACCACCTCAATGAATATTTGTTTTGCCTGGGCCATACATTGCAGAATGCAAAGTGAAGTAAGATCCAAAGTGCTTTCTTTGTAGCCCACTAGGCAGAGGCAGAAGTCTGAGCAGTAGTCAGATCAGTTTGAAGAACAGATCCTCAATCAGGATAAATAGGCAGAGACCTTTGTTCTTGACAATGTATTACACTTCTGTGTAACTGCCCAATGAGCTTCACAGTCTCCTCAAGGATAAATGTCATTTTTACTTTGGAATGTTTATGTCTGCTGAACAATTATCTCATTCATGTCAGAACGCTGAAATATGATCAAGCCCCAGACCAGCTCACTTAATTGCAAGTACAGATTTTGATACTGAATATATTTGACCACTCTTTTTGTCTGTTTGTTCTTTGGGAGAAATAATAAATGACACAAAAGTTCCCAGTTTTGCAATGCTGAATTTCTAGGCAGTGATGCTACTATTTGGTATATCAGTGTCACAAACCTGACAAAACCAGTCTCTTCTATAAATCCAAGAAAAGCCTTCTTGCCGTATGTAGTTTTATATCATTACTTTGTTCATGGTACCAGCAAATCCTTTCAGTTCTGCCTTCAAAATACTTCCCGACAATTAACATGCTTCACCACCTCCCTGCCACCACCCTGGACCAAGCCACCCATCATCTCTTACTGGATTATTGCATCGGTCTTCTAACTGCATCCACCTTTGCCCCCTCCAATCTTTTATCACCTCAACAAAGAGACGGAGCCTATTATAACCTAAGTCAAATCACGTCGCTATGCTCAAAGCCTCCCAGTGGCTTCCCATTTCACAAAAGAGTAAAAACCAAACTCCTTTTATTCACAAGACTTCACAAGATTCTACAGGATTGGAGCTGCCCCACCCGCGCCCCTCCACCTATCTGCTGCCACTTACCCAGGAGATTGCTGGCTTGAGCCACCTTAGCCCCCACTACTGTTTTCTCCAAACCTTTGCACTTCCTATCCCCTTTTTCCATTTGCTAAAATACTACCCCCCCCCTTATCTTCCTCACCTTCTTCTGGTGACCTTGACCACTTTATTTAATATAGCACAGCCCCACCCAAGCTGCTTCCCCTTCTCTACTTTGTTTTCTATTTCCCTGCATTGGAATGTAAACTCCAAGAGCTCAGGGAACTTGTCTGCTTGATTCGTTGCTACATCCCCAGTGCCTAGAACAGTCATGGTGTACAATAGGCGTTCCATAAGTATCTGTTGCTCACTCACTTATTCCACCAATATCAAATGGCTATTACCATGTTCCAGGCAGTGTGTTAGAAAATAATCTCTGCCTTCTTGGAGCTCACAGTCTTGTGAGGAAGACAGATAATAAATATATAGGTACGTAAGTCCGCTTTAGGTACAGATAAATGCCATGAAGTAAATAGAATTGTGAAATGAGACAGAGGGACCGAGCGTGGGGATACCACTTTATATAGACTGGCTGGAGGGCCTCTCTGTGAAAGTGACATATGAGCTGAATAACAGGAAAGAGAACCATTCTCTACCAACTGTCATAACCTGTTCACCCACCACAAGCTAGTCCACTGCAGGAAGCCATTGGTATTTCCTTATAGAAGTCTAGGTTGGGCATTCATCATAATGAATGAAACAGGTGATATGAAACTGAAGGAATAATTTTCTGGTCAATTTGGTATGTTCTTTTTCTTGGGGAACTTCAGTGTTGGGACTTAGGGCCTGATGTTTGTGGGGGAAGGGAGGGCCATAACTCCGGCTTCTTCTGTATGTTAAATATGCATAAGGTAAGGGAGGAGTCCGGAAATTGCCAGCCCTATGTCTAGTCTCAGTTCAGTTTCTAGTGATGGATAAATTGATCATTGTTCCTTTGCAAGTGACCCTGTACTTTTCTAAATAAGAGACAGTGCTATGTCCTTCTATCCTCAAGTGTAGAGCATTGGAAACACCTCTGACCTACATTCTCATCTGATTTGTATCTTCTCCCCCACTTACCACCTTCTCTTCTGGTCAACTTCCCACCCCACCCCACCCTACCCTACCCCATGCACTGGGTAAATGCTATGCACACTAAAGATTTGAGCAAGGAATGAGGAAGATTAAGAGAATAATATAAAGTTAAAAGGGGAGAAAGAACTGGGTGAAATGAAATGAGCACCTAGGAGGATTGAATGAATTTAACCTATGAATTTAACATAAACGATCTGTAAGCTGTAAAACACCATTCAAGTGTCAGAATCGTGATTTTCCACCACCTGTCATAGTGCCTGGCAAGCCTACGCAGTAAATACTGAAGGAATAAATGAATGGCAAAAACATTGAAATGAATGCTGTGAGGAAAGGGGAGAAGAGACACATTCAGAAATTGTCCCAAACAAATGTTTAGCTCATTTATCATCCTCCCAGTGTGTGTGAGTCCCTTCTGTACACAGACTTTAAAATTCATTGACTTGTTACTTTCAGAGGAAGAAAAGAATCGGATACCAAACTTGATGTAAATGAGGGAATAAAATGGTCTTAATAAAGATTTGGTAAAATATATCCCGATATCTAATCCTAAAAAGAGATAGAAAATGCTAAATGAGGGACATGGCCAAAATACTAGGCCTAGAAAATGAAGCAAATCCCAACATCACGATGCTACGACTTTTATACCTATTAGAACCAAACACAGAAACAAAAATTAATGTTGGAAATTTTTAATTTTTTATTTCCATATCCTTATAAATAGTGTCTGAGACTTTTCCAGGAAACAAGTAATAATATAATAGCAGGCATCCATAGAGCACTTGCTATGTGCTGACCCTGTTAGATCTATCCATGCATTAGCACATTTAATCTATGAGATTAGTGCTATTGCTACCCAATCATTAGAAGATCATATGGGCAAATAAGTGGTGGAGCTGGGATTTGAACCCAGGCAATCTCTCTTTAAGGCTGATGCTTTTAAGTGCTGTGTTTTCCAGCCTCTCACTTCTACAAATTTTTTAGATGTATGAAGGAAACGGGTTCTATTATTGTCCCCACTTTACTGATGGAGGACCCAAGGCAGGAGAGGTTGGGTCACTTGACCAATGGAATGCAGCTGTTTATCCCTGCTTGGGGCAGAAAATGGTACTCTAACATCCTGTGCTTGTGAGCCACAGGATCGGTGACCCAAAACTCAAAGTAGTTACTGTCAAATAAGTAGGATTAGGAAGCAGTTAAGTCCTTGGCTCTTGCTTCTGTCTCTTATCAATAGTACAATCTTGCCTCCGGGAGGAATCTCCAAGGACATATTTGAGCCCCAGACAGAATGGACCTACTGTTGCCTTCCTCTTCACCCAACCCAGTCCTACACATGATAAATATTCTTTTATTTCTGGCCCTCTAAAATACCATAAGGGTTTGCAAAGCACCAGGTTCTTAGTAGGTTTACCTAGTTTTATTCTGATCTCATTAACTCTAGACAAGGATAAAGTGAGCCTGGAAACTGCTGAGATCCAGGCTCCAGTTTTCAAAAGCAAGCAGTATCTGCTGGTCTTCTGGGACTTGTGAAGTTGAACAAATGTATTCCACTTGTGGCTTTACGTATCAAACTAAGCACAAGAATAACTGGACCTCACACACACACACACACACACACCAGCGATTCTGGAATTTCTCACCAAGACTAATTATTAACATCACTGCCTTGGTTTCAGATTGTGGTACTTTGCCTATAGGTTAACTATGAATGAGTTACCACATTCTATTCTAGTGCCTCCCGGTTTTGAAGGCTTTCATATTGTCAGCTTCACTTGATTATCACAACAGGGTGGGGAGGTGTCATTCAACAGTGTCACAAATGCAGAAAGACTCTGAGAAAGGGCAGGCCACTTCCACTGCCCCTCTGGTAACAGCAGCGTGCACGCACACAGTGCCTGTCAGGTAACTGGACGCAGCACAGGGATGCAGAGGGAGGCCTGTTTCCCGACATTCAGTGGTCTTCCAGCTCTTCAGCAGCCCTGTCAAATCTACTCAATTTAAGGCCCCACATGAGGGCTGTCATTCAAAATAATCACCTTGGAGACTATGTGCTTATTTGAGAAATGTCAGAATCACTCACCATTGTTGGCACATCAGTTTGGGAATTTCCTTCAGAGCCAGCTTACACAGGAACATCATTGCATTACTTTAGACTTATGCCAAATTTGGGGTCGATCTCTTTACAAGGCTATAAAACCAGGACCTCACTGCCCGACAGACCCACACTTCTGAGAACAAATGAGGACAGAGCCAGTTTTCATGAGTGTGAAACTTAGGTGATGATTATCAGGTATTCACCTTTTGACATTGGGTTTTAAGGATCTCATCCCTGCAGCTCTCTAATATGCTGAATAGTATTGAGTTTAGGTTATGCAGAAAGAAAGGCTGATTCAACCACAGAGATTTTAATATGTGGTTCCAGAAAGTCTGCATATTTCACTGTGAGGTTTGGACAAGAAGCCAAGCCACTGGCTAGACTGTAATGGGCAGCCTCTTATGTAATTGTAAGATCATTTGTTTGATATAATTAAGTGGGGAAAGGGACCTTTCCCTAATTTGCTTTCCAGTTACTGCAGAAATATGCATGATATTTCACAGTAGGGAAATGGCTTCAAACTCTGCTAAACTTTAAATTTATATCGCCTAATATGATTTAGTTTCAGAAAATAAGTTTTTTTCCCCTTAAAGTACAGATGAGAAAATCATACACTTTAGGGTTGGATGAACCTATACTCTTCTCCTGGCTTTGTTATTTAAAATCTAAGGTTTGAAGCAAAGTCACTTAAATATTCTGAATTTCAGTTCCTTATCTTAAAATGGAGCAAAAACACCCACCTCATCAGACTCTTGTGAAGTTAAATGAGATGATATAAAGCATTTCATTTCACAGTGTCTGGCATCTAATGAGCACGTCATAAACATAAATTTTTACCGCCACCTTCCCATTCCTGTCTCCACTGGGCTTCTATAATCCCAGCAGTTCCCTGCTGAATATGCTTACCTTGAGAGTTTTATTACTTTTTCTCTTGGATGACATTTCTAGTAGTTTAGTAGTATCTGAAATAGGCAAGGTAAATGGCATTTCATCTCCTGTTCCCTCTTCTTCCCAGAAGTCAGTCATTCCCAACACAAATTTGCTGTCCGGCTAAAAGATTTAGTCAAAATCTAGACAGTTTGCAAGTCTCAGTATCAGAGCTTATTTGTCATCCTAGACTTTTCACTCAAGTGACAATTAATAAAACAACTTAGTTTTATTCAGAACATTAGTTTTATTCAGAACATTGGCAACATCTGGGAGGAAAAGTCTAGGTGGCAGTAGGCAGAGGGAAGGGGCCATAAAGGCAATCTAAAGAAACTCCAGGTGTCCTTAAATCCGAAGAAAGTGACTTCCTCTCTGTGCCCAACCTAGGAGCCTAAGTCAGGAAATGATGAAGAAACAAGCCTAAAGAGGGCAGAGCAGCAAGGGCACCAACCCAAATGACAACTGTGATGTTGCCCTATAGCCCCATGCTACAGCAGATCCACAAGAGGAAGAACACATATGTACACTGCAAAGGAAACAGAAGTTTTACATCATTGTAGCAGATATTACTGGAAGAGATATCAACAATATGAGAAGGTTAGCTCCTGTTTACATTGCATTCAACATCCCTTTCAATATTTATGAAGTGCCTACTATGTGCCTGATCTTGCCAGGAGTCACCATGGCTCCATAGGTCCGTGGCCCATGAGAATCTGCACAATATCAGAGTGAATGGCCACCAATGGGGCCATCAAGAGTTCCATATGTCACAGAGGAACATCACAGGGTGGGAAGTTACCTTCTGTGTCAGTCAGGGTTCTCCAAAGGAAAAGAACCAAAAATATGGACATCTGTATGTATGTATATCTATATCAAAATATCTATCCGTCGATAGATAAAGAGAGAGATTGACTGATTCTAACAAGTTAGCTCATGTGATTGTGGGGGCTGGTAATTCTGAAATCTGTAGGGCAAGCCAGCTGACTGGAAATTCAGACGAGGTCTGAAGTCTCCATCTTGAGTCTAAAATCTGTAGGGCCGGCAAGCTGGAAACCCAAGCAAGGTTTCTGTTACAGTCTCGAGATGGAACTCCTTCTTCTCTGGGAAACCAGCTTTTGTTGTCTTGGCCTCCCATTGATGGAATGAGGCCCATCCACATTATGGAAGGTAACTTCCTCTACTTAAAACCAAATAATTGTAAATGTTAATCACACCTTCAAAATAACCTTCATAGCAACATCTGGACCAGTGTATGACTAAACAACTGGGCAGCATAGGCTAGTCAAGTTGACACACAAAAAATTAACCACTGTACTTTCCAAACAGTGTCCTATGAGAGCTTCTTTGGGGGAAAGATGGCTGTGCATCAACAAGAAGCCACAGCTTCATAAACTATAAAGAACTGATATTCATTCATACATTCATGCTAGTGTAAGGGCATCTGCAATTACAAGTTTAGCCCCCCTTAGTCACTTGTTCTTATGATCAAGTGCTCTTCAGACAGACTTGTGGGGTCCAAGCTGTTTTTGAATAGAGGAGCTGGTGATCTCACTCTCAGCTGTGTGGTGTGGAGGCCCTCTACTGTAGTTACAGTATTTACTGAGGTAAACTAGGTGTGTGGATACATTGCACTGTATCTAAATGCTCATTTATTAATGGATGTTCTCTATTATTAATTAATCTATTGTGTATCATTTATTCATGACTCTATTAAAGAGGCATGACAAGAGCATAGAGGAAGAAAGCATTTTATAACTAAACTGACAATCCCCAGTGTCCTCTGAAAATCACATTTCACACCCACCTATGTACCTTTCTATGTCATCAATCTCTGGGCTGTATATGAACAAAGTGTTAAAGGAATAACCTTTTCTACCCACAAATGAGAGACAAACTAATGCTGTTCTGCTTTCCAAGGAAGAGAGAAAAAAATAGTTCCCAGAAAATAAAGACACTCCTCCTCCAAAACACTGGAGGATTATTAAATAGATTGTTTATGGACTTTTTAGCAAGGGAGAGAATTGACCTCTGGAAACAATAGGAGCTCACCTTAAGTGCGCCACCTCTAACAAAACCCTTCTCCTGCTTGGGTTGCATTGCTAATGTCATGCAATTTAGTAATATTGTGTCACAGTGTATTATATTTTTATAAAGTATTTGACAGCTCTATCATAATATCTTTTTGGACAATTTCGGAAAAATTATGCTGGATTATAATATCAATTAGATGGGCACATTGCTGATAGTGCAGGTCTTTTCAAGATTGTTGATGAATGGAACAATGTCCAATTGAAGAGAAAGGGGTAGGAACAAGGTTCTGTTTTAGTTCTTTTCTACCCAGCTTTTATCAGGAAATTAAATGAATATGTGAGAACCATGTTAACAAAATTTATGGAGGACACATATCTTGCTGGGTTAACTAATCCAACAGATAGGAATTAACATTCAAAATCATCCACATAGGTTTCAGCAACAAAAAGAAACAAGCAAGAGAGAATGTAGTAAGGATAAATGTAAAGTCACGCATTGGCTTCAGATGCAGCTTAGCAGAATTTCATGTGAAAATTATCTAGGACTCTGCATCAGTTGTAAGTTCAAGAAACTAACAAGATGGAATATCTGTAACACACACCCCAAATACAATAGCCTTTAAAAGTTGGAAAGGACCTTAGAAATTATTCAAGTCAAATCCCTCACTTTACAGAGAAAAGCTGAGCTTGCAATCATAGAAACACAATAGCTGATAGTAAAACTGGTAGTTATGTCTTATTATAAACATCACAATCTTGAGTTATTTGCATTGTGGTCCTGATTTGCATTTCCCTGATGTTGAGCACCTTTTCATATACCTGTTGGCCATCTGGATAGACACCCAGACATTTTGGAGAAATGTCTATTCAATTCATTGCCCATTTTTTAGTCACGTTATTTGTTATTAGGGTATACAAGTTTCTCATGTGTTTTGAGTATTAACCCCTTATCAGATATATGATTTGCAAATATTTTTACCCATTCCATAGGTGGCCTTTTCATTTTGTGATTGTTTCCTTTTCTGTGCAGAAGCTTTTTAGTTTGGTAGAATCCCACTTGTCTATTTTTGCTGTTATTGTCTAAATAGCCATCAGTGAACAAATAAAGAAAGTGTGGTATATGCATAAAATGGAATATTATTCAGCCTTAAGAAAAGAAGGAAATCATGTCATTTGGGACATGGATGAGGCTAGAGGAACCTATGCTAATTGAAATAAGCTAGACACAAAAGGATAAATACCATATGACATCACTTGCATAAGGAGTCTAAGATAGTCAAACTTATAGAAACAAGAGAATAGTGGTTGCTAGGGGCTGGGAATAGGGAGAAACAGGAAGGTATTAGTCAAAGGCACAATAGTTCAGTTATACAAGATGAGTAAGTCCTAGAGATCTACAGGACAGCATAGTGCCCACAGTTACCAATACCATATTGTGTACTCAAATTTTGCTAAGAAAATAGGTCTTATGTTAAGTGTTATCGCAGACAATAATAACAATAAAGAAAGAAAATGAGTTATTGCAATTGGCAAGGATTATGTCGAGCAAGATTTTGAGGAATTCAAAAATATAATGTCAAGAGTATTTTTTAGTTTAGCCTAGAATATGGTAGAATAGCCTAGAAGGGAGTACTGTTCGAGGCACCATGGCAGCTATATTCTTTCCAACACCAAACAGGAAAGCCAGGACCTACAGGCAGAAGTTAAAATGAAAAAGTGCAGATTTAGCCTATGAAAACCTTTTGAACAACTGAAGCCACTTCCAGAGTCGTGTGCCCATTCCTGCTATAGATCTAAGCTGCAGGCCCATCAAAGACAAGTGACATAAAAGGGATTTATAATTTGTGTTAAGAAGCTGCACTAGATGATCCACTTCCTTTCTATTTCTAAGATTCGATCATTTCAGAGAACAATTTGCCTCATTGACTTCTTATGCAACAATAGCAGTTTTTTTTTCTAATCTTCTCTCCCATTTTCAGGGATCGAAACTTGATGTCACCCCTCTAATATTAGAGAACTTACAATCATAATCAAGAGCGAATATGTCTTATACATTTCCTGTGTGCCAGGATACATGGCAAACAGTAGATCAATGATGCCTTAAATGTCTGAATATCCAGTGATTACCAGATTTGGAAAAAAAAGGGCATAATTTTCTGCTTGGTGTTAAACCTTTGACTAAATGTGAGGGCAATACTCTCATTATTATCAAATATTTCCAAAGTGTTTTATATAATCATTTTTGTTCATTTACTTAAATAAATACAGCCATACAAGTATAACAAGTGTGCATTTACTAATAAATCTACTTTTATAAGTACGTTACAGAGGAAGTAAAAATCTATTAAATAATACAGCACCAATCCACATAACTTAAATCATTTTATTGCACAAATTGATTTTCTAATTATATTCGTTTTTCACCTGTTCATTCTACTAAAATCTTATGTTATTGAGCCCTTCTGCTGGATAAAAATTGAGGCAGTCATTATGCATTTGGCAAAATCTATAGAACTGTAAAATGCAGAATAAATCCTAATGTAAAATATGGACTTCAGTTTAAAATAATGTATCCAGATCGCTTCATCAGTGTAACAAATGCACTACGCTAATGGAAGGCACAGAGGAAACTGCAGGTAGGGAGTACAGTGAAACCTTGGTTTGTGAGCATAATTCGTTCCAGAAACATGCTTGTAATCAATCCAAAGCACTTGGATATCAAAGGGAATTTCCCCATAAGAAATAATGGAAACTTGGATTATCGGTTCCACCACCCAAAAATATTCATATAAAAAAAGATTACAGGGGCGCCTGGGTGGCGCAGTCGGTTAAGCGTCCGACTTCAGCCAGGTCACGATCTTGCGGTCCGTGAGTTCGAGCCCCGCGTCAGGCTCTGAGCTGATGGCTCGGAGCCTGGAGCCTGTTTCCGATTCTGTGTCTCCCTCTCTCTCTCTGCCCCTCCCCCGTTCATGCTCTGTCTCTCTCTGTCCCAAAAATAAATAAAAAACGTTGAAAAAAAAAAAAAAATTTAAAAGATTACAATATTGTAATATAATGCAAAATAATAAAGAAAATACAAAATATAAGGAAAAATAAACAAGTTAACCTGAACTGACCCTTGAAAACCTTCGTGGCTGGTGTGAGGGAGACAAGAGAGAAGAGGGTTATTGTGTAGAACCACTATCACTAACCGAATCACTGCTCTCTGTTGGCTCAATGGTATCTTTTTCTGCATGGATGCCACTGTATACATTTGCACGGATGTTGACTACAGTACAATGCTGGTAAACTCTTGTCATATACTGTATTTAATGTAACTGGCAATAAGGCAGCCAAGGAAAGGGTCTATATCTGCAGCCAGCCTGATCTAGAATGAAGCAAAGCATTCCTAAGCTTATTCTTATACGGAAATGCAAAGAACTGTCCATAGGTGCTTTGAAGTGACAAAAAATACACTAGTGCCAATTGTGGGCACCTTCCAATGTTGAAGAAGCACTGATTTCTGCCAAATGCCGCAGCCTGAGATGGAGCATCTGAGCACGGGAGACGGTCACCCATAATCCAGCAGTGTGTGAGAGAGAGAGAGAAAAAAAAAAAAACCATTGGCTCACTTGCGACTATGGGACATTCGGTGTCATGTACTACCTATATCGCAAGCCATTGCTCATTTGTCAAGTTAAAATTTATTAGAAATGTTTGCTTGTCTTGCAGAACATTTGCAGAACAAATTACTTGCAATCCAAGGTTTTACTACATATAGGAACTTCCTGTACTTTCTATTCAGTTTTTCTGTAAACCTAAAGCTGCTCTAAGAAATAGAGTGTATTAAAAAAAAAAAAAACTGAAGCAAACTTTCATCAGACCTTTGATTATTTACCCTTGAGGCATGCCCCATAAGGGTCTATCACCCTGCATTTATCACTGTTTGCAAATATCTAACCCATAGAAATATATAGATACTACAGATAGAAAGTAGCAGCTTTCATTTATCTCAGGAATCTCCCGATGTGTGACATCATCACAATCTGGAAGCTTAGATTTACACTACCCAACTTAACACAGCACAAGGTGTTTTTAATACAACCCAAGGATAGTGGGAGAGTTGTTTCATGAATTTTATACATATCTGAACTATCCAATCCCTTTTCCTGATAGAATCTCCATCATCCTTCTAACTCTTCTAGACCTCTAACTAGATGTCATATCAACCCATCCCAAACTGCCCCAAGTATTCATGTTGTTTTGGGCAATGCAAATAGCTGTCTCTAGTCATTGAGTGCCTATCACGCATAAGGCACTGTGTTGGGTAATGGGGACACAGCTGTGTGTAAGGCAGGCAACGTTCCTAGCCTCAGCAGAGAATGCAAACATTAAATGAATTTTACAATAAATAAACAACCCTATGTTTATCACATTCATAGTGTTCAGGCAAGAAATATTGATTGAATTAATGAATGAATTCAACCAAGAAAATAACCTGGATTCCATTAAACTTTTCCTTTCTACTGCCTAGAAAGCCCTTACTAAGAAAAAACAATAGCATAGACAGAATAATGTATGTATTTTCAAACTGCTGAAACTGAATACCTTTAAAATATTGGTATAATCACTTATTTGATGTTTTAAGTTTCAAATAAGCCCTATTTTTTTTAAATTTAAGAATATTTTTTTTTCCCTAGTTAGCAGCTTCAACCAACCAGATGTTATCCTGAGTGCTTGGTCAGAGCCCTTTAGGAAGGCTAAACACCTGCGTTAGGTATTTAAATGTTCTGGTCAAACCTTCAGATGTTCAGACCAGAGAAGCAGTGAGGGAACTCGTTTTGTTCTGTCAGCAGGATAAGACAATAACAGTGCACCTCATACAAGAACAGCAAAAGGCATATGTTTGTTGGTTGGTTGCTTTGTCCATCAGCTATTTTCAGCTACTCAGGTGAAGCTAAGAGTTGGACTTACCCAGGGAGGGTGTTGAAGGTGTGGGCACGAGAGCCATGAAAATGATGAAACAAATTTAAGCTGTTCAAGGAGGGAAACGAGGACATGAGTGGGGCCTTCTCAAAATAGCACTTAAAGACATGGGATTATGCTTCAATATTCTTTTCTCCTCAAAGGAGAAGTTCAGGGAGCCAATAGAGCATATAATGGGGTTTCTAACCAAGAGGGAATAATGGAAAGATCATTTCCCACCTCTCGCCTTTACGGTCTCCCAGTGTGTCTCCGGCCTCTTATTATTAACACTACACGTCTGGATCCTGCAGCTTCGAGTCAACCGTAGGAACAGAGTCTTTTCAGCTTCCCCTGGATTAATCAATATTCCTTTCACCTAAATTCTCTTTCGACCTTCAAAAATAACCTTTGTGAGTGACTTACATTCTCACTTGTATGAAAGGGGTTGAACTGCTGGATTTGCTCATCATCTTATTTCTGTCTATTTCTGTCTGGCTAAACACTAATATCCTATCTCCAAAGTTAGAACAAAAAGCAGGCTCTTATTCCTATAATCAAATAGTTCCTTAACAGGGAAACTAGACTTCAGAGATACAAGTAAAACAGAAACCAGTGTTGATTATATTTCCAGTGACCCAATTACAATGAGAAGGAGTAACATCACCACCCCTGATGGTGACAGGTGCTGGTGACCCAGAGGAGGGCAGACAGCACCTGGCAACTCACCTGTCCCAGATGTCTCGCCGAACATTTTCACATCAATCTCTTTGGCCAAACTCGGTCATGTGGCCACATCCACCACAGTGGCCAAACAAGTACCCACCTGGAGGGCTACCAGGCAATGGACAGCAAAGCCACCAACAGGTTCAAGAACACATTTAACCAGATGGGGGACATTTTTGTCTGTTTAGTCTCAAGGCGTGTTAAAGTCACCGAAAGGTCCTTATATTCATATCTGCGATCATGCTCAAATGAAAGATGATCCTGTGAGCTATCACTATGCCAATTCTGTTTACAAATCTGCCTCTCCTCCTCTTCCTTGCCAGCCCTGCTTCACCCTAAACTTTAAGCCTTCACAACACAGAGGTCATCCCATTTTATTTTTGTATCTGAAATACCTAAGCTTGCTCAATAAAAGTTTGTTCAGTGAACGGATGAGTCAGTGAATGAACAACTAAACTGGATGAGTGAATCTGAGGGAAGAAGTGAATAAATATGTTCCAAGTGTCTAATTTGCCCAATTGGCTTATTTTGTTTTTTAAAATCACAATTTATTTAGCTTTTAATTTTTTTCCTGCCTCATATTTTTTTATCCATTGGAGAGAGAAAATTTTAAAAATTTAATATTTAGAGTTGCTGAATTTTAAATCAGATGCCTTGGTAAAATTGTTTCTCAAAAAGGCCCAGTGGACATAAATATGAGGGTGGTTTACATTCTCTTTGTCTTCAAAAATGTTTATTTGCTATGTGTTTATCCACAAGCACTGGGTAGGAAAAATCCTTCCAGGAAAGCTAAACAAACAGGGATCCCTATCAGCTGCCTATCATCTATCTCAAGACATTTAGCATGAACTATAAACAGCTTCCATACATTTTCCTCCTTCATAGATATATAGCATATTAACAATAATAAAACCTTTGGGTGATTCGTAATGTATAACCAATAACTTAAAATTTTGTGGTTTTTATTGTCTCTCGAGTAATATGTCACCTTTTCGGGGACAAATCATGTCAAGTGTCTTTTAAATGAAATTATAAGTCTGCAGCTTCTTTCCATTAATATAAATTAACAGCAACAAGAGGTATTGATACTCTAGTTTTCTAAAATGTGGTGTGGAATGATACCACAGAAAGCAGGTAGAAGTTTCACTGTCTACGAAATGTTGAATGCTTAGCCAACCACTTCCAAAATGTTGTATTGTTACAATGATGAGTAAACATGCAAGGTGAAGGTTTAGCTTGTGTTTAAATAGTAGTCAGGAGATGAAGAACTAAGTTGGTTTTACACCCAGCTTGCTTTTGAGAGTGAAGATACATATGTATGTGATGGAGGAAGAGCAGCACCTAGTGGTAAAAAGTATCAGCTGCACCCACCAAGGAGCTGACTGGAAGTGTTCCAGAAAGTTCAGTCACATTTTTTTAAATGCCTTTTTTCTTTTTAAGTTTATTTATCTATTTTGAGAGAGAGAGACAGAGACAGAGAGCACGCAAGTTGGGGAGGGGCAGAGAGAGAGAGAAAGAGAGAGAATCCCAAGCCAGCTTTCAGGAACAGTGAGATCATTACCTGAGCTGAAATTAAGAGCCAGACTGACTGAGCCACCCAAGTGCCCCTAAAAATGCACTTTGCATTTCAGGTATTTTAAATGCTGGCATCTTCAATTCTTCAGATGGGTGTTTATCATGTCAATTACAGATCTGAGTCAACTTTACATGCCTGATTATCTCCAGATAAAATGTAGAGATGATCAACATATCCAAGAATTTAGAAAAAGGCCCTCAACTTTCCAAACATTTCACAGGTACCTAAAGTAAGTATGGTAAAAGGTACAAGTTAAAATAGTATATTTCTTGGGTGACCTGAGATTTTATTTAACAATTATCCATCTAAGTCTACTAGTACATTTGAGCAAAAGAGTAATGCCTTCTTAAGCAAGAAGTTAGTATTTCATTGAGATTATTTGAAGAACTAATTATTATTTGAAAGTACATTTAAATAGCTATTCTGAAATTCTCTTTTCTTTCAGTGACGGATAAGCATAACAGTATTTTATAGCATTTGAATATACAATAAATTAATAATTGAGCATTTAAAAACTTTTATAATGGAAACTAATTTTAATTATATAGCTTATCATTTCTTGACATTGACAGAGGTAGGAAGAAATCGTTGGTAAAATTATGAGTAATCATTTGTGTAAACATTGATTCCTAAATTAAGTGTAAATTCAACTAAAATTTTATTCCATCAGGGTAATCATATGAGTACGCCATTTGTCCTTGAGATCCTGATAGGAAAAGGCAGAATTGTGAAATTCAAACTACATTTGTAAAACCATTTTGTTTTGATTCCCCAGACTACTTTTTCTAATAGCAGAAATCACACACACACACACACACACACACACACACACACACACACGCCAATCATCATATGCCTCCCCTTGGCCTTTGGGATTGTTCCAAGATTGTCCATACGAAGTGCAACTGCCCGCAGAGATATCTTAAAGCAGAAAGGGAAGTCCCTTCTCTCCCCTCAGGTGGCCAGCTGTAAGGGGCCATGCTCCAGCACAAGAAGCGTACTGCAGCAGAGAATGAAGTCAAATCACAGAGAGGACAAATAGCCCTTAAGGCAGAAGTCTCCTGTTCTGGTTGCTGAGGTCCCTGGCTCCAAGTTCCTGTTTCTCTTCCCCAGTTTCTCTTCCCATAAATCTCTTTGAGACAAAATCTACTTTGAGATTTGCTTCTGCAACCTAAAGAGAACTGACTCATAGTGCATTTCTAAAATAAGGCATATCATGCTACCATCCTGGTCGGAAATCTCCATTGCTTGAAAAATAATCTCCAAGTTCGTTTGGCTTTATGATTTGCCTAATCTATCTTTCCAGCGTCATCTCACTCAATCTAGTGAAACTGAATTACTCTTTATTTCTTCAAAATACCTACTATTTATCCTTATCCACTCTGCCCCATGAAAATTATTTTCTACCTCCAGACACCCCAGTTTCTACCTTCTGAAATTGTGAAATCAGCCACTTTTAAGATCAGCCACAAATGATTCATCTTCTATAAGTCCTTCCCCATTACTCCCTGAATCAGTTAAGGGTCAGCTGCCTATAAATGAAAATCTAAAATTATAATGGTTTAAAGAAGTGAGAAATTTAATTCTTGTTCATGTAAAAGAAGTCTAGAGGCAGGCATTCCCAGGCTGTTACAGCAACAACACACAGACATCAACGTGTTTGTGTTCTATGCTACATAACAAATTAGCACAAACTTAACAGCTTCAAACAACACATTTTTATTCTCCTTTAGTTTCTGCGAGTTAAAAGTCTGGCTATGGCTTAGCTGGTGGTCTCACAAGACTGAAATCAAGGTGTGGGCTGGGCTACATCCTCATCGGGAGACTAGGGGGAAAATCCACTTCCCAGCTCCCTCAGAATTAATTTCTTTGTGGCTGTAAAATTCCTGGAGCATTACTGTTTCAAGGCCAGCAACAGAGAAAAACAGTGTGTGCTGCTTGGGAGTGTCTGAATTCAGGGAAGGCAGCACAGCACCTCTTTTAAAGGCAAACCTACCCAGAATAATCTCCCTTTTGATGAGCTCAAACTCAACTGATTAGGGACCTTAATTACATCTACAGAATTCCTTCACCCTTGCCATATAAGGAAGCGTAATCACAGGAGCGCTATTTCATCTCCTTTACCATATCCTATTGATTAGAAGAAGCAAGTTATGGGTTCCATCCTAACCCAACGAGAGGGGATTCTACAAGGACATGACTCATTGGGGGCTACCTTGGTATTGTCCACACAGAGGCCTGGGTCCTCAATTTTTCTGCTCTACCCTATCACTACCTTCCATCCTAAAGTTCCCCTCATGGTGCAAGAAAGTCCTAGAGCTCTACCCATCGTATCCACCAAACACCCTACAGAAAGGAGAAAGAAATAAAGAAAGAGTATTCCTCGCAACTGGTTCAGCTGCCTGTGAGCTGGCTTTGCAGGAGTCCTACAAGTTCACTGAAATCTCTTCAGCCTCGGCCCCTGGCAATTAGGAGACACATCATCTGTAAAAGAGTTATTAAGATGCAATAAAACAAACTTAAAGTCACTCTGCTTTTTATTGTCACCATTCACCAAAAATTCTAAATAATCCAGTGATAGAATACTCTTGCCTCATCCCCAAAAAACATTGTAGGTGGTCTAATTTCTAAACAATTGGTGTTCCTATGGAAGAGTTTTAATAACATATGTGGAAGTTTCAAATTAGCAGAGTTTTATTACTTATCCTCTAATAACATGGTATTCTACTTGGAAGTTAATTCAAAGAACTCCCCATTCACATCCCAGCACAGGAGAAACCACCTACTTCAAGAGTATGTTCATAATGGTCTAGAATCTTCCAAGTCCCCCCCTCCCCAGGCACAGTTTGTGCCACCAGCTCCATTGGGATGACACATCTCTGAAGTGAAACAACAGATACTAAATAAACAATGACAGTACAGGAAAGAAACAGAAATGGATGGGAATGCAAGCTGGTGCAGCCACTCTGGAAAACAGCATGGAGGTTCCTCAAAAAACTAAAAATAGTACTACCCTATGACCCAGCAATTGCACTACTAGGCATTTATTCAAAGGATACAGGTGTGCTGTTTCGAAGGGACACATACACCCCCATGTTTATAGCAGCACTATCAACAATAGCCAAAGTATGTTAAGAGCCCAAATGTCCATCAATGGATGAATGGGTAAAGAAGATGTGGTATATATATACAATGGAGAATTACTCGGCAATCAAAAAGAATGGAATCTTGCCATTTGCAACCACGTGGATGGAACTGGAGAGTATTATGTTAAGTGAAATTAGTCAGAGAAAGAGAGAAATCATATGACTTCACTCATATGAGGACTTTAAGACAGAAGACAAATGAACATAAGGGAAGGGAAACAAAAATAATATAAAAACAGGGAGGGGGACAAAACAGAAGACTCATAAATATGGAGAACAAATTGAGGGTTACGGGAGGGGTTGTGGGAGGGGGGATGGGCTAAATGGGTAAGGGGCACTAAGGAATCTACTCCTGAAATCATTGTTGCACTATATGCTAACTAATTTGGATGTAAATTTAAAAAAATCAAAAATAAAACGAGTTAATTTAAAAAAAGGGGAAAAAAAAAAAGAAACAAAAATGGAATTGATGACGTTTTGGGGTGATGGTGGGGGCTCCGGAGCTGACAACCAAGAAAGAATTCTTGAAGACATCTTTGGTACAAAACAGTGATTTTATTAAATCACAGGAACAAGACCCGTGGACAGGAAAAGCTGCACTGGGGTTGTGAAGAGTGGCTTATTACATACTATGAAGTTGGGGGAGGTAAAGTCAAAAGGGAGGCCTCCTGAGGGACTTTGATGTGCTGAAGAGGACTCCTAAATTACCTGAGGCCTTGCTATTGTCAAGCGAAGATTGTTTTCCCTCTAGTAAGGAATTAACATTAGGACAGTAGTTCCTGGAGAAATGTTGTACTCTGTATTTGTCTCAAGTGTTGTCAGTGGGCTGCAAGTTATAAGGAAATTTAATTTCACCTGCCATTTCCTGCTTGCCGTTGTTCCCCATATCACTATGGAGGGGATGTGATGTTGGGGCTCCAGGGAACTGAGTCTACAGGTTACTGGAGATTAGGCTATTGATAAGATTGTCTTTTTCTTGTAATTTACCAAGACACCTGTAAACTGATAGAGATCCATGTCCTGTATGCCTGATCTCTCAGTTGGCCATTTGTTTTCTTTCCTCTCCCTTGTCCTTGGGCAGCCAGGAGTGCCTGAGGAATATCACACACATCCCACCTGCTGGTGGGGAGAAGGGGTGCTAGCTTGCACTTTGACCTCAGCGCAACCCCATGCTCCCTCATCAGAATTGCTTCAATTCTTTCATTCTGTGTAACCACTTAGAGTTGTTTTGTTGTGTTTAAATTTAAGCCAAGGGACAAGGGGCATCTAGGTGTCTCAGTTGGTTGGGCATCCGACTTTAGGTCAGGTCCTGATCCTGCAGTTCGTGGGTTCAGGCCCCGCATCGGGCTCTGTGCTGACAGCCCGGAGCCTGGATCCTGTTTTGGATTCTGTGTCTCCCTCTCCCTCTGCCCCTCCTCCACTCACGCTCTGTCTCACTCTCTCTTAAAAATAAATAAATATTTAAATAAATAAATAAATAAATAAATAAATAGATAGATAAATAAATAAATAAAACAAAAGAGAGGGGTGCCTGAGTGGCTCAGTCACTTGAGCACCTGAACACTCAGGTCATTATCTCGAGGCTTGTGAGTTTGCGCCCATGTTGGGTTCTATGCTGACAGCTCAGAGCCTGGAGTCTGCTTTGGAATCTGTGTCTCCCTCCCTCTCTGCTCCTCCCCCACTCATGCTCTGTCTCTCAAAAATAAATAAATGTTAAAAAAATTTTTTTTAAGCAACAAAAGACAGTGCAAACTGTGAGGTGTGTTTTTTTTTTTTTTTTGGTCACCACAAATTTTAACTTATACGTGAAATATTTCACTTCATGATGATGATTTAAAATTTTTAAATATTTTTTTTTAAGTAAGCTCTATGCCCAATGAAAAGCTCGAACTCACGACCCTGAGATCAAGAGTCACGTGCTCCACCAACTGATCCAGTCAGGTGCCCCTTTCTTCTTGTTTAAAAAAATTTTTTTAATGTTTTATTTATTTTTGAGACAGAGAGAGACAGAGCATGAATGGGGGAGGGTCAGAACGAGAGGGAGACACAGAATCTGAAGCAGGCTCCAGGCTCTGAGCTGTCAGCCCTGAGCCTGACGCGGGGCTCGAACTCACGGACCGCGAGATCGTGACCTGAGCCGAAGTCGGACGCTTAACCGACTGAGCTACCCAGGCGCCCCATCTTCTTATTTAATTGTTAGTTGTTTCTCAACCAAAGAACAAATTCAGGAAGTGAGACATCACACCAGTGGCAATTTAATGGGTGCCTAATTTTTGCAGATGTTTTAGTTTTATTAAATTTTAACACATGGGATTCCCGGGAGGCTCAGTCAGTTGAGCACCTGACTTTTGATTTTGGCTCAGGTCATGATCTCACAGTTCATGAGATCTTGTTGGGCTCTACGCTGACAGTGTGGAGCCTGCTTGAGATTCCCTCTCTGCCCTTCCCCCACTCACGTTCTCCCTCTCTCTCTCTGTTTCTGTCTCTCTTTCTCTCTCAAAATAAATAAACATTTTTAAAAACGTTTTGTTTAACTTTATTAACTTCATTAGTTACTATAAGGTTATCCATTACTATGACAGACAATTATACAGATATAATTGGGGTTTTTTCTTTCTATTTCTTTCCTTTTGACATACCTATGGAGCCCAATGATCTTGATTTATCTTTCTATAAAATAAATAAATACAATAAGTAACTACAGAACATGCTTTGCTGAACTCTGTTTTGAGATGGAGAGATCTCTACTTTCCTGTGCTTCTGGGATGGAAAGAGAAAGAACCTTACTTATCCTGTTCTCTGCTCTGAGGTGCCCCAACCATTTATCAACATCAGGCCATTGTTCTGGCCTGAAAAATCTGGCTGTGAGGGAACCTTCTCCCCCCACACAGGTGAGCTTTACAAGGTGCGAGTCAAGATCAAGCCATTGTTCACTCAGTAATAAACGGCGTGAGTTAGGAATAGAAATTGAAAAAAATCCTTTAAAATGGTAATCTGTTATCTTTAATGGACAGAAAGATTGTTAGGGTTTAAAGAATTTGCCTTTCTTTTTCCTGTGCTCAACATTAGTTTGGAGGTTCAACCTTTTATCAACGTTTAAGTGCTCTATCTATCCCATTGAGAAGTTTGAACAAAGAATTCTCACCTTCTTTAGAATGAACAGGCTATGTTAACCAGGTACATTGGGAAGGGGACACACAAAAACCCCATCCTGGAAATTCTTTACTCAGAATTACACTAGCTGGAACTGTATCCTGGAACCTCATTCTCAACAGATAGTGGAAAACACCCTGTCTCAAAAATCTGATAATGAAATGTTCATTCAATGCATTATGTAACCTCCCTCTATAACAAAGGACATCAAATTATCATCAGATCTTTCTGTCCAGGCAACTCATAGCTCCTTTCCACTTCTGGGTCTGTGCAAGTTCACCCGTTTCAGTCCACACCACTGGATATTTCCAGAAGAGGGCAGAGAGATGCGGTAGTAGTATTGGTTTATGATTTTATGTAATTCTGACATTCGGTCTCCCCAAATGCCTCATCAATTAACCTGGGGAGGGGGCAGAAACAGAAACTGCTCATGCTCACTAGACTGGGGTAGGCTCAAGGAAGCATGACCCTCTGCTCACACATTCACTATCAAGAAAGATCCAGGACACTGGCCATGATAAGGACAGTGTTCATGTGTGGACATTCTCAAGCGCAATACTTGTTTACTTCATTGTACAAGAAAACATGGATCATGGATCATGCATTTCAAAATTAAGTCATTTCTATATTTTAAATTCATATTCATAGAAATTGAATGCTATTTATTAAATAACTTTTAATAAATGTTATTCTCAGGAATATTGATTATTTACTAAATAATACTCCATGAATGTCATGTGTTACATAATAGTTAATAATATAATAGAAATAACATACCTTGAATAAATGTTATTAAATGAGAATATATTCAATTGTAAAATTAAGCATCAAATCTCCACTGTGTTAAATATAAATAGTTAAGTCAAATACAAATGGAAAAAGAATAAAGAGGGTGTATTCTGGAGATAACATTTGCAACAGTGAGGATAAGACACGTGTATGTTCACTGCAAACCTAACATTTCCCCACCGCGGTGTGGGGATGGGGAGAGGGTGTTAGGCAAGTTGCTTGGAAGCCTCCCAGGGGCACCTCCTCCCCTTTGCTGGGTTTTGGTTCTTTCTGTCAGGGACCCACCTCCAAGTTCTCTGGGCCAAGAGATATATAGTCCATGTTGAGCCCAGAAGAGAAAAAGCAAGCCAGTCAAAGTAGAGAAGTTTGGTGGCTCTGGCTAAGAGCCTCCCCATTCTTTCTGGGGTTTCTCAAAATGGTTCTCTCTGGCTCAGAAGACACCTCCCCCACCCCCGCCCCGACGCTCCCTGACAACCAGTACTTTGGGGCAGATGCTCCCAAGACTGCAATTTGAGAAACTCTGACCTTTTAAACAAACTGAACCTGAGATCCTCTTAACACAATAGAGTAAAACAATGCTTGGGCTTCGGGTTATTAAATGTATAATGCCTATTTTTTCTATTACTTAGTTAACACAGAAAGTGGGGAGGCAGGGATGAAAAGCATCAGAGGCGATCCAGTGCTACTGGGTTGGGGATGCTCGCGGATAAAGCACAGCCAGTGAAGTACAGTCCTGGGAAGAAATGCATGAGGTACAAACTAAGTCAGAACCTGAAGCCCCAAAATGCAAATTAAAATGGCCTAGTCCATAAAAGAAAGCAAGCCCCAAGGAAGAAAAAACAATTTGGGGAAATTGTGAAAATGGCCCCATGAAAATGAAAGGGGGGGGGGGGGCTCAACGAATAAATTACTGCAAAAGTAATTTTTTTAAGCACACGGAATTTTTTAATATACTGCTCAACACCACACACACACACACACACACACACACACAGAAATTCTTCTGCTTTGCAATGGTAACTATGATGTCAGCAGAGATTTCTTTAAGCAGATGTTCTTTCTCCTTTAAGGGCCATATTGGAAAATTGACATGATTCTTTGCCCCAGGCCGAGATGCTGAGTCTGCAGCCAGTCCAGCCACTACACCCCCCCCCCCGCCCGCCCGCCCCCCCCCCCACCGCCCTGCTTTTCTCCCTACTTATATCTTTTTCTGCTTCTGCAGCTGCCACCCTATTTGCTATTCTCTAGAATAGTAATAGCAATCTCAGGTGTTTCTTCTACAGACATCTTCTATGGCCATAAAATATCGTCACCATCTCCCTTTTTTAAAAACACATAATTTTTAATGTTTATTTATTTTTAAGAAAGAGAGAGAGAGGGCACGTGAGCAAGGAGTAAAGCAGAGAGAGGCAGACAGAGGATCCGAAGTGGGCTCCACACTGACCGCAGAGAGCCCGATGTGGGGCTCGAACTCAGGAACCGCGAGATCATGACCTAAGCTGCAGTGGGATGCTTAACTGAATGAGAGCCCCAGTCACCATCTCCCTTAGTGAAAATACCTTCAAGTGCCCCTGCATCCCCCTTTATTTTGCTTCACAAAGAAGGTCCTCCAAATAATCATAGGCAAACTGGTATCTCCACCACGACGCTCCCACAGTTTGCCACTGCAAGCTGGCTTCTGCCCCATCACTGCTCTGAAAGTGCTTTCACGAAGATCCCCGAAGGCCTCCTGTTGCCAAACGTAATTTCTTTTTATCAAGCCTCAGCATCCCCCAAACTCTCTCTGACGTTTGGCCCTGTTGATCACTCCGTGTCTTTAAAACATTTTTCTCCTTTGGGTTTCGAGTATACACTCCTAATTCTGCTGCCTTGCCTACATTCCTGCTCAGATATTTTTGCTCCTTAAATCTGGGTGTTCCCTAGGGCTCTGCATTCATCCTAGTCTATACCTGTGGCTCCAACTGTGGTCTCCAGACAGGGACATCCTCATCCTCAATGGCCCTTGTTAGAAATGCAAATTATGGGGGCAGCTGGGTGGTTCAGTCAGTTAAGCATGGGGCTCTCGATTTCAGCCCAGGTCATGATCTCAAAGTTCATGGGATTGAGCCCTGCTTTAGGCTGTCTACTGTGAGCGCAGAGCCTGGTTGGGATCCTCTGTCTCCCTCTCTCTCTGCTCCTCCCCTGCTTGCTCTCTCTCAAAAATAACATAAAATTTTTTTTAAAAAAGAAATGCAAATTATGTTGCCAGATAGAATTAAAGATACCCAGTTCAACTGGAATGTCAGCAAGGAATAAATTTTATGATAAAAAGTATTTAGGGTAAGTACGTCCCATGTAATTTTGGGATACACTTATCCTTTTAAAAAAAATGTTTACCTGAAATTCAAATTTAATTATGCATCTTGCTTTTTTTTTCAGTTTGCTAAATCTTACAGTCCTAAATGCAAATTAGCAGTCCCTGTCAGAGTCCTACTTGATGAGGGAGCATGGGGCAGGCTGGGGGCAAAATACAAGCTAGTACAACCTCACCCCTACCCAGGTGGGATATGTGTGACACTCCTCAGGCACTCCTGGCTGCCCAAGGACAAAGGAAAAGACAGAAAACAAATGGTTAAACTGATAGAGTCTCCATCTCTACATCTAGTTTACAAATACCAGTAAATTACAAGAAAAAGGCAATGTTATCAATAGCCTGATCTCCAGTAACCTGTAGACTCAGTTCCCTGGAGCCCCAACATCACATCCCCTCCATAGTGATATGGGGAACAACGGCAAGCAGGAAATGGCAGGTGAAACTAAATTTCCTTATAACTTGCAGCCCACTGACAACACTTAAGACAGAGTACAGAGTACATTTCTCCAGGAACTACTGTCCTAATGTTAATTCCTTACTAGAGGGAAAACAATCTTCGCTTGACAATAGCAAGGCCTCAGGTAATTTAGGAGTCCTCTTCAGCACATCAAAGTCCCTCAGGAGGCCTCCCTTTTGACTTTACCTCCCCCAACTTCATAGTATGTAATAAGCCACTCTTCACAATCCCAATGCAGCTTTTCCTGCCCATGGGTACTGCCCCATGCTCTAATAAAATCACTGTTTTGTACCAAAGATGTCTTCAAGAATTCTTTCTTGGCTGTCACCTCCAAACCCCATGAAACCCACCATCACTCCAAAACCTCTTCACTACTGACAGTCTGGAGAGGGGGCCCATAATCTGCATTTTGACAAGCTCTCTACATGATTCTAATATTCCCTAAAGTTTAAGGAGCACCTCTCCACACCAGGCCCTCGGCCGACCTCATCTGTTCCCATGACACTTCCCCAAAGTGTGGGATGCTCCTGAACTGCTAACTGTTGTAAGTTTTTCCTGAATTTGACTTAATCATGTGACCCACCTCTGTGTGGAAAAGTAGGAGCAACGCCAGAATAAAGTGATGGAGTGCTTGGCTTTAGAGCAATTTCAACCTGTCTTGGTGTGAGACTGAAAGATTTGGGAGTAGACTCAATGAGAGAGAATCTGTTTTTTCTGCAATTCGTTGCATAGAGTTATAAAAAATAAAAAAATATGGGGCGCCTGGGTGGCGCAGTCGGTTAAGCGTCCGACTTCAGCCAGGTCACGATCTCGCGGTCTGTGAGTTCGAGCCCCGCGTCAGGCTCTGGGCTGATGGCTCGGAGCCTGGAGCCTGTTTCCGATTCTGTGTCTCCCTCTCTCTCTGCCCCTCCCCCGTTCATGCTCTGTCTCTCTCTGTCCCAAAAATAAATAAAAAACATTAAAAAAAAATTTTTTTTAAATAAAAAAAAATAAAAAATAAAAAAATAAAAAGTCCCTGGAAGCATGTTTGTGGCACCCAGTCCCACCTCCTCACCTCTAAAAGGGAAGGTGACAGGAACCCCCCCCCCCACCGTAAGGTTGGGGGTCTGAGTGTAGAGCAGCCAGTGCATCCATCCAGAGTCCCTCTGAGCCACCATGGCTTTGGATCCTGTAGACAGCCTCGGACAGCGAATTAAGTTTGCACAGTTGCCTGTTCTTCCCTCCAGAAGAGTCTTATGGAATTAACTCCGACATTATGGAGGAAGAAGCAGCCTTTAATCAAAATAGCACTGTGGATCACAGGATCCAATCGATTGAAAGCCTTGCTCTCCTTCTACACACTACAGTTTACTGAGCACCTACTAGGCACTGGGAACTGGGTCTGATGCTATACAGATTGTAATAGTTCTAACTGTGGGAGTTACTGATCAAACAAGAAACACTGCAAGAGCTGGGTTCCAATTCACTTTACCAATAATTGTGGTATAGTTCTGGGTATGTTGCTATTATATGGAAATAAAAATCTCAACGGTAAATGAAGTTATTAAAAAGAGCAGCCACAATGAAGCCTCAGATACTTATATAACTTTAGAATGAAAATATCAAGAAGGACAACGGGAAAATCATGCAAGGCATATTCCATCAAATAATTAAAGACTGGACTTTTTTATAAATGCTTGATGGCAAGAAAATGTCACAAGTCAGAATAATGTTCATTAGTTGTTGAATATGTTCCATATGTCACATGCATGGATTTTCTAATCCTACGAAGAGATTTCAGCTGAAAACTCCCATTGTGTTGACTAGAAAATGAGTGACTTACTTCTTCCCATGCAAGGGGCTGGGAAACCGATTTGGCACAGCAGGTGGCACTGTCTCCCTTGGGTTTCTCTGGTGGGGTCCCCTGGCCACACAGAGCCTTCCTTGAGGAGGCAAGGGTGACAGGGCCCTGTTGTCTTGCTGCAGGCTGCCCCCCAACTCACCTCTGCCACTCCCTCCAGTCACCTGCCTCTCCCTGAAGGTTCCCACTGCCAGCAATGCCCTTTCCCTGTTGCTCTACTTGGAAAATGTCTACTCATCCTTTTCCGTACAGCCTTCATGAAATGTCACCTCCCCTGTGACACCTATTTGAGGCCTCCAAGTAGAATCGGTAACCCCCGCTCTCTATCGGTGTCGTAACGCTTTATATTTGCTCATGTATTTCTTCATGAAATATTTATTGATCAGCTGCTAAGGATCAGACAGTGTGTCCGGCCCTGGAAACAGAAAGATATGTGGTGTGTGGGGTCTGCTGTCATGAAGCTGGCAAGCCACAGGGAAGGATGGTACACTAAGGGTGGATGAGGATGTGCAAGGGGAGCATTAGGGAAGCATAGGGTGGGCCTGGGGAGGACAGAAGGTGGAGATGCCTGAGGGGATGCCTGAGATGACCATGCAAGGAGCAGTCAACGGATGGGAAGGAAGGAGAGGGCACTCTGGGCAGTGGGGACCGTGGAAAGGCCCGTGAGTTAGGCATGCTGGGGATGGGGAGAACCTACAAGCAGTTGGATGTTTGGGGGAACTCAGAGATTGACAACAGATACGGCAGGTAAGATGAGTAGAGATCAGAACATTCCTGTCCCTATAGGATGCTTATATCTCATCCAGGCAGCCTATTAGAATCACTCTGGTAGAATCATAAAAGTACACATCCCCATATGTGCTGATTCAGTTAGTAGGTCTGGGCAAGGGCCAGAAATCTTCCATTTTAACAAATGCTCAGGTAGCCGTGATTCATTTGCCCAAAGAACCACATTTTTAAGAAACACTTCTATAATTGATGGGAAGCCCTTGAGGAATTTATAAAAGCAAATAACAGAGATTTGTGTTTTAGAGAGAATACTCTTGCAGTTTAAAGGAGAATCAATTAAGAGAACGAAGCTGGAAGCGGAGTCCACTTAGGAGGCCTCTTCCGTGGTCAAAGTAAGAAATGGTAGGGGTCCCATCCAGAGTAACAGTTCAGGGGAAAATGAAATTCCCCAAGCCTGGTGATTAGATAGACCAGAGGACGAGAGAAGAGAAGGCTCCTGGTTTCCCAGCATGAACGGGGCCCCAAGTGAAACAGGGAAGACACAGGAGAAGGCAAGTTGGGGGAAAGAAGGTGGGGCATTCAGTCTTTTTCATACAGAGCAGTCGGTGCCTGGGAACATCCAGACAGAACACTCAGAGAGCTGAATGTGTGAGTCTGAAGCTTGGGAGAGCAGAATGAGCCCAGGAGACAGATCTGGAAATAGTCTGCCCCTGCTGCTGGTCGGGGACCATGAGACCTAGAAAGAGCCCCTGTGAGAGCATTCAGCATGAGAAGAAGAAAACCTACACAGACCTCCAGCAAGCACCAGGTGCAGTGGACTAGCTGGGGAAGAGGAGCCATGGCGGACCAGGAGAGCATGGGTTAGGGGACCCAAAGAAGGGAAACATCAGGAGGGAGCACCGTGTTGGGATTAAGGGCATAGGTTCTGAAGTCAGACTGCTCCAGCACTTACTAGTAGTTGGGTAAAATGGAGGATTATCTTTTACTGTCTGTGTCTCAGTTCCCTCATCTGTAAAATGGGCATCCTGAGGGGCACCCATCTCATTGGGTTATTCTGATGGTAAAGTCAGTTAATATAAAAAAAAGCATTTAGGCTATGTATGACCTCCACATATGAGGTTCTTTTTTTTAAAACAGTTTTATTGAGGTATAGTTGCAGAGTAAAATGGAGTCTCTCGTGTCAAGCAGGGGCCTGTGTCAAGCAACGACATAAGCATTTAAAGGTGAGCAGGTATGCAATCTCACCTGGACCAGCATCAGCTGACACCCCAGAAGTGATAACATGCAGAACCAGAGGAAGTCTGCAGGAGCCAAGTGATTAAATCTTTTTAAAAAGGGGAGGATTTTGCAGCAAACTGTCAGACTCTTCAGACATGACCTCTCTATATCTGACCACTTAAAAAAGGCAACTGCTGCTGAAGGCCCAGCCCGACTGAGGTACGAACAGAACCGAGATCCTAGATCCTTCACTGCTTGGACATAACAAGCAGTAAGTGCTGAGAGCTGACCCGGACCCAACCAAAGCCTCATCTCAACTGTGCGCCCACAGACTGACATCGAGTTTGGTTCGTTAACTTCCTACCTCCCTCTGTTGTCTTGTTTGTTGTGTGGTTCGTCTTACATCCTGCTCTGTGCACTGTGTAAGAAGCCAAGTGTGATCACATAGTGAAATGTCATTGAGTTTGGAATCCTGAACCTGCTTTGTAACTGTGATTCACTTTGCTTTATGACTGAATGAAGCTGACACTAGAAAGACACAACTCACATGTGCGCCTTCCTAACGCACTGACAAATTGATATGTAAAAACCTGCATGTATTTCACATATATAATTTGGTGAGTTTGGACATATGCCTACACACATGAAACCATCACCACAATTGAAGTAATAGAAGTATCCATCACCTCCAAAAGTTTCCTTATATCTGTGTGTGTGCGTGTGCATGTGTGTGTGTGTGTGTGTGCGTGTGTGTGTGTAGTAAGAATACTTAACATGAGATCTACTCTATTAACCAATGTTTAAGTGCACAGTACTGTTCTGTTAACTACAGGCATAAATGTTGTACAGCAGATCCCTAGGCTTAGGTGGACCAGAGACCTGAGCCCTGATCCTGAGAAGGATCAATGATATCTCTGCCAAAGCCAGATCAGATGGACAATGACAACCTGGCCCCAATACTAGATACCTAGTGTTCTCCTAACCAGTCCACTAAGACAACATAAGTACCCTCCTCCTCCCCACAATACGCAGGATGGTGAGGGAGAAGGCGACCCTGGGTCCCACTAAGATTTAACTTCTGCCATCCGGCAGATTATAGATTCAACAAGAAAAGACATTAACTATATTCAGTTACAGAAATTCTACAAAAGATACACTTCTTAAATCTGTGTTTATGGGTAGAGATGTGTGTCTGCTACAGAAATCAGAGGAGGCTCTGATGAACGTCCTGCTAAATTCACACAGTCCTGTGCTCATGTCTACGGTCTCATCAGCATTCCAAGAAGGAAGTGACATGACCTTGACTGCGGCAGGCCTTTTCTCCCATAACCAGCACTGAATGAGACCCGAGTGTTTATAATCCCTCCATTTAATGAGCCAGGTATGGCCTGGAAGGTTCCTGTTTGGCTAAAGCAGTGCATTAGAAACAAAAGTCCTTAAATTTTTCAGACCCAAATAATCTTTCATATGCTTTATGATGCTAAATTCTGATCTTCTAACTAACCTATTAAAGTACCTGAGGAAATTTAGTGCTCTTTTTTGAGGAAAATATTGATCCTTCCCACAGGACCCTGTGTGACTGACACATGGCAAAAGACAGAAATCAGGCTCTTCAATTTCAACAACATGTTGGAAATTCTGCCTCCTTCCAGCCTCTGAGGTGTACAGATGGATTCTTCTGCCAACAACGCAGACCATAACTTAAGGTCCAAGTTGAAAAATCCAACCACAAACCAATTTAAAGCCAGCCCTTTCCAAATGGATAACGATGTAGTATATGTATACAACGGAATGTTACTCTGTGATCAAAAAGAATGAAATCTTGACATTTGCAACAACGTGAATGGAACCAGAATGTATTATGCTAAGCAAAATAAGTCAGAGAAAGACCAATAACATATGATTTCACTCATATGTGGAATTTGAGAAACAAAACAGATGAGCAGAGGAGAAAGGGAAGGGAAAACAAGATAAAAACAGAGAGGGAGGCAAACTGTAAGACTCCTAAATACAGAGAACAAACTGAGGGTTGCTGGCAGGGTTTTGGGTGGAGAGATGGGCTTAATGGGTGATGGGCATTAAGGAGGGCACTTGTTGGCATGAGCACTGGGTGTTATATGCTAAGTGATGAATCACTAAATTCTACTCCTAAACCGTCATTACACTATATGTTAACTAACTTTAATATTAAATAAATAAATAAATAAATAAATAAATAAATAAATAATAAAACCAGCCCTTTCCAAAGGATCCCGCGAGGCCTCTGATATTTAGGGCACCGAGGGTCATGTAATGCCCCACTATCTCTTCCCCCTTTTAGAGCACTCCCCAGCCACCAGTGGGTTAGACAGCACAAAGTAACCACTCTGGCTCATATTAATTACCAAAGCTCCCTGCAGAAATGGCTTCCCTTCATCAAGATTTTTCTTCTCTTCAGTTTTTACAGATTGTATATATAAGAATATATAAGAAATAGCCACTTAAACAATGTCTCTGTGACTTTTCCAAAATTAGAGTTACTCCCCATTAGGTTATGAACTGTCCCTCATGGAAAACATAGTTGATAAACTGCTTCTTGATCCAGGGCAAGAAAAACTTCAGTTCCTCAAAGAGCTAGTCTGCATCTTCCTGTCAAGCAATACAAATTGTATTACTCAACTATTTCCCTTTTTGCCTCAGCTCCAGAAAAGTGAAAATTATTGTATCCTACTGCAGTAATTGATTTATCTCAAGGGCACTGTAACATTGATTCCTCTGCTATATTAATGTATCTCTGGTCTAAATTGTGCATTGTGTTTGATTTTGTAAACAGCCTCCGGCTTTTCTAGATATGGGGGGGGGGTTATCATTTTAAAGAAATGCATTTTAATTTTACCAAAAATTGGTTTCCTTTGAAACTTTTATTTCAGTTTTATTTTTATGTTAATTTTTCTGTTTGACTAATCTCTGTGCCCTACATGAGAACCTCAGTTCCATGGGGGGAAAGACTCTATTTAATCTGCTCACTGATGTATCTTTAGTCCCTGGCGTCATGCCAGAGGGCCTTCCATACCTGTGTCAGTCAAAATAGACCAAATTGTGCTGCATGAACATAGAGCCTGAAAACTCCTAAGAACAAACTGGTTTTTTTTCTCACTTATTCTACATATCCATAGAGATCAGCTATGGGTGTTCTCTGCTTTATATCCACTGGAAGATACCATGACAAAAAGAAAAGAGATAGGAGAAGCCACAAATCACTTGCCAGTGCTTTCCCTTGACTAGCCAAACTCCAATCACATGACCAGGAAGGGGATGCGTCACCCTCACAGGAAGGGTTCCTACAGTAAGGGAATTTGGTGATTGGTCATACCATCTATAATGCTACTCTAGGAAATTAACTCATTTAGACTTATAAATTACATTTTCTCAAATTAGTGAGGTGTTGTTTATTCCTTCCCATGTATATTTAGCCTTTGGTACATTTTAAACTTGTTTTATAATAGCTTGATTTCAAAGTATCTCACTATACCATTGATTTGGTTATATTTAGGTCAAATATACTTCACCACGCATAATATCTCCCTCTTTCAAACAGCTCAGGAAGTCTTGAGAGCTGCATACTAACTTTTCCCAACACCACAACAGTTTCAGAGACCTTAGTTGACTTTTGCCAAGCTGATATCAGAGTTTCCATGTTCTATAATTGGATAGCTCAGATAACCTGAAACCCTTTCACTTCAAAACACCTGAAAATCCTGGACCACATATAACAAACATTCTCTTAAAGACATGCCTGAGCTTGGAATAAAATGAGGAAACTCCAAGGGCCAAAGATGAGAATAAAACTGAAAAATACAACAGGAAGCCAGAGAGCCAAGAGTGTAGCAATCATATGGTTGATGGGACTTTCCAGTTTGCTACCAGCCTCACAAACTCAGGGTTGAGATTTTAAAGTCTTCATGAAAGGAGTAGACCCCAGTCAAGTTGAGGAGTTACAACTGAGACCCCAAATAAAGCTTTACTCCCCAAAGGACCTCAGCCTAAGTAAAAGCTATGCCTGGGTTGCCATATTTAGCAAATAATAATATAGGAACATCCAGTTAAATCGATATAATGTGAATGAACAGCAAATAAAATTTTAATATAGGTATGTCCAGTATAGCATTTGGGACATACTTATACTAGAAAATTATTCGTTATCTATCTGAAATTCAGATTTAACTGGGAGCCCTGTATTTCACCTGGCAACCCTAGATACACCAGAAAAATTACCCACCAGTGTAAGAGTCAACAAGAATGCTTGCCTATCTCCACGTGGGCTCTGAGTTGGGCCAGGAAAGTATCCCCCACAAGAATTAACAATCCAGAGTAGTTGCAATTAACAACTCAGGCAACAACAGATGTTGGTGAGGATGCTGAGAAAGAGAAACCCTTTTGCACTGCTGGTGGGAATGCAAACTGGTGCAGCCGCTCTGGAAAACAGTATGGAGGCTCCTCAAGAAATTAAAAATAGAACTACCCTAAGACCCAGCAGCTGCATTACTAGGTATTTATCCAATGGACACAGGAGTGCTGATTCAAAGGGACACATGCACCTCAATGTTTATAGCAGCGCTATTGACAACAGCCAAAGTATGGAAAGAGCCCAAAGGACCATCGACTGATGAACGGATAAAGAAGATGTGGTGTGTATGTGTATATATATATGTGTGTGTGTGTGTGTATATATATATATATATATATATATGTAATGGAATATTACTCAGGAATCAAAACGAATGAAATCTTGCCATCTGCAACAACGTGAATGGAACTAGAGTGTATTATGTTAAGTGAAATTAAGTCAGTCAGAGAAAGACAATTATCATATGATTTCACTCATATGTGTTATTTAGGAAACATAACAGATGAACTTAGGGGAAGGGAAGCAAAACTAAGATAAAAACAGAGAGGGAGACAAACGATAGGAGACTCTTAAATACAGAGAACAAAATGAGGGTTGCTGGCGTGGTATTGGATAGGGGAATGGGCTAAATGGATGATAGGCATTAAGGAGGGCACTTGTTGGGATGAGCATGGAGTGTTCACGATGAATCACTAAATTCTATTCCTGAAATTAGTAATACACTATTATGTTAACTAACTTGGATTTAAATTTTAAAAAATAAATAAAAATTAAAAATTAAAAAAAAGAATTAACAATCATAGGTCTGCCCTCTCACGGACTTAACAATTTAGCTTTACACTACCTGTACGATCCTCATCTACCAAGCCAGAAATTAGCATAAAAAATGCTCCCCAACTTTCCCCCCACTCACCTGCTGCCAAGACCATGATACCCCAGGACTCCTAGCAGAAGGAAATAAAACCTGCTCTGAGTGGGGAGGGGTCTCACCCTCAACTCAAGCCGCTGCGGAGGTCCACAGACAAAACCTCACTAAAGATGAACTCACAACCCAAAATTACAAAATATGGGGGTCACTTGTGTACAGCAAGGAAGGCTGGCCCTTTCACTCACCAGTTAAAAAAGTCAAAGGGCACAAAGTCTTTGAAACACATCCAGAGTCGCTCAAAGCTGATTAGTTGGCTGTTTAGGTGGGGCAAATCAAGTATCCAGTTCCATGACTTCAGACCGTATTCTCGTCTGGCCAACCATCTCACACAAATCCATCACCATTGCTGAGGGGGGAAAAGCAACACAAAAAAAGCCAGTTCTAGTGACAGCAGGTTCAGCATTCGTTAATCCATTACAAACAGACCTTAAGGCACTTCAGTGCTTTTCATTTCCTTTTCTCATTAAGAACTACTTGTTTACTAAAACTAGAGAAAAGCTGGAGCCAACCACTTTTAAAGCCTTAGCTTTAATACATCTGCTGCCCTGAATTTCCCATAGACTAAGCCACATCCCAGTTTGCCTGGGACTTTTCTGGGTTTAGCAATGAAATGCCCCATCCTAGTCAAACCAAGAGAGTTGGTCACAGAAACCATTCTTCATCTTAATAAAAGGGAAATTAAGTAAATCTGTGAAGGTTTTCCTCTTTGTTTTCCTACCAGCAGCATTCAGGCAAAACAAGCTAATAATTATTTCAAGAGGTTCTTGCAGAGTGCCTATAATTACAGCATAGGTATATAAATAGGCATACACACTTTTCACTCCTTGAGCTCTGGTTTCCGCATCTGTGAAACACAGACAACCATGGAACCATAAGGTTTTGGCAAGGATTAATGAGACCGTGTAGAATGCAGATCAAGCACTTAGCATGGTTCCTCACCCATAATAAACACGCCAGCAAGATAGCTATCTTGATTACTAAGTTTCAGACTTTTGTAGCATACAGATTTTATACTTCAGAAACATTTACTATATGCTTCCATTTTGCACATTTTTGGTTTGAAGTAGCAGTTTTGTCGGTATTGCTGGATTATTCTCACACAGCTTGTCAGAATTTATTGACAGGTACAAATAATTTTCTCTTATTGTGTTTGGACACTGATCGTTCATCCTTTGACTTTCAGAATTCAAAAATATTCGCCAAGATTTAGGGAAAAATAACAACAATCTCGATCATTTTTTCCCACTTTTTAGAAAGCAAACTTGATGTGCTTTATCTTGCCTGCCTATCCTTTTATTCCAACATGTACGAGTAACTGCGAAAATAGCATTCTCTTTATCCCATCTCTGACTATCAGTGACCCAGAACTAACAGGTTTGTATTTCCACCTGACTGATTTTCAAAGTATTCAAACTCTAAATAACCTTAAATTGAGTATATAATTTATGTCATCCATTGTTTTACTGAAAGAGAAGGGGTTAAGAAAGCTCATATTTCCCCTGTGGCATTAGGCTGCATTGAGCATATGAGTATTAACAATCTTTTAAATTGCTGTCAATTTGAAGACATTACCTTCTCTCTGTTAGGACATAATGCTGAGTCATTTGGAGTGAGTTGGGACAGATTTGCCCTAAATCACTCCTAAAATCTTGTTTGGTTTCCTCTGGCCAGAATATCGTATAATATACTGGTTACTTTGGATATTGCAAGGTTTATCTTTGTTTGACATTAAAGGTCCTAAATGGGATCAAAACACATGATCTGAGCTAACTTTCCTCGTACTTAAATATACATACAAACCACATTTTGAGAAACTTGTTGAACACAGATTCTGATTTGATCGGTCTGGGCTGTGGCTTGGAACTCCGCATTTCCAGCAAGCCCCCAGGTGACACCGACCCTACCGGTCTGGGGACCACCCTACAGCAGCACGGGTGTAAGGCAGTAGTTCTTGGGGTGTGGTTATGGCACCAGTAGCACGGGCACCACCGGGGAATTTGTCAGAAATGTTAATCCTCAGACCTCACCCCAGACTTTCTAGATGAGAAACTAGGTACAAGCCCTCCAGGTCACTCTGATACACACAGTTTGAGAACCACTATTTTAAGTAAGTAAATCTGCTTGCCTAGATGAACGAAGTACTGGGTTATATCCCACAAGGAAGGAAACCAAGGCTGTCTTTGAGCTAAAACGGCCAAGACAAAGAGCCAATCCTCAGTTACCTGCTGGAAACGAGCATTTAACAGATCCACCCACACTGGTGAGTGGCCTTTGGAGGAACAGACCTTGCCCAGATGCCAGCTGAAAACTTGTCCAGCAGGTATATTCTCTATATCGAAATGTACAGGTAGTATTAAAGCATGCACTCAGCATCAGGGAAGTCTGATACGAGGTAACACAGTAGTGCTAAATTGCCCAACAGAGGAAATAGGCATCTGCTAAGCAGGGACACCAGAAAAAAAAAAAAAAAAAAGAGAGAGAGAGAGAGAAAAGAAAAGAAAAGAAAAGAAAAGAAAAGAAAAGAAAAGAAAAGAAAAGAAAAGAAAAGAAAAGAAAAAAATCTTCATAGAATTTGACATTTTCCAGAAAAAAGCATCAAGAGATACCATGGGGAAACTCATACTATTCAACTTCTTTACACTCATTTTACTGTTTAGCATGGCTTGCTGTGGCCTGTGGAGTCTGACTGCCTGTCTCTAAGTCCTGGCTATACCATGTCCTAGCTGAGTAACCTCAGGCAAGTTACTCAACTCTCATTGCCTCAGTTTGCTCACCTGCAAAATGAAGATAATGGCGTTTTGTGAGAATCAAACATTACATTAATATATGTAAAGCTCTTAGAAAAGTGCCTAATATTCAGTCAGTACTTCATAAATATTTGTTTTTATTACAAGTAGGTGGAAAGGGCAGAAGGACTCTACATTTTCTTTTTCAGTGCTTAGGGTCTTCAAAGAATTAATTTCTTTCCCAGTAAGCCTGACATGGCATCGGAGAAGTCAGACAAAAGTCAGAAATGCATGGAGACAAGAGACAGAACTGGTGAGATCTGTTGGTCCCAGGGAAAAATTGAGAAAGAGCAGGATAGAACTAGAGAAACTGTGGGGCTCTGAACAAAGCCAGGTACATATCAGGAAAAGGAGCAAGACTTAAATCCCAGAGTGTAAGTCAGGAGACCAGTAAGCACTGACCACCCACAAGGATGGTAACATCATCAGCAATCTCGGGATTTTAGGCTCTCACCTTGGCTACAAATGGAATCAACTGGAGAGCATTAAAAAATGCTGATGCCTGTGTATCACCCCTAGAGAGTCTGTTTTGTTGGTTTGGGGCCTTGCCTGGGGAGATTTCTAAAATCTCCCCTGAGTTTTTTAGATAGCATGGGTTAAGTATCTTATACTCCAGTCAGCACTGATCTTAGAAGTTGTGAGGGGCCTACATAGATGACAAATGAAATGGCTAAAAAACCACAGTCCCTGCTTATTATCCCCACCTTCGCTCTTCTTTATATTTATGCTCTGGATTTACGTTCTCTCTGGCCACAGATAATTCACAGAGTGCCTTTTTTGCTATTCAGAAAAATGCTCCCCTTCTTCCATGCACCTTGTCAAGAACTGATGTTACACCACAAACAAGATAACAATGTATCTTACCATAGTTTCATGGACGATGGCAGAAGACATGAGACTCCTGGGCCAGAGATAAAGGATTATTACTCACAGAAATAGTAGAGAATAAACATTTCCTTGCAACAAGAAAAAACCCCTTTCCCAAAACAATGGAAAGACGTGACATCTGCACATACAGTGAATTTTATTACAGGAAAGGAACCATGAATTTAGGGAAATTAAATCTTTTATAATGGGCAGTAAGCCTGCCGGCCTTTACTCTACAGAGATAACACTTCTATTTTCCAAGGCTATTTGCTATACACATTCTTCAAAGCACTAGAATAGTGCTGGCAAAATGTGAAAAACATGTAAGACCCATGGAGAATCATCTTCCAGCACACTTTACTTTCATTGTCCAAAAAAATTGCTATAATATAATGATTTCAGGGGCACCTGGGTGGCTCAGTCAGGTAAGATCTGACTCTTGATTTTGGCTTCAGTCATGATCTCATGGTTCGTGAGTTTGAACCCCACATCAGGCTTTGTGCTGACAGCAGTGGAGCTTGGGATCCTCTCTCTCCCTCTCTCTGTCCCCCCCTACTTGCTCATATGCTTGCTCCCTCTTTCTCTCTCTCAAAATAATTTTAAAAACTTGAAAAAATATATATAATGATTTCATTAGAATGAAAAACTTCATATCTTCTGCTATACAATCATCATAGTAGATATGCAAAGCTACAATGTCTACAATGTAGATGGATCCCTCCTGCCTATCAGCAGTTTACAACCTATGCAAATATACACCGTGACATTTTATATTTTTATCTTACTCACCTATTCTATCCTTGTTGGGTCCTACCCAACCTCACTTTTGGACTTATTTTTTTTTTCCCCAGTGATCTTATTCCTAATCACTTTCCTTCATCCACCCCAACTTTCCACAAACTATTTACCTTAAGATTTTAATACATTTATTTATTTACTTATTTATTTATAACTTTTATTTATTTTTGAGAGACAGAAACTGAGTGCAAGTGGGGGACGGGCAGCAAGGGAGGGAGACACAGAACCTGCAGCAGGCCCCAGGCTCTAAGATGCCAGCACACAGCCTGACGTGGGATTTGAACTCATGAACCATGAGATCATTACCTGAGCCAAAGTTGGATGGTTAACCAACTGAGCCCTCTAAGCACGATTTTAATACTTTTAAACATGATCAGTCCCCTTCATTCTTGGGCTTACTCCTCGCTATTTGTGCAACTGAAGTAACATGAGGCACCCCCGAGACGGAGGCACACAGATTACCTTTCCATGTTAAACTGGCAAAATCCACATATAATGACTGCGTTCTGTACAAACGACCCATGCTAAGGACAAGATGAAACAACAGACTTCTAAGAGCTGTGACAAGGTGTCAGGACCATGAAGATATTTCAGAAGGACATGATGCGCCACAAGTAAGCTGACATCTTACTAGTTACAAGAACTCAAATGTAATTTCTGAGAACCACACTGTAAATGTGACCAAACAAGAATGTGCTCTCATGCATCTGAGTGTTGCAACAAGAGGAAGATGATCAGTTTGGATTCTTGAAGGGGAATAAAGAAAAAGAAGTAAACAGAGACTGGCTAGGGTGACCTAGAAAGACTGCATCTGGTGAAGACTAATGGACAAGTATCCACTGTGTGGGAGCAGGGACTTGTAAATGTCCTGGTGAATGTCTCTGAAATCTCTGCCACTGCTTTATTCCAGTTCCACACTCAGCAAGCAGCATATCATTCCTCGCCCAACTTCCCAGCCACACTGGCCTAGGGAAGGACCATACATTGTGAAAGTATCTAGCCTTGCAACATAAAGAAACATCCAAAGTGTCAAATGACACCATGGCATTCTGATCTAAGTCTCAGCCTATTAACAGGGGTGAGATAGTCCCTCCCCAGTGGAGCTCAGCACTCAGGCTGGATCCAGCATGGTCACTCAGCGTTCATCCTTCCCCAACGTGAGCTCCTGAGCTGAAACTGGTCCCCAACATTCCAGAAGTCTATGGAAGCAGAGCAGCTCCAGAGACTTTCAGGAAAGCCCCGGCCATCCATCTTAGGACACACAGGCAGAATGTTACTCCCAGGGCTGAAATGCAATTTCTCAACTGTCCAAAAACTAGAATAGGGTAGGGACTTTGAGCTACCATACCCACCTAGGGTCCACATTTATGTCCTCCCTCACATTCCTTCACACAGCCCCCAGAATAAGGCAGAGACTACTAAAGGTACTAGAGATACAAAGACAAATGATATGGAATCTGCTGGCCCTGAGGGAATTTTGTGTTAGTCAGGGTTCCCCAGAGAAACAGAAACAACAGAACATGTGTGTGTATGTGTGTGTGTGTGTGTGTGTGTGTGTGTGTGTGATTAGATTTCATTCAAATGAAAGAGAGAGATTTCAGAGAACTAGTTCATGTGATTGTGAAGGCTGGCAAGTATGAAATCTGCAGAGCAGGCTGGTGGGTGCACCTGGATGGCTCTGCTGGTTGAGTGTCTGACTCTTGATTTCAGCTCAAGTCATGATCTCAGTTTGTGCAATCAAGCCCCGTATTGGGCTCTGTGCTAATAGCACAAATTCTTCTTGGGATTCTCTTTCTCTCTGTCTTTCTCTGCCCTTGCTTCGTCTGTCTGCACTCTCTCCCTCTCTAAATAAATAAATAAATAAATAAATAAATAAATAAATGTAATCTGCTTTACTCAAAGTCTACTGATTTAAATGTTAATCTCATCTAAAAAATACCTTCGGGGTGCTGAGTGGCTCAGTTGGTTAAACATCTGACTTGTGCTCAGGTCATGATCTCATGGTTTGTGAGTTTGAGCCCCCACACTGGGCCTGGCGCTGACAGCTCAGAGGCTGAAGCCTGCTTTGGATTCTGTGTCTCCTTCTCTCTCTCTGCCTCTCTCCCACTCTCACTCTGTCTTTCTCTCTCAAAAACAAATAAAGCATTAAAAAAAATTTTTTTAATACCGTCAAAGCAACATCTAGACTGATATTTGACCCAACACGTAGCCTAGCCAAGTTGACACATAAAATTAACCATCATAGGTTTCCAGTACACTATGTTCCACAGACCCAAAGAGGGCAATTCCCAGTCTCCCCTCACCCCCAAACCCTCATATCACCTCCCCCCATCACACACACACACACTGTTTTCTATCACTGAAAAAAGTGAAGGATGTTTTTAAAAATAATGTGTTCCCTGTGAATCCCTCCCTATAATTCTTCACAACCAGGCACAATGAACCAGGAAGTTTACAGAGAAGAGAGGCAAATGTAAATTTTTGAAGGCTTTGAGATTTCTTCAGAAAACTTATGCCAGAAGGTATCCCTGCTTACAGCCATTAATGGCTCCTTGGTTAGAAAGGGAAGGAAAGAAGGGAAATTTACTAACCACCTCTGCCTCTAAATTCCCCTCCCTTTACTCTTCCCAATTTTTGCCAGAAGGAAGCTCCTATTCTCACCACAGAGCAAGTGAAAAAGCACTGGGGTGCAAGACAAGCCTCCTTCCTTGGAAATAGGGAGAAGTCGAGGACAAGAAGCTGGTTGTCATGGTCCCTTCAGCCAGACCCCCACCCTGCTCATCCAAATCCCCTCCCCATAGCCTAAGGCCTGCATGCTCTGTGGAGCCTTCCAAGCACTTCTGCCTCAGTGTCCATTCTGGCCTCAGCCCCTTGGAACTCTGCTTCTCCTACTGTTTAAACTACTCATTCAGGGTGCCTGGGTGACTCAGTCTGTTAGGCGTCCAACTTCAACTCAGGTCATGAGTTCATGAGTTTGAGCCCTGCATCAGGCTCTGTGCTGACAGCTCAGAGCCTGGAGCCTGCTTCAGATTCTGTCTCCCTCTCTCTTTGCCCCTCCACGGCTCATTCTCTCTCTCTCTCCCTCTCTCTCTCTCCCTCCCTTTCAAGAATAAACATTCTTGAATAAAAAAATAATAATAATAAAATAAGCCACTCATTCCATGCACACTGCTCTACAAAGTTCTCCTTTAAAGTCTCTATTTCATGTCCCTGGAAGGTTGAACTATTTATTTTTGTAAAGACAAATAAAAATTTTAAACAGCAACAATAATAATACAAGAAGCTTAATTCTCCCTTCTACTAATAAGGGAAGAGATTCTCCTCCCCTCCTCAGAAAAATTAAAATTGTAGGTACTTTCTCCTCTCTTTAAAATGTATATAAATCCTTTTGAAAGCTAGACAGGACTTTTGTCAGCTTTTTGATTCAAGAATATTTCTTAGGAAGCTGGAAGCCATCTCTCAAATATAAACACCAAGGGAGATAGTTCCCAGATCTCCCAGTGTCTGTTGGAGATAGGAGCCTAACTTTGATGGGTGCTCCATGTTGCGAAACTATCATCTCCTGTCATAAAGACCCAAGAAGTTTGGTTTTGCTTTGTATAAACTTGATTAGCCAACCTCGACAGTCACCTCCATTACTAGAGAAATTTAGGTACCTAAATTACCACTAGGTAAATGAACTATGTGTGACAAAAGGTGCTGTCAAGACCTCTGATTTGAGGACTAGTTATTGTTTATTTTGAGAAATGTATATAACAGGTTGTGTCTGTTTGGTTATAAAAGGAGGTAAGATTCTTTTTCATCTGCAGTCTCCTAAGGGATTGCCTAGGATGTGCATCGTATTCTGGTTAAATGCTTACTCAATAATATAAGTGTTTTCTTTCTCTGTTACCTCTATGGAGGGCATTTCTGCATTGAGAGATTTTGTTTCTAGTTATATCTCCCCAACATCTCATTCTTACACATCCACAGTCCTTAGCATATTGTTTTCTCACATATAAAAGATTCTCTTGATTGTAACCATTTTTTCCCCATTTTTACACATCTGAGACCAAGACAATTTTTTTAGTTGATGGGGAAAAGAGTAACACTGATTCAAGGAATGAAAACACAAAGAGGTTGATAAAGTTTGCAAAATAGATTTTATTGTGAATGTTAAAGCACAGAAAAAGGATAATGTTTCTTGTGGATCCCAAGTGTAAAAGGAGAAAGGGAAGGAGCAGAGCCAAGTAGGAATTCCAGAAGGCAGAGCCCATGTAACCATAAGGAAAACACCACATCTCAAAAACATCACATGAGGCCACTCTAACTTTAAATAGTTTCCTAGCAAGTTAAGTAAAGATCCAGAAGTGGAAGTACATAGCTAATTTGCATACTTCAGATGAGTCATGACAGACATTTCAGCTGTCAGGAATTTTTCTCTCATTGAAACATAACAATCATGAGTTTTGCCTGTTAGTTGTCACCTTGTTGATTCCCAGAGCTGTGTTTTGTTGGGTAGTAAACTTGGAGGCTACAGACTTCACCCACATTACTGACAGACAAGGCTGATGTGTTTGGGATATAAAATTTAAAATTCAGGAATATTGAGGGGCGCCTGGGTGGCTCAGTCGGTTGAGCGTCCGACTTCAGCTCGGGTCACGATCTCGTGGTCCGTGAGTTCGAGCCCTGCGTCGGGCTCTGGGCTGATGGCTCAGAGCCTGGAGCCTGATTCTGATTCTGTGTCTCCCTCTCTCTCTGCCCCTCCCCCGTTCATGCTCTGTCTCTCTTTGTCTCAAAAATAAATAAACGTTAAAAAAAATTTTTTTTAAATCCAGGAATATCTGATTGTATTGTGATGTAAATTAGCATCATGTTTTTCATAGAAAAAAAACCCCAAAATGTTAACAAAATAAAGGTAATTTTGGGGGAAAAAATAAGAATTTAGCCAATGCATCTAAGTAGAGAATATGGTAGCTTATGCACCGTGGGCATTAAGGAGGTAGATGAGTTCCTGGGGCACGGATAGCATGGAGTCTACTTTTAGACAAACAGGCTTAAGCAATGGGATGAAGAAAGGGCCACAGTGATCACCTGGCTGAATACAGACAGGCCCATTAGTGGACCCACTCTGAAATACCCATAGGCCCTAAGTGACCAGTGGACTACTTACACTAGACACAGTTACCAAAAAAGGGAAAATTCCAAAAGTCATCACACCTCCTCACCTTCCCTCCTTAAAAGTAGCTCCCTGCCACTGCCTCATAGCAGACAGCCTCTCCTCTGCTGTCCTGCCCACTGCTCCCTTGTGGTATATTTAATAAACTCTACCTCCTTTGTTTTTCTTCAGGTGAATTCTTTTACCTTCTGTGCCACTGGCTTCCACCCAATTGTTGCATCACCTTTGGGGGCTCCCATCCAATCAAGAGACCCTCCCATTTAGGCACAACAGACAGCATCTGATTTTTCCATGGTCTCTGTAAGATAGCTCTCCACCCATTTCTCTGCTACTAACCAAGTGAGCATTGCTAACCCACCTACTCAGGCACCTTGATACCGAAAAGGGCCTAAATAGCAGGCTCCTATAGACACCAGAAATCATATAACTCTGATCAATGTAAGTTAATAAATCGGAATTCTGATGGACTCCTCATTGTCATATAATGTGGGATAGTGAGAGTCACTCCCCATGACTCTAGTCAACTTTGGGTACACTGATAATATCAAGACTTACAAAACTGATAACCGGTCCTGTGAATGTGGTCATCTACCGAGGTGAGTCTACAGGTGGTGTCTCCATGGCATGCAGCCTCAGCAATCACCTGGCATTGTTCATGTCCCTGTATAACCAATCTGTCCCCCTGCTCTTTCTCTTTCCTTTCATTTCATGAGGCAAGTTTTAGAACTCTATCAACCTCGAAGAAAACATGCGGATGGAGGAGAAATATTTTGCTGACGCAAAATATCCTGCTTAATGGTCTATGTTTAACTAACAATGTCAGTCAAAGACACATTAAAAAAGAAAAAAATATATGACAAGCAGATGATGACAATTCTTGGGGAAATATCATCCTACCTGAGAAACCAAGCCAAATAACATACGGCACACCAATTGTCCCACTCTGAAGACTAAGTAACCACACAGGCCCCACAAGGCCCCAACACCTGAGATCCACAGCTGACTGAATCAGCAGTGAAGACTGATCTAAAGAGAGCAATCTAGAGTCCACTAGTTGCCTAGTGATATTTTGATCAAAAGTTCCTCCAACGTGAGATGACAGTGAGTAAATCTGAAGTTCTCTCTGCAGGTCTGTGGCTTATAAATATTTTTTAAACTTCAAAATTCTAATACAGAACTATGGCTGACCATGTTAGCCCTCCTATTTTTGTACCCTGACTGGTACCTCTCACCTTAGCTGAGTTTAAGAGCTCTCTTAATATCTGATCAGGGAAACCCCATGGTCTCCAAGCCAAGGGGTTCTCAGATGGAGGGAATGAGGGAACAGAGGAGGATCCACCACAGACAGAGAGACTCTGCATTCAAGAGTCCTATTCCAACACCTGTGACCAGTCTACTCATGTGGAATTTGTCCCAAGTAAATATGAAGAAAATCAACAGCATGAAACAGGCACCAGATGAAGAAGCACTGGGAATGATCCCAGAAGAAACAAACAAAAAAAAGTTATTTAATTTTTGAAGTAATTTTCTCAGAGATTAAGTTACAATATTCATAAAACAAGGAAAAACTGTTATTTGGTAGTGGGATTCTCAGACAGAGGGATGGGACACTGAGGCCTTTCTTTCCAGGATGCAGCTTTATTTGTGCTAGCCCAGGCTCAGTGGGCCAGGACCCCAAAAGGCTGAGCCCCAAGCACAGCGGGGTGTAGCCTTTTATATAATTTCTACTTCTTTGTCTCCCATACATGGTAACATACAGACATATTGTCTGATTGGGCAGTCTATGTTACAGAATCATGAGGAATGTCATGTACAAACATACAGTCTGATTGGACACAATCCAAATTATAGACCCTAGTCAGAGCTATGCATATGTGTATAGGAGTTGATTGGGCTACGTTGCCTTTCTTTGTTCTGAGAAGGCCTCTACCACATTCCTTAGGGAGGGGCTCTATCTCTACCACAATTTAAGATGTTAATTGGAAAATAAATTCTTATAAAATAAAATTTAAAAAACCTATTGCCAAAAGAAGAAACTCATTAAAAGAGCTGAATAGTAGAATGGACACAACTAAAGACCAAATTAGTAACTGGAAGACTAAGTCATGCAATCCTATTGATGAAGTTTGGGGATGGTGGGGGTTCTGGAGCCGACGACCAAGAAAAATTCTTGAAGACGTCTTTGGTGCAAAAAGTACGGGGACAGGACCAGTAGGCAGGAAGAGCTGCACTGGGGTTGTGAAGAGTGGCTCATTACATACTAAGAAGTTGGGGGAGGTAAAGTCAAAAGGGAGGCCTCCTGAGGGACTTTGATGTGCTGAAGAGGACTCCTAAATTACCTGAGGCCTTGCTATTGTCAAGCGAAGACTGTTTTCCCTCTAGTAAGGAATTAACATTAGGACAGTAGTTCCTGGAGAAATGCTGTACTCTGTATTTGTCTCAAGTTTTGTCAATGGGCTGCAGGTTATAAGGAAATTTAATTTCACCTGCCATTTCCTGCTTGCCTTTGTTCCCCATATCACTATGGAGGGGATGTGATGTAGGGGCTCCAGGAAACTGAGTCTACAATTTACTGGAGATTAGGCTATTGATAAGATTATCTTTTTCTTGTAATTTACCAAAACACCTATAAACTGATAGAGACCCATGTGCTGTATGACTGATCTCTATCAGCTGGCCATTTGTTTTCTTTCCTTTCCCTTGTCCTTGGGCAGCCAGGAGTGCCTGAGGAATATCACACATATCTCACCTGGGGGGCTGGGGGGGGGGGCGGGGAAGGGATGCTAGCTTGTATGTTGCCCTCAGCTTGCCTTATGCTCCCTCATCACTGTCAGAGCATTGAGCAGAAATGCAAAAAATATGAAAATTACAAGAATCAAGTGGAGCCATTGAGGATAAATGCAAGAGACATGATATCTGATGTGGGAAACAAAGGCAGAAGGAAATGGTAGAATTAAATTCCCTTATAACCTGCAGCCCATTGATAAATACTTGAGGCAAATACAGAGTAAAACATTTCTCTAGGAACACCCTACCATCCTAATGTTAATGCTCTGCTAGAAGGAATAACAGCCTTAGCTTGACAGTAGCTAGGCCTTCAGTATCCTGTGAGTCTTCATTAGCATATGAAAATCTCAAGAGAAACTTTCTCTGGACTTTACCTCCCCCAACTCCTAAATGTATAAGTAGTCTCTTCAGAGGGTCGGGAACAGCTCTTCCTGCCCTCGGGTCCTGTCTCCCTGCCTTAATAAAATCACCTTTTTGCACCAAAGACGTCTCAAGAATTCTTTCATGGCTCTCAGCTCCGGACCCCACGAACTCCACAATCACCCCCAAAACCTCATCAATATCTACCTAATATACGTTCAGAAGGAGAAAAGACAGGAAACTGAATGAAGAAAATAATAGAAAATTTCTTTGAGTTGAAGAAAGAGTTGATCATCCAAAAAAAAAAAAAAAGCCTCTCATATGAAATGGGAATTATCAAAAGGAGATAGCTAGATGTTTGTTGCTGAAATGCTTAGGCACATTCTTTCTGAGGACCACAACAATTCCATAAATATAGCTTCTAAAGAACAAAACTATCTAGGTCTATTCTGTCTGAAAAGGTGCATAGACAATGTCTGCATGGAATATGTTTTAAATGTCTGCTAGATTCATTCAAAGAAGGCATCCACCCATTTTATTCTACTTTTAGCCAGCATCTGCTGCAGAACAATAGAGGCATGGATAATCACTCCGCGCTTCTCAGTTAACTAAGAAACACTAACGGGCTATTTTATGAGGAAAGCTACAAACAATACTTTTCTTTGAGGTAGGGTGATTTAAAGGATAAATTATAACCACCTTAAGCTTTCCACAAATGGAAAGAAAGATTTCTTCACAATAAAATATGTTGAGTCAATTGCATTGAGCAATGATTTTATAGCCACACATTCGTTCAATTGTTCACATTCTTCACTTCACAAATTAGTCCTTGGAACCTAATCCCTTCCTGTGCACTTGCAAAATTCCATTCAAACTTTAATAAGTTGGTAAAGTTTACACACACACACACTCGTATACACACATACACACACACACACACAGAGGGAACATATAGAGAATATATACACACAAGACAGCCTTTCACTCTGTGAGGCATTCTCTTCATTCTTGTTTTAAAATACTCTTTCTTGATATCTTACTGAAGTTTTCATCTTCCTTGTTAAAATTAGGTTTTATCTTCTTGCCTGGGGTCTGGAGAAAATGGGGCCAGAACAATGGCAGACAGATAATGGCCTAAGTCATGGAGAAGACATTGATGGCCCTTATTACCATGGTTGCTGTTGTTGTTTTAGGGAAATTAAATATACTTTGCCCAAAGTTTCCTGTTTTACAGAACCAATGTCATGGTACGTGTGTTTAAATATCCCAAATGAATTAACAAAGAACTGATCAGGGAGACAAACCCTGGCTGCTTGCCAGTGTGACGGATTTCTGATAAAACATAAGCTTTCAAGAAAATGAAATTTAATCATCACAGTTTGGAGACAGACTCAGATTTTGCTCAATAGCAGCACAGGAAGGGCAAGGCAGGAAAAAGAGAAACTGAAATTCAAGTGCACCGAAGTAGCTAATCTGGGCAAAATTGATCAGCTTATGGGGTTTTTCTTTTTTAGAAATAGTCTGAATTCTCACATTCTGATCTGCCATTTCAAATATTCCTGATTTCCTCTGACAGCTCATAGTCACAAGCAATCCCTTACAGCTAGCACTGCTCTTGTCAAGATAAAGATCTGTCCATTGTACTCTACTTGCTACTAGAATAAAAGCCACAGCCATTAAAAAAATCTTCCTAGCCACTTCCATTGGGAATGAAGAGCGCTTAAATTTCATTCATGTAATAGTATGATTGACTTGTTGAAAGCATCGGGTTTGCATTAACGTATTCAACAAAATGTTATAATATGTAAGTATGTTTGTATGTAACATGTATGGAGTCCTGTGTGGGTTCCTAGGTTGTGGTCATCCACAGGGTAAGTCAGTTTCCTGCCAAACAGAACTTTCCCATCTAATAAGGGATATCAGGAGGCCCTTGTGCCCCAAGGGGACATGCAGGTAGGGCATGTTGAGCTAAACTTAGAATGTTGCACAGGGCTCCCAGATGTGGCCTCTGCACTTAGATAGGGGTTTCCCACCTGGGATATTATTAACATTTTGGAGCAGTTAACTTATTGTAGGGAGCTATCCTGTACATGGCAGCATGTTTGGCAGCATCCCTGGCCCCTACCCACTAGATGCCACAAATCTGGTAAATGTCCCCAGACATTGCCAAAAGTCCCTTGGAGGACAAACTCATCTGACTTAGAATCTCTGACTTAGGTGGAAGATAAGAGAGTTGTGCGGTGACAGGGAATCTCTGGTACTGACAGGGACAAATCCGTTATAAGATGGCCGACAGGGCCGAGAGGGGAATGACAGGGCCGAGAGGGGAATTCCAGTCCCTGCCCGAAGACTCCCCTTCCAGGTTTTTCTTCCCACTCACTTGTGGCAGTCGCGAACAGAATACAAATTGTCCCCTCTGCTTATGCTCAGGACTCAGATCTCTGGAGAGGGATCTCCTCTGAGTCCACCGGTGTAAAATAAGACTCCGATCCACCAAGATCTCAAGTGCCACTTGGTGTTTCCACCAGCGATCCAGCCTGGTTCCGTAATAGTACAAAGGTCCCTAGGATGATGAATACCTTGGTCCCTTGGGTGTGGGGAGATGCTAAGCCCAATATGAGAAAGAGATAACTAGGTTCAGATCCAAAGGGCCTGGGTAAGGCTGGTTGACAGCTTGGAGTTTATAAATTATCTATTGCTGTGTAACAACCCTCAAGACATTTCCACTTAAAACAACAAACATCTATTGCCTAAACAGTTTCTGAGGGTCAGGAATCCTGGAGCAGCTTAGCTGGGCGGCTCTAGCTTAGGGTCTCTCACAAGGTCACGGTCAAGCTGGTAGCCAGGACCAGTCTTTGAAGACTGGACTTGCTATGGAAAGAGGAGGGTCCAGGCTGGCTGTGAGCAGGTGTGTTCAGTTCCTTCCTGTGTGGGCCTTCCACGGGCCTGGCCCTACATTGCTTTTCCCCAGGGAGAGGGATGGAAGAGAAAATTTGCATTGAAAAACAATCACCCTGGCTTGTACTTAGAGCGAAGAGCCAAAGACAAAAGGAATTCAACAATCCTTTTTGATTGGAGAGGTGCCATGATAGTACAAGTTATCATTTAAGCCCCTGGATACTTAGAAAGTGACTCTAATTACAGAAGGCTTTAGTCTTTAAATTGGTCACAGTTCCACAAAAGTACAAAGTAATTAAACTAGCAAATAACTGAACCAGCTCTTCTTCTGAATTCAATGGTGGCAAAACCTGGAATGTAAATTGGGGTAGCCACTGTGGAAATGGTATGGAGATTACTCAAAAAATAAAAAAATAGAAATGCCACATAATCCAGTAGTTCCACTAGTAGTATTCAGCCAAGGAAAATGAAAATACTAATTCAAAAAGATACATGTACCTCTATGTTTATTGCAGTGTTATTTACAATAGCCAAAATGTGGAAGCAGCCCAAGTATCTATGAATAGATGAATGTATAAAGAAGATATGGTGTGTGTGCATATAATATGTATTCTATATAATGGAATATTACTCAGCCATAAAAAAGAATGAGATTTTGCCATTTGCAATAACATGGATCAAAGTAGAGAGTATAATACTAAGTGAAATAAGTTAGAGAAAGACAAATACCATATGATTTCACTTACATGTGGAATCTTTAAAACAAAACAAAGCAGAAACACACCCCTAAATACAGAGAACAAACTGGTGGGGAGAATGGGCAAAATGGGAGAAGGGGAGTGGAAGATAACAGACATCCAGTTATGGAATGAATAAGTCATGGGGGCGAAAGGTACAGCATAGGGAAGATACTCAAGGGTCCCATAACAGACGGTAGCTACACTTGTGGTGAGCACAGCATAACATATAGAGATATCAAATCACTATGTTACCCGAAACTAACGTAACATTGTGCGTCAACTATCCTTCAGTTAAAAAAAAAAAATACTGGCAAAATCTGAGCCCAGAGAAACTAAATGATGGAACTTCTGCGAAAGCTCATCAGGTATGATAAAACTCATCATTCCTTTATAAAGCTTTTCCACGGTGAGATGGTTGAAGTCATCAGAGCCCGTTTTTCATTTCATGTAAAAATGGTCTTAGGAATTTCTCAGATTTTAACTAACCTGCCTTCTGTACCACTATGAGCATAAACCAATTGTCCAAGACTAGACAGCCCAAGGGAAATAACAATTACCCAGAGAAGCAGAGCGAGGTCCAGCCTAGCCAAGCCACAGTGATTGATTAGAAGCAAAGAGGTCTGAACAAGCTGTCAGGCCAGCGTCTTTGGGCAATAACAGCAGGGAAGCAGGCGGTGTATCCTAAGCCAGGAGCCAGGCAGAGGACCAGGAATTGGAGACCTATATATGCAAAAATGCAGTGCAGGAGCAAACAAGTGAACAAGCTGGGGAAAAGTGTGATTAACTCCCAATGCCCTTCTAGGCTCTTAATCTCAAGCTGTCAGGAACTCAGGCTGTCACATCTATCCCTAGACCATGGTGTCCGACGGGGGTGAAATGGAAGGGGAAGATGAGTGACCTTAAACACTGTACATGCCATATTCTTTTGTTCTTAATTTTTTAAATGTTTATTTTTGAGAGAGAGACAGAGACAGAGTGTGAGCAGAGAAGGGGCAGGGAGAGAGGGAGACAGAATTTGAAGCAGGCTCCAGGCTCTGAGCTGTCAGCACAAAGCCTGATGCAGGGCTTGAACCCACGAACCGTGAGCCATGACCTGAGCCGAAGTCGGTCTCTCGACCAACTGAGCCACTCAGGCGCCCCCATGCACGCCATATTCTACTTAACCAATCCACAGGGGACATTTGATTGTTTCTGATTTTTAATCTTATAAGCAAATCTGTGAATTATTTGTTGCTAAGTTTTTTTCTATACATCCATGCCTATTTCCTTAGGATAAATTTTTAGAAGTGAGAATACCTGGATAAAAGAGTGCAAATTTTTCTACTTTTGATGTATGGCATCTAAGCACAAGATGCATTCAGTTCCCTGATATCTATGAGAAATCATTTGACCATTTGTACATTACTTCCCAGCCTTGTCTAATTCTTCATCTCCAGTTGGGTTAAACAACTCATTGAGAGGAAGTGGAAGTAATCGTACTTGGGAGGTGTTGAAATCATGGAAACTTTAGTGTCAGAATGAAGTGAAAGAGAATGGGCTGGAAAGAATGAAGAGTATAAAGGGAGTCACCTAGCAAGTGAATTACTCCTCCAGTTCACTCCTGAGATAAGCCTCCTCTTTCAACACGATGCTCAAGGTATTGTTATATTTTATGTGCTTATTTAAATCGGTTTTCTAGCTTACCTCTCCTTTTCTCAATTTCCTTACAGCTTCCTGCTTCTTCTTCTAAAAATGGCATTTTAACATTTCTCATGCCTCTGAGCTATTTAATTAACTGCATCTTGTTTTTCATCAGTGTTTTACCAGTAAGAGACATGATTCTGTTGCATACAATTAGGAAGAAAACAAATCATTGCAAGTTCATTGAATTGTAACCTCCCAGTCTTGTCTATGTCCATTATGGCATGGCCAGATTGCCTTTGTAATGATCTGTTTACTGTCCTTAGTTGCCTGGAGAAGATAATCCTATTGTGGCAGGAATCGTAACATCTTGGTTTAGTATTCTAGAGAGCTTAGCACAGTGCCAGACACAGAGTAAGACGTCATGAAATATTTATAAAAGGGTTGCATGTTTTGTCTTAATATATACATTAATCATAGCATATTATTGAAAAGAAATGTAAATGTCATGAGAAAATCAGGAAGACCAAAAGAAGTACTTTAGAAATAGATGGACTACAGACAGTGGGGCAATTGCATGTTTATTTTCTCATGCTCCCTTCCTCAGGAGCCATTTCTTTGGCACACAGGGTGTTATTCAGAACTTGTCAGGGAATCCCCATGGGACCCTACCCGCATAGGTCACCAGCACCATGGGAACATGCAAATGGATGCCACAGTCACCTTCCAGGTGCCATGTTGGAGCCCCAACAACAAATCCTCCCTAGGCATACAGCTTTCCCCATAAGGCACTCCCAGGTCAGATCTAACCCTGAAGAGGTAAACAACCAATCACCAAATGCCCTTAACTGTGGGAGCTGTGGGAGTGGAAAGAGACATAGAAAAAAAAGGTCATTTTGCTTAGAACAGGGGTCCAACCAGTTCTCAAAACTCCAAGTTTTACTTGGTGGATCATCAAGCCAGGGCTTTTTCCTCCTTGCCTCCCTCTGCCCCTAAATATGTTTACCCAAATTTCTAGCAGCATGACAAAGTTATTGTTATTCTCCATCCTAATTAGAAACACCTGTGCCAGCACCCTTTCTCTCCCATTCATGTTCTCTCCTGCTCTCTCCCACCCCAGACTCCCTCACCTTTCTACCAGAGCTTCAGAGACATACAATGTAGTCCATCCTTTTGAAAAAGGCAGGGTTTCCTTGACACGAGCATCTGAAGACTGAAAATATAGGACTAGCTGGTGGCCAGATTGAGGACTTGTAGCTGGGCACTGGATCCATCTCTGTACCTCCGTGCAGGCACTGTTCTTAGACACCCTGGATCTTCCAATTCAGAAACTCCTTACCCTATAGCTAATGTTTTAAAATGAGGTATCTGGGAGCACCTGGGTGGCTCAGTCTGTTGAGTGTCTGACTCTTGGTTTCAGCAGGTCGTGATCTCAGGGTTTGTGAGTTCGAGGCCTGTGTCAGGCTCTGCACTGACAGTGCAGAGCTTGCTTGGGATTCTCCCTCTCCCTCTGCTCCTTCCCCACTCGCTTGCTCTGTCTCTCTCTCAATATAAATAAATAAACTTTAAAATAAATAAATAAATAAATAAACTGACATGCTAATGCTCAGAGAGACCAAGGAGGTTGTACAATGATACAATACTCAGAGCAGAAAAGGGAAACCACCTGGCATTTACTAGGCAGTACTAAGCGCTAGGCATGTAGTGAAACACAATTGAAGAGTGGATGCTTTTAGCTATACGTAATAGATGTTCTCTTATGCAGATGTGTAGAAAACAAAATAATTGCCTACACATTGAAGAACTTGGTATTTAAAGGAATTGCAAAGTACTCTGCTGCTTATGAAATGCAAATAACCCTGCGGGTTTGTATTATCTGGTTTGTGGGTGGAAGCAGAATGGTCTTCTCCGCTAGGACCGCAGGCACTTCATATTCAGCAAGTTCACAGTGAGCCCATTATCATTGTTCAGCTGTTCCTCTTCCTGTGCTCCCTCTCTTGGCAAATGGCACTGCCATATCCCCATCCCGAACCCGGGCTATTGCAGCAGTCTCTTACCTGCCCTTGTCTACCCCTTGACCCATTCTCTACAAGACAGACTACATGAGAGAGCTTTGCAAAACACAGTTCTGATCACATCTACCTTTTTAAAGACAGCACTATGGCGCACCTTTGACGGGAAGTCTTCAGCATAGTGGAACCTCCCCAGCTTGGTCCAAGTCTGCGAATCCCTCTCACCTCCGCCCCTGCATGAAGCTCTGAAGCTGGGGTTGGCCCAAATCACTGCATCCTCTCATGCCTCCAAGCCCCGCCCAAGCTGCACCTCTGCCTTTAACCTCCACCCTTGTCCCAGGCCCCTTCACCTGCTGACTCCCTTAAGTGTTCATAGCCAGCCCAGGTATCCATGCCTTCGGGTAATCTCCATCAACAAGAATGAATGGGAAGTCGTTCTCAAGTGTAATTTTAAATATCTTAGTGATCATATTTTTAAAAAGTAAAAAGAAGCTGATAAAATTACTTATAAAAATATATTTCAGGGGTGCCTGGGTGGCTCAGTCGGTTGAGCGTCCGACTTCAGCTCAGGTCATAATCTCACCGTCTGTGAGTTTGGGCCCCATGTCGGGCTCTGTGCTGACAGCTCAGAGCCTGGAACCTGCTTCGGATTCTGTGTCTCCCTCTCTCTCTGCCCCTCCCCTACTCACGCTCTGTCTCTCTGTCTCTGAAAAATGAATAAACCTTAAAAAATTTTTAATAAAAAAATATATTTCATTTACCAATATATCCTAAATATTATCATCTTAGCATGTAATGTTTTAAAATTATTAATGAGATGCTTTATATTCCTTTTTTCCTACTAAGTCTTCAAAATCCAGTGTTTATTTTACTCTCATGACACATCCCAGTTTGGACTAGCCACATTTCAAATGCTCAATAGCCAATGTGGAGAGTAGCTACCACGTTGGACATAATAGCACTAGAACATTTAAGAATCACCTAAAGATTTTAATGAAAACACAGAATCCTGTGCTATGCCTGCAAAGCTTCTGGTTCATCTGGGGGTAAGGGGTAGGATAATTCTGGAGGTCTGGAGTAGGGACTAGAATGTTCATTTTTAACAAGAACCCCAGGTGCTTCGAGGTTTGTTTTCCTCTTTAGGAAATGTGGCTTAATAATTACATGCTCAGTTTTGGAGTTAGACCCAGAGAAATTTTTTTTTTTAATGTTTTTTATTTTTATTTTTGGGACAGAGAGAGACAGAGCACGAACGGGGGAGGGGCAGAGAGAGAGGGAGACACAGAATCGGAAACAGGCTCCAGGCTCCGAGCCGTCAGCCCAGAGCCTGACGCGGGGCTCGAACTCACGGACCGCGAGATCGTGACCTGGCTGAAGTCGGACGCTTAACCGACTGCGCCACCCAGGCGCCCCATAGACCCAGAGAAATTTGTGTCCAAACTCCACCATGTAAGAGCTGTGGAACTTAGTGATGTCACCTTTCCACATCTGGGTCTCTACACCTGCAAAGCGAGTGGCGCTCATAATACCTACCCAGAAACTCGTGGCATTAAATGGATACTGTATTTACAACAGGCAGGACGATGCCTGGCATGTATCTAATAATGGCAGCTCCTAGCTGAATGCACTGTCCCCCACTCAGGCATGCCCACTTTATGGACGAGATGTCCCTCCCATCCTCTCCTAACTCTGTGCTTCCCTCCTCCATAGCCTACCCACTCTGTGATCATCATCTGCATGTTAGTCTGTGTTCTCAGCTGGACTGAGGACGGAAACTGGATATTGTGCACTCCCACATCTCTTTGCCTCACACACCCAGTACAGGGGCTCAGTACTCATCATTCTTCAGGAACGGAACTTAAGTTGATCACCTGAGTTTCTCCTTATGGAGCGAAACTCTTCACATATTTGAAGAGTATAGCAAATATACTCAGGCTCTTGTATAGCAAGGAATGGGCAAATGCAAAGTGAGTACAGCACTGTTCTAACACTCTTCCCTTTAAAGTCTGTCACAGAAAGCTTTGCCAGAGTGATCCATGGCTTGACAGTGGAGCACCTGACAGACCACGTCATTCAGAGAAGCAAGAGAATGATTCTGGATACTCTGGGTGTCGGCTTCCTGGGAACCAATACAGAAGTGTTTCACAAAGCCAGTGAATATAGTAAGGTAAGAAGTTCAGTGTCTACTTGAGAGATAAAACCAAGTGTACACATATGCCTGCTCGTGAGTCATACCCACCAACGTGCCCAAAGATGTGTGCTCATGTGCTACTACTATTCTACTCTCCATTTTAGAGATATTACTTGTTGTGTTTAGCATTGTTGTATATGGCTTTATGCTTTTCTATGCTCCATTTATCTGAGTTTTAATATTCATCCATATTTTTTACTAAGTTACTATCTAAAGACCAATCTTAAGACTAGTTTTAACACTAGCAATATCACATAATTTATTGTTATTATGACATAAAGCACTTTTTACCTGAGAGTCCTAGAAGCAATAACATCTACCCCAATAGATGCTACCCAATAGAACCTACCATTCATTCATGCAAAGACTTTAAGAGTCTCTTGGGAAAAAAGCTGGTTCGGCACGCTGAGCAGAGAGTGGGTGCTTATGCCGTAGACGTAATACCCACTCTCCACAATTAGTCCACCTTCGCCAGTATTTACCCTCAAGGAATAAATAAGAGTAAATTCAGACTCCATCCGCTAGAGCACCTGTGGATCACAGTCTGGGATAGAGCAACAGCATCTCCTCTCCCTTCCATGGACAAAGTTGCGTATTCTTCTACAAGGAAGAGAGGAATCCAATGGTGAAGGCTGCCATCTAGCACGAAGTTTTCAAACAAGGACTCTTAAAGTCATGCCTCCACGATGAGGAATGGCTCTTAAAATGGTGACTTGGCATGCCGTGTTTCCACTCTGTCTTACTGATTGATATTCCTTTCTTTCAGATCTACAGTTCCAATGTGGCCAGCACTGTTTGGGGTCAGCCAGACTTAAGGCTCCCGCCGACATATGCTGCTTTTGTGAACGGTGTGGCTGTAAGGAGGTTTACATCTTTTCTAATTTTAGGCAATCATAATAATTTCAGAGCCAGGAAATATCTCAGAAATTGCTCAATTTCCATATTTCACTGATAAGTCATTGAGGTTCAGAGAGATAAAGTGGTCGGCCCTCTCTTCTATGTAGTTATTGATGCTTTACAGTGAACTGACGCTTTTCAAACACATTGTGAAATAGAGGAAATCAGTTGGAGGATTTAGATAAAAATACCCTTATGGTATCTAACTTTGAACATCTATAGCAAAAAATATAAAACCCGCTATCCAGACTCAATTCCTTTTGTTGTGGCCACTACCAGTTCTTATTCAGTAACCAGCTTTTCATCCATCCTTTCATTCAACAGATATTTACTGAGAAAGAAACAGTGGCCATATGGTGTCTATATTTTCTGAAGCAAAAATCAGCACTTTTCATCTGACAGTGTTTATGCTTTGTCTGTGTGTCAGCAGCAGTCTGTATCTATATACAAGATATAATTTAGACACGAATATGTTGGGATGTCTGAGATAGTTTTATGTTTTGTGGGACAGTAGTTCAGAATACTGAAAGGCAAACGCAATAGTGTATCTCAGAGTAAAGTCCAGCAAGCAGTGTCCAGATCAGCCACATCCAAGAGACATGGAAATCGATTTTTAAGTGAACTTCTGGCTATTACTATTTCATATCAGGGATAAGCAAATGGCTAGGATGAAGAGGAATAAAACCTCATAGCAGAAAATAATGATTTTAAAATATAACTTGGTAGTTAATCTGGGTTTGAGAGTTCTTGCAACTTCCTTGTAACTTTGAAATTATTTCATAACAAAAAGGTACAAAAATATATGGCCTGATATGGAATAAATGGCATTAAACTTTCAGTGCAACTTGTCTGGAGGGTGAGGGAGGAAGAGAGGAACAGCCGCCTAACTTCACAGCTTTGTTTTTAAGCACTCTTTCCAGGTGCTGTGGCAGAGAGCTCTGGCTACCTGGGTAAGAGCCAAGCTCACTGGGGCTCTCTAGCTGCTCCCTAAAGTCCTGCCTGCTCTAAGCAGAGGACAGCACATCCAGTACCCCGCCATATGATTAAGAATCACAGCCGGTTTACAGGTTTTATTTTCAGATAATCAGAGCTAAAAATCTCATATCAAATAGAGTTATTACTAAATTAAACCCCTACTGGTCCAAAAGCCATTGCATTCAGGTAAATCTAATTTGGTTTTTGGTTGTTGTTTGTGTGTGTATGTTTACATAGATTCACTCAATGGATTTTGATGATACATGGCATCCTGCCACCCACCCTTCTGGAGCGGTCCTTCCTGTCCTGCTGGCTTTATCAGAAGCTCTGCCTCCAAGTCCAAAGTGTTCTGGCCTTGATCTGCTCTTAGCTTTCAATGTTGGGATTGAAGTGCAAGGCCAATTACTGCGTTTCTCCAAGGAAGCCAATGACATACCAAAGAGGTAGGGAGAGAATCTGCCCCATCCAGAGGTAGATGCATTCCCCCTTGACTTGTCCACTGTTCTCTCTGTAGAGCTTTCTCACATAGAGGTGAGTTAGATCAGCTGAAGATATTAACATTAGTGCTGAGAGCTAAGTCAATTTTCCAGCCACACAGCAAACCATATATCCATATACTAAGGTATGACCCCAGAAGAAATAATGAAAAATCCCATTTGGGTTTAGAGAATCAACTAACCACAACCATAAAATAAATTGGGGCCTCTCGTCCTAGGGTGATTCACGTCATTTTGGCACCCAAGGTACTCTGAATATTCCTAATCTCATCTCAGAGCAGAATCTACTTTGATATTGGCTGAGGTCCTTCAGATTGAGAACATTCAGAAGATCCTGAACCTGACTGTTCAACCCATAGAGCAAAAATAGTCACATGCTGGCTGTATCATGTGATTCAATCTTATATTTATTTTTCCACTTGATCCAGCCTGCTAGCAGAGGAGTAGATTGGAATACTGGGCAAATTTTCAATGTCTGCAAGGCCCTGCATTTTTATAGCTACTTACATGGGATTTCAGCAAGCAACAACTTTTGCCTTTCTGGCAATAACTATAAAGAATTTATTGTGTCAGGCACTGATGGAAGCATGTGAATTCATTCAAAACTCACAAAACCCTATGAGACAGATATTATTGTCACCATGTTATGTAAGAGGAAACAGGTACAGACAAGTTGAATAACTTTCCCAAGATCACACAGCCAGTACGTGGTAGAGCTGAGATTTGAACCCAGGCAGCAGGGCTCCATTGTCTACATTCCCGACTATCATACCATACTGCCTCCTACTGACTGAGGTCTGTAAATCTCCAACTCTTTGCTTTTTTGCTTTCCAGATTCCATCCACCCTCGGTGGTAGGAACCTTGGGTAGTGCTGCTGCTACATCCAAGTTTTTGGGACTCAGCATGACAAAGTGCCGAGAGGCCCTGGCTATTGCTGTTTCTCATGCCGGGGCACCCATAGCAAACGCTGCCACTCAGACCAAGCCTCTTCATATCGGCAATGCTGCCAGGCATGGGATGGAAGCCGCTTTTCTGGCAATGCTGGGTCTCCAAGGAAACAGACAAATCTTGGACATGCAGACAGGGTTTGGGGCCTTCTATGCCAACTATTCCCCAAAAGTTCTTCCAAACCTAGATTCCCACGCTTGGCTGCTGGACCAGCAGGATGTGGCCTTCAAGCGGTTCCCTGCACATTTGGCCACCCACTGGGTGGCAGACGCAGCTGCATCTGTGAGAAAGCACCTTGTAACAGACAGAGCCCTGCTTCCCATTGACCGCATTGCAAGAATTGTGCTCAGAATTCCAGATGTCCAGTATGTAAACAGGCCCTTCCCAGACTCGGAGCATGAGGCTCGTCATTCCTTCCAGTTTGTGGCCTGTGCCACACTGCTTGATGGCGGCATCACTGTCCCATCATTCCACAAATGCCAGATCAACAGGCCACAGGTGAGGGAGTTGCTCAGTAAGGTGGAGCTGGAGCACCCTCAAGACAACCTGCCAAGCTTCAACACACTATATTGTGAGATAAGTGTCACTCTCAATGATGGAGCCACCTTCACAGAGCGCTCTGATACCTTCTATGGCCATTGGAGGAAGCCATTGAGCCAGGAGGACCTACGGGAGAAGTTCAGAGCCAATGCTTCCAACGTGCTGTCCTGTGATACAGTAGAAAGACTTACAGAGATAGTAGAGAATCTAGAAGACCTAGAAGACTGTTCTGTCCTAACCACTCTTCTGAAAGGACCATCTTCACCGGAGATGGTTTCAAAATCCATCTAGCATCTAATAATTTCATCAGACAGTTTCTCCTGAGGCTTACCAACATCTAAGTGACTTTATATTGGGGAAAAATCAGTGATCTGCTTTATAGAGCAAGGGTTTACTATCGCTCTGCCCAGGAACAAATGAAGCAAGGTGGAGAGAGTCCAGAAACAGAATTGGATGTTTATGGAAGGAGTCTTTTCCTATAAATTCTGCAAGACAGTTCCAATTACCTGAAGAAAAATAATAAATATGCAAGAAACACAGAGAAATTGATTTTATAAGTATTCATAAGGCTGAAATTCAAGTCACCTCTGATTTGCTTGTAAGGTTAATCTTTACAGAGGAGTTCTTTATGAACTTCATGAACCTTAAGATGTGGGAGGAATTTGAACCTACATGTAAGTTTGCTGACAGTCGACAAGGGCTCTGGCCTATTGTGCCACCAACATGTTTCTTGGACCATGGTTTTTTACAAGCCCCCCACAGTAGAGGGGGTGCTATTGGGTTTAAATATAAGGAATTAGTGGGTACAAATCCTGCCCCTACAACTTACTAGATATGACCCTAAGCGTGTTACTGGGTAGCCTTCTGCCTCGGTTTAAAGCAGAAATAAAAAGCGGTATAAAAAGTAAAACAGTTTGGCTCTGGAAGCCATGCTGCTAACCACTACAATATACTGCGTTTTGTTACAAAAAAATTTTTGAGAAAAATATGGACAAAGAGTTTGACATGTAATAAAGAACGACAGCAAAAAATATGTGGGTAATTAAATAACTATTGACTTTGTAAAATAATAAAAATGTCTTATGGGGTTAAAAATTGCAACTTTAGCAATACATATAAGCAGGGAGTTACTATAATTAATGTGCTCTAAATTCCTTATGTCATTCAAGAAAAGGGCAAAGCTATTAACTGTAGACTTTGATTTGTAAGTATGTATGTTGACATTTCCAGGGTAACCATTATAAGACAACAGTAGAATATACCACTTCCAGGTTAACAGAGAGAGAAATATGGAATTAGGAAAAAGAAAATAAACCAAAGGAAGGCAAGAAAGGAGGAGGAAAAGAAATATAAGAAAGGTAGAACATATAGAATATAAAATGATAGGAAAAAATCCAAATATATCTGTAATTACAAGAAGAATAAATGGACTAAATAGTTCAGTTAAAAAATACAGAGACTATGTATACGTAAAAAACAATCTTTAACAAGTTTATTAGCATCTAATTTACAAACCATTAACTCATCTATCTTTTGTCCAATTCAATGAGTTTTAGTAAATTTATAGAGTTGTACAAACATCATCACCATCCAGTTTTGGAGAACTTCTCTTCATTTTTTTAAAAGATTTTATTTTTATGTTTTAAAAATTTATTTTTAAGTAATCTTAGGTAATCAAACCCATAACTCTGAGATCAAGAGTCACGTGCTCTACTGACTAAGTGAGCCAGGAGCCCCGGAAGTACTTCTATCATGCCAAAAACAGAGAAACAAATAAAACCCTCATGCTGGTCTGCAATCAATCCCTATTCCCACCTCCAGCCTTAGCAACCAATGATCCATCTTCTATCTCTATGGTTGTGTCTCCTTCAGACATTTCATATAAATGGAATCATACAATATGTGGTCTTATGTGTCCAGTGTCTTTCACTTAGCATAATGGTTTTAGATTTTGCCATATATGTATCGATACTTTATTCTCTTTCACTGCTGAGTAGCATTCTGTTGTATGGATATACTACATTTATTTACCCATCCAGGAGTTGATGGACAGCATATTGTTTCCATTTTGGGTCTACTACGAATAACGTTTCTATGAATGTTCACATGCATGTCTTGGTGTGGACATATCTTTCCGTTCCTGTTAGGTAGATACTTGCGAGTGGGAATGCTGGGTCATTTAGGAAGTACATGTTTAACTTTAGAAAAAACTGTTCTTCAAAGCAGCTCTATCACATTACATTTCCATCAGTAATGTGTGTGGGTTCCAGTTTCTCCAAATCCTCACCAACTCTTGGAATTGTCAGTCTTTTTTATTTTATCCTGTGTAGTGAGTACATAATGGTATGTTGTGGCCTTAGTTTGCATTTTCCAAATGACTAACTCTTGCCTATTTTTGACAATTATTTTAATTAAGTTGTCTTCTTATCATTCAATTGTAGGAATTCTTTATATATCCTGAGTATAAGTTCTTTATAGATATACGTTTTACAGATATTTTCTCCCAGTCTGTGGTTTGTCTTTTCATGTTTTTAATGGTCTCTTTTAAAGAGAAAAAGTTTTAAATTTTGGTCAACTCCATTTTATCATTTTAAAAAATTTTACTAAAAAAATATAGAAAATAAAAAAAAAATGTTATTGTTCCTGCTTTTGGTGTCATCAGGAGTCGTTTCTTAAAAAATCCAGGGGCGCCTGGGTGGCTCAATCGGTTAGCAGCTGACTTCAGCTCAGGTCATGAACTCGTGGTTCGTGAGTTCAAGCCCCGCGTTGGACTCCAACTGCTGAGCTGGGCTGCTGACAGCTCAGAAGCCTGGAGTCTGATTCGGATTCTGTGTCTCCCTCTCTGTCTCCCACTCACACTCTGTCTCTGTCTCTGTCTCTGTCTAAAAATAAATAAACATTAAAAAATAATAACAAAATTAAAAAACCAGTTATATAAGTTATTTAAGACTCGTCAGGATGCAGAAAAGTTCAAAGTAAAAAAGTCAGGGAAATATCGATGGAACACTAACAAAAGCAAGCTGGAATAAATAAATGTTAATATTAAACAAAATAGAACTCAAGAAAAAAGCAGTCAGTTAAGCATCCAACTCTTGGTTTTGGTTCAGGTCATGATCTCATGGTTTCATGAGTTTGAGCCCCACATCAGGCTCTGCACAGGCAGCACAGAACCTGCTTGGGATTCTCTCTCTCTCCCTCTCTCCCTGCCCCTTCTCCACTGGTGCTGTCTCTCTCTCTCAAAATAAATAAACTTAAAACGATAAATAAAGAAAAGAAAATATAATATAAAATAAATAAAATAAAATAAAATAAAATAAAATAAAATTAAATTAAATTAAATTAAAATCTCACAAGAACATTTATGGGGCGCCTGGGTGGCTCAGTCAGTTAAGCGACCGACTTTGGCTCAGGTAATGATCTCACAGTTTGTGGGTTCGAGCCCTGCATTGTGCTCACTGCTGTCAGTTCAGAGCTTGCTTTGGATCCTCTGTACCCCCCTCTCTCTGCATACCCCCACTCTCACATGCTCTATCTCTCTCTCTCAAAAATAAACATTTAAGAAAATTAAAAATAAAAATCTCACAGAACATTTACAAAAAAGGACCATATACTGAGCCATAAAGCAAGTCTTAACAACTTTTTAAAGGACTGGAAGATATAGATCATTTTCTCTAATCACAATGAAATTGAAGTTCCATATTAAAAAAAAAAGATTAGACAAGACTGAAATGTTTAGAAATAAAAATTCCTTGAAATAACTTGGGTCACAGAAGAAATGATCACAAAAATTATAAAACATCTAGAACCTCCCAATAACAAAACCGCATATATCAAAATTTGTAGGCTATACCTAAAGCAGTACTTATAAGTGTGTAAATTTTCTATGGCTGGCTCTGTATCATTTGGATTATGCTGTTCCATAGGACATATCCTGTAACTGTAATTAATTTGTCTGAACATGGTAAATAAAACAGGAGATCAAAGTCGTGGTTTCTACTGTGGCCTTCAGATAAAATTTAATTATCCTGTCTTTATACACCAGAAATTTCTAGGGGCAAGATCTAAGGGCTAGTAATAATATCCTCAGATAATCCCTGTTAAAAACAAGACAATAGGCCCCAAGTGGAGTCCTTATGCTAAGTCACATCAGTAAAATGAGATATACTTACAGTTTCAGCATTCCCAGAAATGGAATCATATCAAACAGGTCATTCAGAAATTGCCAGATCAGCACCAGTTAGCCAATATGCCTAACAGACACCCGCCATTCCCCAAAGAAAAGTAACCTTGCAATAACCTATTTTGTCTCATATAACTTCCTTGTTCCTGCTCCCTTCTACCTATAAAAGTCTCTCATCTTATACAGCTCCTTGGAGCTCCTTTCTATCTGCTAGGCTCCATGTTGTAGGATTCAAATCAATTTTTCCTCAAATAAATTCTTAAAAAAATTAATAGGCTTCAGTTTATCTTTACACACCCTTGATGGATGTTTCAGACAAAAAGCAGGGGTTGGGGAAGAAGATCGCTCCTGAGGGGACCACAGCACTCAAGGTGACCTTGATATTGGTTATTATGCACACCGAGTTAACTGAAGGCAGGAGAAAATATGAGGGAATGTGGGTCTGTAGAGAGAGCATAAGGGTCCTCTTCACTGGCAGCCCTGTGCACCATCCGCCCCCACCATACCACATACAAAAAAATAGACGGTTCCTTTCTAGGAGAGTCAAAAGCTAGGGTATTTTTTTAGCCAGAGTGCTGGTAGAGAGCTTTTGAGGGAATGGGAGAGTAAAGCCGAGCCTCTTGTCTCTTCTATCCATGAGGCTGGAGAACAAGGACAGCCTGTGAGTCTCCTCACCCTGAGAAAGGCCAAGGTGGGGGCCTGGACCGCTCTGATCTGCTATCTAGGCAGTGTGGCAAATGCTGGCTTTTCCCCTTCCATTCCCTTGGGGGTGGCAGCAAAGCATCCTGCTTAGTCTTTTGTGTTATAGGCTCTGTATCCAGGCAAATAAGTCCTCTACGTGGATCAGGCCAGACAACATGGGAGGAAGCCCACTCAAGACTGGGACAAAGGCCCCAGCTCAGAAAGGGGTTCATTCCAGCACCCTGTGTTTCTGCATCCTCAGCACACATTCAAGGCCTTGAGTCAAACTTCCTGTCACCAGACACACCTGAGGAGCCCTGGTGCTGGCTAGTATATATGTTTTGGGGATCCCAAGACCACACACACACTCAGGGATCACCAGAGGAACTTCGGGAACTCAGCAAAGAGTTGCACTCTGGTTAAGGGTTATACAGTGCAAGATTACGTGACAGGGTCAACTGGAGAAAAAGACACTCGCAGAGTCTGGAGGTTTGTGACGCCCCCTCCCACCAGCGAGGAGACACGTGAGTGTGTTCCTCTCTCCAGGAGTGAAAAATTCACTGAAGTCTGTACACTGTGTCTGCCCTGGGAAGAGACTCTGCACCCAAGGCTTTTAATAGTGTCTGGTCACGTAGGTCCCCTCCACCCAGCAACGATCATAATCGCAAACTCCAAGAAGGCGAGAACAGCGATGTCTGCACAGCCTAGGCCAAGCGAACCAGTTTTATGAGTCAGAGAGTGTGTATGTGCCAAGCTCCCAGACGCCAGCTGAGATGAACCTCCTGAATAAGGCTTGATAAAGGCAGCAGCTTGTGGCCTCTTATGGTCTCCTTTCTGCACAACTTTTCCCAGACTAAAATGCCTTTCTTTCCTATTTGTGTGGCTTTGTGGGGGACAGACACATGACACCGACCAACTGGACTTTGCCTCCACCCCAGGAATTGTCTCTGCGCTGTAGCACTTGAGCTGTGTGTTCCATCACAGTATTAACTAAAACCGGTATCCCTGGGGCTTAAAGCTGTCACAGACCAAAGACCCGTCGTGATTTTAACCCAGGCACCGAAAACGACAATGTGACTTCAAAGAGAAATTTTACATATTATGTTTTATAACAACTTTACTTGCAGCCCTTTATCTAAAAAAGTTATCAGATAAGTCTCTTCCAACCCCACCTTAAGGTCTGTAATGGCTCATGGAGGGAATCTCTTTGGAGAAGCTGAGTAGCTGGTGGGCATTCATTACCAACAAATTCATATCAAGGGCCTAATATAACAAAGGATGTTCTCAGTGCAGGTGATAAAGCAGTCAATAGAATATTCAAGAACCTTTTACAATCATGAGCTTATAATCCAGTATGAGTAGAGAGACCAGCAAAACAAGTACCTAGGACAAGGAAAGTGCTCCATACCTATTCCGGCCTGGCTGTGCTTCCTTCATGCTTCCCTGGAGCGAATGTGAACCTTCCTTCAGTGGACTTCATAGTTTCCAGCTCTTCTGGGCCGGAGCATGACCTGTGACATTAAAAGATTTGTGGCACTGTAGAAATGCAGCTTCCTTGTCAATTCTGGAAGGACTTCCCTGAAGAGAGCAAAGCTACAGGGAACCGAAGACGGGGGGTGGGGGGCGGTGTGCAAAGCCACAATAAGATACCTCACTTTCCCTACAGCAGAGGTGTGCCCCTGTACACACACACATGTTGTGTCTTCCCATCATACGAAATCTACCAGCAGTGTTGCAGATTTTTATCACTCGGTGAAATTGTTTCATTTTCCCTCTCTTCTCCTATCCCATATTAAAAAACAACAAAAAAACCCCACACAAAACAGTATAGTGGTAGTTCACAGCAAGTGATCGTTGAAAAGATCCAAAACAGAGGAGTGTTGCACAGGCTACTCTGGTTCCTGCTAAAGCCTGGGTGCCCAGCGACTGACAGCTGAGCACTGAACATGTCAAAAGAATATATGATACACAGTAACTTTAAGAAGGGTCCTGGCTTTATCTGAATCGTAAAGAACAGGATACCTTCACAGAAATCATGAAGATTAGTCATCTAGTTCAGTTTGTAAATGCAGAAATCAACATTCAGAGGTGAGCATCTCACTTAAATTCTCCCTGCTTTCTGTTGCAGTTATTATTAAAAATAATCCAACCCACCCCAGCTACAGCTGGTGTCCGTACAGGAACCAAACTGGAGGTTCAGGAAAAAGCCTTTGGAACAGCCCAGCGCCCATCTGTTTGAAACACGGCATGAGAGTGTTGTTTCTGACTTTAAAAAACGAAAGACAGAAATGAAAGTGTGCTTGTTTAGAAACCATGTATCTCTGAATGATTCAGTGATGGTTATTTAATCTTTGAGCCAAGATCACATTGAAAGTTCCTATCAGTAAGTGACAAAGTGTGTACTTCATTTGGCTGGAGCTGAATATTTTCACTTGAACAATTTCTTCTAATTATTATAAGTAAAACATCACTTTTCAAATCCATTATAAAACATTATAAAATAGCCATTCTTCCTATTCCTTCAAAAAGCTCGTGCAGAGGGGCCGCACCTGTGCGGCTCGGACACCCCCGCCCCCCGCAGCCGTGTTTGCATCTAGGCTTCTGTGCGGCCGTGGCTCCAGCAGCATCACCGAACCTATCAGAAGAGGGGACAAGGGAGTGGAAGAAAATGCTTCTTTGGCAACAGACAGCAGGACTGTGAATAGAGTTACAATGATTAGCTTGCACTGGCCTCTCAAATGCTGCAGTATGTGGAACAAAAGCCCACGGGCACTCTGCACATAAAGTATCTGTTCTGACACGTGGCTTCATTTAAATATTCCCTTCGTAAGAGAAATGAAGGCTGTATATACTAGGATCAATAGGAAATAATAAAGTAAGTATAATTTGATCCATACAGCTGAATGATATCACACAAGAGAATTGCTGCATTGAAATTTGCTTCTTACAGAGAAAGCCAATATATGTTGAAAGAATAGTTTCCCTATGATTCAAAGCCATCTGGTGTCATCACCTTAAATCACTGTCCCTTACCATGTCTGCCCACCCCACACCCTAATGCCAATCACCAAATATGGCAACCCCACAATGAAAGATGATTTGTTAAGTAGTCACATTTATATTCATCTGGAGGAAGGAAAATAGGAAAGCACTGTAGAGGCTGCTTACCCGGCAGTAAGCTTTTCATCCTTTTCTCCCCTTCCATCCACACTGAATAGTGTGACCCACTGTGACTTCACAAGCAGGAAGGTTGTAGCTGCCAGCACACTGGAAATGAAGCACCCGCTGATAGGCATCTTGGCACAGCAGAGGGCTGAAAGAGTCCTTTACAGAACTGTTGACAGGGCAGTTCTGGGCCACCCCAAAACCACCTACAAAGACAAGGAACCCAGGATTATTTGAGGCAGCTGACAAGAAGAACCTATGAACAATTAATTCTTTTTTTTTAATAATTTTTATTCATTTATTTTTAATATTATTTTTAATTTTTTAAATTTATATCCAAATTAGTTAGTATATAGTGCAACAATGATTTCAGGACTAGATTCCTTAGTGCCCCTTACCCAGTTAGCCCATCCCCCTCCCACAACCCTCCAGTAACCCTCAGTTTGTTCTCCATATTTATGAGTCTCTTCTGTTTTGTCCCCCTCCCTGTTTTTATATTATTTTTGTTTCCCTTCCCTTGTGTTCATCTGTTTTGTCTCTTAAAGTCCTCATATAAGTGAAGTCATGTGATTTCTCTCTTTCTCTGACCGACTAATTTCACTTAGCATAATACCCTCCAGTTCCATCCACGTAGTTGCAAATGGCAAGATTTCATTCTTTTTGGCTGCCGAGTAATACTCCATTGTATATATATACCACTTCTTCTTTATTCATTCATCCATCGAGGAACATTTGGGGTCTTTCCATACTTTGGCTATTGTTGACAGTGCTGCTGTAAACATGGGGGTGCATGTGTCCCTTCGAAACAGCACACCTGTATCCTGTGGATAAATGCCTAGTAGTGCAATTGCTGGGTTGTACGGTAGTTCTATGAACAATTAATTCTTAAGCAAAGAACTAAGGTATATGAGAGCAATAACACGTTATTAGAAAGGAAAAATAGCATTTCTTTAAGACTCTGGGGTTGACAATGACTCTAGTTAATTCATTAACTTCATTTTACAAAGTCAGAGTAGCAACCTCTATTTGTCAAAGTTGTTCAGAGATCATTTTGACTTTTATTTTTTTAAGTTTGCTTATTTATTTTGAGAGTGAGAGAAAAAAGAGAGAGCGCGCATATGCATAAGCAGGGGAGAGAGAGAATCCCAAGCAGGCTCCAAGATCGGCACAGAGCCTGATCCCATGAACCGTGAGATCATGACCAGAGCCAAAATCAGAGTCAGATGCTCAACCAAGAGAGCCACCCAGGCGCCCCTCAGAGATCCTTTTGTAAAGAGCTGGTGCCAAGTGCTAAAACACCAACCCAATTATTAGGGAGTTTACATGGCTTCAATGTAGCCCTGTAGCAAATGGATTTTACAGATATAGAGGGTTTATATTAACCAAATAATAAGCACCATTTTGCATCAACAGTAAAATTCTGAAGACACAAGCTGGGATACCCATGTTGATAATAATTTTTGCTAAATACTTCAAGTGTGGTACAAATAGAACTATGTATTTTTAAAAAGCATTGGAGTAATTTCATTTCTCCTAAAAACAAAATGCATCTTCACGTGTTAGAATAAAATACTTTTTTTTCAAATCACAGTAATTTTTAAAAATTGATTTACAAGTAACACCATTTTAGATGTGAAAATACTAATTTTAACATCAGAATTCAAGGGCAATAATCTTTACAAACTGTCCCAGGGCATGCCTATTGGCGGTGAAAGAAAAAAGAATACAACTAAAAGACACCAGCAACTCAAATAAAATTATCTCCTTTACTGCCCTCACCCTGCATTTGGTAAATAGGTATTTTAATTTATGTTATATATATAGTATATAGAAAGTCTTCAAAGATAGTGCCCTAACATGCACGCCTCCTGGTACTCGTGCCTTTTGGTATTCTCCTTTCTTTGAACCTAGTCTCCCTTTTGATCAACAGAATGTGGCATAAGTGATTCTGAGGGACATCTGTGGCTAGAGCAGAAGAGGAAAGCCTGGGTCTCTTGGAATGCTTTCTCTGGGGGATGCCAGCTTGCATGTGAGAAGCTCAGACACCCCAAGGTCTGTAAGTTACAAAGAAGCCCAACATTGCCACATGGAATGGCCAGATGGCTGCAGAGCCAACCAATCCCGACTCAGGTATCAGACTGGAGCCTGATTGAATCTTCAGATGTCTGCAGCTCCAGCCACCATGCAGCTGCAGGAGAGGCCTCAAGCAAAGCTCAAGCTAAGCCTAGTCAACCAACAGAACCAGGAAAGATAATAAATTATTAAGACACTAAATTTTAGTGGTAATTGTCATATAGCAACAGATATCTGGAATACTTTACATGTAAAATAGCAGTAAGCAACCTGCTCAGATAAATATGTATAAGCATCCACAAGTGGCACACTTTTGTTTTTTTATCTATTTTTGAGAGACAGAGAGAGACAGAGCACAAGTGGGGCGGGGGGGGGCAGAGAGAAAATGAGACGCAGAATCCCAAGCAGGCTCCAGGCTTTGAGCTGTCAGCACAGAGCCCGACGCGGGGCTCAAACTCACAAACTACAAGATCATGACCTGAGCCAAAGTCGGATGCTTAACCAACTGAGCCACCCAGGTGCCCCCCCACTTTTTTTTAATGTTATTTATTTTTGAGAGAGAGAGAGAGAATGAGCAGAGGAGGCACAGAGAAAGGGAGACACAGAATCTGAAGCAGGCTCTAGGCTCTGTGCTGTCAGCACAGAGCACAGCGCAGGGCTTGAACTCACGAACTGTGAGGTCATGACCTGAGCTGAAATGGGACACTTAACTGAATGAGCCACCCAGGTTTCCCAGCACACTTCTTACCTAAAAGGATGATTTCCGATTCTCACTGTGGGACATCTCCTAACTGCCTCCATAGATTTCAACAATATTGTGAATGTTTAAAATACTCTTAAAATAGGGTCACCTGGGTGGCTGAGTCAGTGAAGTGTCTGACTCTTGATTTTGGCTCAGGTCATGATCTCACGGTTTGGGAGATGGAGCCCTGCATCAGGCTCTGCAATGGCAGTGTGGAGCCTGCTTGGGATTCTCTCTCTCCCTCTCTCTCTGCCCCACTCCCATGTGTGCATGTGTGCATGCTCTCTCTCAAAATAAATAAATAAACATTAAAAAAAACCCAAAATAATCTTAAAATAAAACTGATCGTTAGTGTTTAAACAAACTAAACCAACTTGGGACGCCTGGGTGGCTCAGTTGGTTGAACGTCAGACTCTTGATTTCCTGGCTCAGGTCATGATCTCACGGTTCGTGAGTTTGAGCCCCACGTCGCTCTCTGCGCCAACAGTGAGGAGCCTGCTTGGGATTCTCTCTTTCCCTCTCTCTCTCTGCCCCTCCCCTGCTCTCTCCCTCTTTCAAAATAAATAAATAAATTATATATATATATATATATATATATATATATACACACACATGTACATGTATACATGTATATATATATGTATACGTACATATATACATATATGTATATATGTATACATATATATATGTATACATATATACATATAATTAAACTAAAACTGGTTAGTTTGAAAAATACATATATAACATTCAATTCCTTATGAGGGGATTAAATAAAGGGAAATAAAAAATACTTAAGACAATTATACTTGTAAGTCAGTCATTTATTTTAAAAGGTAGGTATACATCCATATGTACAGGCATGTAGATAGGCAGGTCACCTATCTATAAAGTGATCACTGTGCTGAAAAGGTCTAGAAACAGGCAACCCTCCACTGTGATTTCCAGAGTCTTGAGGCCTCAATATGTGGGCTGCATGCCACATGCCACCTGTCACCTGAGAGCTGAATAAGAATCTGCACTGTGGGGCGCCTGGGTGGCGCAGTCGGTTAAGCGTTTGACTTCAGCCAGGTCACGATCTCACAGTCCGTGAGTTCGAGCCCCGCGTCAGGCTCTGGGCTGATGGCTCAGAGCCTGGAGCCTGTTTCCGATTCTGTGTCTCCCTCTCTCTCTGTCCCTCCCCCGTTCATGCTCTGTCTCTCTCTGTCCCAAAAATAAAATAAAAACGTTGAAAAAAAAAAAAAAAAGAATCTGCACTGTAACAAGATCTCCAGGTGAATCACCTACCAATTAAACTTAGAGATATGCCATTCTAGTGCAGTGGATCCCAAATTTGTCTGCATATGAGAATCATCTAGGAACCTTAAAACTTCCAAAATTTTGGGGGGACACAGGCATTGGTGGTTTAAAAAATTTTTTTTCAACGTTTTTTTTTTATTTTTGGGACAGAGAGAGACAGAGCATGAACGGGGGAGGGGCAGAGAGAGAGGGAGACACAGAATCGGAAACAGGCTACAGGCTCCGAGCCATCAGCCCAGAGCCTGACGCGGGGCTCGAACTCACGGACCGCGAGATCGTGACCTGGCTGAAGTCGGACGTTTAACCGACTGCGCCACCCAGGTGCCCCGCATTGGTGGTTTTAAAGCCTACCAGGTGACTCCAGGTACAGCCAAGTCTGGGAACCACTGGTCATTCTTGATAGAGCACTGGTTCTCAATCTTTGCTACACAGTGGAAGAACCTGTAAAGCATCAAAAAGCACTGACATCTGTTTCCACCCCCAGAAAGTCTGATGTAACTGGTCTGAGATGTGACCCAGGCACTGAGACTGTTTAAAGGCTTTCCAAGTGACTTTCATGTGCAGCAAAGTTTGAGAACCATGACCTACCTCCTGGCACAGAGGCTTCAAAATGGCAGCTGAATCTGTGCAGCTTTTGCTGGAAGAGGGTTTAAAGTCAGTGAACATTAATTAAAATGAACAGTTGGCCTCAACAGGTTTCAGCTAACTCACCGGTGTAATGGCAGCTTCAAGCTTGCTGGAGATCAGGTCTGCCAAATCTTGTAGGCCCCCATGGGCTCTTCTGGCACTTTCCTTTGGTACATTTCTCTTCTCTTCTGTTGGGCTCCCTTTCAAGTGATTAACAATGTACATCTGCTCAGCGTTAGGAGCAAATAGCTTCACCTTCAAAAATAGAAATAAAAACAAATGATGTCATTGCCTCTTTGAAAACAATCAAGCAAATCAATCTTAGAGCCTAAATAAACCAGGAAGGAAAGTCAGAAAACCACTAAGTAATTCCGTATGCCTTCAGGGCCAACACCAACTACAAATATCAGCCACAAGAAAGAAACTGCAGGGGACTTCTAGAGGGGAAAAAAAGAGCTATAAATTAGCTTCTAGAAAGAAAGTAGAACAGAAACAGGTTGCTTTCCAAATACATCTATCTATCTATCTACACACATACAGAAATGTGTGTGTGTGTGTGTGTATACAGTTTACCCTTGAACAATACAGGGGTTAGGGACACTGACCTCCTATGCAGTCAAAAATTCATCTATTGGGGCACTTGGATGGTTCATGCAGTTAAGCATCCGACTCCTGATTTCAGCTCAGGTCATGATTTCACAGTTCGTGGGACTGAGTTCCGCACCCAGCTCCGTACTGATGGCACAGAGCCTGCTTGGGATTCTCTTTCTCCCTCCCTGCACCTCCCCTGCTTACATATGTGCACTCTCTCTTAAAATAAATAAATAAACATTCTTAAAAATTTTGTGTATAGGGGCACCTGGGTGGCTCAGTCAATTGGGCTTCTGACTTCGGCTTGGGTCATGATCTCACAGTTTGTGAGTTCAAACCCCGCATCGGGCTCTGTGCTGACAGCTCAGAGCCTGGAGCCTGCTTTGGATTCTGTGTCTCCCTCTCTCTCTGCCCACCCCCCCACTTACACTCTGTCTCTCTGTCTCTCAAAAATAAACATTAAAAAAATTTTGTGTATAACTTCTGACTCCCCAAAAACTTAACTACTAATAGACTACTGTTGACCAAAAACCTTACTGATAACATAAACTGTCAATTAATACATATTTTGTATGTTATATATATTATATACTGCACTCTAACAATACAGTAAACTAGGAGAAAAGAAAATGTTAAGAACATCATAAGAGAAAATACATTGACAGTACTGTATTGTATTTATTTGAAAAAATTCTGCATATAAGTGGTCCCATGCAGTTCAAACCCATGTTGTTCAAGAGTACACAATTTTTAAAGAGATATAAGAGAGGTTCCAATTTTATAGATGGGAACATATAGGGCTCAAAACCATAGGAGGGTTGATTAAATTTAGCTTTAAAATCTTTCTAAAGCAGGGATTCTCAACCCTGGCTGCGTATTAGAATCACTTGGGCAACTTGAGGCCCAAACAGAACAGTTACATGGGAATTTCTGGGAATGAAGCACCGTCTTGGATGGTGGTATGTCTTAAAATCTCCTTAAAATCTTCCATCATTTGCAGGGTTAGCAATGACTGATCTAAAGCAAACAGAAAATAAAACTCACAAACTCAGGGCTCTGAGTTAAAATCTCAAGGGTTTAAATGCCAATAGCCCAAAGTAGACCATTTGGAAGCCCTTACTTGACCCACCTTCACACATCCAGCCCAACCAAGCTCTGGATTGACACCCCCAGTCTGCCATCAGAAACCGTTCCTCTTTCCCCAACTGTTGGATCCTGCATGGGCACTGATCTGGGGAGCCATGAGGATTTGGAAGCAAGGAAGGAAGCTCAGGGTGGGCACCAGTATACTAGGGGGCCTTGGTGTCCTACCTTCTTCACTGACTTCTACCCCACCTCAAAACTTGCAGGTGTACTTCTCCAGGAACTGGACAAGACTGGTCTGAGTCAAATGTCCCTTGGCTTTCTGAGAAGGCATCATTAAGACCTGAAAGCATATGGGTGCCTGGGTGGCTCAGTCAGTTGAGCATCCAACTCTTGATTTTGGCTCAGGTCATGATCCCAGAGTCGAGGGATTGAGCCCTGCATGAGCGTGGAGTCTGCTTAAGATTCTCTCTCTCTCCCTCTGCCCCTTCCTGTGCTTACACACTCTCACACTCTCTCTCAAATAAAAAAAAAAAGAAACTTTATTTAAAAAAAAGACTAGAAAGTGTATGACTATGTCTTAGCTTCCTGTTATTAAACTTTGTATTTGATTAAAATATATATTAATATTCTAAACATTCTCTCTTCCCTGTAGTTTTGGTTTTACAAAATTGAGCAATATCTCCTGTCTGTGGGACAGATCTCTCTATGGGAGAGATTCTAAGCACAGATACAACCCATTATTAGTAAAAAGAGAAGAAGAAAAAAAACCCTTAAAACATTCTGAAGGTCAAGAAAGATGCAAAAAAAAATGTGGATGGCTTTTTAAACCAATAATTCTGGAAAACAGACTGGCTTGCAGTTGCTTTGTGAAATTAATCAGATCCACCTGCCTAAGGTGGAAGTGAAGATGAAAACTTAAATTTCACCTAACTCTACCCTGCCCCAGAATTCTATAACTCTATTTTTTCCTTTAAGAAGATGCCATACAGTTCCGCTGGTGTGCAACAGTTCAATGGTTGATAAACATGATTTTATCAGACTACAGTAATGTTCTGAGTGTTCTTAAGCTAACTGAGCAAGGACCCAGAGGAAAAAATTGGATTAAAATTCAACCTATTTTTTGATGAAATCTTCAAAGTTTAAAAATCATGAACTGCACAATCAGGGATCAGGCAACAATAGTCTACAAGCATCTTTAGCCTGGGGTGCTGGGGTCATAGCCAAAAGGAACAGAAGGCAGAACCACACCACAGCAGATGGGAGCTAGTGAGAGGCTGATTTAGGGCTAATTTGAGGAACTGCTTTCTTGCCATTAGAGCTCCCTGGTCACGGAATGAAGAGACTGCAGTCCCAAGAGAGGAGATCCCCACCACTGACCATGGTCAACTTGAAGCTTGTTTCTGCAGCTCTGGGAAGTCTTGAGTAGGATGGGAAGCTCCACTGTGGCCCTCTAGTGTGTGTTCCATTACTTGTAAATTGTTACTCTGGAGAGATGTCTCAGTTTTAAGCCATGTTCAAGTACATGCCCAGTGGGAATGCCCTGGTGCCCTTCAAATTGGAATTTCAGCTGTTATAGCTAGGATATGTCCCCACGCCCTCACTTTTTGTGGGTCTTTGGAGAGGCTTAGTTTAGGCTAGGTGATTTTGAACTGGGCCATGGTATACGGAGGACAGCTAGGATTGGAGCCACCTAAACACTTAGATAAATGGGTGTTAAAATGGTGCCCTGTTTGAATTTCCACAGAATTCCTCAACCCAGTGCAGCAAGTGGTCAAAGGTGGGGGGGGGGGATGGGGTACAAGGGTGCGGGGAGGGTTAGGGGAGAACTAATTCCCATCAGCCCTCAGAAAACCTTGTATGCTTAGGGAAGCACCCCATGCTCCTGCCATCCCCAGCAAGGGTCATTGGTGGTCACCTATGGCCACTGCAGCCACCTCACTTATTCCATTATGCTTACAAATACCATGAGGGTTCACTCATGTTGTGGGTGAAGTGAAGGCATGCTGCTCTCTTGTAAAAAAAAAAAAAGAAAAACGTGACTATAAGTTATTACACTTTTAATGCACTACTTACAGACATAAGTCAGTATCTTTGTATAAATGTATGACAGGCCACAAATATCTCACCAGAAACAAGGCAGTTGATCCCATTGTCTTCAAGTGGATGAAAGGTCAAAGAAAGGGTAATGCAGAATCTTCTCCTCTGTTCACGTGGTAGAGCCCAACAAGGAAGACCATCTGGGGATAAGGGGCCGAGGGCATTACCGAGCATTTAGGGGTACCTGGGTGGCTCAGTTGGTTAAGCATCTGACTCTTGATTTCGGCTCAGGTCATGATTTCCCGGTTTGTGAGAGGAAGTCCTGCACTGGGCTCTGTGCTGACAGCGTGGAGCCTGCTTGGAATTCTCTTACCTCTCTTTGCCCCTCTCCTGCTTGCACATGCTCTCTCTCTCAAAATAAATAAATTAAAGCATTTAGAGTAGTATTATGGGCTGTATATAGTAAGTGCTGGCCATTGTTCTCACTGGCTTAAGACGGGGGGGGGGGGGGGGGGACCAGTCATTCCTCCATTATTGTCTTCCTCACTGCACCACCACCTCCAAATAATGATTCTTATATTCAAATGTTTGTTGTCACCTAGTCTGGGCCCTGTGTGGCAGCGTAAGAGTTCCGTGCTAGAGAAGCCAAAGGAAGAGCCCAAAGTTGGATTGGTTTCTTGGTTTGGTTTGGTTTGGCTGGTTGTTACTGCGCAGAGGTCAGAAAACAGCTCCAAACACGCGGTGATCTCTACACAGACGCGGGGCCAGAAGAACAAGGCATTATGAGTCAGTTTCAGAAAAAGGAGGCCCCACGGCGCGGATGGAGTGCGCCAGGGCGCCGGGCCCCAGCGCCGCGGCACGGTCTGCCGAAGGCAGGGGAAATGGCTGCACTGCGGGGCTCCAGTGTCTCACCCCCAGGCAGGCGCCCCGCGCCCCAGTCTCCGGTCAGGGAGAGGGCGGGACCCGGCCGACCAAAGTGGCCCAGTCCAGGGGTCACACGGCTCGCGGGGGGCGGGGTTCCGCGCGCATGCTCAGCTCGCGGGCCCTTCGCGTCGCCGGGCTCGGGAGGCGCCGGAAGCACCGGGAGCCGCCACATGGCGCAGGCGGGGAGCGCTGGCCGGGGGGCCGCGGGGCAGAAGCCCGCGGGCGCGGCCCCGGGGTGCGCGCTTTGGCGCTGGGCCCTGGGGCTGCTGTGGCTGGCGTTGGCCGCGGCGGACTCCTCCCGGCGCCAGTGGCCCGTGCCTTACAAGTGAGTGCGCGCGGCGCGCGGGCGTGGCGGGACGGACGCGCGCACTGGCGGGGCGGGGTGCCGGGGTCGGGAGGCGGAGGCGGCGCTCGCGGCGCGGTGGAGGACCCAGTTGAGAGCTCTGGGCTCTCAGCTGTTCGCTGCGCGTCGCCCAGGCCCTTTCTTCCTCTTGGGACACTTGAACTGCTTTCTAGGTGGCTTAGGCTCAGGACAGGCCGGAGTCATGGAAGAAACGGGAGTAATGTAATTTTATTTGAGTGACTTCTAGATGCAAGTAATCAACTCTTTGAGTGGTTTGAGGAAACTTTGAATATCGTGCTTATTACTTGACGTCATGCATGTCATTAGTTATCACGAGTACGTACCCATTGGCACAATATACAACATGACCTACCTACTGGTCTTGGTTCTCTGGGAATTTCCATTTTTAGCCGTAAAAGTCACGCGTCCTGGGAATTCCCCGCTCCCTTTGTCCGGGGCTCACCGGAAGGGTTGGTGACCTCGTGTGTCCCCCGTTTTCAGTCTGGGTGTAGGATGTGGTCTTAAGACGAGGACAGAGACTGCACATCTGTGGAGCTGATTGGAGCCTTTGACCTAGAAGAGTATCTACGCGGCCTTAGATGTTCAGGTGGCTAAACAGAAAGAAAACACGCTGCTAACATCAAGCAGGCGAAAGGCCAACAGATTTTGAAAACACGGCTATTTCGGATAACAAAATAGTGAGCGGGGAGGCAGGATAACCTAGTGGTCAGGAATGAGTACTGGGTTCCAGTCAAATCAGGCACCACCAGCACTAGCTTTTGAAATTGGCAACGTGATTCAGTGTCTCTGTGCCCATGTCACCTGCCCTAGAAAGTAGGAATGGATGGGGCGCCTTGATGGCTCAGTCCTCAGGCGTCCGATTTTGGTTCAGGCCATGATCTCAGGGTCTGTGAGTTCAAGGCCTGCGCGTGGGGACTCTGTGCTGACAGCCTGGAGCCTGCTTCAGATTCTGTGTCTCCCTCTCTCTCTGCCCCTCCGTGGCTCACACTCTGTCTCTCTCTCCTTAAAAAATAAATAAACATTAAAATATATATATATTTTTTTAAAGAAAGTAGGAATGGTAACAGCATTTCCCCCAGGCTTGTTAGAGGATTAAATCTAATAAATGTCAGCTATTGTCAAGCGTGGATAGGAGTGTATTCTGTTCACTGGAATGGTTTGCACCACTTCCTTGTTTTGCTTGATATATATGAAAAGAGAAGTTTGGGTTTTCTTGAAAAGAAAAAGTTAATAAAACGTTCATAAGAAGTAAAATTAAATGTTCAGTAAAATAAGGAAGAGATTGTAAATGCAAAACTACTTGATTTATAGTTAGGGCAAGGTATTGACGATACCTTAGGGTTTCTATAAAAGTTTCAAGTATTAAGTACCTGTCCCCATTTAGTCTTCTCAACTGAATATAATAAAATTTAACTTTATTAAGTTATGCTTTTGAAATTACCTTTGACCTAAAAGATTTTGCTTCAAGCAAGTGAAAACTAAATAGTTACGTGTTTAAACAACCCGTTGAGCATCTATAAAAACAAGGAAGTATGTGTAAGTTTCATAAACATTGGGGAGCTGTTAATACTCTTGGCTAACATCAAGATACTAACTTCTTAAAATAGAATTTTTTGTTGATGTGTTAAGATTGTAAAAAAATAGATCTGCCTAAAATTTTAGAGATCCATGGTGCCTAGAAGATAGATAGAAGCAGTGTCTTTCTTTCTTCCATCTTTCTCTTGCCAAATATGGAAGGTGACCAGTAAGTGTCTGTTGAGCCGACTTCAGCAGTAGTCCCTCCTCTCGTCTTACTGCCATGGCTCTCTCTGGGGGCCTTCTCTTCTTGTTACATTATTGCTATAACCTCCTGATTGACCTCTGCCTTAATTTCGCTTCTCTCACAGCTCTCCTGTAACTCATACAAATAAGGTTTGTTTCATAGCAAATTCGGTCATATCAGGTCTGCTACTTAAAATCCTTTAAGCTCACTCTTGGGCTCAGCCCTCACCGGCTGTAGGAGTCCTGTGGTGCGGTTCACACTGCATCAGTGCAAAATGACAGTCCCTGCCTGTCTCTCCTACCTTGAAGCGTGAATTCCAGCATTATTTACCTACTGTCTTATAAGCCTTAATATTGTCCCTTTTATGTCCTAACCATCGAAAGTATTTTAAAAGCCTAAGCCAGATCTTCATCCCTTTCTTTGCTCTTCTCACCCCCACCCATTCCACATCAGGTAAAAGTGATTTCTCTCTTTTTTGTGCCCATAGGACTTTGTATATTTCTTTAGCACTCACCACACTGCGCCATACTACTTATTTAATGTCTTCCCAGTCCCCACCTAAATGTCCTTGAGGAAGGGAACATCATTTTAATTTTGTTTCCCTCCTTCCTAGTATAGTGTCCTACATATAGTAGATCCTTAGTAAATATCTATTGATCGCTGGCTATTTTTTTTTAATTTTAATTTTTTTTAACGTTCATTCATTTTTGAGAGACAGAGAGAGCAGGGGAGGGGCAGAGAAAGAGAGGGAGACACAGAATCTGAATCAGGCTCCAGGCTTCAAGCTGTCAACACAGACACAGGGCTCAAACCCACAAACCGCAAGATCATGACCTGAGCCAAAGTTGGACACTTAACCAACTGAGCCACCCAGGTGCCCCAATTTTTTTTTTTTATTTTAAACTCTAATTGGCTTTATTAAATGATTCACGAATTGGGCAGCATTCCATCTAGCAAATAGAGGGACACTCCTGTCGGTTAATTTTTTTTTATGTTTATTTATTTTGAGGGAAAGAGAGAATCCCAAGAAGGCTCTGCACTCTCAATGCAGAGTCAGACATGGGGCTTAAACCCAGGAACTATGAGATCATACCTGAGCTGAAATCAAGAATCAGACACTTGGGGCGCCTGGGTGGCTCAGTCAGCTAAGCATTCGACTTCAGCTCAGGTCATGATCTCATGGTTTGTGAGTTCGAACCCCACTTCAGGCTCTGTGCTCATAGCACTGTGCTGATAGCACTGAGCCTGGAACCCACATCAAGTTCTGTGTCTCCCTCTCTCTGCCCCTCCCCTTTTCGTTCTCTCTCTCTCTCTCTCTCTCTCAAATATAAATAAACATTAAAAAAAAAAAAAAGAATCAGACACTTAACTGAGCCACCCAGGCACCCCCTGTTGGTTAATTCTTAAGAAAATAGAAAATATAGTGGGGCGCCTGGGTGGTGGCTCAATCGCGTAAGCATCTGACTTCAGCTCAAGTCATGATATCACAGGTGATGAGTTCGAGCCCCATGTTGGGCTCTGTGCTGACAGCTCAGAGCCTGGAGCTTGCTTCAGATTCTGTGTCTCCCTGTCTCTCTGCCCCTCCCCTGCTCGTGCTTCTGTCTCTCTCTGTCTTAAAAATAAATAAACATTAATAAACATTAAAAAAATAAAATAGAAAATATATTCTATTTAATCATAATTATTTTGAAATAATCTTAACATTTGGATTGTTTGCGAAATTAAATGTCATTTGAAAAATATTCCTTTATTCAGTGAATATTTGTTTGTCTATAAATAATTCTAGATATCTTAGAATTCTTAGACATTCTAAGATATGGCCCCTGTGTTCAAAATTCTCACAATGAGAGCAGATAACAGGGAAGCATGCCTTTATCAAAGTGCTTGTAATATATCATTTGCTATTAAAGACTTCGTTGGAGTTGTTGACAGAATAACAAAATGTTTAAACACTATAACCTTTGAATGTTTTCTCTGAAAGTGTTATTGATGGTGGTACTAAAATCTGGATTCTAAAATGTGCAAGAAGAACCAAATTCCTGTTGGAATCTAAGTTTGTGGTTTCTTTTTTCTTTATTAGACGCTTTTCCTTCCGCCCAGAACCAGATCCTTATTGTCAAGCTAAATACACTTTCTGTCCAACCGGCTCACCTATCCCAATTATGAAAGATGATGATGTCATTGAAGTCTTTCGGTTACAAGCCCCAGTATGGGAATTTAAATATGGGAATCTCCTGGGACACCTGGTAAGGCTGCATCTTGATCTTGTAACTTTGGTTAATTAAATTATTTATTAAGTGGATTTGAGGGAATAATCGCTGTTCAAAGGGCTGATTTTAGATCATGTATAATTGCTGTTCCTCTTGGTGTATTTAAAATGAGTAGTCAAAAAATATTATCATGTTTTGTGATTCTGACAGTAACAAATGCAGTTGCTTTAATCTCTTTTTAATAATCGGAATCCATACCCAACTCCTGTACCTAGCTCCTGGAAAGTAAGAAAGGAGGAGGCCCAGCGGAACGGGCAAGGCAGGCAGGAGACGCTTCATTTCCAGTTCCTGCTATACACATTTTCCTAGCTTAGCTCACCAGTTGAGCCTCTGTCACCCTGTGAAGGGTGTAGACTTCCTGAGCCTGTGGCTCAGGAAATGGAGCTTCTCCAACCCATTTTAAAGTGGAAAGAAATTAAGAGTGTGTCCATATAGCATATCTGAGATAAGCAGCAATGGTCAAAACCAGAGTGGAAGAGGGCCTGGAATTGGAGGAGCCACAGAGTGGACACAAGAATAGCAACATGGAAGAGGAACAGCTGAGTCGTTCTACTTGATATACAGTTGTGACATATTACTTTTTCTCCCATCTGGCTCCTGGACCAGTGGTTACTTCACAGATGCTTTCATACACGTATGGTCTTTACACAGAAAATTATGCATGATGCCATTGGATTCAAGAGTACTTTAACTGGCCAGAACTACACAATGGAATGGTACGAACTTTTCCAACTTGGAAATTGCACATTTCCCCATCTCCGACCTGAAATGAATGCCCCTTTCTGGTGTAATCAAGGAGCTGCATGCTTTTTTGAAGGAATTGATGATATTCACTGGAAGGAAAATGGGACATTAGTTCAAGTAGCAACTATACCAGGTAAGTTTCAAAAATATGGCATTTGTTTGATGATTACATCGATATCCAAATGAAAAAAATTGCTTTCCTTGAGGCATTTCAGTCATGTTCTACTCTTTAGAGGTCAGTTTACAAAATGTACTTCTGGAGGCAGTAAGGTTTGATCCAAACTATTACTCATGCAAAACGTTACCTTTAGTTTTCTTTTTTTAATGTTTATTTATTTTTGAGAGAGAGAGAGAGAGAGAGCGTGAGAAGGGGAGGGGCAGAGAGGGAGGGAGATACAGAATCTGAAGCAGGCTCCAGGCTCTGAACTGTCAACAGAGCCCGATGTGGGGCTTGAACTCACAGACTGCAAGATCATGATCTGAGCCGAAGTCAGATGCTCAACTGACTGGCCACCCAGGCTCCCTGCAAAACGTCACCTTTAGGTGATGAGTAGTGTATCTCCTCTATTCCATAGTGAAAAATGAAATGGTAAAATGTTTTCTGCAATTGAATTGGACTTTCTAAATAAACATGTGGAAGAAAATCCACAAAATGCCTGTGAAAATATTTGATCAAAGGACCTGTTAAATGTATCTGGAAAAAGACTTTGAATGATGACAAAATGTTTTTATGTCAAGAAATAATAACAGCTACCACTCATGGGGACTTACTCTGGGTCCAGCAGTGTTCCGAGTGCTTTACCTATATCATGTCATTTATCATCACAACAACCCCCTGAGATAGTTACTGTTATTTTCCTCATTTTACAGATGGCCAAAGTGAGGCACAAAGTGGTTAAAATCACACAACCAAGAAGTAGGTGGGACCCTAACTCTGGCAGTGAAGCTTTATTGGCCATTTTCTTAACTACTTCTCTACATTGCTTCCCAAAACACATACAATCTTAGCATTTGAGGCTCCTTGAGCAATCAAAATACTTTATCTTTGAGATTTTCTGTTCTTTTGGATGTATTGGAAAGTTGCTGAAACACTTAGAATTTTGCTGCATGTGTTGCATTGTTGGTTAATGCTGAAGAAAGGAGTTCAGAACTTTTATCAGAAACTGGTATGTGACCTTGGGTCATTTTTTACTTTGACTCATTACGTCATGTGTAGAACGGGGATGAGACTGCCATTGCATTCTGGAGGTAAGGAGCTTGCCCATATGATTTAGAAAGCTCTGCATTGTAATTGTTGTTCTCCAAGAAAGTGGAAATATCTGAAATGAAAGCACTGTTTGTGATAAGAATTATTCAGTGAGTCATAGACCTTGAGGAAGTTATCAAGCTTTCCACTTGGATAGCCCTTTACAAAGCATTTTGGAGCATGTTATCTCACAGCTCAGTGGGGAGGAGAAAACATTCTTCTTCCTTTTAAAAATAAGGATTTGAGGGTCAGCCAGGTAGCATGACTTGCCAGTCACAGATCTGGATGTAGAACCAGGAATAGCATTGTGTCTTAAATGTAATCTGGGGATCTTTTAACTCTACACCATGCTGTTTTCTAATCTTCCTTCCTTCTTTCTAATTAATATGCCCCAAACCATCCCAAGCAGTATCAAAGCCCGTTTCTCTTTTAACAGTGCTCAGTGTGATACTTTTTTTTTTCATCCCAGGCCAGTTCACATTGCTCTTTTCTCCTTGTCCACCTATTTCATTATCTGAAAACTCTTCCTTCTGACATCAGTATATGATATGAACAAGTGATCACTATTTCATGTAAAATAGTACTAATATGCTAGTACTTAAATCTTTCAAGTTTTCCGTCTGCTTTGTGATTAATCCTGTTCATTGACATTTTCTCATGTTACAGAATAGTGTTTTGAAGTATTCTCTCTTAATTACAGCAGTAACTTTTTAAGGTTGAAGAACTCTAAGAACAGTATCCCCAGTTCTAAGAAAACAAGCTTTAAGGGCGCCTGGGTGGCTCCATCTGTTAAGCGACTGACTTCAGCTCAGGTCACGATCTTGTGGTTCGAGCCCCACATCGGGCTCTGTGCTGACAGCTCAGATCCTGGAGCCTGCTTTGGGTTCTGGTCTCCCTCTCTCCCTCTTTCTCTGCCCCTCAACTGCTCATGCTGTCTCTTTTTCTCAAAAATAAATAAACAGGGGCGCCTGGGTGGCGCAGTCGGTTAAGCGTCCGACTTCAGCCAGTTCACGATCTCGCGGTCCGTGAGTTCGAGCCCCGCGTCAGGCTCTGGGCTGATGGCTCGGAGCCTGGAGCCTGTTTCCGATTCTGTGTCTCCCTCTCTCTCTGCCCCTCCCCCATTCATGCTCTGTCTCTCTCTGTCCCAAAAATAAATAAAAAACGTTGAAAAAAAAAAAATTAAAAAAAAAAATAAATAAATAAACAACAACAACAAAAAGAAAACAAGCTTTATATTATTCCACAGTTTTAATTCTAAAAAATTGATAAAGGCAGCCGCTGTATTCATTTTATAGGACATGAAATATTGATTTCATGGACTCAAGTTGGAGCACTTAAGAAAGGTTCACATATATGGTGACAAATTGAAATGCTGTAGTGAAGCTCTATTAGGCACTGTAAATGCCCAGATGAGGTTGTAACCATGCAAAGTATGGTGTTTTGTTAACATTTGGAGAGATTCCTTTGGTGGGGTACAAGGTCGTAGGAGAGTGTGAGCTGTTCCGGAGTCTGTAATAGGCCACGAATGTGGCCGAAAACATTTCCAGTTTAGTTGATTCATTGGGAGAATTTGTATGGTTAGTAGGAAGGTTGTGAGCAGAATCCGAACAGTTACAAGTACAAAAAGAAAAAGGAAATACCAGATATTCAGGGTGGACAGGGTATGGTACTTTCTCTTGTAACATTAGTAGGCCAGCCTTCTAAAGTAGCTGTTCCTCCGGCTGCCATTCGTACTGTACACACGCAATGCTTTGTGACAGAAAAGCTCTGCATTTCACCCTCCTCCATTCTTACACTGCCTTTGCCCCACTCACTTTTCCCTCTATCCACAATTTTTCCTTGTTTTCTTTACCTTTGAATCCAAGATTTGTTGGGTGGGGTAAAGAAGGCTTCTGCATGTGTATGATTTTGCTTTTATTTATAGCTTAAATGATTACAGAATTGGTATGTAAGACTTGATACCCCTATTATATCTAAGGTTTACAATTCAGAAATACCTTGTGCTTTGAAAAATGGAATGAAAATTGGCTAAGCTTGGATTCCTATTGTGAGTACAGGTTTGGAACTGATATTACAAATAATTTAATAATTTAATATTATTTATTCATGACCTTAATCAGGTTAGAACATTTGACATAAGACTAATGATTGGCTTTGATGTTCACATAGGAAATTTTTTTTTTTTTTTTAACTAGGAAACACATTTAACAAGATGGCAAAGTGGGTAAAATGGGACAATGAAACAGGGATTTATTATGAGACATGGACCGTCCAGGCCAGCCCAGAAAAGGGGGCGGAGACATGGTTTGAATCCTACGACTGTTCCAAATTTGTGTTAAGGACGTATAACAAGTTGGCTGAACTTGGAGCAGAGTTCAAGAAGATAGAAACCAACTACACAAGAATATTTCTTTACAGTGGAGAGCCTACTTATTTGGGAAATGAAACGTCTATTTTTGGGCCAACAGGAAATCAGACTCTTGCTTTAGCCGTAAAAAGGTTTTATTACCCCTTCAAACCACATTCAGCAACTAAAGAATTTCTGCTCAGTCTCTTGCAAATTTTTGATGCAGTGATTATACACAGACAGTTCTATTTGTTTTATAATTTTGAATATTGGTTTTTACCTATGAAATTCCCTTTTATTAAAATAACATATGAAGAAATCCCTTTACCTAACAGAAACAACACACGCTCTGGTTTATAAAATTTTAATTCTTCTGCTTTTTTTTTTTTCCTCCTGTCACCAGCATATATGTTTTTCAGGTAGTGGTTTTACATTCATGGATTTTCTTAGGCCCTTCTTCCTTGGAGCAGAAAGGTAGAATGTACTTGGGCAGAACTGCAGCGTATCATCTCAGGACCTTTTTTGGAGAGGAGCAGAAACTCATTGCATTAGCCTAAGTGAGCCCATTAGGTGATCTTGATTTCAAACTCCAAGCCTTTGTTAAAATGAATTACAGTTCATATCAGATACATAAGATCTTTGAACCCCATATTTTTTAATTGTGGATATGGTGTGCCCAGATTTAAAAATACCCTCAGTGACATTTTCATGGTGGGGGCTACTTTTCTCTGGTACAGTGACACTTTTTCATTTAAGTACTTTTTGATGGTTTAGACTGACTTTGCAACTTTTGTAACTTTGGGGACCAGGTCTAGTAGTTTGATTTTGTTCTTTTACTTAAAGACTAATTTGGATACCATGGCTGGAGTGGTTTTGCTTCCAGATGTGGTAAAAAGTGTTAAAGAGCACAAGTTCCTAGCTAGCATTTTAGAACTAGCCAGTAACTGGCATTTTGTGATATAGGCAGCTTAGCATTTCTGAACCTTAGTATCCTTATCTCTAAGAGGAGTCATCTGTCAGGATTGTTGTAAAAATTGAAGCCATGTATGTTTGGCATAGGAAAGTTACAGAAAATGGTAGCTACAATGATGAATCCAAGAACAAACTGCCGTCCTTGATCTGGCTTAATGTAGTTTACATGCCAACCTTTCCTGGGTTTTATAGTAATAATCTAAACTTTGAGCTGACAGCTTTAATGCTTCTGCAGTTGTTTAAGCACATTGGGACATGGAAGTATCTGACCGCAGACACATCTGGGTGAATAGGCACCATATGACTCCTTTACTGTTTCATGTAGTCCTTCCACCCTAGTAGAGGTGCCAGCTCAGTAGGAGGGTACACTTCTCAGGGGACAGGTCTTTGTCAAGGGTCTCCAAGTAGCTGTGCTTCCATTTAGGGCCATCAAACAAGGTTTCAGGGTCCTTTAAATGCCTAATGACCAACTGAACACGGTCTATTCATGGAAAAAAGGCGAGTCAGTAAGATGATGAAGCAGAGACCATCTGTTTAATATGTAAACTATGTTGTTCAGTTTCTACCAACATTTGAGTGTCTCCTGAGGGGTTAGTACATTGAGTTCTCCTACAAAGCCTAAACACAGGTATTATTTACCTGATCAAATGAGTAAATTGGGGCTTAGAAAGTCTAAATGACCTTTCCAGGGCTACCCTGCTATTGGTAATGGAGCCACATCTTGAACCAGTTCTGACTGGATGGGATACACGATCAAGCAAGGTTTCATTGTCTGAGTGTAGTCCTCAGACCCATGCCTGTACCATAAGTTACTAACACCACAGGTTACTGGTCAAGCACAGATACTGGTGGGAAACTTCTTTTAAAGTAATTTTGTTTTTGTTGAATCTAATAAAAAAATGGGGCTTGTATTTTTGTATGTGTTTTTATTTCATTTGTCAAGGACTTCACTTTTATTGTCTTTTTCAAAACTATAGGCACTGCAACAGTCTGAAAATAAAAACCCAGCCCTTTACCACAGATAGCTTGAGAAGCACTGGATTATCCTGCCTACTGCGCAGAGGCAAAGCCAGGCTGAAATACATAAGGAGAACTTTACTTCACTGCCTCCCATTTAGCCTTTGTATTCCTGTCAATAGTGTAAACACTAATTATTTTGCCTCTTTAACTTGCTGGTTGTCTTCTGAATGTCACAAACTTGGATCTTTGCGTTATCACCACCTAGTGGCTAAAATCAGGCAATGCCAACTTCTCCTGGATTCTTAAAACTGATCTGGGAAAACAGAATTTTGGGTTTTCTAGAACTGCGTTGGGGTAACATGCAAGAACTCTTGTGCCACATCTGTGTTAACTGTAAAGCACAGAATCTGGTTCTGTAGCAAAGACAAATGAGGACACCTGGATGTGGAGCCTGAATTTTAAAGCAAGATTCTAAACAGTTAACATTTAAAAAGTAGTAAAGATTTTTCAGTTCCTATGAATATTAACAAATGAAGAAATTTTGTGAAAGTAATAGACTCAGGTGACTATAAAACAGAACAAAATTCATATTGAGTACTTAAGAGTTTATCAGACTTGTCAACTGTACTTAAAAGGTGAAGTAGGGCTTTTGGAGTAGAGATGATTCAAGAACATGCTTTCAAAATGGTAATTGAGAAGCCAAAATATGGCCAGGCAGGAATTTGCCAATTCTACCGTATAACTTAAATGTGATTTATATTTTTCTGTTATAAATGTATAAAATTTACTCTCTAAGAAACCATTGTGTTGGAAGTTTGAATTAGGGCTTTATTTTTTTTTTCAAAATTTTTTAACATTTATTTATTTTTGAGATAGAGACAGAGCATGAACAGGGGAGGGTCAGAGAGAGAGGGAGACCCAGAATCTGAAACAGGCTCCAGGCTCTGAGCTGTCAGCACAGAGCCCAACACGGGGCTCGAACCCACGGACCACGAGATCACGAACTGAGCTGAAGTCAGAGGCTTAACCAACTGAGCCACCCAGGCGCCCCTTGAATCAGGGCTTTAAATATGTCCTCACTTACTAATTCTGGCTAGGATTAAGTAGACCCATAAAGTGTCATCAAATATATTTTAATATCCACATACAGGAAAATGGTCCAAAGGTTAAAACTACTAAACATTAAGTATTTGTAACTTTCAATATTGGCTCCTTTGAAATCAGAAAAAAAAAAAAAGTCTTAGTAAACTTCAGTTTTATAATCTGAGACTTCAGTTCCTTTAAGATGACTATTTTTTTTAAATAACTTGTTGGTATGTTATACAAAGAACAGTGTTCCAAAACAACCACACATCTTTTCCCCTGTTCAGAGTCAAAGGCAAATGGGCTGGCCAAAGTTTGTTTCCAGCATCTGCCTATTTACCCTCCATTGTCCAAATCGTTTCCTGTGCTCTCAAACTTTCCTAGCTACATTTTCTTTCCCCTACTTAAAACAAGATAGGCTATTACCCTTATATTCTTTTACTTGACTGATTATTCTAAGGATAAGCTTTTAGTTCACTTTTGGAGTAAAGGGCTTTGTGTCCATTTTATATGCCCTAAGATATGTCCGTATGTTTAAAGTAAAGTTGGGTGTCAGGAAGCAGGTAAGGTTTTTCTGGCTGCTTGATAACTTTAAAACCACAGATAAACTGAAGCTGGAGTCTGCAAAGATTGTTCCCAGCTACGTATGGGATAGGGGTGACTTACAGCTTCTTACAAGACCTAGGTCACAGGGCACCTGGGTGGCTCAGTTGGTTGGATGTCCAACTTCCGCTCAGGTCATGATCTCACCCTTCATGGGTTCGAGCCCCACTCCGGGCTCTGTGCTGACAGCTCAGAGCCTGGAACCTGCCTCAGATTCTGTGTCTCCCTCTCTTTCTGCCCCTCCCCGCTCGTACTCTGTGCCTCTCCCTCTCTCAAAAATAAATAAAAACGTTAACCAAAAAAAAAAAAAAAAGACCTAGTTCAGGCCTAAGCCTTGTTCACATCAACCCCTCCCATCTATCCTAAGCTTTTCCATAAATATAAAAAGTTATTTTTGAATGCAATAAATTGATTAATCTTTAGTCATGCCTTTTTTTTTTCCTGACAGTATTGTTAAAATAGCCCAGATTACCAAGAGAAATTGAAGTTATCTTCTGGAAGCTGTTAATACAGGAAATGAAAATAATTTCAATAGTTTAAGAACTAGTCTGATTGTAGGAATTTATATAAAAGATTTCTCTATGAAAAGGATACCTGGGTTCAAAGGACTTTGACTAAGAATTCTATTTCAAAATAATCTGTTTTATAAATTCTTATTCTAAAAACAAAGAGCCTATTCTTTTTAATTTAACCATTTTCTGTATAAAATGTGAAAAATAAATTTACATTTCATGGCCAATTTTTATTTCCTATCACTTTAGTCATCAGAACTTATTTCTAAGAATAGATTTCATTTACCTTATCTTACATCTTTATAACAGTCATCCTACCATAAACTTATTCAAAATTAAACATTGTATTCATCAAATATAAATTTGAAACTAAACCCATAAATCTGTAAGTTTAACCTGTTGGAAAACCAAATATGTATGTTAGTGTCATTTTTAAAAACTATTAATAATACAACAGCATTAGTAACTATCTTTATTCTCAAATTGATAAAAGCATTTAACATATATACTTTACAGTATAAACAAAGTAAGTGCTATGCATTTTGCTTATAAAGTGACTTAAAGTATTTCAAGCATTGTATAATTCAATTTGTACAAAAAAGTAAATTTCCGAATAAAGCTTTGGTTAGTAGAACTGATTATGCACTGTCAAATCCATTTTCCAAAGTTGTTCAAGGGAAAAAAGGCTTCATCCACTATCACATGTATTTCTTGTACAAAGCTTTTTAACTATTTAGTAAGGGGAAAATATTACAATAATTGCTTTTAATTTCCCAGTCTGGATCAGCCTTTTTTCTTCTCATTTACATGTGGCCGGAACACCATGACTTTTGAAAAGTATAAATTAGGTACAAAATCACCTTTTACTTTTTTCTTAGGAAGGTGATCTATTTAAAAAATAGATTAGATCTGTAAGACTGTTAGCTTCCATTATTACCAAGATGCTTTCTAAAAGTTTCAAGCATTACTGTATTATTCCATTAGGGATAAATCACTTCTAATTTCCCTTAGGAAGGTAATATCTACTAGCACTAGTGCTCAGAATCAAAGCTTATATAATATCTAAAAACAAAAACAAAAACAAAAAAACTAAATGTAGCCCCAAACTTAATATTCTTATAGCAATGTATGTTTTACCATTATTCATATGAAAGTAATAAAAATGCTACCTAACTTAAATAATATAAAATAGCATTGTAACCAAATTAACAATCACAAAACTGCAGACATTTTTCTATTAAAATTTTCCAGTCCACTGAGCAATATTTACTCAAAAATATGATTATGAACTTAAATATATCCTCTTTTAAGTTCACTTGTTTATACTGAACAAGTAGTGCTCCTTTTATGATTTTTGAAAATTCTACTTACGTAACTATTTAATTCCAAAATGGAAAATGAACCATCACTAAAATTCACTGGAGAATATTCTTTCATGGAAATAATTTATAAACATTTTAAAGTTCTACCTTTAATTATTTCAATTTGGCTTTTTTAAATAGATAAGCTTTTCATTTCAATTACTGTATAATACTTCAAACCTAGCTTAAACAAAGATAAACAAAACCAAGGAGAACTGGCAAAGCATTCCTTGCTTTACATAGGATGCCTCAAAGTGTCACATACATAGTAACATATCACAGAAGAGAATTTATATGGTTTAGCAGATTATAGAGCAAACCTGAAAGTTTATACAAAACTAAACACTGCCTCACTTCTGTTCTATTTTCTTTTAATTTGATCTTGGCTCTGTTTATTATCTGTCTATAATAACCATTGTGTGACACATACCAGTTTTCTAAGAAATCCAATTACTTATACATACCTCTTCAAACAGCTCTGTAACATATTTGAGAACATTCAACCAATCTCTTTCATTCAATATGATACAGCCTCCATTTTTCTCACAAAATGCTCACTGTCCTGAGCTATATTAAACACCTTATAACAGGTGCATGTATAACTGAAGACCCTAAAATGTCAAGTTTACATTTAAAAAAAAATGCATAGAGAACATAACATTTGGAAAACTTCTTAGTACTCACTTCTCGGATATTATAACATACAGGTGTTGTTTTTTTCAGACTGTAAAATGTTTCATCTTTATAACTGACTTACTTTCAGATCTGAACCACAGTTTAATAAATTTTTCTGAGATTTGACTGCTGTTAGGCTAAAGAAACAGAAGAAGTTTTCTGACCAAAACTGGTCCATGGGTCTTCCAATAAACAATCCTTATATATTCAATGCAGGTATCAAATTTCCATGCCACAAAATAGCAGAATTACATCAGAACTACAGGAAATAAACTCTTATTATAATACAGTATTTTTAACGTAAAGGTGCTATTCATCATGCCCTACATCATTCAGTCTTTACCAAGTGGGCATCATGTCTGGAAACCACACCCTACCAAGATGCTTGGACACCTCCCAATGGATTTGCTCCAGGCTATATTTTTGGTCAGGAATTAATACTTCTTCCATGATGGATAATTGAGACAGGCGGCCACCACACATCTTCACAAACTCAACAAAGGCACTACATGAGACTTCACATTCCCCTAGTCCAATAGCTGACAAATTTTTACAACGTTCTGCAATGCGAATTAACTCTTCATCAAGTGGCCGTAAGCCATTAGCACATACTACTAGTTCAACTAGTCTAGGGCATGTCATTCCCACACGGCCAAGCACATCTTTGCTTACTGATCTCCCAAAGTAAAGATGGGTGGCAGGTATTTCATACCGAAAGAATGGATCAAATTCCTCTTCGTATAAAAAAAAATACATCACTAAGTTCACTTTTGGTGAATGTCTGATGAAAGCATCCCAGCTGCTTTTCTGAATAGTATGGAAGTGTGTCTGTCCAGGATTCTCACTGACTACATCAATGCGCAAATGTTCTAATCGAACGTGTTTTTCAGAAGATAAAGCCAGCAGCAATTCATCACTTAACAAGTGGTAATTCAGGGCCAGTTCACGTAAGCCGTGACATTGATCAGCCACACAAAGGATACCTAGGAAGAAATAGTGTCTAATTATTTACAATTTTTTGTACGAGTTCATCGCCTGTTCAAAGAATTTAATCAAATGCATGTCTCAAAATTTTACCGTATTTCCCTATCATAAAGCTATACAATTTAAAATTTGGTTATACAGTTGAACTAGCAGAAAGTCACATTTAAAAACCTACTACTAAATCTGTCTATAAGAAAATGAGACTAATTCTAAACCTGATACCATAAAAAGAAATAAAGCTCACTTATAAACTTACAACAATTATAAATTTGTTTTACAGTTTATTTATTGAGAGAGAGAGAGAGAGTGCGAGTAGGGGAGGGGCAGAGAGAGAGGGCGAAAGAGAATTCCAAGGAGGCTCCAGATGCCAGTGCTGAGCCCAATGCGGGGCTCGAATCATGAAATCGTATGACCATGACCTGAGCCGAAACCCAGAGTCAGACGCCTAACCAACTGAGCCACCCAGGTGTTCCAACAATTATAAATTATTAATAAATACAGATGACCCTTAAACAACACAGGGGTTAGGGGCACTGACTCCTGTATAGTTGAAAATCTATGTATAACTTTTGACTCCTCACTTAATTACTAATAGCCTAGTGTTAGCCAGATGCCTTACTGATAACATAAACAGTCAATATATATTTACTACATTCTTACAATAAGAATACTACATTCTTACAACAAAGTTAGAGAAAAAAAAATCATAAAAGGAAATATATTTACAGTATAATACTGTATTTACTGAAAAAAATCCACAGGCATATGGACCCACAGTTCAAACCCATGTTGTTCAAGGATTAGCTACATGTACCATAACTAACGTTTACCCCAGTAATGCATGGACAGTGTTATATTTTTTTTAAAAACTGATTACAAACACCAAACCTATAGGTTAAGCAAGAAAAATTACATGATCATCACTACAGAGGCCAAAAGACATTTTTGGAAATTAAAAATTTAATTCTAATTAAAAAGAAAAAAAGGTAAAGCCACATAAAAGAATCTATGTAACTAAATAAAACATTTGAAAGGTTGTTAAAAAAGATTTTTATCGGGGCGCCTGGGTGGCTCAGTCGATTAAGCGTCCGACTTCAGCTCAGGTCATGATCTCGCGGTTTGTGAGTTCAAGCCCCGCGTCGGGCTCTGTGCTAACAGCTCAGAGCCTGGAGCCTGTTTCAGATTCTGTGCCTCCTGCTCTCTCTCTGACCCTCCCCTGTTCATGCTCTGTCTCTCTCTGTCTCAAAAATAAATAAACGTTAAAAAAAAAAAAAAAAGATTTCTATCAAGTGAGCAAAATTTTTTTAACAGCTTAATAGTGTCTAATAAACTTAACAAATTTCTCAGAAAAAAATACCAAGATACCACTAGATAAATGAGTCAAAGGTAACCAATTCACATTAATGGAAATAGTAATTATAACTAACAAATTCTTAACATATCCAGAAAGCAGTTCCATAAATGGTCCCTATACTTAGCCATGCTATGCTTCAGAACTGCCCAAACCCCTATCAAGCAGATCTTACCAAAGGTCAGCATCTGATTTCTGAAATGGCCTAATACTAAAATTCTACCCCAGACAGCCTATAGTACTTGATAAATGACCCATTCAAACCATTTCTTTCTGGTGTTTAGAAACAAGGATAGGAACAAAACACACATCATATTATCTATTATTTATTGTACAGTATGATATGTCAGGTACTAAATATACTCAAAAATCTAGAAAAATAAATTATTTCTATTTTGAAGTTGATGCAACTAAAGACAAACACAAACTGAGTGACTCTTAAGTTCATGTGCTTAACTACTGCTTGAGAAGTGACAAGACAAAGGCACCAAAAAGCCAAAGCTTAAAAGCAGTGGGAGGAGAATATAGGCAACAGAATCAGTAAAGAGATAAACTGAATCCCCAGTGTAAGAGTCACCAAAAGACATCTGTGCTTTACTATTCAGCCACTACAAAGTTTCTGTTCTCTACAAGGTTTCTGTGTACTTTGAAATAAACCTTCATAACCTGAGCACTTCTGTTCTTTGCAATCTTATAAAGCTTGATATAAAAAGAAAATAAATACACAGGGAATGGAAACCAAAGATGCAAATAAAAGAAACTGAGATATCATTTAGTAACTATTAAAGCAGTTGTGGCAGGCATAATTCTAAAAGTCCAAGTCCCCAAGATTCTACAACCTAATCCCCAGCACCTGTAATGTGAGGAGATACCACTCCCATGATTATATTATATAGCACAGTTGGCTTTAAAACAAGATTGTCCAGGCAGTTCTAATCTAATCACATGAACCCTTTAAAAGCTGAGTTTTCTTTGGCCAGTTTCAGAAAAGAAGTCAGACTCACAGCTTCCCTGGCTAAGCAGAGAAGCTAGCTACGCAATGGCTATATCTGTGACCTACAGAGCTGTGACACTACCAAATGAGTGCTGGTTTAACGTACTAAATTTGTAGTTGTTGGTTATGCAGCAATAGGAAACTTAATTAAACAGTTACTATATAATTCAGCAATTCCACTCCTAGGTATATACCCAAAAGAAATTAAACCATTTATCTACACAAAATCTTACACAGGAATTTTCATAGCAGCATCATTCATAACAGTCAAAAGGTGGAAACCATGCAAATATCCATCAAATGATCAATAGATAAATGTGGTACAATCCATACAATGGAATATTATTTGGCAATAAAAAGAAATAAAACACTGATACATGCTAAAAAGTATATAGAAATTCATTGTCGGTACTATTGTAAATTCACACAACTCATTTAGAAGAAAATACAGCAAAAAGCTGTATATAAAAAAGATCTGGATCCTCTGATCTACTTCTTCCACTTTACCATCTGTCCTATGGAAGAAATTGATAGAAGCAAACTGCTTCGTGCCAAAATGGTTCATTTTTTAAATCACAGCAAAAATGTAGATACTTACATACCAACCTTAAAAGAATTATAAGACAAATGTTGGCTTACCAACAACATAGAACACTAAGTAACTAAATGTTCATTAGTTCAACTAATAATGAGTGTCAAGCACTGGTGCTAAGATGGTAAAGATGCAACATGAACAAGACATCCTTATCATAATAGCAGGCAGCAGAGAATTAAACAAGAATGCTCTGGGTGTCCTAGCAAGGGGATCAGGGAAGATTTCCCAGAACTAACACAGTGAGACATAAAGAATTAGAAGGATCAAGCTAGGGCAAAAGATAGGGGAGAAGGAAAGTGAACTTTATTTCCTGTGTGAACACCCACACATGGAAGAAACACAAGCATTCCAAGAACTGAAGCATGCCAAGCCTTCAGGTCAACATACAGTATGCAAGTAAGGTAACATCTTAAAGGATGAAGCCCCATAGAGAGGCAAGGGCTAAATCATATGGGACCTTGTCAGCCTCAGTAAGGAGTTTGGATCTTATCTAAAGCAGAGTGAGAACATTTGAAGAAAACTGGAGAAAAATACCTGATTTATATTTTAGAAAGATTACTCTGTAGCATAGAAATCACATTACAGAAGAATAAGCTGCCAGTTAGGAAATCAGTGTAAGAGGGTACTGCACAAAGATTATAGAGACCTGTACTACAGGAGTAAGAGTGGAGATGAAGAAGGCAGAGTGTCTTAGTTCAAGTTGCTTAACAGAATACCACAAACAGGGTGGCTTAAGCAATAAACATTTACTCTTCACAGTTCTGGAGCCTGAAGTCCAATCTGGATGGTCAGGTTCTGATGAGGACCACAACTCTTCCTGGCTTGCGGATAGCCACCTTCTTGCTGTATCTTCACATGGTGAAAAAGAGATCATCTCTCTCCTGCCTCTTCTTATAAGGGCACTAATGCCATTTATGAGACCTCCACCCTCATGACCTATCTCCCAACCGAACTCCAAATACTACCACACTGCAGCTTAGAGCTTTAGCAATATGAATAGAAGGGGATCAGAATAAATCATCAGTCCACAGTGTAGACTCAAGGCCTATTTCAATGATGGAATCACCAGACCTTGGAGACTGAAAGGATGTAGAAAGGAAGGGTAGGAAGAATCAAGGATGTCTGTCAGGTCCCTGACAACCAGATGGATGGAGCCATTTACTGAGATAGCACAAAGGAAAAAGCAAGAGATTTAGACAGGGGGAGAAGAAAGTTCATTCATCTGAAGCACCAGTGAGACATTCTAGAGGAACTGGCCACTGGCAGCTCAACACATAGCTCTGGAGTTCCAGAGACACTGTAAGTGGGAAGTATTAACATACAGAATGTAACTGACACAACAGATGATGACGACAGCCCAGAGTTTACATAGTAAAACAAAAAAGGACTCAGCACAGAACACAGTGAAACACCAAAATTTAAGGAATGAAAAGAGAAATCACCAAAAGAAATGGTAGGAACAATCACAGAAGAAGGAAAACAACATAATATGGTATCAGAGTCAACAGTCACTAGCGTTGAATGGTGCCTAAACATCAAGCAGTAGACAATTATAAGGACTATATAAAATAGGAGAAAAGTTTGATAAAATATTCAGTGACTAAAGAAAAAAAACCCTTGATTTCAACTTAGAAAAAGAAATAGTTTTGCATAGTCCCAATATGCAAAATATGGATAGAAAGTAAATATGCAAATATATTAAATTTTAAATTATAATCGTCTAAGGTTATACTCTTAAATTTAAAAGTATTTCAGGTGCTCTCTTTCATTTCCCTTCCCTTCCTGAACAACTTGCCCAAAAGCCATGAGGGAAGACCAAGCAAGTTTATACTACCCTATCAGAATTGATGTGTATATTTAATAAAAGTAAATGAACATGAGATGTACCAGGATAAAAAGAATAATGAACTCATAGTCTCACTGAGAACCCAGAGACCCAAAAGCTCTCATATAGCGTGGGAAGTGCTGAAGTTACATTCAGAGTGCTATGGAAACAACACATGGTGGTTCTAAACCAGAGAGGAGAAAATAAGAACAAAACCAGATCATCTGAGTTGAATTCTGAAGGCTGGCCTGGACTTGGCTAGATGAAGAAGTGGGAAGAAAAAACATATTCCACAAGGTACAGTGTACTAACCACACACACACAGGTACAAAGAACCTTAGTTATTATAGGACTCAAGTAAAAGCTACACATGAATGAGTAGCAAACAAGATTAAAGAGATAGGTGGAGGTGAGGATACAAAGGACCCTGTACAGTATGAAGCTACAAGGTATGGACCTCACTCCCATAGCAACCTGTACAGTAGATAGAAAATGTGACCAAGGTCATGTAAGAAGTAACTGCCAAAAGTCCATTCTTCTTAAGTTCCAGACTGTTTAGATTATCACCTTCAGTAAAAATCTCGAAGTGGCAGAAGCAGCTAGGGAAATACTGCAATAGACTAGCCATTCCTGTCACCAAGACCCTCCCTGTAGGGAGACAGAGAACACTAAGAAATCTCCATCCAAGAAGAAATCACTTTCTTGGGGGAAGGCCGGGCTTTAGTCATGGCAAGAAGGTAGGAAGTATTTTGTAAAGATATCAAGGATTTAACACTGTCTTTTAAAAACGGGTTTCCCAAGTAACACAGCCAAAAGACTGGGAGGGATGTCAACAGTGGGAGGATGTGTCAGAAGTGAAGCATCAGAAAGTAATAATACCAAGTGTGAGTTTATACTTATTTAATTTTTTTATTATTTTTAAAAAAATTTTTTTTTTTAACGTTTATTTATTTTTGAGACAGAGACAGAGCATGAATGGGGGAGGGGCAGAGAGAGAGGGAGACACAGAATCGGACGCAGGCTCTAGGCTCTGAGCTATCAGCTCAGAGCCCGACGCAGGGCTCGAACTCACGGACCGTGAGATCGTGACCTGAGCTGAAGTCGGACGCTTAACCGACTGAGCCACCCAGGCGCCCCAATATACTTATTTTATAATACAAACTATTTGGAATTTAAATAATCTGAAACTGAATAATGCAGTAATGCTTAGAAAATTCTATATAAGAAAAGTTGGAAAGAGATTTCACAATGCTATTCCCCATTTGATGGGTTCTTGGCTCCAAGATTCAAGTTAGGAAAAGGGTTATCTTGCAAAATGTTAAGGTGGCAACTTCAGCACAACTCTCCTCCCTCTACATAGTGAGAAGAAAAGCAATTATGAGATTGCTCTGATGCAAAACCTACCCTGCTGGCTCAACTACAATTAAAGAAAGTTCTATATTATCTAAAGGGCACCTCAGGCAAATCTAATACTGTCCTTTTTTTTTTTTTTTTTAATCCATATTCTAACACAGTTTGGACACAAACTGACAAGTAAGAGTAAAAAATAAGTTGAAAATAAGTGTCTAGGCTAGGAATGCTACAGAAATTTATGTTACTGTATCATGACATTAAAAATGTTTATGCAAAAGGGATGAAATAATATTAACCCACCCTCAAGGTTAATGATCAGTTTTTAATTCGATAAATACATCAGTCCATTTTAGTAAAATGTTACCTGGCAAAAAACACAACATACCTGCTGGAGAGACATGAGGACAGCTGCTCATTTTCAGCAGCTTGAGTGTATCGCTGTTGTTGGCCACTAGTACTTTGAGGGATGGATCATCTACTGGGGTATCATCTATCTTAAGCGATGACAAGGATTTGGAATTTACAAACACTACTGTCAGTGCAGAAATAAAGTGAGACTAAAAAGCAAAAAAATGGAAACAGTTTCAACTTTCAGACACGAGAATTGAGGGGGTGTTCACATAAGACATATAGTTCACATATAGTTCATCTGAATCCTAATGATGTATCCCATAACTGTTTTAGGGGTAGCATCCTTTCACTCTGTTGTTGGGGGTATGGTAAAAAAGGGAGGTGACTATTTGCTATCTTTGAGAAAAGTCTTTTTACCTGTAGCAAAATGAGATTTCAAGCCTCTAAATCACAATAATCACTGGTAAGTAAAAAGTAATAAGATGAATTACAGAATCGGGGATGAGAATAACTCCAGTGTTTTGTAACACTGAACTGCATTCTTTTTTGGTCTGATAGTTAACCATTAAAATAGTAATAAAATTACTAGCATAATCATTAGAAATTAGAATATCAACTCAGGCTCACTTGAAACAAAAAAGCTCACAGAAAATTTGATTCTAAAATAAGCAAAATCATACCTAATAAAATTCCAAGTTTAAAACTCCTTTAAATATGTTAAATTATCTACAATATTTTCGAGCCATTCATTTTAATGTATTTTTCCACAAATATACCAATTATTATTCCATTTATTATATACATGTAATTATCTTTTGGACACAGAATCTGACCTCAAGGAACCACTGTAGGGCAACAGGAATTAAAGCATGGTCAGAGTATGTAACGTGGAATCAGCTAAAACCAATGGACGAAGGATCCAGGAGTAGGAAAGAGAGGTCAACATATGCTCTGACACCTTCCTCTACATAACCAATCTCACCCTCCACTTACCTTTATAAATTCACTACAGCAATGAAAAGGAATGAGGGCAAGCTAACAGCCAAGAAAGTACAAAGAAACACCATTTGCATGATCACATTCACTAACTTAATTTTCCTCTACAATTAAATAACTGGTTAACTACTTAAATTTTGATTAGGTAACTTTTTGCCTATTTAAATATTAACTCTTTCTAATATTTTCACCTCAAACTCAGTTATACCTTGTACAGTCCCATTTCATTAGTATACTCATGACTGCATCCTCATGACTGCATCCCTGCCTTCTTTTTTCCATTTCCCTCAGATTTATCTGAGGTCAAATATACTTCTTTCATGTTTTCTACAGTTCTTCCAGGACTTCCAAGGTACAGTAACACCCTACTTCAATCTTCTACAAGAGCCAAAATGGGGGGGGGGGGGGGGCGCGAGGTGAAGAACAACATAAACATCTTAGGCCCATTTAATAAGGAAGGAAGCCATCCCAGATGCATCATAGTTCCCAAAGACAAAACTACTTCATGTAACTACAGTACTAGTACTAGATCTGTATAATGATAATCTTGAGTAACAAGACAAAAAGGAAATTAAATTTGTTCAGCATACCTTTTCATGTGGTATGTTTTACATATACCCTATCTATTTGTTTTTTTAACTATGGTATGTACACAGAAAATCAATTCAAAATATATCATTTCCCATATGAAGTTTGAACAAGGTGCTACTATACCATGTAAGTCAGTGCTCTGACTTAATAAGAATCTCCTGGATGTCTCATAGGAAGGGGAAATTTGAAACAGGGAATGTAACCCAAAATTTCCAAGTTTCTTAGATGATTTTTATGCACATTAAGTTCAAGAACCTCAGTGCTCTGACTCATGTACTTAGAATCTTAAAATGCTGAACAGAATCTCTTACCTATTTCCCTTATTTTATAGGAGGAAAACATTTTAACTCAAATGTATGTATTTAAAGAACCTTTTTAAACACCAATTAAGACTTTGAAATCAACTGGTGATACATTTGTTACAAATATTCCATTCCATAACTACCTGAGTTATAATACACACTCAATTTAGTACTATTTCTTCCTGAATCATTCTAGTAAATTAAACTGTTAGATATGTAAAGGGGTATCTATATCTTAGTTTGCAGTGTACTCTGAAAAAAACCTTTCAAATTACTGTTGCATGCTAACCTACCCAATATTAGTTAACATACTCAGGAGGCCTTTATCAGCTGCCTTCTAAAAATGCACTTATTTTTTTTCTATTTTAAGAGTCTAGTTATTAGAGACACTATCTTACTATACGCAGGATCATGTTAGAACATATATATGAACATAAATAGTTCACTGTTCACCAAAAAGAAAAGCTTTCTTTAAATAAAATCTGTAAAGGGGTGCCTGAGTGGCTGAGTCGGTTAAGTGGCCGACTTCGGCTCAGGTCATGATTTCGCGGTCCGTGAGTTTGAGCCCCGCGTTGGGCTCTGTGCTGATAGCTCAGAGCCTGGAGCCTGTTTCAGATTGTGTCTCCCTCTCTCTGACCCTCCCCCGTTCATGCTCTGTCTCTCTCTGTCTCAAAAATATATTAAAAAAAAAAAAAGTTAAAATAAATAAATAAATAAATAAATAAAATCTGTAAAGTAATCCAAGTACACTAAATTTGCTCAGGAATAAATCTATACACAATTACCAGAAGATTTTATAAATAAGCTATACCTGTTCTCACTACTGGCACTGTCTACTTTTCTTTGATTGTAATTTCACAAATCTGCTCTGAAAGTCCAAAAAGGAGCTGCTATATGTCTTTTTCCTAATTTGCTTCTCAGTTTTAGTCACTTTTAGTACATCTCTTTGCTGAATCCTCTGCAAATTCACTCACTCTTTAACTTTTCCCATCAAGAAGCACAAGGTGATCAGAAAAAGGAAAAGCTTTATTAAAACACCTATTGCCTGACATTCTAAATAAATAGTAACTAGTTTTCCATTATGTATACTATTTTTCTTACACTCCCATGGTCACTACAAGAAATGACCACTACAAGGGCAGGGCTTCTATCGGATTTCTCAGTAACTGCCGACAACATAAAACCAGCAAATACCTTTGGTAAATCCATAAAGCTTGGCCGAGCCGTTGAAATAAGTCCAAGTGTTTTTAATGAGCAATTTACCAGTTGTGATAATATATCACAAGCTGCTTCAGCTGATTCTTTGCTGCTGTCCACCTTAGAAAAGAACACACCATTTACCTATGCATATATTTACATTTCTCTGTGTAACCTTAATTTTACAGAAGAAACAGTTATTAGTTTATTACATTACAAATAATCTCCATCTAAGAAAGAATGATGAGAGCAGACAAGACTAGTTTTGGCAAAGAACCTGAATTAAGAACCACTGCTTTATCTAGGTTTAATGTGACCTGTTAAATAAATGCTAGCTATGGGTAATCAGGTATTCATGTGTTACTTTTCAAAAATTATCAGGTAGGTTAAAGATTTAGTAAACATGCCTACATTCCATTATTCATCCCCAAAACAAAATACTATAAGCCTCTGTACTCCTATAAACCACTGTGATTCCTTAAACTACTCTAGACATCTCAAAAAGCCACCCCACTTCAGTTATCTCATCACCGCATGAATTCCAGTATGTCCCTTCTGGCAATGAAAAGAAACAAACGGTTCTCTTTGGCATTCTTCCACATCCTTTTTTCTATTTCTCTCTAAAATATATTCATCTAAACCTTTTACATAAAATTTCTTAGGGATGCCTGGGTGGCTCAGTCGATTAAGCATCCGACTTCGGCTCAGGTCATGGGGTTTGTGAGTTCGAGCCCATGCTGGGCTCTGTGCTGACAGCTTGGAGCCTGGAGCCTGGAGCCTGCTTCAGATTCTGTGTCTCCCTCTCTCTCTGCCCCTCCCCTGCTCATGCTCACTCATTCTCTCTCAATAACAAACATTAAAAAAATTTTTTTATCTCCTTTTTCTTTGAAAACCCCATATCTTAAAGCCATCAATAAGCAGAATTCAGTCTCTATTAAACAGTAATAGCAATTAAGTTTTAGTCAATCATAATCTCCATTTTTTTTTTTTTTTTAAGAGAGTGAGCACGAGCAGGGGAGATGGGCAGAGGGAGAGAGAGAATCTTAAGCAGGCTCCACACTGAGCATGGAGCCCAATGCGGACTTGATCCCACAACCCTGGGATTATGACCTGAACAAAATCAAGAGTCAGATGCTCAAATGACCGAGGCACCCAGGCACCCCTTCACGTTTTTTATTTATTTTACTGTATATTTTTTCTTCAAACTTATTCAAAATAATTCAGTGTGACTGACAGCTTTAGTAAATGATTTATGCTTATTTAGTAGCTGCTTCTGTTCTTTTAATAAATTATGAATAATTATGATAAAAATAAAAAAATAACTATGTTAAAAATTATGATAAAAGTAACAGCTGGAATTAGTTCTGCAGCTTCTAAATGATTTAAAAAGTATTTTTTTTAATGTTTATTTATTTTTGAGAGACAGAGACAGACTGGGAGCAGGAGAGGGGCAGAGAGAGAAGGAGACACAGAATCCGAAGCAGGCTCCAGGCTCTGAGCTGTCAGCACAGAGCCCAACGCGAGGCTCGAACTCAAAAACAGCGAGATCATGACCTGAGCTGAAGTCGGATGCTTAACCGAATGAGCCACCCAGGTGCCCCTCTGCAGCCTCTAATGTATATAATAATTCTAAATCATTAAGAACTTTCTCTAAAAAGGCAATACTTTAAAAACATGAGAACATATTTTCGCTTAGGATAAAAAAAGCCACCGAATATACTTTATTTTTTAAAAGAAGGATTTAAAGTATTACCTTGAAGCTGACATATTGCAGATGGTTTGAATGTCTTTTAATAATCTGTTTGATCAGCTCTGGGTGTGTAGCTTTCAAGTAAGATGTAGCTGGCTGATTCAGTTCAAATTCAAAACATCTCCACAAATCAGGCATGTGAAATACCTGGTTCCAGTTGCGGCAAACTTGTGAAGCATGAGCCCGGTCAAGAAGAGGCAAATACTTAAATACTTGGAGAATAATGTCCTGAAGGAGATTACCCCAATCACAAGTCTGAGATTGCTCATTTGTAGTCCTCAGTTTCTTAGATTTCTCTGCAGTACCTTCTTCTGATAAATTATGGTCACTATCTCTTCCTCCTCGTTTCATCCTATTCAGAAAAATGCATCATTTTTTTCATACTTAACTTTTGAATAGCAATAAATCCAACATTCGTTTTCCCACTGAGATACATATATGTATGTTTATAAATGCAAACACAAACATGAGGAACTGGACCAGTAATTCAAGAATATCAAAACAAAATATAATGAAAAGTGCCAGTGGAGACCAACTGTTGTTTTACAAATTCTATACAGGTATTTTTAAGCATTTGTGTTTATACTGTACTACTGGCAGGGGGAGGGAGAGATATCATGATTTTGAAACTAAACCAAAAATTATAGTCAACTAAAAGCAATATTAAAAAAAAAACAAAAAACCCTACAGTGACACCTGCTAAAGCTTTCTTAAAAGTCATCTAAGGATACCTGCTATATTTGAGTTCTTGAATTCAAGGAACCACAGTCCCAGGAATCTCTAGAGAAGATACGAATTAAGTAGCCAATAGATCTCTCCACATTGAATAGTCTGTAATATGTTACTGCCAGACACAATCTCTACTTAAGATAAGCAAACCCATCCCTACTATGCATGGTTTGGTCTGAAATGTGGTTTCTTCTTCCAACACATCTCTTAGTATGGCAATGTTTACCCTAAGTTGTATTTCCGAATGATAGGTATATGTTTATTCTGTGTATTTGTATGATCTTCATTGCATTTGTTTCTCTGAAACAGTCTTATTGCAAAATAGTAGTATGGTTAAAAGAATGGGCTCTGGAATCAAGCTCCCTGGGTTTGAATTGTGGCTCTAACTCTCCCTGGTTATGTGGCCTTGAACAAATTATTTGGCCTTCCTGTGCTTCACTTTGTAAAGTGGGGATAATAACACATAGGATTCTTGTGAGGAATTAAACAGTAGTAGGGCTTAAAAAGAGACAGAGGATGTTGAACTCAAATACAGGAAAGTAGTCCAGTATTAAAGACTTTAAAGTGTATGACAAAGAAATGAAACGTGTGAGAAAATACAAGAACACATGGTTATATGTGAGAAACACACTGGTACTGGATTCACCACACTAAGGTAGTAACTAACCATAATTAAGTGGGATTATACTGTACCATATTATATAAATACAGTAGTAGGATAATAGTGGTGGCATTACAGGTGAATTTTTTTTTTTTTTTTTTTTTTTTGCCAGAGAGAGCACAAGCAGGGGAAGGGCAGAGAGAGATGGAGAGAAAATCCCAAGCAGGTTCCACGCTGTCAGCACGGAGCCCAATGTAGGGCTCCAACTCACCAAACCGTTGAGATCGTGACCTGAGCTGAAATCAAGAGTTGGACACTTAACCACCAAGCCACCCAGGTGCCCCTATCTATCTCATACACATTCCTTTTAACGTCAATGAATTACACTGTAATCAGACAAACAGGTCTTGTTTTGATTTGTTATCTGGAAAAGTAAGTATTGCAAACTAAGGGGGGTAATTGCAGACTACTCACTAGTACCCCTTTGGTTTAGAGCCTGCGACACTTATACCTACAGAGTAGTTCTGGCAGAGTGGTAGTTTGGATTTGGAGTCATAGCTTTTGAAAAGGATGGCTTGTGGCTCCAACTCCCTTCTTCTGGCATATCTGTGTATAAGAATTTGATTCCTGTGTGGGATGAAGGATGTGTATGTGTATGTGTATGACTCTTTTTTTCAACGTTTATTTATTTATTTATTTATTTTTTGGGACAGAGAGAGACAGAGCATGAACGGGGGAGGGGCAGAGAGAGAGGGAGACACAGAATCGGAAACAGGCTCCAGGCTCCGAGCCATCAGCCCAGAGCCTGACGCGGGGCTCGAACTCACGGACCGCGAGATCGTGACCTGGCTGAAGTCTGAAGCTCAACTGACTGCGCCACCCAGGCGCCCCTGTATGACTCTTAACCAAATAGATCTCTGTGGGATCTCTTTACCCAATAGCTAGTAAAACTTGTGAAAGGGGACTGGGGGCTGGAAGGAAACAAAACGGCAAAGCCTCCTGCCCTTCTTGCTGTTAAAATCTGCCCAGGAGATCTCAGCATGTATGCAATGAATTCCTCATTGATCCTACTTCCAAATCTGTGAGTTGGATGATGTAAATGAAGTGAAGTAAATGATGTATATTCTACTGAGCAAGGAGAGAAGAAAGGAGAAAACAGAATGACAAAGGTGATGGCAAGAGGGTAGTTTTATGGAACATTAAAACTTACTTGTGAATCTGAGAATACATTTTGTAATGTGTTTAGTGAAAAGGTAGTATAATCCACAATATAACCTTTAATATAAAAAAAAATCTCTTCTAGTAATAATGTCCCACTAGAGGTTGAGGTAACAGTGTCATTATGACCCATTTTTCTGCTTTACCTTATCTTGAAGGCTTAATTTTAGCATAGAAAATATGGGTCAAAGAAGAAAGAACAAAATCATAATGTGGCTTATAATTTCTCTGACTACCTGAAACATAATTTTGAAATACAGAGATTCAAAAAAGAATGAAACTGTCTTTATAATTTCTTTTCCTTAGTAGAGCACCCAAACCAGACCTCTTCAAGGCTCCAGCAGTTCAATTTCAAATTGCAACTTTTCTAGGCCCCAAATAATTGATGCAACTTAGGTCACTAGAGCATTTGGTGAGGGACTGATATTATGAAGCACCAAAAGGAAAAACAAACAAACAAACAAACCATTAATGAGGAAAAACTAGAGTAGTTGAGAGGCGCCTGGGTGGCGCAGTCGGTTAAGCGTCCGACTTCAGCCAGGTCACGATCTCGCGGTCCGGTCCGCGAGTTCGAGCCCCGCGTCAGGCTCTGGGCTGATGGCTCGGAGCCTGGAGCCTGTTTCCGATTCTGTGTCTCCCTCTCTCTCTCTGCCCCTCCCCCGTTCATGCTCTGTCTCTCTCTGTCCCAAAAATAAAAATTAAAAAACGTTGAAAAAAAAAATTTAAAAAAAAAAAAACTAGAGTAGTTGAGCAGCACAGGGAGTTACTGAACTAATCTTAATATTTCCATACCCTCGGAAAGTAGTAGTAAATTTGTTCATCAGAGAAAGAGTGGAGAATACTTCAGCTGTGTGTCCATCACTGTATTAAACACTTTTAGTAAACTGTACATTTAGTAAACTGTAGCACTTTTAAAAGCCCATTTGTACACAGCTCTAAAAAGCTTGTTTTGGCATCACATTTCCTTTCCATTTGCCTAATATCAAAATTAACTTGCATTCTTTGGCTGGAATACAAGAAAACAAAAACAAAAACAGTGGGACGAGATTAACTCTCAGAACTAGATGGTAGGAAGAGTGTGGTGGCGAAAATGTGTCTAGGTGTCATTTGTAGATAACTCGGAGTTGATGGCATTTTTATAAATATTTCAAAAGAAGAGGGCAAAAAGACTCTATTTAAAAGATGTGGCTCACTGAATGAATTGGACATCATCAGCAACAAAATAATAGTAATCTAACCTCTTAGCTTGGAGACGCAGGTCAATCACTGAATAGGCTGCTTCCTGATCCCCGTGGCCAGCCCCACCTGAACCCGCTGCCCACGCCTAAGGCAGGCGCCAAGCGGCTCCTCTTCACAAGCGGCCAAGTTTTCCACTGGGCTCCGGGACCGGGACGTCCCCTCCTCCCGCGCCACCTCCACGGATTGGCTCTCCCTGACGTTTCTCACGCGCTCTACCCTGAGCAGTGTTTTGACATCTTTAACGCCCCTCGTTTTTTCAAGCTACACGCACGGGCACAGCCCACGCCGGGAAGAGCCTGGCAGAGCGCGAGCTCTAAGGTGCCTGTCGCCAACCCTGCCAAGGGTAATAAAACCGGGCGACAGCAGCCGCGAGCCCGCATTCACACCACGCCTTGTTGACATGTTTTGAAGCAGGCATCGCGGGGAAACGCCCCCAAGCAGGCTCTAAGGTCTGGGCGCCGCGCCCGGGACCCCGCGCCCCCGATCCGCCCTGCCGCCCACGAAGGTCGGCGGACCCACCCCAGCCCCGCAGTCACAGCGGGGCTCCGGCCCTGCCCCTCCGCCGTTACCTGCTGCCGGGGGCGGCTTCCCCCAAGCACCACCCCGGGCTCCGAGGACGGCGGCGGCTGGTCCCGCGGCTCTCACATGAGGCCCCCAGGGAGCCCCGCTTCGCGCTCCCGCCGCCGCGACCCCCCACGCTCAGCCCGCATCCGAGGCGCTGGTCCCGCGGCGGACGCCAACGCGGCTCCACCTTTGCGGTTCTGGCTGCCCCAGGAGAAGCCTCCTTTCTCAGTCCCACGCAACCCGCGTTCTCCTTCCGGGACCCCTCGTAGCTGCGAAAGCCTCCTTCGGCGAGCCGCGGCCACCGCGAAGGGCCCCGCCGCCTCGGCCCACACAGCGACTCCAAAATGGCGCCTGGAGCTCGCGGCCGCGCGCTTTCCCCGGCGCGTCTCCGCCCGTGGGGGCGAGCGCGTGTCCGCCGGGGCGGGCCCGCGGAGGGAGGGGGGAGGGCGGGAGTGGGTCGCGCCCGCCGAGAGCGCGCGCCGCCGGTGCAGATAGGGGCCTCCGCCTCTAGGTTCCAGGAGAGTGGGCAGCTTTCCTCCCGGCGACGCTACTGCTACCCTTAGGGGATTTTTTTCCTTTTGAAGCCAGTGTGGGAGGGCTGGAGCTAGCTAGATGGCCAAGAGACTATCTGCTGTTGAAACTGGAAAGTTTAGGGAGGTGGAGCAGGAAAGGAAAAAGGAGGGAGTGTCTCTGAGCCTGCTGCATCCAGCAGCTGGTTCTCCGAGGCAGAAAGACAAACTGTAGCTGCTGACCGCTGACATACCTCTGCACCGCGAGGCTCGACCTGGAATGGCCACGACAGCACCACGGAACTCAAGGGGTTAAAATACAGGCTCTAAAAATTTACACACAGCATATGTACATAAGGTGTTCTTAAAAACTGCGAGGAATTATCGCAGAATGGTGGCAGTGTTAACACTGGGATTGCAAATGATTTTTATATTTAAAATATTTGTATTTTCTAATTTTTAAAACAATTTTTATCATCGTTATTACTTTTTCAAAACCACTTATAAAGGAGATAGACTCCTGGGACGCCTGGGTGGCTCAGTTGGTTAAGTGTCCATCTTGACTTTGCACAGGTCATGATCTCGTTCATGAGTTTCAGCCCTCAATGGGGCTCTTCCCTGACAGCATGGAGCCTGCTAGGGATTCTCTCTCTTCCTCTCTCTTTCTTCCCCTTCCCTGCTCATGCTTGTTTGCTCGCTCGCTCGCGCTCTCTCTCTCTCTCTCTCAAAATAAATAAACTTAAAAAGAAAAAAGTAAATAGACTCCTGAAGTTTGTAAAGCTTTCTGAAACATAATAAGGAAAGTATAAAGGACTAAATGGCTATTTAAAAAATAACCCACAAGGGGCGCCTGGGTGGCGCAGTCGGTTAAGCGTCCGACTTCAGCCAGGTCACGATCTCGCGGTCCGTGAGTTCGAGCCCCGCGTCAGGCTCTGGGCTGATGGCTCGGAGCCTGGAGCCTGTTTCCGCTTCTGTGTCTCCCTCTGTCTCTGCCCCTCCCCCGTTCATGCTCTGTCTTTCTCTGTCCCAAAAATAAATAAAAAACGTTGAAAAAAAAATTAAAAAAAAAAAAAATAACCCACAAGCCTTTTATCAATCCAGGCATTTTTGTGTGTAAGTGCTACTAACTTAGCTTGTTTTAACAGTTTGGATTTGGGACACTGGGTTTTCTTAAAGTGAGAAATGTCCTTACATACAAAATCATAACTTGAATCATGTGTCATTCCTCCTTCCTCCCTCAAAAATAAAAAGAAAGTAATTTCTCACCCAGAGAGGTCTTGTCAATGATCTGACCCATATGTAAGAGACTGGAAAGCAGTGATGCCCAGAGACCGTTCTACTCTTCCATTGCAAAAATCGAGCTAGGAAGCCATGTGTAAAATTACATTAAGATTCAGTGTGGGAAAATACGGGTGTTTTTTGTTAAGGGCCTGGTATCTGATCAACAGATCAAGCTGAACAAAGTCTCTAGCAACATAATAACGTGGATGTACCTGAACTGCAACATTTTTTGGGTCTCCCTCAGTGACTAAATGATGAAGAGTAGTAATAGGAAGTTATTAAAACTCACACTCCCAGTTGTAGTCCCTTTTAAAATCCTCTTCCTAGTCTATTCTCTCCCTAAAGAAGGCGAGGATCTTGACACATTTTATGTATTGAATATTCCCTCTCCTTCGCTATTACTGTGTTTTAATGATTTTATTTGACCTTTTTGCAACTTGTGTTTTTTTTAATTTTTTTTTTTTCAACGTTTTTTATTTTTATTTTTGGGACAGAGAGAGACAGAGCATGAACAGGGGAGGGGCAGAGAGAGAGGGAGACACAGAATCGGAAACAGGCCCCAGGCTCCGAGCCATCAGCCCAGAGCCTGACGCGGGGCTCGAACTCACGGACCGCGAGATCGTGACCTGGCTGAAGTCGGACGCTTAACCGACTACGCCACCCAGGCGCCCCATTTTTTAATTTTTTTTTTAACGTTTATTTATTTTTGAGACAGAGAGAGACAGAGCATTAAAGGGGGAGGGTCAGAGAGAGAGGGAGACACAGAATCTGAAGCAGGCTCCAGGCTCTGAGCTGTTAGCACAGAGCCCGACGCAGGGCTTGAACTCACGAACCTCGAGATCATGACCTGAGCCGAAGTCAAACGCTTAACCGACTGAGCCACCCAGGCGCCCACAACTTGTGTTTTAAAACTTGTGTTTATTTTTAAATCAGTCAATACTTATTTATATTTATTAGTTGTATTAGTCAAGATCAATGCCATTTTAGGGGAAGGAAGAAGAAGGTGTATGTGGGATAGTTTGGTCCGGCACAGAAGAATGTTTTATTGCTAATCCTGTTTAGCATTGCCAATACATGTGATAATAAAAGGCATACCAATATTTAGTCAGCATTATTATTGCTTTTAAATTCTCTACAGACAATGTACCCCCTCTACCAGGGACGGGCTATTCCCACTACCTTCATGAGGAAATAGACATAATAAAATACTTTTGGAAGCAATATAAATTTGAAATATAAAATTTTTGCATGAATAAATGAGATCATCATGGAAAAAATTGACATTTAAAATTTTTATTAGGTGCCTACGGTATTATTTTCATGTGTGAATGAGGATAATAGAGACCATTTTTATCAGCATTTGACCTTGTATTTTTTCTATTGCTAAAGATGCTATAATTCTGACATATCACAGTCATGTTACGTATGACAATTTACAGACTTTTGTTCACCTTGGCACTCCACTGATTAAGGTAGGTTAGGTTATGTTGAATAGCTCCTAAAACACTATTTTGATTCCTTGTTTTAATGACTTTCACAGTTTTTAGGAATATTGCTTCAGTATTTTGTATAGTTTTCCTCAATCGGGGATTGTCTCTTGTTTTTCTCATGATTAGACCGGGAGGAAGATCACAGATGTATGAAGTACCATTTTCATCACATCATGTCAAGGCTACATGTTGTCAAAAAGACTTAATCCCTCTTGATGTTCATATTAATTAGGGTGAGGTCAATTTGCTCCACTGTAAAGTTACTTTTTTCCCTCCATTTCCCTACTTCACCGTTTGGAAGGAAATCACTAAGCACATCTCACACAAAAGGGTTGGGGAGTTACGCTCCATCTCCTTGAGTGGGGAGATGTCTGCATAAATTATTGGGACTTACCCTGCATGACAGGATTGCCTCCACATCTCTTCATTTCATATTGTTAATGTTTTTATTGCTCTGTACTGAACTCTTTGTAATTACCTCAGATATGTCTGCCAAGTCACTTTTTCTTCAGATCGGTATAGTTTCTATTAAGCCAATCTGTGCCTATATTTTTTATTTCTAAAAGTGACACTTGGATCTTTTTCACATCTGCTTGATTTTTTCTGATTTTTTTTCCTCTTGTTTTTAATTCTTTTTTTTTTCTTTAATCATTTTAATCACATGAAATAATTGGGGGTCTAATCCTGATTTTTGTAAATGTTTGTTCATGGTGGGTTGTTATTCATGTATTTTATGGATTATGAGTTCATCTTCTGTGAAGCTTCAGGTGCAGGAATCCTGTGCAACCTGGTTAAGGGTGTGTCACTCTAGGGAGGTTTTTTGTGTTTGCTTCTGCTACATGCTGCAGGGTATTACTAGCCTGGAACAACTTTTTATAATAATTTCTTGACTCCTGGGTTCTTGGGTCATGACAGTATAAATTCAGGTGCCAACCTGTGTGAGGGCAGAGCCATGGTTATGAATTCTCAGAAAGACTTTTTTCCTAACCTAGAGCTCAAGCTAAAACAGGTTACTCAATTATTCATCTCCCTGTGAGCTCAGCCAGCTATTCTTTGAAGAGGATAAAGATCTTTAAAATTCCGTCTTTATGCACACATCTCAGTTACAACTTCTCTTGCAAACTCATCTCCGGTCCTCATATAAGTCACTGTCTCTTCAGATAGTTCTTTCCTATCAACCCCTCCATTTTGCTGTTACGGACTTCACGCTCACTCCTCTCAATTCATCTTCTATGTCTTTTAACTGCTCTTTCATATTTTTCTTTCTTTGTTTCTCTTTGTTACATTATGTATTATCTTCTAACTCACTGATTTTCTCTTTGCCACCAATCTAGAGTTCATACCAGCTATGAACTAAAATTGAAAATTCTTCTTTTTTTATTAAAAAAATTTTTTTAACGTTTATTTATTTTTTTGAGACAGAGAGAGACAGAGCATGAACAGGGGAGGGTCAGAGAGAGGGAGACACAGAATCCAAAACAGGCTCCAGGCTCTGAGCTATCGGCACAGAGCCCAGCGCAGGGCTAGAACTCACGGACTGTGAGATCATGACCTGAGCCAAAGTTGGACGCTCAACCAACTGAGCCACCCAGGCACCCCGAAATTGAAAATTCTATTCCCCAAATTTCTCATTTGTTTTTCATACTCATCTAGTCTTAAAATAATCATTCTTTATGAATTTCACAAACATGTATATGATTAATATAAATATATAATAACCATGTGGGAAGTATATATAGAATTGAAAATAAATGAATACATAGAAATCTGCAGTAATAATCCTAGTAGCTGATGAAATAGAAGTCAATCCAAATGATATAAGGGAAAAGATGCATTAATAAAAGTAACAGTACTAATAAAGGAAACAATAGAGCAAGAAGATGGCATCGTCATGAACGTATATGCACCTCACAGTGTACAAAATGCATGAAGCAACAACGGATAGGACTGCAGGAAGAGATTAATCTACAACTCTAGTTGAAGATTTTAACACACCCACCTCAGAAACTGATACATCAAGCAGGCAAAATATAAGCAGAATCATCGTAGAGCTGAAAAATACAGACAGTAACTTTAAGCTCTTGGGTATATGGAGTTTTATACTGCAGAGTCATTGTAGAGAAACAAAACATTTACGAAACAGACCATGTATTAAGCCACAAAAGAGGGTAAAATCCAGAGTTTCAGTATAATACAAACTACGGTTGTTAGCCATAATGCAATGAAGTTAGAAATGAATAATGAAAGAAGAGCTAAAAATGCCATCTGTTTAAAAACTAAATAAAATAAATTACTACACGAGTTAGAAAATAAATCATAACAGAGATTAAGAAATGTCTTTGTTGTAAGATAATTAAAATACCACATATATTAGTATTTAATCATACATCAGTAGAAAAACATCTATACCAACACTTAAAATGAAATTCAGAGTTTTAAATATAGCTATCCAGAAATAAGGACAATTCAACAAAAGCAAAGTATTTAAATCAATAAGTCGAAAGAAAAAGAAAAGCAGGAAAAAGCCAAAACATTCAGAACAAATGTATAATGATAGTCTACAAGGTGGCCACCCCGTATTCCTCCCTTCCCCACAGCATCATGCTGTGCCTCACATTAGGTATGAAGTCCAGTCACCTTGCCCTTGAACCCAGGCTTGCCCTGGTGATTTGCTTTACTGGTAGCACAAGACAGAAGTGATGTTTTAAAACTTCTGAGGCTAGATCATAAGAAACCTTACAGCCTTCATTTGGGTCTTTTAGAATGCTTACTCTTTGCATAGTGTGTCAGAACAATCGGTCACCATATTATAAAAAGACAAAGCCTCATGGAGCAGTGCACAGTGAGTCCACAGAAACTTGAGAGATAATAATACACTGTTTTAACCCATTAAGCGTTGAGTGGTTTGTCATATAGTAGTGGATAATTGGAAGAGATTTAATAATAAAGACAAGGGAAGGAATCCATAAAATAGGGAAAAAAAAAATAGAGAAGATTATAATAAACAAAAGCTGTTTCAAATAAAAGTGAATAAGGTAGATGCAACTCCGGTCAGATTGATTAAGAAAAAAAAAGGTTGCAAATTGAAAAGAATAGAATTTTTAAAAGGAGAAACAAATACAGCCACCACAGATATTTAAAATTATAAAAGTATGATATATTAACTAATAAACTTGAAAGCCTAGATAAATTAATTCCTAGAAAAATATAAAATGCCTAAGTTGGCAGGAAGAAGTAGAGAAGTTGAATAAAACAATAGTCTTTGTAGTAATTATCAAAGCCCTCTCCCCCCAAATAGCCCTAGGCCCTGATGGAATTACAAGTGAGCCCTACCAGATTTCCAAGAAAGAGTTAACCCTTCTATCTGATACAAGTTATTGGAGAAAAAGATGAAGAGGAAAAGCTGCCCAGGTCATTTCATGATGCAAGTATAATCATGATTCCCAAACCAAATACAGAAAAGAAAACTATAGTCCCACTTGTCTTACAAAAACACGTGCAGAAGTTCTAAAAGAAATATTAGTTAATCAAATCCAGTAATGTACTACTAAAACTAAAAAATAAATAAATATTTAAAATTTAAATAAATAAGACAAAAAGTAAACAAAAGTGACAATAATACTCCAGAGGCCCCTGTCCTTTTGCCTTTTTCACAACACATATTGCCAGCTGGCATATAATAGACATAATGTATATCTGTTTAATGTCTGTCTCCCTTACTAGAATATAAGCGCTAGGAAAATGTGAACCTGGGGTCTGTTTTGTTCATGGATCCTAGGCTCCTACGACAGTTCCTGGCTCAGTAAATGTTTCTTTGAATAAAGAAAGAATAGGACAGGACAGGGCTTATGTTGGTATTACACACTGCAGTGCCTGAACATGAGCCTTATTGTGATTCAAATCTGTCATGGGGAATAATTAGACAGGCAGTTTGATGTCACAAGGAGGGGAGAATCTCAAGAGGTAAACAGGATGGTGACAAGAAAACAGTTATAAGTGAGCTTGCTTATGGACCAGAGGACCCAAATTATACAGAGTTCTGTGCTTTTCTGACTCACCAATTTCACATATCCTCCTGGGAATGGGAAACCTCACGGCAAACAGGAAATCTGTTCATAGAAAACAGGAGAAAGAAACTGTAGCTCCTGTGGTCCTCCTCCTCCTTCTTCCCCTCCTACCTCCTCCTTCCATTCTTCTTCCTCCTCCTCCTCTCTCTCTCATTCTCCTCCTCCCACCTTCTCCTTGCTTCTTCTTCCTCCTCCTCCTTTCTTCTTCCTTCTTCTTCTCTTCCTCCTTTTTTTTCTTTACTGTCTACAAGGAGCTTGGTGGTTGCAAAGGAGGGAAAAAAAACCAAGGTCTCCGTCCTTCTATAGCTGTCTAAACTATTGGGATAACACCCACTGGTGAGATTAGAAAATGTTATGTACAACTATGTATGAATAGGTTCCTAATAATAAGACTAACATTGTATACAAAGGTGCTGAGGGCATTCCTACAATAGGAATAGACAGGGAAAGCTCATTCATTTAAGAGGTCAGTTTTGAATCAAATCTTGAAGAAAGTAATGGGATTTGGCAGAAGAGGGGCAAGCAATCTATCCAAGTGGCAAGAAAAGCACAGAGTTAGTAAGTTCACAGAATCATGGGGAACCTGGGTGGCTCAGTTGGTTAAGTATCCAACTCTTGATTTTGGCTCAGGTCATGATCTCATGATTTGTGAGATCCAACCCTGAGTTGCACTCTGCGCTGACTGTGCAGAGCCTGCTTGGGATTCTCTGTCTGCCTCTCTCTCTGCCCTTCCCTTGTTTGCATACTCTCACTCTCTCAAAATAAGTAAACTTAAAAAAAAAAAAAAGTAATTCTTAAAAAAAAAAAAAGACCACAGAATCATAATTAGAAGGTCATCATGTTCACTTCCTATCCAGGACTGAAGTCTGTAAGGGCATCTGTAGTGGACACCTATTCACATGTCTATCTAGCAGCTCCTTGGTGGGGAGCCCTTCCCCATCTATTTGGTTTTAGTCATAGCTTCCTGTAGCTCGTGAACCTGGCCCCTATGCATCCGGTCTAAGACAGTCTTGCCCCAAGGAATTCAGAATTAATTCTGGAAGGAAGGAAGGAAGGAAGTAGTCCCTTCCTTGAATGCTTGGACTTGTAATATTTAGACCCAGAAGCAATAGGTGGTCATTTTCTACCACATGGTCTGGATGCTCTGCATTGAGATGCTCTGCAGTGAGAAAGAAGAACAAAATAGATGCAGAGAGGGGCACCTGTGTGGCTCAGTCGGTTGAGCACCGTACTTCAGCTCAGGTCATGATCTAATGGTTCATGAGTTTGAGCCCTGCATCTGGCTTGCTTCTGTTAGCCCAGACTCTGCTTCAGATCCCTATCCCCACCCTCCGCTCTCTCTGCCTTTCCCCCACTCATGCTGTTTCTCTCAAAAATGAATAAACATTGGGGCGCCTGGGTGGCTGAGTCGGTTGAGTGTCCGACTGCGGCTCAGGTCATGATCTCACAGTTTGTGAGTTTGAGGCCCGCATGGGGCTCTGTGCTGACAGCTGAGAGCCTGGAGCCTGCTTCAGATTCTGTGTCTCCCTCTCTCTGCCCCTCCCCCACTCATGCTCTGTCTCTCTCTCTCTGTAAAAAGTGAATAAACATTAAAAAAAATTTTTTTTTTAATGAATAAACATTAAAAAAAAATTTTTTTTTTAATGAATAAACATTAAAAAAAATTTTTTTTTTAATGAATAAACATTAAAAAAAAATAGATGCAGAGAGAGGACCTACAAGAGACACAGCCAGACAGAACCCCCAGCCCTGGAGGTATCCCAGCGATTGCATTTGTTTTGTTTGTTTTTTGCTTACTGAAGTTATTTTGAATTTGCTTTCTTTTGCTTGCAATCAAAACTCCCAACCAGTATACACGTGACCTGGAAAGGCTCCTCCTTGGGTCTCAAATGATGTTTCCTTTTACCTGAAAGGTGACTGTGGAATTTGGTCTCACTGTGTCCCATGTCTGGGCACGTGGGTGGGAAGTGGCATCTTCTCCGTAGCTGCCATTAACTGAGGGTGATTCTGCTTCGTTATACAGGGATGGTGGAAGGCTGGGATGGGCCTGGCTCGGCTGGAGTCCCGGGAAAATGAGTGGGCATGATGACTGCCTCTTTTTCCTGCCATCCATGTGGACAGGTCCACCACAATCTTACTATAAGAAAGACACATGCAGTTCTTTCCCGAGTGGCAGGCGGCTCTCCCAAGATCCTGTTCTGCGTTCACAGGATGTGCAAGCTGGAACAAACTACTCGACATTTTTTGGGCTTCAGTGTCCTCACCTGTCAAGTGGGAATAATAATAATAAAAATAACAATATCTACCACGCAGAGTTGTCATTAGAACTGAGTTAATGCATGTAAAGCATGTGGGTCAGCGGCAGGCATACAGTAAATGCCCAGTAAATGTTAGTCAGCGCTGCTATCATTATTACTGGTTCTGATTCCTCTGGTGAGGACGCTCACTCCTCTAGGATGGCTTGCCTCAGCAACACCACTTCTCTGGGTTTTTCCAGAGAAAAATAGCCTAATGAAACTATTTCGTTTTAGGCCATCTCTATTTTAATTCTGTCTAGGGTTAGATTGTAAGCTTCTCAAAGGGAAGAAGTGACAGGAACCTTGTCTTTCAAGCCACTGTCTGACCCATTTTCTGCATTATCTTCCCAAAACACGTGTCTTTCCTCAAAAAAAATCTGAAGATCGGTGACAAAATTCAGACTGTCGAGAGTGGGATTCTAAGCCAGTATTGTTTATTAGAAATATATACAGGTCACAGATGCAATTTAAAATTTTCTAAATTAAAAAAAAATTTAATTTTCTAAATTAAAAAAAAAGTAAAAAGGGACAGGTAAAATGAACTTTAATAATATGTGTTATTTAACTGAGTCAGTCCCAACTATTATATTTCAATATGTAAGCAATTTAAAAAATAACTTGATAGTTTCAATTCTTTGCCTTTTAGTACTAAATCTTTGCAAACCCTTGGGCTGGTTGTTTAACCTCTGTGAGTCTGAGTTGCCTCATCTGCCAAAGAAAAACAGTTGTTCACAGGTTTGTGGAAGGAGAAAGTGTGATAATGCCCATGAAGCCCATTGTATTTGTTCTTACTGCTGCTGTAACATATTACCACAGACTTAGTGGTTTCAAACAATACAGATTTATTAATGTATATAGTTCTGGAGACCAAAGTCCAAATGGGCTAAAATCAAGATGCTGGTAAAGCTGCATTCCATCTAGAGGCTCTAGTGGAAAATGTGTCTCGTTACCTTTTGCAGCTTCGACAGACTGCTTGCATTCCTTGCGGGCTCACCCCTTCATCCATCTTCAAAGCCAAGCAGTGTAGGGTCTTCTAGGCTCTTTCTCTGGCTTTGTTCTTCTTGCCACATTTTTCCCATATTAGGACTCACATGTGATTACACTGGGCCTGCTGGATTAATCCAGGAAACTCTGCCCATGTCAAGGCCTGTACCCTTAATCACATCTGCAAAGTTCCTTTTGCTGCTAGAGGCCACCTAGTCACATCTCCCGGGGATTAGGACATGGGCATCTTTGGGGGCTGTTATTCTGCCTCCCATGCTCATGCATTGGCACAGGGGTTGGCTACTGTAAGCCCTCAACAAATATTCTCTCGTTAGAAAACCTCGATTATAGTTCTTAACAACAGTGTATTATTTACACGCTTTTGTATTTGTGTTCTGTGAAGGTCTTATCTCTAGCACTTGGCCCACCACGTTGCACATATTCATGTTCATCGAGTAACTTCTATGTGTAAATCATGGTTACTAAGCAGCTGGGAACACAGTTCCCACCCTCATGAGCATGCACTGTCAACTGTGGATACAGAACGGTGCTCAAATATTTATTAAATGGATTAATAAAGCAAAACAGTTTACGTCCACTTCAGGGGAAACATCATTGGTTTGGTTTTTACCATGCTCTCTCCCTGGGATGCTCTTTCCTACTTTTGCTTGTCAAAATTTATCAATTCTTGGAGCGCCTGTGTGGTGCAGTCAGTTGAGTGTCCAACTCTTTTTTTTATTTTTTTTATTTTTGGGACAGAGAGAGACAGAGCATGAACGGGGGAGGGGCAGAGAGAGAGGGAGACACAGAATGGGAAACAGGCTCCAGGCTCCGAGCCATCAGCCCAGAGCCTGACGCGGGGCTCGAACTCACGGACCGCGAGATCGTGACCTGGCTGAAGTCGGACGCTTAACCGACTGCGCCACCCAGGCGCCCCTCAGTGTCCAACTCTTGATATCTACTCGGGTCATGATCTCACAGTTCATGAGTTTGAGCCCCGCATCAGGCTCTGATCCCTACTTGGAATTCTGTATCTCCTTCTCTCTGCCCCTCCCCCACTTGTTCTCTCTCTCTCTGTCTCAAAATAAATAAATAAACATTAAAAAAAAAAAATGATCCATTCAAGACTAGGCTCATATACCTGCACTTTGCTTTTTTTGAGGAAATGGACATTGCAAGTTGTAACTGAACATGCTTCCTGTCTTGCCTTGTTAGCCAAGAAACTTGTTTCAAAATTTTTGGCCTGTTCTCTAGCAACTACCTAAGACTATGTGGTTACTTACTTGACACTCATCTCTAACCTTAGGTTTCCTTTCATAATTTTTTTCAGCGTAACTCCCTTCAGTATTTACCTGTTACAGTCTCTGAATTTTTTCTAAGCTACCTTACATCATTTGTGAAATGAAGACACCGTGAGTAAGTCATTTAAAATCTAGTACCCTCCTGTGTCAGGCCCTCTGGGAAAAGATGCCAAGATAGAGTTAGAAGTGCAGTAAGTCTGTTTGGGGTAGTGCCTATGAGAGATGAAAGGGCAAGGGTGCAGTGAGAATGGAGGGCCGTCAGACTGTGACTTGGGTGTGGCATCTATGAAATGGTAGAGAGAAGGAAGGTCCGGTAGGAAGAGCTTCCAATTGTAGCGCGGCTCTAAGAAAGTCTGGGCTGGCCCAGGTCCTGGTGGTTTGCCCAGAAGGGAGCGCTGCCTTGGGCAGAAATGGCCAGGTCCTAGCTCTCCACAGCCCTGCCACTGGCCAGGGCTTCCCCGGGGAGAGTGCAGCTTTGGACCAAATGCTGTGGCAGGTGTGGAGCTGGAGGCTGTCAGCTAACCACGCTCTGTGACGTAGGGGCCGCCCCACAAGGAGATCTGAGCTGTGCACCTCCACATCTAGATTGCACGCTTCTGGAGGCAAACACTGTCATGTTCCCTTTGTAACTTTGCCTGTGTTGCAAGTGTCCAGTTACTATTTCATAAATTACTTTTTGTCATTGAACCAGTTTGGTGATGTAATAGCAATAGCATGATGTGGGAGAAAGAGCTTGGGTTTTAGAGACAAAAAGAACTGGATTCACATCTCAGGGTTTTTTTTTTTTTTTCAGACAAATCTAGATTAGATTAGCTGGGATCTGATGCAAATCATTTAATTTCTCTAAGCCCTTAAAGTCATGATATGAGATTAACCATGCTGTAGCCTACAGAATTGCTGGGAGGATTAAATGAAATGCCTACAATTTGGTATCTGCCATTTAGGAGGTGTTGAATAAATGTTCTTTTCTCCTTTCACTTTCAAGTAAGATTTTATTGTGGGAGAAAGTGCTTGTGTAAATACTTTCTCATTTGACTTAGATTAGGTATTATTTTTTTCTAAGAAATTGTGATTAAAAAAGGGTAAGTGGCTTACTCAAGTTCACAAGTTGGCAGAGGCAGACGCAGGACCCAAACCCAAGCCTTCTGGCTTCAATTTCAGCTCTTTAAGTACTGTTGGTGTTTTTCAGGAAAACAAGCTGCAATGTCCCATCTGGGAGCTACTGTCAGAACCACATGACCATGTGCAGGTGGAACTCAGTGACCAAGTGGGGAGAGATGTTGGGGCTGAAAAGTCTGAAAAAGAAGGGGGAATCAACACCTGTTGTGAATGGAAAGTGAACAGAGAATACAGATTTTTCAAGTAAGCTTATGGACTCTAAGAGTTTTTAGACCTAAGCAGTCTGGCCAGAAAATTGCTTAAAACATGGCTTTTCCTAGGCCTGCAAATATACCAGAAAAGGGTTTCTTTCCGGATTCCCTAACTCCTGCTATTGTGATTCTGTTGTTTCTTGTCTTTTTCTTGGTGCAGGGTATGCTTGAGCCAAAAAGCATGCCAAGGCATTTCCCTTCTGTGCTTTGTCATAACTTATTCCTAAAGTTATTCCTAAAGTTATGTTCTCTGGTTTTGAGATGCTTGGGATATGATTAAATATAGCATCCTCATAAACAAAGGTAAGTTTTATCCTTTTGATTTCTAGAATGCTGATTTGAGATGGCTCATTCTACTCAAGCATCTTGTTAGTTTCCTGTTTCCTTTCTTTTCCATGCCAATTCACACACTGGAACTGATCAATCTGCCAGCTAAGTTAATGGATACAAAATGGTATTCTCTTCAGTTCTCAAGCGTCCGTGATGTCTCCTCTCTGTGTGACATTCTGAAGGTTGGCTTCATTCCTGTGGCCTGTGATTTTAAATCCACTGTAATTACAATGGCCTCACCACATTCTCCCCTCCAGGTGTCCTGGATATTCCTAGGAACAGCTTCCATCTCTGCTCCTACTTTGTGTTTCTTGGAAACATTTAAAGTCAGTTCTGAGCCTGTACCTTCCTTCAGTCTTCTCCCACAGGACTTGGCATGGGATGAAGAGGACTGGGGAAGAAGGGAGACACAGCTTCCTAAGTAGATCCTGAGAGTTAGATTCTGGGGCTGAGGGGTTGTCTCGGGAGCAGGGTCATCCCTTTCTGATGCCTGTTGCCCAACATCCTCATGGCACAATGACTTGTTCTGAAGAAAAAGACTGTATTGCCCTGAAGGTTCTAGAATCTCTTTTGAACACAGGCAGCCAGTCCCAATTGGCCCTTTGAGGATATAAACATGCCTTCAGAACACTTTTCTTCTTAAAGCTCAAGATTTCTTCATGAAATATTAACCCAAGGTATTCTGCAGGTTCAGAGTGGATTAGTTCTGCCTGCAACCCTTTTAGCTTGGCTTGGAACCACCAAGAGTGCCCTTAATGACAACAGATTACTCTTGCTTTCAAACACATTGGGGCAATTAAAAACTGCTTGCAACTCTGAGGCAACATCACCCAATGCAAATGGAGTTTGCATAATCCGCTTAAGAGATTTTAAAAGAAAGTGTTATTACTTTTTCAGTGATGGGTCAGATGTATCTTAGATTAAGGGGGACCTTCTTCCTTGCTCAGCAAGCCCAAGAGCTTGCACATTCAGCAGATCCACAAACTGCATCATGAAGAGATCAATCTGTGATATTCCGATTTTATTTTTGCAGTAAAGTCTCCAACATCAGGAGTTAGACTACTCACACTGTTCTATTACATTTTAGAATGTTCTGCTTACATATTTTTTTTCTCATGCCTTTCTCTGCCCCTTGAAATGCTACTTATTCTTCAAGATGGAGCTCAAATGGCCTCTCAGCTATTCCTCTCCTAACAACAACAAAAACCATTAACAGCAATCTTTCCTAAAGCCTGAAGGGTAAGACTTGGGCATGTTTATGAAATTTATTAGAAGATTCTCTAAAGAGTTACCTGTGTTCAGATTTGATCTTTTCATTTTAAGTTTCTTCAAGGCAAACATTATATTGACGCATCAATTTATGTATTTCCAACAATGGGAATATAGAACAAAACTGAAAAAAAACTTTTGTCATTCTCATGAAATAAATAGAAACTGATTTATGATACTTATAAATAACAATTGTCAATTTTATGAGTTAACTATAAAAAAAGATCCACAGAAACACACTGTAGTCTGTGAAGAAGAGACAAGTGATTTTGTTGATGATAAAAGTCCAAAAAGGTTCTGGTTAGTAAGGTAGAGGTTGGTCAATTTCCTAGATGGTTTTTTTCCTGTCTTTGGCATGTGTCTGTTTATTAATACATATATTTATTTGTTCTTCCCAGTGTTTAATTAAGATTCCAAAATGTACTTCATTACTAGTCTTATTTTCCCTAAGAATTATGAAAGTTATCATTGTGTTGTGTCAGTGAATTTTTTTACAAGGAAAATTGGATGGAATTTAGACCTTAGAGGTATTTAAATTTTGTTTCTGAAGAAACACCTCACACAGTTGTTAGACTTTATCACTGTATAAAAATGTACAGTGGTTTATTGACATGTACATTCCAATATGTTTACAGCTGCAAGATAATGAGGCACACTCAGTATTGCACTTCATTAAAATTTCAGGCTCAACTTAACCTAGAAGTTTAAATGAAACTGCATTTGTAATTTAGTAATTCTTATACAGAACAAACATTGATATCTTTATATACAGTGTGATACTTATTACATTTATATGCCAGTCCTAACACAATTTTTTTTTTTAAATAACAGTCTAGGAAATAAACCAGAATATTCTTCTTTTCATCCCCACCCGTGATGCAATTATACAGGATTACAAAAAAGGCAGTATACAATAAACAATGATTATTTTTCTTTTTTGCTTGAAAGCCAGCATCATTCTTAGTCCATGGGCATGGCGATTCTTTTATATCAATTATCTATAAATGTTCAATGCTTCACAGGCCAATGACGGTAATGGCCACATGCAAACACCTCACAAGTTTGATGTCTTGGTTCAAAAGAAAATAAACTGAAATAATGGGGAAACTTTCCATAGCAAGAATTATGTACATGGTATTTGGCATCCTTCTTGCACTGTGAATGGTTCATTTTCATGGATGTAAAAATGGTCCCGTCCTTATCCTGAGCAGAGTTTAAACTTTACCACATCCACTTGGGGGATGAAGGCAACTTCTTCTCTGTAGACAAAGGAATCTGAGTGTTCTAAAAAGTGTGAGCATTTCTACACACTCCACAGCCCAGAGCAAATTCTTCCCCAGTGGGTGGATGAACAACATGGAGTGGACATTCAGTTCCTTCTAATTGTTTGCCTTTGGGACCTATATACATTTTGAAGGAGGCAAAAGCATATAATTAAAAAAACACACACATATATACAAACCTAATGTAAAAATAAATTACTGATAAGATATTCAAAGAAATAACAGGACTATGGTTACACAAATACAAATTTTAAAAATGACAGAATCTACCTACAACATCTTGCCTAGAAATCACCTCTATGAGCTATAGATTTTATTCTATTAATGAATGAGATACCTCATCTTAAACATTTTTATTTTTTTTAATGGAAGTACAGTTGACACACATGCTACTTTAATTTCAGGTGTGCAACATGCTTCCACACAGCTATACATTATGCTATGCTTACCCCAAGTGAGCCATACCATCTGTCACCATACAAAGCTATTATATTACCACTGACTAGATTTCCTATGTTATACCTTTCACTTTGGTGACTTATTCATCCCATAACTAGAAGCCTGTATCTCCCACTCCCCTTCACCCATTTTGTGCCTACTTCCCCCATTCAGAACCATCAGACCGTTCTCTGTATATGGATCTGTTTCTGCTTTTTTGTTTCGTTTAGTTTTTTAGATTCCACATTTAAGCGAAATCATATGGCATTTGTCTTTCTCTGTTTGACTTATTTCTTATTACTTAGCATAATACCCTCTATGTCTCCATCCATGTTATCACAAAAGGGAAGATCTCTTTCTTTTTATGGCTGTGTAATATTCTACTCTGTGTGTGTGTGTGTGTGTGTGTGTGTGTGTGTATACACACATCTTCTTTATCCATTTATCTCTTGATGGGCACCTGGGTTGCTTCTATATCTTGGCTATTGTAAATAATGTTATAATAAACATAGGAGTACATATATCTTTTTGAATTAGTGTTTTCATTTTCTTTGGGTAAATACCCAGTAGTGGAATTACTGGATCATATGGTATTTCTATTTTAAATTTTTTGAGAAACCTCCATATTGTTTTCCACAGTGGCTGCACCAGTTTGCATTCCTACCAATAGTGCACGAGGGTTCCTTCTAGTCCACATCCTTGCCAACACTGGTTATTCCTTGTCTTTCTGATTCTAACCATTCTAATTGGTGTAGAGTGATACCTCATTGTGGTTTTGTTTGGCATTTCCCTGATTAGTGAGGTTGAACATTAGATATATCATTTTAAAGCAAAGAACAATGAACAAAAATCGTCATGAAAATCTGTCAGTTCAGTTGAATTGAACACTATTCTGGATGAGAAAATATGGAGACTTTTTAATAGAATGTTTTTCTGCAGGTAAAAACAAATTTAAATGTAAATAAGCCATGTTAGTTCTCTGAAGAAAACGCACACACTGATGAAATGGAAAGACTGATTATTAAAGACTGTTATTTTAAAAGTATCTGAAGGAAGATTAGTAGAAAAATGAAAATCAGCTTAAATATATGAATGGTAACATAATATAAAATATAACAATCTGGAAGAAGCGCTTAGGGAAAAGAGAAACTTAATGAGGCTTAAAAATGTACATAAAACTATACTTTTCTATTTTAAAAGACTTGCTATATTATTGTGCTTCATGTCATGTGTTTCTTATTTAAAAAGGACTTTTAGGGGCACCTGGGTGGCTCAGTTAAGCGTCCAACTTCAGCTCAGGTCATGATCTCATGGTTCATGGGTTCGAGCCCCATGTCAGGCTCTGTGCTGACAGCTCAGAGCTTGAAGCCTGCTTTGGATTCTGTGTCTCCCTCTCTCTCTGCCCCTGCTTGTGCTCTGTTTCGTTATTTCTCAAAAATAAGTAAACATTAAAAAAAAAAAGTAAAGGACATTTAGCTCCTTTATAAATGAGGAACTTGACTGTGTAGGGAATCCTGGCTGGGCTTATACCTGAATACAGAGTCTCTAACAGCAGAGGAAGAAACAGAAGTATGCATTTGTTTCCTACAGCTAGTAACCAAAACAATAAATGTAAATTTTGACTCTGAAAGAAAAGTATGAGATTGGATGGAATAAGCTTACCCAGATGAATGGGGAATGAGATCTGAACTGAATTTATCTCTTCTAGGTTTAAAAGAAGGAAAACAGGAGGGATAAAAGGCTAGTGTTTATGAAGCTCTTAGCCTGGCACAGTATGTTAGCTGTAATTACTACCACCAAACAAGTACAAACTGCCTCTATCCATATAAGAGTAAGACCAAGGCAAGAGGGTAAGTATCACACTGAAGACAGGTCATCTCAGAGGGAGAAGTCAACTGCTGGTTTCAGCTACCAGACATAAGAGCAGCGGTTAAAACCTACAAAGGTAATTATTCCGGTTATAAATTATAGTGTGTATCAGTACCTGCCACCCCAAATCACACTGCACACTGATATTCTGCCCACCCCACTGGTGGGTGGGGGAGACTTGTCAGGAAGAGGGACACTCAAGTACACACCATAAATGATGGCTCCTGCAAACTGCAGTCCTTGTTTTTTTCTGGGAGAAAATAAACGGTCACTTACTCAACAAGTATTTACTCAGTGCCTAATGTGTGAATGGTGTTACATTAGGTGCTTGAGATGTAAAAATGAATAGTACATGGCCCCTATCTTCAAGGAGTTAGTAATCTAATCATGAAGGTAAAAAATAGTAATATAATCATGATGCTAAAAAAAAAATACAGTAAAAGTAAAAACAAAAGAAAAATCACCTGCAGACACTTGTGTGCTTGCTATTGAGGTACTGCTCTAGTATGTCAAGTCAATCTTCTACCAGTCATAGAGGCAGGAACTATTGTCCCCATTGGGCAGATAAGAAAAGTGAGGCAAAGTTAACTTAATCTTTCTTGATTCTTAGGTCCCTCATGTTTTATTTTAGTTTTTTTATTTGAAAAAAAATTTTTTAACATTTATTCATTTTTGAGAGACAGAGTGTGGGTGGGGGAGGGGTAGAGGGAGAGGGAGACACAGAATCTAAAGCAGGCTCGAGGCTCTGAGCTGTCAGCATGGAGCCTGACGTGGGGCTCAAACTCATCAACCGCGAGATCATGACCTGAACTGAAATTGGACGCTTAACCTACTGAGCCACCCAGGAACCCCTTAGGTCCCTCATCTTTTAAATAGGCACGGCAATATTTAACTCTAAGTATTCTGGCACTAAGAAGGTGGTTAATAATTATTTTAGAAAGTAACAGAGGAATGGTCTACTTTAACTTCTTAATCTGGACTCTTGTTCTTATCCATATATTAAAAATTGGAATTAATGGGTTGACAGTGGTTACAGAATCAATCCCTCCGTCCTTCTAAGTAAAATGTATGGCCATCTTCCCTGCTGATTTCACTGTGGGGTCTGCTTTAATTCTATTCCAGTTCTCAATAGGAATGGATGAGTTAATGAGTTAGATGAATGTGAAAGGCTGGGAGAGCATGCCTCAGTCTAAGTGTTATGATCTTAGGCCAGCTACTGAATTTCTCTGGGCCTTAACTTTCTATCTGTGAAGGTGAGAATAACACCAGCTACCTTGTAGGTTGTAAAAACTAGGTAAGAAAATGTATGTGAAAATGCCCAGGATTGATGTCAGTTCCCTCCTGTCATCTCTGTAAATCCTCTCCTGCCTCATCCCTCTGGCTCATGGTTGTTTCCAGGGTGAAGTCCCTGTACTGGCAGAGCTTGGTGATCATGTGAATGTGTGAGGGAAGCCTTGCCTTTGCTGGAACCTCTCAGCGACTATCCACCTCTGTGTTCTCCACACTTGTTTTATTGCTAGCTAACCTCTTGATTAATTTTAGTGTTTGGTTGTTGTTTTGTCTTTGTTTCTGAACATAGAAGAAACTTTCTTTCATTAAGTAAAAATGTGAATTTTCCCTGATGATATTGCTTGCCTCTAAACTTTCTCAACTAGAAGCTGCTTATCTCTTGAGCTCCTCTGTGTCATGAAGCCAGGAAGCAAGACCGACTCTCCTGGTTCCCATTTACTTCTAGACCACTGACTTACAACTTTCAATTCAATAACCCTCTTCCCGTGAAACTAACATGAGCCAGAAAACTGCCCCTATGGTACTTCCTTCATTTGCTGACCTCCAGCTCACCACCCTCCTCTAGCTATTACATTTCACATCTTTATGCTGGTCATTATCCTAAACACCTAGCCTCACGTTATTCTGACCTTGCTTCTTTCAAAGTCTACTACATCTACTTTAAAATAAAAAATTCTTTTTAGAGGGGAAAGAGTGTAACAATTTCTATTTACCATGAACAATCTTTTATCTATTTAACATAAACAAAATAGCAAAAGTAGCTATACTCAAAAAAAAAAAAACCCTACTTATTCTTTCTGAATAGATAATAGATTTCTCATGGCTTAAAAATCAAAATGTTAAAACACTGTATACATTAAGTTACCTTTCTCCCATCTCTACCTATCTTCCTGGTTTTTCCCAATAGTAAATTAATTTTATTAATTTCTAGTGTATCTTTCCACAGTTTTTTAAAGGCAAATATAAACAAATATGAGCATATATTTTCATCTTCCCCTTTCCTACAAGACAGCAGACTATATACCTTGTTTTGTAAATTGATTTTTCTTTTTTTCTTTAAAAGTTTTCATTAAAAATTTTTTTATGTTTAGTTATTTTTGAGAGAGAAAGACAGTGCAAGTGGGGTAGGGGCAGAGAGAGAGGGAGACACAGAATCCAAAGACGGCTCCAGGCTCTGAACTGTCAGCACAGAGCCTGACGTGGGACTTGAACTCACAAACTGTGAGACCATGACCCGAGCTGAAGTCGGATGCTTAACCAACTAAGCCACTCACACGCCCCTGTAACTTGATTTTTCACGTAACAGTCTCCTACACATCTTTCCATATGAGTACATAGAAACTCCATCCTCATCACCATTTTCTCTTTTTGATGGTGCACAGTACTTAGTGTGTAACCACCCTCCTGCTGGACACCTGGGTTGCTTATGAATTTTTATTTTTACAAGCCATGTTGCAATGAATAGTCTTGTTTATTTGCTTTTTTTATTTACCTCACATATGTAGGTATATCCTCAGAAGTGGACTGTTGAAAGGTAGATGTGTTAGCAATTTTGAGAGGCTTTTTTTCAGTAGGGTTCTAGCATCTGCTCTCTGATAAGCAGTGGATGAGAGTATGTTTCTCAGTTTTCAAAAGATTGTGAATTGTGCTGTAAGTACTTTTGCATGTATTTTCACCAATTTCAGATATATCTCATGTAAAATTCTCTACTTTGGTCACATTTACCTCCCCTTCTGCTTCCCCCACTTCTGTGAAGCCTGGTACTCCACTGCATTGGAACCACCAGCCTCCTGACCTCTTCCAATCTTTTGGGTTTCTTTTTGGTTTCATATTCCTATTTTTCTCAGCCTGGCCTCTACACACAATTATTTCTCCTGTATTCTCAGCAGCTTAACTCCTTGGCTTTCCTGACGCTCCCTATGCTGCCGATTCCCAGCCACTCTAGATCAAATCACTTGTCCGTTTTATGGTGCTGGTTCCAGACTTCTCAAAAAAAAAAAAAAAAAAAATTACAAAATCTTTTAAAACTGTTCTATTATCAATTCATAATTTCAAACTTCACATGGCCCTACAGTGCGAAACAGTGATTTTTTTTACTGATTTCCTTCTTCCCCAGGTGCCGGTTTCCATTACAACTCTTGACCCCTCATCACCATGGTGATCTTTCTACTTTACTCAGAATGTCAAAAGCTTACAAGGGCCAAGAAATTTGCTCTGATTCTTTAGTCTAGTTTGAACCGGATTTCTACCACTTGGAACAGGGTTCTCTTGTGATCATTAAATTAAACTCGAAAGTAAATACATTACAACAATGTTTTTAAAAATATTAAGAGCATACCTGCAGGACAGTGTGGTAGTTCTTCCTTAGGAATGCTAGTCATTCTTTGAAAATCATCATGACAAGCATTACAAAAATGTGTTGTTCCAAAACAGAAAAAGACTGCCACTGAACAGCAGTAGCGACATTTATACTCCAAAAAGTCTGTGCCATGTTTTGGACACATCTATAGCAAAAGAAAATACACAGACACAAGATTATAGTGAGTCTATTTCAATTACAGTTAAGGACGGTCATATATGTAGCTTAGTGATTCATATCATGTGAGTATGCATAGCTCTCAAAACTGACTGGAAAACTGAGGATATATACATTAAAAAATTAATGAATAAACGCATAGCTCTGCCCAAAAGGTCTGGAGAAGGCCCTAAATTCTTATCTCAGATTCATCATAGCCAATCTGATTTAATAAGTAAGACAGTTGATTTCCTGGTAAATTTTTCCTGGTCAGCCAAACTGAATGGTTAATAATATTTAATCTATCTCTCAGTCTCACAGATGTACTATGAAGATTGCATGGAAGTGAGGTAAACCTAAAAGTGTGACTACAGGTTTGAGAAAGTGAAATACATAAATTTATTACTTGTTGAAATATGGTGATAATTTTATTTAAGACAAAATTATAAAATGTAAATACCATCCAAGAAAATAACATATATGAATTAATTTGAAAAATTATACACTGCTATAAACACTGGGCAAAAACTTGCTGTATTATTCCCACCATCTTAGTTATATTATTTTTGAAAAAAAATAGGAGCTTAACATATCTAAATTGTCTTTTCTATTAAAATGTGCTACCCACCTGAGCCCTGGACACATCAGAACAGGCACCACAAATGAGCTCTCTGGGATCATAATCATCCCCTTGTCCAGCCTCAGCATCGCACCGAGCTTCGCCACCAAAATATGCCTATGCGGAGAACAACAACAAAAACCTTGTCATGGAAGATACAGTATGAGGATACTGAAAGTAAAATCAAGAGTTCTTAGAAAATACTATTATCTATTAGACTCTCCCCTGCAGTGCCCAGTGGATGCCCATATGGTTAGACTGGAGTATGAAATAAAGCTACTTTAATCTGGAATAAACTCATGCATACAGTAGGAACTCCAAACACTGTACTGTCAAAGTAAAATAACAAAAGAATGTATAATATTCCAAATAAATATAAAAAATATATTACGTAGTGAAGAGAAACTGCTTTCTCAGGGCAAAGTTTGAGTAATTTTTCTCATTTTGAAACATTAAATGTTTCCTTCTATTGCTTTGATAATCATGCGTGAGAATTTTCCAAATTTTAATACTGTAGTAGTAATAGTAGTGGGGGAGGGACAGAGAGAGAGGAAGACACAGAATCCGAAGCAGGCTCCAGGCTCCAAGCTGTCAGCACAGAGCCCGACACAGGGTTCGAACCACAAACCATGAAATCATGACCTGAGCTGAAGTCAGATGCTCAACCCACTAAGCCACCCAGGCGCCCCTTGAGGTTTAGAAATATTAATCTACTAGTAGCAATGTGAGTGTAAAGGATGGAATGGAGGGGTTAGGGGCTCCACACAGGGGGCTCAGTAAGAAGGCTACTGTAATTACCAAAGAAAATGATTAGGGTTGCTGAAGATGTAATAGAAAAAAAAGAATTCAGAGATATTTAGAGACAGAATTGATAAGACTTTGTAAATAAAGACCAGACACTGAGACAGTCAAAGTCGATGAATGTAATACTTCTCGTGTGGACTTTGAAGTATCTGTGAAAAAATTAAAATGTCTGGTAAGCAGTTAAATATTTGTATCTAAGTCTCAAAAATTTTTCAAGGTCAGAATGATACAGATGTTTGGCGAACAAGAGCTCTGCAAAGGTAAGAAGGTTATAATTAGGCAAGAATACACTGCTGAGAAACTAAATCTATACAGAGCAGGTAAATGAAAACAAGCCTTATAAAGGAGTTAAAGACAAATAACCAGAAATAAAGAGTAGTACTTTCCAAGAGTAGCATCTTGGAAGCCAAGGAATTTTATGAGGAAATGGTGGTAAGAGCAAGTAGGAGAGATTTATTTAAGAACTAACTGGATTTGGCAAACAGGAGATTACTGATGTGAAGTGGCTTGTGTACAGAAATACTACATGCTTTGGAAATAGTTTATACAGGTTAAAAAAAATCCCAAAACAAATTGACTAAAAAAATTCAACTTAAAACATAGTATCAAGCTTTCTCATTTTTAACTTCGGACTTAAGATATAAGAATTCAGTATCATTATACAATTCAATTCTTAATCACATAGGTAATCTCTAGTTCTTAAAAACTCCCATGATAATTTACAGCATACCTTTCTGCATTTGTAGCAGACATAATATGCATATCTGTTCATGGCATAGCCAGCGGGGTCGTTATAAAATCTCACACCAGGCGTTGTGATAGCTTCACTCTTATGCAGACCTTCGTATTCCAATCTCATTAAGGCTTTTCTTCTGACATCTTCATAGAGATCTTTTATTGGATCAAGCAGGTCTTTTAATACTATATGATTTATTTTGTTCTGAAATTTAAAAAATGAACATTCTTTAACAGAATCATTTATTTATGAATTCAACAAACACTTAAGTGTGCATCTAAGAATTAAGCACTGTGTTAGGAGATAACCAGAGAGTGGACATTTTCTAAATAAAATACCGTTTAAAAACAATCCTGTAAAACCCTCACAAGCCCACATTTTTCCAAGATCAGGGACAATGGGGGCAAATGAGACATAAAGCATGAAAATTCTGTTTCATTATCTTCATATTTCCTGAGCCTGAAATATATCTTCTGTTGCCTTAGCTCTTCTGGGAATAAAAGGTGGCCTTGCTGCCACAAATAAGACCCACTCCCTCTGTGTGAGTGTGCTGGTTCTTTGGGGTAGGGTAGATGAAGAGGTAGTATTTTGTATATCACCTTCGTATATCATTTCCTAAATGTGACCTTTTCTGTGGCACCATATAAGGAGAGAAAATTATTTATTACAATATTTTTGATTGTTCCTCAGTCTAACTAAACAATGATTGCAGCAAGTCTTTCCATTTTATACCCTTTATACCAGTCTGCACATCTGAAGGAAATAGGGAGAACTTAACAGAGGAAGGAATGAAGAATTACTAGAGAAGGCACTGTCAGTCACATTCTGAAACAGGTTTTTTGTTAATCATGACTGGCTGGCCAAAACAAGTTGCTACTTTGTTTACTATCTTTAAAGAGATTTGTCAAAATGTTAATAATCTTCTCCTTGTTTTACCTACGCTCTAAAAGAATTCGTCTTAATGGCTCTGAAAACCCAGACCTCATCTTTATTGGCAGGTGTAAGAAGCTACAAGCACCACAGACTCATTCATTTTGGTCGTCATCTGCTGTCGTGTCTCAGGATTTGATGTGAAAGTGGTGACAAACACCATGCATGATGATGTCTAAATGAATTTTCTGATGCGATATGTTTAATTCCATTTAAACAGCTTTTAATGGACACTTACTGTTTTGAAATGCATTATAATAGATAGAGGGATCTTATAATATTCTCTGGCACACCTGGATGAAAAGAGCAGAAACTGGTGGGGAACGGGGGCAAAAAGTAAATCGAGAAGGACACCAAGAGATGCTGACATGTTTATTCTGAAAGATGAAGGTAAAGATAAAAATAGAAAGTAGACAGTTTCTGATTCTCTCCATACCTTGCAAATGGGACAAGATATAAAGCCAAATGTTATCCTTGGACCAAGCCATCTATTTTCCAAAACTCGTCGGCAGCACTGTAAGTGGAATACGTGACTACAGTCCAGCTTAAATTAAAAAAAGAAAGGGATGTAAGCAAATGTGATAACGATAAACACTTGAATACATGGCAGATTATTCCATGTTCAATGCAAGGTGCTAGTTAAAGCAGGTAAGGGAAAAATCAAGTTTAGAATAATGAAATTTCAGATCTTCTCTGTTATTCATGAAATATTATAAACTATATCTTCAGCTTCTCCCAATTTGTTACCATTCGTGTATTAATGACACCTTAAAAGAGTAAGCCATGTTAGGGAGCAATTTAGAATTATTAACTTTTGTTTCTGGTAGAAAGAAGGAACTCCTGATTTAAAGGTTTAAGATTTATTTTTGAGAATATTCATTATTTTGCAGTCGTAAAAACTGAAAATATAAACAAGTGGTAAAAGTTTTAAAAACTTATTTAGCAAATTATAACTTCAATAATATTACTAACATTATAGATGTATGCAAATGCATTACATATATAGGTATGTTTATCAATTGCATAATGCTACCATTCTGGGTTTTCGAAATTAAGAAGAGAGTGGTTACTAGATAACCTTATTATTTTTTCCTCCCTTAAGAATATTTTATACATTCTATTGATTATACAGACTCACACAAATCACAAATTAAAGCTGAGCACACAAAATGGAAAAAACATAAAGGGACAGAATTTGCTCTTCAAGAAATGGAAGATGTTAGTGGGACATTTTCTTCCAATGATATAAAATAGGTTTAAGTGATCTGTTTATTTAACAAATATATTTATAATTCCCGTTTTAAATTCTAGACACTTGTAACACTTTAAGAGCTGAGACAACCTGAATGGCTGGTGCTGCTGAGAGCGCTTCGGTGAAACAGATCATGCACATGTCATCGGCATCTTGCTTCAGCGTTGTGGCACTTTTATCACAGCCGTGGAGACAGGGCAGACAGTGCTCTTCATTTTTAACACCTCCACATGGATGGCCACAAGGATGCGTCTTACTACAGGCTATCTTAGCATATTCCTATTAAAAATAAATTATGATGGCATTCAAAATATCAAAAAGGGCATATCTCCTGGTAATTATATCCATTATATTAATTTTCCAAGATATTTCCCACAGGAAATACACATTGAGGCTATGTAACAATAAAGTTTTTTTTTATTCTTCATTTGAATATAACTTAAAGATTATTAGCAAGGTTTTTAACGTGTAATTTTTAAAAAAATAGAATTTATTGTCAAGTTGGCTAACATGCAGTGTATGTATACAGTATGCTCTTAGTTTTGGGGATAGATTCCTGTGATTTATCACTTACATAAAACACCCAGTATTCATCCCAACAAGTGCCCCCCCTCAATGCCCATCACCCATTTTTCTCCTCTCCCTTCCCCCGCATCAACCCACAGTTTGTTCTAAATTTTCACTTCACATAAAGACAATGCTGATAAAAAAGTGAAATATAATTTTAGTGGATTTATTTTCATGCATAGTCCTGAAGCAAAAAAATTCCTGATATACAATCTCCCAATTACTACCTATCTCCTCACTACAATGGGTATAAAAAATACACAGGTATCTTTCATAGCTGGACCCTATTCAAATTCTTGTTAACTGAATTGAAGAACTGAAAATATTTGGATAGCATGGAGTATGTGTATGGATGTTCAGGACTACAGAATTCTTAAATACTGGAAGTTTTTTATAGGGAAATAAGTGAGTAAAGTATGTAAGAGGTAAAGAAATGCAGTCCATAGACGTTTACCTGTTTCTAGCACAAAAGCAAACATTAAATATGTATTATGGTGGAACTGATAAACACACACAGTCTGGTTCAGGCTTGAGAAACTTATCTGATCCATTCTCTAGCTCTGATAAAGAATTTAACTCTTTAAAAAGAATTTTTTTTTTAAATGTATCTTTATTTTTGAGAGCGAGAGAGCATGAGTGGGGAGGGGCAGAGAGAGAGGGAGACACAGAATCCGAAGTAGGCTGCAGGCTCTGAGCTGTCAGCACAGAGCCCAATGCAGGGCTCAAACTCATGAACCATGAGATCATGACCTGAGCTGAAGTAGGATGCCCAACCGACTGAGCCATCCAGGCGCCCCAAGAATTTAACTCTTGACATGAGGAATATACTAACTTAGAAAACTGAAGTGATGCTGAACGCTAACTCTTATTTATATGCAGTAAATATGTCCCGAGGGAATACAGGCTATTCCTTACTGGGGCAGCCTGACTGTCTAACTGTATACTCACCTGGCAATCGGCATCAGAACAAACACTGCCAACAGCAGATAACTCTGTTCCACTCCTAGAACCACAAAAGCGGCATGCTTCTGAGCTACTTGTGGTGGGTTTGCCTAGGTTCAAGCAGAAAAAGAAAAATCTTCCTTAAGGATATGTTTTCTACATATTTTAATACCCAGCTAAATAAAAAAACAACAACAGGACAATCAGGTATGTATCAGTTGCTATCACTAGAAAATCAGCCTGGCAGTTTTACGGAAGGGTTGTAAGCAGTCCTAATTGTAAAGGAGCTAATCACAAAAAAGGGACAAGAAACTAAAGATCTATCTGAAGCCAAACAGATAGGAGGTTGAGCAGATATGGCAAATCCCCAGCTCCAAAAACACAGATAAATACATTTTGCACATACAAAATATAATAAAAATTAAGTAAGAATACACAAAAGAAAGATAACTCTTTCAGAACTACTACAGTAACAAAATTACAAGGCATAAAAGAAAACCTATCATCAGATAATATGAAACTTAAAAAACAGAAGAATTCCCATCCAAGGAACTAGAATTGACAGAGCTATATGAAAAGGAAATTAAATGTCTGAAATCATCAAAGATGTAACAGAATCTAGAAAACAAAACAGAACAGGAAAAATAGGAAGATTTGAAAAATGTAGACCAAGCTCATTTGAAAACACAGATACAAAAATAAATATAATAGTAATACACAGAATTCATCAATATTTACAGGAAAAAAAATTTTTTAAGGATAGTTTAACTCATGCATACAAGAATGGTTCAACATTAGAACACTTACTAATGCATTATATGGCCCTATTAGATGATAGCAGAAAAAGAAATCAGCTATGAGAAAGACCATGCTCTTGTAGCACGAAAAATTACTCTTATTTAAATCTGTTCAGATTTGCACTTAACTCCAACATCACAAATTTGTGTCAAATGGCAGGCTACAGACGTGCTGGAAATTAAGAATTCATAAGATTCAATGTAACTTTAAGCTGAGAATATAACCAGATTTACTTTAGAAAAAAAATCAAAAATGAAAAATCACATGTTTTGGAGATAAAATGAGCTGCTCAAGGTAACACAGCTAGTGAGTGACAAACCAGGTTTCCTGACTTGTAGTCTAGTGTTCTCTCTCCTAGATAACAGTGTCTAGTAAATACGATAATACAGTGATCGGTGATGTCATAGTTACCAGAATATACTCAAAATAATCTACATTAAATAATTCACATCAGTATCATCCAGTTCAATCATAATCAGTAGTCACGGTTTGATCTTAAATCCTTCTACCTGTGTGTTCTCGGAACTCCACCATTGCCTTCATTGTTTTTGAATCTGCTAGAGCCATCAACCAGAACAATTTGGTTCTACCACAGCCTTCATGAAGGTCAACCTTTATAGCTTCTTCTTCCTCTTTGAAGACCTATTGATTCATTAAAGAAAAGGGGAAAATGTTTTATTTATCACTTGGAAACAGGAAGTGTAACATTTAATTGCTCAAAACAATAATGGCTTTTCTTCATGAAGCACTCTAAGAAGTTTCAGATATTTCCAATCTTGTCCTGAATCTTCACAACAACCCTGTTTTTTTGAATGTGGAAATGAAGTCTCAGAGAGGCTAAACGACTGTCGTTTTACACAGCTGGTAAGTGAGGCAGTTGGGAATGCCACTGAGGTCTCTGATCCCACAGTCCCTTTTTCCCAGTACACCGAGCCTCCTTCCCGCATTTATTTCAAAATGTATTGGATGTATCTTATGCTCCAGATGCTGTTCTGCGTGTAAAGGCAGACATCTTCACCTGTCTTTGATGAGTTTTGGTTCGCCGATGAAGATGAAGGAACCTGTCACAGTCGGTGCACAGATTTCCACACACGTTGCATAGAATGATGGCTGCGGTTTCTCCATCATCGTGGTTGTCACACATAGGCTAAAATAAGGCATTGCCACATGTCACATTACAGTAACAAGAAAGTTTCAGACACACATACAAATGGAATGTGATTTATTCACAACAGTAATGTTACTGTTTTGAAGTCTATTAGGAATTTAGAATCTGAACATTAAACAGAATTATGGCAAGTGTACTTAAATATAAAAATCCCTCCAAACCCCTAATTCAATAATTAATGTGCTGAGCAGTTTCAATGATTAATAAAATAAACATGTATGCTTTGACTAATGACTTAAGACATTTTCTCCCCCCCTGTGTTCAAACATTCTGTATGCTAAATGAATAAATTATTCATTTTGAAACTTAAACATTAATAAGAAAATGTTGAAAGGGCCTATATAACGTCTTCCCTTCCAGTGAATGTAGGCACACCTAGCAAACCTACTTTAAGTACTGTATATTTGTGAATAAATGGTATGTCACGGTGCCTCTCTTAATGCTTTATTTCCTTCTTACCATAAGACTGGGAACATTTAGTGTAAAGTCTAGATATATAATGAGAATGTGGCTAAAAGCACATTTTGATGTGGTGCAAACATGGCTCAGAGAAGGGGAAAGCTCTTTTATATAATAATTAAAGCCCCTAATAGACTATGAAGAAAGGACCCTAAGTGAAACAGATTTGTGAGATGACCTGGGCAATGTGACAAAGCTTTCCACTAATTGTGCGATTTTGACTCGCAGATTTGTTTGCTTTTTAAGCTAAGCTAAAGCTTACTTATAAAGAAAAAGAAGACACGAAGACGGGTTTTTATAAAACAGTTCTGATCTTACCATTTGTTTCTGCTGTCCATCCTTTCCCATCCATCTCCCCGAGGAGAGACGATCTACATGGTCCTGATCCAGCACACACAGTGATGCTAGAGCAAGCCAGAGCTGTTAAAAGGAAAGGCTGTCACAACACTGAATTTTTAGAAAAGACTTGTAAAACACTGACTGCCTGACCATAACAACAGCTCAATGCTAGCTGAATTTGAAAATACATGGATGCCCAGTGGTACTCCAGTTTTCCTGATGTGGTACCAGGCACACATGCTCATTGCCGTATGTGTCATGCACACAGTAGGCACTCAAATATTTACTGAATAAATCACTGCTGCTCTGATGAACCATTCTGTTTTTTACCTGACATAAAATTATCCCTTATTGGGATATATAAACACTGTATCAGTAAACAAATTTACATATTGAATATTTATGGTACCAATGCCTCTTGCAAATTTTTCCAACTAGCATCACCTGCCTGAGGCACTACCTTCCAAGGAAGGTGGTACAATGGTTGTCTAATTTTACACAGTCCCATGAGTAGGTAGGTGGGTACCTATTAAATTCTTCTGGATAATAACAGCTCCTCAGAAGTCTCTGTACACCTCTAAATGCCTAGCACTGTGCTTGGTATACTCTGTCAGAAACAAGGACGTGTCTAACAAACTTTAGAATATAGTCCTCAAAAACAGTTTAAAACTTTCTGGGGCTTAAAGGATTAAAATTCAGTTTTACATGACACATTTCTTCATTACTAAAAAATAGTTAATTACTTAAAAAGTGCTTACGAGTGGATAGAGATAAAGAGTAAGACAGGGAAAAGTTAGAAAAAGGAAAAAAAAACCAGATAAAGAAAAACAAAGGAAGCCAGGAGACAGGGGAGTGCAGGGTGAAGAAGTGCACGCATGGAGAAGTGGTGTGGTCAGAGTAAGCTTCACACATCACCCTCACTAGCAGCAGAGTGTCAGGTGGCTTTTTCTTCCCTAGAGAAATACAATTTGTCTTCTTTTGCAGACTTGTGAAGATTATCGAGCTATTTCTGCCAGTATTTACTTCTTCCTAATGCTGACACACTGCCCTGGCTTCAAGGAAATCCCTAATCTCTTTTGGAAGTATATGGGACATGAAATTTGGTAGGTTAAAAATTACTACAGATGTCTCATCTGAAGAATGCAATCCTATTCCCCAGCTAAGAGATTCTTCCCCACCCTGCTCTGGGAATACACTTTTTACTTTTTTAAAAAGAAGTAAGGCCTATAAATCCAGTAAGTAGGCTCTACTTTAGAATAATTGGGCAGTACCAAAATGAGTAGGGAGGGCCTGGTCTTCAAAGGACTTTCAGTGTATCTGAGAATAATGTTGACACTAAATTTACTGTATAAGCTATAGTAAATACACCATCAGAAAGACCACACAAGGTCTTAGCCTTTTCTAACCAGTTTATCCTTAGCTTCCTAAATAATAACAAAAACAAGAGATACAGAACACATAACAGTCAATGTGAATGTTTTATAACCACTATACTTAGTTCATAATTCAAAAAAGCCTTTCACACTTTTTTAATAAATAGAGTATTTGGTCAAAAAAACTGGATTAAGCTGACTTATTGATTTAAGTTTAATCAAACCTATTATGGAAAAAAGAACATGCAACAATAAAATGAAAAAAACCTCGTACCCTAGTTGTTGCAATACATCTCACTGGAGATCTAAATTCTTCCTCCATCTTGGTCAAGGCAATGATGGTTTCTGCGATGGCATTTTTTGTCACTCGGGACCATGCTTCAGACAGATGACCCTATTGAGCAGGAGAGAATAGTTTAATAAGCAACCAGAAATGTATACTCATACTAGTAAATTCTCTTCTCTTAAATAACAGCTCTCAAGAAAAAGGAAAGATTTATTTGTTAATGCAACTTTAGATCAAGGGCCATACTTTCGAAATAAAAATCCATCACAACTCTATGAAAAACTCAACTTCTAATCACTATTTTAATGAGTGAAAAGCCAATAAGAAATTAGGTCTCAATACTCTTCTCCTATGGAGCTCAAAGGTATTTCCTCTTACATTTAGGTAAAAACATAACAGAGGTACTAAGGTATCTACGGTTGAGAAATTTCGATTATGAAGCCTTGTTATTTAACACAAAATTCATATTGCTAAGCTAAGTGCTTTCAGATGAATATTACTACAACCCGAGAGCATAAATGTGTTTAAATTATAACTACTTTATTTGCTAACTTGATTTTTGCTGAATATAAACACTTACTATAGAATTTAGGTGTTCCTAAATAATTTTCGTAAATATTTTTATCCAGTCAACAGCCTGAGAAAGACTAGCTGAAAAATGAGAAAGCTCTCCATTTCTCCGATTGAGGAAATGTCCTTGCCGTTGGGAAAAATGACAGAACTTCGTATTTCCCCAGAATATCCTTTCTAGCCTCCCATCCACTTGCTATCAATTTCTTTAAATGTTTTTTTTTTTTTTTTGATCTTTATTTATTTTTGAGAGAGAGACAGAGTGTGAGCAGGGGAGGAGCAGAGAGAGAGGGAGACACAGAATCTGAAGCAGGCTCCAGGACCCAAGCTGTCAGCACAGAGCCCGATGCAGGGCTCGAACTCACGAACCGTGAGATCATGACCTGAGCCAAAGTCGGACGCTCAACTGACTGAACCACCCAGGTGTGCCCCACACATGCTACCAATTTCTTAAAAGAGCAGTTCCATGGGCGCCTGGATGGCTCAGTCGACTGAGCGTCTGATTCTTGATTTTGGCTCAGGTCACGATCCCAGGGTCATGGGGTCGAGTCCTGCATCTGGCTCTGCGCTGGGTGTGGAGCCTGCTTGAGAGTCTCTCTCCCTCATTCATTCATTTATTCATTCATTCATTCATTCATTCATTCATTCTCTCTCTCTCTCTCCCTTTCCCCCCTCTCCCCTGCTGGGTGCTCTCTCTTTTTCTAAAAAACAAACAAAACAAAACAAAGGGCATTTCCTTCTCCACCTCCTCCTCCAAGATGCCTTCTGTCTGGTCTGCCTCTCAGGAGCCCACACTCCACAGCACTTTGCCCCCCTCAGCCTGGAAATATAACGGAATGTGAGGAAACTAGCAATATGGAGCAAACAGTAAGAGCCATGTACTCTGGAGAAACAGTTTCCTTTCCTCCACACTCCCAGATCTCCCTGAAAAGCCAACATCTAAAGACAGTAGTAGAGTATATTAATAAAGAAGAGTAAAAGTTTTGTAAACCAGGAGAGAACTAAAAAGAATGAGAAACTATCGCATCAGGGAGCCCTGTTTTTCTTTTAGGTTTTTGGTTTTGGCTTATTTGTAGAGCTCAAAAAGTATATTTTATTTTTTAAGTTTTAAAGTTTAGTTTCTCAAGTAAATTAATTGGGAAGCTTGAAATGAAGTTTACACAAAAAACATATCACTGAACGAAAAGACAAATGGGTGTGTTAACCTACTAAACAGAGGCTTTAAGTAAAGCAAAATAACACTAATGTACTTCTGCTATTAATGTAGTAGAACAAGCTGCCTGTTTTAATCAGATTTCTATTGCACTTCATTGACATAATGATCAGAAGGATGGGAACTCACTGCTGCCATATCCTTAATAAGTTTAATGATGATCTCTGAGATCTGGGTAGGAGTTGAGCCCTTCATCCACCAATGGCTTTCACCTCTTCGAACATAACTACAAAGAAAAGTCAGCATTTGTCAGTGATAGTTACAAATAAATACAAAGAAAACTGCTATTTCAGCACGTATCTTAATTTTTTAAATGATTCAAAGTATTTTAAAAAGAAATTAATCAAAACATTATTCATAATCTTCTCTTCAACCCCGAGAGAGTAGCTATTCTGATACATGTTCCCTTCCAAATATTTGTTTATATATAATTTTTGTATCTTGCAACTTCTAGAACATTGCTGTTCAAAGTATATCTACAGATCACAAACTATTTGTTACCAATCCACAGAGATATTGAGGGCTTGCACCAGAATATGTCAACTGTATCAGTGGGTATCACACTACTGTTTATTTCAGCTGACATTTTTTTTTTTCTTTGCAAGACTATCTGGATGAAGAAAGCAGTACACTGATTTATATTCTAGTGTTATTTGCTTAATCTCATGGACTGATTCTTTGACTAGTACTGTTCCAGATGTCTAATTTTCTGCATTACACACACCTCTGCAATGAACTTCCTTGCACATATCTTTGTCCATAGGTATAAACATTTTTGAGGGAAACAGTTCTAGAAGTAGAATTGGTAGGTCAAAGGATAAGCATATTTTAAATACAGTGATATGTTATTAAACTGACATCCAAAAAGGCTGTAGCAATCTATATTAGATGTCATAATGCCTATTTCTTCATAATGCTGCCAAGACAAAGATATTTTCCTATTGTTTATCTCAGGACTAACTGTTCATTATATATTTTCCTATCAGTTCTTTGTCTTTTCTCATTGATTTGTAGTCATTTAAAAAATATTATGACTAATAATTCATTCTCTACTATATAGGTGTTAAATATTTTTTTCAGGTCAGTTTATATTTAAAAAAAATTTTAATATTACTGTCTATCAGTTCACTTTCATTCTTATGTAGCCAAATTTGTGAATCTTTTCCTCTGTGACTTTTTGGTTCCGAGTTTTAAGGTCTTTCTGGATTGAAGATTACAGAAATATTCTTCTATAATTTGTCCTAGTAGAGTGTAAAAAGAAAAATACATAAAGTTTTAACTGATCTCAAATTTACTTTTGTATATGGTGTGAGATAGGGGCCTTCAATATCTTTTTTTTACACGAGAAGCATTCCAATATCATATTCAGTACACCTTCCTTTCCCCACTAACTTGAAAGGACACTTGTATTATATATAGAATTCTCTTTCATGCATGGATTAGTTGTTTATGGTTTCTATTTGGTGAACAAGCAAACAAGTAGAATTCGAAATCTTGTCTTAATTCTCCAAATAGTAGCTCACTCTGCTCTATTTTAGTACTAAAACAGATGCAATGACCAACCTGGAATTGAAAATCATTGGAAGAGTAACTGTTGTAACACCTTTGCCCACAGTGGTACCAGCTGTTCCTGTGATGGTAGTTCCTTTGGCTTTTAGCTGAACTGTGAGTGCTTTGGCAATACATCCTAGAAACATGTCCAAGATACCTAGTTTATTCCAATCTCCTTTCTCTGTTGAGTGAATGATATCACTGATATCTGCTGGAGGGAGGGATTTCACTCCTATGATGCTGGCCAGACGATTAGGAGTCACTTCAGGCAACACCCGTCTTAGTAAGGAGGTTACCTGATAAGAAAAATGAAAGGAAATAATTCCTCTTAAAGACTGGTATTCTAAAGTTTTCATTTGTATAATGCGCCTTGCTGCCCTTCTATGACTTCAAAAGCTTTGAGAAGGACAGAAATATAAGACTTAAACACTATTTTTAATTTCTCAAGTGGTAATTACCCCTCCAGGGAAGCAAGAAAAAGACAGGTCTTTTATTTGGTCAAGATGAAAGATGGGCACCTGGGTGGGTCAGTCAGCTAAGCATCTGAATTCTGCTCAGGTCATGATCTCATGGTTTGTGAGTTTGAGCCCTGCATCAGGCTCTGTGCTGACAACTCAGAGCCTGGAGCCTGTTTCAGATTCTGTGTCTTCCTCTTTCTCTCTCTGCCTACCCCCTCCCCCCCTCTGCCCCACTGCCTCAAAAATAAATATTAAAAAAAAAAATTAAAAAAAAGATTAAAGAAAAATCACACATGTCATGGTAATAAGACAATCAGTAGACAGAATACTCTTTATCATAATAGCACATTAGTAAAATGAAACATATTTTGCTCTTCCATACTCTCATGACAGTGAGTCAAAAATAAAAAGCATGGAGTTAAAATACAATCCAAAAAACCAAATAGCAAAACAAAATAAAAACCCTAAGACCCTAAGGTGAATCTCTTTGCTAGTGTAATTTTTTAACAATGTTTTGAGGAACAAAGTAAGCCAGAAGGTAAGTGGTGTGAGCAGTCACCTGTCTCTGGACTCGAGGAGATGCTGTGTGGAGCAGTGAAAAGAGATCCTGGAGCAGAGTTAGCTGCTGAGCCAGATACTGCCGGCCCACGTTAGAGCCACTCAGTGCTAAGACCATAGAGAGCAGCTCAAAGCAGTAAGCATCGGAGGAGGCATCTTCATCACTGGGCTGAGAATTGGCATTTTCTTTGCTTGAAATGGCATGTTCCCACTCTTCACGAACTCTGGTGGCTTCCATGCGAATAGCCTGGACGATGTGAGCACACACCTATAAAGACAACATGAAGAAAATGTAAAAACATACTTATGTCAGATTTACTATTTCTACTAAAAAAAAAAGAGACAAGAATATTAGTTGATACTCAATTTAACACTCTTTCTCCCAGTTAATTCTCCATCATGCCATTCTCTTAGCTCATCTTAAAAACAATTAAGGAAAACTATCAGAACTATGATTAAAAATCTTAATATTTAAATCAACTCCTATGTAGAAACTATTTATATACAAGTTACCAATACCCATACCTGTGGTTTGAGACATCAAACAAAAGCAAATTACCATATTTTATCACTTCTAAGGCATATTTTCCTCCCACATTTTAACATTTTTATTCATAATGTGCTTTATAATTGATGGCATTCACAATGTAATTGGCAGCAAATTTTCGTTTTTTAGTGATACATGAAATAACAGCACATTTTATAACTGGTAGCATTTAAGATTCAATGAAACACTGTTAAAAAGATAAAGCACAGATAAATTTATTTATTTAAGCAAGATTTAATGATGCTGAAAGTTAAAATAATGGGCTAATTTAAAACCGGTATTTTATTAGACTTTTGGAAGACTAGTTTTTGTTACCCAGGTACTACATTATATGAACAATCTAGTACTACTCCATCTCCTTATAATTAAAAATATTAGCAATGATTTAGTTAACACTATAATTGCTCAGAAAAAAAAAATCAACTGACAAACAAGAAAAGTGGGAAAAGGAACACAGAAAATGCAAATGAAATCTGATATAGCTGGATATTTGACACCAAAATGAAACAATCTACCTGAAAATGAGAAATAACAAAGAGCAGCAAGGTAAGAAAGTTAACAATCATAAAATCTTTAAAGTGATGCAGGTATGCCAATATACTAAAGGCAGACACATTCTGCAGGACTATAAAAGAGTCAGCATAAAAAAGTCTCCGTAAATTTTGGAAAATACTTTATACCCTAAAAACAAATGAAAACTGAAATGACAATTTACTAACCTGTTTTTGTAAATTCGTCAGCTTACTCCTGCTGAATATGATTCCGACCATATGTTCTTTCAGGTCAGCGTCTGATGTTGCCTTTTACATAGAAAAAGGGGGGGGGGGGGCCCAGGCTCTTTGAATAAAATTTGTATATTTGACATCTTAAAGTATCTTGATAAATAACTATTAAGGTTATTTTATAAGATGAATATGTTTTTAAATTGAGGTCTATAACACTAAGACAAAGGATAAAATGTGAAGAAACCACTACTGGCTAAGGTGACTATAAAAATAGCAAAATTTCTGAATTTAAGAAATTCAGAGAAGCATACTACCTTTTCATGAACTTCTTTAATTTATTATTTTGCGTCACTTTGATTAGATCTATTTCTAAACTGTGGATAATCCACATTCAGTTGTTAGAAGAACAATTCAGAAAATGGCATTCAGTTAAAAGGAAAATATCCTAAAAAAACTCTATGATAATGGTGTTCTTAAATTAGGCTAGTCTACCACCACCAGTAATCAAAGAAACAAAGAAGAAAAATAAAGGCTGAAATTTTATAGTGCTTATTACGTGAATGGAACTCTTCTAAGTTACAGATATACAGATGTATAGTTATCAGATATACATATACTCTTATTTAATCTTCACAACAAGCCCATAAGGTAAAGTCTGATTTTCTATTTTACAGGCAAGAAAAGTAAGGCAAGCCACTCCTCTAAGAATAAAAATGACTCTTAGTTTCACATTTCTTAGGACAGAGATAGCTATATGACAATGTAACTCCCACCTTAACAATGAGAAAAAGCTAATAATCTACAAAACCATACATTTTTTTGGGTGCCCATCAGACAGCTGAGATTGGCAACCAGGTAAACTAAAATCAAAATAGACAAATCCATATAGTTGGACACTTCAAAACTTTTCCTGTACTTGAAAGAACAAGTAAATGAGCAAACTAACAAAAATCAGTAAAGTTCTCAATAAAGCTTGAACAAAACTATCAACTAAGTTGAACTGATATTAGAAGAAAAGCAGAGTTCATGTTCTTTTCAAGAGCATGTGGACATTCACTAAAATATATTAGTCAGAATTCAAATCTTCACAATTTTAAAAGGCCTGAAATTATACAAAGTATATTCTCTGGCCACAATGAATTAAACTAGAAATTAGTAATAGAAAGCTACCCCCCAAGAAAAATCCCCAAATATTTATAATTAAACAAGAAATGTCTAAATTATCCAGAGGTCAAAGAAGAAATCAAAATGGAAATCAAAAAATATTTTGAACTGAGTGAAATGCTGAATGAAATGAGAAAATATTATAAGCAACACACCAAAATTTCTGACACTCAACTAGAGCAGGGCTAAGAAAATGGCACCATTACTTATATGAGAAAAGAAAGATCTCAAGTCTTTGAAACTAGAAAAAGAAAAAATCAAAAATAAAGCAAACAGATGGAAAGAAGTAATAGAAGAAGACAGCCCTATGTCGATTAAAGAAAGCACACTGGTAGAATAATTCTTTTGCTACTTGAAACACTAGCTAGATTATACATTAACAAATGAATTCCTTTTAGATAGTTACTTTATCTCCTTACTTTTAAATTTCTTTTGTAGTTTTTTTTAAATAGCTTTGAGATATAGTTAACATACTTTACTATTCACTCATTTAAAATGTACAATTCAATGGCTTATAGTATATTCACAGATATGTACAAGCATCACCACAGTTAATTTTAGAGCATTTTCATCACCCCAAAAAGAAACACTGTACCTTTTAGTTATCACTCCCCTAGTTAATATCTTCCTTTTTATTAAAGAAAAATAAACTATGTTTAGGCTAATATTACATAACCACTAATATACATAGCAATATACCAATTATCTTTAATGAATACAAGAAAATGAAAAAAGAAAAATATATAAGAATATCCATTCTTCTAAAAATTCTCAGAGCATTTACAAAAAATCTATAGTTAACATTATACTTAATGGTGAAAGACTGAATCCTTCCTAGTAAGATCCAGAAAAGGCAAAGATGTCTGATTTCACCACTTTTATTCAACATAGTACTGAAAGGTTTAGCCATTGCACTAACACAAGAAAAGAAATTTAAGGCATATTGGCTGGAAAGGCAGAATAAAACCAACTTTCTTTGCAGACAACATGATTATCTATGAAGAGAATCCCAAAAATTCTACAAAAAGGCTTCTAGAACTAACAAGGAAATTTAAGATCACAGAAGTTTAATACACAAAAGCCAACTGTATTTTTATATACTAGAAATGAACTGGAAAGTGAAATAAGAATACCATTTACAGTAGCATCAAAAACAATTATTATTTAGGGATTATTATAATTATTTAGGGATCAATTTATTAAAAACATTTCTTTTAAAGTTTATTTTGAGAGAGACAGAGATAGTGTGAGTAGGGGAGGGGCAGACAGAAAAAGGGAGAGAGAGAATCCCAAGCAGGTTCCGTGCTGCCAGCACAGAGCCTAACTTGGGGCTTGAACTCATGAAACCATGAGCTCGTGACTTGTGCTGAAACCAAGAGTCAGACGCTTAACTGATGAGCCATGCGTGTGCCCTTAGGGATCAATTTAATAAGAAGTGGCTAGGACCTGTACACTGAACTTACAAAAAACACTGCTGACAAAAACTAAAGAAGATCTAGATAAATGGAGAAATATATCATGTTCATCCCTGGATAGGAAGACTCAGTATTACTAAGATATCCATTCTCCCTAACTGACCTAACAATTTGGTACAATTCCAATAACATTTCAGGTTGGTTTTTTGTTTTTGATTTTTCGGAAGGGGAAAAAACTACCAAGTTGGTTCTAAGCTTTATATGGAAATATAAAGGCACAAGAATAGCCGAAATAACTAAAAACAGAACCGTGGTGGAAACTGATTTCATGATTTTCTGTAAGCTGCAGTAATCAAGACAGTCTGCTGTTGGTTTAAGAATATATATACAGATCAATGGAAAAGAGTAGAGACTACAAAAATAGACCTACATGTTTATGGTGAATTTGTTATTGATAAAGGGCAGTCTTCAACAAATGGTGGTGGAACAACTGGGTATCTACAGGCAAAAATAAATAAAACTCAACCCTTATCTCACACCTTATAGAGAAAAATTAACTTAAAAGGTACATAGCTATAAACAAAAGAATTAAAACTCTAATGTTTCTAGAAGAAAATCTTTGTGACATTAAGTTTTAGATAAGATACAAAGATCCTAAGTCATTAAGAAAAAAACAGGGGTGCCTGGGTGGCTCAGTCGGTTAAGCGTCCAACTTTGGCTCAGGTCATGATCTCACAGTTCAGGTTCGAGCCCCGCATCAGGCTCTGTGCTGACAGCTGAGTCTGAGGCCTGCTTCGGATTCTGTGTCTCCCCCTCTCTCTGCCCCTCCCCCGCTCGTACTCCATCTCAAAAAATAAACATTAAAAAAAAAAAAAAAGAAAAAAACAGATAAACTGTAGTTTATCAAAATTATAAACTTCTGTTTCATGAAAGATAAACCACCAAGTAGGAGAAAATATCTGAAAACACACTGGCTAAAGAGCCTTTATCCTCAATATATAAAAAAATCTTACAACCCAGTAATACAAACAGCCTGATATAAAAAAATATAAGTAAAAGATTTGAACAGATGCTTCACTAATAAAGTAATGGAGATGGCAAATAAGCACTTGAAAATTTACTCAACATTATTAATCCTCAGAGAAATTCATATTAAAACCACAATGAGATACTACTTCATATTTGCTGCAATGGCTAAAATTAAAAAGAGTGACAATACCAAGTACTGTTGAGAATGTGGATCAATTGGAAATCTCATACACTGCAAGTAAAAATGTAAAATGGCTCAATCACTTTGGAAAAAGTTTAGCAGTTTCTTATAAAGTTAAACATACACTTACCATACAACCCATCAATCCTACTTATAGGTGTCTACCCAAGAGAAAGAAAGTGTCCCCATACAAAAATCTGTACACAAATGTTCACAGCAGCTTAATTAATAGCCAAATAGAAGAAACAACCCAAATATCCATCATAAGGTCAAAGGATAAACAAATACTGCTAATTCCATACAATGGAATTCTTCTCAGCAACCAAAAGAAACAACTACAGACACATGCTCCTCCATGGATGAATCTCAGAATCATTATATCAAGTGAAAGAAAGCTGATGCAAAGGTTATATTCTATATGGTTCCGTTTATATGACATCTGGGAAAAGGCAACATTACACGGGCAGAAAATAGTTTAGTGGTTGCCAGGGTCTATGCGTGAGGTGAGGGGACAGACTGTAAAGGACCAGGAGGGAAATTTTGAGTGATGTGTCTTACTATTTATTTATTTATTTATTTTTACATTTATTTATTTTTGAGACAGAGAGGGACAGAGCATGAACGGGGGAGGGTCAGAGAGAGAGGGAGACACAGAATCTGAAACAGGCTCCAGGCTCTGAGCCGTCAGCACAGAGCCCGATGCGGGGCTAGAACTCACGGACCGTGAGATCATGACCTGAGCCTAAGTCGGTTGCCCAACCGACTGAGCCACCCAGGTGCCCCGAGTGATGTGTCTTAAAACTTCATTGTGATGATGATTTTACTGCTCTATATGTTGGTCAAAAGTCATTTAACAATACAGTTTAAAAGGATCAGTGTTTTCTGTATGCAAATTTTACTTCAAACACCTGACTTAAAAAATGATTCTCTTAACAACTGTGCTATTTCATGGGCATCTTACCACTAGCATTAACTTTCCCCATCAACCTTAGCATCCCAACATATACTCTCCTACTATTAGACCAGCCTCTTCAATGAGTCTGCTCCCATCGCCTCTGTCAATCTAACTTTCACCCATTCCCTTTTAGGTCCAATTCACATCCAGCACCTACCAAGACCCTTCTCTGACCACTCCAGGGCACAATACTTTCAACATACTCTGAAAACCTATGACATGTGCAATTTTTTCATGTACATAAAAAATTGATTATATGCTATATAGTATCCCTATTGATTTCTTTTTTTGGGGTGTGTGAACGTTTCATATCTAAGAACAGACACAAACTTTCTGAGGGCTTGGTACCAATTACCACAATTATTTAGCACAAAATTGCCATTTGTTAAAATTCAGCTGATTTAATGAATAGTCACATAGTCGTGTAGTCATTCAAATGGTATCTCCAAAGGACGCTGAAAGAAACAACCAGAGTTTATAAAACCTTATTTTCTACAGAACCCAAACTGAATGATGTAGATGACTTAGACATTACTATATCAGAAGGCTCGGGGCTAGACCAGGTAAGTCCTTGAAATTATCTTTCAAAGGGCTGCCAAGGTGATTATCTGTAACATCTAAAGATATAAGAATATCGAGACCAGTCAGGGTTGACCTCTCTTTTTGAAAATAGATGAGGTTTTCCCTTAGGGTAGGGCACTTTAGAGTAGACCAAATAAGTAAAGGCAACCGCAGTTTTAAAAAAATTTCAAGGGGTGCCTGCGTGGCTCAGTTGGCTAAGTGTCTGACTCTTGATATTGGCTTAGGTCATGATCTCATGGTTCGTGGGATTGAGCCCTGCGTTGGGATCTTTGCTGACAGCATTGAGCCTACTTGGGATTCTTCCTCTCCCTCTGCTCGTCCTCCCGCTTGCTCACACACACGTGTTCTATCTTTCTCTCTCAAAATAAAAAGCATAAAAAAGAAAGAAATTTCAAGAACAACATAAAGAACAGGTTCCTCCAGTAAAAATGTACCGAATGCATGTGTGTTTATGCCATGGACACAAAGACAAATCAGGTATGTACTTGGTCTTTAAGAAACTATGATTCAGTAGGAGAGGTTAGATATGTGTGCTAATCAACATATGAAAGAAATCAAGAAGAGAGTCCTAGGAATTACTATGAAGTTTAGCAGAAGAAAAACTGCATATTGTTTGGGGGAAATCATAAAGAAGATTCCTGGAGAGGATAGTATTTTTTAACTGGACTATGAAGAACAGATTAAATGGAGGAAATGGAGGAAAGAGAAGATAATTAATCGTACACAGTATAGTAAATGACTAAGCTAATTTTACAAATCCTAACATTTGACACTACAGCCCAAGGTATAGAGCCAAGTTTTGCTGTTACTCACAGTACTAGCTAGATCATATATAAACAGATGATTTCTTTTGATAGTTTCTTCATCTCCTAATTAAAGTAAAAATTAACTTCATAGAAATTAATGTCACATATCCATTAAAATCCATAGTAATAAATGGAATATTTCACTTAACAAAATGAAAAACGGAAGTAAATATTTTTAGAATACAAATAAATACATTGTATACTTTTTCCTCTCCTTCAGGTGATGACAATAGTGCTTTTTCCTCTTGCTCTGGTGTAGGCTCAGCATCTCCAGAGATGAGCTTTCCAAATACCTGATAAAGACAGAAATGTGAGAAGGAATCAATGGCAGTAATTACTAGTGTGAAACCTAAAGGATGCATGAGCTAATACTGCAGGTTTTATAATATTACTATGCTGTTCTTGCTATACGCTACTACTTTTAAGAATTAATGAATGCAAAATGAAACATAGGAGTTTAGGGCTAGGAGAAGAAGAGAAAATGGGTCATATGTTTGCCAGCCATCTCTAACAAGCTTTACAAAGTATTCTGTTACCCTTTGGTATCAGCATTGCAGAAGATATGATTTCAGTGTATCGTGTGCTAGAACCTGGAGTGAGGACACTCACTTGAGACGTAATAAGTCTGAACACTCGCAGAGTCTCGGCTTCACAGTTCCTTTGCTGGGCCACGCTGGCTGAAATCTGGCCAGCAATTTTTGTGCTTTCGCCATCCTTCCAGCCCAGGACTTTTACTTGTCGAACTCTCAGTGTATTTTCTGGGCCCTTTAATTCAATCTTGATGATGTGATTATCCCCTCCTGGAAGTTCGCTTGTTACCCAACCAATGTGCCTAGAATCCAGATCAACCTAGCAAACAGAAAAGGGACAGAAACCTGATACAGCCATATCACTCTCTTATCAAGGTCCTAGACTTAGCGCTAATAACTGCAAGCTCAAATAACAAAGACTTGTACGGAGACTAAGGTTTAGTGTGTTATTTCACACTGACTATCTTACTTAAGCCTAGTGAGGATAAGTAATACTACAGTAGCTATTATACAGGTGAAGTGAGGTTAACCCAGGTTGAAGGATTCTCAGTAAGACACGGAGCTGAGAATTAAAATACAGGTCTGATTACTTTCCATGCATAAGTTATGTTAAGTAAAATCATTAAAACAATTCATGTGACTGTCCTTTCCCTAATCTGACTGAGGAGAAATACAAGATCAGCACGAGGTCCTGTTTTGTGCATCTTCACATTTAACCACCATTTAAAGATAACCATGTTTTGTTGTTTTTTAAAGATAGATAAGCATATTTGATGTGCAGTTACTTAATATGTTCTGCTTCTGAAGAAAAATTATATAATAGGTAACTGCATATTTGTGATTCCTGATTTCACTGAAAATGTAACTTTTCAAGGATTAAATTTCAATGCACTATGAAATGGTTTTTGACACTATTCACTTGATAAAATGAAAACATTAATTGATAATGTCAATTTTCTAGAAAAATCATTAAGCATAAATACTATCTCACTGAACAGAAGTATTTCCCCAAATTCTTTTAGCCTTTTAAACAAAATTTATTATTTGTTTAATCCAAAATTTCAATTTATTCTTTCAATATGATTTGAAAAACAAAACAAGTAGTCAACATATATGGGATAACAGCTTTGATAAAGTTTCACTAACACAAGTGGGTTTATATAGAATGCCCAAATACAACCTAACTTGTTTCTAAAGTTCATTTGTAAATTGACTTGCAGCCTGGATTTAGTTGCACTGTTGTGATAGATTTTCAGGCTAGAGGACAACAATCTACATTTTAACCTGAAGTGTAGGTGTTAATTGTGAATGGGATTTGTGATGCATTTTAAGGTGCCCTGAATCTTTCTTTGTAAGGGAGCAGGAGGCAGAGTAGAGGACTGTAGGTATAGTATAATCGATCGTGACAGGAGAGCATTTAGGACACTATCGGCTATTAGCACAGGGATGGTTGTAAATGTTCCTGTATCTGGACTATTTGTCGGTTCAGTGTTTTGTAAACAGATGAGTTCCTAGAATACTTTGGTAGCATGCCGAAATTAGAATTTAACAGAGGAGGCTGAGAAGAATTTCTCTCTAGGTAACATTTAATGACAAAATTTTAATTACCTGTTTTATTCTGCACAAATCTTCTACTGCTTTGCCAGTTAAGAAGGTCATTGAGGTAACTTTATTCTAAAACAGACAATGCATAACAATTATTCTTCCATATTCCTGCTACTGAATTTATAATGATTTCTTACAGCCTACTGATATCACATCAACTCTTCTGTATGTCTGTCATGGATTCTTCCTAACTGATCTCACTCCATCTGCCCAACCAACCACATTCTTTTTTTTTTTTTTTTTTAATTTTTTAATGTTTATTTATTTTTTGAGAGAGAGAGAGACAGAGTATGAGTGGGGGAGGGGCAGAGAGAGAGAGAAGGAGACACAGAATCTGAAGCAGCCTCCAGGCTTTGAGCTGTCAGCACACAGCCCAACGTGGGGCTCGAACCCACAAGCTGTGAGATCATGACCTGAGCCGAAGTCAGATGCTTAACTGACTGGGCCACCCAGGTCAGGTGCTCCCCCTGCCCCTCAAGCAACCACATTCTTACAACTCCAGTCTTGTCTCGTTCTCACAAATTCTACCTTCAGTCTCCATGGGCTCTGAAAGAAAAGCTTGGCATTCCTTCTTTCTATCCAAAGTCTAAAGATTTAAATTCTATCTCTATCATGAGACTTTCCAACAACTCTGCTTTCACTCTTGTCTCCACTCCCTAACAAACACTCTTGACTATCACAATGTACCAAGACTGTCTTACAGCCTTGGAGAAGGACATATGAGAATGATGGGTTCTGTCCTCTTGACACACTAGGGAAGGAGCATTAGCAAACAAAATAAATGTCAAACAGAAGTTCAGTGTCATTAGGTACCAAAAAGATCATGCTAGTACTAGAGCCAGAGACCTTAAGGTTGAATAAGCTTTATGCAAAGCACATCAGGAAACAGATTAACACATTAATTCCTTGGAGCATTGCATACTTTAAGCGCTCTAGGTCGATGCAATTCAAACAACTGCCATGTATAAGGCACTGGTGGTAAGACAGGCTGGGGACACACAGGTACATAAGCCTCAAGGATACACAGAACTTAGAGGAGGTTTCTTAAAAGGAAAGCACATGTCAGCTTATCTACTGGGGATTTTAAAATGAATATTGCTATGATTATCTCCCTAAAAGGGAAAATTGTCAAACTGATTGGAATCATTGTTCTGAGGGAGAGTATGTCCTGGCTTAAAATATACCATGAGTCAAAGATAACTTTGTACTGAACAGTAAGTTCTAGCTAGAAAAATGTTTTGATTTATTACACCCGACTTTCTAGTAAGATAAAGTAGTTGTACAAATTGAAACTCTTGGCTCTGAAGAGGAGGTACGCTTATATTAGCTACGTCCCTTCTTCTTATTCACTGCCACGGAAGCACTGCAGCTGCACTTATGGACAGGAGCTGGGGGTGGCTGCAGATGGCGAGGAGTGTTCTGACTGCAGACTGGGCTTCTCAGGTTGGCATTCTATCGAGGTTACCCAAGACCCAACCCCATCACTCTGTCTTCCTGGGAAAGGAAATGTGTGAATGGGATAGGAGCAGCTTGGCAACAGTCAGAGGGGAGTTATAATACTGTATCTGTTAGCAAGCCACATCCATTCTTTTTTCTTTTTTAAATTTTTACTTAAAATTTTTTTTGATGTTTATTTTTGAGAGAGAGAGAGAGAGACAGAAAGTGAATGGGGGAGGGGCAGAGAGAGGGAGACACAGAATCTGAAGCAGGCTCTGAAGCAAGCCACATCCATTCTGAGGGAAAAAACTCTAAGGAGTATCCTTCCCCAGGAATGGGGGGAGAAGCACGTGAGTTTGGCAGTGGTATCTTCTTGGTTCTTAACACTCAAGTAAACAAGACTCTTTTCCCATTATTTAGTGCCTTTTGTAAAGGAGTGCTTAATTCAGTTGAAACATGTGAACAGGCTAGTGCTAGGGAGAATACAAATTATGATCATTTAGGTTAGTCTAGAAACCCCACCACCATCGTCAAGACAGCTAAGGGTGAAGGCTAGAAATTGAAAGCTAATTACATGATAAGTCAAAGTGTATTCAGTGCCATCAGAGTAATAGAAAGAAGAATGTAGAGAAGGGAAAGAATAATTTTTATAGAAGAGGTACCGGGAGAAGATTTCTCTGCTGGTCTTTTGAGATTTTGGGAGAATCTGATAGGCAGAGTTTAAGGGGAGGACTTCCAGGCCAAGAGAATAGCTTAAACAAGGGGATGGAGGTAGGCAATTACAGAGGAGACATTTATTCTGCTTAGCTGTAGCCAGGATGTATTTGTAATCACACCTCTTTTTAGAACTGGTATTCCATAGTGCCCCTAGTCCTATTAATCTGTTTTTAGATGTAAGATTTACTTGGGAAATATAAAAATGCTGTTTGGTCAGTGAAATTCCACATGAAAATCTTTTTGCTAAACTTAGAAGGACAGGGCATGGTAACTGAAGGTCTGAAAAGAACTAATGAGCCACAAATTAAGTTTTCTTTCTTACCCCTAGATCTCGGGAATTATCCACATGGACAGATACATAGCGGGCATTGATTCCTTTTACACAGTTGATGGTGATGTTCTTAGTTTTGTTTTTATCCTCATCTCCTGATTCCCAAAAGGTTTCCGTAGAACCATCTGTCAAACTGCCAATCATGGCAGGTCGGCTTGAAGTTTTTATGTCAACAATGCTGGTTAAGTCCTTTAAGCACATTACTATGCACAATTCCTACCAGAAACAAATGTTTTCACATTATTACATGTTTTAGATTATTACAACACTGAAATGGGAATCTTTCACAGTAATAAAACAAAAGATGTGAGGTAAGAAATGAACTGAATCAAACTGTTTATGAGTGACTTTCAGTTTCTGCTTGTATACATCGTTGAATATTAACAGGGTAACACAGGACAACTTTCAATGACTGACCTGACTCATCGCTTCAAAGCCAGACTGGATACTGATGCTAAAACTTTCTTCACTGTCTCCATCATCTGATTTTGACAGAATATTGTTAATGTGATGAAAGACATTACTCTGATGGAGGAACTGGTGATCAGATTGCTTGAATTTCAGACTCCAGCACCTAAAAAGGCATAAGCAAGGTATTAAATAATTCCTAAGGAATTCCTGGGAAAGCACTCTGTAGTTAAGATTTTTTAAAATCTTAATATTCTAGGGAAAAAACAGAAATAGAAAAAAAATCAGGGAATAGTATCACCGCCTTTTTGTGAGCAATAAAGGTAATTTCTTTGGAATAGGGTAAGACCTAAGGAAAGTTCACTCATTCTACATATAGAAAAACTGGATACATGAACGTCAAGGGTACAGAAGCAAAAAAGGTAATAAATCAATCTTGCAGACAGACAAGTGTGACCTCAACCAAAACAAGCCTCTCAAATTTATTAGTGTTACAATTCTATACTAATTCATCAGAGTTATATATACTCTGATATATAACACATCCTGTACTTCAAAAATCTTTTTAGGAGGAAACACAATCTCCCCTCTACCAGTCTTTAGGGATGTGGGTAGCCAAAATTCACTCCAACAATCTACAGTTTATAAAAACCAGTGGAGCATTTTTTGTACATGCGGTCCAGTGTGAAGATCTGATGACAAGGTTCACAATGTAGAAGTAATGTGAAAATCGCAGCAGTCTCAGACTTAAAAGTAGGTAATGTTCCTCAAGGTAGTTTTAGGCTACCTTACATATAACAGAGGTTTCACTTTTCTTAAAATTCTCTTCAATTCAAAAACCCTATTTTGATTTCTGTTTCTGAGATTTCATTCTCCTTCTCCCTTTTGTGACAGTTAAGATTGCTACTCTTGGGTAGCACTGAGACAAGTTACTTGAGATAGAAGAGGGGCAAAAGTGAGGAAAACTGTTACAGACTGGGCTAATTTAGAGCACTAAGTAATGTATTATCCTCGTTTTACAGAGGGGCAAACAGGTGTGAGCCAAGGAGGAAATTCCAGATTAAGACAGTAATGAGGGAAGCACCATTCACATAATGTAGAGAGTCGTTGTATCTTAGTATTTAAAAGGTGTTTTGAGCATCTCGAGCTTTGAATACTACATAAAATCTCTTCTCCAACATACCCAGAATACTGAGATATACAATTACCTTAGGGCCATTTGCTGTAATGAACTGCCACTGGGGAGAGACATCATAAGATCGGAGATAGTTTGAAGTAAGCGGTGAAATGTGTGTGGTAAAGGATGAGCGGCTTCACCCGCAATCACTATATCTGAGAGTGGATGTTCGCATACTCTCGTGTCTTTCTCCTAAGACAGAAATTGAAAGCAGGTTGATCAGTCTGTATGCTGGAAGGAACTTTCCCCACAAAAAAATATGTGTACTTAAAAGTGTTATGTATACTTTAAAGACAGTCATGTAACAGAAATGTAAACAATAAAACCAAAATCAAAGTATACCCAAAACACACATTCAGATTAACTAATTATGTTTGTATTATCTTTTAGGGAAAAAGTGATGCAGTCACTCATAAATAAAATCACCAAACGAATACTGTGTCTGTATCAGTTTTAGTGTGCTCACAATCTCCTAGCAGGGTAACTCTGAACGTGTATGCAGGAACTAAGTCTCACCCAAACTGCTGACCCACAGAGTTGTCAGCCAATAGGAAACTGTTTTCATCCACTGAGTTTTAGGGTGGTCTGTTATGCAGGAATATTTAGTTATGAAAGGTGTGAAACAATCTCACACTGTAATTGTGGATTTTTTTTTCCCTCTTTTTTCTTGCAGTTCTGTCAATTTTTACTTAATAGTTTTAAGGCTATATGATTAGATACATACATGTTTAGAAAATGGTTTTTGTAGAAACCATTTTCATCCCTACTAATAATTTCGTCTTAAGAGCTATAACAACTTTCATGTCCCTACAGATTATCACTTTCACTCTCTGCCAACTTATAGCAATGTTGTAGAGTAGACAGATATTCTCTATAATAATGTTGCCCTGTTTACCTGTCTTATACAGTACTATAACAGTATACATCTTTCAGTTCATTGCTTCATGACAATAGTATTTAGGGAGGAATCAGTCACTAAGTATGGTGACTATGTTGCTCAATAGCACTGAAATTTTATTCTTGCCTTTTAGCTTATATAATCTGTGTGTGAACTCATGCATATTATTATAGGATCTGATGGTGGTCCTACTCTTCTATAAGAATATAGACAAATTTGAAAAACCCAAAAATCTCACTTACTTGTTCTGCATTTTCTTTGTTTGTTTTATTTTCCTCATCCTCTTCTTCCTCTGGTTCCACTGGAGCAGGAGTCAATGATGCCACAAAATGCCACAGAATATCATGTAGAGAAGTTGTCTGGATGACATTACACAGAAGCCAGTTGAAAGCCTGAATAAATGAAGGTTAAATGAGTCAAAGATAAAAAAAAAAAGGTGGGACTAAAAACTGCAGAACCCTCCTTACTCAGAAACAAAGTATCTCCACTAAGTGTTTCAAGGAAAGATACTAAAAACATCTGACCTTCATTTCATTAAAAACACAATGAACTTGAAATAGTCAATAATTTTGGTCCGGATTAAAAACATAATAGGGAAAATAATATCTATAAAATGTAATACAGAAATATTTTTTCAAACCACTTTTTATTTCAAACTTTCATCTTCATATTAATTTGCTGAAGCACATTTTTCCCCAACTTGTACTTTGGATAAACAGCTTTTTTTTCAAGCTCTACCAAGCTATCATTAACTTAAATATATTTATATTGTTCCCATTAATCAAGTGGCAGGTTATTTATTATAATGCCCATGACAAAGACAAAAGATTTACTATACATAAAAATACAACATCTAGCGATCCTGTCATTTCCAGAGAATAGACTCAGAAAAATTATTAGGGTTAAATTTATAACTGAAAAGCTCTACTTTTCATCCCCTTTTCATGATTCTTTTAACTGAAATGACATCATCATTACAAAAGCTTTTCATAGCTTTTTTATGAATGTCAAAAGACATTCATAGCTTTCAAATAATAAAGCAGTGCAGAAATAAATTTCTTTAGAGTGCTTAAAGATGGATCTCTAAATTCATTTATATTCATGAACATAAGAGTTTAATTTTGATGTGAACATTTGATATTTTCGATTGGCTAATGTCTCTTAATTTTTGGAAATTTCTGTTGGATAGAAAAGTAACATCATTAAATAGAATCATCAAACGATTTGTATGGTCAAGGAATCAATAACCCCATTTAATGTATTCATACCTCCATAGCAAAAACTCGGCAAGCAGATTTCCTTAGGGCCTGTTTCATTGCTATTTCAAGACCTTCTAGATCATGATGTTGTATAACAAAAGCCAAAACTGGCCACTGGAAATTTCGTTCTCCTTTGGAAAGAGAGCTGTGGGCTGAGATTAGCCGGGAAAGCTCAGGAGATGGATGTCTCAAGAGGGAAGAACCAACTTCTATTTATTGGAAAAAAAAGAAAAAATAACTTTCATAGGCAATATATACAATGAACATATTTACAATGTTATTAAAGATAATAGTATCTAGCTGATTCATTATAGAATCTTTGAAGCTTTTTGTTTTGTTTTCACATGTGACACAAATCATAACCTCAATTTCTACTGAGGCTGAGTAGGATTAAATATCTCACTTTCATAAAATCATATAGCTATTAAATTGTGGAGCTAAGTTTTAAATCAAGGGCTGAATCTAAAGTTCATGCTTTCTAAAATGCTCTAAAAGCTAACTGTATTTTTTTCCCCTAAATGGAATCTACAGAAGTTATAGAATCATCTGTCTATAAATATTAGACCAGATCTTCATTTTAGTTAAGTGGGCTACCTGATAAATCAGCACCATGTTATCCTTTTCTCTTGGGTTTCTTTTTTTATTCTTGACACAGAATCAGGCAGCCCTGATTTGGAGCTGTTGATACCAACTAGTCCAGGTTGTCTAACTTTTTTACTGATTAAGAGCTACTTATGTCCCCAAATTATCTACTCAGAGAGGAAGCAGCTGCAAGGGGTATATATAAGCTTCTATTAGGAGTTGAGAATATAACTGTGAAAGTGTAAGTCACTGGAACTACTAGTTCACTGAAGCTTAGTGGAATAGCTCATGACAGCAACATTAACAAGTAAGATTTTAAAGGTCAATTTATTCTTGAATAATCAATCACTGGATGGTCTCTAAGTGTGTCTTTCAACTGAAATTGAAAACTTAGAGAGGCACAATTATAGCTTCATAAAAGGAACGTCAACCACGATTTAAAATTAATCCATTTCTGGGGCGTCTGGGTGGCTCAGTCAGTTAAGTCTGATGTTGACTCTTTTTTTTTTTTTTTTTTAATTTTTTTTTTTCAACGTTTTTTATTTATTTTTGGGACAGAGAGAGACAGAGCATGAACGGGGGAGGGTCAGAGAGAGAGGGAGACACAGAATCGGAAACAGGCTCCAGGCTCCGAGCCATCAGCCCAGAGCCTGATGCGGGGCTCGAACTCACGGACCGCGAGATCGTGACCTGGCTGAAGTCGGACGCTTAACCAACTGCGCCACCCAGGCGCCCCTGATGTTGACTCTTGATCTTGGCTCAGGTCACGACCTCAGTTTGTGAGTTAGAGCCCTGCATTGGGCTCTGTGCTGGTAGCATGGAGCCTGCTTGGGATTCTGTCTCTCCTTCTCTGTTCCCTTCCCCCTCTCATGTGCTCATGTGCTCTCTTCTCTCATGCATGTTCTCTCTCAAAATAAATAAACTTAAAAAAACTAATCCATTTCCTTTCAAAAACTAGATGTTAAAAAATACCTGCAAACAAAATCATGTGGATCACTGAATCTTCCTTTTTATCTTTATACTTACCAGTGTCTCCACTGTTAACTCTTCTTCTAGGAATGGCTTTAACTCGTGCAGGTAAAATGGAGTGTTGTTTATCATATTCAGAAGCAACAACTGAGTATGATCTTTGGAAGACAGTTCTCTTTGCAAGATCAGTATCAGTTATGGGACTAGTTTCCAAACTGTAGACAGAAGATGATGACAGGTAAAAACAGGAGAAAAAGTGAATAAAGTGAAACTATATTCACTTTATGACAGTGTAGTCAAATATATGAACCTACCTCTCATGTGGAAAAACACAAATTCAAAGCCAACTTGACAATTTCTCTTTAAATCACCATTTGATCTTTCCAAAAGCATTAACATTTTGATTGATTTTAGAATTGCATCTTAAAAGTTTTGGTTTTCTTAAATCTACTTTGCATTTTTACATGAAAAAGAAGAAAAGGCATTGAATGTGCTAAACTCCTTTCAGAATCACAACATTGTGGTAGAAGTTATCTGTCACGATATTCAGGAAAACCAGGCAGATATATTTGTGAGAGCACTGAGTAGAAAGAAAATGGATCTGTACATACAGAAACCTAATAAAATGGAAAGTGAAACAGTTCAATGTTCTCTCTGTACTTGAGTGCTCAATTAGGTTTCTCATTCTTGGGAAGTGGTGTCCAAAGACTTTTCAACAGCATGGCCATACTAAGTTCAACAAAAGTTAACAAACAGATTTTTGGCATACAGTTATACTGACATTCTAGAAGAATTCAATGATTTTCACTCAGGTTTAAGTAAACTAAAATTTTTTCTATTTACTATAGCAACATTAAAAAATTCTTGAAAATTATACAGTTTAAAGTGTAAAAAAAATTCTTGAAGAGTTATTAATATGGTTATATATTTTCCTTTACTGAGGCATTTTATAAAAAAAAGAAATACCTTCCTTTATCTTCTAAGACAAATTTACAAGCTATTGTTTTCAATGTATTCTTTTTCCTGTTACTTCTTTCCAAACAGGGACATTTGTGCTTACTGGGAGTTCTGCGTTTCTTTTCCCCCATTCAAGCCAGGTTTGAATGCCTATGTTCCTCAGTAAAGCTTATACATTTTCTAGGAAGTAGCTAACTCCCTCCCTGGCTGTTTTCTTCACTCACCACCTCTTTAAGTGTATGTACACTCTCATTTGAACAGGCTATAAATACTGTATATAACCCATGGGGGTAAATGTACCTGGACGTCAGTTTGGGCCAACAGCTTCCAGAATGACCAGAGAATAGGGATATGTTAATTTTAATTCACCTTATAAATGGTGTTACTATAAAATTCAAGACATTTATTATGCTTTCAGAGGAAGTTTATCCAACAACTTGGAAAAAAAAAGGATTGTTATATAACCTAAAAAAATAACGACTCGTTCTTATAAAAATGATCATGCCTATAAAAAAAAAAATTCAAGCAACACAAGAAAACCAAAAGGAAGTGAAGATGACCATTAACAACGGTGGCTACTTTGCATCAGGTAATTCCTTGTTGTGGAGGGCTGTCTTGTGTACTGTAGGATGTTTAGCAACATTCTTGACTTCTACACACTAGGATGCCTGTTGAAATAGCCCAGTTATGACAAGCAAAAATGTTCAGATGTCACCTGAGAGGAAAAACCACCCCCTTACCCCTCACTGAGAACCACTGATTTAATGCAGTCATTATTCATCAACTTTTGTAACAGCTTGAGTTGGTCAAGACTTTTTAAAAGAATAGCTCAAAAATGCTATATTCCTGAATTACCATATGCTTAAAATTTCTCAACCTGGCTGAATAGAAACACTTGAATCAGTTTCTTTTATTTAAGATTTTATGAAAATTACCCTTATGTGTAAAGTATATATAGTCTTTTAAACATGCTTTTTAGAATATGTATTTGATTCCTTTGATTAATCCACAATTTAGTTCTAAGATTCCCAAGATCTTTTATATCGCAGTTTGTCTGACTGGGTAAAATTTTTAAGGTAGTATTTTCTTTCTTTTGAAGAGACATTATTTCATTTTTTTTTTCATTCAAAATTGTTATACAGAAGTCTGAATTCAGTCTAACTTTTCCCTTTGCAAGATGACTTCTTTTTGTTTTTAAGTTTATTTATTTATTTTAAGAGAGACAGAGAGGGTGTGAAAGGGGAGGGACAGAGAAAGGGAGGGAGAGGGAGAATCCCAAGCAGGCTTTGTGCTGCCAGAGCAGTGCCCGATGCAGGGCTCGAACCCACAAATGGTGAGATCATGACCTGAGCTATAATCAAGAGTTAGAAGTTTGATCAACTGAGCTACCCAGGTGCCCTGCCATTTGAAGTTGTTATACAGAAGTCCAAATTCAGTCTAACTTTTCCTTTTACAAGATGACTTCTTTTTCTGTGCTCAGTTACTTGAAAACTTCTAGTGTTTTTTTTCTTCGTATTTCAATAACTTAAGCTATTTTTTTTCAACCTAAGCTATTTCTCATGGTTACCTGCTATAAAAATTTCCTTTTAGTCTGGAAATTCAATACTTTATTATTTTGGAAATTTTTTCTTATATTATAGCTTTAGATACATTTTCTTTTTTTAAATTTTTTAAATGTTTTGATTTATTTTTGAGACAGAGAGAGACAGAGCATGAGCAGGGGAGGGGCAGAGAGAGAGGGAGACACAGAATCTGAAGCAGGCTCCAGGCTCTGAGCTGTCAGCACAGAGCCTGATGCAGACTGCAAGATCATGACCTGAGCTGAAGTCGGACACTCAACCGACTGAGCCAACCAGGCGCCCCAATACATTTTCAATTTTATTGATTGGTTTTTCTACTTTAAAGATACCATTTGAATTGTCCTGTTTCCATACCTGTTATCTTCATTCTAACTGCTATAATTTCTTTGTCTTTTTACTTTTTACTCACTGTGATTATCTCAAACTTTTTCTTCATGTCCATCATTCAATTTACTCTTCTAAACTTTTCTAATTTATTAGTCTTACAATGGTGTTCATTTGGTCTTCAGTCTGTCCTCTTAGCTCTGTGATATCTCCTTTTTACTCATTCTGCTTTTTATCTCATTCTCATACTGTTTCATTAAACTTATGTCATTATCACGTTTCTCGGTACTAGAGTACTTACAGAAACGTTCTTTTTTTCCTTGAGAGAGTTTTCTTTCATATTGGGTTCTTCATCTGACTTTCATTACATACTATCTATTTTACTTTTGGTAATATTTTAAGGGGGCAGATCTGTCTAGGTCTTCTGATAGGTTTGTCTGATAAACATTCTGTTTGTTCTGATATCGGTGGATTTCCCAAGACTTCCTTTTCCACACTATTTGATACCAATTTTTTTTTTTCTCTCCCAGAGATAACTTGAGATTTTATTGCATCCTCTATACCAGGAACCATCCCACTGAGTGCATGTTTATACCATTTCTGCGCAGCATTCCCTGGCACCTTAGATTGTTGCTTTGCTTCAGCATGGAGCTCTGGGAAATAGGATTCCCTAGATTTCCACTTTCTTCTGTGACACTAGTGATGATACTAGGGGCTTCTATGCTAAAGGAATTTACTTTGACTATGATATTCTATGATACACAGAATATTCTATGATAGTCTAAGATACATGGAACCTTCATTTCATTGTCTTTACTTAGAAGTTTACGCCACTTGATTTTGATCCTGAAGAGTAATAATAACCCAACGAATCACATTTATCAGACTCGTCTCAAAATGGTTTCTAATTCTTAAAAAAAATCTATCTCCTTTAGAGATACTTTATTATCTTTATAGATATAAAAGGCTATACTGTACTCTTTGGAGAAAACTTCAAAAGCAGCTAAAAAAAACCTCTGATGAATAATCCACACAGTTGGAGGGAAATATTACAAGTATTTTCAGCGGAAAATATATTCATTTGGATATATAAGTTCTATTGTGTGTATTAAAATATCCACTATATTAGTTTATATTCATAACCATACAGTATTAACACAGTGGCATATCTTAATAAGCATATTCTTTCTTCCTTCAGCAAATGTCTTCCTTTCCAATAATAATGTGTTTGCAATTACTCATGCCTGATATCTTGATGCTATACTAAACTTATTCTTTTTCAGTTAGCCACACTGATTTTTCCTATCAAGTATTTCTTTTATCCATCTTTTTTCCCCATAATCATTGCTAACACAATCCAACTTCACACAGTTAGTGGAAATCTTTGACTAAATTTATTAGCTTCTCAATTGACACTGTGAGACTATCCTTGCATTTTTATCACATGGTTCCTCCTCCAAAAAGTTGCGGTGGTACCCGAATTCCCTCTGCATTATATTTAGATGCTTCTAGTCAGTTTTCAGGAGGGTCTTTACACTGATGCTACCATAGCTAAGTGAGGGGGAGGAGAACACTGCATGCAATAATCCAGGAAGTTCAAGATTTATTTTTGGTGCTACCTCTTCCGTGAAACCTAAAGGCACTGCCTCAAAGTGACCTTTCTCTAGTCTGACTTACTATGGCACTACATGATACAATATATAATGGAACCTTTTACTTCATTTAGTTGATCTTTTCTCTCCAACTAGTCTGCCTCTGCTGTCAAGGACTATGCCTCATTCATGTATGTATGCTTTTTCTTACTGCTCTAATAGTTAGCAGAGCTGACTTAATGTCTTTCCTGAGATGGACAGATATATAAAAGAACTTCTAAAGCATTCTTTTCTAGTTCAGTCTTTCTCCCACCACCAAACACTGGCTATTCAACAGAGAGGAGAGAAGTGAAATACCTTGGTGGCATAGATTTCATATTGCTCTCTGGCTCTTCAAACACATTAGGACTTGCATCAGGTGTTACGGATATGTATGGGGCAGGTACAGATGTTGAACGTAGATATCTCATTTCATCCTGGAACAGGTTGTCATCTTGATAGCCCACAAAGTTTTCGTGATGATGCCTGCATTAAATTAAACCCAGTAACTTCAAGTATGATGGCACCATAGATATTTTTCATTTTTAATCTCTTTCATAAAAGAAAAGTAGCACATGTAATTCTATAAGGGTAAAGTATTAAAATAATTATAGATATAAGTAGGAGGAAATAAAAGTCTGACAATTTCACACATACATATTCTAGGTGCCACAAATAGGTCAAATCCAAAATTGAATTCATTTTCTTTCCTTTTGAGAACTTTCCAATCTCTGGTATCTTGATGAATGATCCCACCAACTAACTACCCAGGTGCCTAGGCCAAAGTACCTTGGTACTGTGGTAGGCCTGGTGCTCAACTGTGACCAGTCATTCATGCCTATGATTACTAGGCTTCCTCTCTGCTGACTCCATCATCGTTGCCTTGGTTCAGGCTCATGTTTCTTGAATGGGCTACTGAAATACAGCCAGTCACTTTTTTGGTAGGAAGATATGTAAGAGTCAAATTTGAGAAAAATTAGACCCAAGAAATGTTACATCGGGGGGTGGGGGTGGGTTGTGGGTGTCCATTTCCCAGAGGGCTAAAAATATAAAATCCATAATTATGGTAAAATGGCATTTTTGGTTTTTTACATGTTTTACAATTTGGTTCTTTCCTTTTCAAACTGGAACGAGTTGTTGACCTAGTCTATCTACTAAGTGGTCCGACTGAAGCTCTAGTCTCACATCCTCATTTTGTTTTTCATTCATTTTGTTAAAATAGTAATTACAAAATTAGAAAAAAAAAAAAAACACCCCGGTATAATTTTGCTATGGAGAGGGCAACACTGCCAAAAATGGAACTGTTGGTTAGCAAGCCATTCCTGTAGGCAATTTGTAGAAATCTTCATTCATCAGCTGTTGAAAAAAACCCCGAACCTCGTATATGAAAGGCCACTTACAATGTCAGGATATAATGTATGGAAGTATAGGTCATACAACTCAAGTCCAATATAGGAAATGGTATACAACAGGCTTCTCTCCACCTTCAGTCATGCCCTTTATGAAGTTTCCATGTTTGAAGCAGAGTGATAGTCTAACTGCAAATAAGTTCATATATTTCCCTGTTTGATATAACTGCAAATAAGTTCATATACTTCCCTGTTTGATATTCCTTAACTGTTCTTCTTGTCCATGGGATAAAATCCAACTTTAGTAGGGGCTACACAGCCCCATATTACCTGGTCTTAGGTAACCACTTCTAGGGTATTTCATCTGTTTCTCCTAGTGGCCAATGCTTTAACCAGCCTCTGATTCCTTAAATGTGTAATGCTATTTCATGTGTGTCTTCACACATGTATTTTACTCTGAGGAGTCGCTGTCCTCCATCACCTACTTGATGGATTTCTATTTATCTTTTAAGACGGCTACAGTGTCAGATCCTCTGGGAGACCTTTCCCGATCTCCTTGGGAAGATTCAGGTAGTCTCCCTCTTTTATGCTCTAACAGCATCTCTTCATACTTCTATTATAGTACTCCTCACAAAATATTTTAAATGTTTTCTTTACATGTAGGTCTGTCTTTCCACAGAGTGTGAGCACACGGGAGTCAGGATTTTATTACATTCATCTTGGTGTCTTCAAAGTCTAGCACAAAGCTGATACCCAGCTAACTAACATTTAAATGCTAACAGAATGAATAATGTAAACAATGAACGATTTTGAGAGCAAATTGTTTCTTTCCACTTTAACATTCCCAGCTAGTAACAGACTGAAGTCAGCTTACCAAAAAGTAAAAGACAGCTAAAGTCGTATTTCCTAAGACATATTTTGTATTGATAATACAAATTGATATAGTACGTACATTTTTTTTTTTTTAAATACTTACTACCATAAAGTGTGTACCCTACCAGTCGTATGTTGGTCAAGGCAATTCCGAAAATAAATTCCTGGTGGTCTCTTTATTGTATACAATAGATAATGCAGTGTGGGTATTCAGAGCAGGATATTAATCAACAATGGCTATTAATCCCAAGTGATTAAAAAAAAAAGAAAACCAACCACCAAGTTATATTACCTAGCTAATGTCTGTAAGTAGAGACAAGGCATTTTAACAGGAAGATCTTCAGAAATGCCCTCCTTCACGCTGGGAAGCTGAGACTGAAATGGCTTTGCAGGATGGTAACACAGAATGCTTGGCTCTGCGGCACTGCTCAGGGACAGCAGGAACAGCGCGTTTGCTTTAATCACTTGGTGAGCTTCCATGGTGGGCAAGGCACGAGGAGTCTTGACTTGCATTGGCTTCCTCCTGGACTGTTTGACCTGGCGAAGAAAAATTTGTTGTAGTATTCAAATCATATTCAAATTTTCAATTTCTTAACCTAAATATTTTGAGTTTCTAATAAAAATTATTAAGCACTTATAGACCTATTTTAAAATAATAATAGTGATTACCAAAAAGAACATTCACTGTAAGCTTTTCCTGAACTGTCTGCAACTTTTATTTCAAACACAAACTATTTCTTTTCTTTCCTTGGGAAATCAAGAAAACCTAACTAGTAAAATCTAAATGTAATTATTTTTTTTAAAAAAGAGTAAGTGTGTGTGTGTGTGTGTGTGTGTGTATTCTGCAAATTTTTACTTGGGTGTGCTTCTAGTTTCCATGAGACCTACAGCATACTTAAGGATTAAGAAAAAGAGAGGGGGTAAAGAGAGGAAAAGGAAAAGGGTACAGAGAGATAAAGGTGAAATGGAAAAGCAATGCATATGTGTAGAGTAATAGATAATTAATAATGAAGAATTATATGGAAAACAATTACAAATAAGGCATATGTGCTGCATATGCATATCTTGACATATGCCAAGATACAATTTATTTTTGTAATTAAAAATAGCTAACCTAGTACAAATATTAGAATTGTATATCATTCCTATTATAAAAGCTGATCTTTAATATCAACTAGGTAGAATTATCTGATATAGTACTGATAATTAAAAGGGATTTTTACAAGATTTTCTTATCATTAATAGTATTGTCAGAACCAAATAAAAATACCTTCTCCCTTGCAGCAGCCTGTTTTTCACGGAGGTATTTTTCTCTACAGCGATCACAGACTAGATACCAAGTGCTTCCTCCTATGCCACCATCACCACAGTTACCGGCCCATCCTCCACAAAAATGCCCAATGCTATTGTAACCTTGTCCACCAGCATACCGGCCACAACCTTCAAACAAGAGCAAAATTAACACTTGAAGTTCCCTTAACAATATGACACTTATATATGAATGACAGATTCACCTTCAGTAAGCAAAATATTGAAGCAGGTATCTCACTTTTTTTTTCCCCCAGGCTGTTAACTGCATCAGAAAAATAGCATGTTTAGCAAAAAATGATTAAACAGTACCTAAAATACTGGAGACACTCTATACAGGTAGATGAAAAGAAATTTAAGATGTGGGTACATTTAGGCTTACTGACATATGCCAAGAAAATTGGACAAAATAAATATAAGATATTCTGTAAGAATGATATATTTTAAGGAACCTTGTATTTTATAAAACATTTCAGGTGTAATATGTAAAAAGACAAAAGGTTTAACCAAACTCCTAATAGGTGAATTTTGGAATACTCATCAAGTGTTATAGAAATCCTTGTATTTGTCTAAAATACAATCTTCTGATTTAATAGTTGAGATCACTTCTATAGGAAAATGCTCGAGGAAATTAGTATAATCTAATTTGCAATTTTTATTAGGAAAATACTAAAATTGAAGGAGACCTAATACTGGGATATTTCCTATGTGTATGGACATGTCATTATTTCTTTTGTGTGAGACACCTTAATAGCACCCTTTGGGTCACATATAAAGCATTGAAAAAATCAAGTGTTTCCGAATGGGATACATTAAAACGCAATTGCACTAAATTACCACCTTACTGTTACAATTTCTTTAGCTGTTTTCCTCAACACCGATATTGATAATGCACTTTAAAGTTTCCCTGTACTTTAACATAAGTTATAGAGCAGCTCAAGTTAGAAGTTATTCAGTTCATTTTTTTTACACAAAGTACTTGTAATATATATTCAGTAATACTGTTTACCTGGGTGAGCCTGTCGCATGTGATAGGTAACGGGGTATGGATGGGATTCTCCACACAGCTCACAGATGGTGTCTTTCTCTGGTCCTCCGACTGCCAGCTGGGCCATCTCACCAAACAAATTACCCCTGGGCCGAACTTCTGTCTTTTCCTTTTTCTTTTTGTCTTTTTTGGCCTTCTTATTCTCTTTTTCACACTCTTTCTTTTTAAGGACTGCACAAGAACCAGGACTTGGAAAAATCATATTCTGGGAAGCTGCTTTGATAGTAGCCAAAGAGATGTCTTCCCAAAAAGCCACTAAATGTTGTAAAGTCAAAGGAAGAGGAGATTTGGACTTCATTGGGTGATGCATGGACATTTCGAAAGTGGCTTCAGTTTTCCCATCCTCACATTTTTCATGCAGAGGTGGTTCTTTAAGCATAGACAACACCTTATTTTTGTTGATACTACCCATTTTAGATATATCTGGTCCATGAGGTGCAATATTAAACATATTCAGTGCAGATGATATTTCCAATGAATGTCTATTTTTTAATTTGGTTTCCTTTTCTTCTGTAGGCTGTTGGCTGTTTAAACTATTTCTTATAGGAGCATGTTCTTTGGAAAGTTCAGGATTAAATTTTAAGAAAGAAGAACAAGCCATTGCATCGTGTACTATGCCTTCATGCCACAGGAAAGAGGCAAAGACTGCTCTGGCACACTCGGCCACGGAAGGGGACATGGCTTGCTTGGCCGGCTCTAAAGGTTTGGCTCCATCCCCTTTGAAGAGAAAGCTGGACTTTTCCTTTTTGGGCCTGGTGTGTCTGTTAGCACACTTTCGACTTATTTTGGGGGATGCTCTCATTTCCTGTTCATCTTTCAGTGGTGCTTTTCCTATGCTGAAATGAACTTTATTTGAACCTTCATCAACACTCTTAAATTCACTACCTTCATCACAGGTGCTATCCGTTAGACTATTTGTTTTTAAAGTACTTGAAGTGCAGACTTCGACCACCTCACTGTGAAGGTTTTCTTGTACCACGTGAGGAGAAGGAGCTCTATTTTCGGTTCCTGGGGAATCTTTAGAATCCTTTGGTACTGGTTTTGGTTTTGGTGATGTTGATCGTCCCCTTAACGGTTCTGTGAGGGGCATTTTCTTCTTGCGTAGGGTATCTGGGTCAAGTGTGTAAGAGTCTGATTTGGAACGTTCCCGAGGAGGATCAAGTTTAGTCTTAACAGGAGCAGTGCTTTTTTGAGGTAGATTTTTATCATGTGGTGAGGAGGAGCGCGGAGAACTAGCACCAGATGGGCTAGACCTATTGGCTGGGAGAGTCTTTGGCTTAGGAGATGATGACCGAGAACCTGGTCCTGGAGATTCAGCTCTAAAGCTAGAAGACACCCTCCCATCAGATTTTAGTGTCTGCAAGGTATTATGGTTGGGGGACAAGGACCTGCTATGAGAGTCTGACCTCAACTTTGCAGCATCAGATTTCAACATAAGGGATTCACTAGCTGATAAGCCTTCTGTACTCCTTGGCTTCTTCTGATCAGCAGTAGTCCGGCTCATACGTCCATCAGGTTTAAGTGATCTGCTGTGTTTGGAGGACAGTTCTGATTTTCCTGATGTAGAGAGTGGTCTAGAAGATGTTGAGATAGTTCCTCGGTCACCTGTATGGTCCATTTCATAGTGAAACTTGTTAATAAAATCGTAACTTAAAATTTAGCCACTAAACACTGAAATAAAAGCATAGCATGAATAAAAAATTCATGTTGTCATACACAAAAATACTTGAGGAATAAAGGAAGAAGGGAAAATGTTTCTCATAAAATTTCTATTGCATCATTATACAACCATTGCCACCAAAAACTATTTTCATGGATGCACAACAGACTGAATAAATAAAACCTATACATCAGTATGAATTCCATATCTGAATCTCAGCCCTGGTATAATAATTTGAATTTAAATTCAGGGACAGACTAGAAAGAAAACACAACTATTTTTTTTTGGAATAAGAAATTAAGAAAACCTATGTATTTTTCAATATAAAGTAGTCAAGCTAAATTTCCAGCAGAGTCTTATCTCACATCCTTATTAGGGTGATGGTATAGGTCTTACTGAATTGCAAAACTGAACTCATATAGATACATTTATTATTTTCAAGTACATAAATACAATTAGGCTAATAAAGAGCTGCTTAGAAAACCCTCCAATCGGAACTTATGGATTAGAACTTATGATATATGAAGGCCTGAAACTTACTATTTAATTACATACAGTTCAGGCAGTCTATTGCTTATAAACAGATTATATCCCAAAAGTTTATTTAGTTCATTAAGCTTAGCTGGTTAGAACTCAAGAGTTTGTGTCCTTTTGGAAAAAAAAAGAAATGGGAGGATCCTCAGAATCAGTAGTACAAGTCTGAATCATGGGACCTTGAAACAAGGAATCAGGAAAACAGAAAAAAAAAAAAAACCAGATAAAAAAATTCCCTCTTTCCTAGGCAAAGCACTAGCTATTTCTACAGGGTCGCCATTTGTTTCTGGCATTCTGCCCTCACGCAATGTGTCTCCTTCCTCATACTTTGCTTTGAGGCATCAGAGCCAAGTTGTCTTTGTCACCAGTAAGTAGTCACCCTACAACGTTACCTTTCTTCCCTGAAGTAAAAACTTCTACCTTTAATGCACGTAATATTAATTCGTTGTCAGAAGAAAAGTAATCTGATTAAAGTGATTCAAGTGGTATTAAAAACTGAAAATCCATAAACCTTGCTAGAAGTATTTTTATTTTTTGAAAAAGGCTACCTAGTAAATTGAGATGGTTGTCTTAACTGGTTTTATTGTAGGTATTTCTCTCTCTCTCTCTTCTTTTGAAAAAGGGATGCAAACAAATTTGGATATGTAGGGAAATGTTTTTTGGCTGGCCTGTGTGTGTGTGTGTGCACACACGTGCAAGTGCACACATGTGTTTCTAGTATAGGCCAAGGCAATATTGCCACAGAATCTGCCCTTCTAATGGAAGGTCCGTTAAGGACTGGTATTTTTGTCTGTTACTCTCCATTGATACAATGTTAAGAACAGGTCTTGGAATATAGTATATGCTCAATAAATACTTTTTTCTTCTGCTATTCCCAAATTTCAGATCCTCTGAAAATCCACTTTTTGCAATTAGGACTCCTGAGGCCACAGGGCAAAGGTAACTAGCCACTGTGGTGTGAGAATCAGATGCTTACAAGTCAAGTAATTCTGTAGTAAGACCATGAAGTGTGGCAGCCTATCTAGGGCATATTAATAAACTGAATACTTAGTTTAACTGCAACATGTCAGTGTTCACAGTAATTGTTTTCATTCTTTGGATGAATAAAAATAACTATACTAAATATAATGCTCCTCAGTTTCTACAGTTCCTTATCATTCTATCATGAATTTCATTTATCATATGTAGTATATGTTCTTTTTATAAAAGCAGTATAAGAGATTGGGCTAATTTGAGGGAAAAGTCATGGAAAAAAATCACAATACAGAAAAAAAATCCTAGATACTGATACTGTCTTAGGACCTAGAGCACAGATAAAAAGGTGTAACAATCCTGATAAATAATTACTCTCAAACTGCACAAAAGTAGTTTAACACACTGCTGCTCATCTTATTGATCCAGAAATAGATCCACAGAGAAGTTTTATAAACAAATACACCGTATTTGGTAGAATTAAACATCAGTCTAGTCCTTTCCACTAGTTTTTAATGTGTGATGTTTGGGGTCCTATTTTTTGTTGTTGTTATTAATCTGACAGCTGGAAGTGCTTTCACCATCACATTTATTTCAGAAGCTGAACCATAAAAATCAGTAAGTCTAGGCAAATAAGTACCCAGTAAATCTTTTACATTTGCCAGCCCTCTAAGAGATCAATTCATGAATTGAAAGAGGTTTGCTTTATAAATCAATGGTGTACAATTCCTCATAAAGCGAAATCTCTGTGGCTGGCCGAACAATGAAATCTTATGAATATCAGGAACACCACTCGTCATATGTTGGCAAAAAATGTCTGCTATTTAGAGAGGGTTGGAGAGTACAGGCACCTGTATACTTCATCTCTATGCCTTTAGTGGTGGTGAATATTTTCTTAAGATCTCTAAGTGGTGATATCTGAATACCATTTGGGAGTCCAAGTGCATAAATAATGCAGAATTATTTGTTCCTGAATTGTTAATTGCCAAATTATAAATAACTCCTCTTGAAAAACTTATTTTTCAAAATATATTTCATATATTTTTAAAATAAAATGTCAGGTTTGTTAAGTGTGTAGAACCATGTGCTAACTCATTAATGTTTATCTTCTTCATTTGGGTTTAAAACATTTTGGATCACTGGGTTCTATTCCTAAAACCAACACTATACTGTATGTTAAATAACTTAAATTTAAATAAAGAAATTAAAAAAAACCCAAAAAACCATTTTGTAGCATGTTGTATTACTAAAAATTGTCATGTTGTGGTTGCTTCAAAGATCAATAAATATAAACAAGTCAATCTAAAAATCTTTAGAGCACACATGATAACTTACACTCATCACTAAATTTAGTTTAATGATTGTAGTTATCATATGTAAGTTTAAGTGATAACAGGCAAAAATTGTTTAACCTCAATGGAATTCTGTAGAAAATAATAAAAGACAGGATGGAAATTTAGCACATTCAAACAAATTAGTAAACATGTTAAAAACATTTAACATGTATTTACTCATTAATGCCGTTTATAATTTTTTCATGCCCAAATCATGAATCATCAGGTTATATGTTACCATACTATAACTAAAATAGTACATTGTGCTATGCCATAATATATATCAGGTTTGACAACACTATATACTGTAGAGATCAGGGACTATAATCCTATTTATTATCCTATGAGACTACATACTATCACTATTAACTGTACAAAGGAGAAACGTAAAAATGTTTTACCCATTTCTAGGAAAAAGGAAAATTACTTGAAAAACTTATACAATACATTAACCACTGGTGCAAAAAACAACTTGATAAAATTCTTAAAATACAGAATTTTGAGTTTAATTAAATATTATTTTGAGACAAAAATAAGAGTAGGCACCTGTAGTTTTGTAATGAACCAAAAGCATATTTTTAAACTGCCTGAAATTTTATCAATTGTCATGGTAACTAAGAAAATACTATAAGGAAGACTCGATGCCAGACAGGAGAGGTAGGTTGATATCTATATATCTATATATCTATCCTGATAACTAAGTTAAACTAAAAAACTTCAACTTAATTATCAAAGTGTTTTGCATAAAAAACTTAAATAGAAAATGATTTTAACATTCCATAACAGAAAAAGGGGTTTAAGACTAAACCTGTCACGTAAGATACTATGTTCTTACAGATCACAATGTGCTTTATGCCTTATGTGTATATAACATCTTGTTTTGATAATGACTTTACAACTCCCCAAATCAGGCATTTCTTTCTATATACCTATTTTATTTTTAAAGATCTTATACAGGTTTGAAATTAAATAAAAGTAAATATTCAACCTATAGATATAATAAACATGCATGACAATTAGGATAATTAATACTACAATACTGAATAGACACAACACAAATTACCCCAAATATCAAATTTTAAATAAAATGATAAACTTTAATCTTAAAAAATGGAATGGGATGGAAATGACTGAGGTGAACTAATAAAACTTCTTTATTGAAACCTCCCATGTTCATTACGAATGGCCCATCAGTGAATGCACGCATACCCACCCTTGAGTTTGTGAGACAGAGATGAGAGAGCAGAGGCAGGCCCAGCTACAGCATAATTTTTGTAAATGCGCTCACGAGAAGCAAGGTTGTGAGATGGAGATTCTATAGTGGAAAACATTGGCAAAGAAGCAGCACAGATTCAATGGAAAAAAAATTCAGCAGAGAACACAAGCAGAAACAAAGCATTTCAAATGGTATGCACAATCACCTTATTAAAAAGTTCATATTCTGCTAAATTTTTCAACAGGTTTATATTTCTCTAAAATTAAAACTGAACACAAAGGTCAAACTGGTTTAAATTAGTAAAGATAGCTCAAAATGCATTAAAAGCTAAGTAAGGCTCATTGCTCTCATAAATCAAAATTGAACATTTCTTTTAGACTAATATTTCTTTAACTCAGTTTTCTTTTCTTTGGTGCTCATTTACTTATAAATAAAAGTTTATAAGTAAATTTTTTTTTCTTTTGTAAATAGTGGGAGATACAGAAGCATTACTTACAGTTTAGCATAGCTACTGTCACCTGGTTTTCTGTATGGACACACGATTATGATTTTTCCAATATGTATGGAAACATATAGGGTTGACTACTTTTCTGAGTCCATTTTCAGTGGGCAATGTTAGTGCTACTCCCTATATTTAGTGTTTGTTCTGTAAAGCTTATTACTGAGATACCAAATTTTGTTTCATAAAAAGTTTTGCAACACAAACAAAGCAAAGAAAATTTACAAGTCACTGAAAAATGCTAGACACATTAATGATTTTACCATGCAGAAAATGAAGTACTTAAAATTATCTTTTTTTCAAATAATTAATAGAACCCCTAAATTGTAGTCTTTTCAAAGTTGTATGCTAAAAAAAAGGCTCTATCTAAATCTGAAAAAACATCCATTTTATTTGAAATTTTAACTCACAGCAATTAAATCAACTGAGCTGAAAGAAAGTAGTAAGGGGATAGCTTTCTTGTTCGTGAAATAAAAAATTGGATACAACATACACTTTTCTCGAAAAGGAAAAGTAATAATTGACTGATTCATTAGTGTGGCCAAGATTAAAGATGGACTACTCAAAAACCAAGAGGTCACTCCCTGCAAGGTATGGACTATGTATTACATGTCAGACATTATTCTGAAAATTGAAGATAAAGAGATGAATAGATATAAAGTCCATGCTCTCATGGAACTTATCCTCAGGTAAAAGGAGAGACAACAAGCAAATATATACTAGGTCAAGTGGTGATGAACTCGGGAGCCACAAGCATGCAGATGCTGAGTGACATTCCATGCCTGGAGAGGACCAGTTAGGGAGTGGGGTCCAGAAGAGACAAAGCCCTGGGACATTCCTAGGAAGACAGAACAGAGGAGGATGCAGAAAAGAGAAATGAATAGTCAATGAGGTAGGAAATATCCAGCAGAAGGTATTTCAGGGGAAAAAAGAGCCATCACTCTGTCAACACACTGCTGATACAGCAATAACATGAGATCTGAGAACTGAAGACTGAGCTTAGCAAAACAAAAGAGACTAGAGTAATTTCTGTGAATAAGGACAACGGCAAGGACCCCTTGGAGTGGGTTCAAGAGAGAAAAGCAGGAATGTATGGAGAAATGTGACAAACATGCCCTCAAATCATCTTCACCTAAATTTGAAAAAATGTTAAATTTTTAATGTTTTTGAGCAAACCTCTTTCTGAACTCTATAAAAACCCAAAGGTACCAGGTGCTGCAAAAGGAATTCTCATGCTATTTAAATCTCATTTACTACAAAGTCTGCAACTCTCACTGAAAATAGCAGTTAGGAGGGTACCAGCTTTCCACTGGAGAATTAATTCAAGGGGAATTCAACCTGCGAATGTAAGGATACACTCTTGTGGCTTGCCTGCCAAAATCTGTGAAGACAGGGTTTAGCAAGAGGACATAGAAGCAGAAATCAGAATACTATCATAATTAGAAGCACCTATAAACATAAATGTGAAAAACAAGGACATTTGTAGGATAAGATGTTTGAGGTTTAAGGACAAAGTCCTGGAAGAGGTTTTAAAACCAGAACAGCTCTGGAGTCTCTTCACTGTGTTACAAAGCCTATAAAGATTGAATTCCTAACATTTTTTGAAAGTCTAAAAAAGGCTGTTAAAATTAAGCTGGGACAGACAATTGTTCTACACATTTAATTTTTACAAAATTTGCTCATATTTGAACATAGTCTGATATAGTTAACTTTTTAAAAGATTTACATTTTTCAATTTAAAAAGAGAAGCAATCCTTAAGACATACATTGGTATCTATGAACAAAAGAAAAAACATTGATTAACTTTCAGGCAATTTGTTGGAAACTAAATAATCATGTTCTTTTTAAAATCTCATTTTATAGGCAAAACAAACAATTATCAAATTCACCTCTGGGGAATTTTGATTCTTTTTGGTACAACATACAGTTCACTAAAGAGAATAGTAACAATATAAAAAACAAGATTTTTCTCCAGTACTCAATGAAGTCAATGTTGTCTATCTGGCATAAAATATCCCCTTATTAACAACAAGGTTCTTCATATGTCATTTATTCTTTGTCTTCTTTGTTTTGGATCCCAACTATTAAGTTCCCTGGAGTACTTACTTAGTTCATTTTCTGATCACAGCAACTTTGAGAGTCTACTGTGAATTGTATTTTAAAAAATCACTCCCTAGATGCTACTAATAAAAAAAAACATATAACTTTAATATTTAATAAGGAAAGCATTCTCATTTCAGTTTAACAAGGACAAATTGTGGTTCTGCTGTGAATATGAGAAACTTGACCTTGCTCCTGGGAACATAAACTGGAAGAATCAAGGCATAGGTCACAATCTGGTGGCAGTACACAAAACTGCAGTTCTGAGATTTAAAAGGGAGATATATTCTTTTTCTTTTTTTTAATGTTTATTTTTGAGAGAGAGAAACAGAGTGCAAGTGGTGGAGGGGCAGTGAGAAAGGGAGACACAGAATCTGAAGCAGGCTCCAGGCTCTGAGTTGTCAGCACAGAGCCTGATGTGGGACTCAAACTCGTGAACCATGAGATCATGACCCCAACTGAAGTCGGATACTTAACCGACTGAGCCACCCAGGTGCCCCCATATATTCTTTTTCAATGTTAAGTCAACAATAAGCAATGATCAGAAATATTAAACAGAATATTAGAAAGGGCAGTAGAAATACATTATATTCAGGAGGTCAGGTGTCTAATCACATCACCCATATCACTATCCTGAGACTCAAACAGGGGAAGTAATAGTGATGGAATTTTTTCCACAGAACATCTCAAAGGAGGCTACAAATAACTGGCAGAAATAAACTTCATCTATTTTTACTTTTTGGGTCTTCTAGTTCTCAATATCAAGGAGGCAGTACAGCGGTTATACATTTTTTAGTCCTAGAATTACTGAATGCAATCCTAACATAGATATTTGAAAGAACTTGAGAAAGTTTTATAAATATATCTATGACAATGCTCAAATTTCACTGTATTCTGTCCATGATTATATATACCTACATTTATGTGTGTGTACATGTATTTGTTAAGATATAAGAAAGAAATCTAATTCTATAGATCTTTTCCAAGCAATGATTATAAAATTTCACTGGGTTTATAGAAGAATGATAGGGACAGTGTTCCTGACCTTCTTCACCTGATTTAAATTTCACTGTACATTTATATTCTGCTCTGAATAGAATATCAGATATTTTTGACATTATTGATGCCTATAATAGGCAGCAAATGGTTAAGTCTAACTTGATATTTGGCAATTATTTATTTTAAAAATACCTACTTTTAAAAATAATAAAAACTACTTTATTGGTTCTTGAGACAATATATAAACATTCAACATAGTCAAAAGATGACAGTAACTGAACAAAATGCAGATAAAAAATAAATGTAATTAAGTATAATTATTATTCCCACTTCTGTCTAGTAATATTTTGGAGAGTTTAAAATAAAGTGATAGTAATTATTACACACTCTTAGCTAGCAGCTGTCTGGACTGACAGCTTTAGATAACAATTATCACTGCATAATCAGTACATCCGGAATCAGAAGAAAAGTGGAATTATGTGAATGCTACGGGAGCTTAAGAAATGGAATAGGAAATAAAACTTACTCACATAAATCTTAGTATAACTAAATGAATTATAAAATAATGAAAGCTGGAATAAAATTTCCAAGTGAACGATAAAACAGAAATAAGCTTTTCACTAGAAAATAACATTAACCTACATAGGAAAGTCGGAAGGAAGATGACGAAACTCTGTTAAGGTGGATAACCCCCCAAACACAACATGTGTCTAGATGACTTCTAGACAAAACTGCACCTACATAAAACATACTCAGAGCATATTACTGAATACACAGTAAATTCCAAGTAACTATGGTTACGGAATATACAAGATTAAGGAAAAGCATATCATTTCAGAGTTTGTGATGGCTGACCAAGGAAAATTCTGAGCAAAATTTGATGTGTATATATACTAGGCGTGAGAAAGAATAACTTCAAAACATTCCATGAAAAGGTTAACTATTACTCCTTAAGCCAATAATGTGAGGCACAGGAGGGCTGAAGATGCTATTAAAAATAAAAATCTGGCTCTCCACAAATCTTATTAGTTGCAAAGTTAAAAACGGTAACTACAGATCAGAGAAATCAGACATGTAACCATGTCCTGCCTTCAGAAGGATATAACACTTATGTAGTACAAAGACAGCTAAAACTGAAAACAAAACGAAAAGGTTTTTAGGATAAGATACTTCTGTTTGAAGAGAGAAGAAAAGAGTAGGCACATAAATCCAAGGTTCCATCCATGCCACACCTTCACAGGAGGCAAGTAAACAAATGGACAAATTCTGTGGTATGATTATAATGCAGGACAGAAATGACCTCTAGGTCTTGGAAACAAAGCTGGCCTTTATACTAACATTCATACTAATATTTCAACATAGTGTTACTCTATGAAGAATCGACCTCAAGACAAATAATAAAGTTATACTGTAAAAATGTAAACCGAGGAGAAGCCAGGAAACCTCAACTGTCCCTTTCCAAATTCCTTCCTGCTACTCCTCCACACTGAGAATAAACTGCTCGCTCTCAGGCTGTGATTTCTTCTAGTCTTCCTAGGAGCATAACAGATGGTAAGTGCTTGCATCAAAAGGCAATAATGATATCAAGTGATAACATTTACTGGGCACCCCGCTTTATGGATGAGGTAAAAAGGGCTCAGCTGTGTCACATAACCTACCTAAATAAAGCCAGTGAGTGGCTGAAAAGGAAATCTGAGTTTTAAGTTCTTTCCATCATTTCTTTCCATCTCTACAATGAACACGGTGCTTTAGTATATATTGGTATTCTCAAACCTAAATAAATATGCATGCAGATACTCAAGTGGACATTTTAAGTCACATGTAGCAAATGTTCTGTCTCATTTAAGAATGTGGCATACAGGTATAACAGAAAAACTTGTTGCAAGATAACCTAGAGGTTTCCTATCTGGGCTTGAAAGTACTGTTATTTTGACATACGTTACATATTGAAAATGTCTGGGAGAATAGTAAATTGTCCTAATTACCATTTTTTCCACAAGAAAAATGAAAACAAACTATTAGGCCTCCTGGACAGTAGATCTTAAATGCCTCAGTCATTTGGAAGTTTTTCAGTTTTGGAGGATCTTGCTTAGGTATAAACTCCTAATTATCATTACTCAGTATAAACTCAGAATTATTAGACTTTGTATTGTCATATTATAGTGGTTTTAATTAGTACTGAAACATTCTTCCTCTTCTTTGAACATATACTCTAATATTGGAATACCTAGCATAAAATAACAAGAAACACATGATCTTAAATTCATGGTTTACACAGAAGAAAGTGATAATCTTAGTCATCTAGAGCCAATAAATATTCCTCCAATGCCTATGATGTGTAAGACCCTGTCAGGGGCTATGAGACAGAAAATGATACTTTAAAAGGAATGAATAAAGACAGTGAAAATAAGCAGTGAATTATTCTTACAGAGTAATGGCAGAGATATCATTCATAACTTCAGTTCACTAGAACCCTATTGCAAAATCTTACTGATAATTGGAAATAAAAAAGTAAATTATAGAACAGTAAAGAAAAAGCCTATATACACACTTCTCTCCCTCCCTCAGACCTATACACACATAAGACAAGGAAAATTTGTAATTTTATTTCTGTAATTATTCTACTTCACTAGAAAGTTCAAATAATATGTGTGTATATGTAAGTTTGCTACTATAAAAAAGTACCAAATTATTTTCATGTAACAAAATAAGTACCAATTCCAAAGATTAGTGAAAGTTATGCCTCTGGGAAAACAAAACTAAAGAATTATTGATAATTACACTCATAGAGGTTCTAAATAAAGTTAACATATGAGGCAGTTTATATATGTCTAAGTAGAGTTTGTATACTTAACCGGGAACTTGACTTATGACATTTAGGAAATCTTTTTTTCCTCTCCAACTATGCTACATTCTGAAAATTAAACTATAAAGTATAAATAAACAACCCAAACAAAGCTAATACTCTAGACTCGGTGCCAGGACAAATGTAGGCAGAAATTTTAAAAATATGTATCAAAGGCCAGTTTTGGCAGCTTTACTCATCAGTACGCAAAGCTGAATATTTAAAACATGGCCTTTGTAGTCAGTAGAACTGGTCTCACACTCTGGCTTTACCATTTTACCATGTTATTTTTAGGGAAAACCATTTCTACCGAGCTTCTGTTTCCCTACCTGTAAAATGGAGACATTATCTTAAATGAGGATGTATTAAAGTGTTTAAATACAGTGTTTAGCACATAGCAGTGACTATCAATATAAGCAAAAAATTAGTAGATATAGTCCCCTATACATAATGTTTTCTTTTAGTATCACAAATGTGTAAGACAACAGTGATTCTCATTTTACTAGTTAGTAATGAGAAGTTCAGTATGTAGCCGTCTTCTATTGTTTTTTTTTCTTAAAGTTTATTTACTTAGAGAGAGAGAGCGTGCCCCCTCTGTGCCCCTGTAGCCATCTTCTAAAGCGAGGTGAACTGCGGTGTGATGGATGGCAGTGAAGTTCAGGAAAGAATACCTTACTCAGGTAGTCTTAACAATAAGCACACTCTGCCATATTTAATTTTCCTAATATGATGTGATGAATACCATTCAAACTTACTTCCAAAATATTAAAACTATTTTAGATTCCATACTTTTTTTTTTTTTTTTGGTCATACTAAAAATTAAGAATTTTGGTTTCTGGAATTTGTAAAGTCAAACTTCAGTGATATTCTGATGAGAACTAAGAGGTTTAGAAGAAAGAGCTACATAATTCCCACTGTTGGAATAGAGACAAACGATGATTCAGAAAACTGGTAACTGAGATATGTTCAGGCCATGATTTCAAATTTGCTCCAAGACGGTGGTAAAAGAAAGCAGTGGTACTGATAACACTCAGACACAAGATGCATACAATTATTTTGACACAATGTCAGTTGGAAACCTATTATTCTTTGAGAGAAATAAGCCTGATTTTATTATGGTCTTTATATTTTGAAATATTTTATTAGATAATTTGGTAAAACAAAAATAATTACACTTTTCTTTTCTTCCTTTTTTTTTGTTTTTGAGAAGACTTGAAATGACTTTTTGTGTAGAACAAAAATGTCCTTACTTTTTTCTGTTGTCTGCTGCTGCTATGACATTATCAGAGTCATTTCCTGTTTGAAATTTTATATCTAATATGGATTTTCTGCCTAATTATGATTTTTTTCCTTTTTGTTTTTTCTCTTGTCTTTACCTTTAAGACTTCCTGCAATCTGGGCATATATAAATGTAAAAAAACTATTGCTTCATTAAATGAGTAAACAGCTTAAGTTGTCACTTCTCTTTCCTTCATCTGTAATGCTTACCAAAGAAGGAAAAAGCTACTTCTCACACATGACACTGTCATATTTCCTTGAAATTCTTTTAAGACACATTCAATATCCATATATATAGACAATGATTGGCTAGAAAGTGATACTACTTATATTTCCAAACTACTTAATTTCATTAAACTTGCCTAATGTGTAGTGCAATCCCAGAAAAGTTTATATTCTTGTATACTCTTTATCTAAGGTAGATAATAATATCCTAATGAGTAACATTATTTGCATGATCTGGGACTTTCATGAATTATCTCATTTAGGGGCGCCTGGGTGGCGCAGTCGGTTAAGCGTCCGACTTCAGCCAGGTCACGATCTCGCGGTCCGTGAGTTCGAGCCCCGCGTCAGGCTCTGGGCTGATGGCTCGGAGCCTGGAGCCTGTTTCCGATTCTGTGTCTCCCTCTCTCTCTGCCCCTCCCCCGTTCATGCTCTGTCTCTCTCTGTCCCAAAAAAAAAAAAAAAAAAAAAAAAAATGTTGAATTATCTCATTCAGTGAATACGTTTATATATTGTACAGCCGATATATGAACTGAAAGCCAAGAAGAATATATTGGCTGTCATACCACAAGAAGCTTTGAGAAGTTTATGTGGAGGCCTCAAGAAGTTTAAAAAAAAAAAAAAAAAAAGAACACTTGGTTATGTGTAAATTGTTTGGGTCTATTTTCCAGACCAATGTGAATTACATCATGGATGGAGGGCTAGAGCAATCTTAGAAGGCATAGCTAAAATCAAATAATCACTTTAACACATTAAGAACAAGAAAAACAACAACAACAACAACAAAAAAAGCAAGAGAAGAAACAACAATTTGAGAAAATCTGGAAACCTCAAGTTGCTATACATTTCACAGATACCAAATTCACTTAAAAGAAACAAACAAACCTGCCCCGTACCACCTATCCTCTACCCATTGGTATAGTGAAATAGGTCTATTCTCTTGGGGCATCCCTCAGTAACAAAAATCCAGTGTAAAACAATGAAAGTTAGCTCTGTAAGTGATGCTTAGTATAGTCATGCATTTTATATAAAAAAATTTAAATGAAATGTTTTTCTTAACATGCTTTATGTATGTATTTGTTTATGCTGGAATTAGAGTAGAGAGCATAATAGCCATACTTTAATAACTATACTTAATAAAAAAAATGTGTGATTAAAAAACAAATGTCTTAGCTGCACAATGTCTTAGCTCAGAATAGCTTAAATCCTTCAAAAATGTGGAAAGGGATAACATCCTCATGAAATAAAATCAGTCAAGTGAGTTGATAAATAATTAGTAACTGATAAACAACTCAGAACAAAGCTTCAGAAATGGTTTGATGAGGCAGGTAAGGCTGACAGACTTACTCTGAAGCTGAGGCTGCTGGAAGGAAAGGGGCTGTCCGAACACAAATGGGCTGTGGACTAGGGAAGAGGGAGGTTTTGCAGCTTGATCAAAGATGGAAGGAGCTGGGAGATTGGGCCGAGACTGAATGGAATTCAATATGGCACTCAGTTGGTCACCTGCAGTGGGCAAAACAGTCAAAACTACAACTTGTTATTAATTAACATCCAAAATGGCAAAGAATATGGTGCTTTATGACATTCAGATAAAGTTAAACACTAAATAAAACTATGCCAACTCAGGAATGAGTGGAAGTTGGTGATCATTATTCTCAAATTAGGGACCAAATGTTGTTATGTTGTTTTAATAATCTTATATAACAGCCCACCTATGAAAACAAATTCATGAAAATTTACACACAACATTGAGCAGCAGTGTGGGGGAATTCAGAGTCTATGAAGAATCTATGATAGAGAGGTTGACTCAATATCATACAAGTGTAAACTGAGATCTAAGCAAATGATGTCTTCTACATAATACCTAATAAATGACTAAATAACTCCACCTCATATGCAGTACTCTTCATGCAGAAAATAAGCAAATAATATGAAAATGTTTTTTTAAGTAAATGTGGAACTGAAGGGAGGCAAAGTATATGTTATTAACTTAGTAATATATTTACATTAGAGTTAATAAATTATTATTTTCTTTTTTTAAATTGTTACTGCCAAAGAAATTATACTTCTTAAAGCATGAGCTCCTTTGCTTGGATGGATAATATAACAATCTTTAAGACTTATAAGATAAAAAGGAGTATGAGCTATCTAATTGGAATAGTATCTCAAGTATGAATTCTGACATTCTCCCTTGAAATTACATACACAGGACTTTAACAGAAAAGTATTTTTAAAACTATGAAACAATATAATTAGATGGATGATCCTTAGCTTCTTCTTTAGGAGATTATATATATTAGTTTAAATACTGAAAAAGAGAAGAAGAAAAAATATATCTAGATTAGTTGATGTAAAAACTGGAACACAGTACCTTTCCAGCCATATTCCCTAAATATAATAAAGTTTCTTAAGTGAAGACTTCAAATGAAACAGCAAGAAAGAATAGACTTATATGGAAAGAACTGTATACATAGCTACATATGTCCACTCTTCAAAAATTTATGTTGTAGATATCAGGAAGGATTTTAGAAATTATGAAGAATTTTATAGAATTAAGAATAAAGAATTTTTATAAAAAAATTTCTTGATCTTGGACAGTATAAACAGTTAAAAAATGGGAATTAGTTTAAAGGTAAGTTCATTAACAAAGGTCAGATATATTTAATTAGATTTGTTTCTTAATATTCCTTTGCACCATCTAAGTATTTTAAAAGCCTATTAAAAAATACGAACAATGTAAGCAAAAATTACACTTTTAAAAAGCGGTCCTTCATTATTTCTATTTAATAACAAATGTTCTCAGCAATGTTTGTCTCTTAAAAGTTGATTTAAATTCCTACGATATTTAAGTAAATTATATTTTGAAGACTGATTTAAAGTGAGAGCCACCAGTACAATTTAGACACTTTAGAGACTGACAGCATACAATTTGAATTAAACATGGCTCTAAAACAGACTACTAATGAAGTAGAGTAGTAGTAAATAAACACTGAGATTTTAATTTAAGGATTGATAATGGGAGAGAGAAAAGGACATGAAGAAAACACCATCAAGAATTTCCCCTACTTAAGTATGAAGGTCTAGCTCAAGTTAGTTGCAATCTGAGCTACCAGAAATGAGCAAGCAGGCAGTCCCCAAGTCTGCAGGATAGACCAACACAATAGAGTAGGAAAAGCCAAAAGGAAATCTTGTAGCTAGGCTTCTTTCACATAAATACTTTGTGGAAAGCAATAAAGATATCAAACAACATGTGGTTTTATTTTAAACTGAATATCTCCTCTACATTGATGTCATTTTGCATTTTATTGATGATTTCATTATTTCATTTGCTCTGCAAGTCTAATGATGCTGTATTTGTTCCTCGAAATCAAATCCTATGAATTAGTGTAAATGACATTTTACAGTAAAATTATTTCCATGTAGGCTATCTTCTCCCTCCTACCCATCATCCCACTTGTAAGCTACTTGCTGACAATATGCTGATTTAGAAGGAGTCAGGATCATATGTATAGAAAAGAAAAGGAATGTGTCTGAATTTTAGATGAAATGCAAGTATAAATTATTCTGAAATAATTATTGTTTGGATCGTCCATCATGTTGGTCTCTTCTAATACTGCAGACAAAACCAGCTATACACATTTTATTTCTTTGGCTTGGGGTTTTTGTTTTCCTTTTTACAACTTTCTGATTTCATTACACATACCAAACCCGAATATAGCCTATTTCACATAATTCTAAATTAACTAAGATAACTTGGCTAAACATTCAAAACCATGTGTATGTAATAAAGCTGACATGTAATATTACTTAAAACGTTTTGATTTTAAATGGATCATTGTGGAAGGTTCCCTTTTGCTCATTAACACTATTAATAATAAGTGAATGATAAAAACAATAGTTCTTTTACTAGATACAGTGTCATTGAATTTATGATGTGAATTCACAGTGAGTATCTTTAAATAGGAGCAAATAAGCAAAAACTACAAACATAAGCTAAAACTGGTAAAAATGACACTCTAAAAGAACACCTTTGCAAACATTTTGATTGTTAGTTTTCTAGGAACAAACTTTAATAACGTTTTGTGGGTGAACAGTAATAAAAATGGTTAAAAGAGAAGGTAATACAAATATTAAAGTTGGGTAGGTAAAAGACTCACTTTCAAACACCTACCTTTATTATTTCCAAGTCCATAATCAAATCCTTGGGCACTGCAACTTGCCCCTTTATTAAAACCTTGCACTGAGAAAGGGCTTGGAGGAGGAGTCTGAGAATTTTGATCCAGAAGAACTTGTTCTATAATAAAAGACACAGCTATAAAATTAGTTTCTTATATGCTATTCCCCTATTCATAGAATGAAGAGAAAGTTGCCAAGAAAGACTTTATGATGGTTAGATTTTAAAACCTCACATTTAGATTTGATAATAAGTCTAACAATTAGGTCATTGATACTGACAAATTATACGACAAATCTTTGTTTTCATTATTAAATACACAGTGAAACTTAGAAACTGGATATGGTCTTATGAAGCCAATTTACTTTTATTGTGGCTGGATACATCATTGAATGCATACTAGTATTTTTGGACCAGGAGCTCCAATTTGTGACAGATTTATACAAGAGCACTTTATAAAATAAAAATGGGTACCCAATAAACCAGAAATCAAAATATTTTGTATATTAGCACTCAAGTAGAAATGTCTAAATATATGCTCTTTTTTTTCCTATTTGAATGCTAATATACAAAATATTTTTAGTTCTGAATGTAAAAATTGTGGAAAATTTAACTTTTAACTTATTTTTACTTATTATATAAGGACATTTCCTCTAAATGAAAGGATGATAAATCAGGTCACATAGAGCTATTCACACATGCTCAAGTCAATAAATGTATCATAATTCTTATTTCAAGGAAAAAAGGCAAGTATTTTATCCAGTTTACAACATAAATTAATAAACTAAGGTATCCTTTATTATCAATGAGATGGCCATAAGACCTTGTATGATATAATACTAAAAACACAAATACCATAATTCAATAGTCATATTAATGCCAGCTAAAAAAGGGCAAAATAAAATCTGTCAAATGCAAGGTAAAAGGAGAAAAAGTATCTATTCTATCAAAACAACTTTACAGATAATGAAGTCTTGAGTATATTTTTTAGAAATCAAGATCTCTTCAAAAAGAAAATGGAACTAGAAAATGTGGTGTTTTCTTCCACTTACATTTTCCTTTCACTTACATTTCTAGACTTTTTTCAAGAAGTCAATCCCCCAGCACTTCCCTTAGGCAATAGTGTTTAGTGTCAGATATTTCAGCAGTGGAATAGGTTTTCTGGAAAATACTCAGGGACACTAATCTGAACGGGAAAGACAGCATCCCTCTTACCCTCTAGACTCAGAATGGTCTCAGCATCAAGTATAAGGTCTGTTTTTAACCAGACGAGTAACTTTGCCTACTAGCTTTATTTGCAAATATCAAAGACCTAGAAATAATTTTTACCAAGAGCAAAGTTTTGTTGTACTTCTAACTACCTCATACAAATTACTATAGTGCCAAATCCTCTTACTTCCACATTAAATACAGTTACATACTAATATCGACAAGCAGACTATTTGGATACAACATCAACTAATCGTAGTGATTTTCAGGCATTAACTTCTTAACACTTTTTCCTGATCACCCCAGGTCTTACGTTAAAAACTTAACATCACTTTATATAAGAGCAAAGGACCATTAAGTGTTGATAGAGAGAAATTTAAACTTCTCTTACACTGCTTTTAGGGTTGAATATCTTACTTAGCAGAAATAATATACTAATTTAAGAAGCATTTTAACTAAGAAGAACCGCCTACCTTCTAAGTACATAGAAATAAAACTCTCCATTTAAAACTCAGTCTTCAGTGTAGAGGGCATTTTACATTTTAATCATAACAGCTAACCTTACCATCTGCTAGTTTTATGTTATTATTTGTTCATTTGGATTTCATATGGAACTTATAAATTATTTTCATTTTGTAAATGAGAAAACTGAAGCACAGAGATGTCAGGTTAACTTGGCCAAGGTTACACAACTGAAAAGCTGTGGCGCTGGTATCTGTACCCTAGCAGTCCAGCTCCAAAGTTCACTCTTACACTTAAGCTATATTGACAGTTAAAAAAATAATTAAGCTAGGAAGTTACTTGGATAGTTACCCAAACCATTCTCATATTATTTACCTATGTCTTATATAAAGCTGACCTCACTTTATGTATTTTCATTTATATCAGAATATGCATATATAGTGGAAATGTTTAGGAACTTCTGAATATGTAATATATATATTAAGTATATTATAAATGGGAAGGTTATTTTGTAAAATGTCTAAGTTTCATCAAATGAAGCCGTTCTCATTCTCACAACATAATGAAGAATAGGTATACCAACCCAGAACATTATTTTACAATCACATCAGCTGTGATTACGAAGTGTGTCTGTAAAGACAAGGGAAGTAGCAGGTTCTCAGATTCTATTCAATGATTACTGACACAGAGTAGTGTGCTGGAATGAGCACAGCATCTCAAATACAAATGCAGTTTCTGGCTCAGGTAATACATCTGCCATACATCTAGCTATATAACCACAGGCAAAAGTCATTTCAAATCCATGACCTTTAGTTTCCTTACCTGTAAAATGAAAATTATAGAACTTATTCAAAGGCTTATTGTGGGGAAAAAAAGGAAAAATGTTTAATGTATACTGTTAATACAGTAAAACCTTGGTTTATGAGCATAATTGTTCTGGAAACATGCTTGTAATCCAAAGCAGTCGTATATCAAAGCAAATTTCAAGAACCACTGGCTAAGTTGTGATCATGTGACATTCGGCGTCAGGTACTACTTGTATTGCAAGACATCGCTCATTTATCAAGTTAACATTTAGGATAAATGTTTGCTTGCCTTGTGGAACACTCACAGGACAAGTTATGTGCAACCCAAGGTTTTACTGTAGTCTAAATGTACTCTGTCATTCATGAAGTTTCAAACTTTTAAAAGATCTATTTATACTTATGGCCATATTGCCTCTTGGATGGTAAATACTACGTATTTATTCTCTTTTGGATAAATACGCATGTTCTTTCATTTATCTGACCTTTTCCTATAAATTTTAGGATTTGGAAGAAAAAAATCTATGCTTGACTTATCCACTTATTTTGATGTCCTAATATTTTTGTGATTCAACTTGTATTTACAAAACTTAATATGCAATGAAGTGCCAAAACTGTTTCAGAACCAGGAATACAAAGATTAAGAACCCTGTGCCTGTCCACAAGTGACTCACAATCTCGATATAAAGAAATAAAAATTAACTTCAGTATGATATCAGTTTTATTCTAGCGGTAAATATAGTTCTTTAGGAACTTGGAATTCTTGACTCTGTAAGGATCAGTTAAAGCTTCACCCAAGTGATGACATGGTCTGAACTTGGAAGAACCATGTTTTTGTCCCAGGAGAATGAAGAGAAGGGGACAATAAAGAAAAGTTTTTATTAACTGAGATTATTGAAAAAGATGAAGTTGAAAGCTGAAACTCTAACAACAAAATAGGAACCCCCCAAAAGATGCTATGCATTTATCCAATGCTCCTATCCTGAGACAAAATTAAATCCAATGAAATTGCCTAGGAGAAGTACTATGATTGACAATTTGAAAAGTGAACTTCCATCTAGTGGTTAAAAAAAAAAAGGTAAAACATTCAATCCTGGACTGGCATAGAATAAGGAGTCATACAAATCTACATCAATGGGAAAAAAAAGAAAACATAGTTTGCAAAGATGGATTCGTATGTTTCACATTTTCTTTTAACTCTCTTCGTACATGTGCTGAGTACCCATTATTTTCACAAATTTTAAGAATTGTAAGAATTTTTAACTTTAGTTTTTCTCTTTACTTAAAAAATAAACACACAAAAAAGTTGTTTACTTCTGCATTTCAAAGGTTAATCAGAATAAATCACAAATTTAAGCCAACTTGCCATCTTCATGTCGAAGGTATTGGTTTCCGCCTCTGTCTCTAGCTAAGGACCATGCCTCTCCTTCATCACTCTCACAGAACTCTACCATGCTGTTCTTATCCAGCTGCACCCACGCACCTTCAGAATTGGTTACCTAGCACATAACAAAAAGCACGATTGATTGGCTTGATTCTTTCAGGGTACTCAGGCTGAAAACCAGCAAAAAGTTTAAGTGTTTGAATAGGGTAATCATTCCAAAAGTTACCATGAAATTAGTTTCTGAAATTAAGACCACAGCCTGAGGTAAGACAGAAATCAATAAAAAGTTCTGTAAAATGCTGCTTATTTATGACTTCAGTAAAAATAATAACTTTTAAGGCACAGGACAACCTCTAAATAACTTTACACATTACCCCAAAACACGTGGCGCTCTCTCTCTTTTTTTTGTTTTGGCACCTAACATATCCCAACATAGCAAACTACTATTTAGATTGGTAGTGTCTATAATACAACTTGAAAATGACCCTGACACTGAGAAATAGCATGACACACTACATCTTCAAGCTCATCAGCTGAGGCAAATGCCACCATTAACTAAAAAGTTTTATTTGCTCAGGACTTCAGTGAGACACATAAATGAGAACAAAGAAATGAACTCTTTGTATATGTCACATCTCCATACCAATTCATAGTAAATATTTTAAAGTGCTGTTAACCCATGACATCATAGTACATTTATAATAATGAAAGGATATATGTACATACCAAACATTCATATATACAATACAAATCATTTTGTTAATATAAATACTGTTTTCAGAAGGATAATTATGAGAATAAAATTACTTAAAAAAGAAGCACAGAAAAATGATGTTAGTAGTATTTGCATTACAAGTAAGGATAAAGAACATTAACATTTAAAAACCTGGGATGGAAATGGCAACCTTTGGAAGAAAGAGATGCTCTGGTATTATATTAAAAAGGGATAATTTAGAAGTCATGAAGCTACAAGAATCCATACCTCTCCCACTGCTTTGACTTTGTTTCCCAGAACTAACATTCCAATTGGGATACCTCTAAGGTTAGGACAGCTTCTGATGTTGTGACCGGAAGGTCCCGTCTTCACTACCTTGTACATGCCTGGCCCTCCTCGCAAGAACGGCATATCTTGTTCTTGCATTGTTGCTTCCTGTGGGCAGCAGGAGTTTATATCTTTGAAAAAGTCATCAGTATTAGTTTTAGGTTCCTGAAAATTTGAATAGGAAAAAAAAAATAAACAAAATACAATCTATTACCACTTTCGACATCCTATTATTAATAGCTTTTACAGCAAGTCTTTAATACTATCAAATAAGAGAATACATATCCAAAAATAACTGAAGTATACACATTAACATGACTACCAAAGAATCTTTTAATGTTTCAATGCTGAGTAATATTTAAAAGAAGAGAAGAAAATATAGCAGAAAGAGCGAATGAGCCTCTGGCTTTTGCCCACCACAATTTAAGAAATATATAGTACTTGATTTTATTTTTATTTTTTAATGAAATATTAAACAGTAGGAAAAACAAAAATAATATACTCTGTGAACCACAACTGAATAATTTTGAATCATCATTACTGCATTGCTGTATGTTGGTACAGGTTAAAAAGTCTAAATCTTCATTTCCTTCCACTTTGTAATAATTACTTACAAATAGAGAAAACATGTGTGAAGATTCTAGAAACTTGTCTATAAACAGGATAGCAATGACAAAAAATGTGCATAAAATATAGCTACATCTTAATATTTACTAGTTAAGGATAAATATAAGAATGCTTATAAGATTTTAACAACTCATACTTCCTTAATGTAATACAAATAAAGATGTCCTGCTAGATCTGCTAGGCCAATACTAAACAATGATATATTAATGCTATTAACAGAAAAAGATTATACTTTTAGAGAGATTAATATCAAAGATGCATTTTTACATAAATACGATGCATTTAGATATAAAAGAATCACTTCTAAAATGAAAGAAAAGGACATGCCCTAAATTTTCTATTGAATCTGAATGAAATTGTTCCCTATGTGAATGCAATAAAGATAAATAATAACCTTCTCATATTTGCTCTTTGCGAAGGAGTAAAGTTCCACACTGGGGGCTCTTCCATTGTCATTATTACTTCTTTAAAACAGATTTAAACTGTACTTTTAAATACAGTAGTAAAGACTCTACAAATTATTTTATGTTTAAATACAACAAAAGATGACCCTAATGGGGCACTTATTTAAACAGTGCATTAAAATTAAATTAATATTTAGTAATACCATAAACATGGAATAAAAATGAAAAAACACTAATATACTATTTATGCAAGATAAAATACTACTAAATAGCTCTATCCCTCTAAGTAGTCTCATACTAAAGGGTCTTCCTTTCTATAATAAAAAATTAAAAATGAAATTCTTAAGTTAAAAAAATGTAGATTCAAGAATTCTGTGTACCTGGGACTTTAACTCAGTATATGGTCAGGGAAAATTTTTAACCCACTATTAACCTTCACATAATATTCTATTAATTTCATTGTGGTGATGAATAATTTTTAAGTGTATAAATACATACTATGGACAATATTTATTTACATTTAATATAATACTTGAAAAATGTAGATTTATAATCTAAAATAAACTTAAAATATGCATTGTACACACCCATGCATATATACTCATAAAAACTTACATATGAATAAAGAGTGTGCTCAAAATGAAAATGGAGGGTCAGGTCTAAACTTTAAACTGTGCTACCACACTAACAAGGTTTTCAGTAAACATTTAAAAATATCTAGTTGTGAATAACCAGTTTCAGTAAATACAGGCTATTTCATAGTTGGAAGAGGCAAGTTAGTCCTATTTACAACCAGTTTTTAAAAAGTTACATGGTATGATGTCAAAAATAACAAGCAAATATTAGTAGATTTAGTGAAAAATCAATTTTACTGGTATTCACTGATATATTTAGAGCATTTAATTAAGTTATAACAGTATTTCCAAACTTTGGTCATTCAGCAGAACACAAGAGACGAGTCTTGGCAAAAACTAATAATAATTGCAAGTTGTTCAGCGAAAGGCAATATATGAGAACTTTTATTAAAATATTTAATATTTTATTGAATAAAGAAACTATACAAATTAATAACTGTTAAACAAAGTCTATCCATTTTTTTTTTTTATAGTGCAGAGAATGAAAAGAACTGACAGACAAATAAGTCATAGAAGTATGGTTGCCATTCTCAAGGAACCCTAATACACATGCTTTAGCCAATACAGAAATGGAAGACCGGGGGACCAGTGTAAGAAACGGATGAAGTGCACTGTAATTTTTTTTCTCTTTGCATTCCCACCCCATTCTCAGATGAATATCCAAAAGGGCATTGTGAAAAGCTAGGGAAGAAGAGAAGAGCCATGGATTTGGGACTTTCCCATCAAAACAAGCAAGATGAGAAAGCCAGATGTGGATGTAATTATGGGAGAAGCTACTCATAAATTAAATACAGCAAATTTGAAGTCACATAAAAGTTCAAATTAAACTAATAATACATTCTTTGACAAAAGCAGAGGGAAAAGGATTACCAGGGAAACTCAATTGTAGCACTTTGTGTCGATCTTTTTCAGCAAAAAGTCTTTCATTAATCTTAAGCAAAGGCTTCAAAAGATAGAAGGCAAAATTTGTTATACATGCTGAAATACCTGAATATTGTTTGACTGTTCCTTACAGTTAACTCACCTGGGGAAAAAAAGCTTTGGAAGTCCATGAAAATACGTCCAAGTCCCTGACTCCTTGGCTAGCATTAAAGATACTCTGAGCGACAAAGTTTAAGAAAGAAAAATATCAACAAAGAAAGGGAACAGGATATTATCTACAGAAGATGTGTTCACAGTAACAACATTGTTCTGTACTCTAGCACCAGCACTGTGACAGTATTTTACTACAGGGAAACTGAAGCCACCTGAGTAAACCATACAGCAAAGAAAGACTGATAAATAAGTTTTTGTCAAAAGCTCTCCATGGATATAGTGTGTCATGCCATTTACTAAAATTAAGAGCCAGACATTGATTTAAAGCTTAAGACAGTCAATGCAAGCAGGAAACCTTAAAACTCTTTTAAATGACGACGTATCTGTTCCAATACAAGCCAGATTTGTTTTATGACAGAAAACAGTCTGCTGTTTTATAAAGAAAAGGTAAATAATATAGATTGTATAGATAGTGCAACTATTATTATGAATATTAATGGCATGGAGAATCTGTGAACATTTCCACTTTTTAAAATACAAAAAACATCAAGAAGTCAAAAATCTAGGTCATTTTTCAATCTCCCTTTCTTCTCTAAATGAGGAAAAATCATTCAGAAATGTTACTGGAAGCTGTTAGCATATTTGTTAAGAAAAGTACACAGAAAAACATACAACTTGAATCTTTTCTTAAAAGACAGGCCTAGTTTTTGCTATCACCAAGTTTAGGAAATGCATAGAGCCTTTACATCTCTATGTTAAAATCTAAAAATATTCTGTTAAATAACCAACTTGCAGCAGCAGTCCTAGAAAAGTCAACATCTTCACAAAATGTCTTAATGAAAATTTAAGTGATATACATTTTACATAAAAATATGCTATTGAATATATTTGATCTGAAATTAAAATCTTCCCAGTGAGTAGCAATTACACAATTTTACTGCTTATGTAAATACTGTGATAAATGGTTATTTTGAACAAAAAAGAGGACACTCAAAATGTTAATAAAAGCTTTCAGCATCCAAAACTTCAACACAAAAGAAACAACACAATTCCCAACCAATTATAAGCCATTTTAGATAATGACAATTTAATATTCTTTAATCCTGTATTTTCCTCATGTATTTATGTATGGAAAGATGCAGATACACACCCACATACATACACATATATGCTAATTCAGAGATATAAGACATATAACAGCCAGAAAAAGGAGTTCCTAGTAATATGCCTACAAATGAATGCAAAACAAAACCAAGACCAAAAACCAAAGCCCCTTTCATATTTAAAAATGAATAGCAACTAGGGTCCTTTCTCTTTATGTGAAGTGGAAACATGATGAAAGCATTTTAAAATGCTGTTTTTTTTTGGGAAAAAGATGTCTTTACTGGTTCATTCATATATATAAGAATTTTTGAACTATGTGCTCAAAGGTTTTTCTCCTTCACAGAAAACAGTGGTGCAGACCTTTTGACATAAAACAATATTGAGATATTTTTTAGCATTTTCTATTTTTTAGCATAATTTTTTCTATATTAAAAGCAATGTAAAAAGCATCGTGAAAAGCAAGGCAGATGGAGTTAGTGATAAAGAAGCAATATGGTGATTCACAATATTTGAAGCTTGTACCTCTCTTTTATTTCCATGTGCAAACAAGTGTTTTGAGTCTGAGTACATGAATTAACAAGTGATATACTGCTAACCATTGTGATAAATTGCCAATCAAATCATTTTTGTACATGTTAATTATACGTGGATTCAAATTTGACACTTGTTTGCTTTTCTCAATTTGCAGAAAATTCCAGTAAACACTAGTTTACTACTTTTAAAATACAGTATCCAAATAAAATTACATTTATCAAATACCAAAAATGCACCAGATAGAAAGCTGGAGTTTAAACATAAAATAGACTTGCACGGTTTTCTTTAGAAAATTTAGGCAAGTTTAGTCTAAAGACATGAACATGCATGAAAATAATAATATCTCCAAAGTCTCAATTTCTAATTATTAAAATACATAAATTAGCTTTCATAGATTAATAGGAGTACCACTATATGCAAACAAACACACACACACACACACACACACACACACACACACACACACACACCCCTACAATAATCTAAATCATTTTATACTCAAAGACTGTTTTAAAGGCAAAAAAGTTCTGTTAGGAAAATTAAAAATTAAAGCATACTAAAATCCTAACTAAATTAATGATCACCAAACTGCGGATAATTTTTCAAGGCACAGAAGATCAAATAAGTGAAAAATATTCATTGTGAAAATACATGACCAAACATGCCAAATGCTCACGCAAAAAAATGTTTAATAATTCTTTCACTGTGCTAGATGAGCACAGAGTTAAGAGTTGCCATTTTTAAAGAGAAAAAGATAAAATGTCTCCGAAAAATTAAACACAGCATACACAAAAACAATTAGTGTTATTTTTTTTTTTTTTTTAAATTTTTTTTTCAACGTTTTTTATTTATTTTTGGGACAGAGAGAGACAGAGCATGAACGGGGGAGGGGCAGAGAGAGAGGGAGACACAGAATTGGAAACAGGCTCCAGGCTCCGAGCCATCAGCCCAGAGCCTGACGCGGGGCTCGAACTCACGGACCGCGAGATCGTGACCTGGCTGAAGTCGGACGCTTAACCGACTGCGCCACCCAGGCGCCCCACAATTAGTGTTATTTTAATTGCCTTAATTTCATTCTGTTAATGGTGCATTAAGTGAATACTTAGTATTTACTAAGGTTAAATAGTAAAAACAGATTATGCATATACATACACCAATCTATTAACATAACAAAACCAAGCAATTCGGGGTATGTTAAAGCTGTGGCTACCAGGCATCATCAGGTAACCCAAGAGAATGAAATGGGACATAAAATGTGAGAAACATTTGCTAATTTTACCAATTACCCCAGGTAATGCTATCAGAGAGATTACCAAAAGATATTTTCCCTTCATCTCTCCTCCGTATGTTCCAGTCCCTAAAATTTGGAGAAATCAACCTACTTTCTGTATGTGAACATCAATCAGCATATGGAGGAAGTAAGTGGTTTGTATAAACGCCTGGAGATGTTTGGACACATGAGCTGTTTCTCCAAGAATTCAGATAATATAGTCATTATAAAGATATCTTAGAATACTTCCATCCAGGTATCATTTACTCTCCTTGATATACACTCTACCACTCAACCTTCACAATGTTGGAAGACCTCATTTTTGACAAAGTATCCAAAGGATTGGGCCTAGAAGTTTTAAATCACTAATATCTCCTATCCTAGAAGTAAACTCGTTTTCCCCCAAAAATGTAAGGTCTATTCCAGGCAGTCATATTTTCCCCAATGTATGAAACATTCTATTAGCTTACATTCTGTAGCTTCCAGATCTTTAGAATTTTAATTTAAAAATCAACATTTTATGCCTTCTGTCTTCTCAGACTGACCTACGTCACCTTCAACATGTATCACGGTACTCATCCTCATTCAACCATTAAGGTTATGAATATTCACATTTACTTAATTTGGGAGCTCTACTAAAGTGGTATGATTTTTATAGCTATATTTACTTTGTCCTTTTGTGACCATATGTCTCCTTATCTATTACTTTCTACTTGTGATTTTGAGAGAGTAGCTATCTGTTGACACTAGAAAAATAAGAATGATAAAATACATGACATCACAGGTCACAACAAAATTAAATGAGAGAAAAGTAAATGAGAAGCAGCAGCATATAGGTGATAGGAATTATTCTGAACAGTACATCATACCAAATGCCAAGCATTAAAATGTAGTATTCAACAAAGTTGAAAGCCTACCGTGCGCAAAATATAATATTTAACATTTTGGAAGAAAAGAATATGAGTAAGAAGGGATTCTTAATGAGTCCTTAACCTTAAGGAGCTTAACAAGAGAAGTAAAAGGTATACAAATACAAACGGGCTGAAGGGAAGAAAAACTAAACATTATGGGTAAGAAGTAGAGCTCTTCTACTTCGACCTGAGAAAAGAGAGGGAAACCTAATTTCCCCAGTACTTTTGTGATTCCTACCCCCAATCTTTTGCTTTGTCAGCCCTTATCAACTAGTTTTCAGTTCCCAAACACAGCAGGCCTCCATAACTTTGGACATTTGATTCTTTGTCACTTTTTCCTGACAACCTTTTTTCAAGACTTTTTCCCTCCTCACATATCACCTAGGTGAAGTCATTCTGTAACTTATTACAATGCAACTTAATTATTTGAATGTGGCATGTCTGCCATATTATACAATGAGTACTCCAAGAGCAAGAACTGCACTCCCATCTTATTGATTTCATATCCCTTCCCTCCCCCTCTTCACTCAATGCTTACTTCCCATCTTAGTATTTGGTACGTTAATAAGGGCTCAATAGTCCTTAAATGAACAACCAATAAATTAGTAAATACAGCATTACTGGGAAGTACAGAGAAGACAAATGTCAACAGAAATTTTTGAGCTTGGTCAACTAGGAAAATTTAGTAAAAAAGATAGGAAAAAAATAGGAAGGGAAAGCATTCTAGACAAATGAAACAACATAAAGACTCCAAGATGTAAAATTGGACAGTGTTTTAAGAGCACAAAGTTCTAACAGAACACCAGCACCTCACAAAAAAGGGTCTGCATTTTTCATATTTATCCCTGATCTTACCATTGATCAAAAAATATTTTAAAAAATACATAGTTATATATAATATGAAAAGTCAATGCTATTTATCTGAACTAGAGCATTACTAAAGTGCTAAAACAGAGTGAAAGTCACATTTGTACTAAGTGAGGGTTACCATCAATTCTTAGCAAAGTAATTAAGTATTGTTAGGCAGGCTAACAGTTAGCTACAGTACCTGTCCGCAATAACACGAGTACAGAGCCCGACACAGGGCTCGAACCCACAAACCGCAAGATCATGACCTGAGCCAAAGTCAAACACAACTGACTGAGCCACCCAGGCGCCCCTAAAGCTTATTCTAAATAGGGTTACTTATGGTGATTTTTTAAATAGTTCATCAAGTATTTACTCAGTGTTCAAATTTCTAATCCTCACCCCCACCATCCCCAACAGTTTGAGTCAAGATTCAGATAAGGTCCACACATCGATGTGAATGCAAAATTATTTTAACTAGAAAAGCTCGAAGAGGTAGATGTAAAGACTGCAGAAGGCAACTTTTTGGTATTTTTGTATCTTTTTAAGTTAGTGGCATCCATCCTTGGTTATTTCTAATATTATTTTTTATCTCTCTGCATTCTCTGTCTCTCTTTACTGAGGACTGTTTTACAATTATTAGCCATAATTATAGTTGATTTATTCATAAATTGACTCAAGGAGAAAGGGAGAGTGGGTGGAAAGTGAATGTGTTTTTTTCCAGTAGTAAATGTAGTAAGAGATGCAAATGAAGAGGTAGAAAGGTACATTTATTTAGCTTATTTGTTCCCTGAGAAGGTGAGATAGAATCCTTATTCCTTCCATCCCCTATCAATGTTTGGCCCTGCGGAGTAACATATTCCTTATGTTAGGGGCCCTCCCCGGTCCCTACAGACAAAACCTTGAAAAATGAGCCTGTTCTCACCAATGCCAGGCTGACTGTGTGAGTCCTCATCTAACACCTGCACTGAAGCAACTTTATACCAGGTCTGTTTGGAGCCCTAGGCCTGTTAGTTTTATCCCCTCTATCATTTTTGGTGACCACATAAAATATAAACCCTCTGTCATCTACCTGTTCTAGTATTTTTATACTAAAACTACTCTATGCTTCTCTAGGAACCAGCATCAAACTATTGCCATTTGTCCCCTGACTTTGTATTGTATCTAAGAGGACCCCTCCCCCAATGGTAAACAAATTCGCTTTCATCTTTAATCTTGCCAGTCACAGTGTTGCCATCATCTGTGTCTTTGGTTTGATGTGGATGATCGCCCAATTGCTGAGACTTTTAGTTCTTAGACTGAGGCAGTTAGAATGACTGTCACTTCCACTCTACTTCAGCCACCTGCTCATGGCCACATTCAGAAAAACGCTCTATGAAATCAAGTCCAAATATTCTACTTTATCACACAAACTGCCTATCCTTCTAGTTCTTTAGGTAGACTGCACTCCTACACTGTTCCAGGATTTTATTCTGCCTCCAAGTCCCTTGGACCTCCACTTGTCCTTTCACGTTTCTAACGGAGGCTGGATTCCGTGGTTGGTGATCTCAAGGCCTCTTTTATCAGCATCTGAAATCTTGTCCCTCTTTTTCTGTCACAGCAGCCCAAAATTCCAGCCAGTGCTATAATCTAATTTCTTGGCACTTTTGATTCTGGACACTTAGGGCTATGGGTGAGGAAGAGCATCCAGAATGGATACATCCAGTGGTCTCTCTGGGTCCTTAGGGACCACTAATCCAAAAACAAGTAGTTTCTCTTCAGATCCATCAGTTTCTCTTAAAGGCTATTCCAAACCTTGACTGCATATCTAAACCCTCTAACTTAACTCATTTGTTTCAATCTCAACTGATGTCTTTCCTCTCTTCTTTTTTATAAAAATCATGCTCTTCTTCAACCTCTTCCTTTTCCTCCTCCATCCCTAAAAACTTACCTACTGCCATACATATGCCCTCCCCTCCCTCACAAAACAACTCTCCAAATGAGCCCTTAATTCCATTTTCTCCTCCTTTTTGGTCTTCAAATGTCTTATCTACATCTGTATTTACCCTTTTTTACTGGCATCTTTCTTTTAATTTATGAGGATTTCAAATCACCACCATCCTTAAAATAAAGGAACTAGAAAACCTCAGCCTTATCAATGATACCAGGCTTTCTGAGTTATTTACATTAAAATAGAACTCATGTCATTCTTCAGCATAAAAAAAGGCTAGAAAATACCACAAGTCATTTCATTTTATGATCTTCACTATTCTGTCTCTAGATTTTTTCAAATAAGTCAGGGACAACCTCTTTCACATTCCAGTGAAAACCGATCAGGAAGTATTTGTATGGTTCACCCATTTAGCTTTCTTTCTCAACTTTGTTACTGCCCTTCTCTCTCTGACCTCAACAATAAATAGTCTCTTGAATGGGATTTAGAAGCATCAAATAACAGAACACCACTGTTCCAAAATGAAACCATGGGATTTAAAACTTCAACACATGGCATTTCTTGCTCCTCCTTTCTACCTTTGTTTAGTGTCTTGCTTCATCTGTGTGAATATCTTTTTCTTCCAAAAGCATCTCCTCAAATGAACAAAGGAATTAAGAAGAAAATTTTGGAGTGGGGGGAGGTAGTAAAGATAATATAATTTAATATAATGCCTTATCAGGGATTGAAAATACACAAAATCTAGACTAATCAAAATTTTAAACATAAACTGTCAATAAAACAACAAAATGGTTATTATGTTACCTCATTTAAAATATAAATTTCATAATCCTGAGGAATATTTGGTTACAATAGTGGTTTCAAGCCATTTAAGGCTACCTTTTCGGCCACAGATGATAAAGAATTATTATTTCTCTTCCATACTAGTCCTTCTTCCAGAGGGTCAAAATTCTTTTCACTTTTTTTTTTTTAAAGATTATATTTTCAAGTGATCTCTACACCCAACATGGAGGTCAAACTCACAAGTGAGATTGAGAATCGCATGCTTTATTGACTAAGCCAGTCAAGCAGCCAAAATCCTTTTCATTTTTAACTGTAGATGCAAATCTGAGGAAAATTAAACATCTGGTTTATTTATTCAAAAGTCTGTATTTTAATTATGTATTTGTCATTGCTTAGCTTAACCTTAGTAAAACAGTACTCCAACACTCTCTAAATTTTATCACATATTATTAGTAAAACATACACAGAAATATATCTCTCCTCACTGTACTATTATAAAACATATATAAAATAATATAAAGTATGAAATCAACAAATAGAAATAGAAATTCAATTATATTTTTCCTCAAAGAATCATCTTCTATAATTGCCCCTTTGGAAAGAGCACATTACTCTGGACTATCAAAGAGGAAAACAAACAATATATTGAATGATTTGATATAATAAGCTACCTTTATATGCTGCTGATTTTTAAGAAATTCAACTGTTTAAAATACTAAGGTTTTTTTTAAAATAAAATTTTACCAGCGCTATTTATGAACAGTGTCATAAGGAGTGCATACATTTGATAGTGATGAAAAGGAAGAAAAATCATATATTTCTGTTTAATTATAAACAGAGCTATGAGTTTATGGCAATTTTCGGACACTGGTGCTAGCTAAGTACTGTACTGCATTTGTCAGAGGTTCAATAAATTCTCTGACATTAGGATTTAGCTTTTAGTTCTAGTTGGAACACTGTAACACCACTAAGAGACTAAAACTCCTTTTCATTTTTACACAATAGTATTATAAGCCAAGAAAGAAAAGAGTCAAACTTAGACAAACACAGGGAACTAACTACAAAATGCCAACATACAACAGAAATGTTATACATCTTTTTGAATGTATAGTAATACTGAGTTCACAGCTTTTAGTTTAGAATTCATTGAAAACAGCAGTGTGAATAACAGACAACTACTCTCATTCCCTACATCTTTGAAAGGAATTCCAAAGGCCTAGTTTTAATTTACTACTTCCTGCCTGTGACCATAATAAGTACCAGTGCTTAGCTTTGCCAAACTCCACCTTCATTACACAGAAGCTCTTATGAATTCAAGCACTAACAAAGCAAAAGTTATTTAGTTGTGGTTTACCTCAGAACTGAAAAGCCTTAATTAAAGAAAGCCCTGTAATGAGGACAGAGTGTACCTATTATGCTTTTTAAAACCACCTTTTACTTACGTCAACAGGGACCAGAAGACTCTTGCCAAGGTGTTGATTAAAGGACAGGCACCAGGCTTCAGTGTAACCATTCATGTTAGGAACATACTTCTTTATTGTCTCATCATTCAGTCTCAGCCACACACCATCATCATTATGGATCTACAAGACATAAGCAACAACAAGCCATGCCCACCTGTAAGTCCTAGTAGGCTTGCAAGGGCTACAGGGCTACAAAGCAGGCAAATAATAGTGGACATGAAGATTAAACATCTAGTTTTTGCAGGCGGTAAGTAAAAGAAACTTCAAGGGAAAAGCAGCAAAGAATGCCAAGCGATGTGGTAATTCACATGGTGAGACAGTAAAAACAATGTCCCTTATGAGTAAAAGCGCAAAGAAATCACACTTTAAGATAGTTTAAAAATAAAATGTTGGTCTCTCTAAAGAACATAACTTCTTTTATCCCCTCAATTTACGATTTAATAATCGAAAGTTTCTTGGTTGTATTACTAGAAAAATATGCTGTCCAAAGTTAAAGCAATACGATGAACACATTTAAAAACAACACTTAAAATATTTAAGAAAAACTGTACCCATTTTCAGTGACTACTTGTACAGGTTCTACTTGTTAACTGAGCTTCTTTCATGTTAAAAATATAGTTTTAGTTACTTTTTTGTTGATAAAGAAAAATAAAATGTTTGAAACTCAATGCATCTGCAAAACAACTTTCCAAATGCTATCCAAACCAATTAAAACATACTAACAGAAAATTTAGTAATATTATTATACAAACAATGCAAAAACTTTCTGTTCAAAATGTATTACCAAGTGTTTCTTTACAAATTACCTCATCAATGAAAGTGATAGTTCCATTGACTTTTACTATGCCTATCTGCTCACTCTGAAGGGAAGGGTGGCTACGGATACGGAGTCCTGCACTGTCCTTGGCCACAAATTTTCGAACCTGGGAAAGGCAAAGACAGACATTTGAGATAGAAAATCATAGAACAGAGATCTTATAAGTACTAAGAAAATTAAACAGGTTTGAAAGTATTATAATTCAGAGAAAGTTTCCAAAATTATTTGTAGTTGCTTTCTCTGTGCAAGTTAACACTGGCTTATTTATAATGAAAGAATTTTAGAAGTATTAAAACGTATTTATAATTTCCTTTCTAAACTTTGAAGACATATGATAAAAAAGAGAAAAGAGCCATAGTTTTCCTTTTAGAAAGGTATGATACAAATTCTATTGCTAGTGTTACCTTTTTAATAAGGAGTTTACCCCAACCCCTGTATTTACTTTTTTAGATGTTAGGAAATTATTTTTTTCTTTTAACAGTATAGGATACTTTCCTTATAAACTTTATGCACTTAATTTCAGTAAACTTTTTGTTAATCATATACTGTCAAGAACAGAAAGTACACAAGGCCTATAAATTACTATGGCATTATACAAAGAAGCCTAAAGTACAGGTCCTATAATTTAGAAATGATTAGAATTATCACAAAATACTCTTCAAATTTATTTAGGGATATTTAATATTCAAAAACTGAAGTCAACTAAAATATTAGATGTTTGATGACCACCTTGAAGCATCAATGAAGAAAATTAGTAAATCACTCTCTAATCGATTCAGGTTCTAATTTTATTCTATCCTAACCTTATTTGGTTGAGGTTCAGTCTTTGGTTTGACCAGCTGAGTTCCTGGTGGTATCATCCCTTTTGGGGGGTCTTTTACTTTAACTTCTAGGCCAGCATCTGTAAGAATAGAAAGATAATTGTAATATTTGTGAATACAAGGGAGAGAGGATCCTTAAACCTAACCTTGTGTACATTCACAAACGATGTTTTTATAATTTTTTAAGCTTATTTATTTATTATTATTGAGAGAGAGAGAGAGAGAGAGAGAGAGAGAGAGAGAGAAAGAGGGCACAAGCAGGGGAGGCAGAGAGAAAGGGAGACACAGAATCTGAAGCAGGCTCCAGGTTGTCAGCTGTCAGCACAGAGCCCAATGTGGGGCTCGAACCCACAGACCATGAGATCATGACCTGAGCTGAAGTCAGACACTCAACTGACTGAGCCACCCACGTGCCCCCAGACTATTTTTATTTAAGTTTATTTATTTTGAGACAGAGAGAGAGAGAGAGAGAGAGAGAGAACACAGGAGGGGCAGAGAGAAAGGGAGAGAATCTCAAGCAGGCTCCATACCATCAACACAGAACCTGATGAGGGGCTTCATCTCAAGAACTGATCTTAAAAACCATGAGATCATAACTGAGATGAAATCAAGAGTCGGACGCTCAACTGATTGAGCCACCCAGGCGCCCCCAACAGACAATTTCAAACAAATAAAATAAGTATCAAAATACTGTCTTTTTAAGGTGATTGATATTTAAAAGGTAAAAAAACAAAAGCTAAGAAACACTCTTAACTATAGAGATCATACTGATGGTTACTAGAGGGGAGGTGGGTAGGAGTATTGGTTAAATATGTGATGGGGACTAAGGAATGCACCTGTTGTGATGAGCACGGGGTGCCGTATGGAAGTGCTCAATCACCATACTGTACACCTGAAACTAGTATTACACTGTATGTTAACTAACTGGAATTCAAATAAAAACTTAAAAAAAAAAATCAACAACACAAAAACAGGTGTTGGTGAGGATGTGGAGAAAGGGAACTGTCTTACACTGTTGGTGGGAGTGCAAACTGGTGCAGCTAGGCTGGAGGAAAATATGGAACTGCTTCAAAAAGTTAAAAATAGAACTATCCTACGATCCAACAATTGTACTACTAGGTATTTACCCAAAGAATAAAAAAAATTCTAATTCACAGGGATACAGGCACCTCAATGTTTACAGCAGCATTATCTACAATAGCCAAATTATGGAAATGGGCCAAGTGTCCATCGATTGATGAATGGATAAAGAAGACGTGGTATACATGTATACATATACATACATACATACACAATGGAGTATTACTCAGCTCTAAAACAGAATGAAATCTTGCCATTTGCAACAGCATGGATGGAGCTAGAGAGTATTACGGAAGTAAAATAAGTCAAAGACAAATACCATATGATTTCACTCTTATGTGAAACAAATGAGCAAAGTGAAAAAAGAGAGAGAGAGGCAGCCCAAGAAACAGATTCTAACTATAGAGAACAAACTGATGTTTCTCAGAGGGGACGTGGGTAGGATGGGTTAAACAGGTGATGGGAATTAAGGAGTGCACTTGTGATGAACACCGCATGTTGTCTAGATAAGTCCACCTGAAACTAAATTACACTGTGTTAGTTAATAAAACTTAAAAACTTTAAATAAAAGTTAAAAAAAAAAGGAAATATTTGAAAAGGGGCCTTAACATTCCAAATGAGCCTCTCAGAAGTTCAAGGAAAAGACAAAGGGTTCCTATTCTTTATCTGGAACATATGAAATGATACTGAAAAAAATAAAAAGAAAAGAAGAAACCCTTGTGAGATTAAGTGTTATCTTACAACATCAGATCACTGCACCAGATCACCATATCAAATTACAACATCAGTACCGCTCATCATCTACACCAATCACCATTCTGACCAGCAGGCGGCACAGCATGGTGGTTAATAGCTGGGGTTCTCATGTTATACTGTCTTGGTTGTTCCCATATCTGCCGCTAACTGTCTGACTTTCTGTGCCTGTTTTCATCTATAAAACGAGAATGAGAAGAGCACCTCTCTCACTGAGGTATTGTAAGAATGAATTTAAAATATGCACACACATAAGGTGTGCATAAAACAGTGCTAGAAATATATTAACTGCTTGATAAATACTAGTTATTAATATCACTGTTATTCTAATGAATTATTATCTATCCTTGCTTATGGTCAAGCAAGTCCCAGTCTACTGAGTTTGGTCACCTTGGGGAGAGAGCTGAGTTTGTAAAGTAGGAAAGAAAATGGGTGATGCTAAGTAAATATGAATATTTTTCTTCAGTTTCATTTCAAAAAACAAATATAAGTGGATTTTTCTTATCTACTGTGCATCAGCTTTCTTCACCCCACCATTACTGAAGACACTCTTGACTCCCTTCACTTTTGAATTCTTGTAATTTGTACCTCTCACATGTCACTACTTATATTCTACTTCATCTGATTTTGTTTGCCCATTCTATCTTACAATCATCAGTAAGTTGTTAAGTCTCAATAGGAATGGTCTTACCTAGAACAATGTTTTGCTTAGAATCAACTAAAGTTTACCGAACTAAAAGCTTTATGGATATGTTGAAATAAAGGAGAGTGCAGCAAACACTGAAGATAAAGGTCTCTGGAACAGTACAGGTGAATTTGATATATCTGATTCCATATAGTTACATTAATATATATTCTACACAGTTATATCAACATAACGTATCTCTTTACCTTCACTATAAAAACAAACTACTTAAACCAGAGTTCCCCAAGGGTATTTTGGTGGAATGTTAATCAGTAATTGCTTTTATCTCTACCTTGACTCCCTCTTCCTTACATGCAAAGGGTCTCAGGAAAAGGGTTAAACAAAGTTAGACAAGATTGTTAATTTCAGGGCACTTCAGAATCCCTGTTAATGTGGATTATGTGTGAATTGTATGAATATCTAAGATGAGAGTTTTAGGTTTTCTAAATCTACCTCATTATAGAAACCCTTTTACTTTTTTTTTTTTTTTTTTTTTTTAATTTAATTCTGAGAGAAAGGGAGAGAGAATGCATGCGAGCGAGCAAGTAGGGTAGGGGCAGAGAGAGACAGAGACGGAGACAGAATCCCAAGCAGGCCCTACACTACCAGCGTGGAGCCTGATGCAGGGCTCGAACTCACAAACTGTGAGATCATGACCTGAGCTGAAGTCAGAGGCTTAAAAGACTGAACCACCCAGGAGCCCCAGAAGCCCTTTTTCTTGAAAAACATCAGGAAAGAGTGTTATAAGGAATTCACATTGATAAACATTTATTAGAGCTTTCTTGTTTTGCTGTTGTCCTATTATATGAATAGTTTAAAAATAAAGAAAAGTAAATGATTAATGCTGAAAGGAAAAGCAATATACTTTTCAAAGTTAGTGGTGGATAAAGAAAATTCATCCATTCAACAAATACTTATTGAGCAGCCACTGTGTGCCAGGCACTGAACTAGATTGGGAGATACAAGGATGAATGAGATGGTTTCTGCTCTAAGCCAGGAAAGGAAGACAGACAGACCATGAGGGGAAGATGAGGTATTCACATGGTTATAAATTTAGCATCACAAAGATCATACCTGACCAATCACATTAGAGAATGGAGGGGGGAGTCATGAGAGCTATAATGATACTATAAATTATTAGAAAATTTTGAAATGTTATGAAGGTACTAATTAAGTACTCATCGTAAATGAGGAAATGAAGCCCCAAATAAGTAATGAAAACTGTCCATATCTATGATACAAGTTAAGGAGAAAATTAGAAAGACAATTCTGCCTAGTTGTTTGCAGTAAGTAACCATAACTTAAAAAAAAAAAAAAAAAGAATACCTATTTCAATGCCATCAATGGTCACATGAATAGTGTAGAGTCCAATAGCCCCTGGAGTCCAATTTGCACAATAAGTGCCATCGTTATTGACACGGATCAGCATATTCTCACTGGGTCTGAAAAGAAATAAGATGGATATTGGAAAATTTACTTCTGGTTAAACAGCTGACAACATCATTAACGTAATTTCTAATGGTATTATTTACAATGAATGTCAATCCTATTGCCCTGCGATAGTATGTTTTCCTACCCTCCAAAATGACTGAATTTCATTTTTTCTTTCTCTCCTCAAGCCTCCATCACCCTTCTTCCTTCCTCTCAGATGATCATGACCTTATCATTTTTCACTGAGAAACAGAAGCAGTTAGATACAACTCCAAAGTTGCATTCAGATTAATAAACCTACTTTCTATTTCTCCTATCTTCTCTCCTGTTATAACGCAAGAAGTGCCCTAGGTCTTGTTCGAAGCCACCCCTTCATTTGTGCTATGAATCTCCTTCCATCAACACTTCCACGCTATAATTACCTTTCTCTCTCTCACTCATCATCAATTTCTCCCACTTTCCTGAATCATTTCTATTTCCATCTCATTTCTATACAAACTTCAGAATCTTCCATCTTAAACACTACCTTAAACATCTCTTGATATATGGGACCTAATAAGGTCTCATGTCCCTTTTCCCATTTATTTCAAACTCATCTAAAGAACTGTCTACAATCACCCTCTCCATTTCCTCATTTCCAATTCTCTCCCACAACTTATCCTGATTAGGCCTTTGTTCTCACCACTTCATTGCAACTGCTCGTGTCAGTCATCAATGACCCCAAATCTAACGGTCGTTTCTTTATCCTCAGCAATCTCTCAGTAGCATTTGAGAGCTGAAATCTCCTACTTTCTTTTTTTTTTTTTTTTTAATTTTTTTTTTCAACGTTTTTTATTTATTTTTGGGACAGAGAGAGACAGAGCATGAATGGGGGAGGGGCAGAGAGAGAGGGAGACACAGAATCGGAAACAGGCTCCAGGCTCCGAGCCATCAGCCCAGAGCCTGACGCGGGGCTCGAACTCACAGACCGCGAGATCGTGACCTGGCTGAAGTCGGATGCTTAACCGACTGCGCCACCCAGGCGCCCCTTTTTTTTTTTTTTTTTAATTTTTTTTTCAACGTTTTTTATTTATTTTTGGGACAGAGAGAGACAGAGCATGAATGGGGGAGGGGCAGAGAGAGAGGGAGACACAGAATCGGAAACAGGCTCCAGGCTCCGAGCCATCAGCCCAGAGCCTGACGTCCTACTTTCTTGAAATATATTCGTTTTGCTTCCACAACATTCCCCTCACTGGCCACTGTTTCTTAGTGTTTTGCTGGCTCTCTCACTTCTGACCACCGCTTTTAACTTAAGGAATGTCCAAGGATTTGGGTCTAGTTCTTTTTTTCTTTCAATAGCATCTTTCTAGTTGACCATTCATCCAGTCCTCAGCTTTATTTTATATATTTTTTTTAATTTTTATTTTTAACGTTTATTTATTTTTGAGACAGAGAGAGACAGAGCATGAACGGGGGAGGGGCAGAGAGAGAGGGAGACACAGAATCGGAATCAGGCTCCAGGCTCTGAGCCATCAGCCCAGAGCCCGACGTGGGGCTCGAACTCCCGGACCGTGAGATCGTGACCTGAGCTGAAGTCGGACGCTTAACCGACTGAGCCACCCAGGCGCCCCCAGTCCTCAGCTTTAAACACCATCTCAATATAGATGACTCCGAATTTTATTTCTCCTCTGAATTTCAAACTGAAATATCTCCACTTAGATAACCAAGAGGCATCTTGGCATCTCAACTTTAACATATCCAAAGAACTCTTATTTCTTACTCGCACAGCACCCAACAAAAGAGAGCAAAAAAACACCTGCTCATTTCGGACTCTTTGGTCTTCATAAAAATCATGATACTCTATACCAGAGATCAGTAACATTTTCTGTAATATTTTAGTCTATTGTGCCAAACAGTCTTTGTCACACTATTTAACTCCACCACTGTAGCGTGAAAAGCAGCCAAAGACAGTATATAAGCTAATGAGTAAGACTATGTTCTAACCTAACTTTCTTTACAAAAACAGGCCTAATACAGTCTGCAGGCCAAAGTCGGACAGCTCCCATACTGCTATACTGCTATATATTCTATACTACTGCTGAAGCTGAAGAAATCTATAATCACTCTGGATCTTCTCTTTCTTTCACTTCCTATTTCCTTTCTGACAGCAAGGCTATTGGCTTCATCTTCTAAGTATATCCCAAATCCATCCACTCTTCATTTCCACTTCTAACTCCCAACCACCCATAGTCCAAGCCACCTAACAGTGTCTAACTCATCTCTCTGTTCCCACTCCTGCTCCCCTGTAATTCATTCTCCAAAGAGTAACCAGAATGATCTTTTAAAAACTATAAATCACAGTGTCTCATTCTCCTCCTTAAAACCCACCAAATTAATCCACACAGAAGAAAAGCGAAACTCTTTAACACAGGCTACCAGTCCCTATATAACAAGGCCATCACCTAGCTCTCTGACCTCATCCTCAACCATTTTTCTTCTTGCTCACTATTCTCCTGCTCCACTCTCCTTCCGTTCCTCAAACACATCCAGCTCTGTCCATCCTCGATTTCCTCTACCTAGAATGAACTTCCTCCAAATCTTAACATGGCCAACTACCATCCAGCTCTGCAATCAAAAACCACCTCCTCAAATAGGCCTTTGCTGTCACCCAATACTTCTGGTGCCCTGTCCCATCCCCATCACTCTCCATCAAATAACTTATTATTCCTATTTTGTTTACTTATTTATAGTTTGTTTCTCCACAGGAATATAAATGTAATAAGAACGAGTACCTTGTCTATTTTGTTCATAAAAGTATCCCAGAGCCTGTTATCAGTGCCTTTCACGAAGTGGATGCTTAACAATATTGCTGAATAAATAATTCATTGACTTAGACAGGAGACTATTTTAGTTAGGTTTAAAATGTCAAATGTATATGAAAACCTATTTATTGGCAAATGGCCAGTTTTTTCTTATTTAACATGCAGTAAATCTATACAGCTCATATTTATTTTATAAAAATCACCTGCTTTCACTATATGGACATTTTGTAAGTAAAATTAAGCCAAAGACAAAATGCTACTTTCCTTTTTCTAGACCAAGATATGTTCTCAAAACTTGGCTATTTTTATAGAAAACTTTCTAGATTGTGCATTAAAACTAATTTTAATACATATTAGAATAAAGTCATAGTAACCTGTTAATTTCTTATAAGTCATGTGATACATGATATAATAGAAACATATAAGTATTTTTTTCAGGTTCACCTTGGAGCTTTTTCTAAGTTTTATGGTACAACCTATCTAATAATTCTTTCAAGGCATCCATTTTAAAAAGTACTTCTAACAAGCAAATAAAACAGCAAGTCAAAAAATCTGCTTAAATATGGAGTTAAAATTACTCAGAGGCTGAAAAATTAAGACCTCATAACTGAAAATACAACTACAACATACACTGAAATTGCTCTGTGACTCATTAGGTGAAGGAGAGAAGAAAAAAAAATGGAAAAACAAACTAACCAACTCTAAACAAGCCAATATATATCTTTTTAGATACTAATTATTCTTTCTGTAATACATTACTATTATTTACCATATTGGCAGTATTATAACTGGAGATAAATACATTCTATTTGCAAATCTACACATTATAAAATCTGGGGTAAATCTACTGGAAATTTAAAAATGATATAAAATATCTATTATGGAAAATAAAGTTGGAATGCAGGATGATTTTAGTTGCAAGCAGTTGACAATATACATCTTGGCTATGTGTTACAAAAATGATCCTTACCTTTTAGGAGTTGGTGATGCAAAACGCAGTTCTTCAAATGAGTAATTTTCATAAACCTTTAAGAAAGAGACCAATAAGAATCCAGGGAGGTAAATAAATCCATCAAGACCAATAACTCATTAGAAATATTCTTTAAAAAAAAAAGTTTATTTATTTTGAGAGAAAGAGAGAGAGAGAGAGAGAGAGAACGAACATGCACATGCGCATGTAGGGGAGGGGTGGAGACAGAATCCCAAGCAGACTTTGCACTGTCAGCCCAGAACCCAACACAGGGCTCAATCTCACCACTGTGAGATTATGAGCTGAGCTGAAATCAAGAGTTGGACACTTAACCAACTAAGCCATCACAGGCTCCCTTCATTAGAAACATTCTTGGGGTGCCTGGGTGGCTCAGTCACTGGGCATCTGATTTAGGCCTCAGGTCATGATCTCGCGGCCCGTGAGTTTGAGCCCTGGGTCGGGCTCTGTGCCGACAGCTGGAAGCCTGGAGCCTGCTTCAGATTCTGTCTCTCTCTGCCCCTCCCCCACTTGTTCTCTGCCTCTGTCTCTCTCTTTCAAAAATAAAATAAAAACATTAAAAAAAAAGAAACATTCTTAAGATAGTGATAAAACATTCAATAAATGGTGCTGAGACACCTGGTTGTCCATATAGAAGAAAAGGAAAAAAATCGATTACCTGCATCACATCATTTACAAAAATAAATTCTAGGTGTGTTAAAGACCTGAATGTAACAAACAAACCATCAACAAATTAAGAGGGAAAAAAAAAGATATTATCTTTTGAGTACATTAACATTTTAGCTTTCTCCCAAACACACACTATAAATAAAGGGCAAGGATATGAGAGAACAGGAGAAGGGGATTTGTAACTGATATAACCAAAACGGGATATGAATCCATAATACACAGATTGGTGCAACTGGACCTGTAGAACAATCTGTTTCGTAATAAAAATAACAAAAGTCTGGAAGAAATTATGGTGAAATGCAAAGACAAAAATGGGCTGTAAGTACCTGAAACATGTCACATTATTCCCAGTATTTTTGTACCCCTGTAACATTGCCAAATTAACCATTATCTTTCAAGGTTCAGGTAACGTTCTGCAACAGTTCATTCACTTGTAACTTCTACTGTACTTACAGTAAAGAGAGGCACACCCACACCAGTCACAAATCTCCATCCTTCATCCCACCCTTTCTGTTTTCATAGTGTGATTTAGAAAAGATCTAGCTGCTTTCACTTACTACAAAGTTACAAATGAAAAATATGCCCTTACGGTTAGGTCCAACAGGAAAACCCAGGGTTCCAGATTCCCAGCACAATGTTTTCTGCTCTACCACTTTCCCTCAAAATACACATTATTACATTTAATCATCAAAGAACAGATCATATTTCATTTCTCCATCCTCCACAATATTTGGCTGACTATTGAGTGGCACACAGTGTGTGTGAATGGCTGATAGAAGAAAATCTCTTTCTTGGAACACACACTGCTGTCTCCAAAAGACAGTATGGGAATGATTTTCTATAAATGCTCTAACCCTAGGCGACTGAGAACAGTCTTGCAATACTGAATCTGGTTCTGGTAACTGGACTTTCAAAATAAATTATACAAACAGAATCATGTTCACAGGAAACTAAAGGAATGATTGGGAGGTAAGGGGACCAGAAAGTAAATCCCTTAAATAAAAATGAAAAATGGATGAGAATGTTTATCTTTGAATTCTTTAAGTCAGTGGACAACTAACTCATCCAAGACTCCAGCTTTTTAGCTCCCTTGTTTCTTCACCCTCAACAAACTTCACTTCAACTCTCCTTCAGCCTCTCACACCAAATGTCATAGACCTGTGAGATTCCATAGAATTGTTCTTTGAATCAAAACAAAATGGCTGCTCACAGTTTCTGCCTCAGTGACCCTTAGTTTATCTATTCTTAGACTACCAGTCCTTCTCACCCCAACTCCTTCTCTCTGGATCTTCCTTTCCAAACAAATTAGGTTCCACTGTCCTTTCTGTAACCACTATCTGCTGAACTCCCTTCTCTCGCTATTCATTTGTGGAGCTCCCTGACAAAACTTCAATGCGGAATCAATCCAACTGATTACCTTATCCATGTTCATATGACACACACTGCATTGTTCATACATGATCTTTAGTTTCATCTGATTCTTCAAGGATGGCCGATAAATCTTTCCTTATCAGTTCTCTTTTATTCTCCACAATGACCATTTCATTTCTCCCTCTTCGTTTCAAATCCTGACCCTAACATGCATCACTCCTATCTCCAACATATAATTACGATCTTAAATAATTCTTTTGGTTACACAACCTACAAATTAACTAGCATCTGTATAAATTACTTTCTCTTCCCTCTCCTGGTAAGGTGCAAGAGGCAATGCTCCTATTTAAGGCCCACCCCTCCTCTGGAGCTCTAGACCCTATTTTCATCTCTCTTGGACTATCTTCCTGGTTTCCTTCCTCCTGACTGTCTTCTCAACAGCATTAAAACATCTAAGCCTTTCTCTATTCATCCCAAATTCTAAAGCCTTCACTCAATTCTATTTCCTCTGTTTCTTTTTATAACCTAACATCTTGAAAGACCTGATCTATACTTGTTTGTCTTTACTTTCACTTCCTCTGCATCTATAAACTCACATACCTACCATGCCTCTAAAACTGCTCTGCCGAGATCATTGATGAATTCAATGTTGCTAGATCCTTTTCAAAACTTCACTTCTGCAGCAGAACACTGTCAATTCTTCCCAAACTGCTCTTTACTTTCAAGACATGCCATAAGGTAGTTGGGGGAAGAAGTCAGGAAAATCAAACATGGATTGGGACTTACTGCCAATTGTGTGACCTTGAACAAGTTACTAAATCTCTCTCTGTGCTTCAGTTTCCACACATGTAAATGGGAACAAAAACAGTAATTTATAGGGCTGTTGTGAGGATTATATGAGTTACCGTAAGGAAAGTGGTAGGAAAAGCGGCAAAAGTATACACTGGCCCTAGCTTAATGTCTTATCTCTTTGGCTAATATTCTGATCAATGTGGTTTTTTTTCTTTTTCTTTCCTTTTTTTCCCCTTTAACCTGTCTTGTAAATCAATGTTTCTCAAAAGTGTAGGTTTTGATTTGAATCACTCTGCATATTTGTTTAATATGAAAATTCTTGAGCTTCTCTCTAGACCTACTGAATCTAAATCTTCAGATTACTGGAAAATCTCCTTTTTAAATAAGTGTTCCAGATGATTCTAATGTACCCCAAAATTTGAGAATCACCAATACTGGTGTTTATCCAGATCCTGTCCTGGAACTTCTCCCTTCACTCACCATGGAAGATAGATATCATTTACTTCTACGATATCATGAGTAATCAGTGCTAATTACTCTCAAGTTCTTTTCTTGAGGTCAGACTATAATCACTTCAGGTTTGCACAACCAACTTCCTTTTACATATCTTTGCATGGATATTTCAGAGTTATCCAAAACCCAGCACATTCAAAACTATTACCTTCCTCAACCAAAACCTGCTCCTCCTCCAGCATTATCAATCTTACTATGTAAGGTCAAACTGGAACTTCATCTTTTAATTCTTCCTTCCCTTTACTCCATTCCCTTCAGCCACCAAGTCCTACTGATACTGAATATCTTTTGAATCTATTCTCACTAAGTCAAGGGATTAGCACATCATACCACATTACGTCAATAGTCTCCTAAAGAGACTCAAACCTAACCATGCCTTATGATTATCTGTCCAATTATTCTCCATATTCCATCATGACCTTTATGAAACACAAATATAACCGTGACATTGCTCTAACTGAAAGGGTTCAATGGCTCACCACTGGTCTCCGTTACTGGCAAAATTCCTAACTCCTGTTTTAACTAATGCACAACTTGCTAATTTAGTCTAACATTACCCCTAAAGAGAACTAAAAAAGCTGCACCAAATATTTAAAATATCTGTCTAAGGGCATCAAAGAACAAGAAAACCTCAAGTAGGAAACCCAACGAAATGAGGTTGGCATGTGAGAGAACCCAAAAATCAAAGGGGGCCTAACTAAACTGAATTCCTGAAGAGCTATGTTCCAGGAGAAATGGAAACTGAAAGTAGACAAATACATTTGCAGCAAATGAAATTCAGTTTTCAATCATCTCAATCTCTGATTGTATTAACTTGATCTATTATCGGTAATCCCCCTAGACATTGCCAAAAAATAAATGAAAATCCTCTTTGTAAGAAAATAAATCACCCTAAAAAAAATATTACACGTTTTGCATCTACTGACAGCTCTCTAGACCTGTAACTCTGTGTGTGCGTTTGGATCACTGAAATGTTTGTTAAGGGGATAAATGGTGAAAAAGAAAATGTTCCTGATAAGAAAAATAAATTACCTTCATCATTGTTATGGCAATGTATCGAGCCTCCTTCACTATCATTGGCTCGTACGACACGTCCAGCTTCGGTGAGGCCAGCCCGCCAAAAGTCATATCGGTGTTGGAAGGCGCTGCTGCTACTGCAGGACTGCCAGGCAGCCTTTGAGTTTTCTTCACTTGCTCTTGTTGTAAAGATGGTTTTTTCTGAGAAACAGGAACGGCTTTCACTTCCACCTAACCATGATGTTATAAAAAACAAATGCTATTAGTATATAATTGCCTATGACACATTAAAAGAAGCAATTTACAAGTATGGACCCACAACTCCATAAATTTTAGGTGATCACTGGTCCATGTTGGGCATTCCCTTCAAAGGTGTGCCAGAGTGACCTCGAGCTAGTTCCACAGAATGAATCTTGCAAACACAGTGTAAAAGAAGCCTTGGCTTTTGGGAGAAATCATCACAGATATAAAAACGTAAAATAAAAACAAACGCCGCCATTAATACAGTACAGAAGAGTAGAATGAATCTACACTGAATTCTCAAATTCTTAACATTAAATTATTTATCAGCTAATTCAAGTAAAAAGGCTTTCCCACAATCGCCACATATTTCATTTATTTTTAAACGTTTATTTATTTTGATAGAGAAGTGTGCACACATGTGCAAGCAGGGGAGAGGCAGAGAGACGAATAGAGAGAGAGAGAGAGAGAGAGAGAGAGAGAGAATATCCCAAGCAGGCTCTGTACTGTCAGCCCAGAGTCTGATGCAGGACTCAATCTCACATGCTGTAAGATCATGACCTGAGCCAAAATCAAGAGTCTAGATGCTTAACTGACTGAGCCAACCAGGTGCCCCATCTCCATATATTTTAAGCACTAATTTCAAGTTTAGCTGTTCTGCAAAGAAAATGTAGTCCATTGAGAAATCTTAAAAAATAACACATAATAAAAGAAATCTGGATCAACATAATGTCCCGGAAATATTACAAACCCATCTTGTATGTACTTTATTTTATTTTTAAATGTTTATTTATTTTTGAGAGACACAGAAGCAGAGCACAAACAGAGGAGGGGCAAAGAGAGAGGGAGACAGAATCTGAAACAGACTCTAGGCTCTGAGCTGTCAGCACAGAGCCGGATACGGGGCTCGAACTCACGAACCACGTGATCATGACCTGAGCCAAAATCCGGTGCTTAACCGAATGAGCCACCCAGGTGTCCCAAACCCACCTTATATTTAAAACACAGAAGTTTAAAAGTATATAGTAAAATCGTCAGCTCATATACACTGCCATCATTAAAAGTTTAAAACTTTAAATGTAATAAAAAAAAGGGGAGGGGATAAAGGGGAGATAAAAAGTAAGTGCTTTCAAACTTAAAGACATTTGATTTTTAAATGATAGCCACTACTTTTTGACATATTTTTATTTAATCCTTATTTAAACAACTGTATTTACCCTAAGTAAATTAGCATCAGTACATCTGCTTGTGTACTATAAACCTTGAAGTGAAGCACTGAACAATTTTATACTCTAAGAATACTGAAATACTATAGAATGACAGGTATTTTGCTTTCTGTTATAAGCTACTCTATGAGTGAAAAGGATTTTGTGGATTAATGAACTCTAAACTCCAAACAACCAAATCGCTTTGTAATACATATGGGAAAGGGTGGGGCTAGCTGGAGATTGCCTATACAAATTTTCATTCAATATAAATTTTTTTAGAAATAAAAATTTTAAATGAAATATTTACATTAATACATTAGATCACAATGGATTCATTTTCTGCATTGCAATATGCTTTAAAATGTCATTAATTAAAGTCTCAGGTAAGAGGTATCCAACTAACTATATTCATTAATACAACATATGACTATTTCCATTCCTCATTCTTTTATCATCCAAATTCATGTATTTCTAATTTTTTTTTATTAAGTTTTAAATTCTCATTTCAGTATAGTTAACATACTGTGTTATATTAGTTTCGGACGTACAATACAGTGATTCAACAATTCTGTCCTTTACTCAGTGCTCATCACACAGTGTACTTATTCTTAATCCCCTTCACCTATTTCATCCAATCCCCCACCAATCTCCCCATTGGTAACCATCAGTTTGTTGTCTACAGTTAAGAGTCTATTTCCTGCTTTGTCTCTCTTTTCTCTTCCTTTGTTTTGATTCTTTTATTTTTATTTTTTTTAATATGAAATTTATTGTCAAATTGGTTTCCATACAACAGCCAGTGCTCATCCCAACAGGTGCCTTCCTCAATGCCCATCACCCACTCTGTCCTCCCTCCCAACCCCATCAAACCTCAGTTTGTTCTCAGTTTTTAAGAGTCTCTTATGCTTTGCCTCCTTCCCTCTCTAACCTTATTATTTTTTTCCTTCCCCTCCCCCATGGTGTTCTGTTAAGTTTCTCAGGATCCACATAGGAGTGAAAACCTGTGGTATCTGTCTTTCTCGGTATGACTTATTTCATTCATTTAGCATAATACTCTCCAGTTCCATCCACGTTGTTACAAAAGGCCATATTTCATTCTTTCTCATTGCCACGGTAGTATTCCATTGTGCACATAAACCACAATTTCTTTATCCATTCATCAGTTGATGGACATTTAGGCTCTTTCCATAATTTGGCTATTGTTGAAAGTGCTGCTATAAACATTGGGGTACAAGTGCCCCTATGCATCAGTAGTCCTGTATCCCTTGGGTAAATTCCTAGCAGTGTTATTGCTGGGTCATAGGTTAGGTCTATTTTTAATTTTTGAGGAACCTCCACACTGTTTTCCAGAGTGGCTGCACCAGTTTCCATTCCCACCAACAGTGCAAGAGGGTTCCCGTTTCTCCACGTCCTCACCAGCATCTACAGTCTCCAGATGTGTTCATTTTAGCCACCCTGACTGGCGTGAGGTGATATCTGAGTGTGGTTTTGATTTGTATTTCCCTGATGAGGAGTGACGTTGAGCATGTTTTCATGTGCCTGTTGGCCATCTGGATGTCTTCCTTAGAGAAGTGTCTATTCGTGTTTTCTGCCCATTTCTTCACTGGATTATTTGTTTTTCGGGTGTGGAGTTTGGTGAGTTCTTTATAGATTTTGGATACTAGCCCTTTGTCCAATATGTCATTTGCAAATATCTTTTCCCATTCTGTTGGTTGCCTTTTAGTTTTGTTGACTGTTTCCTCTGCAGTGCAGAAGCTTTCTATCTTCATGAGGTCCCAGTAGTTCATTTTTGCTTTTAATTCCCTTGTCTTTGGGGATGTGTCAAGTAAGAAATTGCTGCGGCTGAGGTCAGAGAGGTTTTTTCTGGCTTCCTCCTCTAGGGTTTCGATGGTTTCCTGTCTCACATTCAGGCCCTTTATCCATTTTGAGTTTATTTTTGTGAATGGTGTAAGAAAGTGGTCTAGTGTCATTCTTCTGCATGTTGCTGTCCAGCTCTCCCAGCACCATTTGTTAAAGAGACTGTATGTTTTCCATTGGATATTCTTTCCTGCTTTGTCAAAGATTTTTTTTGTGGGTCTAACTCTGGGGTTTCTATTCTATTCCATTGGTCTATGTGTCTGTTTTTGTGCCAATACCATGCTGTCTTGATGATTACAGATTTGTAGTAGAGGCTAAAGTCTGGGATTGTGATGCCTCCTGCTTTGGTCTTCTTCTTCAAAATTACTTTGGCTATTCGGGGTCTTTTGTGGTTCCATATAAATTTTAGGATTGCTTGTTCTAGCTTCAAGAAGAATGCTGGTGCAATTTTGATTGGGATTGCATTGAATGTGCAGATAGCTTTGGGTAGAATTGACATTTTAACAATATTTATTCTTCCAATCCATGAGCATGGAATGTTTTTCCATTTCTTTGTGTCTTCTTCAATTTCCTCCATAAGCTTTCTATAGTTTTCAGCATACAGATCTTTTACATCTTTGGTTAGGTTTATTCCTAGGTATTTTATGCTTCTTGGTGCAATTGTGGATGGGATCAGTTTCTTTGTCTTTCTGTTGCTTCATTATTAGTGTATAAGAATGCAACTGATTTCTGTACATTGATTTTGTATCCTGTGACTTTGCTGAATTCATGTATCAGTTCTAGCAGACTTTTGGTGGAGTCTGTCAGATTTTCCATATACAATATCATGTCATATGCAAAAAGTGAAAGCTTGACTTCATCTTTGCCAATTTTGATACATTTGATTTCCTTTGGTTGTCTGATTGCTGATGCTAGAACTTCCAATACTATGTTAACAAACAGCAGTGAAAGTGGACATCCCTGTCATGTTCCTGATCTCAGAAGGAAAGCTCTCAGTTTTTCCCCATTGAGGATGATATTAGCTGTGGGCTTTTCATAAATGGCTTTTATGATGTTTAAGTGTGTTCCTTCTATCCCGACTTTCTCAAGGGTTTTTATTAAGAAAGGATGCTGAATTTTGTCAAATGCTTTTCTGCATCGATTGACAGGATCATATGGTTCTTTTCTTTTATTAATGTGATGTATCACATTGATTGATTTGCGAATGTTGAACCAGCCCTGCAGCCCAGGAATGAATCCCACTTGATTATGGTAAATAATTCTTTTTATATCCTGTTGAATTCGATTTGCTAGTTTCTTGTTGAGGATTTTTGCGTCCGTATTCATCAGGGATATTGCCCTGTAGTTCTCTTTTTTTTGCTGGGTCTCTGTCTGGTTTGGGAATCAAAGTAATGCTGGCTTCATAGAATGAGTCTGGAAGTTTTCCTTCCCTTTCTATTTTTTGGAACAGCTTGAGAAGGATAGGTATTATCTCTGCTTTAAATGTCTGGTAGAATTCCCCAGGGAAGCCATCTGGTCCTGGACTCTTGTTGGGAGATTTAAAAAAAAAAATTTTTTTTTAACGTTTATTTATTTTTGAGACAGAGAGAGACAGAGCACAAACAGGGGAGGGGCAGAGAGAGAGGGAGACACAGAATCCGAAACAGGCTCCAGGCTCTGAGCTGTCAGCACAGAGCCCGAGGCGGAGCTCGAATTCACGGACCGCGAAATCATGACCTGAGCTGAAGTCAGACGCTTAACCGACCGAGCCACCCGGGCGCCCCTTGTTGGGAGATTTTTGATAACTGATTCAATTTATTTGCTGAACTTTGTTCAAGTCTTCTATTTCTTCCTGTATGAGTTTTGGAAGTGTGTGGGTGCTTAGGAATTTGTCCATTTCTTCCAGGTTGTCCAGTTTGTTGGCATATAATCTTTCATAGTATTCCCTGATAATTGCTTGTATTTCTGAGGGATTGGTTGTAGTAATTCCATTTTCATTCATGATTTTATCTATTTGGGTCATCTCCCTTTTCTTTTTGAGAAGCCTCGCTACAGGTTTATCAATTTTGTTTATTTTTTCAAAAAACCAACTCTTGGTTTCATTGATCTGCTCTACAGTTTTTTTTTTAGATTCTATATTATTTCTGCTCTGATCTTTATTATTTCTCTTCTTCTGCTGGGTTTGGGGTGTCTTTGCTGTTCTGCTTCTATTTCCTTTAGGTGTGCTGTTAGATTTTGTATCTGGGATTTTTCTTGTTTCTTGAGATAGGCCTGGATTGCAATGTATTTTCCTCTCAGGACTGCCTTCGCTGCATCCCAAAGCATTTGGATTGTTGTATTTTCATCTTCATTTGTTTCCATATATTTTTAAATTTCTTTTCTAACTGCCTGGTTGACCCATTCATTCTTTAGTGGGGTGTTCTTTAACCTCCATGCTTTTGGAGGTTTTCCAGACTTTTTCCTGTGGTTGATTTCAAGTTTCATAGCATTGTGGTCTGAAAGTGTGCATGCTATGATCTCAGTTATTTTATGTTTATGAAGGGCTGTTTTGTGGCCCAGTATGTGATCTCTCTTGGAGAATGTTCCATGTGCACTCGAGAAGAAAGTATATTCTGTTGCTTTGGGATGCAGAGTTCTAAATATAACCGTCAAGTCCATCTTATCCAATGTATCATTCAGGACCCTTGTTTCTTTATTGATCCTGTGTCTAGATGATCTATCCATTGCTGTATGTGGGGTATTAAAGGACCCTGCAATTACCACATTCTTATCAATAAAGTTGCTTATGTTTGTGATTAACTGTTTTATGTATTTGGGGGCTCCTGTATTCGGCTCATAGACATTTATAATTGTTAGCTCTTCCTGATGGATAGACCCTGTAATTATTATATAATGCCCTTCTTCATCTCTTGTTACTGCCTTTAATTTAAAGTCTAGTTTGTCTGATATAAGTATGGCTATTCCAGCTTTATTCTGACTTGCAGTAGCATGATAGCTACTTCTCCATCTCCTCACTTTCAATCTGAAGGTGTTCTCAGGTTAAAATGAGTCTCTTGTAGACAGCAAATAGATGGGTCTTGGTTTTTATCCATTGTGATACCCTATGTCTTTTGGTTGGAGCATTTAGTCTGTTTATATTCAGTGTTATTATTGAAAGATATGGATTTAGAGTCATTGTAGAGTCTGAAGGTTTCATGCTTGTAGTGATGTCTCTGGTACTTTGTGGTCCTTGCAACATTTTACTCACAGAATCCCCCTTAGGATCTCTTGTAGGGTTGGTTTAGTGGTGATGAATTCCTTCAGTTTGTGTTTGTTTGGGAAAACGTTTATCTCTCCTTCTATTCTGAATGACAGACTTGCTGGGTAAAGGATTCTCGGCTGCATATTTTTTTCTGTTCAACACATTGAAGATTTCCTGCCATTCCTTTCTGGCCTGCCAAGTTTCAGTAGATAGGTCTGCCACTAGTCTTATGGGTCTCCCTTTATAAGTTAGAGCATATTTATCCCTAGCTGCTTTCAGAATTTTCTCTTTATCCTCGTATTTGCCAGTTTCACTATGATATGTTGTGCAGAAGATCCATTCAAGTTACATCTGAAGGGAATTCTCTGTGCCTCTTGGATTTCAATGCCTTTTTCCTTCCCCAGGTCAGGGAAGTTCTCAACTGTGATTTGTTCAAGTACACCTTCAGCCCCTTTCTCTTTCTCTTCTGGAATTCCTATTATACAGATATTGTTCTGTTTGATTGTGTCACTTAGTTCTCTAATTCTCCCCTCATACTCCTGGATTTTTTTTTTTTTATCTCTCTTTTTGTCAGCTTCCTCTTTTTCCATAATTTTATCTTCTAATTCACTATTCTCTCCTCTGCCTCTTCAATCCATGCTATGGCTGCCTCCATTTTATTTTGCACCTCATTTATAGCAGTTTTTAGTTCCTCATGACTATTTTTTAGTCCCTTGATTTCTGTAGCAATAGATTCTCTGCTGTCCTGTATGCTTTTTTCAAGCACAGTGATTAATTTTATGACTATTATTCTAAATTCTTGTTCCGTTATATTGCTTAAATTGTTTTTTATCTATTCATTAGCTGTCGCTACTTCCTGGAGTTTCTTTTGAGGAGAGTTTTTCTGCTTCCTCATTTTGGATAGTCCCTGGGGTGGCGTGGAACTGCAGGGCACTTCCCCTGTGCTGTCTGGAGTAACTTGTGTTGGTGGGCGGGGCCCACAGTCAGACCTGATGTCTGTCCCCAGCCCATGGCTGGGGCCACAGTCAGACTGGTGTGTACCTTATCTTCCCCTCTCCCAGGGGCAGGACTCACTGTGGAGTGGTGTGGCCCCTGTCTGGGCTACTTGCACACTGCCAGGCTTGTGGTGCTGCTTTGATGGGATCTGGCGTATTAGCCAGGGTGGATCCGCAAGGTGCACAGGGGCGGGAGGGGCAGGCTTAGCTTGCTTTGCTTTGGTGGTCTCCTGCGGGAGGGCCCTGTAGCACCAGGGGGGAGGCAGACCCGTTGGAGGGATGGATCCACAGAAGCACAGCATTGGGTGTTTGTGGGGTGCAAGCAAGTTGGGTGATGGGAACTGGTTCCATTTGGGATTACAGCTGAGGGATGGGAGAGGGAGATGGCGTTTGCCAGCGCCTTTATTCCCCACGGAGCTGAGGTCTGTTTTCCCTGGCTCAACAACTCTCCCTCCCAATGTCCTCTTGCCTTCCCACTCTCCAAGCAGAGCTGTTGACTTTTAATATTCCAGATGTTAAGTCCCACTGGCTGTCAGAACTCACGGATTCTGGCCCCTCCACTTTTGCAAGCCAGACTTCGGGGGCTCTGCCTTGCCAGACGGGCTGCCCCTCCACCGCCCCTGCTCCCTCCTGCCAGTCTGTGTAGCACACACCACCTCTCCGCCCTTCCTACTGTCTTCTGGGGGCCTCTTATCCACACTTGGCTCCGGAGAGTCTGTTCTGCTAGACATCTGGCAGTTTTCTGGATTATTTAGGCAGGTGTGGGTGGAATCTAAGTGATCAGCTGGATGAGGTGAGCCTAGCGCTCTCTTATGCCTCCATCTTCCAACAACCTCCTTTGTTTTGATTCTCAAATTTCACACATGGAATCATTTAATATTTGTCTTTCTCGGACTTATTTCGTTCAGCATTATACTCTCTAGCTCCATCTATGTTGTTGCAAATAGCAAGATTTCATTCTTTTTTATGGCTGAATAATAATATTCCATTGTGTGTGTATATATCCATTTTTAAAATCCATTTCTTTATCCATTCATCTACTGATGGACACTTGGACTGCTTCCATAATTTGGCTACTGTAAATAATGCTGCAGTAAATACATGGTTGTATGTATCCCTCTGTATTAGTGTTTTGTATTTTTTGGGTAAATACCCAACAGTGTTTACTAGATCGTGGGGTATTCTATTTTTAACTTTTTGAGGAACTGCCATCATTTCTAATTTAATATGTATCAATATTATATTTTAAATTAAATGTTGTTTCAATAGTACCAAATACAGAATGTATTAGTGTCTTTTAAAAAATACATACAGGGCGCCTGGGTGGCTCAGTTGGTTAGGCATCTGACTTTAGCTCAGGTCATGATCTCACAGTTTGTGGGTTTGAGCCCCACGTCGGGCTCTGTGCTGACAGCATGGAGCCTGGACCCTGGTTCAGATATTGTCTCCCTCTCTCTCTGCTCCACCCCCCCCCCACCCCATGCTCTGTCTCTGTCTCTCAAAAATAAAATAAAACATTTAAAAAAAAGTAAAAAAAAATATATACAAAATTTTAAAATGTGTTCCTTCATCGATTTATTCAACCACTTTATATTAAAGGCCTTCCCTCTGTGTGCATATATGAACACTTTTTTATCCTTCCCTTGAATCACTATATCTCCCAGCTAAATGTAAAAAACAAACAATAAAACATATAACTTGGAAGGTGCTTGTGTGGTTCAGTTGGTTAAGTGTCCGACTTCAGCTCAGGTCATGATCTGGCAGTTCATGAGATCAAGCCCCCCCCCGCCCTCCCCCCGCCCCCCAATCAGGCTCTGTGCTAAGCTCGGCATCTGGAGTCGGCTTCAGATTCTGTGCTTCCCACACTCTCTCTGCCCCTCCCCCGCTCACCATCTGTCTCTTTCTAAAAATAAACATTAAAAAAAATAATAACTTGGAAAATTAGGTGCTAATTAATATAAGTCCTTACACAATTTTTCAGCTTCCTCTATTGACAAATATAAAGACAGTACTGCAAGTGGACTCTAAACACTTGCTTTTTCTAAAATTTTATTAGTAATAATAGTGCTTTGATTACTATTAATTTAATTCTGATATAATTACCTTCATATTGGGAACATGTACTACATCCCCATATTGGTCTTTTGTTTGAACAGTTATGGTGGTAGGCCAACCACAACGAATATCATCCTTGTTCAGGATCAAAGATGTTTTCTGAGGATCAGCATAGGAATCTGGTTGAAGCCACCTAGCAGTGATGAAAAAACAAGCAAAAAAGTAAACACTCATAAATATCTTCAATGATTAACATGAAATTAAGCCAAATGAGTAACACTTGTACCAAATAATATCTTCATTTCCAATTCAGTGACAATCACAAGTGTCTCCCTTGCAAATTGTTAGTGACGCATTCATTAAAAATATATGACAAAGTACAGGAGGTTTCTGATGTTTTTGTAAATAGAAATAATTTTAAAATCAGAAAAGTTGAAATTTTAACTACAGCTGACACAAAATAACCAAGAAAACAAATTTAGGTTGTGTATATTTGAAGTCCCAGTACACTCATGCTTACTGAGGGAGGTCTGCCCGGATTTGCCAGCCTGAAAATCGGAGAAAGAACAACTCATCTGTAAAAGCAGTGATAGTAATGGCATTCTGCTGCCTGAGAACAGTTAGGTTAAAGATGTACAGGTTAAAGATGTACTGTTCATCTCCTGTTCATCCAGTGTCTCAACTATCTTCCCTATTACCTTCCCTTCCATGTAAATTTTGCCAAATTTCTACACTTTGGGATACCCATTCTTCTTTTTTTTTAATAGGAGAAACGGATAATCTTTTTTTTTAAATGCTTATTTATTTTTGAGAGAGAGTGTGCACAAGTGGGGGAGGGGCAGAGAGAGAGGGAGACAAGGAGTCTGAAGTAGGCTCCAGGCTCTGAGCTGTCAGTGCAGAGCCTGAAGCAGGGCTTGAACCCACAACATGCGAGATCATGACCTGAGCTGAAGTCAGGCACTTAACTGACTGAGCCACCCAGGTGCCCCAGGATATTCATTCTTGAATTCATTCCATGATCTACATTCAAGTTGTCCTGGGAGATAAGTTACAAGTAATTCTGTCATGTTTTATGTAAAGATGTCCACAAAGTTAGCAGTGAGGCTGACTTAAAAAAATTCCCTATTCTCCAATCACCATTTTGATTTTTCAAAACTAAAGAGGAACCTCTTTATTTTTAAAATTAGAAATGGGAAGAAGTTAGACTTCTATATTTACTAGTAAAATCACACAAGCCAGCATATTTTTTCTTTTCATAAAAAAAAAAAAAATAGCAACAAGATAAATGAGAACTCTATAACCCCAAATGATTTCATTAAAATTCTAAATATATTTGTATTATTTGTAGGTTTTATAAGAAATCATATTAAAATAACATACGGTGATAAATTTAAGTTTAATCTAAAATTCCTAGACCTCTCAATTATACCATGTATTTTTTAAATAAATAAAAGTTCACCTAGGAAACTTTAAAATAATCAACTAACAACTACCATATACTTTAAAGATAGTTTAAAATATTTACCATTTTATACTTCAGCAAGTTCAAAACACATAAACCAGATTCTTCCGGCTTCATTTTAACATCTTTCCCTTTCATTTCTCTTCAGAAATGAAGAGTGAGGCATGCCCTGAAATAAGTCACTGTAGCACTTAAAGCACATTACCTTGCAAGCCTCCCACCACTTGATCCTGGAACACAGGCAATAAAATCATCCAGAAAGGACTGTTCATTGCTTTGGATTTGAAGTGGTAAGTTTCCTTCAAGTGCCTCTAATATAGTTGGTGAATGAGAAAGAGCTAAACCCTTTCCAAGAATACCAGAATGGGTTTTGCACACCTGTTGGGTAAAAGACAATATTCATGTATTTGAAAACATACAATTTTAATTACATGAGTTTCTTGAACTTTCACACAATTTTAGGTAGGCCTCTTCAGGGAAAGCATTTTCTCTCCATGCCCCAGTGCTCCTGTAGCCTACAAAGTATAAAACAAACCTCCAGGAGGGAAAAATATGGGATAGTACTTCCAGCCTCCTTCCTCCCACCAAAACAAGTAATGTCAGAGACGTACAGGTTGAGAAGGTGCATCTCCTCTCGCTCTACTGGGCCAGGGCTCCCTTCTGCAGGCAGCTGTGGAGGCCTCTCACCTTTTGTGTCCCCATTAGTGGCATCTTTCATGGGTGGATTATCTTTGCTCTCTTAGTTGGGTGGCTACCAAGGTCCTGCCTTGGACAACATGTGGATACAAGCCTGACTGTGGCTGCACATAAACTACATTAGTCTGTCTAAGCCTCAATTAAAATTAAGAAAAAGAGGCAGATAACAACTGAAATTTTAGTTTTCACTGACCTGACAAGCAAACTTTACCTTTTTGAAAGATCTGCTTTAAATGCTGAAACTCTAGAAACTTTTTAATGACTATGTTATAAATTTTGAAACAAAATATTTTTCATAGAAGTTTATGCTTCCACTACTATGACACTTACACAACAGTACCTTCTGCATTCTCTGAGATATACAATTTCAAAAATCATGATCGTTAAAATCAAACAGATTTGAGTTCAATTCCTGACTTTTAGACAAGCACTGCTGTGTACTCTTGAGCTAAGAGGTTACACACCATTCCAATCTGCAAAATGTATAAACTGGTAATCAAATAATATCTCTCTTCTGTAGTTACTGCAAAACTTAAATTATATAACACATACAAAGTGCACACTATGCTGCCTAACAAGTAGTAGGTATTAGACCACATGACATCTACCTTATGTGCCAAAAATGTGGGCAATCTGGGATATGAGGGTTTTTGTCTTTAACAGAAGCACAATAAACATCTCTTTGTATCAGGCCTAAATGACATTTTATAAACCATTATAATCTCTGTAAGGATAAATAACATATGAACTCCTTGATGGTTCTCTTTAATTAGAATGTTGTCTGATACATACTGTATTTATTAAATCTCTATTGAATTTTTATTTTTTTATCTTAAAGTACAAAAACACATACTGTATTTATTAAATCGCTATTGAATTTTTATTTTTCTATCTTAAAGTACAAAAATTTAACTCTTTTTTAAAAACAAAATCAGGGGCTCCTGGGTGGCTCAGTCGGTTAGGCGGCCGACTTCGGCTCAGGTCATGATCTTGCGGTCTGTGAGTTCTGGCCCTGCGTCGGGCTCTGTACTGACAGCTCAGAGCCTGGAGCCTGTTTTGGATTCTGTGTCTCCCTCTCTCTGACCCTCCCCTGTTCATGCTCTGTCTCTCCCTGTCTCAAAAATAAATAAACGTTAAAAAAAATTAAAACAAAAACAAAAACAAAAACAAAAACAAAAGCTGGTGGGTTTTCAAAACGTAGAAGTTTCTTAACATTATTAAGGATACCAGGGCTCTCTATAATTGGAGCATAGTAATCAAGATCATGGACTTTGTCACCCAATTGCCAGAGGTCAAATTCTAGCCAGCTGCTTACTAGCTATGTGATTCTGGGCAAGTTACCTAAGCACTCCATGCCTCCTTGTAAATGGAAAGTAAGAGTTTCTCATTCATGGGGCCACTATGAGGACTAAATGAGTTAAAATATGCAAAGTGTTTGGAATAGTACTTGATAAGGTCAGGATCAAATAAATGTTTGTTTTTATTATTACTGCTATGATCAATTCATCTTGGGAAGTGAATAAGATGAAACAACCAGCTATAGGTAACAGTTGACCTGGATATTAGCCTCTGTCTCCTAATTAGCTGAATTCTTAGACAAGTCACAGAACTTCCTTGAACTTCAGTTATTGTAACTATAAGATGCAAGAGAGAATACTGACCTCAAAATGTAAATGCTAAAAACAGGTAATATTAAAGATACAATAAAATACTCTATAGAAATTATTTAAATTACTACTACTAACACCCATTTCCCTCTTTTTCTGACTGGTAAATAAAACTTCTTTTGAGATGCAATTTAAATGTCAACAGCTCTGCAAAGCCCTTCCCTAAACCCTTGGCACTTGGTAACTTCCTTCTCGGCAGGATTTGTGTTCACTTCAGATTTAACAACTTCCATGCAGCACAGCAAGGACTCACCTGGGTTTCTCCTATCAAGATATTATAAGTTATATATTATCTGTCAATAAACAGAATGAAGTACTTAATGAAGCCCTATATTCAAGAAAAATAAGGTTGATCTGAATGAAAATACTGCTTTCAAATCAATGTACAAATTTATCCTTACGATGTTTGTGACAATACCTGCAATGCAGCCTCTTCAAGAATTTCAAGATCTTCCTCTAATTCATTACCTGTTGTGTAAATGAAAAGTTTTAGTAACATATATTAATACTTAGTTTAACTTTTTTTTTTTTTTTAGTTTATGTATTTATTTTGAGAGCAAGAGCAGGGGAGGTGCAAAGAGAGGGGGGCAGAGAAAGAGAGAGAGAGAGAGAGAGAAAGAGAGAGAGAGAGAGAGAGAGAGAGAGAGAGAGAGAGAGAGAATCTCAAGCAGGCTCCATGTTGTCAGCGCAGAGCTGGACATGGGGCTTGAACTCATGAACCGCAAGATCATGACCTGAGCCAAAATCAAGAGTAGGATGCTTAACCCTCTGAGCCACCCAGAAACCTCACTTAGTTTAACTCTCTAGTCCTCTGCATTTATTCACACCTTTTTCACAATTCTGATATTCCAGATTGGAAAGAACTATTATCATTCTGGATCAGTCTCAGTGCTTTATGTTTTAAAATGTATATTTCAGTGTAAATATAAGGCTATTAATTCTCAAGGCAATACTCAAAAGGTATCTACCAAGTGATGTGCAATACACACACACACACACACACACACACACACACACACTACATTTAGGCATATAAATGTGCACTTTTGAATTTAGTGTATTCAAATTCCCCTCTATCTCCCAAAATGAAGGAACTAGTTACTCAGAATCTGGGCCTTTTTATTTTGGTTATCTTATACAAGAGCTATCTATACCTTTAGTAAAAAGAGTAATTTACAGGAAAACATAAGATAGTGAGTGTATCCTCCATCCATTTTCTCCTTTATTGCTTCATATAAAACATATTTAGGGGCACCTGTGTGGCTCAGTCGGTTAAGCGTCCGACTTCATCTCAGGTCATGATCTCATGGTTTGTGAATTCAAGCCCCATTGTGGGTTCTGTGCTGACAGCTCAGAGCCCTCTGAGGCCTGCTTCAGATTCTGTGTGTCCCTCTCTCTCTGCTCCTCTCTGCTCATGCTCTGGATCTCTTGCCTTCAAAAATAAAGCAACATTAAAAAAAAAACCAACCATATTTATTGAATTTGCTTTGATAGTTTAATTAATTTAAAAACTATTACTAAGGTAATACATGTTCAAAAGGAAATATTTAAATTTTGCAGAAGTGTAGAATGAAAAATTCTCCTACCTACCTCCTTCTGAAAATAAAATGTCAACAGTTTATGTATTATTCAAGAAACTTTGTGTGCAAATAAGTACATGTGTGTGTGTCAACATATATACTCATGCACACATACACATATATTATTATATATATATAACATAATATTCACGAAGAATGGGACCCTCTTCTGAAACTTTTCTCAGTTAACATAATTAGGAATTTTTCTTGGTCAGAACATAGAAATCTCTTTTTGTTGTTGTTTTTTAACAGTCTCATGTATTCCCCTTGTATGTATCATTACTTATTTAACCAGTTTCCAACTGATAGATATTTTAGTTGCTTCTATGTTTTACAATCACAAGCACTGCTATATTAATATCTCTCTTACAACATATATTTTTTAAGCATTTGTACAAGTACATACAAAAATTGCTGTATCAAAAAGTATACGGCATGTAAAATTTGAACAAATTTCCTTTGGAGGAAATAACAAATTTCCTCCAAAGGCTACACCCATTTCCTTCATATAAAGAGAACACAACATGTCTCACTTCCTCATACCTGTGTCAACATTAAGTAGGAGCAGGGGAACTGAGAAGCATGGAAGGGAACAGGAAAAAGGGAAGGAAGAAAAGAGCAGAGAATGAGAAGGGAGGGAGGAGGGATGAGGTGGAAAGGGTAGTCTTCGAGGGAGGAACTACAAATGAACTTCTAAGGGTGAGAACTGGGGAAATACAATAATAATGTCTTTTACTCCCAAACACTATGAAGATAAATGTTAAACCACGTCTAAGCATCATAGAATCAGTAAATATTTCTAACCTTAGTTTCATCTTTACCATCCTGATCATAAATTGATTCACATACCACACAAATTTGTATCATTTTATAAAGAGGTATTGTTCCTGCCAATACCTCATTTCTCTCCTGTGCTTCACAGGAAAATTCTTCTAAAGAGCTATCTATATTTAACCGGCGTCTCTTTTCTGACCATCCATTCTCTCCCTCTACTCTAAAGGCCTTATGTTTCTCTCATCTCACTGATATATTTCTTATTGAGCATATATGTAACCAACAAGTCTCTCCATCCAATGGTAGATTTTAATTGACTTCTCAACTACATTAAAAAATCCCATCAATGTCCATTTTCCTGGTTTTACGCCTACCTCCTTCGCTGCTGTACCAGTATTTTTTATGTGCTCTTCCTCCTGTTCTGTCCATTTTTGACACTTTGGCAGTCCCACTTCTGATCCTGGGCTATCTTCTCTTTCTCATTTGCATTCTCTTCCTAGCTCATCTTTCACATGGTCCCATGCCTTTAAATTTCAACTATGTTCAAATGACATTTCCTTTGACTTGTGCCCTGAGCATCAGGCAATGAATATCCAACTGTCTAGTTGATATGTCCACAAGGATATTTAAGAAATTATCTCAAAACTTTTGGTTTAATATTATGTATCTAATGTTTAACCCAGTGTCTGACACACAGCGTGTATGTGCCTAAGAAGGGTTTGTGTGCATGTCTGTGTGTGAATAGAAAAGACTAGAGGATACTCTTCAATCTTCAGTACAGAAAACCCAAACTACCAGCATATTAAACAGTTATTACTCATGAATGTATGGGACTATTGAATTCATTTTGCTAAATTATTTCAGAATGCCCTAAAATAAACATATTCTACCCTTGAAATTTTTAACAAAATCATAAACACCTAATACTTGACCAGACTTACCAATAGGAAGTGCTAGATCCTTTTTCATCAAAGCGGCTGCACAAACTCCGCCAAGATTGGCTAATTCTTTTTCCAACTGAATGACACCCTGGAGAATCACAAAAATAAAATAAAATAAAATGAAATGAAAATAAGATAAAATGAGCTGCTTTAAAAAAATATTTGGAGGATAAAATATTTGGAAGATAATGTGGATTATCAACAAAATGTGATTTGCATCCAAGCATAACTTTTGAAACCAGAAAGAACAGGTCAACTAGTGGTTAAATTAAGAGTGGAGGAGGGTCAATAAAATGTCTACTGCATGTTATAAGGTCCAGGTCTACAGGTGCATTCCAAAGAATTTGTCATTCATTACTTTGAAGTAACATGATCATTTTTTTCACCTTGATTTTGTTTTATTGTATGATTTGAAACATTTAGAATAGAAACTAAATTGGTCCCATTGGGAAAGCAGATTCTATTATTTACTCAGAAAGGTACAGCCACCTGAGCAGGTTTGGAGCAGGTACAATTATAATTTCTGTTGCAGACTCTATTCTCTTCATGTATTAAAAGTAGCAAAAACAAACAAACAAACAAACAAAACACTAAAAAACAAAAAACACTACACAAAATTAAACTACAAGGTATTTTAAATTATATTCTTTAAATTTCAGGCTTCGTGAACATAGGCAGCAAACACAACTTTAGTCAATAGCAGCCCTCAGAAACACAATCTTAACACAATGAGAAGATAATTCATTCCTACCTCATCAGGTCCAGGGCTAAACTCATATCCAATTGCAAAACATTTAAAACCATAGAAAGAAGCTTTGTCATCTTTCACATAATCTGATGCAGTCTCCAATGAAAAAAGGGCTTCATTTCCTAAGAAAAAAAAGCTAACATTGAGTTCAAAATCTGAAATGACTTTATTAAAGTTTCCCTTTTATCTATCTCAAGATAGGTAGCAATACAAATCAGTTATTAAAAAGCCCAGGCTTTTTGGGGGCGGGGGGTGTTCCTGTATCTACTTGAATATAATTGCTAAAAACAACTCTAGCCAACAACAGAATCATCTCAAGTGAATTGTTATTTTTCTTTATGATCAAGCTCTCCTCAATCAAATGTTCTACCTTCATGTTACATGAGCAATCATTTTTCAATTATCTATTTCTAGGGTAACCTAGGTTAGTTAGCCTTTTCTGTTTCAGTCAGTAAGCAATCCTCTAACCTGGCTCCTTACAAACAAACAAGGCAGGTCAGACTAGAAGACAAAAGCTTCTGAATTCAAACAGGCTATGAGTTTGAGGAATCACAAGAATATTTATGGTTAACTGGTTAAAAACACAACAGACTACATGCAGTTTTAATAATTTACAAACTTTCTTTGAAAGGAAAACATTAGCAATAGCAATAAAAAAATGCTTTCTATCTCTGACACTCCCCCCGCCGCCCAACACACACACATCCTCAAGCCTGAAGAACTAAAAACAACAGCTTTAATGTAACTCAGTATGTGAGGTGTTTCACCAATTCTCTTGAGTGGAAGAAGCCCTAAGTTCTCAAAGTCTAGCACTTATTGGGAAAATAAAAGATCAAATTCACTTCTTCCATAGTTTGTTCCCAACTATACAGACATCTACTCCTCAATATTAACCCTCTGCTTTGGTTAAGCTAAACTTTTTTCACAAGATCCTCATGACATTCTCTCTTTGAAAACGCAGTCGTGTTATGAGACTAGAGTCTTCTTCACTACTCAAGTGCACTCCAGATGCATAGTAGGTCTTGAAGAAATTCTTCTCAATGTTGTATCCTTACCAAACATAATTGTCATAAATGCATATATTTTACCATATGAAACAGAAAATAAAAAAACAACTTACCTGGCAACACTAAAACCATAGTAGGCCACCCAGAGGACCCTGAAAATTTCTTTAATTCTATCCAGGAGTTAAGATTTTCATGAACAGATGTCAATTTTGGTCCATATCCTGAATTCTGAACAGTTCTGACAGGAATCAATAAACGGAGGACATCTTCTGACTGTGCAGTGCCACACTGGGGGTCAAACTCGATTGTCATCCACCGTACACATTCTGGGAACGTCACCTGAGGTCAATAGGCAAGAGGACACTTGTATTTGTTAAGAAAAATTTGATTGTTTTTTCCTATTTTAGACACAGGACATACTGTAAATATGATGCTTTAAACATACTGTAAACTAAATTTTAAGAAACTAATACAGTAGTTTCAATATGATTAGAAATCATGGTATTAATGTTCAATATCAATTGTCCCTATTCCCAACTTGCAATATCTACTGCTTTCTACCTAAAACTTGGTTGATATTACATCAATGTTTGTAAGTACACACTGGTAACACTGAAAAAATATTACAAGGTTGTTTTGATTTCCATAAACATTCAGTTATCTAATTTTGTGGAACTATATATATAGAAAATTTTCTATTTCAGTCAGTATGCATTTAAGGAATCTAAGTAGGTAAATGAAAATATAATTAGATGGGCAAAATATAAAGATATATTGATGGAAAGGAAACAAATCATTAAAATTTAAGGTTTTAGTCACTTTTAAGTTATCTACCATTCATAGTATCTGCTACAAATGATATTTTTCATTAGCAAAAAACTTCAGAACTTCATATATAATGAGAATAAAAAAATAAACTAAACACACAATGATGAAAACCTAGATTTTTATATTTTCCTAATCTAAAGTTTCAATGTAATATGAGTTTATGATGGCACATACTTATATGTATATTTTTAAGTAAGCCAATATAGTTTATTTTATTAAAGTTGAAATATGAAGGGTAGAAAAACTAAAATAAAATTGCCAAATACTAGCTATTGTGTTGAAAGTCACACAAACTAGGTCATAAAATGTATCTTTGTCCTTATCTTTTAAAAATCTTTTATTAGTATTTTTTTAAATATAATTTAGTGTCAAGTTGGCTAACATACAGCGTATACAGTGTGCTCTTGGTTTCAGGGGTAGATTCCTGTGATTCATCGCTTACGTGCAACATCCAGTGCTCATTACAAGAAGTGCCCTCCTCAATGCCCATCACCCACTTTCCCCTCTCCCCTGCCACCCCCATCAATCCTCAGTTTGTTCTCTGTATTTAAGAGTCTAATATGGGTTTGCCTCCCTCTCTGTTTGAAACTATTTCTTCCCCATCCCTTCCCCCATGGTCTTCTGTTAAGTTTCTCAAATTCCACATAGGAGTGAAATCATATGTCTTTCTCTGCCTGACTTATTTCAGTTAGCATAATACCCTCCAGTTCCATCCACATTGTTGCAAATGGCAGGATTTCATTCTTTCTCAGTGCCAAGTAGTATTCCATTGTATATATAACCACATCTTCTTTATCCAATTCATCAGTTGATGGACATTTGGGCTCTTTCCATGATTTGGCTATTGTTGAAAGTGCTGCTATAAACATTGGGGCACAAGTGCCCCTATGAATCAGCACTCCTGTATCCTCTGGATAAATTCCTAGTAATACTATTGCTGGGTTGTAGGGTAAGCTTCTATCATCATCATGGCAGACAGCATTCTGTCTTGGTAGTCGAATTACAATTAAGTGGGACCATGTCGAATAGTAAACTATGAAATGGTTATAGGATATGATATGACAGTTAGGAAATTTCCTAAGTATGATATTGATCTAAAAAAATTACCTAGAACTAAGGCAAACAGCTTTGGTACAGGATTAAAAAAAATCTCCACTTAAATGAAAAGCTCACCTTTGTTCATAATTACATAAATGCAAATTAAAACTAAAGTAAAATACCATTACTCCCACCAATTCTCCCATTATATTAGCAAAAGGCCCAAAATTTAACCACATACTCTGTTGGGGAGGCTGTGAGAAAACAAGCACTCTCAAACACTGGTGCTGGGGACACGAAACAGTATAACCTCAACAGGACTCTCTCAACCCTAGCAAAGATACATATGCGTTCAGCTTCTGTAGCAGTAACCCCAAACCTATGAAGCACATGTCTCCTCAGTCCATATTTGTTTGACCCAGTAATCCCACTTCTGGGGATGTGCTTTGAAGATATATTTCTAAATACATGAAAAAACAAACAAAAAAGCCCAACATTTACGTAAGGTTATTCATCGCAAAAAAATTAGCAAAATACTGAAAACACCTGAAGTGCTCACACACGCTACCTACTGAATAAACTATGATCCATCTTCACAGAGGAGCACTAACCAGTTGTAAAAAAAGAATGAGGATGATCTCTTTAAATGATATGGGGAGATTTCTATGCATTTTATTACATTTCAAAAAGTACCAAACAGATTTGGTGTGCTACTATTTTAAATAAAAGAAAAACCTACATCTATATCCATCTATCTATTTTTTCAAAAATAAACACAGGAAGGAAACACCAGGACACTCAATGGAGTAAGCTGAGAAGCAGAGAAGGGAAAGGGAAGGGCCTCATAATTCTGAGCATGTTATTTTATATGATTTTATTTCTGGAGCCATGTTGATATTTTAAATACTGTATAAAATTAAAAGATAAAAGTGGGGCGCCCGGGTGGCTCAGTCGGTTAAGCGGCCGACTTCAGCTCAGGTCATGATCTCGCGGTCTGTGAGTTCGAGCCCTGCGTCGGGCTCTGTGCTGACAGCTCAGAGCCTGGAGCCTGTTTCAGAGTCTGTGTCTCCCTCTCTCTGACCCTCCCCCGTTCATGCTCTGTCTCTGTCTCAAAAATAAATAAACATTAAAAAAAAAAAAAAAGACTGATGATGTTGAACATCTTTAAAAAAAAAAAAAAAGATAAAAGTTAACCAAGATAAAGATAAAGATAAACAAAGAAGGATTGGGGAAAACTCACAAAAATTAAGTACAAAAAACCAAATAAGCCTAATTTTATAGCAAAGTGATTGTATAGCAACCTGCACATATAGATAAAAAGAATTACTCCAAGTAACTTCTGAATTTGGTACTTTGTTATCTAATGTCAGCGGGATATATTCTAAAGACAAACATTTTGCAAGGAAATTGTTAATTTTACCCGGTAGTTTTATTTTTCACAGCGACACATAAATGGGATAGATATAAAGACAAGACTCCTATAATGTTGACTAGAACTGGTAGGTAGTATTCAAAAACTGATGAAAACATGATAAAACATATAAAAAACATAAAATCCAGCTTGAATGAACTTCCACTGGCCAAATCAATTAAAATTTGAGAATTAAAATAATAACAGCAAAGGATTATAACATTAAACAAAAAGAAAATTCTTAAATCTGTATTGATATAAACACATAAAATAAATGAGTCAATGTGTGTTTAAAAGTGGAAGGGATGGAAAAACGGTCTTTTACAATAGAACACCAAATGGAAGGAATAACAGAATTAGAAAGCCACCGTTCTGCAACCACTATAGTAATAAGTGATTTGGGTAAGAATCACCAATGGATGCTAAAACTGCTGGGTAAAAATTTGTTAGGGAGTATTTTTTACACAGTCTCTAGCTCTCTACCCATAAGCCTTTTCAAAGAGAAAAAAGGTAGTTTTGGTGGAGAAACTTGCCAGATATCCTCTTAATCAAATGGTAAGTACTTCCTGATGGGATGCACTGACAAGAATACGGTATCAATTATGAACTATTGCTGCCCAAAACAAGTAACCTAAGTTTAATCATTAGGAAACAATCAATCAAGTCCAAATAAAAGGACACTTCTACAGAACCACTGATTGTATTCTTCATAAATGCCAATGTCAAGAAAGACAAGGAAAGCCTGAGGCACTATTTCAGATCAAAGGAAACAGAGAAGACCTGACAACTAAGTGCAATGGATGAATCTGGGTGGATCCCAGATCTGGGTTTAGAAAAATGCCATGAATGCTGTTGTTGGGGCAGATGGCAAAACATCTAGCTTATAATATCATGGTATACTACTATTACGCATTATGGTAATAGAGCATCAATGTTAAATTCCCTAAATTTGACTAGTGTATTACTGATACACAGAAAAATCTCTGTTCTTAGGAACAAGGTGACTGTTCATGTTTGCAACTTACTCTTAAATGGTTCAGCAGTATCAAATACAGATAAATAAATACAACAAATGTGGCAAAATGTTAACTGATGAAGCCAGGTGAAAGGCATACAAGGTGATCATTGCACAAATCTTATTTTTTCCTACAGGTTTGAAATATTTAAAATAAAAGCTGAAACACATGGGGAATGAATATACACACTATCTCCATCTGTGTATGTGACTACACTTACGTTATAAAAAACGGAAGAATAAACTACAAAGTTATAATAAAATGAAATGCTACCTAGGATAGGGAAGGAGGGAACAGAGATTAGGGATAGAAATAAAAGCTAGACTTCTCTGAGTACTCTTTCCTTTATAGATTTGAGTTAGGACAATGTAATCATTTAAGTTGTTCTAAAACAAAACAAGATATAAAAAGCAGTTCCTAAAATCCTAAAATAAAAGAAATGATGCCAAATGTATGTCCAATTAGTGGCATAATCACACAGAGAGTGACTATTCCAACTTACATTAAACACAGTAATTGACCATACCCACTTACTTTAAAACACATTCATTTCTTTATACATCCTAGATGGGATATACCCAACATGACAAAACACACCCACACATATACACACACAGGAAATGAATAACTGAGTTTCTAATTCTAATATTCCCAGTGTCATTGGGAACAGGGATCTAGATGTATGACAAAAAGATTCAAGGGTAAGATCCTATGGACCTTATTCTGAATTAATATCATCAGTACAAACTTCAGGTATTGTATCTTAAAAACAAAACAAAACAAAACAAAACATACACATAAATGTGTCTATACAGGAATATATACACATATATAAAAATAATATGTGCCTGTGTGTATAAATGCATGCACGAGTGACTGTATGTATCAGTTCTGTGCACTACAAATATTTAGAAACAATCACCAGCCCAAGAGAAACGAGTCAAATTCTTCTGCCAAATTTTGGCTCTAAAATACCAACACAAGAAATGTAGAAGATGAGCCTAGAATATCTTACACTAGTGAGGGAGGATGCTATGAATGACTACAAGGGGTATGACTAAAGGATTCAGGCGGCAAGCTGAAGAGGCTCCTACCAACAAAGACATATGGTCCATTTTCTCAAATAAAATTCAAGGAAACAAAAAAAGAGTTGGAGGGGAACCTCCTCAAGTAGATAACAAGAGACTTGAGAGACATAATAACCAATCACAATGTATGGATCTTATCTGGATTCTAATTCAAACAATTAAAAAAGTTAAACTCTTATTTTGAATCTAACTCAGTTAAAAATGTACATATTTGATGACATGAAGGAATTATTAGCATTTTCTGTATAATAATAATATAGTTACTTTTTATGGGTCTATCTATATTTAAAGATACATAATAAAATATCCATAAAGGTGCTTTAAAATAATCTAGAAAGGGCAAAGTGGGTGGAGAATAAACAAATCAGGTCTGGTCAAGAGGTTGGGGTGGGGGTGAGGGTTGAGTTAAACAGGTGATGGGGGTTAAGGAGTGCACTTGCTGTGATAAGCACAGGGTGATGTACGAAAGTGTTGAATCACTATATTGTACACCTGAAACTAATACTACACTGTATCTTAACTGGAATTTAAATAAAAACTTTAAAAAAGCTGGTAACTACTGAATCTGTGATGATGGATAAGTGCAGTGACTGTCTAGTCCTTTTATATGTTTACCACAGTGTATAATAAAAAGTTGAGTATTTTGCAAGCACATAAAACTTATAATCACATTGATGAATTAGACAAATCTTCCTTCTCCTCCTTAGCTTACATGATACAATTTAAGAAGGAATAAAGACTCTGGATACTCTGTAATAATATTATATTTATAAATGTTTTATTATTTTTTACATTATTTATATTAGAGCACTCGAAGTCCTGCATTGGATATGCAAATTTTCAGAGCTCAGGCTGTGGTATAAATAATAGCAGTTCAAACAACATGATTTTTAAATTTTCATGCTTATATCCACTACTATTACAATATATAATATGCAGTTGAACATTATATACTGCACTGGACTTATAAAAACATATGAGAACAATTCTCACAAATACTCCCAACTATACACTTTAATGACAAAAATTCTATCTTAAACCCTTTTGTGGATCTGACAGTGCCTAACCACCTGATTTCTATATTTAAATACTATAAAAAACTATACTTCTAAACAGAGGCAAAGTATCCTGTAAGGCATCATTATAGAACATCAAACCAACTTTTAAATTTAAACTCTGCCCAGGAGTCAGCGCCTACCTTGTAGTGCATCACACATGCAGGTTTATAGGGGTGCTCACTCTCTATGACCGCATAGTGATTAGAGGTTGTACAAGCAGAGAGGCCTTGCTCAGGCTGGTTTCCTGTGGTGCTATCTGTTGACTGATTAGGATTGAATGCAGGGGGTGCATACTTCTGATTCAAAATGGCAACTGAGGGAAGTAACTGTTGGACAAGGCCAAAGACTTCTACAGCCACCTGGTATAAAAAGAAATGATTAAATGAGATAATAAATGTGAAAATTGCTTTAAAGTTGTTAATTACTGTAATTGTTGGCCATCCTTAATTACTAAGATATTATTAAGAGTTTCTTCTGACTAAATTTTTGCTCAAAGAGAAATTTTTTTTATGGAAAAAAAAGATTTACCTTAGATGTCTTAGATGTTATATGAAAATAACCTTGTCTATACTTTTAAACACTTTGCCTTTTTGTAATCTGTCGTAAACTAGGTTTTACTCAATCTTTATGCTAAAGAATCAATAGTTTATGATTTCCTCCATATCTTGACTATTTCTCAATTGTAAAATACTCCTACCTTGCTATTTTTATTCAAAAAGAAGACTTGGCATCAACCTCATAAACTACAAAAATCTACTTAAACTCTCCTTATATGTCATAACTCTAAAATATATTTCTCATTCCCAAATTCTTCAACTGTAAAGCCAATAAGTAAGCACAGTAATCTAGTCAACAATATGAAGAACAGAGAGGTTTAACTGATAACTTCTACCATTTCAACATGTCTATCTCTGTTATGTTACTTGTAACCCAGGTGCCTCAAAGATTAAAATGTTTATAAAGATACAAAGTCTAAAAAAAATGATATTAAAAAAATATTCAAAGTTACATAATTAAGTTACACACCTTGGGAATAGCAGCAGCTACTGGTCCTATGTAGGCTATAATAAGGGGAAGCAGCATGGAAAACAGACTGGAAGAACTAAGCAGTTCTGGAATGTCATCAGCTAAAAAAGGCATTAAAACTATAGTTAGAAGGTAATTTCACTGTAATGCATATATGCTATACTAAATCTATATTCTAGTCTCTTGAGCAAAATAAAATTATCACTCTTATAAAGGACCTGGCCCTATTCTAAGGGCTTTACTGACATAAGCCATATCAATTAATCCTCACAGTAAGACACTTGTATTATCTCTACTTTTTACAAGACGAAACCAAGGCACACACTGTTTAAATAACTCATCGAAAATCCTACAGCTGTAAAATGACAGAGGCAGGATTAGAACCTACAGCAATAGTCATGATGTTAACCACTACACCTGATGCCACACGTGGCTACATGTGTGACATTAGGCCAATTACTTAATTGGCATATGCCTCAGGTTACTCCTCTGTAAAAAGGATAGTAACAGTACTTCCCTCAGTGGGTACTACAAAGATTGAGTTAATATATGTAAAACATTAGAACAATGCCTGCACATATCAAGCACTACAAAAATGCTGTTATTAAGCTATATTGCCTTCTATTTTACCAAGAAACCTTTTGCTAAAGGACATTATAATCATTTACCCAATGAGCACGGTGCTGGGAAGATAAGTTGAGTCTAGATTGAGATCACCTTTATATTAAAGGCCAATTATTTCCAAATACTTCTTTCTAGATATGCTGTTGCATCGGCATAGGATTCAGTTATTTAAAAATACAGTTTCTTAGCTCAGCCCAAACCTGCAGACTGGATGGGCCAAACATTTTTTATTTTTAGCAAGTTTCCCAGGTGATTCTGATGTGTACTAGGCTTAGGAACAAATGTTACAGATTACAGTAAGGCTGGGTGGGTTACAATGAATGCTTGTGTAAATGAACTCCACTGCCAGTGTGGAGGTGACTAGGTAGTTAGATGTGGAATGGGAGAACAGTGGCAGTGAGGCTGCTGGGATGTTACCCATCTATGGGGAAGAGGACATGTGTCAGCACCATGGTAGCTTGGACTATGGAAGAACAGACAGGGGAATACAAATTGGAGAGTTGCCAGTGGAAGAACTTATAGAACTGAAATCAGACAAGTGAGTTTGGGGAGATGTTTAGGGTTACCCAGACCTTTGGGTGAATGGTGATAACATTACTGGAAATATAGGAAGAAAAACACACCTTAAGGAGAAAATAAAATGCTTTCTGACTACTAAAGTAAGGATAAAGCAAAGACTCAGCTTTATCCTTGAGTTTTTCTTACTAGGTTAACTAAGGAAAAAATAGGTATCCGGTAACTGCTTTTGGACATTTTAAAAAGTTCTGCATTAGAATATGGAGAGTATGGCTGATCCAAAATGAATGTGTATGTGTGAGCAGATCTACAATGAATAAAACATTCTGGGATCCTACAAAATAGTTACTCTTCAGTAACTCTGTGTACAAGTTAGGGAATAAAGAATCTAAAATATGACTATTAAAAGAAAAGTCTTACCATCCACAGCAAGAGCTCTGTGCAAGAGGTCTTTTGCAGCTCGAACAACAGTGCTTACCACAGAGAGAGCTCTGCTACAGTTTTTATCTTCTTCATTGGCTTTACTCAGAAGCTGGGATTGTAAATCTCCATCAAATTCACTCCTGTAACAGGAGTAATACATGAGATTATTTTACATGGTAGGTAAAACATGATCTAACTCTAGTTAGATCAGAGCTCCTCACTTAAAGTTAAAAAAGTTAAAGTTGTAACCGTGCAATTTCAAGGAGTGACAGGACTTCAAAGAAAAATACAGCCGGATAAGGATATAAAGTTATTTTAGAATAAGACCAAAGAGAGTCTGTATCAGGAACTGATATTTAAATAAAGGCTTGAATTATGTTAAAAAAACAAAAAGCTGACGATAAAATATTCAGGCATAAGGAATAGTAAGATAAAGGTTCAGACAAGAACAAGACTGGCAAGTTCAAGGAACAGAATGAAGACGAGTGTGACTGGAATGAAAGGAGCGTGGAGGGTGACAGGAATCACACCATGTGAGCTCCATAAGCCTCCATAAGACCTTGCATTTCGTACTGGGATGGGAAGCTGTGAGGGGATCGTGAGCAGGGGCAGAACTTGGCCTGATGCATATTTCTGTGAAACCCTTCTGGCTGCACTGTGCAGACTGACTGCAGGAGGGCCACCAAAAAAGGTGGGAGGGAGACTGGGGGGGAGACTGGGTTAGAAGCTATGATTGTTACGCAGGGGGCGGCAGTGATGGTTTGAACTGAACTGTTAATTATGGGAGTTAGAAAAGGTCAGACTTAGAACATTTTAAAAGCACAGCTGCCAGGACTTGGTGATAGAAAGAGTGAGAGAAACAGGGAAGTCAAGAAACTCCAAGGTGCTTGGCTCCAACCATGGATGGGGAGGAGCACTGTGACACATTAAACTACGATGTCTCACAGGTGACCTTAAGCATTGTTAAAGAGGACATGTTAAAAGCAGGTCATCTGGAGACCAATTACCTGCCTATAGAACCCAGGACCATACTTTACAAGAAGTGTGACTTTAGGCAAGGCATTTAACCCTCAACGTGTCTGTTCCCTCATCTGTGAAGCAGGACAAGCGCCCACCTCACGGAGTTACTACAAGGACTAGCTAATAACACAGGTCATGCACTGAAAACACATGTGTTAAGAACACCTTGTTATGTATCCTAGGGCCCCAAGAACTAGACTCAGAGACATCAAAATATATTGCAGACTGGATAACAGAACCAAGGCAAAACTAGTACTTGGATAGAAGTGATCTGATCACTAATCTTTAGTATTTTTAAAAAAGAAATGAACTGAATGTTTTTAGTATTTTTGGTACTTTTAAAAAAGAAATGAACACACATGCCCAGGAGATAAAAATTTCGAAGATATTAAAGAAGTAACGACAAAAAAAGGGAAGTAACGACAAAAACATTTTAAAGCATTCACCTTTACAGTGAACAGTGAAAAAATAGAAATATATTAATATATATATATATATATATATATATATATATATATATATATATAAACCATGACCCTGGGATCATGACTTGAGCCAAAATCAAGAGTCAGACACTCAAACAACTGGCCCACCCAGGTGCTCCTATGTATTAATATGAGATCTTTTTACACAAATCAGCACAAGTATGTGCAAGGAAGTTATGCTGCATAATTTAATTATAACTATGCATTTAGCATTTTTTACCTTGATATCAAACTTTATGTGTTCTGTTGCTTTAAAATGCCCCCTTCCCTGTACATACACACTTACCTATAGTACAGGATCTGTGGAATCTGTCCTCTGGTTTGATTTGTACCATTACTACTCAAGCTGCATGTGCTGAATGTGAATGTCACGCCGTCCGGGCACTGAACTGTGGTCATTCCTCCATCTCCATTGGCTGTACGACTTCCATAGTTCCTCAAGCGCACAGCATATTTAACATTTTCCTTCACAATAAAGATGTAAAACATGTTTATAATGTACAGAGGCTATAAAAAAAACTGGGCCAGTATGCTGAATTTCTTTGTCCTATTTATAGATGATTTGGTTAAGCACATTTTTAATGAATGAAACAGGAAGATAACTCTTAATGATGTTTATTATTAAAAAAAAAAACTGTACTAAGTACTTCGTGTGCTTTGATTAAGTTAATCCTTAAAATAACTTCATGAGGTAAGTACCATTACTATTCCTATTTTACAGATGAGGAATCTGAGACACAGAGAAGTTACGTAAGCCATCCAAAGGCACACAGCTATTAAGTGATGGAATGAGTATTTGAATATAGGCAGTTTGACTCTAGGCCCATAAAGAATACTAACCATAACAAAAGATTTAAAGTACATAATCTAATTATTTTTCTTTGATGAGTTTAACTTTTGAAATAATTTTAAGTGTGGGAAAAATAGTGGTGAATCTACTATATTTTATTTAAGAGACACTCAGAGATAGAAACAGATAGGTGGAGAAATGGGAAGAAATATCCATAAGCAAAAGTTGTCCCAAATAAGATGTACCGTGCATAGAAAATATGAGATACAGACACTGGTGCCTTATGATCTATGATATACACTTCACAGTGAAAAGATTTTTTTTGTTTTTTGGTACCCTAACTCTTTTTGATGAGGCCTCTGATGAACTTCTCTTATCCCAGATTCTGTTCTATAATAAAAATAATAATTTACAGTTGAATTCAGAATTACTCCATGCATAACTACTTTAAGATTAGGTAGAGGCGCCTGGGTGGCTCAGTCGATTGAGCATCCGACTACGGCTCAGGTCATGATCTCACGGCTCGTGAGTTTGAGCTCCGCCTCGGACTCTGTGCTAACAGCTCAGAGCCTGGAGCCTGCTTTGGATTCTGTGTCTCCTCTCTCTCTCTCTGTCTCTCTCTCTCTGCCCCTCCCCCACTCGTGCTCTGTTTCTCTCTGTCTCAAAAATAAATAAACATTAAAAAAAATTTTAAAAAAGGATAAGACTTCTGTTTTGGTAAATAGTTATGTTACATGAAGTAATAAACAACTTTTATATAAAGTAATAGTAACTTTAATAGTTAATATGATTAAGGCCATTTTTTTAAAAAAGAGTTTGGCACAATAAGAGAAGAAAAGACAGGAACTAATATTTGCTGAGTTTCTATACTGTACTAGACATTGAGGCAAGTACTTTATTATTTAATTTCATCTGAACAACACTACAATGTAGGTACAATCCTTCTGAATCTTCAGATAAGCCTCAGAGTGGTTAAATAACATCTAATGTCTTTAAGCTATGTGAAAGTGCAGGCATCTGAAGCTAGTTCTGCCTGACTCCAAAACTAAACAATACTTTCTACTATACCAGACTTTAAGAGACCTTTTGCAAAAATACAATACAGTACAATATAAGGAGTATAGTAGTGACTCTATAAACATTCTAAGCATCACAAAAAGGAATACTTTTCATTACTTTTTAAGTAAACTACATAGTACCTCTTATTTATAAAAGAAACATAACTGAAATTACCTTTAAAGGAACAACTTTGTCAAGTCTGATTTCAGCTATATCACTGGGTGAGTCATCTGTTGTATACGTTCCTTTGACTAATTCTAGAGATGTCCATCTGTGAGAATGAGTCGAATCTCCTGCATGTTCACTCTAATTAAAACAAAAACAAAACCCACCCTATTCTTAATTTTGTTTTATTGTTTTTAAGCAGTTTCTTTCCTTGCATATGAAATTATCCATTAGCATTTCCCCATATATAATGAAGAAAAAAATTTTTAGTAAATTATTTATTTTTATCTGATTTCCTGAGGAGTCTACAACCTAAATCATACAAATGGGCTTTTCTCATCTGATGTCTTAAAATGATTTCCACTTCTTCATAAGAAGAGTGCTAATCTAATTAAAGAGCCTAATGAAGTAGGACATAATTTAATTGCTAAAGAGAATCAAGATACAGATAGATTTCTATCTTTTATGAAATGATTTACATGGTAAATTTTTGTCCCGTTTTAATAAAACTTTGTGAAAACTCAGGTAATTTAAATAATTTAGAGAATACAGCAAGATAGCTTAATCAATTAATGAAAACTATCTTTACTAAGAATAATCCATTTGCACTCTATGACAAAACTGCTTTAGTCATGGATACAGTAATAATACTGATCTGAATACTGTTCTTGTTTCTAAAAAACTACAAAAGCAAAAAAATTACACAAAAGTTATAATCAGAGGCTTAGCTCTATAATTTCTAGTATTTTCATTTACCATCTCCCCTGTAAGTGCAAAAAATATGAGGCAGAAGTGATCCAGAATGGCACAGAAGCAATTATGCAGAATCACTCTTTCCATTTCTTTAATGTCTTCCACGACTAATGACTAATCTGCTAAACCCTCAAAGATTTGGACACTCTTACTATGATAATGGTAAGTCCTGATGCACAACTTACAAGATGACACTGTTAGAGTAGTACTTACGTCATCAACTAACACCTCTAATTCATATTCATGAATTCCACCTCCTCCATAGACAGAAAAACCAACCACAACTATTCCTGGTTTGTCTACTGAAAAACAGATTGCATCAGGGGACCCATTCCCAGTGTTCCAACTTCTTCCCTGACTTGTTTTTGTGAATCGGTTAGCACTGGCTTTAACAGAGTGGAGAGAGTTAAGTCCATCAACCTATGAACAACAAAAGCAGTTACACATCAGTAGTCTGTACCTTAGTGTTAAAAATATACCTACAACAAAACTATCTCCAAATTTCTAAGAAATTCAAAAAAATAATCTACATTTAAGAAGTGTGAAACTTTCTAAACATACATTCTATTAAGAGATTATATAGCAATAAAATTATATAGATTTTATCATTCTAAATTCACAAATCATCACGGGACAGTATTTTCTTCTCTTAGTCATGCATTTCACTTAATTTATAATGCAGAACTATAAACATGTAAGTCATCGCAGTCATAACATATGAATGAACTATATCACTCACTCTGAAAAGAAATACCAAAATTTCATCAACATTCTGTGGACCAACAGTTTTCAATCTATGTGACATAGAGCTCTAGGAATTCTGGAGAGAATTAAGAATTAAGAGGTGGACTAAGTTTCCCCTCTTCAGTGGGACTATCCCCTCCTCTTATCTGTGAGTTTTCAAGACTTCATTTGCAGAAAATACATACACAAAAGTGAATATATATACATAACTACAACATCATTAATTACAGACTTTCATTAGAGAGGATCAGTGAACTTATTTTGGATTGAAAGTGCTCTTTTCAATTACAGAGCCTGCTTTTGATCTAAGTTGGCTGTAGAAATTTGAAAGACCTATAAGAGGGAAAAAATTGAAGTTTATGATTCTAACAAGAATTTCAAACTATTCTGGGAAAGAAGGAAATATGGATGTCTGAGTCATGACCTTTGTAAATTTCCAAGTTCGTAGATTAGGCACCTGCAATCGGAGCATTCTTCCTCATTAGAAAGTTAAGTTCATATGGGGAAAACCAGATAGTAACCTTCTGAGGGGGACCTATGCATCAGACTTTCCTCCAGGATCTGGTACAGAAGGGAAGCCTATTATACAGGCTGAATGACCAAGTGAAAAAAAGACAAATTAAAATTTTCTGACAAGGGGCTCAATGACCTCCTAGACCAAAGTCAAAGTGAACTAAGAAATGGAGGAAGTGGTTCCTAGGGTTAAATACTAAACTCTGCTCAGGTGCATGTAATCATTCAGAAATCCTAAAGGCTAAACTGTCGCTATGAATTAGTAATGAGTATACACTGGATAGATTAATTTAGAATAGATTCCAAAATAAGTCTGCAAGTAAGAAAAAGCAAAGGCTAGGGATTATAAAAGCAAATGAGAGAAAAGATGTTATTTGGCAAGCAACTGAGTACATGCTAACTAATCAACATTTATTTGAATGATATAAGATATTTTGCATTGTGACAGGATTTTTAAAATCAACCTTCTGTCTGCATTTTGGGGAAAAAATTAGAAACATTCACTAAATTCAGTCAAAAGGTTTAGATAAATTATATGGCAGAGCGAGCAGGACAGTGATATGATTAAAAATAATGTTATTTTATATAATGTGAAGCACTTTAAAACATATCAAAGTAGTTTTCTCAAACATACTAATATTCGATTCTTTTAAAATTTTGTGATAATAGCTGTGCAACAATGTGAATGTACTTAATGCCCATTTTCATAAAATTACTTTTTGCATTTTATGGGGTGCCTGGCTGGCTCAGATGGGGGAGCATGTGACTCTTCATCTTGGGGTTGTGAGTCTGAGTCCCACGCTGGGTGCAGAAGTAACTATAAAAATAAATTAACTTAAAAAAATTACTTTTCCCATTTTACAGATGTCATTTGTCTTGTGTCAGTCAAGTGGGCAGAACTAAGGTTTAAACCTCTTTACCTTTTCCATACTGTGTGTTCCCTACTAGTAGCCCCATTTCTATTCCTCATGGGCCAGCAATGTGAACTATTTTGGAACATGGCAGTGAGGTTGTACAATGGGGCAAATAAGAGGAAAACATACAGTGTGTATCGCTGTGACGTCTTGGGGAAACTGGTGAGAGAGGAAGCAAGCAACACACAGAAGAGGTGTAAGGAAGGGAAAACCAAACAAACAGCCTGCTTGAAGGTTTATTTTTATTTTTTAAGAAAACAGTACAAATAGGATTAAAATTAGTTTATACAAAGACAAAATATATGAAAAAAGAAATTACGTGGCAAGCTTAAACATGTGCTTATTATCCAGTCTCAAAATAAAACATCACCTCAGATCCCAGGGCTGATGCTGTCAGTTCACTGACAATACTGGCCAGCAATCCACAGGTGTTGGAAACCAGGTGAGAGGAGAAGAGCTCATTTTCTCTCCTCAGGCTGTTCCTGACTGGGAGCACAACAATGACCAGCATTTTCTCCAGAACTTCACGGAAGCTTGTCATACCTGAGATATTCTCTTCACTCTATGATAGATGGTAAAAAAAAAAGTTCCAAATACTGCTTTATCTTCCTTCACCTGAGTACTCAATTGCAAAATCTTATCTTTCTAAATGACACCCTTAAAATTCAGGTTTGACTCTATGTCTAGAAATCCATCCAGTTGTATGTGGAACCACTGACTTTACTTTTACTGTTCTTTTTTCAATTATTAGTCTCTGTGTATCACAGAAGTACCACATATTTACAAGATGTATGTGTTTTTGTTAGCTTTGACTCATTTTCACTTACTCTCTTATTTAACTTCTCAATAATAATTATATATGACAGAAAAACACTCCTCCTATTTAAAAAGCTTTTTCAATAGGACAAAATTCCAATCTAAGATAATTATTTCTGGTATAGTTACAGGTAAAACAACTGGGAAAGTCTGTACAAATCTTTTTTCTAATAAAACTTTTTCTGTACATGCATGTAATAAAAATATGGAATTCTACTACAAATACCCCTATGCAGTTTTACAATTTCTTCTGTACTTGACTTCCTAAATGAAGATAAGACATTCCAACCCCTACCAATAAAAATTTCAAGATAAGAAATTATAAAGTCCCAACAAAGACCAAGGGGAAAACATAGGTCTTTTTTTCCAGAAACCAAGTGAAAAGATGATTAAATTAGTTGATGTCCAGCATGAACATTATTTATATTTTTTACCATCCTCAGTATCATTTAGCCCACTGTGGACACAGCGCAAAATGCATCCAATTTCATGAGGGGACAATTGTGACCAATCACCCAATTTTACTGTGGACTAGAGAATCAAACAATTTGGAATTTAGTTCCAGTTTCTTCATAGTGCCTTAACTTCTGTAAAATCAGGGAAACTATATACTCTGATTCAGTTATCAAAATCACCTAGTTGCACCCTGAATAGCCAAGTTTTTCCACAATACTTACATTCCATGCTGCTTTACAAGATACAGCAAATTCAACAGATCTCATAAAGTCATAAAATATCAAGGTAGAAAAGGGTCTTTAAAGTTAAATCAGTCTTCCCAAGACAAATAAAATATGTAAATGAGGGTACATTCAACCCATTATAGAAAATTAAGTAACTTTTTAGTTAAAATAATCATGAGCATTATTTTAAACCACTCCCAACAACTTTCCTTTTTGAGAGAGAGACAGAGACAGAGTGAGAAAGAGAGAGAGAAAATCAGGGGCAGAGACCAATGTGGGGCTCTATCTCACCACCGACAGGTGAGATCATGACCTGAACTGAAATCAAGAGTCAGATGCTTAATCAATTCAGCCACCCACGTGCCCCATCAACAGCTTTCTTAATGTGCAATCTTAAGCTAACAAAAAGTCACCTAGAAATAATCTTCCATCCTTGGCCCAAGAACTGAGAACCAAGATCAATGGAACAGAATAGACAACCCAGAAATGGACCCACAAATGTATGGCCAACTAATCTTTGACAAAGCAGGAAAGAATATCCAATGGAATAAAGACAGTCTCCTCAGCAAGTGGTGCTGAGAAAACTGGACAGCAACATGCAGAAGAATGAACCTGGACCACTTTCTTACACCATACACAAAAATAAAGTCAAAATGGATGAAAGACTTCGATGTAAGACAGGAAGCCATCCAAATCCTCGAGGAGAAAGCAGGCAAAAACCTCTTTGATCTTGCCCGCAGCAACGTCTTACTCAACACATCTCCAGAGGCAAGGGAAACAAAAGCAAAAATGAACTACTGGGACCTCATCAAAATAAAAAGCTTTTGCACAGCTAAGGAAACAAACAGCAAAACTAAAAGGCAGCCGACAGAATGGGAGAAGATATTTGCAAATGACATATCAGATAAAGGGTTAGTATCCCAAATCTATTAAGAACTTATCAAACCCCAAAAACAAATAATCCAGTGAAGAGATGGGCAAAAGACATGAATAGACACTTCTCCAAAGAAGACATCCAGATGGCCAACTGACACATGAAAAAATGCTCAACATCACTCATCATCAAGGAAATACAAATCAAAACCACAATGAGATACCACCTCACACCTGTCAGAATGGCAAACATTAACAACTCAGGCGACAACAGATGTTGATGAGGATGCAGAGAAAGAGGATCTTTTTTGTACTGCTGGTGGGAATGCAAACTGGTGCAGCCACTCTGGAAAACAGTATGGAGGTTCCTCAAAAAACTAAAAACAGAACTACCCTACAACCCAGCAATCGCACTACTAGGCATTTTTCCAAGGGATATAGGTGTGCTGTTTCGAAGGGACACATGCACCCCCATGTTTATAGCAACACTATCAACAATAGCCAAAGCATGGAAAAACCCCAAATGTCCAACGATGGATGAATGGATAAAGACGTGGTATATATATATACAATGAAGTATTACTCGGCAATCAGAAAGAACGAAATCTTGCCATTTGCAACTACGTGGATGGAACTAGAGGGTATAATGCTAAGTGAAATTAGAAAAAACCTATGACTTCACTCATACGAGGACTTTAAGAGACAAAGAGATGAACACAAGGGAAGGGAAACAAAAATAATATAAAAACAGGGAGGGGGACAAAACAGAATAGACTCATACATATGGAGAACAAACAGGGTTACGGGAGGGGTTGTGGGAGGGGGGATGTGCTAAATGGGTAAGGGCCACTAAGGAATCGACTTCTGAAATCATTGTTGCACTATATGCTAACTAATTTGGATGTAAATTTAAAAAAATAAAAAACAAAATTAAAAAAAAGAAATAATCTTCCATCTTTAGATTATTTCTATTATTATTTGAATAAGATTACCATAAAACATCAATTCTTATGTAATTAGTTCTCCTGGCTTTAAAATAATAAATTCCTCATTTTGCTAAAATTGTAATTCTTCTAGCCTTTACATCACTTTAATTCTCCAGAAACTTTACTTTTTGGAACTTCTCAGAAAATTAGCTTTGGATGAAACTCAATCCCGAACTGTACTCCATAATCAATAACCTGGAAGGGCTTTATCAGGGGGATGGGTGGAGTGTATTTATTTAGTTACACCCACTTAGTTTCTAATTAGTAACTAACAAGATTAATACAAGAAGCTTCCCATATATTCTTAAAATGGAGTTAACAGTGTCAATGCTTTAGTTGAAGAACCAAACTGTATGAATGTATGTGTACATATGCACATATATGTGTATATAGATATGTAATATGTATAATATATAAAAATAAATAATATGAAAAAAATATATTTATTAGTACATCACTAGCCCCTTAAATTTAAAATTTTTTAAATGTTTATTCATTTTTGAGAGCGAGAGAGCACGTGCACGTGTGCGCAACACAAGCAGGGGAGGGGCAGAGAGAGAGGGAGACACAGAATCCAAAGCAGGCTCCAGGCTCTGAGGTGTCAGCACAGAACCTGACACGGGGCTCAAACTCATGAACTGTTAGATTATGACCTGAGCTGAACTCACACGCTCCACCAACTGAGCCACCCAGGCACCCCATTAGCCAGTTAAACTTTAGAAAAGGGAACTCATTCACCAGTGGTGGGGAATGTACGCTGACACTTGGTTTCTGGAGGGCATTTTAACAATTTGTAGAAAGTCTTGAGGTGTTTTCCTTTTACTTAAGAATTTTTCTGCTCCTGATGACTTACTCCGGAAAAGTCATCATTAATATACATAAAAAAGTAGTCAATGATATTTTTAGCAACACTGTTTAAAATAGTGGGAATAATCTAAATATATACATAGAGAGAGAAAGGACTCATTAACTATACTATGCTACATCCAAATGGTAGAATCCTGTATCTATTAAAAAGAGGGTAGTAGGGGCGCCTGGGTGACTCAGTCGGTAGAGTGTCTGACGTCGGCTCAGGTCATGATCTCACAGTTCATGCGTTCAAGCCTCACGTCAGGCTCTGTGCTGACAGCTCAGAGCCTGGAGCCTGCTTCAGATTCTGTGGCTCCTTCTTTCTCTCTGCCCCTCCCCTGCTCAGACTGTGTCTCTTTCTCTCAAAAATAAATAAAAACATTAAAAAAAAAAGGAGGGTAGAATATGTACTACCTTCATAGAATATTGATAAAGACATACAAATACACAATTATTAACCATTAATAATTACCAAATGTTTGTAGAATTCCAAAAGAAAAACATAGAATTACCCATAACTTTATCACCTAAGTATTATTTTCATTTCTCAGTATTTTCTTACAAAATATGTATTAAATACATATTACAAGATATGTATGTCTTTTGCATACATATTTTACATAGTCATCACAGTACACCATAGTCATACTAAAGTACATGAACTTTAGTCTCTGATTTTCTAACTAAAAAGTTTAAAAACATTGGCCTTGATATTAAATGTAAATAAAGTTATTTTTAAGGGCTGAACCTTTTTCTATCAAGTTGATATATCCAAATTCAAGTATTTCACTTAATGATGAACATTTGGGACTCTAATTAAGGTTTTCCATTTTTCCTTTTAATAAAGTACACAAAAGGCTTCAGTCTTTCAATTATTCCCTTGGATAATTTACTTTGTAAATATTCAACAACATAATACTGAATTGACAATTTATCTTGTAAAAATATCCTCCAGTTTATAGACACTCCCCCATTGCCAATTCAAGAGCTGACTCCTGCCTCAACTAGTACCTAATTATAATCCCAGTAAATAGAAGGTACACAATAAATACTTGATGAGAGACCGAAAGAAAAAGATTACTTAGATTAATTACATAATGCCAGGAACCATCATCAATAAGTTCAGGAGGTTTCCTCATAGTCTCACCAGTGTAGGACTTGATCAGAGAAAACAACTCTTCATTTTTAATTTTTTACAAATAAATTAGTACCTTAATTCATCCACATTTAATTTCTAGTAAGGCTTAAATTTTTCCCATAATGGCTTACTCTCTAAAGACCCTCTTATATTTACTCTTATTATTTCTACTGTAATTCTACAAAGTATTATTAACCGCAAATTTTCTTCCCATTCTGCTATTGTCCTTCATTTCTATATGTCACTTAAATTTTTCTCATTATTTTTCTGTTGCTTCAGTCAACAGAAAATTGCTATTGTATAATTAGGATAACTATTCTATTTTCTACTGCTTTTTTTGGCTTTCATTTTAAAGATTACTCCTCATCAACTTGATAGTATTATATATGGTTTTCATGTGTATTTAAGTTAATTTTTCTCCATAGTGCTTTCTAATAAACCAGAAACAGTTTCTAAAGCATGTTTCCTGTGACTATTGTTTTAGAGTACTTATTTTAACACACCAAAATGTTATAGAAAAAAATGTCTCAAAAATTTACTTATTTCCCTAAGAATTCTATCTCAGCAATCTAAAATAAGAGAATATACAAGTTTGCTTATAGCATCTGCAACTTTCAAATGGTTTGGCAAATAATATATGTGAATATTATGTGAATAATATGAATAATACATGAATTCACTGTGCAACTCTCAAATTTTTTATAGGTTAGGTTTCATTCAAAATAAAAAAATGAGAGAAAGAATATTGCAAATTTACAGGTAAACATGAGAATTTTTTCCCCTGAATTTTAGCTCTTCTTGTGAAACACATACTTATTTGGTAAATATCAATATAGAAGAATAAGCACCAACTTAAATATGCCCTCCATTTACTTCAGTATAAAAGATACTTTGGGAAAAGACCTACCTGGCTGAGCTTTTCCATATGTGCTACCAAAAGGGGGAACCGGTGAACTAGTGTTGAGTCATTCTCTGTGCTAACTTGTTTAACAATTGATCGTAATAGTACTTCTCCATCATATGCAATAGGGAAGATGGAAGTCAGCTTAACAGAAGTGTGGCACAGAGCTGACATAACAGCTGCAAGCAATCGGCTACTTGAAGTCTTGAAGTTTGCTTCCTGGATATCCTTTAAAAAAAAAGAAAGATGAGCCCATCAAAGAAATATGGCATCAGTTTAATCCAAATGTTTGGATACACAAAAGTTAAACAATTTTTAAATCATACCAAAGTTTTCCAGCACTCATTTTAATTGCCTTGATATAGAATTTAATTACATCAATACTTTTAAACACAACTGTTTAAGTTACTATCCAATGAAGATGTAAAATTATTAAATATGGTCAAATATCAGCCTCCTATTCTCCATTCAATGAGTTTATATATCCTCAGAATCTTAGTCCTCTCTAGCACTATGCTCAAAGAATTACATCAAAAAGGCCCCAATTAGTATATACCTAAGACATGTCCAGTAACAAGCACTGAAACAATTTTCCTCAAATAATTACTGATTTAAATTATAATTCTGTGCAACTATAACATTTCACTAATGGTAATGTAGCATAATGAATTACTATAATAAACATTCCACTAAGGTTACAAAATATGTCATCACATTATATATCTGTTCAGAAAATTAACAGCATACTTGTAAAATTTTGTAACAAAATATTAAAAACTTATCAAGACATGATATCCTAATTCACAAAAACTGTGTATACGTTACTTAGTTCATCAAACATCTGTACTACAAATTCAGGTTAACAGCAATAGCCTATATGTTAAACCAACATTTGTTAATGCTAGCCTGTTCTGTAGCCAGTTCAGTAGTAAAGAAAACCATATGAGACTGGACAGGTTGAGAGAGTAAGTTGTGCACCAGTCCAGGCAATAACCTTATCTCAGGAAATTGAGTGGTAAAATACACTACTCTGCTATAGGTCATCAATGAATCTGGAGAACACTATGAGTGAAATAAGCCAGTTACAGCAAGCCAAAATACTGCATGATTCCACTTATCTGCAGTGTCTGCTCACAGAAGCAGAGAAGAGTATGGTTAGGATGAGGGGGAAATGGGGAGCTGGTATTCAACAGGTATAAAGTTTCAGTTAAGATGAGTAAGCACTAGTGATGTGTTATACAACACTGCATCTGCAGTTAACAATATCATACTGTATGCTCAAAATCTAAGAGGGAGATCTCATATTAAGTGTTTTTACCACAAAGAAATACATTTTTAATGACAAGAATAAATTCAGTATGTAAACAGCTAAAAAAACAGTAATAATAAAATAAAAACAAAGTTGCCTACCCCGATGTCATCCCTAGAATATCTTTCAAATAGGCTAGGATGCCCTGGTGATGACAGTGAACTTTCTTAGGGGAGAAGGTGCTAGAATTTCCTCTACAATGCTGAATAGAAGTGGTGACAACAGTCACCTTGTGCCTTACTCCCAAACTTAGAGGAGTATTCAGTATTTCACCATTAAGTTTGATATTAACTATACATTTTTCTCTAAAGATCTTTTATAATCATAGCTTGAGGAAGTTTCCTTAAATCCTAGTTTGCATGGAAGTTTTCACCATTGAATAAGTGCCAATTTTGTCACATTTTCTGTATCTATTGAGACAATTATACAATTTCCCCAGTTTATTCAGTTAATATGGTGAATTACATTGAATTTTGAAAGTTTAACCTTGCATTTCTAAGAAAAACCCTACTTGGTGTGATATATTTTTTATATTGCTGGATTTGATTTGATAATATTGTTCAGAGTTTTTGCATCTATGTTTCTGAGTAAAATTTGTACTAATATGTTCTTTTAATATCTTTGTCAGGTTTTGGTATCAGTATAAGGCTAACTTGACAAAATCAGTTGGGAAATGTTGTCTCCTATGTCTTCTGAAAGAATTTGTAAAAGATTGATATTGTTTCAGGTTTGATAGAATTCACCAATAACAATATCTGGGTCTGGAGTTTTCTTTGTGGGAAAGTTTTTGATAATGAATTCAATGTTTTAATGAATAGAAGGCAATTCAGATTTTTATATTTCTTATTGTGCTAGTTTTGATTAAGCTATATTTTTCAAGAAATTTGTCTACTTTACCTAAAATTATAAGTTATTGGTATAAAGCTGTTCAAAATATTCTTTTATCATTTTAATGTCTGTTTGGATCTATATTGATATTCGCTATTTCATTTTTGATAATGGCATTTTGTGTTTTTTCTTCATCTCTGGTCTCTCAATCAGACTTGCTATGAGTGTATTAGTTTGGTTTTAATTTTGAAGAACCAAATTTTGGTCAGTTTTCTCTATTTTTACTTTACTGATTTCTGCTCTTATCTTTATTATTTCCTCCCATTATCTTTATTACTTTCTTCTTATTTTGGTTTGCTAATTCTTTCTGACTTCTTTAGGAAGAAACTTAGATCACTGATTTTAAACCTTTCTTCTTTGCTAGTATTATCATTTAAAGGTATACATTTCTTGGGGCACCTGGGTGGCTCAGTTGGCTAAGTGTCCAACTCTTGGTCTCAGCTCAGGTCATGATCTCACAATCTGTGGGATCAAGCCCCAAGTCGGGCTCTGTGCTGAGAGTGCAGTGCCTGCTTGGGATTCTCTCTCTCCCTCTCTCAAGATAAATAAATAAATATTTTAAAAAGTATAAATTTCCTTTAGCTACATCTCACAATTTCTGATGTTAAACTTTTATCTTTCAGTGCAAAATATGTTCAAGTTTCCTTTGGATTTCTTTGATTCACTGGTTACTTAGAATTATTGTCTATTTTCCATACATTTAGTGCTTTTCTCAATATATTTTGCTATTTATTTTAACTTTAGTCCTATTATGGTCTGAAAACTTTTAATCTTAATCTTTTGAAATTACTAAAACTTATTTTATGGCTTAGCATATGATCTATCTTTGTGAGCAAGATATGTATAGTTGAAAATAACATGTATTGTGCACTTGACATTCTGTTTTATAAATGTCAGTAAAGCCAATGTGGTTGATAATGTTGTCCAGATCTTCTATTTCCTTACTGATTTTTCGGTTTAGTTGTTCTATTAATTGCTAACAGAGGAGTGTCAAAGTCTCCAACTATCACTGTGAATTTGTCTATTTCTCCCTTTAGTTCTGCCATTTTTTTTGCCTCAAGCATTTTGAAACTGTGATTTGGGGCATACACATTTATGAGGCTTGTGGTTTCCTCATGAATGAATGATGTTAGCAAGCAAGTTCACTCACAGCTCTTTCTCCTGACCATTCTGCACATAAGGAGGCTGCAGGAGCTGCCCTTCTAGTGCTGTCCTTGCTCTTACACACTTGCTCACAACTATTCTTGCTCTTACACACACATGCTCACTCAGATTCAAAAAGCAAATCAGCAACTGCACAATGTGCCTGTCAAGTTTATAAGTAAAAATGATAAAGCAAACAGAAAAAAAAATGTCTTTGAACTTTAATTAAGTCACATATACCAAACCAATGTCCTAATTTAACTTTTATAAAAGTTAGAAAGATTGAGGCAACAGCACTTTAAAGAGTATTAAGTAACATATCATATTTTCAACTAACATTTTACAAACTTAAATTACCTGATCCAGACAATTCAGCAGATCACAAAGGCAAGCCCACTGTAAGGCAGGAGTTGGGTAGAAAGAATGAAAACAGGCAGTAAAGGTATTATGACACTCTTGAAGGACAGCTTCTAGGAGACTCAAAGGTTGACTGAGATATCCTTGAGGATCATTATCCAACTTCACCATGCAGTGATCAACTCCTTCTGATAAAATTTTTCTTAACAAAGTTCTGGTTTTTCCAATACATTCTGCTAATTTGCTAGTTTCTTCCACAACTGCTTTTCCGGTAGCTTTGAGGGAACAAAGCAGATTGCTAATTAAATAGGATAATAAATATGGATGGAGACATTTAATATAATTCAAGTAATTTCCTATGTAACTAGAGATCACAAGTACTCATAACCTAGAGATGGAACAATTTAGAGATTAAATGTGATCCAAAATTATTTCTTTTAAAAATCTAAGTAGGAAAAAAAAATGACCCTGAAACATTGGTTTCAGCCTCTAAGTCCAAATGAGTTGTTCAAAAGTTTTCTATTTGACCAAATCTGTTTAAAATAATACTTTATTAGAGTAATTTTTAGCCTGACATGACTTTTTGTTATCAGCATAACATGTAATCTATTTTACTCTTCGTAAGTAAATATATAAAGGTCACAAAAGCTGACTTTCTCCCCTCATTTTTGGAGGTTAAAGGCAGCTGGGGATCTTAAATTCCTGGTTTTCCCATATAGACCTTCTCAATGTCTCAAATATTTTCTCCCTAAAGTCATTTAAAAAGAAGCTTCATACCTGATACTGGGTAAATTTCACACGTATAGACACGCAATAACCTCAGACAACAGGTACCCACAAAGCGCAGTCTCTCTAAATCTAGAAGTGTCGCTGTGAACTGGAATCCTTTTAATCCTCTAAGTTCTTCAACTCCTAAGACTAAGGTGGTCCAACTCCAGTGAAGAATGCTCAATAATGACTCAAAACATTCCTAATCCAGAATATGAAAAAACAGGTAACAGTTAGTTCAAATGATCCATAGGTTGAATCAAATGGAAAGATGGCATCAACTTCAAAACTTTATTTGAACTTTTTTACTGTGTTTTGATTAGTGCAAATAATAGACATTCTATTAGTTCATTTACCACATTAGCATTAGGAGTACCTTTGAAGCTTGGCAAAAAAGGTACAGTAGTTAGGCATCTATAAAAACAACATTCTTCAATATTTGCCTATTTAAAAATACATTAAATTGTTTTTTAATGTTTATTTATTTTTGAGAGAGAGACAAGAGTGTGAGTGGGGGAAGGGCAGAGAGAGAGGGAGACACAGAATCCAAAGCAGGCTCCAGGCTCTGAGCTGTCAGTGCAGAGCCCAATGTGGAGCTTGAACTCACAAACCGTGAGGTCACGACTAAAGTCAGACACTTAACTGAGTCACCCAGGCACCACTAAAAATACATTTTTAAGTTTCCCTGCTATCAACCTATCTAGTTTATCATATAAGTAAGGAAAAAAATAAAAAATATTTACAAATCTATGTTTACTTGAAAGCAAAATTAAACTCTACACTGTTGCTGTAGTATTGCATTTCTAGTTGTTCTGCAATACTTAGTGTATCCTATGAAAATTTTAAAAAGATGCAAAATTTTATCATTACAAACAAGAAGGTTGTATAGCATACTGTATGAAAGACTCGTAAGTCTGTGTATATATAAAAAATGGTCTGAAAGGATATACATCAAAATGTAAACAGTAGTTACGTGGGGTAATAACAGAGTGACAGGGAAAGAACTTTAGGGTACTTTTAATATAGTTTTATCCCTACTCTACCCTATTCCAAACCAGGGATGTGTACTAATCTTGTGATTTTAAAAAACTAATACAAAAAGGAAAAAAAAAGCATTCTCCCTATGCATTTTACCAACATGAAAGACTACTGACTACATTAATGAATCACATTCATATAGTGCCTTACAATTAAAAAAGCATTTTTGTATCCCTTATGTCAACAGAAATTCATACTGATGCTATCAGTTTATTTAAATAACTTGCATAAGAATGCTCAACTAGTACAGGACAAGAACTTAACTCAGACTTCCCATGATCTCTCAGTTACATCATGCTGGCTTTCCATTCTACACTAGTAACCCCAGTAACGTGGCATAGTTTTGAATGTAGAATGCGGATGGTCAAGTAGTTCAACAGAGCCCTGAGTTAAATATACAACTCTTCTATTTAGCTCCTCAAGCATTAGATTAGCACTTTTTAGTCAATTGTCAGCCTTAACTTTTCCTTCACTTTCTCCTTCAGCACATGTATTCATACAAGATTTACTAGAAAACCCACCGGTTATTTCAGTTCATGTGTAAGTTCATGTTAAAGTCAGCCAACATCTCTATTTTCCCATTATTTAAAGTACATATTATTTATTCTTTGCCCTGGGATGTCAGTGCTAATCTAAAAACAAATCTGAGTTCATAAAACTATGTTGAGATAAACTCTCAGAAGGGTGGCTAACCCCAAACATCAAAATGAAATGGAGCACTGGACAAAGAACCTGAAATTTAAAAAAAAATGGCTTACCACTGAGACAGTTCTTGCAAAAGATCTCTTTAAAATATGTACAGGTTCACTGGTTTGCTGTTTGCCTTTTGAGGCACTACCATCACTGGTTGGAAGTCTGAAAGTAGCAGATACACATAAATTCATGTTAGAAGGTCCAATAACACTTTTCAAAATATACATTTTTGAAATAGCAAAATATGCTATTAAATATTAAGTGCTATATAATTAAAACATCATTTAATCAGTGTACCCAGAAGTAGTCCAAGCAACTTGCTATGTTCATAATGCTATATATTACAAATACTAACTATAATAAATTGCATAAAAACAAACAAAAATCCCTTCCTGGGAAAAGTGAGGTTTAAACCACCTAGATTTTTAAAAGTGATTACTAGGAAAGGAAGACATAAGAGACAGTTAATGCTCTAGAGGTGTTTCTTTAGATTTTTTACTACTCAAAGAATGACATTTTTTTTTAGCGAGGGTTACCTATTTGAATTCTTCATTCTAAAAATTGAGTAATTATTGAGTAAATTATTGAGTTTAGAAACAGGTAGACAGACACATAGGCATATGCTTCCATAAATGTCTCAAATACCATAAAGTAATTAAAATTCTTAAATAATGTTACAAATATAATAAGTACTATCACATGGACAAGTTACTGTTTCATACTTCAAAAGTGGAAACTTTTAGCAGTAAGGGATTTTCTAATTCATTCCATCACAAGACAAACAGGAAACACAAAACAGCAGCAAATCAATCAGGCCTGCATCTGAAATCCCTATCGAACACCCCAATATCATTTCTCTAAGACAAATTTTTATTACTTTATAATATTCTGAAATAGCTATGAAAATCTACAGATTAAAATATTGTTAATGGCATAATACAGATAGTCTGAGTCATGAGGTAAAGTTTCAAATCATGCTCAAAGTAGAAAATGTTTAAAAATATACAAAATATTAAATTAAGTGTTTTTGTTAAAAGTAGCTATATTTCTTCTGGTATGTTATAGTTTGCTGAGTGCTTCAAGTGATTTCTCTCATTATGTCATATATTTTATAGTATCCTAGCTCATTATAACAGGGGAACAAACCTTATTAATTCACTGTAAATATGCTAAATACCTGTATAATAATTGAGGTATCTGACCAGCATTAACATCTGTACCATTATTTGATTTCTTCGAACTCTTAAATTGGAAAACAACCCTAAGAAGAGAAAAAATAACAATGACACCAAAAAACAGCATGATTCGAGATTCATGAAAGAAAATAAGAAACCTGACAACTGCCTTTTCAAATACATGTTAATGCACAGAGATCCATTCTTTAAGAAAAAAACCTACAAGTAAAAAGGAATTGTTTTTATTTTGGTTCAAGCTCTGAGTGGCTTAAGGAATAAAATGAAGGAAATGAACCTGATCAGGCAGCCATGGGTAAGCGGCAGGTCCCTCCAGCTCAACTTTAACCAGAACAATAAGCAAGTAACAAAATATTTCAACTTACAGTTTAAAATGTGCTCAACCACACACATGATACCTTCTATTTAAAGCAGCTTTAAACTGCTGTGATACTCCAAAGTTCAATGAACTGCATGTGGAATCATGAGGTCTAGAACCAAGGCAGTCTCCCTGGTGCTAACACGTAATCTTACAGTAAGTAGAAAGGGATACATTACAGCTGACTTGATTCTTCTATGGCATTCTACTTGAACATTCAGGAACAAAGATTTCACCTCTTACATTAGTCTGTTCTGTTTCTGGTCAGCTCTGTTATGAATAGAACATAACTATTTGAAATATACTGTTACATAATTTCACTCATGCTCAAGAAGAGTAAGAGTAAACTGAATTTCTCTTCTAAGTAATGGTCCTTCCAAACACACAAAATCAGAGTACTGAGAATAAAGAAGGATGGAGTTAGAGTCAAGAGATTCCAGGTCTAGATTTGGTTCTGCCACACAGCAGCGATATGATGTGAAGCAAATCACTTCACTTTCTGTCTCTTTATTCCCCTGAGAGGAAAACAGGGCTAATAATGGCTTCACGTAATTGTTGAGGCCATCAAATGAGAATATAGATATGAAAGTATTTTATAAACTGAAAAATGCTCTATATATGAAATTTAAGCAGTAAATTTCCCTACATTTTATTAAAACTGTACCATCTCATATTGCCAAAGCTCTGCAATTTATAAACTGCTTTCATAAGAACTATCAAACTGCACAGCAAGTATTTATTCCTTTTTTTATGGTTTCCAAATTCCTCATTTACCTTGTCACTTTATATAATTTCTAATTGGTAATAAGTTCTTAAACAATATAACACCCAGAAATACATACAAATGACAAATGGCAAGAGCAAAGAATAGCAGTCCTATTGTCTCCCTGTTCTGTCTAGACCTTAAATTTGGCATGAGATCACATAAACCTAAATGTTTGGCAGTCATATTATATTCTAGTCTTACTAACATTTTTACCTTACCAAAAGACCTCTGAGCTTTTAAAACAATATTCCACTAACAAAAATGAGAGCTGCTTAAGTAATACTTAAACATTCTGCTTACCCATCATCTGTGGTAATAGAAGCTTGTCCATGAGATCCACAGTCACTGCTGGGTCCAGACACTCGAGCCCATGCTACATACCACCATCCAGCTTGCAAGAGAACTGGCTCATCAAACATCATTGCATACTTTTCTCTGAAAGAAAAATTAGTGAGTCAAAGACAATGCCTTTGCCCTGCTACATGCATGTGTTTATTGGTTTTATTTATTATTAAAAAAATTTTTTAATGTTTATTTATTTTTAAGAGGCAGAGAGAGACAGAATGTGAATGGGGGAGGGCAGAGAGAGAGGGAGACACAGAATCCGAAGCAGGCTCCAGGCTCCAAGCTGTCGGTACAGAGCCCGACGTGGGGCTTGAACTCACCAGCTGTAAGATCGTGACCTGAGCCAGTCAGACGCTCAACTGACTGAGTCACCCAGGCACCCTGCATTTATTGGTTTTAAATCCTTTATAAAAAAAAGCATGAAATACATTGTATAATATTCTTATTAAACATCATTAAAAACCTTCTATTTAAAAAAGTCTGGGGGCGCCAGGGTGGCTCACTCGGTTAACCATTCAACTCTGCATTTCAGTTCAGATCATGATCTCACTGTTTGTGAGTCTGAGCCCTGCATCAGGTTCTGCACTGACATGTTGAGCCTGCTTGGAATTCTCTCTCTCTCTCTCTCTCTCTCTCTCTCTCTCTGCCCTTCCCCCACCCTCTCTCAAAGTAAATAAATAGAGGCACCTGGGTGGCTCAATCGGTTAAGCACCTGACTTCGGCTCAGGTCATGATCTCACAGCTCGTGGGTTTGAGCCCCGTGTTGAGCTCAGTGCTGACAGCTCAGAGCCTGGAGCCTGCTTCAAATTCTGTGTGTGTGTGTGTGTGTGTGTGTGTGTGTGTGTGTGTGTGTCTGCGTCTCCCCCACTTGCACTCTCTCTCTCTCAAAAATAAATAAACATTAAAAATAAATAAACTTAAAAATAAAAGTCTAAAAAAAAAAAGAGTGCATACATGCACTCCAATGTTCATGGTAGCACTACCAGCAATAGCCAAAGTATGGAAAGAGTCCAAATGTCCATCAACTGACGAACAGATAAAGAGGATTATTAGTCATTGATCAAAAAGAATGAAATCTTTCCATTTGCAACAGCATGGATGGAACTAGACTGTATTATGCATGCTAAGAGAAGTAGTCAGAGAAAGACAAAATCATATGATTTCACTCATGTGGAATTTAAGAAACAAAAGAGATGAACAGAGGGGAAGGGAAGCAAAAATAAGATAAAAACAGACAGGGAGACATACCCCAAGAGACCCTTAAATACAGAGAAGAAACTGAGGGTTGCTGGAAAGGAGGAGGGTGGGGGAACGGGCTAAATGGGAGATGGGCATTAAGGAGGAACTTGTTGGGATGAACACTGGGTTTTATATGTAAGTGATGAATCACCAAATTCTACTCCTGTAATCATTATTACACTATATGTTAACTAACTTGGATTTAAATGAAAATAATAATAAAAAAATTTTTAAAAAAAGAAGAAAAAAATTAAAGGAAGAGAAAAAAAAAAGGTGTCTGGCTGGCTCAGTTAAAAAAGCACACAACTCTTGATCTCAGAGTTGTGACTTTGAGCCCCATGTTGGGTATAGAGATCACTGAAATAAATAAACACACAAATAAACAAAAAAAAAGTCAGAAAAAAATTAAAAAGTCTTGACAAGAACACACAAATAATAATAGTCATTTGTGTTGTGGTGATGACACCCCTCAACCTTGAATTCTACAACTTGCTTAAATGTTATAAAACTTTCATATTAAAATAACGCAAAATCTTTTAATTGTTGTTAAAAACAAACAAACCATGCCAGTGTCATTGGAAAATGAAACTCTGAATTTTAGTTTTAAAGTTCATTTATTTAAGTCAAGTTTTTTCAGAGGTAGCATATTAAGAAAATGGTTTTGGAGTCAGATGGCCAGAATTCAAGGCTCAGCTTCACAACACTAGTTGTGTGACCTTGGGCAAATTATTACACCCTCTCTGTGACTCAGTTTCTTCATCTGAAAATAGGGATGAAGATGAGGTCTAGATCACAGGATTGTTCTGAGGACTGAGCAAATTCAAATAAAGTGTGGGAACTGTGCCCGTCACATAGTAACTACACAAAAAATTTTACTAAAATAAAAGGAGAAAGCATGTATATAAATAAGGACATCTGATAAAGATACACACAAGTTTTAGTTCCAGGTAATGGAGTATAGTGGTTGTAGCTGGGAAACTGGGATAGAAAAAAGAATCAAGGGTATTTGAGGAAGGGGACAAATTCACACACTGTAGAGGTATGAAGGTACACAACAGCGCCTGAAAATGACAGGGGGTCCAGTCAGGTTAAAGCATTAAGACAGATAAAAACGATTAGTAGGAAGTAAGTTAAAAAAGATGCTACAAATGATTATGGAAGTCCTTTAATGCTAGCTGTAGGAACCTGGGCTTTGTTAGTCGGCAAATAAATACACTCTACATGATTCTCTATATGTGAAACAATATTATTTTTGACCCATAATTACATGTTCAAAAATAAATGCTAAATGACAATGGCATCTTAAGGCTTTGTTAAAAATTAATCAATTAACTTTTCCTGATCTTCATTTTTTGTCACATAAAATATGACTGAAAAGTATCTCCTGACATTGGTAAATGCTTGAAGTGAAAAAACAGTCAGAATTTTCTTTAAGTTTGCTGTTTTGTTCTCAAAGTACGTATCTGTTAAAAGCAGACTCAATGCCTTACTACCATTTTCAGAAATCACATTTTCACTAGCAAAAAGCTCACATATGACACATAGGTTTTAACGTAACTATCACTGGGAAGAAGTATACTATTATTATTTTGAAGTTCAATTTATTCTCTTTCGCACCATAATATTCCCTGATTCAAATCACTAACTTGTCATAACATAGTGTTGGAGATATTCCGTGGGATTATACAGAGAGGACTGATAAAATCTAAGTCTCTTCTTACTTAATGAAGCTTTATAAATAAACATCTGGATTCTGGTAACCTCCTAAGAGGTTTCAGTAAAAGCTGGCCACCACCCCAAGCATGTTACAAACAAGCACATACTATGGGCATGGTGTTAGGGCGCACAGGTGATTGGACTTCTGGCCTTCTCTATTTGATACTATATACATGCTCCAGGTAGTAAATAATTGTACCACATCACTGGAAAGCTAGCACAGTAGCTGTTCTCTAAGGGATGCATGAAAGCAAAGGTATATAAAATATATGTATAGTTTCATCCAATCTTCAATGGAGAAATAATTTATAAAATACAAATAGGGAAAATACTGTTAGTTTTAATGCAGCTCTGTTAAATGCAACACTTATACACAATTTAATATCTCAAGCATCTTATCATGGATTATTTAAAACATCATTTTCATGTTTGTTTCTTCACTTACAATGAATTTTTCATATTAAGTATGTAAGGATGATGCTGAGTAATTGGGAAATCATTACCTGGCAGCACAGTCATAAGCCAACACATCAGTCTCTGCAAGAAGGTCTCCGTCGGTTTCATGATCTCCTCCATCAGGACCCAACTCAAACAGCTGGGGAAAGGAGAAAAAACACATCGTTTCTAGTCTGTCATTCAATCATGCAAACCTGCTGAATAATATGTTTATAATTTTGTGTGTTTCCAAAAATGTGCTGGACACTGCAGAATGTAAAAATCAGAATGCATGTTTTCTTTTTGAGTTTTACTGATTTATTTTGAGAGAGCGAGAGAGCATGGGGGAGGGGCAGAGAGAGAAGGAGAGAGAAAATCCCAAGCAGGTTCCGTGCTGTCAGCACAGAGCTCAACATGGAGATCGATCCCATGAACTGTGAGATCATTACCTCAGCTGAAATCAAGAGTTGGATGCTTAACCGACTGAGCCACCCAGGTGCCCCAGAATGCCTGCTTTTTTAATGTTGAATACACAAACCTACACATTTAAATTTAGAAACTCATGGCCTATATTAATTTCAGTTTATTTATATATTCATCTATTTATAGTAAATGCTCCAAGTTCTTCTGTACCAAATATAAACATCTGAAGGAGGTGAAAGAATTCAACCAATGCATTGTACCTAAGTGAGCTTCCAAGGAGGAAGAATTTTGCTTCAACACATATAAGCTGTGAGATATGGGACCTGGTTTCCTCATGCATAAAAGGAAAATGGACACTAACAGTGCCTACTTCATAGTAATTGTGAGAATTACATGAAATAATACTCATGGAGCATTTAGAAAAATACACAGCAAAAAGGCTAGAAAAATTTTAGCTATGGAGAGAGAGAGGAATAATAGAAGATAAGGATCCTTAAAATAGTTCTAAGTAATATGGCACAGGAATAGGAGAGATGAAGAGAATGAAATAAAATGGGTATAAAACAAGGGAGGAGGACCAGAAAGTCTGAGGAAAGGATAAGAGAGAAGATATCAAAGATGAAAAGTTATGAAATTAAGTGAAAATAAAGGAGAATTATTAGGAAGAGATCTTTTTTCTTCAAAAATGGACCAACACATATAAAAAAAACCCCTCAGGGGTGCCTGGGTGGCTCAGTCGGTTAAGCGTCCGACTTCGGCTCAGGTCACGATCTCGCGGTATGTGAGTTCGAGCCCCGCGTTGGGCTCTGTGCTGACTGCTCAGAGCCTGGAGCCTGTTTCAGATTCTGTGTCTCCCTCTCTCTCTGACCCTCCCCCGTTCGTGCTCTGTCTCTCTCTGTCTCAAAAATAAATAAACATTAAAAAAAAAAAACAAAAAAAAAAAACCCTCATTTCTCTGGAGAATTATATAGCAGGTAAACTACAAAAACACTAAGGAGGAAGAGAAGGGAGCATTAAAACTTACTGGATAATTACTATGCTAGATGTCTCATTTTATCAATTATATGCTAATAATTTGAAAATCTGTCTCCAGTTCAGATCTTGTTCTCAACAGCTACTGCATTCCTCTCCTACAGCTGGACCTCACTAGTTCTAAAATGAGTCACTCCCCTTCTCCCGTGCCTTCCCCGTTCTGATTATCACTCACCTACTCACTCAGATAAAAAATCTGGAATAATCCTTTTTTCCGTATCTTTCTGCCATCACTACATCTATTCTATTGCTGGTACCATAGCTTGTCAGTTCACACATGCTCACTATTACTAGCTAGAACTCAACAGTCTTCTTATCTCCATTCTCTCCTTGCTCTGGCCCATTTCCACAAGGGTTCCATAAACCACAAGCATTCTGGTTTTTTTTTTAATGACCCTTAGTACTCTGTAAAATGAATATTTGATTAGAATATTTCTGTAATCTAAAATTTTTCAGTGGTTTCTCATTCCCTGCTTTGTATGTAGCATAATATAAAGGTCCTTAATGATTTCCCCCTTATGTTCGACAAATATTTCTCAACACATACTGTGTAGTGTCCTAGGAACAGCCAAGGCCACACAGGTGAGAACAATGCAAACAAAAAAATGGGGTAATTGGAAGTTAAATTTGTGGTAAGGGAGAGGATTGTTTTAAATAGGCTCACCAGAGAATCAAGACCTGAATATAATGAGGAAGTGATCCACGTAGGTACTAAAGAGTTGCAGTCAGCAGAAGTAGCCAGTGTAAGGGTCCTGAGGTTTTACTATGCCTGGCACGTCTGAGGAACAACAGCAGGCCACTGTGGCTGGATTAGAGCGAGACAGCTAGTATAATATAAGGTCAGAGTGATAATGGCAGGCAGTTCTATGGTGCTTTGTGGGCCCTCCTAAGGCCCGTAGCTTTCAATCTAATCCTAGAAGACACTGCAGGAATCCCAACAGAAGGAGTAGCATACTGTGGTGGACATTTTAAGAAAATCACTGCTGTACTGAAAACAGAATAAAGGGAGCAAGGACAGAAGCAGGATACAAGTTGGGAGGTTACTGTAATAATCTAGGTGAGAATGGCTATGGTTTGGACTGATTTGATATTAGGAACAGTTTTTAGAAGTGGTTAAATCCTGGCTTTATTTTCAAAGTTCAGCCAACAGTGTTTGCTGCCGAAGGGGATGTGGGGTGTGAAAGAGAGAAGGCAAGGATGATTCCAAGATTTCTGGCCCCAGCAGGTAGAAGAATAAAGTTAGCTCTACCCTAAGTCAGTTAATTGGGATGGGGAAAACATCAGAACAACAGGTTTATTAGAGAGATCACCAGAAGCCTAGTGTTAAATATGTTATATCTGAAACGCCTATTAGCTATCCAACTGGAGATGTGAAGTAGGAGCTGTATCTATGACTTTGGAGGTTAATAAATTGAAAGTAATCAGAGGAAAAATACTTAAAAAGCCGTAAGCCTGGATCATTTTAGGGATGAGCAGACTTTAAAAAGTGTCCAAGACTGAGTTCTGGCACTCCAACACTCAGAGGTCAGGAAGATGATGAGTAACCAGGCTGGGACTCAGAAGAACAGTCAGTGAGACGGGACAAAAATCAAGTGTGGGGCCTTAGGAGCCAACTGAAGACAGTATTTTAAAGAAGGGTTTAATTGGATTAAATTATGTCCACTGGTTAAGGAAGATGAGGAGTGAGAATTGACCACTGGCTTTAGCAATCAGAAGCCACTCACATCCTTGACAAGAGCAGTTTCGGTGGAGTGGGCGGGGCAAAAACGTGATTAGAGTGGATTCAAGAAGGAAAGGGAAGAGAAAGAATGGAAACACAAAGCATGTCAGTAAGAATATGTACAGAGTCCAGCTAGGTGGCTAGTCCAAGACAAGTACCTTTGCCCAGAGTAGTTAGTGGTGGAAGACTCTTCTAGCAGCAGGAAGGAGGTAAAGGAGGATCCAACAAGAAAGATGTCTAGGTTTCTGACTTAGGGTAACAAGCATATTGTGGATGGTACTATTTAAGAAAGGGACTACTGGAAGAAAGCCAGGTCCTGGGGAAAGAGCATGAATTCAGTTGAGATATAAAGACTAACAACTGTCATGCCTTTAAAGCACTTACATGGAAATGGGTCAAAGAAGAAGTCTGAGCTGGAGATCTAAATTTGGACATCATGGTATGCTGACAGCTATTTAAACTTCAGGCTTAGAAGAGAATGTCTAGGAGAAAATATAAAGTGTAGAAATAGGGCCCTAGGGCTGGGCTTAGAAGAAATCCAACATTTAGTGTCCAGGTAGAAGAGGACAAACCTACAAAAAAGACAGAAGAAACAACCAGAGATATGAAAACAAAACAAAACAAAAAAATAAAGAGGCTTACTGCTAGAAAAAAAAATGTATACCTTGGAGAGGTGAGTGGAGGAATAAAAAAAGACTTCCGTTGGAAAACCTTAGTTTACTCACTAATAACTGAATTACAAAGGCAAGTTCACATCCAGCGTACTGGAGGAATAAGGGAGGATTTGAGACTTAGAAAAAAAAAAATTACATCCACTATAAAGACAGGATTATGGAAGGCCTATATACTTCTGTACCACAACTACTGGAGACAGGGGTCAGTATGGTGTTCAATATCATCAAAACAAAACAAAAAACTTTTCAGGGCCAGAAAAAAAATATCTTCTTGATAAACTTACTAGACAGTGCCAACTAGCATTATGTAACTCACTGAGTTTGCTTCTCAATCTTAACTTTGAATCAAGACATCTTAAAATAACCCTTTCAAAGAAGTTGCTCTGAAATAAGCCAAAAACTAAAACTACTGTCCTTCCTCCCCTTTTTCCTCCCTTCCTTCTTCCCCTCCCCTCCCCTCCCTCTCCCCTTCCTTTGTATATATGTATGAATGTATGTATGTATGTGTGTATCTATCTATCTATCTATCTATCTATCTATCTATCTATCTATCTATGCCATAGGTATCCTTAATCATTACTCCATCCCTATCCCTAGGGACTTCTAATTCTTACTTCCTTAATCTCTATATTACCTGTGTTTCTTTACCACATGTATTACAATCATAGCCAGAAAAAAGCAAATGTTTTTAAGTCTGTCAGCTCTGGGTGGGTCTCTATGGGAAGTGTCCTCAAAAACCATCATTTTAAGGGAGTTTTAACAATATAATTTTTAGGTATTAAAACAATTTTTTTTTAATGTTTACTCATTTTTTGAGACAGAGAAAGACAAGAGTATGAGCAGGGGAGGGGCAGAGAGAGGGAGACAAAGAATCTGAAGCAGGCTCCAGGCTCTGAGCTGTTAGCACAGAGCCTGATGCGGGGCTTGAACTCACGAACTGTGAGATCATGACCTGAATTTTTAGATATTATTGAGAGAACTAAGAATTTATCTCCTGAACAGATGGCATTTAATTGAGAATTTTTAATGAAGCCTGCTATTGAAATTAAGGCAGTAACTATAGTTTTACTTTAAAGGCAAAATCAGATTGGGGCACCTGGGTGGCTCAGTTGGTTAAGCAGCCAATTTAGGTTCAGGTCATGATCTCCCAGTCTGTGAGTTCTAGCCCCGTGTTGGGCTCTGTGCTGACAGCTCACAGCCTGGAGCCTGCTTCAGATTCTGTGTCTCCCTCTCTCTCTGCTCCTTCCCCTGCTCACACTCTGTCACTCTCTCAAAAAAATAAATAAACATGGGGAAAAAAAAGGCAAAATCAGATTAATTTGAGAAGTAGAACATTCAAGCTGTTAGTGAATTTTCAAAGAATGAGCATATCCTTTGCTTGCAGTAACTGCAGGTCTTTTCTGAGATGAACAGGTAAAGTAAATTTAGGACTTTTGATTATTTTTATGTTATCTACCTGATGAATTCCATACCCCATATTCCATCTCTCACTTCATTCCTGGTCCCCACTCTTAGGGTGATCATGTCTGTTTACATAGTATTTGGCATCAAAAATGCTAACTTTTTAAAAAGTTTCTTTATTTGAGAGAGTGAGCATACACATGAGCGGGGGGGAGGGGCAGAGAGAGGGAGAGAAAGAATCCCAAGCAGTTTCCACGGTCAGTATGGAGCCCATTGCGGGGCTTGATCTCACAAGCCAGGAGATCATGACCTGAGCCGACATCAAGAGGTGGATGCTTACCTATTGAGCCACCCAGACCCCCTAATGACTTTTAAGGCTACATCAAAATGTCCCCGAATCAAAACAGCTGTGCCCTCGTCATTAAAGTGGCTACAAAAATGGAGGCATATCAAAAGGTACTGCTGTTCCTAGACCACTAGGAAGTTCAGCACAAAGGATTGAGATTGACTATTATAGTCTTTTTCAGCCTAAAATTATTATAAAATCATTTTCCATCATTTCCTCACTTCTTGACTTTTGCTCTTCTAATGAGTCAATGATTTAGTATTATTATATTAGATTTTAGCAATGTTTCCTCAAGTCCTTTTTTATATATATTACATATATATAAAATAATAAGCTAAGTCAAAACCAACATCTTCAAAAAAGGGCAACAGTGTCAAAAAACTGCTTACCTTAATTTTCGCAGTATATTCTCCTCTACCTCCAAACAGACCAAGGCCACCAAGTAAAATATCAGTGTCAGCACTAAAACGTATAGCTTCTACTGAATGGGCAGAGTAACCCCAGCCCCCTCCATGACCTAAAGGACACAAATAAATAATTTATGTTTTAAGATATTTATATTTCACTTATAAAACAATATTTCCTAAAGATAAATATACATACTTTCAAACCTGTTCACTACACTATAATCTTCTTTGGAATAAACCTTCATTACTGCTTGAGTCTCCTCCTCTGTACTTGCAACACCCATTTTTAAATCCTGCATAGCTGCTAAGGTATCAAGGCAACCTAAAAACAAACAAACAAAAATTCAACTCCTTGAAATTAAAATTTCCTATTATATTGATGACAGGAGATGATGTAGGGAATAAATTAAAATAGTTAACTCTGAGTGTGCTCAATAAATGTATTCCAAAATTTAAACAATGTTTCATGAGAGAACACCTATAACCAATAAGAATTCTCCACTGCTTAGGTAACTGTCATATTTAAACACATTCTATATGTCACTGTTTTGCAAAAAACTGCATCTTTAGTTTTGGATGTTTATAATGATTTACCAGATGAAATTTGAGAAAAAAGAAGCAAGTAATTATATGTGTGCTCTAGTAATTATACTTAGGAATATGACTTCACAGCTGCTAGGTTTAGATAAACATAAATAAGTCTTTTTAAGGATCTTTTTAAAAAACAACAAAATAAGTAGTTATGTGGATTGGTACAAAATTTCCACCAACAGAATATCTATATAACTGAAAAAATGCTGTATTTCAAATTAATTAAATAGAGTAAAGAGAAACTGTTATGTAAAAAAAAGAAAGAATATGTATAAAATTTATAATTATATGAATATGTATTTTATAGGATGTCATTTAAAATAATGTATATAAATTAAGTATTATAATTATATATTTGAATATTCTATCTGTATCTCTAAAGTTAATATATTTAACCTAAACAAAGATATTATTTAAAATACCTATTAGGAAAATTATCTTCAGAGATGCTTTATACTTGGACATACACAAACTATGTTGGTTCAAATCTGATGTATTGTTCTTTGTTGGATAAACAAACCTCTTAAAGTTAGGGGGTTTAACTTACATTGCACCTAGTATTTTGTTGTTCAACACACATGAAAAAATGACATACAAATCTAAATATTCTCAAAAAAAAAAAAAATTCTCAGCACACTGCATGAATGAAAATTAACTGGTCATCAAAGAGCAACCCTACCTAGAATGTGCAAAGCTGCATGAGATCGGGTGGTGAGAGCCCTTGATCCTGTTGGTAAGGCAAGTTCAGGACTTAGAATACTACATCTGGACTGCATATCTGCTGCAGAGGGAAGTCTGGCATCGGCAACCACTGCATTGTAACACCACAGCTCTCTGGTATTTGGTCGAAACCTTCAAGAAAGAATAATTATAGCACTTCAACATACAGTTTCATTAAAAAAAATTTTCTAAAGTAGAATTGATAATACAAAGGGATTACATACAGTCAGCTTAAAGAGGATAAAATGTAGCTCATTATTTTCTCTCTCTGAGCTAAGTATATAAATAAAATGATTTATGTCACTATAAGTGGAATAATTTGAATGAAACAGTAACACGGGCTATGATTTTTTTTTTATGAGTACAGGAGCAATAGTACACATGGTGCACACATATATAAAGCTTTGTGCAACAAAAAGTCTACAGATGAAGTCTAAAGACAAAGGGCAAGTTGAAAGAAAATATGTGAAACACACATGAGACAAAAGAACAGTATTCACAATGTATAAGAGCTCCTGCAAGACAATAAGAGGTATCAATCTAATATCAAAAGTGGACAAAAGACTTGGAATGCTGTTTCCACAAATGAAACACAAATAAAGTGTAAGGAGGTGTTCAACCTTACTAATAAACAGTAAACCATAAGGGACCCACAATACCCCCCACCATTATCTCATTTCTCTTATCTCTTCCATAAAAAAATTCTCAAAAAACTGCCTCCATTTCTTTGCCAACTTTTTGCTATGAGTTCTTTTTGGAAAAGTTGTTTTAATCAACTACAGAGTACATACAAAAGAATAGTAACAAAATATTTTCAAGATAAGGTATGAAGAATAATACCATAATGTGCACCAGTAAAAAGAACATTACTACTATCTTTTAACTGCCCTGGATCTCCCTCCCTACTTAATTTCTTTCCTTTTCTTTCAAAGGTAGCAATTACTTTGAAGTTTAAAAGTTTATCATTCTCTTCTTACGTTTATGATTTTTCATATGTTATATCAAAATTGTGTATTATTTAAGTTTCATGTTTTGAATTGTTTATGAACAGGATACACACTTTATGTGTTTTTCTGTGGCTTGCTTTCTTCAAACAATAGAATATGCTTACAATGTATTTATACAATGATGTATAACTGCAAGCTCATTCATTCTCATTGTTATAGAGTATTAATAGCTCACGTGACTATATTACAACTATTTGTCCATTCTACTAATGATGGCAAAAAAATGAAAACCACTCAATTTTTCCATTACAAAAAAATGCTGCTGTGGATAATTTTATAAGTTTCCCTAAAGCATTAATACAAGAGTAAATGGGAAGGAAGAACAAAATTCTCATTTTTTCCACAACTGGTATTCCTATACAGAATACCCAGGTTCTTTTGAAAATCTGATTTATGTCAGATACAGCTAACAATCAGGTTCATTTATTAAGGATGGTTTTGTCAATCAATGGTGCTTGATGATCCAAATTTACTAAATACAAAGGACAATCTTGAAGAGATATTTACACACTCACAATCATAGCAGTATTATCCACAAGAGCCAAAAGGTGCAAGCAACTGAAGCATCCATGGATGGATAGTGGATAAATAAAATGTGGTAGAAACATACAATGGAATGTTATTCCAGCCTTAAACAATTGTGTCACAGGCTATAATGCGAATGAATCTTGAGAACATGATGCTAGAAATAAGCTAGTCACAAAAAAGACAAATACTGTATGATTCCACTTATATATCAAAACTGGTCAAATTCACTGAAAGTAGAATGATGGCTGCTACAGGCTAGAGGGACAAAGTAATAGGGAACCATTCTTTGGGTACAGAGTTTCAGTTTTGCAAGGTAAAAACATTCTGGAGATCTACTGTAGAGCAATGTGAATATACCTAACACTGCTGAATTGTACAACTAGAAATGGTTAAATTTTGTTTTTTACCATAATTAAAAATAATTATTAAAAAATCTTTATCTTAAACTTAAAAATAATACTTGGCACAGAACAAATTCTATGAAAGTACCTGCTATAATTAGTAGCATTAACATAATTGTACTATTAAGTTTTAATTTAATCTATTAGTTTTTGTGTGTGTGTGTGATTATTTCTCTAGTTGCTTTTAAGATTTTTATCTTAGTCTTAGTGTTCTATAGTTTCACTACAATTTCTCTTGATTGTAGATAATGGAAACACATAATTTCTAATATCTGTGAATTTATTTTTTTATTTTTTAAGTTTTATTTATTTATTTTGAGAGAGACAGAGACAGCATGAGTTGGGGAGGGGGAGACCACGAGGGAGAGAGAAATCCCAAGCAGGCTGCATGCTGTCAGCACAGAGTCAGATGCTGGGCTTTAACTCATGAACTGTGAGATCAGGACCTGAGCTGAAACCAAGAGTCGGACGCTTAGCCAACTGAGCCACTCAGGCATCCCAGATATCCGCAAATTTAAATCTTTTTTTGGTTCTGGAAAATTATTAGGCATTATCTCTTCAAATGTTTTTCTCCTTTATTTTCTCTAATTTCTAATATTTTCTTCTTGGATGTGTACTAGATCTTCTCATTATATTCTTCAAATCTCTTTCACATTTTTTTATTAAAAAAAATTTTTTTTAATGTTTATTTATTTTTGAGAGGGGGAGAGAGAGACAGAATGCCAGCTGTCAGCACAGAGCCCAATGTGGGACTTGAACTCACGGACTGCAAGATCATGACCTGAGCTGAAGTCAGACGCTTAACCGACTGAATCACCCAGGCGCTCCCACTTTTTTTATATTCTTGTCTCTGTGGCATTTTGTGTAATTCCCTTTCATTTGTTCAAATCTGATCCACTCATGCATTTGTGTAAAAAACTATTCTTCATTTATAAAAGTTTTGGTTGGTTGTTTTTCAAATATGCTTCATCATCTTGAGTCTCACGAGTTTTCTTTTGTTATTCAATTCCATCTTTTATTTTTTAAACATTTCATATATACTTTATATTATTTCTGATAATTCCAAGATCTCATTGCTTGCCTCTTGCTGAATTTCATTAAAAGTGATACTACTTGTATGTTAAGCAATCTTTGACTTGGTGTTCATACTTGATGGAATGTTAATTCATTAAAACCTAGGGGCGCCTGGGTGGCGCAGTCGGTTAAGCGGCCGACTTCAGCCAGGTCACGATCTCGCGTCTGTGAGTTCGAGCCCCGCGTCGGGCTCTGTGCTGACAGCTCGGAGCCTGGAGCCTGTTTCCAATTCTGTGTCTCCCTCTCTCTCTGCCCCTCCCCCGTTCATGCTCTGTGTCTCTCTGTCCCAAAAATAAATTAAAAAAAAAAAAAAAACATTGAAAAAAAAAAATTTAAAAAAAAAAAATAAAAAAAAAATAAAACCTATGGTACCATGCTGGTACCAAAGCATGGAGGATTTACACTGGCCTTGTGCTGGAGACAGAGGGGTATTACCTATTTGATCCAACTTTAGCATCATTCTAAGGCCAGATGCTTAACAGAATTTTCAGGATCAGTTCCCATCTCCCTCACCTTGTAGCTGGCACAATGTTTGTTTTCCAAACTGCAGCATTGCTTATCAGCAGTTGCCCTCAGCAAAATCCTGTGTTTACACTGCTGACTGCTTACTTCTCAAGGGTCACCTCATGGGGTATGATTTTTATTTTTATGCTGGTTTTCTTTCTTTGAGGTGGGGGTGGGAGAGAGGGGCACTATATTAGTGATATCTTAGCTGAGTGCCAAGAAATGTATAAAATTTAAACTTGGGGTGCCTGGGGGGCTCAGTCAGTTAAGCGACTGACTTCAGCTCGGGTCATGATCTCACGGTTTGTGAGTTCGAGCCCCACATCGGGCTCTGTGCTGACAGCTCAGAGCCTGGAGCCTGCTTCTGATTCTGTGTCTCCCTCTCTCTCTGCCCCTCCCTGACCCATGCTCTGTCTCTCTCTGTCTCAGAAATAAATAAACATAAAAAATTTTTTTTTAATTTAAACTTTTTTTTTTTAGTTCATCAAATTGCCAAAAGTGGAAATCCCCACTCTTCAAACCATACCAATCTAATTTGCACATCTAACACCTGCATGAAATTATTCTCAAAGTTGTAAATAACTTCTAAGTAGCTAAACCTAATGGAATTTTTTGTCATCTACTTAGTCAAGCCCTCAGCATATTCAACATCATTAAATGCTCCTCTTTATGATCCATCCCCTTCTCACTTCCATGTCAGCACACCCTTTTGGCTTTTTCTAATAGTTCACTGGCTGCTCTTTCTAGTCTCCTGAGTAGTTCCTCTCTCCCCTAACTTAAAATGTTTTAAGTTTAGGACTCTCCTCAACCTACATTCTCTGCCTAGGTGCTCTCGATCAAAAACACCCCTTTAGATATACCTATAAACTAAAAATTCTGGAATTTACATTCCCAGTCCAAACCAGTCCTTTGTGCCTGGCTCACTTCTCTAACTGCCTACTTAACATGTCAAAAACAGAAATCTTGACAAAATCTGTTCCTTTCTCTGCCTCTCCTGGCTCAGTTAATGCCACCAATGTCTATTCAAATGCCAAAATCAGAACTTTGGGAATCATCCTTGACCACTTTCTTTCCTTAAATGGCCACTGCCCCCACCCCCACCACTCCCCCCCACAACCCCACCCCCAAATCAACCAAGTTCTATTGGCTCTATTCCAAACTATGTGCTACTGCCTGCTCCTCCCATCTTCCCCACCACAACCCTAAGTTTCATGCCATCCTCTCTCCCTTGCACTGCTGCAGTAACCTCCTGTATCTGTGCCTGCCTCCTTCCCATCTATTTTCCACACAGTAAGTATAATCTCTTACTGTCGCTTCCCAACTCAACATCCTATAAAAACTTCCTATTGGAAGAAAACTCAAATTTCTTAATCTACCCTACAAAGTCCTGCATGTCCTAGCCCTGCCTACTCCTTTGAATTTATTTTGTGCCACTCACTCACTATGCTTTAACCACACTGGCTTTTTTCAAGTTCCTAAAACACAGCCAAGCTCTTGCTGGTACCAAAGCATTTGGGTCTACTAAGCTCTCCCTGCTCAGAAAACTTTTCCTAACTCTTCAAATGCCTGGTTCTTTTTATATTTTAAGGTCTTAACTTATACTATCTCCACTGAATGGAATATAGGTCACTGCTGTTAACCTCAATCATAGCGCCCTCTTGTTCCTTAATAATGCTGAGCAAGCTCTGTAAAGTATATTAGATAATCATTTTGTATAGTCTTTATCTCTGTTAAAAAAAAAAAGACGATTGGGGCGCCTGGGTGGCGCAGTCGGTTAAGCGTCCGACTTCAGCCAGGTCACGATCTCGCCGTCTGTGGGTTCGAGCCCCGCGTCAGGCTCTGGGCTGATGGCTCAGAGCCTGGAGCCTGTTTCCGATTCTGTGTCTCCCTCTCTCTCTGCCCCTCCCCCATTCATGCTCTGTCTCTCTCTGTCCCAGAAATAAATAAATAAACGTTGAAAAAAAAATTAAAAAAAAAAAATTTAAAAAAAAAAAAAAAAAAAAAAAAAAAAGACGACTTCCCTAAGAGCAAGGACATTGTCTATCTCATATCATATAGTATGTATTTAAATATTAACAGAATAAAATTAAAATAGCAAAAATTGAAAATAATAGTGCAGTATTAGCATACAGTATTAATATTAGTATTTAATATTATTAAATGATAATAACTGTATAGTGATGCAGATAGTATGGGAAAATATGGACTCTCACATGCAGTTGGTGAAGAGAGTATTAAGGGAGAAAAGGGCAGGTATATATGACAATTCTGACTATCTTCTGACTCAGCAATTCCACTTCTTGAAAGCCACCTCATAGCAATACACTCCCATGAGTATAAAACTCTGTGCTTATATACATGTGTGTGTTTGTGTGTTCACTGGGGCATTATACATAATACTGAAACATTACAAAATAATCTAAAAATTTTGTTCATTAATAGGGAAATAGATCAGTATATTTTGGTATATCCAGACTACAGGATTCTATACAGTTTTAATAAAAAAGCAGTTCTTAGAATAGTGACTTGGAAAGACCTAGAAATTGTTGTTTAGCAAAAAACCTAACTTTTAAAATGAATATATTCTTATTTGTATTTTAAAAATACATGCATTTAAAAAGGTGTCAAACTGGGGCTCCGGGGTGGCTCAGTGAGTTGAGCTTCCGACTTCGACTCAGGTCATGATCTCACCTGTGAGTTCAAGCCCCACATCGGGCTCTGTGCTGACAGTTCAGAGCCTGGAGCCTGCGTCAGAGTCTGTGTCTCCCTCTCTCTCTGCCCCTCCCCTACTCACACTGTGTGTGTGTGTGTGTGTGTGTGTGTGTCTCTCTCTCTCTCTCTCTCTCAACAAATGAATAAAGGCTTGCACCATGCAAATGCCCAATGTTGTGCTTCTGTGGATCCATCCCTCCAAGGGGCCTGCCTCCCTCCAGGTGCTGCAGTGCCCCTCCCGCAGGGGACCACCTACTGCAAAGCAAGCTAAGCCTGCCCCTCCTGCCCCTGTGTACCTTGCAGATCCACCCTGTCTAATATGCCCTTGGCCAGATCCCATCTCAGCAGCACTACAAACCTGGCAGTGTGTAAGCAGCCCAGACAGAGGCCACACCACTCCACAGTGAGTCCTGCCCCTGGAAGAGGGGAAGATAAGGTACACACCAGTCTGACTGTGGCCCCAGTGGTGGGCTGGGGACAGACATCTAGTCTGACTGCAGCCCCGCCCACCAACACAAGTTACTCCAGACAGCACAGGGGAAGTGCCTTGCAGTTCTGCGCCACTCCAGGGACTATCCAAAATGACGAAACGGAAGAATTCTCCTCAAAAGAGACTCCAGGAAGTAGCGACAGCTAACGAATTGACCAAAACTGATTTAAGCAATATAACGGAACAAGAATTTAGAATAATAGTCATAAAATTAATCACTGTGTTTGAAAAAAGCATACAGGACAGCAGAGAATCTTTTGCTACAGAGATCAAGGGACTAAAAACAGTCATGAGGAACTAAAAAATGCTACTAATGAGGTGCAAAAATAAAATGGAGGTGGCCATAGCACGGATTGAAGAGGCAGAGGAGAGAATAAGTGAATTAGAAGACAAAATTATGGAAAATGAGGAAGCTGACAAAAAGAGAGATAAAAAATATCCAGGAGTATGAGGGGAGAATTAGAGAACTAAGTGATGCAATCAAATGGAACAATATATGTATCACCGGAATTCTAGAAGAGGAAGAGAAAGAGAGAGGGGCTGAAGGTGTACTTGAACAAATCATAGCTGAGACTTCCCCGATATGGGGAAGGAAACAGGCATTAAAATCAAAGAGGCACAGAGAACTACCTTCAGACGTAACTTGAATCAAACTTCTGCATGACACATCATAGTGAAACTGGCAAAATACAAGGATGAAGGGAGAATTCTGAAAGCAGTTAGGGATAAACAGGCCCTAACTTACAAAGCTAGACACATAAGGGTAGTAGCAGACCTATCTACTGAAACTTGGCAGGCCAGAAAGGAATGGCAAGAAATCTTCAATGTGATGAACAGAAAAAATATGCAGCTGAGAATCCTTTATCCAGCAGGTCTGTCATTCAGATTAGAAGGAGAGATAAAAGTTTTCCCAAACACACAAAAACTGAAGGAATTCATCACCACTAAACCAGTCCTACAAGAGATCCTAAGGGGGATTCTGTGAGTGAAATGTTGCAAGGACCACAAAGAGATATCACTACAAGCATGAAACCTACAGACATCACAATGACTCTAAACCCATATCTTTCAATAACAACAATGAATGTAAATGGACTAAATGCTCCAACCAAAAGACAAATGGTATCAGAATGGATAAGAAAACAAGACCCATCTATTTGCTGTCTACAAGAGACTCATTTTACACTTGAGGACAACTTCAGATTGAAAGTGAGGAGATGGAGAAGTAACTATCATTCTACTGCAAGTCAGAAGAAAGCTGGAATAGCCATACTTATATCAGACAAACTAGACTTTAAATTAAAGGTGGTAACAAGAGATGAAGAAGGGCATTATATAATAATTACAGGGTCTATCCATCAGGAGGAGCTAACAACTATAAATGTCTATGCACCAAATACGGGAGTCCCCAGATATATAAAACAATCACAAACATAAGCAACCATGTTGATAAGAATGTGGTATTGCAGGGGACCTTAAAAAATCCACTTACAACAATGGATAGATCATCTAGACACAGGATCAATAAAGAAACAAGGGCCCTGAATGATACATTGGATCAGATGGACTTGGCAGATATATTTAGAACTCTGCATCCCAAAGCAACAGAATATATTTTCTTCTCGAGTGCACATGAAACATTCTCCAAGAGAGATCACATACTCAGTCACAAAACAGCCCTTCATAAGCATAAAAGAACTGAGATCATACCATGCACACTTGTAGACCACAATGCTATGAAACTTGAAATCAACCACAGGAAAAAGCCTGGAAAACCTCCAAAAGCATGGAGGTTAAAGAACACCCCACTAAAGAATGAATGGGTCAACCAGGCAATTAGAGAAGAAATTTAAAAATATATGGAAACAAATGAAGATGAAAATACAACAATCCAAACGCTTTGGGATGTAGCAAAGGCAGTCCTGAGAGGAAAATACATTGCAATCTAGGCCTATCTTAAGAAACGAGAAAAATCCAAAATACAAAATCTAACAGCACACCTAAAGGAAATAGAGCAGAACAGCAAAGACACCCCAAACCCAGCAGAAGAAGAGAAATAATAAAGATCAGAGCAGAAATAATATAGAATCTAAAAAAAATGGTAGAGCAGATCAATGAAACTAAGATTGGTTTTTTGAAAAAATAAACAAAATTGATAAACCTGTAGCGAGGCTTCTCAAAAAGAAAAGGGAGATGACCCAAATAGATAAAATCATGAATGAAAATGGAATTATTACAATCAATCCCTCAGAAATACAAGCAATAATCAGGGAGTACTATGAAAAATTATATGCCAACAAACTGGATAGCCAAGAAGAAATGTTCAAATACCTAAGCACCCATACACTTCCGAAACTCAAACGGAAAGAAATAGAAAACTGAACAGACCCATTACCAGCAAAGAAATTGAATCAGTTATCAAAAATCTCCCAACAAATAAGAGTCTAGGACCAGATGGCTTCCCTGGGGAATTCTACCGGACATTTAAAGCAGAGATAATACCTATCCTTCTCAAGCTGTTCCAAAAAATTGAAAGGGAAGGAAAACTTCCAGACTCATTCTATGAAGCCAGTATTACTTTGATTCTCAAACCAGATAGAGACCCAGCAAAAAAAAGAGAACTTACAGGGCAATATCCTTGATGAATACGGACGCAAAAATCCTCAACAAGATACTAGCAAATCGAATTCAACAGCATATAAAAAAAATTATTCACCATGATCAAGTGGGATTCATTCCTGGGCTGCAGGGCTGGTTCAACATTCGCAAATCAATCAATGTGATACATCACATTAATAAAAGAAAAGAAAAGAACCGTATGATCCTGTCAATCGATGCAGAAAAAGCATTTGACAAAATTCAGCATCCTTTCTTAATAAATACCCTCGAGAAAGTCGGGATAGAAGGAACATACTTAAACATCATAAAAGCCATTTATGAAAAGCCCACAGCTAATATCATCCTCAATGGGGAAAAACTGAGAGCTTTCCTCCTGAGATCCGGAACATGACAGGGATGTCCACTCTCACTGCTGTTTGCTAACATAGTGTTGGAAGTTCTAGCATCAGCAATCAGGCAACAAAAGGAAATCAAAGGCATCAAAATTGGCAAAGATGAATTCAAGCTTTCACTTTTTGCAGATGACATGATATTATATATGGAAAACCAACAGACTCCACCAAAAGTCTGCTAGAACTGATACATGAATTCAGCAAAGTCGCAGGATACAGAATTAATTTACAGAAATCAGCTGCATTCTTGTACACTAATAATGAAGGAACAGAAAGACAAAGAAACTGATCCCATTCACAATTGCACCAAGAAGCATAAAATACCTAGGAATAAACCTAACCAAAAATGTAAAAGATCTGTATGCTGAAAAGTATAGAAAGCTTATGAAGGAAATTGAAGAAGATATAAAGAAATGGAAAAACATTCCATGCTCATGGGATGGAAGAATAAATATTGTTAAAATGTCAATTCTACCCAAAGCTATCTACACATTCAATGCAATCCCAATCAAAATTGCACCAGCATTCTTCTTGAAGCTAGAACAAGCAATCCTAAAATTTATATGGAACCACAAAAGACCCCAAATAGCCAAAATAATTTTGAAGAAGAAGACCAAAGCAGGAGGCATCACAATCCCAGACTTTAGCCTCTACTACAAAGCTGTAATCATCAAGACAGCATGGTATTGGCACAAAGACAGACACAAAGACCAGTGGAATAGAATAGAGACTCCAGAATTGGACCCACAAAAGTATGGCCAACTAATCTTTGACAAAGCAGGAAAGAATATCCAATGGAAAGCAGACAGTCTCTTTAACAAATGGTGCTGGGAGAGCTGGACAGCCACATGCAGAAGAATGAAACTAGACCACTTACTTACACCATTCACAAAAATAAACTCAAAATGGATAAAGGACCTGAATTTGAGACAAGAAACCATCAAAACACTAGAGGAGAAAGCAGGAAAAAATCTCTCTGACCTCAGCCGCAGCAATTTCTTACTTGACACATCCCCAAAGGCAAGGGAATTAAAAGCAAAAATGAAGTATTAGGACCTCATGAAGATAAAAAGCTTCTGCACTGCAGAGGAAACAATCAACAAAACTAAAAGGCAACCAACGGAATGGGAAAAGATATCTTTAAATGACATATTGGACAAAGGGCTAGTATCCAAAATCTATAAAGAACTCACCAAACTCCACACCCGAAAAACAAATAATCCAGTGAAGAAATGGGCAGAACACATGAATAGACACTTCTCTAAAGAAGACATCTGGAAGGCCAAAAGGCACATGTAAAGATGCTCAATGTCGCTCCTCATCAGGGAAATACAAATCAAAACCACACTCAGATAGCACCTCACACCAGTCAGAGTGGCTAAAATGAACAAATCAGGAGACTTTAGATGTTGGCGAGGATGTGGAGAAACAGGAACCCTCTTGCACTGTTGGTGGAAATGCAAACTGGTGCATCCACTCTGGAAAACAGTGTGGAGGTTCCTCAAAAAATTAAAAATAGATCTACCCTATGACCCAGCAATAGCACTGCTAGGAATTTACCCAAGGGATGCGGAAGTGCTGATGCATAGGGGCACTTGTACCCCAATGTTTATAGCAGCAGTTCAACAATAGCCAAATTATGGAAAGAGCCTAAATGTCCATCAACTGATGAATGGATAAAGAAGGTGTGGTTTTTATATACAATGGAATACTACTTGGCAATGAGAAAGAATGAAATATGGCCTTTTGTAGCAACGTGGATGGAACTAGAAAGTGTTATACTAAGTGAAATAAGTCATACAGAGAAAGATAGATACCATATGTTTTCACTCTTACGTGGATCTTGAGAAACTTAACAGAACACCATGGGGGAGGGGAAGGGGACTAAAATAGAGAGGGAGGGAGGCAAAGCATAAGAGACTCTTAAAAACTGAGAATAAACTGAGGGTTGATGGGGGGTTGGGAGGGAGGGGAAAGTGGGTGATGGGCATTGAGGAGGGCACCTGTTGGGATGAGCACTGGGTGTTGTATGGAAACCAATTTGACAATAAATTTTGTATTAAAAAAAATAAATGAGCAAACGTTAAAAAATTTTTTAAAAAATGAAAACACATATTCATGTATTAATTGTATATGTTTTGAAGTGGGAAATGAAATTGCTATTCTTAACCGACTGAGCCACCCAGGCACCCTAAAATTGCTATTCTTAACATTCATCTGCTTTTTATAGATGTTAAGTTTCTAATTATACAGGAGAAATTCTCTGTTAAGACTACAAAAAGAAGCATTCCGGATGGAAGGAAAGTCAAAGTAAGCTAATACTGAATCTGCAGTATCTACGACAGCTGTAAAATGCAAGTACCCTAGTGAAAAACACAAAGGACATAAAATAGCCAGAAGTCAGGATAACAGAATAAAAACTCTAATCCTGATTACAAGAAAACACCCTCCAGCTGTTTTAGTGAAACACTGGAGGAGTGACTGCTCTTCATCTCTCAATCTTTGTTCTGGAACAAAGGGGTAAATGGTCAAGGACTGTGGAGACATTTGAGATCATCTCTCCCAATGTTATCACCATATGTGAAAAAGGCAAGGTTCAACTGACTGCCTACCACACTTCTGAGTTCTGTTAAGAGTCTAGGAAATGGCTCTAGTTATACTATTAGAATCCAGTTCTGCTATTAACTAATTTAGAGAATGCATTTCTAATTTAGTGAATGTATCCATAAACAAATTCCAACCTGTCAACTTTTATTTTGCCAATGCAAATTTACTTCATTTAAAAATAAAAGATATAAAAGTTATACGTATTCTATAAAGATTCTAGAAAATAAAACACCCTAGGTCCAAACCAGTGCTTGCTCTTTGGTAACTAAGTCTCTTGTGTATGGACTTGTAATCAGTAAATAACTAATGACTAGTCTATCTTTACACCATGTGCCTTTCTAGCCCCTCCATGCTATCCCACATGACCACTCTAATTTTGGTTCCCAGGGGCGCCTGGGTGGCGCAGTCGGTTAAGCGTCCGACTTCAGCCAGGTCACGATCTCGCGGTCCGTGAGTTCGAGCCCCGCGTCAGGCTCTGGGCTGATGGCTCGGAGCCTGGAGCCTGTTTCCAATTCTGTGTGTCTCCCTCTCTCTCTGCCCCTCCCCCGTTCATGCTCTGTCTCTCTCTGTCCCAAAATAAATAAAAAATGTTGAAAAAAAAAAAAAATTTTAATTTTGGTTCCTAGTATTTCATGTCTCCGTAAGATTTACTGTAAGACTACTTACCTACAGTCTTTCATTATCTAATCTATCCTATGTAATGCTGCCAAGGAGAATGAAAAGCACTACTCAATTCTGGCTTCCAGACCTTCTCACAAAGTGCCCAAGTAAGATAGTTATGCTGGTCAGCAACCTGGGAAGCAATATAATTACTTCACTCTGAATGCAGCCTTAGGAATGATAGCATGGCCTCTTAAGACGTGGCTGGCTGATAGAAATGAAAGCAGGCATGTGCAGAGGAAGGAAGACAGAAAAAGCCTTTTGCCTTTCCTTACTGGTGCTACTTAAACCTTTCAGTTTATGTAATTCCTGTCCACTGATGTTGGCCAAATAAACAATGCAAGGGATTGGGGCGGGGCGGGGGAGGTAAGTCCTGTGATAAGTCACTCTGGTAATGCAGGGAACACCTACTAGTATTCAAACCTAGAGTTGCTGAAAGGGACAACACTTTTCTTTACTCATTATGTATATAAAGCACCATAATAAATTTTAAACAAATACAATATAATTTGAGTCTCTAGTGTATCTGTATCCATTCTCTACATTTTACAGTTTCCAGAGTTTGGTAGCCCTATACATTTCTACATTTCTCTACCAATTTGGGGATTCTGTTATGTGCATTCATAAAGGGCGAGCTTATTTACCTTAATTATTCTGTACTATGTTTGGCACAGTTTCTTCTACATAGTCGGTAATAATTCAATATTTATGAAAAAAGAATGAGCTCTACGCAGTTTAGATATGATTGCTGAAAGACCAAAAATAATAACAGAATTCTTAAAAGTAAAAGTGCTTAATATAATGACAGTGGTAAACAATTCTATAGCACCTACTATGTGCCTCAGCTCTAAATTCTTCACTCCTTCTAACAATCTATGAGGTAGGTACTATTATCATTCCAAATTTATAAATGAGAGAAGTGAAGCACATAGAGTCATGATTAACTATTCCAAGTTGACACAGAAAGCAAATTGTGGATGTGGGATAAACTGAGGCAGCCTGGCTGCCTTAATCACTGCACTACACTGTAAAGGTCCCAGGAAGCACAGTTAAATAGGAAAGTACTCATGTATGTAAAATCTGCTTATACATGAATTTTATATCACCACAAAAGTATAATTTGATCAAAACTTATTCACTACTCTATTTTATAAACAGAGCTTACCTCCAAATGACATCATACACAGGGTCAAGACACACACCGAATCCTTGCAGATCCTCTTGTTCAGAGTCATTAAAAGTTTTACAACTCCCATCCACTTTGTTGATCAGAAGACATTTAAATGGAGGAGGTTCTGACATAGAAGCAGGTACCAAGCCTTGAGGAAAGATATTTATACATCTGAAAAATGCATTACCCTTTTATATACCCTCAGCTTAGAAATTAAGTATTACTTATAAGGTAAGTATTATTATTACATCCATTTCACAGATGAGACAAAACTGAGATTTAAACAGATTAACTAAACATTTTTAAGTAACAGAATTAGGACTAAAACCTCAGGTGGTCTAAATCCACAACACATGCTCTTAAAATCTATATTACCCTATTATATAATTATTTATGGTATCACAGACACAAGTATAGATTGATACCTACAGATGGAACTTCAAAGTTTGACTTACATAACCTTTCATAAAAATTAATTTTTACCATTTATCTAACCAAAAATTCCTCCTTCCAACACAGGGTTTATCCTACTTCAATTTGGTTCATATTTCCACGACTCCCTAGCTTATAAATACTCATATAAACACAGACACTTAGAAGCTTCTTTAAAATTTCTTCAAACAGAAAGAAAACAAAAAGCTCTAAGACTTATCTAATGATAAGGAAAGATGATGAATCATTTATTATCAATCAAGAAAATGATTTTGGGAAGGACGTTTTTTAGGGATATTACCTATTATGTGTTTACTGGCAAAAATTTCTGATGTAGCAAGTACATGAGAATTAATAAGTGCTTCATCAATTCGTAAGAAAGTCTGATCCCCACTTGCACCTATCCAGGTAGCTTTTCTTCCATATTTTGATCCAATGTTAGGCATGGGAGCTGGTTTTGCATTCCAGTATGGCACATCCAAAATTGGTCTGCCAAGTTGTCCTTTCTAAAAAATTAAATAAACCATAATAACAACATTATTGGATAAAAAAAATCTGACTTTTTATAAAATTAAGAAGACGGTAGACAAAAATAGCTCTATGAAAAATTATTCTTTATTTACTGTTAGTACTTTTACTTATTAATGACATTCATGTGAAATTTGGACCAAAATTTATAAAGAAATAAAATAATTTCTATTATTCTTAGAAACTCTGCTCCTAATAAGCCACAAAATGCATTATTAAAAAACAATAATAAAGCTAAATATTTTCCATGCAAGAAATCTCCCTGAAATATTGTCTTTACCTACATTTAAATGGAAAGTACAATACACAACATGTTAAAAAAAATTAGTATTACAAATTGTTCATTTAAAAAATTCACTTTGAAAAAAATCACTGTGATATTGACAGTATACAATGAAAGTCACTATTAAAATCACAGTCTGAAAATATTTGAGTAAAGGCCAAAATAATGAACACTACAACTTGTGAATATAATTTGAAAATTAAGTATGTTCACATGATCATGTGTTAGTAAGTTATTTCACTTATGTTTCAAGATAAACAGCAGAAACAATGTTAAGGAATGGTATCTTAAGTAAATAATTGTTAACTTATTTAAAACTATGGCTGTCCACAGGTACTAAATAAGGTAAGAGTTTAATTTAAAAAATAAGAGGAAGCCTTTCTCCACTAAGCTAGTAGCTATAAAAGAATGCTGATGGTGGATAGGTAAACATTCAACCACCCCAGGCTCAGGAGCTTGCCCTCCCCCCACAAAAACTTCCCTTCCAAAAACCCTCTGGAGGGTGGAAAATGCTGGATCTTGACTTCCAGCGCATCATTGTCTGTAAGTAATGGGAATGAGAAACCATTAGCAAAAAAGCTGAAGAACAAGGGAGTCTGGAGCACTATAAACAGCCTGGTTAATTCTCACTCCAACTATTAGGTTTCTAGTGAGTTCTATCACTCCAACATCATAGCAAGAAACCACAGCCACAAAGTGACTGCAAAGGCAACAGAACTTCAATCCCTGGGCTGACCCAGGGGAAGGAAAAGTGGCAAGCACAGGAACAGAGAAGCCAAAAAAACCCTGATGTTTATTCTCAGCTTCTTTCAATGTCTGTTCTTATTTTTTGACAAAAAAACACAAAAACAAAAAAAACACAGAACAAACAAACAAAAAAACCCCATAAGAATGTGAACAGTGAGCAAAATATATCATATTCAAGGACATTATGCTTTCAGAAGAAAAATAATTCTATCTGTCATTAACTACCGAAATAAGTATCTACTCCCTTACTATCAACCAACTAATGTAAAGAAAAGCAGTGCAAAAATACAACAGATGCCTGGACAACCCCAGGCATTCAGAATGTGGCTACACATAAACCATATTTAAATTCATGAAAGTTCACAACTAGAACTTCTAGGGGTAGAGGACAATAATGGTTGTCTGATTTCAAATATTACCATTCACAATCCCCCCTCCCCCACAAAACAATATAAAAACCAATACACAGGGCAAAGAAAACCACACATCACTCAAGCCTTCAGCAGTATTAGGAAATAGCAGATCTGCTGACCTTTAAGTCACCTGTAACCAGAGGAAAAAAACAAATTCCAACCATTTTCTCCACCCACCTGCCACTGCAAGTTGGAGGGGGTGAAGCCTGCAAAAGGGGTGGCTTGAGAAAAAGAGATGAGTACAGAGGACTTGGAAAAAGCACTGGTAAAATCATCTACCCAAAGAGAAAACCTAACCCTTAATGTCAAAACACTAAATGTAGGTTAAGGGCTTGAAGGTTCACAGCACCAGCTACAGGAAAAAGGCTTCAAAGTGTGCAGGGCCACTTCTCACCCATCAGACTGTCACGAATTAAAAGGCATGACAGTGCATTGTGTTGGCAATGGAGAAACTGTGGAGAAACAGGTATTCTCATCCATTGCTGACGAGAATACAAAACAGAAGGGAGTTGTTAATATCTCACAAAACTACACAGGCACTAACCTTCAACCCAGCAACCTTACTTCTAGAAATTTACCTCAAAGATACACCTCTAACAGTATTTATTGTTTTGTTGCAAAATATTGGAAAGCACTTAAATGTCCAAGCATAAGAAACTGACTGAATAAAATATAGTATATATGTACAATGTACTATGCAGAAATAAAAAAAAAGAATAAGAAAGATCTCTATGAACATGGAGTGATTTCCAGGAAATACAGTAAAAAGGGCAAAGTGCAGAAGAGCATATATAAAATGCTACCTTTTGAAAAATAAAGAAGGGGAAATAATTATAGATACATGTGTTACATACATACGCATACATATATGCACACAAACCTGTATCTATACAACGCAGATGTAGACAGTGTATGTGTGTACTTATTTATTTATTAATCCTACAAGAAACTCAGGAAGGATAAACTGGAAAACAATGAAGTTTATTACTTACAAGCATGAAGTAAAACGGATAGGGGGGAAATGACATTTGACAGAGTATATACTATTTTTGCATAACTTAACTTTTAGAAACATGTCAATGTCCTACATATTCAAAAAATAAAATTACACCTAAGGATATGAGAAGAGGGATCCTAAAACTAAAACAAATTGAAACAGTGCATTGGGCCACAAGCCTCTCTCCTTGGAAGTCTGAGAGCTCAAAGGGGGCATGACATGTCAGGCGTCAGCATTTTAACCTGTGTATTCCCAGGAAGGGCTAGGGGGCCTGTTACCACAGGGAGAAGAAGGAGGCCACTGTGTAACAGTCTTCTGCATCTGCCCCTTTTCTACTACTGCTGACACCCCTCGGGAGCCTCATTCATTGTTTGAGGACGAAGTGATCTCCTCCATGCTGAAAGGTCATCTCTCTTTCTCCCTTAGCCCCTGACATCAGATCTTACTCACTTTACAGAGATGAACCCCTGCCCCAGGACAGGGTGAGACAAATGGATCTGAAAAAGGGCTTGTTTTCAGAAACAAGGGGAAGAAGGGTAATCCTTGGCTGTTGCTGCTCTTCACAAAGAATCTGTTATTTGTACCTATTCTTATTAATATTAACTATTTTTTAAAATGAAACAAAAAGCAAACTGAAGCAAATGAATCCAATACTATTCCAAAGGAATAACATAATTCCACTGAACTGGGGTAAGAAGAAAAACCCACGTGACTTATAAACACAGTACTTGACTTTATACCTTTAGCTTTGGGGAGGGACACAGGTTAAAGGGGGCAGGAGCAAGAGGGACAGAAAATCATGAACTCCTTTCAGTGAGTTTGTGTTTATAGTGGTGAGGGGAAAATCAAATATGAAACTATTTTACCCATATTTTAGGACTGACTGAATGAGAAAGAAATGTATTGATATTGTTAGAAGCCAAAATTCTTACAGTGGAAAAAGGAAACAAAACAAACATGGAATGGGTCAAGGTAAGAAAGACCCCTATAGGGATGGAATGGAATTAGAGGTACTGACTGGTATGGGCTTATGATTTCTAAAATACTTACATGTATAGATATATGTACATATATGTGTACTGGGGATATAAAGACACCCCATAGCAATAAATATACCTAGTGCTCAACTGGGTGTCTAATCCTATTCCCCACTAAAACAAACCTGCATTCTCAGAGAAATGGCTGATTTTAGGCTTACAGGTAAGCCTGAAACATCTTGTTATGCCAGGAAATAAGGAAATGCTCCCAAAAATGAAGGGGCATGTCACAAGAACACAGGAGCCAGCTTGAAGGGACTTGAATTGATGAAATACGAGACAATCGAAGCAACCAAATAATTAAGGACAGTAATGAAAAAAATACAAATACATGCATCTGTATGAAACAAGTAAGATGGGCTCTTGCTTACACTAAAATGCAAAGGGCCAATTGGTAAATGTGATGGCGTGCTGAAATTAGAAAATCATCTTTTTGCAACCGTTATAGTAAAGACTGGTCTAGGCAAGAATGGGATGCTAAATCTAGGGGGAAACTGCATGAAAAGCAGGTACCCTACAACTGTCTTTTTAGTAGGACTCACTTAATTGAATCAACCCATAAATTCCTTATTAATTTCAAGGGAAAAAATACTAATTATGCAGTAGAGAAATTAAACATTTTCCAGGTAATCAAAAATTGCATCACCAATGAAGGGCAGGTGGGTATTTTGTGCCTCCAGATGTGATACCTGAGAAGAACACAACATCACTTACATAGTATTTTGGCTTGGAATGCACAACCTGAAATCTAAACATGAGAAAATAGCAGAGAAACAAAAATGAGGCTCATTTTATTAGGAAAAAAAAAAAAAGTACTATATTCTTCAAAAACATCAATGTCATCATAATAGACAAAGAAGAGGTGTGGGTGTTGTACAGATTAAAGGAGACTAATGAGACATGATAATCAGATGCAATGACTGATCATAGATTAGAGGAAACCAAAAAAAAGTCAAAAAGTAATTACTGGATCAATCAAAAAAATATAAACTGAAGTATTCAAGAGTAAAGGGTCACAATATATGTAAAGTTATTCTTAAAGGATTCAGAAAAAAAAAAGTTTTACACACACACCCACAGAGTGTGTAAGGGACAATAAGAGCATGCATGTAAAAGTTATAAAGCAAATCAAAATGTTACCAATAGATGAATCTGGCTCAAGGGTATATGGGTGTTCTATGTACTACTCTTACTTTTTGCAACCTTTCTGTAGTTTAAAATTATTTCCAAATAAAAGATTCTTTTTTTTTTTTTTTCCAAGTTTATTTATTTTGAGAGAAAGAGCAAGTGAGAGAGCATGGCAGGGGCAGAGAGAGGGAGAGAAAGAATCCCAAGCAGGTTCCATGCTGACAGCAGAGAGTCCAATGCAGGGCTCAAATTCATGAGCCGTGAGATCATGACCTAAGTCAGACACTTAACCGACTGAGCCACCCAGGTGCCCGAAAAGATTTTTTCTTAAAGTTCACATTCACATTTTTGAAAAATCAATAGCTGCAAATTCCAACCCAGAAATTTAGGTTATAGAGTTGTAAACAGTTACCCATGACAGAGATGGTATAGGTTTTATGAGGCTTAAAGTCTTATGAGGCTTTTCCTTGATCTCTATTATGACCAAACTATACAAAACTCTCAGAGCATTTTTCACTCTTTTGAAGTTTTGGCAAAAAGAGAGAAACAAACAGGCAAACAGAGGGAAACAGAGAGAGAGAGAGAGAGAGAGAGAGAGAAGAGGAAAAAGGAAACTATAATTTTAAATAAATCTATTAAGAAAACTAGGCCTTTAAGAAGTGCTAAGTTAGAAACAGTTGTATAGGTTAAGAAAAATCAATCTGTGCAAGCTAGTTGGGAAATACGCTTCCAAATGATAGAATTAGCTCTACTGAATGTTTAAAGAATTTTGACCTGGAATAACCATGTCCAATTCTAATACATTGTTAAATTTAATAAATTCTAATGCTATCCTGGAGAAGAAAGTTATTTCAAAGTAACGTCATTCAGGTCTTGTGTGCGCTAGATGTAGAGACAGGAAATATGCATATGCAATAATTATAACACAAGAATTTCACTGAAACCAGAAAAAACAGCTAACACAGACAAATTGTAAGGCAATGGTACAATGCAATACTATTAATGCTTAAAAAATTCCTTACAGAAAAACTTCCAAATGTGAAGACCTGTCCATCCATTAAAAGTACTGCCGTGTGGTTGCTGCCTGCAGTAACTTGTGTGCTAGGGCCTGGCAGTGCTTGAACAAGGGTGGGACATCCCCTAGGTTAAAAAAAAAAAAAAAATTAAGTCAATTTCTTACAGGCCTCAACTGAAATAAAAAGCAATAAATAAACATTGCAATAAGGAATCGAAGACATAAAAGGCACTAATAGTATATTTACTAAATACTTAATTGAGGTACTATATGCCTGTTTCCACCTAGATCCACAAAGATGTAAAAGAGGTTATCACTGACTTCATAGAGATTATTAAAAAGATTTCCTAAATTTATTACTCTAATTATGGACACACAATCTCTGTCTTTTCTCAAAGACTGGTGCTACTTTTGCTTTTATAGCAAAAGTCATGTTATAAATATTTGTTGGATGAAATAAAAATCATACACAGCTTTAACAGGAACTATACAAAACAATCAATTTTATATTCTTTTTCCTACCTTTTTTTTACTGAGCTATAATTTTAGATTTTAATACAGTAGTTAATGAAATCAGAGCGGGATATGATGAGAGGCACTACAACAGTGGCTAGAAGCTTAAACTCTAGAGCTAGATGAGATGGCCAGGGTGTGAACCCTGGCTCCAACAGCATTGTGACCACGACTTTGAGCAAGTTACTCATCTTTTTTGTGTTTTAGTTTTCTCTTCTATAACATGGAGGATAGTACTAACTAGTACCTACCCCATAGGCCTCCTACGAACAATAAAGAAGTTTATATATATCAAGTGCTTGGCTCAGTGTCCAGCACACAGTTAACACTGAATAAATGACACTCTCATATCCACTGTATCCATCCTTGTCCCCATCCTTGTATCACTTTACTAACCATTTATTCACCATTTTTAGTAATCATTATCTGTAATTAGAATAATCACTGTAGAAACAGTTGAGACATAATAGGAACTCTGTTTCAGACAATTATGATACTTCAAATTTTTTAAAAATTACATATAGTATTTTTTTAATGGTTATTCAGGCTCCAATGAAAACTGAGTTGGAAAGGGCGAGACTAGCACCTGGAAACCTAGTTATGAAAATTTCACAATAATCTGGATGAGTTATGATAAAGGCCTGAACTAAAAACAGTATGGATTCAAAGAAATGAATGAGTATGATAGCTGTGTAAGGAACGGAACTGACTAGACTTGGCAGGAAGGTTTCTGCTTAAGCAGCAAGGCAGATGGTGGTAACATTCACTCAAGCTATGAAAATGAATGAGAGATCTAGGAAGACAATTAGAGCAAAGAAGAGATCCTAATTTTCATCATGAGTTTTTTCTAACACTTCAGGTATGGACAGACAGAGGAAGAAGAGCTCACAGCAATCTAGCACATAACAAAGAGGAAGCATGAACTCTGGGAAAATGTGGCACGAAGACAGTTACTGGAGGAGAAAGTTTCAAGAAGGGGGATATAATGTACATGCTAAACACTCCAGAGACACAAACAAGTGACCATGGGATTTAGCAAGGAAAAAGTCTCTGGTGGAAATAGGCACAACACTACAGCAGATGAGGCATTAACAGTGGGGCCAGAGACTATGCAAAACCTCTTCAAGAATCTCTGCCCCAAAACAGAAAAAAGAAAGGAGAACCAACAGCTAAAGAGGAAATGAAGCTCAATGAGGCTTTGTTCCTTTTAAAAAGACAGAAATTTAAGTTTACAAGAGTGAGTAAAGATAAAAAGGCTAAAGATACAGTTTAGACAGGAGAAATGAAACAGAACTAGATCCCTAGGGTAAAGGCTTCATAGCATGGACAAGAACAGGTCCTTCTTTCAAAGTAAGACGAAAGGGAGCAAAGAAATAGTATGGATACAGGTAGGTGTGTAGAGTTGGTGGGCTGAAGAATTTTCTACCTAATGGTTTTTATTTTTGTAGTGATGTGAACAGAAGTCACATGCTGAGAGAAGAAGGAAATGGGTAAGCAGAGAATATGAAGATTACAAAAAAGGGATGGTAAAGGGAACAAATAAATATCTAGACCAGGAGTTTTAACTCAGATCCAAAGGATTTCTAGAAAGCCTATGAGTGAACTTCAGGACATCCGTGAACCTCCTAAATTTATAAGCCAACTTTTTTTTTTTTAATTTTTCTTAACGGTTTTTTTTTTTTTTTAATTTTTTTCAACGTTTTTTATTTATTTTTGGGACAGAGAGAGACAGAGCATGAACGGGGAAGGGGCAGAGAGAGAGGGAGACACACAGAATTGGAAACAGGCTCCAGGCTCCGAGCCATCAGCCCAGAGCCTGACGCGGGGCTCGAACTCACAGACCGCGAGATCGTGACCTGGCTGAAGTCGGACGCTTAACCGACTGCGCCACCCAGGCGCCCCTTAACGGTTTTTTTTTGAGAGACATAGAAACAGAGCGTGAGCAGAGGAGGAGAGACAGTGAGGGAGACACAGAATCCAAAGCAGACTCCAGGCTCTGAGCTGTCAGCACAGAGCCTGGTGCAGGGCTTGAACTCACAAACCGTGAGATCATGACCTGAGCCGAAGTCAGGCAATTAACTGACTGAGCCACTCAGGTGCCCCATAAGCCAACTTTTATGTATATATTCTTATACCTACTGTTCTGAAGAGAGATCCCATATCTTTCATCAAATTCAAGAGATGTTAAACCAAATAGTCCCAAACCACAAAACAGAACAATTACTGCCCATTGTAGAAGACATGGTTGAATCTGGAAATCATTTAACAATCTGCACATATATGGTGATTTACGTTTTTCCAGAAGTCTAAGTTAGATATGGAAAATATGGATAGATTGATTCATGCAGGAAGTTTTGCCATGCCCTATTATCAAGACCAAGAGGGCAAAAAAACTGAGGTTGCTGGTAAGAGTATAGGTGAAAAGAATCCATAACAATCTCTAAGTTGGGTAGAAAATAAAGTAAAAAAGGTCAGAGAGTAAAAATGTAGAGGGTAGTGGGGAATGAAGTACTGATAAAGTCAAAGGCCAAGTAAAGTAAAGCTATCATCAGACTATGAGCTTTTTATAAACTTAGGAATTCAGAGTTGGAGCTGTGCTTGATCCAAGATGGGTCTTGGAAATAACCACCATGAATGTGGAAGTAAAGTTTACTAGATACAAGGTGCCAAGATAGGTATAGTGTATGGGACCATTCTCATGGATACTGAAGTCACTCATGAATGGGACAAGACTCAGAGACAGAAAACACTGTGAACCAGATACTAAATTTTCAGTGAATGAAAGGCAATGACTGAACGGTAGCTAATAAAAGGGAGTACAACAGAATGATCTTGCCTCAAAAGAGCGGTAGTTTTTTGACTTGAGGATGGAGTAACATGGCCAAGAATAGTAGTGAAAGGTAAATCATTTTCAACTCTGAGCTATAGAGACTTTTGCCAAAAAGACAACTGTCCATTCAAAGGGTTATACGGTAAACTAATGCTCTCTAACAGAAATGTCCACTAACAAAGAATGAAGGGGACGTTCTTATATCTGTTAACTTATTTGCAATTTTGCAAAGCACTTTCGCATAAACTGTATAACTGATTATCAAAATAACTCTATAGGTAGATCTGAAGAGCTCAAAGCATCTTCCCAAGAGCCGGTAGCAGACCTTCTAATACATAGTCTTTGAACTCTTTCCATAATATTAGTGAGCCCATTTATTGTTTTGAAAACACAAGAACAGAAAAGAAAGATCACGTGTGTATGTTTGTATGCATGTGTGCACACTAGGCATTTCACATACACTGAATTGATTCTTCCACAGTCCTATGGGATATTTAAACTAAGGTCTAGTAAACTGCAGTCACATAGTTGGTAGGAGATGAAGATTTCAACCTTGTCTAAATGGTTCCAGATACTATGATTGGGTAATAAATATACTAATACAGAATGCAGTCAGGATAGCAAGAAAAAGATGAAACTCAAAAATACTATAAGAATGATCAAAATTCTACTGGAAAACAGAGAATTAAAGTATCTAAACTATATAATCTCTTTGCAAATATCCAGGTTTAAGTTTACTGTAAATGGTTTAAGAAGAATACAGAATTCAGACATTTAGAAGCATCCTGAACAAAATAAACAAACTAAAAAGAGGGTTAGTAGACTCATGGCAGGAGTGAATATAGAAAAGCTCTCACAAACTTTCTGACATTCACTTTAAAAAGCAGCAGCTAACAGCACTGAGCACCTACTATGGACTAGGCCCTATACTAAGTGACAGGCATTACCCTCCTGAATTCTCACAACAACCTTCTGAAGGAAATGTACTTACTCCAATTAAACAGAAAGAAATTGAGACAAAGGAAAGTTAAGAAACGTGGCCACGGTCATATAGGCACCAAGTGATAGAATCAGGACCCAAACTGGAGAATGAACTCGGTCATTCTGCCAAGACAACACATTAAATAAAGAGACTATCAATAACATTTTTATTAATCTTTACCACAATGCACACTACAATATTTACTTTGCTTTAACCACACATAATCAATGTGTGCTATACAATAAATTCCAGTTAAAAGAACTTGATTACTATAAACTTTTAAAAATAACCCCCAACTATATACTTTATTTCATCTAAATACCTATAAATGTTTTCTTTGTGGTAGTTAACATGTATGCTATAGGGGCTCTGTTCCTCCTGGGACTGTTCCTCCATAGAAGTGGCTAATTCATCTCTGAATCCATACCACAGGTCTTGTGTCCTGCCTTCCAAGTCCCACATGGGCCCAGACAAACAGGGTAACTAGAGTGGTTACAATAGAAAGTTTTGACTAATTTCTGTTTAACACACCAGGCACAGTGTGTAGGCATTGTTTCACTGGGTTACCCAGTTTAGCTCTTCCCACACCACATGTTACAACCTTCCAGTTACAACTCAATCCATGGAGCCAGGAATGAAAATGTACCTGTGGGGAAAGAACCATTTTGAACAGTGAAAGCAAACTCCATCAGAGTTAAATCTTAAGAAACTCTGATATTTTGTCAACACTTAAACCTATCATATTTTTTGTGAAGATGATAAATTCAAGCTATTCAAAAATTCTCAGCAAACTGCTATAATATTATGACCTGAGCAAGTCACTGAAAATCAAGGGATGGTGCTCACTGATAAAATCAGGTCTACAAGACAATGTTTTTAGGTAACCTCTCATTTTAAAAGCTGACAAGAGCACCTTCTCTTTCAACAACCATTACACCTCAATGTAGTGTAGCAGAATCTTGTGCTTATGCTGTTCCTTCTACATATTTCACAGTTAATTGGGGCTGTGACTTGATTATAATCATGATTTTCACTGTTTCCCTCCCACTCAGTCAAGACCATGAAATACAGCTATTTGCCAATTATTTTCTGTGGAATGGCATCCAAGTATAAAGTATGACTTGTGAAGAAATGCCATCTTGCTGCACATGATTGATGGTCCATCATGTCTAACTATAATGCACCCTTCTCAGCTTATATCATGACTACAAAATAAACACCAGTTCAATAACAGCGATGATGATGATGATGATGATGATGACAAACCGTCTTCTTCTGTGTCATGAGCCCCAATAAAGAACAGAAAAGTTGCCGAGTTCTTCCCCAGTCAAGTTACAACCCTGACTCAGTCTCTGCATATCACTGATGTCATCCAACTATAAAGCAAAACATCTGTTGCCTTCTAACACCTGTGATAGTAACTGTTCAACCCTGCAAGACACTGATATTTTATCATGTCCAATGTCCAATATCCAAATGCTATATCCAGTGACACTTGATGAACTGATTCTGCCAAAGACCTTTTGCTGTCTTTCCAAGCACAATATTTGTCATTAAGACTGTGATAGTTTTTTATGCTGACTACACTAGAATTAAATAAAAGAAAAAAAGTTGTGATAGTTTTACAGATCTTTTGACAAGAGTATCAAATATATGTTACACTTGTGTTTTTAATGAGAAATTAAACTCAATGATACCTTAATCATCTCTTCTCATTAGCAACAACATTCATCAAAGTAACTAAGGAAACTACATTTCATACCCATTTTGTGTGCACTGCAAATGGATCTGACCTTGCTCTCTAAGGATAGACAGTGGTTCTTAAGAAAAACTCTTGATCCTATCCACCACTGCCCTTGCCACCTCCATCCACCTCCCACCCTACCCCCACCTCCCAACACACACTTCTTGAGTATAGAATACAGAGGTAGGATGCAAGCATGGGATTTTTAAAGTTCCCTAGGTAATTCCAATGTGCAGCCAGGATTAAGAATCACTGGGCTTTACCATATAAACAGCAATAATCACATCTTTGCCACAGTAATGGAGTAATTTGAGAAATAAAATGAAAATCCTGGATTTTATTTAATGACTAGCATAATTCACTAATTGTGAATGAGAAACCATATAGGTCCCGTTGATTCTGGCAGATACCTTATAACCACAAGGGAGAATGAGGCAGAGTAAAGATTCAAAAAAGAAAGAAGGTTCTTTTGGCAAAATGAATTGGTAAGTCAAGTCTGGCCTGAAAGTACCGTATATATATCTCCAGACTTGATCAATAAGCCTCGCTTCAATGGGGCAGCCATGTACGTGAATCACTCAGATCTCTGACAACCTGCTCCAGGGAGCACAGCTGAGTGACAGCCTCAGATGATGTCCCTTTGGCTCCATGAGGCCATTCTTCCCCAAGGATGCTTCCAGCCTGTGTCTAAGCATGAAGAAGGTATAATACTGGGCCCTCCTGCCCAATCTGGGGCTCCTCCAAAGGCAACCTCAGCTTGAGGACACCCCAATGCCTGTCTGAAACTCTCAGAACTGCACTTCAATCTAGACACTTCCTACTCTATCCTTCTTCCCTCTTTTCCTTTCACAGGGGTCAGACCTATATATGTGTGTTTGACAGTTCTCTCTGCTCTTTCCCCTTTTATCCTCCACCGGAGTTTTCTCCCAATGAACCCTTTGCACATCTAATCCTGTCTTAGCAACTTCTTCTTGGAAGACCTGAACTAATAAAGATGGATTTTCTACACTTTTGACCAAAAGCTCTCTCACTATATTAAGCAGAATATGGATTCAGCTGCTATAATGAAAGCCAAAGTAATAGGGGCTTAAACATAATAGTTCATTTCTCTCAGGTAAGTATCTATTTTACTGTAAGGAGCTGATATGGCAGTTCAATGTTATCAGGAACCAAGACTATTTCTATCTTGTAGCTTCTGCTTTTCTTAATATATGGCTTCCAATTTATGATCACTATAATGACTTCTCCAGCTCCTGCCACCACACATGGACTCCAGGCAGCAAGCTGGGAGGGAAGAACAGGAGACAGAAGAGTACCCTCTCTTCCCTTTAACAGCATGATTCCAAAGCTGCACAAATCACTTTAATTCACAAGGCCATATCCTGCTGCAATGAAGGTAGGCAAATGAAGTCTTTAGCTGCATGGTCATGTCACCAACTAAAATTCTACTATCAAATGAAGTAGGGAAGAATGAGTATCAGGTGACATCTGGTAGTCTCCACCACAATCAGTTCTTTACTATGCTGGGTAAGCCAAAGCAGTTTCTCTGAGAGACCACAGGTTTTGTTTGAAAATTATTCAAACGCTTGAATGACTTCATGTTAATATTAGACCAAGATTTCAAAACAGACAACATCAAGGAATATGAATACATCTATTGCTTATTTTTTTATGCACTTTGGGGATATTCATTGCCTTTTCTATTGTCATGAACAACTTTTAAAAAGATAATAATTATTAAAAATATACTAGGATTTTGTGATAATCATAGCCACTCTTATATTTTAAATGTATAAAATGTAAATCAACTTTTCTCCTGGAACTACAAAATCGTTTAGCCCCACAAAAGCACTCAACCACAAAATCAAGATCTACCGATAATTTATGGGCCACATTTTGCAAAACAGTGGTATAAAAATACAATTTCAAGTGTAGAGATATATATTTAGAAAGAAAAAAGAAAAGTTAAAAAAAAAAGTATCTTCAAACAAAAAGAGTACCTGGAATTGACATCTCCATGTCCTAGCTGCCCGTGCTGCCCATATCCAAATGTGTAGACATCTCCATTTTCCATTAAAACCACTGAAACCAATATACAGAGCTTTACGTTTTTTCATCATATGCAGTTTATATTTTTATCACAATACTGAAAGCAGTATAATATTCACTAAAATAGAAAGCTATTAAAAATGGGTAATTGACATCAACTGATGAATAGATAAAGAATATGTGCTATACATATATAATGGAATATTACTCAGCCATAAAAAAGAATGAAATCTTGCCATTTGCAACAACGTGGATGGAGCTAAAGAGTATAATGCTAAGCGAAATAAGTCAGTCAGAGAAAGACAAATACCATATGATTTCACTCACATGTGGAATTTAAGAAACAAATGAACAAAGGGAAATGAGAGAGAGAAATCAAGAAACAGACTCTTAACTCCAGAGAACAAACTGATGGCTACCAGAGGAGAGGTGGGTGGAAGGATGGGTGAAATAGGTGATGGGGGTTAAGAGGTGCACTTGTCATACGAACACCACGTGATTAAAGTAAAAACTTTAAAAAAATGGATAACTGAATCACAATTTATATTTAATAAGATAACATAATTGTAGTTCTGTAAAATATTTTTGTAGGTTATAAAAATGCATAATGTTTTTCTTAAAACATTTAAAATTTTTATAAAGGCCCTTTAATAACATTAATATTTAATAAGGAATAGGTTTGGACCAACTGTAAAACCTTTTTAATAATGAGTAGAAAATTCCACAGAAAATATTGTTCTCTTACATCTAGGATGATTATAGGTAGCAGATGAGTTTGAGCTTTGTACAATCATGCACAACATCAATGAAATGTCAGACCTTTAATATCTGTCAATGCCTTATCAAATAAGGAAATATATTTAGTACCAAAGAAATAATTTAACATTTTTTATTTTTATTAAGGTTGAATAGTACAATCTAGGCAATACAGGTCACATGTCAATAATTTACTAAGAACTTAATGATTTTCTACATTTTAAAAAAATAAAGAAATTTGTTGATACACATTTTTCATCGAACAGTAACAAAACATGGGATTAGGTTATAAAAAACAGGCTCCTAGAGTCCAGAGAGATTTTAGAGATTATTTCATCTTCAGGAGTTTCATTAATTGAATTGTAACACAAGTCCATCAGAAGACAGATTTTAAAAGAGAGTCTGTAATAAATACAAAGTTTTTATAGATTTGAGAGAAACTGCCAAACTACTGCTTTTAACACACACTTAATAGACTACATTTGTCAAAACTAAGCAAATAAGTTACTTAGCACAATTGTAAAAATGCATTTATACCCTAAAGTTCCAGCTGCTACCTGAATGATGAAATCCACAGCTGACTTGTACCGCCCGGAGCTCACAGTCAAATCGCACGGAGCCTGGAGGATATGTTGTGATTTTGCTTGCATCCTTTTCTCCTCGTTCTCCACTTCCATCTGTAAGTGTTATAATTTGTAATTAAGCCATTATTCATCTTCAAAATAAGATTTTAAATCAGTTTACTATGGAAGAACAAGAGAAAAATGTTAAGAGAAACAAGCAAGAAGAATCTGCAGCTGTTAGAAGGGATAGATCAAGAATCTACCTGCAAAGAAGCAATTTTGAAAAGATATACTACATACTTCTGTTTGCAAATATCACTAAATCAATAAAAACAGAGATAAGATCTAGTTATGGATAAAACCTATTAAGCTAGTCAGTTATGCAATGTAAATGGGTCATAAAATTACACACATAACAAAATTCTAAATAGTTTACATGGGAAATTTTAGTTTGCTTAAAAATAACTGCATGCAAAGTCATTTAACAATTATTTTAAACAGTGATAGTGTTAGTACTAGCCATTTAAAAAAATATTCCTAGTCAACTTGCAAATGACTTATATTTCCCAAACATCTTAGAAGGCTAACCTGTCCATCAGTACTGCTACAGACTCAATTGAACTTTAAAAAATTTATAAAGACCAACAAGCTTTATCTAATGGCTGACTCTTATTCATCTTTCCTGCCCCACTTTGCCCCTCAGCCATTCTACTTTGTGGTCTTCTTCTGGCCCCCAATGCCACTCTCACCCAAACCTTTCTGTTTCATTTCTTCTTTCCTCCTCCCTCCTTTATATAATTTCCTCCCCTAAACTTGCTTCAGGCCTTCTTCTCTCCACCTAGTTTTTACATTTGACTTTGAATATTCTGGCATTCTGACCATAAAATAAAAACCACATTCCAGAATATAAAACTTTAGTTTGGAATGTGTAAATAAGGGAGGCAATTCTGTTTTTCCTAATCTAAGACTACACATCACTAAAATATGACCTCTATATCATCAAGATTCAAATTCCTTGTACACGGAATACATCTAGTTCTGGAAGGAATTTCAAAAGGCTGATTAGTCTAAACCACTCTCTTGTGGTATAGCAACATTAAACAAGTGTGTATAATATGCAGATACACATGTGGATCCACAGACACACATTTTTAACTAAATCTGAATTTTTATTGACCACTTTAAAATGCCAGACAGAATAACATCAAACCATTTTATGTTCAATGTTATCCTTTCTTTTTAATCTAATATTTCTAACTTTTAGTAATAATCCAGTTAAGACAAGATTAGCCTAAATTATGACTTCTCTTTTTATAACTAAACAACTTTCTATCATTTCAAAAAGCTTTAAACTCTTTATAACACTAGGACAGTAAAACCTCACTAATTCGGAATAACACAGAATGGGTTGGCTCAGATGACTTACTAAAAAGGTCTTAATCATAGAATATTTGGGTAAAAATTCAGTTTTAATACTTTCAAGCAGTACAGATTATGGATGAAACTAAAGGCTACAATAAATAAAATGTGGTTACCTACATTATAATTCAAAATAGGCCTATATTACATAAAAATGTACCATAAACATAAAAGTCCTTTAACATACAAGAATTAATTGCTGGACCCAGAGGCTGAAGGCACGCTGAAGGAATCCTTCATTTCTTGAGCCCTTGGTTTGAAAAGCTAGTGATTTTAGACAGGTTTCCCCTTATAAGTATGACCCTGAAAATTCAGAGGAAGAAATTATTTTGAATTTTTTACTCAAAGAAGATAACAAATACTGCATCTGAAGTATAATAAATTCTGAATTAGTGAGAGGTTTTACTATAATAGGATAAAGAATGTGATTCCTCTTTTGCTAAATTATCTAATGTGGGTTTGCCAAATCAAATCTGCAAGAATGAATGGGCTAAAAAGAAAAAAAAAAAAAAAACCCACAACATTTTGTTTCACTCTGTCCAAAATGGAATACAATCTTAGTTCAGAGACTCCTCATCTTGGAAAGACAGGGCCTAAACAAAAGGAGTAAGTATCTTCTAAAAACCAATTTAAATAAGATAACAGATGTATAGAAATTTCACTGCTTTATCTCAATTGGTTAAAAATATCTAATTATTAAAACCAAATCTAATTTAATAGAGAAAACAAACTGTGTTCATATGATTTTGCCAGACTTAACTAAATTCAATATTACAAGTGTCATTCTACTTTATATAGATGTATTGATGCTTAATTAGAAGATTCTACCTTTGAGTTTAGCATTTTGCCCTCTCCCTGGAGTCAGAGATTAATATAGACACAAATTCCACTATAGACACATAGCATCAGGGAAGGAGGGGAAAAAAAGCCTAGTAATTTACTGATTAAAATCACAGTGATTAAAAGAATAGTAGTTGTTATTTAAAGGTAAAAAAAATACCAGAAACATTTTGTTCAAGTTTATCTAAACAAACCTGTATCTAACTATTGAAAATAATCTCAATTATTACAGATGGTGAAAACATCACAAGTAAAAAAACAGAGATGAAGTTCTTGATCATTATCAGCAGTAGTGGCAGAATTTTTAAAATATATATCTGCATCTGGTATTTGATGTCAGTCAAAAAAATTAAATATGCTTCTAATAATTTAGAAATTTATAGGTTATCAAAGAAAAAAAAGGTACCTGATGAGTAGCCAAAAATTCAGTGTCAATTCAAGAATCAGCAAGTGAAATTCAGCAAGATTAATTCTGCTCAAGCCCCTTATTTAGTAAAGTGTTAATAAGCAGCAATAAAATTAATCTCACATTTGTAGGAAAAATAATTAGGTCTGAATATTCTTATAATTGGCCATTTAGGTAGAAGCATATCTGCATGTTCCCCTAATATGAGTGTGTTCATAGATATGTGATACTGAAACTATAATAGCTATAAAGTTTGGACAAGTATGTATCTAAAGTAATATATATATATATATATATATATACATGTATATGTATATATATATATACATGTATATGTATATATATATATATATATACACACACACACACACACACACACACACTCTACACTACGCATATTTGTGCACATACATAGAGAAAAGGAGATTCAGGAATTAAAGGACTTTAACTCTTAATTTTAATCTTTATTTAATCTCCACTTTTTTGGGTAATCTTAGAGCCATGCATATCACAAAATGTATCACAGAATACTGTGAGTACTTTGAGCAAAATCACTAAAATTAAACATCAAAGCAATTACCAACTACAATTTGCTATCTACTTGCTCTGTGCTTAAACACTGAAAATTTAAATAGCACAGTGGAGAAGTGCTTTTGGGCACTGAAGCCTAAGAGACTTCGACTGGAATCCTGGCTGTACTATTTGCTAGTATGAGGACAACAGGACACTGGGCCTTCTTTAAGTCTTAGCTTTCCCATCTATAAAAAAGCAATAATGATACATTACCTCACAAGGTCCTTATGAGGATTAAGTGAAATAATATATAAAAAGCACTCAATCAATATTTACTATTGTTGCTTTTTAAAAATCAATACAATAATCCAATGATATCAGTATTGTGACTCCATTTTACAGCTGGGAAAACCAAGGCTTAGAAGGATTAAGTAACCAGTCAAAAGTAATAAACAGTAGAGCAGTTTTGGAGTTTGATCGAAAATAAGGCTCATGTGTTTTACCACCACCAAATGGCTGACATCTTCAATCTTTTATAAAAATCAACTAATTAATTACATAATTAACAAATCTCAAATCTGTGCCTTTTGGATAATTCTAAAAGAGAAAGCAAAGAATTCAATTCAAAGAATTAAAGCTAGTATTCATGGAGGATTTCTAATGGCAAGGAATATATATGTATATACAAACATACATAAAATCAGAAATTATCAATCCTATTTTTAAATAAGGAAAACTAAAGCCAAAGCAATTATAAAATTTATGAACAGCCATATATCCTAATTAATGACAAATCTGGGATTAAAACTGAGGCCTGATTCAAAAGTTACAAGGGTTACACCATGCCTTTCTAAACAGAAAATAGGTGTAAAATACACACAGATGTTTATCAGCGAGCCTTCGGATTTTCACATTGGTCACTTCAAGCCAGATTTCAAGACTGATCTCCGGAACAATTCAGATGTTCCTAACTAGGAGTACTACAAAAAAATGTTTTTCTACGTAAGGGACTAAAGAGCTGAAACAAATGTTAATCCAGGTATCTGTTTGAAATACGATCATATAGAAACAAATTACTCTGTTTTATGGATCATATGTTAGACTTATTAGCATATAACAAGTCTTATATACTCTAGTTTGACTCTAGTCAAAGTTTCCCTGGAACAGGATGGATTCTGTAACCTTCTCTGAATTCCTTTCAATCAGGCAGAAGCTCTCCAATTTCCATCTTAGAACTCATTCCTGTTAACAATGAATCCACACTTGTTAACCTCCACACGCCCATAAAAAAGTCATAGTCTAGGCAATTTTACCTATTACCATCCTATAGTTTGTACCACCAATGTATTTAAAGGTAAGATAGGACACACCAATTAATATAGTGAATTTCTCCGTGGAAGACAAACAGGGTAAGGAAAAAGAGAAAAATATACGTATTAAAAGACTGTGACTGTGGTTCTATATAGCAAGAGTAAAAGCAGTGTATGGTGAGGTGATTAAATGACAGGGACAGTGGGACTAATGGCACAAAGGAAGGGAGGATTTGTGGGTGTACAGGAATTAGTGGTAAATCAATACTCTACATAAAACAGCACCATTTGATATTACTTACTTACACTTTAAATTCATTTTGGTGGTAAAGAGATGAAACTGTTTCAGTTATAAAACCATAAAACCTGATAAAAAACATATATGCATACACACAACTGGCTGTATACTGTAATACTACAAGTAGATCCTTCTGAAGAGGTTGCTACAAATACGCAGTCTGGTTATAAAATAAACCTGCAGCAGTTAAGATGGAACTATTGTTGAGTAATTTGTATAGTTAATCAATGAGACATTGTAATAAGTCTGTTTTGAATTTGTAACCCTAGTCTTCATTTGGCATTTCATCTTCAAATTCTGCAAAATAAAGATGTTTGGCCATAAGATAGCAACATGGAGCTGAAAAAGTTTTAAACTGTTTCATGAAATGTGAACATTTAACTTCAGGTAAAGTGCTGGAAAAATTGCACTTTCCAATAACTGGGGGTTAAAAAAAAAAAAAAAAGACACGGAGAAAATCCATTCCAATAGTGGTGTAGTATAAAATATGAGATCAGAGATTCTGGCAATAAGATAGTTTACATAGTAAGTACATGGTAAATAGTGTTCCATTGATGTAAATATTTATGGCATTATTAGAGCACTCAGTAAATAAAACAATCACAAATTTTACTATGGTTAATCACATTAGATTTAAAATATTCTCAATTTTAATTTCTGTAGAATGTATCTTAAATAGTACTCTACCTGTGCTTTGGCTAACAACAGGGGTTTTGTTTGTTTTGTTTGGTGGTTTTGCTTTGAGTGGCAAACTGATAAACCAAGAGAGGCAAATGTAAATAAAGTGAATTATAATATATTGCATGTGAAAGTTTAAAAATAAAATTAGTCTATAATTGTTTTGTAGCAAAGGAAAAAACGAGACACAAAACAGAGTAATTTGTCTATATGGATCACATGTTTTTAAAACTTTCTCTTCTATTTTGCAGGGTATATCTTGGGCATTTAAGAAAACAGCAACTATTAGTTATACTTGTCACATGCCATGATTCAAGGCAGAATTTATATATAAATTTATAAAGTCTCTGCATTAAATTCTTTCTTGACCTTGTAGTTTAAAACACCCATAGCTGTAGTTTAAACAAAAATAAGCTTTTAAAAAAAATATTTCTAATTAATGCAGAATGATGAGCTCTCAAAGAATTACACAGAAATAGATTCCTAGTCACTCACAGACTTGTTTATTAGACTTCTGACAGTTTTCAAGGACTAGAACAGGCCTTAACTCACTCTTTGCTTACATGTATCACCATTTTTGTGTGCATTGTAAATATAAACTTTAATGTTAAAACAATGGAAAAGCTTAATAGCAGTCAACTCTCTATCACTTTATACACTAAATTTAGTAATTTTGTTAATTCTAAAGCACACTGCATTTTTAAGAAAAGGACTATAAAATGTCAGATAGCAGTCATCTAAGAGCAGATAATAAAAGATAAAAAATAGAAAGAAATCATTATTTTTCCACTTTCCCTTAACTTTATGAAATTTGAAAAGAAATGGGAAAGAAAAAGATACACCATAAAATGTCTTCTTTATTAAAGTTAACAAATAAAAAGAAATAAGATTGACAGTCACTGACAAACAGTACAACTTTCAGCATGTTCTTTCTCCTCAGGCTATATAATGATAGAAGCAAAGTAGAAGAATTAGGTTTGTGCATTTTCCCAGAGACAAAATTCAAATGAGTGGAGGAAACGGGGGAAGTATCCCACCTAATTGATAAGGAAGACCAAATACCTTTGTGCTTGTCCCGTTTATGCTTTAGCTGAGCTGGATGGGATCTGAGTCTGGCTAGAGCCTGTTCTCGATGGTTCATAAAAATAGGACCAGCAAATACAAGGGGGCCTGAGGAGAAACATTTTGTATGTGCATAGAAAAGCTCACAAAATGAAAACACTACAATGAACAAAAATAATTCAAAGTAAAAGTATGGAAATTTATTCTTTACTGTTTTAGACATTATACTTGTCTCCCAATTCCCCCACGTTAACTTCCTCCACCCCCAATAATAACCTATTCACCATTCCACAGACAAGTTTTAACATCTGAAATACAGTTGATAAAGTATAATTTCTTTATCATGTAGCTCCTAAGTCTCAAGTATATAATCAGAAAGTTCAATTAAAATAAATCAAATTATCTTATAAATACTTTTAATATCATATATATTCAAACTTAGTAAACCAAACATTCATTGAAAACAAACATTTCTCCAATTAAAATACAAAACCAACTAATTTTTAAAAGATTAAATTTTAACAGTCTTCAAGATTTAAAATCCACATCAGTCTTCCTACAAAACCAAGATAAATGTTATCGACTTAATACATTCTGTCATAGAGGTAAGAAATCAAGAAAGCAAAAAACAAAGCCAAACCAAAAATTAGTATGATCTGATACGTACATATACACATACGGACACACATTTGTGTGTGTGCGTGTGTGTGTGCGTGTGTGTGTGTGTATAAAATCACTACTTTATGAAGTCAGCATTATAGAAGATATATATAATCTTCTAAAAAGAATAAATCTAACTATATGTGACTTCTGTTAACCACATACACAAATCAGAAACAAGGATAAGCTGAGCTTCATATTGATGCTGAAGAGGGGAAGCTAACCCAAGTAACATTTTGGAACACTAACGATTCTCTGATAAAGTAATTTCTTTCTGAAGTTCCACTATGTACACAAATACACATATACAAATGCACATTCATACAGATTATAGTTATTTCTACTTATATCCAAGAAAACCAGTAGCAAAATTAATTTTAATAAAATTTAAAATCTGTTTTTCCTTATTATCATTTAGCTTGTAAAGAATGGAAAACTTTAAATTATATCTTAAAATTTTAGTTCTTATAGAACTACATATTCTTTGAGTTTGAGCAACATCAAAAATGCCTGCAAATTCCAAAATACTCTACATTTGACCGTTAAGAAGTTACCAGTATATGAAAAAGGAACTGACAGTATATAAGCACTGAATGTTTTTAATTAAAGCCAGTTTTTTCTTGATTCTCTATATCTCTTCAGCTATAATTATTTTTTCTAGCAACGGAACAATATAAAACTATTGCCCTATTATAAAATGCGACACCAAAGCACCCTTCATCAAATATTAAAAAATGGGTAGGAAAAATAAATTTTAATTATGTCTCAAGATACAGATAAAAATGCAAGCAGCACCAATTCTATGAAAAACCAAGAATAACATATTCTATGATCACTATAGGTAGAAATATGCTAATTTAAAGTTAATAGAAAAATTAAATATTATTTTCTAGTAATGCAGTAGCAATTATTTTTAAGCTAAGATTATACAAATATGAACAAAATGTCTTATTTCTTCAACATGCATTCATTTTCAATTAATTTACTAAAGCAAAGAATATAAATCACTCTAAAAAGCATTAACACACTTTCCAACTACCCAAATGAATTATAAGTATCAAAATAACAGTAATATTAAGTTATATTACCTTTTTTTGAATTCTATGATTTGCTTGGGATATTTGTCTTCCCATAAAAATATTACATCCATAATATTCATAGTTTTTGAGCTTCTCACTAAATTCAATCTTTTTAGAATCTTTTCATATAAAAATTTAGAAGGCTCACAGGCAATCACACCAGAAAGTATACCATTTGAGCTCAATTTAAATCACTGTTTATAACACCAGACTACCAGGTTCTAAAATACTCTTATGTCCCATGGACTAAAATGATGTTTTGTATAACCATAGTTAAGTCATTCACTTATTTGCCATTTTTTTATCTTTAATGTAATAGATACCAGGTATCATGTATCATGAATATCATGACAAAGAGATCTCAGAATTCAGTCCATTAGGGAAGAAAGAAATAAAAACGAAGAATATGTTTGATAAAGGAAATCCATACACATCCTGAAGGATGAAAAGTGATCACTCAACTTGGATAAAAGAATGAGAAAAAGTTTGCCAGGAGAGAAGGAAGAGAGGACATTTCAGGCAAAAGAAACAGGATTTGTAAAAGCATTCAGAGATTAAACAATATTGTACAGTCATTAAAAACACACCTAGCTGAAATGGATGGAATATAGAGTTATGAAGCAGAAAATGGTGGGAAATGAGTTTGGAGATACATATAATAAAGTCTTTTTCTACCATGAAACTTTATTGTAAAGGTGATGAGAACTCCCTGAAATGTTTTCAATTAGTCAACAAAGACATACTAGTACTGAACAATTTCATGCACCACACTAAGTCCTGGGAACTCTTGGAAAAACAAGATACTATCTCTGCTTTAAGCAGGTAAGAGTTTATGCTCAGCTCAAGAAGAAATTATGACCGTGTGCTATGACAAAATTAAGCACACTGAAGGGGGTAGCCAGCAAACCTTAAGGATGGGCATGCAGGGAGCTTCAGGGTACAAGAAAATTATGCATAAGCTGACACCTAATAAAAGTAGTAGTAGTACTACTACAAAGGTCCATAGATGTGGGGGGGGGGGGGGGGACTGGGGGTAGGGAACAGAAAAAAGGAGTAAAGAGAGAGGCTTTATACATTTTAATTTAAAAAGGGACTTTCATATAACATTGAAAGATCAGCTAATATTGGATTTAATATGTCAAATCAAGAAAACTTAATAGTTTTAGGGGCTTAAAAATCAATAGCAACCCCAACTCAATTACTCTGAAATTAGACTAACTATAATAGATTTGTTTTTACATTCCAACTTGTAACTATAACAAACTAATTTTTCTTCCTTATCAAAATGGAATCTGTTTTATTCTACAGAAGCTGTGGGGGTTTTGTTAATAATAACCAAAGTTTTGTGATTAGCATCCCAATGTCGTGAGAAAAGCAATCAAGTCAAGGCCAGGGCAAAAGGAACCAAATCCAAAGAAAATACAAGTCCACTAAATAGCCCAACTCCACTAGCATCATCATTATCATTATCATTATCATCATTATCAAATGCTTACTTTGGGCTTAGTCTATGTAAGGTATTTTCATGTATATCATTTAATCTTCATTAACATCCCTACTCAGGTATGTACAGTTGTCACCCTCATTTTAAAGGTAAGGAAGTGAAGGTTCAGAGTGATTAAACTCCAGGGTTATCTATCCCCAGCAAAACTTAAGAAGCCAGGATGTGAACCAAAGCCTAACATCAGAATGTATACTCTGAACTGCCATGCTATACAGCCTTGCTAACCACATAACCTGTTATCAAAGTGAAACTCTACTGAGAGTTAAGAGGGCCTGGACAGTCAGCACAAAATGGGACTGCCAGGCAAGCCAGGACATAAGCTCACCCCATCTACAGCTCACAATTTTGAAAGTTTGATGACATTTAGGGGAGAAGAAATAAGGAAAAATATCCAACATTATTTGAGCTTAGTTTTCCCTACAATAGAGCACTGAGAAGGAATATAAAGATAAGATCACTGACACAACCACCCAGTAGTTCTTCTGATGAATTAGAGTTCTACTTAAAAATTCCATGGACGAGCATATCACCTATAAAGTTAAAATAAGACTCAGAAAATTTAAATTATCAATCAACCCTGTATAAACTAAAAAGCTTTAAAAATTGTCATAAATGTCACTGAAACAAAAGCAAATGAATATACTGGTACCTAAGAATAATACGTTTAAGAAAAATATCATCTAAAAGAATAATATAAAAAATATAAAGACAAAGTTCTAAAATAATAAAAATGCAGTAATAACGCTGCTCTTTCAGGTTTCAATAGCATATTCCATTAAAGAAGACAATGTTATAAACAGCAGCTAAATTACATCAATAGGCCTGAGTCTGAGCCAAGTTTTTTTTGTTTTTGTTTTTTTTAGTGTTTGTTTATTTCTGAGACAGAGACAGAGCCTGAGCGGGGGAGGGGCAAAGAGAGAGGGAGACACAGAATCCGAAGCAGGCTTCAGGCTCCAAGCTGTCAGCACAGAGCCCGACATGGGGCCTGAACTCACGAACCCGCGAGATCATGACCTGAGCCGAAGTCGGATGCTTAACCAACTGAGCCACCCAGGCGCCCCTGAGCCAAGTTTTAATGTAAGAACTAGGTTCTAAAATTCTGATCAACTTTGAAATAACACCAACTTGATAAATAGGATGGGACAGATGAATCAAGTAAAATAATTCATTATAATCTAATCCTGAAGTTCTGAAATTTCAACACAAGTAAAAGACAATTACTAATGAGTATAATTACTAACATCACTAAACTGTTAGTATCTAAAAAGTACTAAGCAAAGGCTAAGGAAAAAAACCCCACAGGTATGTGTGGCAGTTGGAACACTAAAAATTTATTTGGCATTCCTCCTCCTTGTGAAGACAAAACAAGACAAACTATTCTCTGTAGCTCCTTAAGCAGAATGCAGAAATTGTGACCCAGGCCCAGGTATTCTGATGTAGAAGGTCCCTGGAGCAGTTCTCACACTTTAGCACACACAGAATTACCTGGTAAGCTTGTTCAAACAGTTTGCTGGGCTCTGCTCCCTGAATTTCTGATTCAGTAGGTCTGACGTGGGGTTTGAGAACAGGCAATTGTAATAAGTGCCCAGTGATGCTGGTCCCTTTGAGACCACTTTGAGAACCACTGCCCTAACATAATGAAAACAGCACAGTGCCTGAAAGGGATTGCTCTATCCAATTAAAATAAAAATATTTTTTAAAAAGCAAAGGTAACGTTTAAATGACTTAGAACTAGTCTTTTTTTTTTTTTTAAGAAACAATGGCCTAAGTTTATTTAAAACATAACTCTTAGATTATTTAAAAAACACTGTAAAGAACAAAATACAAAATCACCTGTAAACTTACTTTTCAGGAACAAAACACTACTAACATTTTGGTATTTACCTTTCTAGCTTTTTTCCTATGCAAGTGTGGGTATATTTCTGTGTACATTTTATTTTGTTTTCTTATAAAAATTTGTCTTTCCTATAAAATTTCTTATAATGATATGCTGGGAAAGAACATAAAGATAATACCTTAAAAGTATCATATCAACATACTGGTTTTAAATTATTTAATATGGTATATGAATTTTCTAAAACCATTGAACATGAAACTGAAGTTTGACTTTTTATTTTTACTTTTTGAGAGAGAGAGAGACCACGGGTGCAGGGGAGGGGAGAGAGAGAAAGGGAGAGAATCTTAAGCAGGCTCCACCTCAGCTCAGAGCCCCATGAAGGACTCCATCTCACGACCATGAGATCATGACCTGAGCTGAAATCAAGAGCTGGACACTCAAGTGACTAAGCCACTCAAGTTCCCCTGAAGTCTGACTTTTAAAAAGGGGGTACAAAAAGGGGGTACAAAGTTGAAATTCTTATTTAAAAGTGTTTTTACAAAATAAAATTTCTAAGCCTGCTTCTCTCTGCACTGTACTGTGTTAAATGAAACACATGTAGATTGTAACTATGTCCTCACTGCATGATTCCATAGTAACCATGGTGACTGTGCAAAGCAAGGACATGAATATGCACAAATTTCAGTAGCATGTAAGGCAATGAATGCCATAATTAAGGTCCATAATGAAGATCCTAACCCATCAAGAAAAGATATTTACTATATATTGCATTTTAACAGAAATAGAAGAAGATTGTATGTGTAAGAAAAGAGCTCATCCAAAAAATAAAAACAAACTTTCTGTGCACCAATAATCTGAAGAAGTCTTTCTATATACTGAGGACTGCAGATGAAATGGAATTGTCAGAAAAGATACATGAACTGCCTATAACATAAATCTGTGTTTGTAAAATCAAACACAGTAATATAATTTCTGTAAATATTTAAATAATGGAGTTTTTAAACCTTTAAAAGATTAAAATTTATGTTTTTAAGGTCTATGACACATCTTAAAATAAATGGCAGGGGGCACCTGGGTGGCTCAGTTGGTTAAGTGTCTAACTTTTTTTTTTTTTTTTTTTTAAGTGTCTAACTCTTGATTTCGGCTCAGGTCATGATCTCAGGGATTGTGAGTTTGAGCCCCATGTCGGGCTCCGAGATGATACTGCAGAGCCTGCTTGGGATTCTCTCTCACACTCTCTCTCTCTGTCTCTCCCCTGCTGGTGCTCTCTCTCTTTCTCTCTCTCAAAATAAATAAACTTTAAAAAATAAATAAGTGGCAAAAGAACATTCTGCAATCACAAAATTTTGTTGAACTAATGCATAATCAGTGTTCTTTTACTTCTATTATGCAGAGATACACTAGCTAAAGAAAAATAGTTTTACAGAAGGAGAAAATTATCACAATACTTTTGTGTTAATTTGCTATACTTTGGTTGATACATAGGAAATTGCTGGTTTTTGTAGGTCAAGTCATATGGATTCAAGCTAATATTTCCCAAAAAACACAAAGCAGGTTGTAAAAAGATGCACTGATAATTATCCTTAAACAAACCATATAACTAAAAGAAATTAGCACTCAATTACTATGTCATAAAGACCTACAACTTAAATTTTACCCTATTTTCTATAAAACATTTAATATGTAATTTCCCCAATATTTTATAGTGTAAATAATGACAGTATATACATTCTCATTAACATAAATTGCTTTGAAAGTAATGATTTTATATAAACACGGCCAAAGAGCAAATATTCCTGTGTCAACTATTCAATATTGTTTATCAGATCAGATATAATGAACAATCTTCAAGTTCCAAGTATGTTTTACAACTTAAGTTTAATAAAAATAAAATTTATACATGTGTGCTATATATATATATTTTATGACTTTCTCCATTTTACATTAAAAAAAGTGCCTAGAAAAAAAATCTGTAATGGCGGTTAAATGGATAATTGGTTTTATCTCATGTATCAAATCATGTCATTTCTAATAAGCATTTAAAATACACAATATCAGTAAATATTTCCAGTCAAGATTTTGTCTAGCAGAGGAATAAAATCACAGATCTCTGTAACCATCTGTCTCAATCCTACAAAGAAAAGATTCTACTGGGCAACAACAGCTCTAGTGATATTTATATTTATCTCTGCTTGTTGAATGTATACTAAAATATCTATTATAACCACAGTGAAATGTATTTTCAGGCTGCGAACCGGTCATAAACAATGAGGAAAAGAGAAACAATAGATCTATCTTTCCAATTAAAACCTGCAAACTCTCCAATTTACCCTTCTTGTTCATAACTAGAATAAGATTTTTTCAAAAAAGACATACATAAGCATAATGATGCACTGGATTGAAAGAAGAATGTTGGGAACATGCTCAAATGATAATGATCATAGACAACTAAGAAAACAAACTAAAATACTATTATTAAGTTAATTTGTTGTTCATGGTTAAATAACAACCATGAGTCCAAACTCTGGGTAAAACACCAGTTTTTAAAGTTCATATATTTTTTTTTAAAGTTGCCATTGCTAAAGACAGATGGCACAATTCTTAAGATGGTTGTCTTACTCTATAAATGCTCTATTGATTAGCACAACTTTAAATACCCTGAATATTTTTTGTATTATTTTCATGAGTTACTATAAACTTTTCAGTGGTCTCAGGATAGGGTAAGAAAATTGATGCAGCTCCATCTTACCTCTTCCTTCCTCTAATCTGTGTCTCCTGATTACACGCTGCCTTTTTTCTTCTTGTCGTAACTGAAGGTGTTCTTCAATGTTAACCCCAGGCACTGGGACAGCTAGATGATTTACCAAACAAAAACAAAACAAAACAAAAAAACACATATAGACAGATACAATAATAATTATGAGAGAACTATGCGAAATTGGAGAAAGTAAAAGCTAACAAAACACCAATGAAAACACAAATTATTTTTACTCGAAGAATCTTAGCAAAAAAGAGGAAAAGAACCTTACCTTTAATTAATGACATATTGTCAGTTACCATACAAGCAGTACTGAATAGTTAACTATTAATTTTTTAACATATACTAATATAAATTGTTTAATTACTAAACTGATGTATAGTACAAGATATAGGACAAGATGTATAGCACGATCCATCAAATTACCTAACAGAAGATCTAAAGGTATCATTTCTTTCACAGCATCAAGAATTCCTCTTTGTCTTGCCTCCTGACCATCCAACTCTCTTGCACATGCCTTGCAACACCCACACACAGCACAGCCAGATTCTCCGGAACCACAACCACAGATCCTTTAAAAAAAGAAAAAAAGTACCTGAAATCCTTCTACTCTTTCCTTAAAACTCTTTTCTAGAACCATCTTTTCTGTGTTTTTGAAATTAAGTTACTTGAGTCAGCAATGAAATCACTCCTTCAGATCAGGATGTGCCAATTTGAAAGAACTGAACAGGTATAAATAGACGGAATAACAAAAAACAAGATTTAGGGGTGCCAGGGTAGTTCAGCCAGTTAAATGTCTAACTCTTGGTTTCGGCTCAGGTCATCATCTCACGGTTTGTGAGTTCGAGCCCTAGGTCAGGCTTTGTGCTGACAGTGTGGAGCCTGCTTGGGATTCTTGCTCTCTCCCTTTCTCTCTGCCTCTCTCCTGCTCTCACATGCTCTTTCTCTCTCTCTCAAAATAAATAAATAAACTTAAAAAAAAAACAAACCCAAGAGTTTATTAAGCTCCTCATGGGTATAACTGGTATATTCCTACAGAAAATACAAATGGATTCTGCTATCTTCAAAACCACTATTAACAAATATTTTTAAAAGTTATCACAATTAGTAAAGCACCAGCAGTTTACTATTAAATGGTCTGGATGAGTTAGTTGGTTACCAAACAACACTATTCTCCATCAACTAACTTAAGAAAGGTGTGGATAGCCATCAATAAGTGAACCCAGCTTGTCAGCTTCATACATTACGTCTCCTTTTCCCTCCATTCTTTATATGCCATCATCTCTCATTCTCTCCTCTTACTGTGTCCAATTACCTGTTTTTTTTCCTTCTTCTTTGTCTTTTTTCTTATCAGTTGTGAACTAAGTGTATGACATTTGATTACCACACAAGGAAGACTAGAACACTCCCAGAAGTTGGCTACAGGGTCAGTGAACAACTAACTTCTTAGTCACATATTTCATAGATGTAGAAGTCATAGCTTTCATGTTATTTGTTGGACTGGAACTGAAAACCTTTAGACGGCTTCACTAAGCCTGTGGTTATCCAGATTTGTGGTGGTACAAGAGAAAGGATCTACCTGGCAGCAGTTTTGAAAGACACAGCCCTGTGAAACTCCTGGGTTTAAAATGCAAGCAGTACCGACATTTTGGAGGATCACTAACCATTGGAGTAAAAACTGATGAACCAGTATGCCCTACAGAATTGTCTGTGGGAACTGTTTCAAAGATAATGTGGCATTCTAAATTTATTCTAAGATATACAGTCACAATTTTATAATAATTGAAGTCATTTTTAATGGTGCAGAGTGTCCTGGCATATAGTCCTATAGTGATTTTATTTCATTTATTCATTTCTGCCTCATTAATAAAGAAACTATTGTATTTGGTTAGGTACTGTCCATTTAGGTCTATAAATTATTGGAAACTGATAGTAAATCTCTGGGGAAAAGCACATAAAGAATAATAACTAATTTCAGGAAAGATCAGAGAATTCAGAAATTCATTTATGATACTTATCAACAGCTCATGTTCAGAGATTGGGGACACTTGATTTTAATGGAAATAGCTTGGGAAAGATGCAGGAGGACACATTTCAACTCCAATACTATTTAAAAAAAAATCATAGACTCTTTCTGTATCCAAATTATATTAAAAATAAACAATTAGAGACTTAAATATAGCAAACAGAGCCAAACATATAGCTTTGTAGAAGAAACATTATTCTTTGATAGAGAGCCAAAATGTTCTTACATATGCTGAAAATGCCAAAAAAAATTTATTGTTAAAAAATCATAATCATTACAACAGCCTAAAATAAAGGCCTGTTATATGTGATTTATTTTCCTATGTTAGGCCAAGTACAAATCTAGAAATACACTCATAGTAGATGCAGACATTATGTGGGAGGAAGTATCTGACTACTTAAAGAGGTTATCAGAGAGGGAGGTCAGAGATGCAGGGGTGGCTGTCCCAGCTCTGGGCTTTTCTTCACAAGATCCCCCACCCCCACTTCCCGAAGTCGGCTAATTATCATTAACTAATCTGATCTTACAAAGATCAGGTCTATCATAATACAAAGATCTATCATAATTAATTTCCTTACAAAGAATGCCCCATTATGTTATATTGGTAACAAAAATAGGACCCAAAATTCTAGGGAAAAATTGCATTCTGATTCTGCCAAATTCGCATACATATTAACTTTAAAATAATGATAATACAGGATTCTGGGGGGAAAAAAAGATCCAAAAAGAGTATAAGGGGATAAATACAAATAGGTGTAATGTAACTTAAGAAGTGACAGTTCCTAGAACACCAAAAATTGCGAACATAAATTTAATTTAAATGAAAATTATATGTCTCTAATTGAATATTTTACATGATATTTGATACTTCTATCCAGAAAAGATTCATGTTCAACAAAAAATGAAAAGATACATGGTATTAAAGCAGTCTTAGAAAAAGAATACAAATTAAGGCACAGCCCAAGCCTTGAAGAAACTTTTGACTTGTTTTAAATAATGGTTTAAATGAATCGAATGAAAGAAAAGCAACGTAAATGACACTGAATTAGAAACTATCATAATAGAAAACAATTACTAGAATTACACGTACATGCCAATACGCCCTCAAGAAACAACACAGAACAATTCTGAAAAGAAATGTGTTCTGCACATTTTCTACTCATATTTTACTTTTTCAGTATGAATCATTTTCTTACCCTCCGGGGACTCTGTCTGGACGCCCACTACTGACACAACTGGCTCCATAACCTGTACAGTCTCCGCAGACAGTGCACACCATGCACTGTTCCAGCTTCCATTTATGCATGCCTGGAGGGCACATCATGGACTTCTCATCTTTCTCATCTAGTTCTTCTTCCAGGTCTTCATCCATTGCTGTTGCCATATTTTCAACTCCAAACCCTACATGACAGATCAATTTGTAACCTTTATGTAGATTATTCTCATGTCTTAAAAAACACACATCATATATACTAATCCAAATGAATATACAAAAGAATGCTGAAACAGAAAGTAACAAAAATATAATTTAATTTAGGGACCACAAATAAATGCTCTCCTCATTTCCTTTTTGCAAAAAGAGGGAAGGCAGGAACCCCTCTTAGCCGTTACTTTATGCCAATCATACTTTTAACTTTTGCTGATTTTAGTCCCTCCTTTCCATCTTCACTGCCAACACTGTCCTTCAACAGACCACAGAAAGTCTCTCAACTATGCTCTAAGCCATGTGTCCCTCCGCTCTAGAATATCCTTCCACAACTGGTAATCAGCTTCTTAAAACATATACTTGACCCTATGATTTCACAATTTACAAACCTCCAATGTTTTTCCATGGTCTTTAAAAGAACAAAACTCTTCAGCAAGATACAGTTAGTTACAACATGGCCCTCGAATTTTCTGTAACCTCATTTCTTCCATGCAAACTACATTCTGTCTGAACCTAAATTCCCTCTGCTTTCTAAACATACTATGTCCTTTCACATGCTCAGGGCCTTTGCTCATCCCTGCTCCATCTGTATCTCTCTACCTCATTTACCAAATGCCTCGCTCTACCTCATCTACCAGAGAAACTCCTCTTCAGCATTCAATAAAACTTAGCCCGGAAGTCATCTGCCATGAAAGGACTTACTACTTTTTGCAGGGAGTTAGTCACTATTTCCTCAAAGCCTGTTTATGCCTCAATTACAACTTACAGAATTGTGTTACAATTCACTCAACTGTAAAAAAATTGTTTTTAATGCTTATTTATTTTTGAGAGAGATAGAGCGTAAGCAGGGGAAAGAGCAGAGAGAGAGGCAGACACAGAATCCGAAGCAGGCTCCAGGCTCTAAGCTGTCAGCACAGAGCCCAAAACAGGGCTCGAACTCACAAACCATGAGATCATGACCTGAGCGGAAGTCAGACCCTAAACCGAATGAGCCACTCAGGGGCCCCTTGTTCAACTTTTTAAAGATCGGACATCTACTCCGGATGACCCAAGTGTTCCTTTATGAGAGCCAGCAAACTTTTTTGTAAAGGGCCACACTGCAAAAAATTTAGGCTTTGTAGGCTACACAAGTCTCTGTCACGTTTTTTTTTTTTTTTTAAATAACTCCTTATAAATGTAAAATCCATTCTTAGCTTGAAGAGTCACACAGAAATAAGCCACTGAGCAGACACAGCATCAAGTTATGGTTTGCAGACCTCTGCTCTAGGCAGTGAGGACTCTGATAATGAGCTATTATAATCTAGCAAGAAAGACAGACTTTTTATCAAAATACCATACAAGAAAACTGTAAATATACAACTGTGATAGAATTATGAAGAAACAAATAGTGTTACAAGAGACTGTAATAAAAGAGTAAATTTATGGGAATAAAGTATTTTTATGTTTGTTTTTCCTATTAGACTTAGATCGTCAAAGACCAGGTTATGCCTTACTCATTTTATCTCTTATTCTTAGTCAACCTTACTCTCTTATCACTTGTAACAGACTCAGTATAGGTCTGTCTAATCAAGAAGTAAACTCGTAGAATATACAGCCTCTTTTAATCTCTGCCACTTCTAATCTATATACAGGCTAGGAAATTAAATAGCCAAGTACTGGACAACTACTTATAGAGTTAGAATAAAGCAACTCTGAAGGCTTGAGTGCATGTTTTTAATAATCATGATAGCTAAAATATACTAAGCACTTACTTGCATTTGGGTCTACTTGCATTTGGGTTTACGTACTCATTTAATCATCCCAACAATGCTATAACTATTATCCCCAAATTACTCTCTAAATTCAAAGCATCCCAATCATAATACCAAGTAGAAAAACTGATTCTAATTCATATTAAAAGTAAAGGCCCCCAACATGACTATATAAAGAAAAAATTTATATAGAAAAGCAATGAAAAACTTATCACCAAAATTTAGAAATTATATACAACAAAAGAAACCTAAAATAAATGCAAAGGTTAAGCCACAGTTAGTCAAAGATATGTGCGACACATGCAATATAATATATAAAAAATTCCCACAAATCAATAAGAAGGCAAGTAAAATGAGAAGTTTGAAGAGATGGTCTAACACTACTAACAATCAGGAAAAGCAAATTAAAAAAAAAAAAAAAAACAAGGGACCCAGCCACTCCACTCATAGTTATATGCCTAAAAGCATACAAATTTCACCAACATTCACTAGAAATGTTCATAGAAACCTTATTCATAAAAACCAAAACTAGAAACCACCCAAATGTCCATTAATATGAGAAAAGATTCCAAAACTGTGGTACACATTCACACAACTGATTACTATACAACAATGAAAATGAACAATCTATAAATGCTTGTAACAATATAAATTAATCTCATAAACAAAGTTGAGTGAAAAGAAACTAGACACAAAAGTTCATGTGACATAATTCTATTTATATAAAATACAAAAGTATGCAAAACTAAATTAAGCCGTTATCTAGAGAGGTAGATGGTGACTGGAGAGGAACATAAAGGGGGATTCCTTGGGTGCTGGTAATATACTATTTCTTGATTAAGGTGCCGATTACATGAATGTGTTCAGTTTGTGATAATTCATCAAGATCCACACTTATGTGTATTTTGATGCATGTATGTTTTACTTCAATATAACAAATAAAAAAAATAATGAAATACAATGTCATAGTCATCAAACTGACAAAAATCAGAATGTTAATACTACCTCTAGGAGTGATGTGGAAAATCAGAGTATAAATTGATACAACCTCTTTTAAGAAAAATCTAGCAAAGCTGAAATCTACAACACCAGAAATTACACTTGAGAAATCTCAGATGTTTGCCAGGAGACATGAATAAAAGAGGTTTTGAAATTATTGATAAGAATGAAAAGTTAGAAATAAACTCATCTATCAGCAGGAGAATGGATAAACTTGGCATGTTAGTGGTATGGTTTATTACACAGCACTTAACATGAATCATTTAGATTTATATGTACCAACATGGACAGAGTTCAAACACAATGGTGAGACTAAATAAATAAACCTCCTAATTTGCAGAAAAATATAGATTGGCACTTATAAAAGTATCTTACATATAAAACATGAGTATGTAACACATTTTACATATAAAATATATAAGAACAAGTAAAAATACAGAAATATGACAGGATCAAAGTGATGATTGTGGTTGGTCTGGAGAAAGAGGGAGTATAATAATAAATCTTGGAAGAAGAATACAGGGCACTTATCTATAACTTTCTTACTGAAAAATAAAGCATGGTGCTAGATACACAATTTTTTCATATTATAATCTTATTTTCTGTACTTTTCCTTTCTTTTAAAAAAAGATACATAAAAACCCTTTATGTTCCCTATGACTATATAATCTGTATTCATTTTATGTATTAAACTACTAGTCTGCTTTCTAATTCATTACTTACTAGCAGAGTAGGTATGATTTTTTACAAAGTAAAAAAACCTTTAACAATTTTATTTTGGTTATTATAAATTTTACAGTAATACTCTAAAACATAGGTGTAAATATATGCCAAATTTTCATAAGAGTTTCAGAATAACAGGGAAATAATTTTTTTTAGTTCAAAACTTTTATAAAACATAATCTGAAAATATATTTATATTACACATAGAAAACTAAACTGTTTCTCTCCTTTCTGCCTAGTAGGTATTATCCAAAACTATGGTTCAGTATTTTAGCAAGAAGAAAAATATTTCCATTTTGGAGTAATCCATTTCTTTCCTTTCTTTTGTTCTTCCTTCCTTTTAAAAATCAATATGCTCTAACAGACTTACTCTTTTTAAAAACAAAAGCATTTTAAGTACACGCATATATGAATATGGTAAAAAAAAAATTGTGGCCTCTTGATATTCAGATGAGTCTGCCATCAAGAAGGTCCCAAACCTGTTTATGTTAATTCATACAAATATTAACCCTCAAATATTAATCCTCAAACTCTTTTGTACTTTGAACACAGTTCAACACTTGGTTCTGATAATATGTATTTATTTCCTATTCTTCAGCCCACACCAAATTAAAAACAGAAACCAGCAATTGGAATGAAGGGTACAGGATAGCACTGATAGCAGCTGGAAGTAAACACTGAGAGCAAGAATGAAGTAGACATAAACCAACACCAAAAAACCACAAGCATGACAAAGGATAAACTCCTCTTCCTGTCAATACCCTTTGTGTTAGGGAAAAGCATATGGTGAATAAGGTGCATCTGCAATTCAGCTCTTGGTAAAGGGTCAAATATTCTTAAGATCATTTTCAGTTGTCAGGAACTGATTAAACTGCAGGTAGCATGTGCTCTTAAATAGGAAGATGATATTTGCCAGATAGACTGCTGCCAAATATGGCTAAAAATGAAAATGTGTAGGGATGCCTGGGTGGCTCAGTGGGTTGAGAGTCCAACTCTTGATTCTGGCTCAGGTAATGATATAGCCCTGCTTGGGTTAGAGCCCTGCATCAGGCTCTGCTGATGGAGCCTGCTTGGGATTCTCCCTCTCCCTCTCTCTGCCCTTTCCACGCTTTCTCTCTCAAAATAAGTAAACTTAAAAAAAAAAAAAAAAAAAAAACTAAACTAAAAATGTGTGGTATAAAAGAAACTAATAATGAAGAATTTGAAAAATGCGCTTTTCTAGAATAGTCACCCAAAATGCTAAATCAAAGAAGTGCTATTACATTTTATATAAAATTAAGAAAAATAGGGGAGCCTGGCTGGCTCAGTTGGAAGAGCATATGACTCTTGATCTCAGGGTCATGAGCGCAAGCCCCATGTTGGGTGCAGAGATTACTTGTATTACATACATACACATATATAAATAGACAAACAAACAAACTTAAAAAGAAAAAACATTCAAGTTCATTTGCTCAAAAATTAAAAGTCTAAAGTATACTCGATTGTTTCAGTGATATAATACCAAATAAATAAGAAATTCAGTGGTTTTCCTAATTTATAAGTATGAAATTAAAGGGCCACTTGTTTCGAAGAGTAAGATTCTTTACCACACTGTTCTGAAAACCTAATGAAAAGAGGCCACAAAGTTAATATCCACATGTCCAACACCTACCTTTCCCCCCCTGGTTCATGGCACCAGTGTCTCGTCCACACTGTCCTTTATTATTTACACCAAATGTCCAAACTTCTCCATTCTTCATTAAAACACAAGTATGGGCTTTGCCCATAGCTACCTGAATTACAAAATGGCCCTTCAAATCTGTTACCAAACCTGTAGGAAAGATACAAATTTGGTAAGAAACAACAATAAAACCTTTCTGAGTCTAGTAAATCATCAGTATTGTAAAAGGACCACCTCAATACAGAATTTTTTATTTCTGGGATAAAATAACCCACAAAAATTAGAAATACATGGCCAAAAGACTGACCAGGTATCAGCAAATTAATTTTGTAGGTTTGTAAGGAAGTTTCAAAATCTTAACACATTATCATCCAGACTTCAGACAAATGCTTCTCCTGAATGTTTCTTCTAAATGTCAACACTTCTCAACAACCCTCAGAAGGGTCACTAGTTCTGAAACTTTCCTGGTCCAAGAACAAAGGAGCTTATAAATCATGTACTTAACCTGCTTTGACTTGCCTCAGCAAAACAAAATAAAATACTTGCTGGGGAATACTGAAATAACACTGCTTCTGTAGAAACCTGTGAGATGATCCAAAGCAGCATTTTTCAATCCTTTTTAACCTACAGTGCTTTCTTCCACAATCCAATAGCTAGCCAGTTTAGCCAGTTCCTAAACCTCACTTATTCACATATAACTTTCATTGTATGTGCCATATCCAAATGCAACCCATATAAGCTTAGTATTTTTTGCATCAATTTTAAATTGACTAAAGCATTTTTAACCTTATCAAGTAATCAACGGTAAAAATCAGATTGTTGAGTATTTCCACTATATACTAAAGAGTTAAAAACTGAAGTGTTTGTTTTATTTAAATTACAAAAGCCATAATTCTTGTATCACACTTTGGGAAAGCTGTTATTATTATTATAATATTATGTTATTATTTTCTCAGATACTACTTTCCTAAGGTGACTTTCTCTTCCACCCTATATTACTTAGGTCTTTTTAGCTCAAAACTTTCCATTTTTAGTATTTAGTATACTTGAAAAAGATATGTATATTTAGCAATATTACTTATTATTACTAACAGTACTAGCTGACATGTTTTGGCCCTTGCATGTGCTAGGCTCTGTGCTTAGCATTTCATAAGCATTATCTCCTATAATCTTATAACAACCATATGAAACAGGTACTGTCATTAGCTCCCTTTTGAAGATGAAAAAAGTGAAAGTAATCTCTGAAAAGTTAAAAAATTTAAGTTAGCTATTAGCCAACTAAAAAGTGGCAGTGCCAGGATCTAGGTCTGTATCCATAACCATTAAACCACACTTATCTAATATTTAAGTTGCATAATGCCCAACTGTCTCCCAGATCCTCAAAACAAATACAACATTTTGTGAATCCTTCCTGTCTTATTGCTGGGAACAGTGCCAGTAGTTTTAGGCAGGGCTAATCTTGGAGCTTGGCCAGTGCAGCTCTACCTTAGCTACTACTTTGGAAAGCTTTCCCTATACTCATTTAGATGCTCCCATGACATGTTCTTGGTAGTACCCTGGGGAAATGATTTTGGTAATGTAACTGATTTATCATTGATGAGTTACTTATCTCCCTATTTAGATAGTTATGGAAGGATTCTCTCTCTCCTATATTTACTATTATATCCCCAGTTCCCAGCACAGTTGTCTTGTACATGTAGAGTCTTAAGAATTACTTGCCATGTGACTGAGTAACTGAAAAACCAAAAGTTACTGTAATGAGTGGATATGTGGGGTGGGACTAGCCAAATAGAGAGTTTTACATTTATAAACTCTAATTGCAAAAATTTGTCATATTTGGTTGCTAGATTTTCTTTCTAGCCCTTAAGAAATGAGTATGATTGTGACAGCCCACTTGGCAGGATTTTATATGAGGTGAATATGTAAAGCCTGTGAATTTCTTCATAAAAAGGAAAATAGAATAAAATTTCTGATTGGAAGTTTAAGCGATGGTCTCATGCTGGGGAAATGATGTGTTGAATATTTCTAGCAATTAATTATTAAGTTGAACTCTACTCAAACGATATGTGAGTTGCCTTAATGTGGTAATACTTAGATCCTCAGTTGGCCTCAACTGACAGAGTGAATCAAAATTTGGGAGTGGGCTCTTGTATAGTTTAAAAACAGTATTTAGCCTAGCTATTGCTTGCTAAAATCCTGCTGGCTAACACCGATTAAAATTTGTGCATTTATCCAATATATATTTATTGAGAACTGACAGTGCGTCACAGCTTGGTGGACAGGCAGGTATGGTCCGTCGCTGAAAGAAATGTGGAAAAAGTAAAGAAAATATGCTAGAACTGTTAATTTTCTAGACATATCTTTCCAATATAATGTCTAGTATCGGACTTTCTTTGTATAAAAGTGAAATGTATTTAAGTTGAACTTACTTGAACTGTCAGAGTAAATGGCATCTTTCCCAAACATGTATAGCTCTCCATCTTTAGAAATAACAGAACTACTTCCATTATTGCAGGCTGTATACACCACAATCTTTCCTTCCATCTTAATTATCTTTTTAGGTTTGTAGGGTTTTGATTGCCGTCTGCTCTTAGCTTAAAAAATAACACAAAACAAAATTAATTTAAGACATCTATGTATAAATAAAAATATATGCATTTATGACACACTTTATTTATTTTCACAAAGGCCTGGGATTCCCAACATGTCAATTAAAATGAGTCAACCTGCAAGCCTCATATGGTTAATTAATACTTAGGCTATCACTGTCAGATCCTTTTCTTTGTTATACGTTAAAATTTCCAATGAGAAACACCAATTTCTAACAAACTTCTGGGGACCTCAATCTCTGTATTAGCTATTTACACATTATTAACACTATTCCATATATATACATATATATATATATGTATATATATGTATGTATGTATATGTATATATATATAAGTATGTATATATGTATATACATATACATATATATATAAACACCATTTCACCATCATATATAACTATATATGTATATAAATTCCCTTTCCTCTCAAACTCTACCTCACATGCTTTCTTATGCTAGATCCTAGAAAGTGAAATCAGTTCCTCATTCGTTGAACACATGTTTAAGCACCCAGTTAGTGGATGGGAAATACATATATGGAGAAAGAGTAAATAAATTTAAATGTGGATGATGATCCAAGTAGCCTCTGCTATCAAAAACTAAATCCCTGAAATGAGCAAAAGACGAGGAATATCAATCTTCTGTTCCTTTGGTCAATCCCAGTTCTTGATGCCTTTCAGAATAAAAACATATTGCTATGCTGGGCACAACTCTGGGACTTAAAATACCATTATACTTTTTCATATAACATGACCCATATACATGTATACAGCAACTACACTATCTCATGCTCAAAGAAAGAACAAGGTCCTCCAAATGCTAGAAGGAAACTTAGCTGTGCTCAAGTTTCTGAGATGGCAATACACATTATGCGTTTTTTTTCCCAAGTAACTTTTATTTACACATGATTTTTACATTAGATGTTGAATTCAAACCTAATCCTCATAAGATTCTACTCCACTGTGCTAAAACATGTAAAGTATATGGGAAGTTACAAAAAGAGAAAAATGGCACTTTGAGAAAGACTGAACAGAAATATAGGAAAGATAAGAGATAAAATTGTTTTCATTGTTTAGGAATGATTTAATTACAGAGAAATAACACCAAGAATAGTGACCCATAACTAAAGCTACTATACAAGGCAACAAAAGGTTTACTTCATTCTGAAATATATATTCCTTATAAAATTTTGGGTGACCTAAGATAATATATTGTAATAAATACGTTTTTAAAAATAACACCAATGAGCAAAACAGATGAATAGCAATATATACACACAAAAAGTATATATAAAAATTTACGAAAATCAACTCTACAATGAAATCAGCAATCCCAGTTCTTTAATGAACAGTACACTATTAACTGATTATGCCACAATGTAAAATCATCTATTAATCTGGTAAGGTTAATCTGGTAAGGCTACTGAAATTGATATACCTTATGTTAATAAATTCCACAATATTTTTACTGAATGTCCAGTTTCTTAGTCAACTTACTTGACTCTCCATCTTCTCCTTTACTAGCAGATCCTGTAAAGAATATGCTTCCATCTTCTGCAACTAAAAGGGCATGAGAACCATCATGTCCAACTGAAAAGTGTACAATCTTTGGAGATTTTGTAATTGGTAGTTCAACCCATTTTCCTGCTGAAGGACCACCTTGCTTGATTCCAAGACTCTGGTACTTGCCAGTATAATATATCTTATATATCAAAAAAAAAAAAAAAAAAAGAGGGAGTAAGAGAGAGACAGAGATTTATGGTGCCTTTTGGGGTAGTGTACCAGGTTTCACATGAGAGAAAAAAGACTTTCATATCTTACTAAAAAACAAAAATAACAAGAAACCAAACTGTTTTTATACTTCAGTGAGATCAATCGGTAGGAGAGAAATATACATATTTTTCTAAAGATCCAGTTCATAATAGCTTTTTCGTATCTATTCAAGGTATCTATAATCTTCCATTATAAGTCTCCTGATAGATATGAATAAAAATATACTTCACAAATATACTCTAACCTCACAAGAGGAGGAAATGGATAAAATTCTCAACTTGTTTTCCTAATGTAAAAAACCCTACATATTAATATACCATAATTGCCTAGTAATTTTAATTTTCTTTTTTTTTTAATTTTATGTTTATTTTTGAGAGAGACAGACAGACAGACAGACAGAGCATGAGCGGGGGAGGGGCAGAGAGAGAGGGAGACACAGAATCTGAAGCAGGATCCAAGGCTCGAACTCATGAGCCATGAGATCATGACCTGGGCCAAAGTCAGATGCTTAACTGAGTAAGTCACGCAGGCTCCCCTAGTCATTGTAATTTTCAAAATTCTTGTAATTACCTCACTTTATTCTCACACCCATGAGATAAGAAAGAAGCTTCTATCTCTACAGACTGAGCTCTACAATCTGTCACTTATACTTGCTCCTACTTTCCCCAAATTGTAGTCTTTATATTTCTGAACATTTATAGAAATTTGCAATAAATGTGTTCATCAAAATAAACTCAAAATATGAATTCATTCCCACTCAAAGAATTAAAAGCTCCATAATTAAAATATCTGTAAAAATGTGATATTTTATAAAGTTTTATACTCTTGTATCTCACAATTTTCTTTTATACTATTTCAACATGAATAAAACTTCACCATATTAAAAAAACATAAAATAATATACCAATTGGTTATCTCATAAAACATAGGATGTTCATTTTTAATACTAAAGAGTAATTTACCTTTCCATTTGCTGTTTTCATTAGTGCAAACTCTCGCCCTGCACCAAGAATTGCTGACTCCTCATCAAATCCTGTGCCTGATAATACAAGACTCATAAATATTACTATATTTTAAGATGAACAATGTAAATCATAATTTTGCACTATTTTGAGTTATTGAAAGGTCAACTCAGTACCATTCAAAAACAAGGATGACAATAAACTTGTTGAATCACTATGAAACTAATGTAACATTGTGTGTCAACTACACTTCAATTAAAAAAAAGAAAAAACAAGGATGACAAAATATGCCATATTCCTGACTTAAAAAAAATTAACAGTATGTACCGTACTCCAAGGAAAGATAAAATTACCAAAAATTTTTAACTTGTTCCAAACTAGTGCCAAATTAATCTTTTAAACATAAAAAAATGTTTAAAACCAATGTCAGCAATATTTCTTGAATTAATGAATTAAGAAATTTTTATTGAGCATTATTATTAGGTAGTAGGCATTACATAGTGCATGAACCTTATCCCATTCAATTTTCACAAATATACTGCCTGGTTTACTCGATGAGGTTAGTGCAGACACAGAGTCGTTTGGGCTTGAACAATGTCGTGCAGATATTTGAATTAAGGTATATTAGATTCTTTGTTCCATGCTCTTTTCTACAGAAGAACATTTCATGTGGCTACTCCATGAATTTGGATACATATGTGTGCATACATAACAAAGACCCTTATGCATATTTTCAAATTCTAAAACTATGAGTAAATAATTACATATGGTATATTTTATGATTTTGTCTAATATAAACTACTAGTTTATGAGCTTTTTAAATTTAAAAACTACAATTTCAGTACTTTCTATGGAAAAATTATAAAAACACTACATAATTAAATAAAATAGGCAAAGCATATCACTCATGTCAAGTTTATTAAACTTAATGAGATAATAGTCAAAAAGGTGGGTCTTGCAAAGAATCCTGCACGTTAGAAATGGCACTATTAAACCTGGAACAGCACGGCAAACCAAAATTGAGAGCCTCCTGGGAAACAGGATCCTAATTACTACTAGGACACTGCAGGAGGATGTATACTAAGACAGAAATATTCTGTGGCTGTCCCTATTTCTGCATCCAAATGAAAGATTATTAATCAGTGTTTTAGGCCAATTACCATTGTCACAATCTACGGGATCTACTGGCTGTCCTAAAAATCTGTTCAAATTAACAATCAAAGGTTTTAATGAGGGAACTATGTATATTAATGTAGTAATATTTACAGGGCAAGTTTTCAAAATTTTAAATAATTGAATAAAGATAGAACATATAAATTAAGGATGTCCCTAAGTGCTGCCTATAATTCTTATCAAATGTAAGTTTATTTTCATTTGCTCTATTTAAAATGAAAACGGAAAATCATTAGTCACTTTCTTCAAATGGTGTTCATATAACACACTGTTTAAAGGCCATATTTCCTAGTTACTTATGCATACTAATTCATAAGTTGCTTTATAGTAACAGCAAAGTAACTGCCAAAACATAACACACAATGCTTAAAACACTGTACTAGTTTTCAAAAGAATAAAGAATCTGAAAACTTAAATATGGGAGAAAGGCTTATTTGACTATCTTACTTATAATATGCAAGTCCTTTTCCAGATCAAATAGTGAGATTCCACAGGCATGTAAACATTTTCTGGCCAGTTTAAGTTGTAATTCTTGTTGTAGCACAGGTTCAGTGCTTGTGGCAAAAATTCTGACAACAAAGCCATCCTAAAAGAAAGAAAACACTCAGAGTATTATGTTGCATAAACTGGTCTTCCAAGGCTTTATACTAATTAATAACAAATAATTTATGAGAAAGGGATTCCATTTACACCAGCTATTCATGATTCAGAGTACTTACATCTCTTGAAGCAGCGATCTGATTAATATATTCTCCATCAGTGAATAAAATATTTTGACCTTCAGTATGGCAATCTGTACAAGAAGAGGAAAAAGTAATTATATTACAATATAAATAAATAGCTCACAAAATGACTTTACTCCTCTGTTGAAGTCAGAATGAGAGTTCTCCAGGCAATAAGGATAAACTTAAACTTAAAGGGATACTGTGCTTTTTTAATAAAGAATTACAAATTAGCAGAAACTAAGTAATTCAACTATTATTACATTTTGTGCTTACATTTATAAATCTTCCATAATCAAGGACCTGAAAGCCCACCTAATTTCAAAATGAATTAGTATTAGATGTAGTCTGATAATAAACATGCACCATGATGAACAAACTATAATGTTGGTTATAATCATTTCAATACATGCAATGTAGGCAACACTCTACCTTCAGACATACATCACAGTCATTAGTGTCACAGAAAAATACAGATAGACCTAAAGCTTCTGCATTTGAGGTCTATGGCATCCAGCTACAGATATCCCTTGCTTTATCAAACAGAACTGGTTATACCATTTCCACTTAGAAGTTTAATGGTTATTCCCAGCATTTTCAGCATTTAGCATGCTATGTATACATTTGTGTGTGTGTGTGTGTGTGTGTGTGTGTGTGTGTGTGTGTGCGCGCGCGCGCGCACGCGCGCGCGTGTGTTTAAAGTAAGCTCAATGCCCAACTGGAGCTTGAACTCACGTCACGACCCCAAGATCAGGAGTCACATGTTGTACTGACTGAGCCAGCCAGGCGCCCACAGCATGCTACACATTTTAAATGTTCATCTGCTTTGTACAACAAACACACTTAGGTTTATGTATTTCTTTTGTCTGAAAGCACTCATATATTTTGGCTGGAATTATTGTGTTTTATCAATACGATATGTATCTCTGTGGAACAGTGCACTATCTACTTTGATCAAAATAATGCACAAATGCCATTGTAACAAGGGATACCAGTATTACAGAAGGACCACTGGAACATGTGTTAGTGATTGCTACTGAACAACATGAAACTACAAGCAAAATCAACATCTAAATATAAACTGTATCCTTTTGGAAAAACAAATGTTCAGCAAGCAAGTATAAAAGCACACACACTTCTCAAAATAACTGCAGAGAACTAGGATGAATCTCTCCATTAATTACAATACCAAAATAATATTTCATTTCTATTTGCACCTGAATCAACAAAACGTAAAATTCTGGTTTTGGAATGCAGTAATGGAGCCCACCCAAATAAGCTGGATTACTCCATATCTTTGCCCAGGAGCTTCATACTAGCATACTTCCTTATTATAAATATGCAAAACACAGGCAGACCCTTACCAAATAGAGAATTCAGTGATCACAAACTGGAAATAGAAACTGGGAGACAAGGCCCACTGGTAGCCCAAGAGACTTGGTAATCAAAGAGAGGAGAAATCGAAAGAAAGAGTTCCTAGTCCACTGTACAGAATACAAAGAGGCGCAAGAAAGATGCTTCCCAAGCTCTAAGCAGTAAGATTTTAAACTAAAAAGCAAAGAAGAAAAACTCATTATAATTTCAGATAAATGCAGGGGTGAGGAGTGAAGTGGCGCAAGAAGAGTAGCAAAAATTCTCATGATCTGAGGCAATCTGTCACCAGACATGGGAGAGTAAATGACATAGGATACAATATAAAAGATATGTCAACATATAAAGGCTAAAATGATTATTAACAGAAAAAAGTATGTTCTAAGTTCATCAATGCTAGGTTGAAAATAACTTATTTACAAGCTAAACTATAAGACAAGTTGAAACATGAAGCTCAAGGAATTACCAGATTTATGTCAATTTTAAATATGGTATTCATTACCATCTATAAACCTGACAATTTACTTGTGCTTCTTGATGTGAAAACTATAGAGTTGCCCCTAGTTAGGGGGAAAACGGAAAAAAAAAAAAAAAAAAAAAAAGAGTGCTATTGAAGAAATTGCAGACCAGGTCAAAGAAATGGAAAAATGATGATGGGTATCTTCCGGGTATCTTCGGGCTTGAGCGCAAGTCTTCCTGCTGCATGATTTCAAAAAGATTTTCTCTTTATCCTTTCTTTATCCAGCATGTAATGTTATAAGACAGCATCTTCAGGAAAATATCAAGCAACATCTGCCAGTTGGGAAGACATACAACACGGGACTGTCCTCCCAAAGTTTGGTTCATTCTTCACCTTGAATATGGCATGTATTCATGAAACAAAGAAAGCCACACTTGTACTGTTAAAAGTTGTATTTCATATGTTAAATGATGTAGAGGGATTTAAACTGAACAAAAACATTAACAAGTCAATTCTTATCATATTTTCATCATAAATAAAACAGCTATACATAAGCCATTTTCAAATAATCTTCTCAGTCACAATCTCTGTTAATTGATCAGGGTTTCTCAGAAGCAAATCTTTTATATTAGTATCTACCTGTTGGTGTGTGCATGGTGGGGGTGAGTGTTTAAAATTTTTCTTCCAAGACATTATCCTGAAATGACACACACAGAGAGCAACAGGGATGCTCATTACAGTATAACTTATATGGTAAAAAACTAGGAGGCACTTCCATTTGAATGTATTTTGTAACATTAAAATGATATTGGAACTATATGCAGAATATTAAGTGAAAGGGATAGGTCCAAAAAAAGGATTAGGTAGCATATGATCTCTTCTTTTTTTTTTTTTTTTTTTTTTCCACAACAATGTCCATCTAAACACAGGAAAAAGATAGGATATTTACCAATATGCTGATAGTGTTTATACATGAGAAGTAGGGTTACAATTAGTTTTTATTTTTTCCTTATATATACTTATACAATAAATATTATTATTTTTAATATATGTATATATAAGGGGGTACATGTAATCATTTTAAAATTATTATCATCATCATCATCACCAGAGGCATGGCCCAGGACTTGCAGTGATTTAAAAAAACCTGTAGATATATCTGTAAACAGTGATTTATAAAATAGCTCTAATAAGTTATATTTTCCAAAGTACTTTATTTGTTGAAACACACATGAAATGTGGCATTTACCTTAACATGGTGTCATGTACACTAATTTGGATATATATATATATATATATATATACATATATATATATGTGTGTGTGTGTGTGTGTATATGTGTGTGTGTGTGTGTATATATATATATATATATATGTATATATATATATGCATAGCAACATCTGAATAAATGTTTGATGAAGTTGAAGGAACCTTTAAAAAATTAACAAGCAGCTTGGGAGCAATTATCCTTCCCAATGTATTCTTCAGAAGTAGTTCTCGATCATTTTCAGATGGTCAAGTGCCTAAAAGTAGTATTGCTGCTCTTCATGAAATTACTGATAGACACATTAAACATTTAAGATTTTAATATAAACAAACTTCCTCACTATGCATTAAAGGCATATGCAAATTCAAAGATTTTAAAATGGGTATCATGCATTTGCCCAGTGTTCTACAAAATTTAAGATCCACTGCCCCAGAATTTAGAAAGTACAGTGATTTAAGAGACAAATGCATATGTGCAACTTCAAAATTAAAGCAAAATGAAATGTGTCCAATGTGCCTTACCAGAGTATTACTAAAAAGTATAAATGATGGAATTAAAAAAAATTCCTGATCCATTCTAAAATCTGTCTCTGAAAACCCTTTCATATGAAGAGGAAAACCCAAAGTGTACTGCTATTAAAGTAAAAATAAAAATTAACAGAGAGTTCTTCATACCAAGTTTTATAAGAGCCAGAGTCATGGTTTTATTAGGAGCAACAAAGAAACCTCACCCCCTTATTCAGCAGCTGAATTAGTCTTGGTGGTGAGGGTGAAGGACCAGGCTGCAGATGGGCAGTGATTTGAAAACAAACACTAAAATGATTTATGCTATATTTCTGATGTCTGTTTTCCTCACATGCATTAACTTTATACACACTATAACATTTTTGTATGTCAAGATTTTTCTCAACCTATTTATAAGCAAGTACTATCCCTTGCTAATCATTGTTTATAGGTCCAAAGGCCCAACATGCACATCTCTTAAAATTTACCTGTAAAGAAAACAAATGACTAGTTGAATAACATACCTGGTAATATCACAGTACCATCCTGTTCCAGTGTTTCAGGGCTTATTCTTATGGCTGTCATGCTGTGGTTATTCACATCTCTATACAATAAATAACCCTGTAAACAACAAAATATTTTGCTGTGTTATGTGTACAAATATCTTTTCATTAGCTGTTTAGCAGAAACAATAGTCATACAGGTCTGTATAGTTTTCTGAGGTATGATAATATGTCAAATTTCGTGTCTACAACAGATTAAATATTAAAAATACAAGTCTCTGAGGTGTGCTTTAATAAGAGGAGGAATTGTATACCACTGAGTATCAATTTAACCTATTACATTCTCAGATACATATATGAGATACACCACACAGGCCAGTACAGACATCTTGCTCAAAATTATTTTATCATTTGCCAAGTAAATAATAGAAATGACTACTGTTACTTTAAGAAATATTTTAAGGAAATATAGCTGAAATATTTAGGTTAATATTAAGAAATGAATAGAGTAGTGGTTTGAGATGGAATGATATGTCACTGGACATACTTCCATGTCCTTATTCCTTATAACATACTATAGTGGCAAATAACAATTTGATGTTTTGAACCATGTTAAGTTTTAAAAGACAATCGCTGAGAAATTAATTTGACATTTAAAATTTAATTTCAAAATCTCCCCAATAGTTGATCTAGCACAATTATTTTTCATATAACAATTTATTTAATTTTCAAAATCCTTTCAAATATATCTTATAATCTGATGATGACAACAAGTGCTGAGCTGAGCAAGACAGGTATGCGGGGACATATTTATTCGACATCCTTCCACAAGGGAGCTTGTATTTTACCTCTCAGGAAGGGAGAGTATGGAAATAAACACTTCTGGCCCTTTTCCATCCTTCATTCGCTTCTCTTCATGGGAGGTGAAGAGTGTAGTAGTGTGTCTGATTGCTGACACCCATTTGGCCACATTAGTCAGGTGATGAGATCACAGCATTAAGAAAGCAACATGGGCCTACCACTTTTCTCTTTGGGGATACTTTGCATGATCCTCCATACAGGTAACTATCCCCTGGGCAGACCACGCACTGTTTCCTGGAAGGTACTGATCTAGGCTTAAAGTGGAGGGTCTTGTGGCAAGAAACTCTAATTTGGACTCACGTCATGGACACATTCCCAATTCATATTTACTAATGGTAATGGTGGTCTCCATTCTTATCTAGAGATTCACAAAATTTGGCTAAATAACAGGGGATCAAATAAGTTAACTGAGTTTTCCAAAGTCACACAGCTAGTAAAGATCACGGTCAGAACTAAAAGTAAACCTCTCATGAATTCTAAGCCAATGTTCTCTATACTACACTGTATCATTGTTACTAGCCATATTAGTAAAAATATACCATATCTATTTAAACAGAAGTCACATTATTTATTGATCGAACAAGTACAAGCCACATGCTCTATAAGAAAGAAAAGTGTGGTTTATTGTGGATATTCTCCTACCTGAGCATACCCTAACCAAGACTTTTTTTCTTTTCTGTTTCTGATGCGAGATGTAGAATTATATATATGGCCCTGCAAAGTAACAAAAAAGCCCATCAACAGTTGCATAATTAATAATCAATGAAAAATAACATAAACGGATGACATTTTATACTTGCGTTTCCATTATGATTACATCAAAATTAAATAGTACTGTAAAAATGAAGCTGAAAACAAAACACAATTAGGGATAACTTCTGCTAGAATTAAGAACTGTAAGGAATCACATTACCCTAACTGTTCCACTGTATCCAGAGCCTATTTTGTATAATCCATCCTTGCATAACAGATAAAGAAAAAATCCATCATTCTGAAGTAGACACTGATCATCTTCATCAACGGATATTTCCTTTAATGGCCACTTGTGCATTAAAGCTGCTTTCTTAATGCCATTGCTAAACCAGTCCTGAATTTGAATTTTTCCCACCAACACTGCCTGTACACTTCTCTGTAGTGAATTTAGTATCATTGGCACCTATTTAAAAGACAAGAAACAAATAAAAAAGCATGTTTAAATGTCCCAAACACAGACAAAATAAAGATACTTCAGTAATATGTCATCATTTATGAGAAAATAAATTGCTCAGAATTATCATTCTGATAATTTGGCACATCAGTAAAAAGTACTAACTAGAAGTTTATTGTAAGAAGCAAATTTCAAGCAGCCCAAAATAAAAATGTCAAATCCAAAGATTATTAACTGACAGTTTGGCTCTAAACACTGAAATATTGCATCTTTCTCCAAAACACTCAATAACCAGTACTGCCTATGATTTCAAGTTTTGTGGACGGAAACATACTAGATTAGTAAAAAGTATGAATACTGGATATAAATAAAATTATACCATATTAGAATACACATAAGCCAAAATATCTTTTATATGTTATGCATAATTACTAATATGCTTCATGATACGAAGCACAAATTTAAGCATAAGAGAATGGTGTGGCTTCTACAGATGAAACAAAATTTCCAATGTTTCTCTTCCACTTTGCTTCTCCATTATGACTAATACCCATCAACATCAACAATATTCCATAATATGAAAACTCATTTGTTAATTGTGTATTCATTCAGCACTCATTTATCCAATATTCATCAAAGACCTGCTATAAATACCTGTCACATTAAATGAGTCCTCAACAGTCACCAGCATGGGACCAGCACTCTGCCAGCAGAGGAAATTCTGTTCCTCACCTTTTGTCCTTCTTTTACCACATCCAACAATACAGCCAAGCCGCACTGTCCAATATAGCAGCCATTAGCCACATGTGACTGACTACTGAGCTCCTGAAATGTGGTTAGTGCTTTATATACAAAATACCCACTGGATTTTGAAGACTTAGCATAAAAACAAGAGTACAGAATCTTAATATTATATTGATTACATGTTGAAATTATTTTTTAGATATACTGAGTTGAGTGAAATACATCATTCATACATACACATTTAACCACACCTATTTCTTTTTACCTTTTTAATGTGGCTAATAAAAAGATTTTAATTACATACATAGACTACATTATACTTCCATTGGACAGCACTTTGTAGAGGGTAGAGCTTTCATAGGAATAAGTGACCCGCTGTTCATAGATACAGTCTCCTCTTCTTCCAGTTCTAAGGCCTCTGACTCAGCCAAGATATGTAATTTATACTATATATACTTATATATATATAATAGGTTTATGTATATAATATATACATAGTTGAATACTACAAATTCTTTTGCTAGAAGTAGCTATATTAAACTTATGGCTATTTTATCTAGAATTGATATCCATATTACTATATAATATGCCAAAGCTTCCACTGTTAATATTTTTGTTTGTTTCAGATACTTTCTGTTGGTGTCTATTATGAACAATGATGCTCCCCTCCCTCTCCAAATCCTCAAAATTGAGCTATATATAATAATTTCTGGTTAAATTAGTATTCAAAGGTCACTTATTATGATTGTGTAATCATGGCTCATGAGCCAAAGTGTATATTACATTTCCTTCCTTGTGTAATTTTTTTTTCATTAAGTCAACAATGGCCCTATTTTTGCATTTGCTAAGTTTTCTCTACACATTCCCTTAAGGGTTCCCCATACACCTTTCAAGAAAGTCAAACATCATTTCTACTTCTTCCGCTTGGCAACACCCCTCATAAAACCTTGTTCTGGTCTAAACTAAAGAAGAGGCAGGCGTGGAAGTTAAAATTGTTCAATATCATGCATGTTCAAAAGCCATCTTCATCGTCCCTCAAACATGACTGCTAGTTGAACTAGGTATGGTGAACATCATTTTCTCTGAGAACTTTGAAGGCACTGTTATTTTCTATGCCAGTGCTGCTTTGAACCAGTCTAATGCCATTCTGTTTGATATTTGTTCATAATCTGTCTTTGCTCTCTGGAAACTTTATAGTCTGTTAATTAACAGTGTTCTGATTTACAAAGTTGTATCCTAGTTTGATTCTTTTTTCATAATGAATGTTGGGCACTCAGTGTGTGTTCTGTCAATCTGAAGACGTATATCTTTGAGGCACATGAATTTTCCTTGTAAGATTTCTTGAGTAATTTATTTCCTCTTCTCTGTTTGAATACCTGTGAGGGATTGTATTTCCTGGTTAGATCCAATTTTATTTTATGTCACCTATTTTCTTTCTCTTTTTTCTATTTTCTGGAGACTGCTTCAACCTGATCTTCTAACCCTTCTACTGATTTTATTGCTGTTATCTTAACTTATAAAAATTTTTCTTGTTCTATGAGCTTAAAAAACAGAATACTGATGTTTAATGTAAACAATATTCTCTTATCCTTCATCAAAATATTAATTACAGTCTTCTTAGAGTTTCTTCTGTCTCTATATTCTTTTTATTCAAAGTTTCTTTTATTATCATTATCATTATCGATTTAGGGAATCTCTGTTTTTCATGTTAGCCTAGTGATACTTGGTTGTATGCTTTTTTTGTTGTATTTTATTTTTTTGTTATTTTTTTTAATATTTTAAGCTTTTATTTCAATTTTAGTTAGCTAACATACAGTGTAATATTAGTTTTAGGAGTAGAATTTAGTGAATGATCACTTGCATATAACACCCAGTCCTCATCACAAGTGCCCTCCTTAATACCAATCACCCATTTAGCCCATCTCCCACCCACCTCCCTCCATCAACCCTCAGTTTGTTCTCTACAGTTAAGAGTTTATTTTATGGTTTGCCTCCCTCTCTCTCTTTTTTCTTTCCTATGTTCATCTTTCCCTATGTTCATCTGTTTTGTTTCTGAAAATTCCACAGGTGAGTGAAATCATATGGTATTTGTCTTTCTGACTTTTTTCACTTAGCATAATACACTCTAGCTCCATCCATGTCATTGCAAATAGCAAGCTTTCATTCTTTTTCTTTTTTTAAGTTTTTATTTATTTATTTTGTGAGAGACAGAGACAGCATGAGCTGGGGAGGGGCAGAAAGAGAGGGAGAAAGAATGCCAAGCAGGCTTCACACCATCAGCACAGAGCCCAGTGTAGGGCTCAAACTCAAGAAACTATGAGATCATGACTTGAGTTGAAAACTGAAAGTCGGCGCTCAACTGATTGAGCCACCCAGGTGCCCCAATATTTTATTCTTCTTGATGGCTAATATTCCATTGTACATATATACCGTATCTTCTTTATCCATTCATCAATTGATGGACATTTGGGCTCTTTCCATAATTAGGTTATTGTAGATAACACTACTATAAACATTGGGGTGCATGTGCCCCTCTGAATCAGTATTTTTGTATCCTTTGGATAAATACCCAGCAGTGCATTTGCTAGATTGCAGGGTATTTCTATTTTTAACTTTTTGAGGAACCTCCATACTGTCTTCCATAGTGGCTGCACCAGTTTGCATCCCTACCAACAGTTCAAGAGGGTTCCCCTTTCTCCACATCCTCACCAAAACCTGTTGTTTCCTCTGTGGTTAATTTTAGCCATTCTGACAGGTGTCAGGTGGTAACTCACTGTAGTTTTGATTTGTATTTCCCTAACGATGAATGATATTGAGCATCTTTTCACGTCTCTGTTAGCCAATTGTATGTCTTCTTTGGAAAAATGTCTATTCATGTTTTTTGCCCATTTCTGAACTGGATTATGTGTTTTTTGGGTGCAAATTCATTCTATGAAGTCAGCATTGCCTCGATTCCAAAGCCATACAAAGACCCCACTAAAAAGGAGAATTACAAGCCAATATCCCTGATGAACATGGATACAAAAATTCTCAACAAGATACTAGCAAATCAAATCCAACAAGCTAAAAGTTTAAGTTTGACAAAATACAGCATCCATTCCTGATAAAAACAAAGTAGGGATAGAAGGAACATACCTCAACATCATAAAGGCCATATATGAAAGACCCACAGCTACTATCACCCTCAAAGGGGGAAAACTGAAAGCTTTTCCTCTAAGGTCAGGAATAAGACAGGGATGCCCACTCTCACCATTGTTATATAACATTGTACTAGAAGTCCTAGCTTTAGCAATCAGACAACAAAAAGAAACAAAAGTCATCCAAATCGGCAAGGAAGAAGTCAAACTTTCACTATTCGCAGATGACATGATACTCTATGTAGAAAATCTGGAAGACTCCACCAAAAAATTGCTAGACAGATATATGAATTCAGCAAAGTCACAGAATACAAAATCAATGTACAGAAACCTGTTGCATTTCTATATACCAATAATGAAGCAGCAGAAAGAAAAATCAAGGAAATCGATCTCATTTATAATTGCACCAAAAACCGTAAGATACCTAGGAATAACCTAACCAAAGAGGTAAAAGATCTGTATTCTGAAAACTACAAAACACTTATGAAAGAAATTGAAGATGACACATAGAAATGGAAAAACATTCCATGCTTATGGATTAGAACAGCAAATATTGTTAAAATGTCTATATTACCCAAGGCAATCTACACATTTACTGTAATCCCTATTAAAATACTACCAGCATTCTTCATGGAGCTTGAACAAATAATCCTAAAATTTATATGGAACCACAAAAGTCTCCAAATAGCCAAAGCAATCTTGAAAAAGGAAAGTAAAGCTGGAGGCATCACAATTCTGGACTTCAAGCTATATTACACAGCTGTAGTCATCAAGACAGTATGGTATAGCACAAAAACAGACACAGAACAGAATAGAAAACCCAGAAATGGACCCACAGCTATATGGTCAAGTAATATTCAACAAAGCAGGAAAGAATATCCAATGGAATAAAGACAATCTCTTCAACAAGTGGTGTTGGGAAAACTGGACAGCAACATGCAGAAGAATGAAACTGGACTACTTTCTTACACCATACACAAAAATAAGTTAAAAATGGATGAAAGACCTAAATGTGAGACAGAAGGCCATCAAACTCCTAGAGAAAAACACAGACAGCAATCTCTTTGACCTCAACCATAGCAATTTCCTACTAGACACATCTCCATCAAGGGAAACAAAAGCAAACATGAACTATTGGGACTTCATCAAGATAAAAAGCTTCTGCACAGCAAAGGAAACAATCAGCAAAACTAAAAGGCAACCTCCAGAATGGGAGAAGATATCTGCAAATGACATATTGGATAAGGGGTTAATATCTAAAATCTATAAAGAACTTACCAAACTCAACATCCAAAAACCAAATAATCTGGTTGTACACTTATTTTTAAGAGTAAACTACTAAAAATCTGGTAGGAAGCTCAGTGTGAATGGACAGGGTATTGGAGGACCCCTCAAATATCTGCATCTGTGGGTCTTTTCTCATTCCTTCTCCAAAGAAGAATCTGCCAGTCTTTTTCCTAGAAGCTGTAAGTTGCCTCATGGCCAGTGTTCTGGAAACTCAGTGAGGATAAGGAAATTTCATCATTAATACAAACACTTTCACTTAATCTCCATTTTCAGCCTAGTTCCTAATTCCACTTGCAACTGTGTCTGCTATCCCCTGGCTTCTCCGACTCAATTTCTTTAGACAGTAAACATATCTCTTTGGTGTATGACAGAAGGACAGTTGCTTGGCTGGGAAGGGCAAAGCAAGGGCCCTGGGTTTCTCTACCTTTCATAATACAGATTTCCAATCAATTTTTAGCTCTTGCCCTGACCACCACTTTCCAAGTACCTATTACATCCAACTCCAAATCTTATCTGGAGTTTTAAATGAAAATCAACTTACTTTCTATGGGCATTTGCCTCTTAAGGAACTTAAATTCAAGCTTTCTCCAACTTCTCTCTACCAAAAATGTGTCCCATTCTTAAAAGTTTATATTAAAAAAATTTCCTTTATTATAACCTAAGTTGAAACTAGGGAAGGAGCAAAAACTTAACATGTTTCTTCAACATAACTCTATTTCTTTCATGCTTTCTAAAATGGTACTAAAGTTTTAAGATAACCCAGTGCTATAATAAAAAGTCTCAGATACACTGTTTTTTTCTCTGTTTGATTTTCTCTCACCAACACTGTGGCAAGGCCTAGGGAATTTATTCTGATAAACTAGACTTCCTTAATCTGAGGATTCCATGTCATTTACCAATTTTGGAAAATTTTGCCCATTATTTCAACTACTGCCTCTCCATAATGCATTATTGCCCTTGTGGAACTCAAATTGTATTGATACATTATGTTTTGTCATTCTCTATTCATGTTTCCTATTGTGTCTTCCATATTTTCTCTGTCTCTCTGTGTTGCATTCTGAATAATTTTTTTCCCTTTTTATATCCAATGGTTAACTCAGCCTTTAAATTTCAGATTGTAGTTATTTGGTTTTTTTATTTCCGGGAGTTGAATTTGGTTCATTTTCTGATATGATTACTTTTTACATTTACATTCTTATTCCTTAATTGTACTTGTGATACCTTCTTTTATTAATTTAAACATTATACATACACACACACATGTTTTATGTTCTATATCAAATAATTTCAATATATATAGACTAGGCAGGACTGATTCTGCCATATTTGTTTCTACTAACTCTCAATAACGGTGCCTTTTTTTTCTATGTTGTTTTTGTTTGTAAGCTCAGATGTGCCTTTAAAGCCTCGAGTTCATTCCTCCAAAAAAAGATTTTAAGTCTCCTTCAATATGGTAGGTTCATGGTACTATCATCCCTACCCTACTTTAAAATCTCAGCTTAGTATCTTTGGAAAAAGACAGCTAATATGCATTTGAATCCCAAAACAATTTGAGATGTTAGAGTTCTACATTCTCCGGGAAGAGTTTTCTACCTCCACCCATAGCCTGGCCAAGAGAATTTTGTGAACTGAAGTTAGTAGGTGGAATGAGGCCAAGTCATGAAGAACACCGTATAAGATAGGGGTGCCTGGGTGGCTCAGTGGGTGAAACGTCCAACTCTGGCTCAGGTCATGATCTCATGGCTTGTGGGTTCAATCTCCGCATCAGGCTCTGAGCTGACAGCTCAGAGCCTGCAGCCTGCTTCAGATTCCGTATTTCCCTCTCTCTGCCCTACCTGGCTTGTTCTGTCGTTCTGTCTCTCTCTCTCTCTCTCTCTCTCTCTCTCTCAAAAATAAATAAACTTAAAAAAAGATAATGTTAAGATAATAGGCTTTAACATGGTGTTTGGGCTGGTGATGGGAATGTAGTGACAGGGCAGGTCCAGGGAACCTCAGCTATTGATTCAGGGGATCTAGTAATTGTGCACAGCCTAGTGCTTAAGCATATTGCAATCAGACAGATAAACATGTAATTCCTGTCTCTGTTAGCTGAAAGCTCTCTATACTAGAACTATACTAAACTTCTTTCAGACTTCAGTATTCTACTCTTAATCTTAATCTCCATGCATTAGCATGTGGATACCAAGAAAATTTCTCCCTCCACATCCCCAGCTTACGGTAACACTTCCTCCCTTTGGACTGGCTACTTTCAACTCATCATTTAGATCTCACCTCATATCCTCTGAAAGGAGTCTACACAAGAAAAAATCACACAGTGTCTAATAAGCTCATGTTTTTATGGTCACTATATTTTTAAAATTTGGTATATGATATGTAAATGTGTTATTTCATTAAAATTAAGCATTATTTGTGTATTTTAAGCATGTGTTTAAATTAAAATTTTGCCAAACCTCAAAGTACCACTGCAGAACACAGTTCTGAAAAACACTGCATTATAGGAAATTCAAAATATTAAGGATCATAAAAAGGGAAAAGAAGGGGCGCCTGGGTGGCGCAGTCGGTTAAGCGTCCGACTTCAGCCAGGTCACGATCTCGCGGTCTGTGAGTTCGAGCCCCACGTCAGGCTCTGGGCTGATGGCTCGGAGCCTGGAGCCTGTTTCTGATTCTGTGTCTCCCTCTCTCTCTGCCCCTCCCCCGTTCATGCTCTGTCTCTCTCTGTCCCAAAAATAAATAAAAAATGTTGAAAAAAAAAAAATTTAAAAAAAAAAAAAAAAGGGAAAAGAAGATTTCAGGCAGGGCAGAAAGAGGAAAATCTAGAATAGAATCTAGAATAGAAATCTAGAATAAGGGGATTGCTCATGTTTGACAAGGAGAGTTCAACATTGCTGAATTAAGTTCAAGAAAATGACCCATATACCCTTTTTGCTATCTTGGTCTGCTAATAACAGGATTGAAGCAGTCCTTCCATCTGTTCTGGATGTTGTCCAAGGGGCCAGTGAAGAGCACATAACAGAGACCTAAAACTGTAACTTCTTACTCAATTTTCTAGAACAATCCAAAGGAATTAAATCAAGTTTGCCCATAAGGAGAATTCTATTTCCCAGTACTAACAATAATAAAGAGTTTCTTCCACAATCAGACATTAAAAGCTTAAAATGTTATATGCAAAGCTGAAGAAGCTCAGAAACAAATCAATCCATAAGAAACTACATTTGATTCTCGAACAGTGCAGGGATTGGGACACTGAGCATACTTGAAAATTCCATACTTAAAAACTAGGGAAAGATGGGAGGTGGGGGAGGGCAGAGAACAGGGAATGCAAAAGAAGAGGTGGCTGGAGTGTTGATACAAAGCCCAGCTTAAAAGTTAAACAGTTTTTTTGCCAAATTTCATTTTATTACCTTTATATACTGTGGATTATTCACATATCAACCTTGGATAGATCAAATCACTATAATGAGTGAGCAAAACCAGAGGATTCCTACTGACAGAAATTAAGGTGAAATTCCAACCTGGCATCTTGTACCTTCTAAGCAGCTATAAATGAAATACCTGTATAGTTTGGCAAGCATGGCTGCCATTGTTGGTGAGGATAGCAGAGATGGCCTGAAGTGTCCTTCCTGTTTCTCCCCAAGAAGCCACCAGACTAAAGAGACAAGCACAGGAAAGTGCTGTCAGAGACTGTCCTGTGCTGTCATTCATTCCAGTACTTCGAACAGTGATTTCCAAAAGGAGCTGGAAGAGAGCCTCTGTGAATAAAATAGAACTCAGTTATATTCATTCAACATACAGAACATTAAATGTGTATTTATTTATAACTTGCCTCATTATAAAAAAAATATTTAAGGCAGCTAGAACACTTACTTTGTATTAGTTCCTTTTTAGTTACCCTTCCCCCCCCCCAAAGTTAGAATATTTATATACAAAGGACCTCAGAGAACACTTAGTTCAACTCTTCACTTTTGTAAATAAATGGATCTATCCCAGGTTGTTTAAAAGAAATTTATCTTGAGGCATTCACACATTCAAGAAATATCCTCTCAAGTAATAGACTATTCACTGTACTTATTTAACCTTTCACACTGGGAAGAATTGGAGCTTCTTAAAATGTTAAGTGTCCAGAAAATTTGTTTGTGTAAAACAACAGAATACATAAAAAATACATGCTATATTTTTTTTAATATAAAATTGTTTTACTGCTAACATAACAGCAGTTCACATTCATAAACAAGTATGTAATTCATTTTATACCCTAGAAAAACCTCCAAGTCAATAGGACAGATATCCTCCTCCTTCAATGGACAATGAAATTGAGACAGGGAGGTAAAGAGATTTTTCCAAAATGATAAAGCCATTTAGTGGCAGAGATGGTAAAGTAACACCTGAACATTTGATGGTCACCAGAAGTTTCCATGCAAAATTCCCTGAACAACTCTGTCCAAGAACTGAACCAACAGACCTGTAGGCATTTCTTCTGCAGAAGGGAAGGGATTCTGAAAATCCTTAAAGAGTGAACACTCAAGACGGAGAAAGAAACAGAATCAGAAAAAGAAAAATTGAGGAAGATGAAGAAAGGGAAAGGGAAAAGAGAGAGCAAAAGAAAGAGAAAAGAGAATTCGTGTACTGCAACTCACCAAAAACTAAAAGCCATCTGTGGTTTATTCGTTAACTCACAGAGAGCTAGCCTTCCTCTGTCCATTCCTCATCTCCCATGTATCTCATCCCTAGTAAGCCCTGTCACTTTCACTTCCGAATTCCTCCACTTGCTCTGTCTCATGACCATCTTCCCAAACTATGCTCTCTATCAGCACCTGTTAATCAGACTACTAAAAAGTGTTCAAAAATTACCTCCCACCTTCACTTTTGTTCTTTTATATCCAAAGAGAATTTTTAAACCAAAAATCTGGTTTTCCATTTAAAATCCATTTGCTCCTTTGTTAATTTGTCCCTACTCCTCTTCCTTCTTTCCATTCTCCCTACTTTTCTTCATGTGCCTGTACATCCTTCAGTCTTTCCTTTCTTTCATTTAGCCTTCCCTTCGTGCTTCCTTCCAACTATCCTTTCCCCTCATCCTTTCATCTACCCTTTCTCCGTCTGTCCATCCTTCCTTCCATCATTATCCTTCTGCCCCTTCATCTTTTAATTACTCAGCAAATATTCACTGAATTCTTCCTGTGCATGAGAAACGATTCTAGGTTGTGGTAGTACTTTGGCAAACAAGACTAAGAATCTATGCCATCAAAAAAAGTTAGATTCAAGTGGAAGAAAACAGAAGTGCTATAAAATTAAGAACATTTTTTTAAGCATGAGGAGATAGTGAGTGACTTTCCATTTCTCCTACAACAATACCCAGGCTCCCTTAACATGATGAATGAAGCTCCACATGATCTAGTCTCTGCCTCCCTCCTCACCTATGGCAAAGCCCTCCCTCCTTTCACTCTCCACATCCTAGCCAATCTTTGTTCAGTCATTCTCCTTTCTGTGTCAGACTTATAGCATGCTGTCCTTTTTGCCTAGAAACTCAGCTAACTCCTTCCTACTCATCCTTCAAATCTCCAATGTCACATCTTCAAGGAGGCCTGTTATAGACTCCTAGAACTTCCTCTCCTTTCCCCCATACTATTTACCCATACCTGCAATCACACAAGCGTCCAACTGTCTGATGCTAAGTCCCATAATAACAGCAACAATGTCTGTACTGATCACCCCTGAACTATATGCTCACAGTACAGCACACAGGAGATACTATTACATTTAAGTGAATACTTAAGAACATACATTCCAACCTTCAATTGAACAGAAAGATAGATATAACAATGATTTTTTTTAACTAGACAATTTCTAAATCAAAATCCATTTGCTAAGAGAAGAAGCCTGGTGTATCATAATCATCAAGCTATCCCAACAGTGAGAGTGATATATATATATATATGTATATATTTTCATGGATAAAATGAAAAACAAAGCATACTAATGTGATTATGCTATTAGATCAAAGGAAAAAACAGCCAGATTTCAATAGAAATTTAGTTTTAAAGAGCCAAATTACATCTTTGAGCTAATTAAGCCATTTCAAGTAAGAAATATAAAGTAATGTTAAATCCCTCAATATAAAAATAAGTCAAAACAGGGAAGAGATAGGAAGCAAACACTGAAAGGATAAAAGAGAAACCAAAGAATTATAGCAGCATTTGAAACTGTTAACAAGAAAATAAAAACAAACAAATTAATCAGGTGAAAGTTTTAATAGAAGATGATTAAGCTGAAGCACACATTATAATTTCAAAAACAGTATCGGGGCGCCTGGGTGGCGCAGTCGGTTAAGCGTCCGACTTCAGCCAGGTCACGATCTCGCGGTCCGTGAGTTCGAGCCCCGCGTCAGGCTCTGGGCTGATGGCCCGGAGCCTGGAGCCTGTTTCCGATTCTGTGTCTCCCTCTCTCTCTGCCCCTCCCCCGTTCATGCTCTGTCTCTCTCTGTCCCAAAAAAAAAAAAAAAAAAAAAAAAAACGTTGAAAAAAAAACAGTATTAAGAACAAGATCTATTTTGAAAAGCATAAAGGAAAGGGAGTATTTATACATAGACTAGATACTAAACAAGGTATATGACAACTAATAAAAGATAACTGAATGGCAGAGGATCTAGGAAAAAGAAATGACTAGCATGCTGTTCAAAGTAATAAATAGGATGTGTAGGTTTTAGTGGATATTTTAAATATTTCAATTATTTGTTAATTGACAAACTAGAGCTAAGAACAGCAAAATATCCTTAAATATAATCAATTAAATAAATAAAAAGCTTTGGTAAGATGCTGTGATGCCAAGTAATGCATCACAATAGTAATACGATCACTTGTGTTACCATAACAGTAATCAACAAGGTGCCTGCTTCTTACCATATGACAGCTTTTATTTAGTAGTAGTGTTTAATAACATGGGGTGGGGGAGGGTATTGTGTTTTTTAAATCCTCAGCTTGTTTTCATGGCAAGCACTCTCCTCCCTGACTAAACAACAAAAAAAAAAAAATCCAACACAAAAACTAATCACCATGTGACACCACCACCCCCCACAGCCAAACAAACAAACAACCACCAAAACAAAACCTGTATGATCTGTAATTAGGTTCTCACATGTGGGTCTAATAAACACCAAATAGCCAAGTAGAAAAAAAAAATCAAACTCTAGTCCAGACCAGCAGTGCGGTCCTCAGATGAGCAGTACTGGCAACATCACCCAGAAATTTACTCTAAATGCAAATTCTTGGGCCCCATGCCAAATCTACTGAATCAGAAACTCTGCGGATAGGGCCCATATGATTCTGATATGAACTAATGCTTGAGATTTAGAAAAATCTAGACTTTCAAGGCCCATGGTTAGCATCAGAAAAAATCAATTAGCCAATTTCAAACTTATGCCTCCATCTCTATTTCTATTCCTCAAGAGCTCCTAACTTCTTTATGTGTTCAACCTGCATCAATAGCAAGAAAGGCATGTGTTCATAAAATTCAAATACACTTTACAAAAAGCAAACATATTTACTTAATGGAAGTTGCTACTAATTCAAAAGCATTATCTATAACAAAAATTAATTTTTATTTATAATGAATACAAAAGAAATGCCCTGTTTGGAAAGTAATTGTGCTGTTTGGGGTTGGTAGCGTTTGTTCACTTTCTTCCCACTTTTTTAACTATCCAGAATAATATATAAAGTTAGAGAAAGTCAATGTTAGCTATTTCGGCCAAAGGTTTAACAAGAACGATTTAAGTTAGTAGTGACTTACAAGGCTTGGATTATTTCTGGGTTCCAAGGATTTATGTTTTGCTTTTTTCCCCATCATCACAATAATCAAGAAATGTCTGTGTGTGAACTAAAACTCTAAAACTGGAACTCCAGTAGAACATAGCAAAATACCTTAAAATTTATACCCTTGCTGTTTCAATACATTAAAAAAAAACAACTGCATTACAGGCTGCTGTACACGCTTCGTAAGAGAAGCTATTTACATTCAAAGACTTCATTCAATGCCCAGGGCTCTCACCTAGGACCTCTGGGGGCTCTGACTGGAGGCCTTCCGGCTGCTGACCCTGAAGCACGTTAAGCAGGGCCTGTAGACTCCTCAGACACAGGGATGGATGAGAAAATCTCGTCTCCTTGATCAATTCAAAAACTTCACAAAGTCCAACCTCAATGATCTGTTTAAGATGAAAAAAAAAAAAAATATATATATATATATTATAACAGGTAAACTAATAACACTTTCCAGGCAGTTTCACCAGTACAGCTTATTGCCACAGCAAATGATTAATGCTGCAATATTTACTAGGCTAAAACAAAACAAAACAAAAAAGCACATAAAAAAGCAAAACACAACCACCCATGGCATTTAATTCCAAGATACAGAAAACCATCTAGTTACATGAAAGGGTTAAAAAATTATGGCACTATTTTATTTGAGAGAGAGAGAGGACATAAACAGGGGAGAGGGACAGAGGGAGAGAGACAGAATCATAAGCAGGTTCCACACTCATCTCGCAACCCTGGGATGATGACCTGGGCCAGAATCAAGAGTCAGAAGCTCAACCGACTGAGCCACCTAGGCGCCCTACAATGGCAGTATTTTAAAAGTATTTATAGCACAAGGAAGCCATAATAAAATATAATAAAAATTTTAACAATGAAGTAGATACTAGGTTACATTCACTCAGAAAAAATAAACTCTATTAATTTAAAAGTTCATTTGGACTCAAGTACAAATCAGCATTCTTTTGTTAAAGTCATGTTACTTGTTACTTATGAGCAGGAAAAAAGTCAATATAACTCATACAATGCAGAGATTTAAAAAGGAGCGTTTTGTCTTAGCCATTCCTATAATGGTACAATCACAATATTACTGTTTACTGATGTGTCCCCTCTTCTTATAGGGTTTAATCACCAAAAAACCTGCCTATCAAAAAGATCACTGCTATTTTTACCTTCATTATCTTATCATTCCTGATCAGAACCAAATCTGACTCAGTCCATATCTAGCAAAAGATACACCTGTAACTAAAGATTGACAGAGAAGTGTGATGAGCATAAATGTTTCTTAAACCCTTATTTTGTGCAACTCACTATAGGAGATATGAAGATACACATCACAACAGCCCCTGTCCTCTAAGAATTTATTCTCTAACAAGGTAAATGAGCCTTGTACATGACTCTTATCCAGTAGAGACCTCTGTTATACCATTTATTATAGTATAGCTGACCATTTTTGTTTCCTTTTTCCTGTGGTCTCCTTATAGACAAGGAGCATGCCTGAGCTGGCTTAATATGTCCTGTGGCTAACCCAGTGCCTAGCACATGATAGGCATATAATAAATATTTAATTACTCTCCGTTGTGTGCTAAAAACCACTGCAAATCAGAAATAGATTTTCCAGACAATGGTCAAATCAGTTGCAGGCAAGTTGCAGTTCTGATTATCATTTGCAAGGTTTCTGAAGAATACAGACATGACTGAGAAGTTAAACTAGTAGGACTGTCTTTAGAGAAGTTATCTAAAATACTAGCGGACTTAATTAGAGCCAAGATTACAGAGGTGGCCTGTATAGAGTTTCAATTGATTAAATGCACTAAGCAGTGAAAATTTTCCAGTTGATATAGTTTCTTTTCCTGAAACACACTAGAAAGTAAAAACATGCTGTTCAAGATTTCTATCTGCTTATGCACTTACAGGAAATGAATCTGAACTCAAAGATCTCCTAAGCACAAAATATAGGGCTCTGTTCTGAGGCCAATGGGAAACTACTCTACCCTTTCAGTCTTCAAAAATGCTTATTCTACTGCTACCAATCATGACTTTTCAAAGTTCAAAGGAGACTCTTCACAGATAACATTTTTAGCTACGGTTTATTTATATAAGATTCCTATGGTAACAGAGAAAGTACTGAACCTTACCAAAAAAGAGTGAGGCTACTTACTGAACAAGTTCCTGAGCTGTCTCTCTGGTAAGTTCAGGGCATAATAACAAATATATTAAAATAGGCAACTCAGATACGCTGCTTAGGAACAGAGCACTAGCTGGTTTTGGTAACCCCATAAAATGTTAGCCAAATGATCAGGAAAGAGAAATTACTCACCTATCTAGGTTAACCACTATAGATTCTCATCTGCACCTTACTTCATAAAAAATTTTTTTAATAAGGGGGAAAATTAATTTGTTTCCAGAATATTGATATGTTTTCAAAATACAATAAAATAAAAATCAACTTCAAGTTTTCCAATCATATCTAGCTTTGAATTATTGAGCAGAGGAATAAAAGTTGTTGTGAAATAAGTTTGTTTGTGTTTGTTTTTGAGGTTTGGCTGAGAACATTTTATCATACGTATGAACTCTCAAATTATACTTTACACACTGAATCCTGTCTTACAGTCACTAAGAACATACTGTACTTTCTCCCCACTCAATATTGGGAAGGAAGAGTATAAGGAAAAAAAATATAGCACAGCAAATATAGTATGATTTCATTTGTGCAGAAATAATATACTTTTAATGTGTATATATATATATATATATATATATATATAAATGTTTATAGTGGGTATGTTTTGGTTAATAGGAATTTAAGAGGGATTTCTAATTTTTAATTTCTATTTCCTCTTTGTAAAAATGTTCTGCATTTTCAAACTATCTACAATATATACTGCCTTTATAATTAGCAACATAAATAAATGTGACTTTTAAACAGAGTAGTTGATTACAGTAATTAAATACACTAAGCTTCGGTACTTTCAATGAAAAACCATAACTACCCAACACACAGTCTTCCACTTCTCTTCCGAAAATAACCTTTTATATTCACTAAATAAATTTACTGAATTTTCCCTTTACAGCTACTTTCAAATAATTAAATCCTGAAGGCTCTCTATTACACTTAAAGGAACACAAAACCCAAATAACTATCTGATACAGCCAGTCCAATGTCACTGCTGGGAAAAGTGAGATAAAAACATGCTTGGCCAAAGAAAAATAACATAATGAGTCTTTCAAGGTTTTATTTTGCTCTCGTCAAATCATATATTTCCAAAAGTGATTTTATTATTTCACTAGCAAGTATGAGCATAAAAGTTTAGTTACATCACATTTAGATTAATAATTTTTTAATAAATTTTACCTTGTTCTATTAAAAAGTCCTAGAGGAAAGGGATGGGAGGGGCAAAACAGGTGAGGAGGATTAACAAGTACAAACTTCCAGTTATATAAGTAAGTCCTGAAGATGAAAAGTACAGCCTAGGAAATATCACCAATAATATTGTAATAAATGTTGTGTGGTGACAGATGGTGACTACATTTATCATGGTGAACATTTCAAAATATACAGAATTATTGAATTACTATGTCAGACACCTGAAACCAGTACAACACTGTACGTCAACTATACACTAATGATTTTTTTAAAAGTCCTAGAATCTATTCTAATACTTCCAGAATCCATTTGAAAAAAATTCAAGAGGAAATCAAAAGTAGGTTTATATATTACCACCGAGGGAAGTACACTGCTTTCCAAAATTTTTTATATAAAGCAAATATTTGGTAGATATGACATTTTTTTTTTTAATTTTTTTTTTTTTTTCAACGTTTTTTATTTATTTTTGGGACAGAGAGAGACAGAGCATGAACGGGGGAGGGGCAGAGAGAGAGGGAGACACAGAATCGGAAACAGGCTCCAGGCTCCGAGCCATCAGCCCAGAGCCTGACGCGGGGCTCAAACTCACGGACCGCGAGATCGTGACCTGGCTGAAGTCGGACGCTTAACCGACTGCGCCACCCAGGCGCCCCCCTGGTAGATATGACATTTACAAATAATGAAAAATAAAAATCTAGAAGGGAGCAAAAGGAAGAGTGGAAGAAGAGCAGCAGCAGAGGAGGAGGAGGACAAAAAGAAGAGGAAGAATTCTGCTTCTCAAAAGGTCTGGGTGTGAGATGTCTAAGCAGTATCCTCTAACATACAAATTTATCTATGACTATTACCATCTTCTTCCCTTCTCTTTACAGCCAAAAGTGTTCTCACAACTTTTCAAAACTAACAATCTTTTTTTTACATTTATGTATTTTTGAGAGAGAGAGAGAGAGACAGAGCACGAGTGGGGGAGGGGCAGAGAGCAAAAGAAACAGAATTTGAAGCAGGCTCCAGGCTCTGAGCTGTCAGCATAGAGCCCAACGTGGGGCTCCAAACTCACAAACCGTGAGACCATGACCTGAGCCGAAGTCAGACGTTTAACTGACTAAGCCACCCAGGAGCCACTGAAACTAACAATTTTTAAGTGATGCTCTTGATCCCACCTCCATCCTATCTCTAACAGAATTTTATTTTACCTTCCCCCACACTGTGACAGTCCCCAAGTCTCTATTTTTAGCTGGGACCTTTCTTTGGAACTTCAGCCCTATATAGTATACACAGGACACCTCACAGGTACCTCAAACTCAGTAAAGAGAACTAAACATCATCATCATCCCAACAAAGCACTGCTTCTTCTCCAGTTCCCCCTCTTGCAGTAAATGACATTGCCACCAGAAACTTCAGAAGTATGTTTCGATTCCACTTTCTCTTTCAGCCTTCATAATCAACTAATTACCAATTCTGTCAATTCTGCTTCCTTAACATTTCCTGTAACCCAAACACCACCACTAGCAACCTTCAGTAACGCTTCCGGGACAAATGCAATAGCTGCCTAACTGATCCCTCTGCTCTAAACTTACCACCCTCTATGGTTTATCTTACTAGCACCCAAGTAATTTTACTAAAATACAAGTCTGATCAAACTCTTTTGCTTAAAATCTTCAGTATTTCCAAATCACAAGACAAAATCTGAAAGTGGGTGCATGACACAGAAGGCCCTTCACAATCTAGTTCCTGCTCTCAGCCTCTTGCCCTATTTCAGCTATTCCACTCTAGCTAAAAACAGATCACGTGTACTTTTGTAATGGTGCTGTTCCCTCCGCCTGTAAGTGCATCTACAGTCAGTGCTGCATCCGTACCCACGGTGTTCCATTACACCCAGCATGCCCTAGCAATCCTTAAGTCACTAGACATGTCTGGTATCCCCTACCAGACATAATTTTCTTGAGGGTAGGGACCGTGTCTCATCATTATTTTGTTCCCAGGCCTAATATACTGCTTGCTATAACTCAAAAAGAATTTAAAAGCAAATAAACTTAAGAAGTAAATAAGTAAGTCTATGTAAGTCTATATCTTTTAACAAAATACATGGCATGATGAGCCTCAAATAAGACTGGGAAGTATGAATCCCAACAATAACAACTAAAAATTATGCAGTTATAGGGACACCCAGGTGGCTCAGTCAGTTAAACATCCAACTCTTGATTTTGGCTCAGGTCATAATCTCACAGTGAGCCCTGTGTTGGACTCCATGCTCAGTATGGAGCCTGCTTAGGAAAGATTCTCTCTCTATCTCTCTCTCTTTCTCTCTCTGCACCTTCCTTGTGCTCTTGCTATCTCTCTCAAAAAAAAAAAAACAAAAAACCAAAACTCAAAAACCAAAAAAACTATGTAGTTATAAAGCATGGAACACTATAGGGAATCTGGAAATCAGACAGTGAAAGATGGTTTGAGCTGGGTAAAAACTGTGTTTTAGGTAAAAACCTTAATATGAAGCATTTAGGTGGGGGTAAGAAAGTCCCCCTTTTTTAAAAATGTTTACTTATTTTTGAGAGAGAGAGTGTGTGTGTGCAAGTGGTGGAGGGGCAGAGAGAGATGGGAGAGACAGAATCTGAAGCAGGCTCCAGGTTCCAAGCTGTCAGCACAGAGCCCGATATGGGCTCAAACCCATGAACCATGAGATCATGACCTGAGCAAAAGTCGGATGCTTAACTGACTGAATCACCCAGGTGTCCCAAGTCGTTTTTAAAATATCAATGACTGGAGTGCCTACGTGGCTCAGTCAGTTAGCCGTCCAGCTATTGATTTGGGTTCAGGTCATGATCTCATGGTTTGTGAGTTCAAGCTCTGTGTCTCTGCACTATCAGTGCAGAGCCTGCTTGGGATTCATTCTCTCTCTCTCTCTCTCTCTCTCTCTCTCTCTCTCTCTCTCTCTCTCTTTCTCTCTCTCAAAATAAATAAACTTTACAAAATATCAATGATTGCTGACCTACAAAAAAACAAAAAGCAAAGAAAACCCTGACAAGTAAAATCTACACAATAATCAAATGCAATTTAACTTTTAAAATTCAAATAGAAGGGACGACTGTGTGGCTCAGTCAGTTAAGTGTCTGACTTCAGCTCAGGTCATGACCTCGTGGTTTGGGAGTTCGAGACCCGAGTCAGGCTCTGTGCTGACAGCTCAGAGCCTGGAGCCTGCTTCAGATTCTGTGTCTCCCTCTCTCTCTCTGCCCCTCTCCTACTCACGCTCTGTCTCTGTCTCTCTCAAAAATAAATAAACATTAAAAAAAAATTCAAATAGAAAATTAAATTGCATCAAAATGATACTTTAACAACAAATAAAAGCTGTCTTAATTATGTGAGAGAAGAGCAGTGGGAGAGGAAAAAAACTCAGTGAAAAGAAGGAAAGCAAGAGCCACACATGTAGGCAAGAAGAACAAGAGAGGAACAATTGCAAAGAAAAGGAAGGAACTGATGTAGAAGAGTAGCATCTGGAGCAGAAGGGTCAAAGGAAAAGAAAAATGCTAACGTTTCTCACCTGCCCTTAAATTCTCATCTCAAGTCCTACAGGCCTCATTTCCTCTGTGTCGGTCCTTCATGTCATGCAAATGGCTGCCAAAAACATCACCTGCAAGTTTCATTCCCCACCCACGCCCTAACCCACAGCATTTTGAATGCCTCTGCATAAAGGCATCTCAGCACTTCTTCCCCTCTCATTGGTCACATGATCTCACTGACTTTCCAGAAGTTTATTTCCTTGGACATAAAGTATTTATTAATAAATTGAGGAGTTCCTTGAAAAGCAACTCAAATTCATTTGCACCTACACAATTTCTTGTTTTCACCTAACCTGATACTTACAACTATACCTATTATTTACTCACACACTTGTATTTGACATTTGTTAACTCACTGCATCTTCACTACAACCCTGTGAGGTATATATTATCTCCATTTCATAGATGACAAAATGGAGGCACAGATAAGTCAAATAACTTCCCCAGCATTACACAGTTATTTTTAAGCGTGAGTATTTGAACACAGGCAGTTTGACTCCACTGTCCAGGTTCTTAATCACTATACCCGGTTTCCTGATGTGTCAGTACTTGATGGAAAACTCTTTACCTAGAGGAGCTTACACAGAAAAGATAAGCTTATTTGTTTTAAGAAGAAGAAAGGAGCCAATAGAGAAGTTATACTTAAGGACACTGGAGAGAAAGGGGCTAAAGGAAGAAGAGTCCCAAGAAGAACACTTAAAGATGGTTGACTAAAAGGCTGAGGAAGTTCACAAAACTTCTCTTACTCTACGAAACAGGAAGCAAGCCATCTGCTGAGAATAAGGTGAGAAGAATGTAACAGTACTGATTAAGGGCTGTGGTGCACTTAGGAATAGCCACCATGAAATATGGCAAAATATTTGCATGATATTTGCATGATAGCTCCTGTGTGTATGTATAAAAGTTTTTAAGGCATAGCTTTAAGGTATCAGTTTAGTAAAAACATTGGCATGATAGCTCCTGTGTGTATGTATAAAAAAGTTTTTAAGGCACAGCTTTAAGCTATCAGTTTAGTAAAAAGGCAACATACTGAACCATTTTATGATAAAGGAAATCATTTAAAAATGTTTACATTTAGAAAAAGGCAATATACATATAAATCATTTATGATAGATACCCCTTTAAAAATGTCTATATTGTCACTATTCTTTTGTTAGAAATACTAACTATACCTACAATGTAGAAAAAATACCATATATACAATAACATTACAGTCTTGAAATACACTAACACTTGAAGAGAGTACCTTAAGAATAGTTTGTTCTACTATAGTACATGCTTCTTTAACACCAATTAGCTTACATGTCTCTGGTAAATAAGGGAGTGATATCAGAACAATGTAGAAGTTTTGTTGCTTCATATGTAATTTTTTCCTAGGCAAGGAGAGCCAAAATAGCAAGAGTACAATCATAACCTAAGGAAGAAAAGGCAAAAAGCTCTCAACTCAGCAGCTGCACAGCCAGGAGCCCTCCTAGTTCTATTTGAAGAAAAATAAAAATGCATACCTGTACCCAAGGCTCCCTCCCCAGAAGGAAGCACCCCCAGCTTACTATGGCTCTCTGCTGGTGGTAGTTTGCAGTTCTGCTTACGCCCACCTTAATGGCAGCCCACTGGCTCAGAGCTCCACTTCTAACTGCAATGGCTCAGTGCTTACAAGCCTCCATTTCCACTCTACTACTTTTGTACATTTTTAAAAGCCCCTGATCTTTCTTCCTGGGCTGTCAAGTATTCTCCACTGGGTTACCAATTATTGATTTTGTTAGCACTCCAGTTATAAAGATGCATAGAGTTTTCCTGGTCTGCCCCAAACCTATTTTTACCCATCAGCCCTATTACTTTTGAGTGCACAATTTTATTAAAAAACAAGGTATTTTAGCAATGCAAATATATGTACTATAGCCCAAACACCTGTGGTTATCCATCCAAGTGGAATTTAGTGACTTACCTTTGGAAGCTTGATAGGGGGCTCTTTGGATTCCTCCTCTTCATCACTATCTGATTCTCCACTCTGCACAGAGTTCTTAGATGCAGCTGCCAATGATGTTTCCTTTTTCTGCCATTCCAGAACGCAATGGCGTACATTGCAATAAATATTGAAAGCAGAAGGATTGCTATGTAATTTGATATCTGGTATGATTACCGTATTCTCCAAGTTTTCAGACTGAAATAGAAGATATAATATTTCAATTCTATATTCTTTCGCATCATCACCAATTCTCATTATATATAAAAGATTAAAGATTAGAAATGCTGGATAACTTGTATAAGTCAAATAAGTGACATAGCAAGACAATCTAAGTCTATTGATTCAACTTACAGTAAGTACCCTTTCTTCTACACTTTACTACTTTCTAAGTAACACAGCAATAACCCAACTGACAAGGGCTGGAGAATGGCAAAAAGACTAATAGGAATACCTTTTTATTCCATGATAGGAATAAAACCAACAAAGTGTAACTGTTGAGTATCACAGAATATTAATTTTGTGCTCTTCTAAGGAACATCAGATGTATTAGAGTCTCGATGACCTAGTACAAACGTTGAATTACATTTTGATAGCTTTAAAAGTACATTTAGGGACTTAAACAGAAATCAGAACTAAAAACCAAACAAACTTTAATTTTAGTCAATTCTTCCAATTTCATTCTAATTTAAATAGTAGTAATGTTAAGAAATTAGATTTCTGGGGGTGCCTGGGTGGCTCAGTCGGTAAGCGTTCCACTTCCGTTCAGGTCATGATCTCACGGTTCATGAGTTCGAGCCTCGCATCAGGCTCTGTGCTGACAGCTCAGAGCCTGGAGCCTGCTTCAGATTCTGTGTCTCCCTCTCTCTCTCTCCTCCTCCCCCACTCACACTCTGTCTCTCTCTCTCTCAAAAATAAATAAACATTAAAAAAATAAAAAAAAGAAAAGAAATTAGATTTCTGTAGATTATGGATATATGCTTTCCTGAAGATCTCCTAGCTATCAATCTTGATAAATAATAAAAATCACATGCTTGGTAATTTGTTAGAACTTAGTCAGTTTCTGTTCTGACCCAGCATTTTAGTCAGCAAGCCACAATCACACTTTTGAGAACAACATTTACACTATAAATATACAGAACTGGTTTAAGATATTCTATTAATTCTATTAATATTAATATTCTATTAATGCAAGTTCCAAAAATTGGAGTATATCCAAGAAGTATCCAAGATAAATAAGATGACACCTCAAGTACCAAAAACACTTGGTTTCAAAATTCTATCCTTCTTCCATAAATAATTAGGGAAAAAGCGTAATACTCCTTGTTAGAAAAAATATGTACTGAAGTTAATTGATAAATAATGTGTAAGTATGTATTCCAGACACACTAAAAACAAGCAATTATTAGCAATCCAAATCTAAGAACATATGAAAAAGGTAATGCATGATGATCAACCAAAAAACCGGCTGGTAACAACACTGGAAAAGTAATTAGTAATTCCTCATACTAACAAAAATAAGAAGAGAAGAAAACAGATGATATCCTAAATAAACATGGAAAAAAGCATCTGACACAAATCAAACACCTATTCATGATAAAAAGCGTATGTAAACTAGGAATAAAAGAAAATTTCTAAAAATGGATAAAGGGTATCTATGAAATACCCACCGCTAACATAGTAAAAGACTAAATTCCTGTACCCTAAGATTCAAACAAGAAAAAGATATCTATTCTCAGCAATATGATTCAACATTATACTAGATATGCTAGTGTGATAAGCCAAGAAATAGAAATACAAATTATAGTTAGAAAGGAAAATATCTACTAGAAAACAAACGTCTTCATTTCCAGAAGACATGGAGAGATTCTTAAGACATCTGCAAAAAAAGCCACTAGAAATAATGTGTGGATTTACCAAAGTCACAGGATACCAGATCAATATTTTAAATAAGAAAGAGTTAATGTATCTACACACTAGGAATGAACAACTGGAATATGTAATTAAAAAAAAAATAATAGCATTAAAGTTACAGACTGGGAGAAAGTATCTGCAAAACATATACCTGACAAAAGACTATCATGCAGAATATATAAAGAATTTTCAAAACTCAACAGTAAAAAACAAACAAATAAGCCATTCAATTTAGAAAACGGGCAAAAGACATGAACAGGCATGTCACCAAAGAAGATTCACGGAAGGCAAACAAGTTCACTATAGTGACCCATTAGGAAAATGCAAATTAAAACAAAATGAGAAAATGTACAAACCTATCAAACTGGCTAGAATAAAAAATAATGACAACATCAAATGCTAGTGAAGATGTGGAGAAACTTAATTTCTTATACATTGTTAATCGGAAAGTAAAATGATACAGCCACTCTGGAAAAATGTATGGCAGTTTCCCACAAAATTAAATATGTATTTACAGTACAACCCAGCAATTGCATTGTTGGGCATTTATACCAAAGAAATAAAAACTTATGTTCATTCAAAAACCAGCATGTGAATATTCATACGAGTTTTATTCAAAATAACCCAAAACAAGAAACGCAGACGTCCTTTAATGGGTGAATGGTTACACAAACTATGATATAATCTTTACCATGGAATACTTACTCAGCAATAAAAAGGTACAAACATGATATATGCAAAGACCTGCATAAATGTCAAGGGAATTATGCTGAGTGACAACAGCCAGTTCCTATGATTAAATGTATATATCATTCCTTAAATGACAAAATTATAGAAATAGAGAACAGATTGGTGATTGTCAGAGGTTAGGGAGAGGATGAGTGCAGGGGAATGTCTGTGGCTATATAGGAGTAGCAAAAACAATCCTTGTGATGGAACTCTTCTATATATTTACTGTGGTAATGGTCCACAGATCCACACATGTGACAAAATTGCATAGAACTAAATATATATACACATACACAAATAAGTACATGTAAAACTGGTGAAATCTGAATAAGATCAGTAGGTTGGATCAATATCGATTTCCTGGTTCTGATATTTACTATACTTATGCAATACCTTAGCAACTTGAGAAAATGAGTGATGGGTATACAGGATCTCTGTATTACTTTTTACAACTGCATTATTATATCATCTCAAAATTTAAAAAAAATGAAATAACAGCAGTTAAATTTAATAAAATTATGTGCAAGCTCTGTACACTGAAAACCAAAATAACACTGCTGGGAGTAATTTAAAAAAACTTAAGTAAAGAGAATAGAAATAAACTATATTCATTAATAGAAGATTCAGTATCATTAAAATGGCAACTCTTCCTCAAATCCACAAATTCAATACAACCTCAATAAAAATTCCAGAGACTTTTAAAAACAGAATTGACAAGCTGATTCTAAAATTTAAACAGAAATGTAAAAGACCTAAGTAACTAAAGCAACTTTTTAAAAAGACTGACGTTGGAAGACATATGACATGAATTCAAAACTACTGTAAAGAAGACAGTATGGTATTGGTATAAAGACAGATATTTAGATCAAGTAAACAAAAAAATTGCAGAAATAGGTTCAAACAAAAATGGTCAACTGAATTTTTACAAAGATACCAAGACAATTAATAGAAAAAGATAAGTTTTTTTAAAACTGATGCCAATTAACTGAATACCAATACAAGAAAAAAATGAACATCAACCTTATTTCATACCATACACAAAAATTAACTGGAAATGTATCACAAACCTAAGTATAGCATCTAAAACTATAAAATCTCTATAAGAAAATATAGAAAAAAATCTATGTGGCGGCACCTGGGTGGCGCAGTCAGTTAAGTGTCTGGCTCTTGATTTCGGCTCAGGTCATGATCTCGCTGTTTGAGTTTGAGACCCACATCAGGCTCTGTGCTGACAGTGCAGACCCTGCGTGGGATTCTCTGTCTCTCCCTCTCTCTCTGTCCCTCCCCTGCTTGCCCACCATCCTCTCTCAAAATAAATAAATAAACTAAAAACAAAACAAAACAAAACAAAATCTATGTGACCTTGGGACAAAGATTTCTTAGAATACAAAATACATGAATCATATATATAAAAATCAATACATGTATAAAACTTCAAAACTTTTATTCTTCTAAAGCACTATATAAAAAAAAAAAAGAAAAGCAAGCCACAGAACAGGACGAATTGTTTGTGATACAGATATCTGACAAAGGACTTGTATCTAGAATACATGAAGAACTCTGACAATTCCATAATAAGACAGTTAGAAAGAAAGAAAGAAAGAAAGAAAGAAAGAAAGAAAGAAAGAAAGAAAGAAAGAAAGAAAGAAAGGCAGACAAAGGAGGCAATGGGGAGCCTGGTTGGCTTAGTTGGTTAAACGTATGACTCTTGATTTCAGCTCAGGTCATGATCTCATGCTTCATGAGACAGTGCCCTGTGTCAGGCTCTGCGCTGATGACATAGAAACTGTTTAGGATTCTCTGTCTCCCGCTCTCTGCCCATCCCCTGCTCATTCTCTCTCTCTCAGAATAAATAAACTTAAAAAAAAAAAAGATGGAAGATATGAAAGACATTTCACAATAAAAGGATATGAATAGCCAAAAGCATATGAAAAGATGTTCACATTATTAGTCATTAGAAAAAAGCAAGCTAAAACCACAGTGAAATACCCCTATATACTTAGAATGACTAAAATTTTAAAAGCCTAACAGTACCATGCATTTGCAAAGATGTAAGACAAGTGGATTTCTCATATACTGCTGGTGGAAGAATAAAATGCAATAATCATTTTGAAAAATAGTTTTAACAGTTTCTTAACAGGTTAAACATTCATCTACCATGCCACCCACAAGGAAAGAGTTTACAATGCAGGTATGATTAATTAGTCCTTGTATTTTCCCAAGGGAACCAGGACTGATTGTTGGCCAATCCTTAGGAATGTGGTCTTTAGAGTTTTCTTTATGTTGGTTATTGATGATTTTGTAATATACACTAGAGCAATGGACTTTGCCTACTGGCTTGTCTAATTGCTTTGCACAAACATCAAGACTGATGATGTATGCCTGAGTTTCATGTACCATGGCTGGCTGCACAGCAGGACATGTCTATGTGTGAACCAGATCCCCCATAAAAGTCTCAGATCCTAAGATTGGAATGGAGTTCCCTGGGCAGAAACATTCCATACATATCCTTATAGTTCACTGCCATAAAGAAAGCATGCCCTATGTGCTCAGACAAGGGAGGACTAGAAAACCTATGCCTTAAGTCCCTATATACCACTAATACATTTCTTTTTGCTGCTACCTACCTCTACCTTTGGTTGTAATAAATCTTAACCATTAGTATAAGCTGCTTTTGATACTTATGAGTCTCCTGGCAAATCATAGAAGGAAACACCACCTACTCATTCTACTTCCAGGTATTTATCCCTCAAGAAACCAAAACAAAACAAACAAAAACATATATCTGCACAAAGACTAGTACACAAATATACAAAGCAGGTTCATTTGTGATAGCCAAAAACTGGAAACCTCAAACTGTCCATCAATAGGTGAAAAAAAAAAAAAAAAAAGAATTAACTGTTAATATATACAACTACATGGCCACAACTCAAAATCATTATGCTGAGGGAAAGAAGCCAGATACAAAAGAGTACATACTACATGATCACATTTATATGAAATTCTATAAAGTAAAAATTAATTTATAATGACAAAGTATATTCATGGTTGCCTAGAGCCAAAGCGGTAGGGAGAGACAGAATGTAACAAAGGATAAGGAAATGCTTGAGGATGATGGAAATTTTCTAAACCTTGATTATATATTTCAAAACTTGCTGAATTATACACATTAAATCCCTGTCTCAGGTTCTGCTATTAAATATCCCAACCTAAGACAGGCATGTTTGGTAGCAAAATGATGAGTAAGTTTCCTGTGTAATGGACTTAATTTCTTCTCTAAGAAAGTGAAGTCATTTGCTAGAGGGCAGTATTTATCATAAGTTGGAGGAGAGTGGCAAAGGTTTGAAACAGTCATAGCAGAACTACTTGATCAAAAAGAAGAAGAAGAAGAAGAAGAAGAAGAAGAAGAAGAAGAAGAAGAAGAAGGAGGAGGAGGAGGAGGAGGAGGAAGAAGACGACGACAGTCTAGCTATGCAAGATCCTTTTGAGATTGGTTCTCATGTATGTATACTGGTATCAACTGCTAACTCCTTTTAGCAGGTACTCACCTGCAAGGAAAAAGAAAACAGCTGGATTTGTATAGGATTAAATTTTATCAGATGAGTGCAACACAGAGGGGAAAGGAAGATGTGGCAAGCAGAATAATGACATCCAAAAGTATCTTCCCCTTAGTCCCTGGAACCTGGGAATGTGTTGCCTTACATGATAAAAGGGCCCTTGCAGAAGTGAATACATTATACATCTTGAGATGGAGAGATTATTCTGGATTACCTGGGTGGGCCCAATGTAATATCAAGGGTCCTTATAAATGAGCGAGGGTGGCGGGACAATCAAAGAAGTTGTAACAACAGAAACATGTCAGAGTAATGCAGTGTGAGAGGATAAAACAACCATAGCTGACTTTGAAGGTAGAAAAGGGCATTAACCCAAGGAATGCAGGCAGTGTCTAGAAGCTGGAAAAGGCAAGGGAATAAATTCTCTCCTAGAGCCTCCAGAAGAAATGCAGATTTACTGACACCTTGATTTTAGCACAGTGAGATCCACTTTGGACTCCAGACTTCCAAAATTGTAGGATCATTTGTGTTGTTTTAAGCCATCAAGTTTGTATAATTTGTTACAGCAGCAATAGGGAATTAATACAGATTAAGCAATGTTTTTTTTCTAAAAAGACCGTGCTATCTAAGCTGGATAAAAAGGAAATTGGATCAAGGAGATGGCTAACGGATGAGGAGAAACAGAGGGGCCAATGACAGCAATAAAGAAGGCGATAAAGTAGTGTAGCTAAATGGTATCTTATTTGCTGAAAAGAAATGCTTGTTGTTGTTTTTTTTTTTTAAGAAATGCTTGTTATTAAATATATGGGGGGAAATCTCATTGGCATTATTTAAGTGTTTTTTAAAAAGATGGTGGATGTGCAGAGAAAGCATTTGACAAAATATAGCATCATTTCTTGATAAAAACCCTCACGAAAGTAAGGATAGAAGGAGCATACCTCTAGATCATAAAAGCCATATGTGAACGACCCAATGCTAATATCATTCTCAATGGGGAAAAACTTTCCCCCTGACAGCTTTCCCCCTAAGGTCAGGAACAAGACACGGATGTCCACTCTCACCACTGTTATTCAACATAGTATTGGAAGTCTTAGCCTCTGCAAGCAGACAACACAAAGAAATAAAAGGCATCCAAATCAGCCAGGAGGAAATCAAACTTTCACTCTTCGCAGATGACATGATACTCTATATGGAAAACCCAAAAGATTCCACCAAAAAACTGCTAGAATTGATTCGTGAATTCAGCAAAGCTGCAGGATATAAAATCAATGCATAGAAATCGATTACATTCCCATACACCAACAATGAAGCAACAGAAAGAGAAATCAAGGAATCGATCCCACTTACAGTTGCACAAAAAAACCATAAAATACCTAGGAATAAATCTAACCAAAGAGGTGAAAAATCTATACAATGAAAACTATAGAAACCTTATGAAAGAAATTGAAGAAGACACAAAAAAATGGAAAGAGATTCCATGCTCCTGGATAGGAAGAACAAATACTGTTAAAATGTCAGTACTACCCAAAGCAATCTACATATTTAATGCAATCCCTATCAAAATAACACCAGCATTCTTCACAGAGCTAGAACAAATAATCCTAAAATTTGCATGGAACCAGAAAAGACCCCGAATAGCCAAAGCAATCTTGAAAAAGAAAACCAAAGCAGGAAGCATCACAATCCTGGACTTCAAGCTATACCACAAAGCTGTAATCATCAAGACAGTATGGTACTGGCACAAAAACAGACACTCAGACCAATGCAACAGAATAGAGAACCCAGAAATGCACCAAGGTATGGCCAACTAATCTTTGACAAAGCAGGAAAGAATATCCAATGGAATAAAGACAGTCTCTTCAGCAAGTAGTGCTGGGAAAACTGGACAGCAACATGCAGAAGAATGAACCTGGACCACTTTCTTACACCATACACAAAAATAAACTCAAAATGGATGAAAGACTTCAATGTAAGACAGGAAGCCATCAGAATCCTTGAGGAGAAAGCAGGCAAAAACCTCTTTGATCTTGCCTGCAGCAACTTCTTACTCAACATGTCTCCAGAGGCAAGGGAAACCAAAGCAAAAATCAACTACTGGGACCTCATCAAAATAAAAAGCTTCTGCACAGCAAAGGAAACAATCAGCAAAACTAAAAGGCAACCTATGGAATGGAGAAGATATTTGCAAATGACATATCAGATAAAGGGTTAGTATCCCAAATCTATTAAGAACTTATCAAACTCAACACCCAAAAAACAAATAATCCAGTGAAGAAATGGGCAGAAGACAGGAATAGACACTTCTCAAAAGAAGATATCCAGATGGCCAACTGACACATGAAAAAATGCTCAACATCACTCATCGCCAGGGAAATACAAATCAAAATCACAATGAGATACCACCTCACACCTGTCAGAATGGCTAACATTAACAACTCAGGCAACAACAGATGTTGGTGAGGAGGTGGAGAAAGAGGATCTTTTTTGCAGTGTTGGTGGGAATGCAAGCTAATGCAGCTACTCTGGAAAACAGTATGGAGGTTCCTCAAAAAACTAAAAATAGAACTACCCTATGACCCAGCAATTGCACTACTAGGCATTTATCCAAGGGATACAGGTGTGCCGTTTTGAAGGGACACATGCACCCCCATGTTTATGGCAGCACTATGAACAACAGCCAAAGTATGGAAAGAGCCCCAGTGTCCATCGATGGATGAATGGATAAAGAAGATGTGGTATATATATACAATTATTACTCGGCAATCAAAAAGAATGAAATCTTGCTGTTTGCAACTACGTGGATAGAACTGGAGGGTATTTGTAAAATTAGTAAGAGAAAGACATATCATATGACTTCACTCATATGAGGACTTTAAGAGACAAAACAGATGAACATAAGGGAAGGGAAACAAACATAATATAAAAACAGGGAGGGGGACAAAACAGAAGAGACTCATAAATATGGAGAACAAACTGAGGGTTACCGGAGGGGTTGTTGGAGGGGGGATGGGCTAAAAGAATAAGGTGCACTAAGGAATCTACTCCTGAAATCATTGTTGCACTATATGCTAACTAATTTGGATGTAAATTAAAAAAATGAAATATTAGGGGCGCCTGGGTGGCTCAGTTGGTTAAGTGTCCGACTTCGGCTCAGGTCATGATCTTGTGGTTCACGAGTTCAAGCCCCGCGTCAGGCTCTGTGCTGACAGCTCGGAGCCTGGAGCCTGCTTCCGATTCTGTGTCTCCCCCTCTCTCTGACCCTCCCCCCATTCATGCTCTGTCTCTGTCTTAAAAAATAAATTAACGTTAAAAAAAAATTTTTTTTAATGAAATATTAAATAAATAAATAAATATAAAAAATAAAAAGATGGTGGATGAAAAGTAGTCCAGAAACAGTAATTGGGAACAAGGAGACTAACCACACCATTTTATTATTTTATATGCCCATCATAAGCAGAAAATGTTTCTTATTCATCTTTCTATTCTAAATACCCAGCATAATTCCTGCACATAGTCAGCATGCAATTAATGTTTTAGGAATAAATGAGTAACTTCTTTTTGTATCACTCTTATCACAAGCTGCTCCTAAAAAGCAGACATAAAACCTGAGGCCAAGAGAAGGGAGATTTATTACTAAAAGCATAAAGCTAAAGACAGAAATGAAGGGATGAAAGACCTTGACTTCTCACCTCTTCCTGGATATCTTAGGATACCACTTTTAGGAAAATCACCAAATGAAACCTTTAAAGAAATTAAAACAGATTTTTAAGATTCCCATACTCTGACCTTGCACATAACACCAAGAAGTGGAAAAGAAGTAGAGGCTGAAATTCTGAATGACTATGTATCAAATATATTAAGAATGTTCTCCACTTCCCTCTTTTATCCCACAAACAGAAGTAATAAGAAATGATGTAGTTAACATTTATTATTTAGCTGCCCACCCAGCAACACTTTCCTTAGGGTAACCACCCCCCTCCCATTTCACATGGCCTGCTCAGTAGGTTGCTGGCCTACCTATCTCCCATCACAGGGTTATAAATGTAACTCAGTCTAACCAAAGTACCCCATTTCCAAGGCCAAAATGAATGATGAAGGTCAATCAAAAATCACACCCAAGACTTTCTGCTAGAGTAAAGGAGATTGCCTCTTGACCAAAAAAATGCAGTTGGAGCTTCCAGAAGCCTTAGTCCTCAGCCATAGGCAATTAAGTCCACACACAGAAGAAAGCAGAAGCAAGAAATGAAGACACAGAATTGATGACATTACTTAATCCCTGGATCCAGCTGTGTCTCAAGACACAGCCACCAAATAAATTTCATCCCCTACACTTTTACTTTTTGGTTTACTACTAAAAGTACATTTCTCTCAGCTTTAAAATGTAAGAATACTAATTAAGAAGGGCAGGAAACAACTGTTTCTGGAAATTAAATATGATACAGAGGCCAAGCTAAGCTATTGTTTATTTAAAATTTTTTTTTTCAACGTTTTTAATTTATTTTTTTTTTGGGACAGAGACAGAGCATGAACGGGTGAGGGGCAGAGAGAGAGGGAGACACAGAATCGGAAACAGGTTCCAGGCTCCGAGCCATCAGCCCAGAGCCTGACGCGGGGCTCGAACTCACGGACCGCGAGATCGTGACCTGGCTGAAGTCGGACGCCTAACCGACTGCGCCACCCAGGCGCCCCTAAGCTATTGTTTATTTAGCCAAAAGTGGACCTGTTCAGAAATCATAGTTAATGATTCCTCTCTTTCTATTGTCTAGGCTTCTTAGTACTGTTCAAAAGAAAACACACTCCGGTAGAATGTAAAAATGTTTTTTTTTTTTTTTTTTAAATTTTTTTTTTTTTCAACATTTTTTATTTATTTTTGGGACAGAGAGAGACAGAGCATGAACGGGGGAGGGGCAGAGAGAGAGGGAGACACAGAGTCAGAAACAGGCTCCAGGCTCCGAGCCATCAGCCCAGAGCCTGACGCGGGGCTTGAACTCACGGACCGCGAGATCGTGACCTGGCTGAAGTCGGACGCCTAACCGACTGCGCCACCCAGGCGCCCCTAAAAATGTTTAAGATTTAATTGAGATTTCTGCATTAGATGGAAAAAAGGTCCTTGATCTCTATGGTCTTATCTAATTCAGATATTCTACATTGTCTTTCCTTTTGCACAGCCACCCACCATCAAAAGAGCTCAGAATATAGACATACCAAGATTCTCCCCAATTCATGACATATGGACAGACGTTATGATGAACCCAAATCCACGTCCCAACTCACAGCCAGTTTTACTCAGTTTCTAGAACATGTAGTCAGAGTGTAAAAAAGAGAAGAGAAACGGATATGTTCCCCCAGAGAAGTGTTCAAAGATAATGTGAATAAACTGTAAATAATTTTCAACACCGAGATATTAACTTCTAGGCTACTGATCATGAAATGTTCAAACATGAAATTAAACAGTGTAACCAAGTAATAAGGGGCTTTTAAAAACTTTAAAAAAAAAGAAAGAAAGAAATGGTTTACTAGTTATACTTTTTTAATCTTGGCATTATAATTCAAATTACTGTATGAAAAAATCCTTACTCCCTATAAATTGCCAGCAGTTTTACCTTGCTTCTTGTCTTCACTTTTGATTTGCTCTTCTGTTTTCTTTTCAACTTTTTCTTATTTAAAATTTTCTTATTCCTAAAAATGGAAAGAACAAATTACAAAAGTTCATATTAGAACATACAAAGCTATGAAAAACAGGTACTTCCAAAGTAGACATTTGAATATTTCTCCTATAAACTTTCTTTTTATGAAACAATATACTCTAGATGTACATATAAGATGTAGCTATTGAAATAATAATACTGGAAAGCTAAGAAACACACATTAAATGATTAAAAATTGAATTCTGCGAATATTTAAAAAAAAAATTTTTAACCTTTATTTTTGAGAGACAGACAGATTGTGAGCAGGGGAGGGGCACACAGAGGGATGGAGACACAGAATCAGAAACAGGCTCCAGGCTCTGAGCTGTCAGCACAGAGCCTGACGCAGGCTCAAACTCACCAGCTGATGAGATCATGACCTAAGCTGAAGTCAAACACTCAACCAAATGAGCAACCCAGGCGCTCCTCTGCAAATATTTTTATAAAACTAAAAAATGTAAAACAGCATCAAATGAAGTTTTAAAAATTTTATTCAACAGTGAGGATGCTAATAAAATATCACATATGTTCCCTTCCCAGAAAAATGTGCTCTTTGCAGTAGTGAAGTCTACAGTGTAAAAAGGGACAGGAGGCAATTTTTACTAAATTACTATAGAAAAAAACCCCAACTCATACTCTTCTCATATTCTCCAGTCAGTTTTTCATTACCTCACAGTCCTAAGACAAAATTATTCTCTAAGCAGATGGAAGCCCCGAATGACTTTGAGAAAGAGACGGGGGGGAAAATGTGGCAAAGAATTATAGTGGAAGAAACAAGAGTCAAGGAAAACAATTTATTTTATTTTCATTTAATATTTTTTTATGTCTGCCATGCTGAGGTGCACACTGTTAGTACTAAAAATACAGGATGAAAAAGAAAAAGTTCTTGACCTCAAGGAGCTCAAAGACTTGAATGAAAAACATAGGTTAATAATCTATGAAGAGGATGCTACTGCTATAAAAAAATAGTGAAGAAGAGGAGGACGAGAAAAGGAGGGAGGCGGAGAAAGGGAAGAGAAGCATAGAGGAAGAGAAGGAGGGGAAGGAAGAGACTCTAGATGCTGGAGGTCAAGTCCTTAACACTTGGTAACTAACTTACTGGAAGCTGTGACCAAAACAAAAGTTGGAAGCCTAGGCCACCTGGAGGTAGGGATGTCATTCATAAAAATAGGGAAGTCAAGGGGAACAATTAGTTTCCAAAAAGAAAAAATCGGTTCAGCTTTAAAGATGTTTGAGTTAAAGATACTAAAATGCCAACAAGATAGACATGAACAAGCATATGAAAATTCATCTCTGCCAGTTCCTTCAGCTCCCTAAACCAAAATAATCATAAAATCTTGTCAACTATGTCTTATAAACAGTTCTTGAATCTGTCTACATCGTCTCTACTGCTGCAATTCTTTTTTTTTTTTTTTTTTTTTTAACTGCTGCAATTCTAATAATCTAAGTAACCACCACATCTTGCCTGGTCTACTTCGTTATTCATTTCTGCACATCCACATTTGCCCCACTTCAATTCATTCTTCATACAGGAACCCAAATCAACTTTTAAAAACACAAATCTGAGTAGGTAATTACCTCACTTAAAACCCTACTAGTATCTTCTCAATTCTCTTGGGATAAAGTCCAAAAGCATTGGCACAGTTTAAGAGATCTTTTACCAAGATCTGGCCTCTGCCAGCCTCTCCTTCATTTTGCATCTGCCTCCAACTTATTCATGATACTCCAAGCACAAAAATATCCTTCTAGTTGTCTGACCTGCTAATAAGCTCCTTGGGGGCTTTCACAAAGGTTCTCCCTCTTCCTGGCATTCTCTCCCACATCTTCTGCTAACCACTAGTCAGTCATCTCTGAGGTTCCAATAGAAGTGTCGTTTATTCAGGAATGTCTCAGAGTGGGTTAGTTTCCCTAATATACACTCTCATTTCATTTTACATTTGTGTTTCATTGTGCAATCTCCCACTGTAATTATGTATGAGGTTATGTGTTTAATGCACTACTCCTTCATAAAGCTATAAGCTCCAAAAGTACAGAGGCCATGTCTTTCTTATGCAGTGTTCTAGCCTCTTTGTCCAGAAAAGCACCTAGAACAAAGTACTTAATACTATTTTGAGAGAAAGAGAAAAGCAGAAGGAAAGAGAGAGGAAGGAGAGAAAAGAGGGAAGAAGTTCAGAGCTATGGCTATAAACCTTAAGCTTATAGAGTAAAATAAGCAGAGGACCAAGGATAGATTCATAGATATGCCAATACATTTAAAGGATATGTAGCCAGACATGTCCATTTAGGAGCTATCCATGAGATTATTTTACACAGATTTTGATGCCAAGTAGGTAATGGAAAAACCATGTGTGTAGGTAAGATTTCCCCAGGATAGCATACTATAAAAGTAAAGAGAAAGACTGATCAATAGTGTCATGTGCTACACATAAACACATATACCTGCTTACAGTCTATTCAACTATGAGCATTGTGGGAGCATGAAGAATGTCTATTTCTTTCTTTCTTTTTGTTTAAAGAATATTTATTTTAACTCTTTACTTTCAATACCAATATCAGTCCCTGACATAAAATGGATGTTCAAGAATTATCACATGAAGAAAAAGTTAATGAAAAAGTAAGGAGTAATTCTCATTATGGTTTAGAAAACCAACGTCTCTTTATACTAGAACGAAATGAGTTATTTGAGCAACAGGTATATGTAACTGCTAAAAGGTTAGTCCCTTCTATACAATTTAGTCAAGGTTCACTCAAAAACAATCTTCAGAGAAGAATACATAAAGTTAAATTAAGATGACTCTCCTGAAGCTTAGTTATCACAGATTTAAATTTTCACAAATATACACCAATATTTTTCTTTTGTTTAATGAACATCTTTAAAGTTCAAATGGCTTTAATATGTATTCCCAAAAATATTTCTTCCTATGCATTTAGTTTGGCATTTAATTAGCTATAACAATGTTAATGAATCTAAACCACCAATTCCTGAATATAAACAGCTTTTTCCATATTCTCACAAATTGATTTCACTGTTTTCTGTTAATTTGGCTTGTTTTAGACTTAGATGTTTATCAAAAAGAGAAAGTAACAAGTTAAAAAGTATATGAAGAAAATTTATAGTCAACATTAGGAAATAAAAATGCTATTTGCTAGTAAGTTAACATCCCGATATATGACTAATGGGAAAGCTTAGTTGAAAACCAAGTTTAAAATAAACTTTTCATGACATCGGAGGATGGATAAAAGGAAAGTTCTAGAAACCAGTCTCGCAAGTTAACAATTTACCTTGGAATTTATGATGATTTAGGATGTTTTAAATTTTAAACCAAATAGGAACTTAATGAAGAATGTCTGGAATTGGTCCTGTAGAATTTTTAATCATTTCACAGAAAGAACCTCACACCAGTGAGATTTTAAACAATTATGGGTGCTAATAGAAGGCAAAAGCTGTTAACATTCTTTAATATTTATTTTAAAAATATTTACTTTAAAAATTCCAAAGAAGCAATTTTAATAGCTACCACTGTTTATGGAAAACCAATTTTTTTCTGCAATATAAGAACAAATGAATTTTGCAAGTTGTTCCATGATACAGATCATTAGCTTTTATATCAGCTTATTACAGAATCTGTTTTCCAACAAAACAAAAATTAGTCATAATTTAGTTTAAAAATGTATCGTCTCTCTGGGGCGCCTGGGTGGCTCAGTCGTTTGAGCGGCCGACTTCGGCTCAGGTCATGATCTCGCGGTCCGTGGGTTCGAGCCCCGCGTCAGGCTCTGTGCTGACAGCTCAGAACCTGGAGCCTGTTTCGGATTCTGTGTCTCCCTCTCTCTGACCCTCCCCCATTCATGCTCTGTCTCTCTCTGTCTCAAAAATAAAATAAACGTTAAAAAAAAAAATTAAAAAAAAAAATGTATCGTCTCTCACTCTGAATCTGTATCTTCGTCTGCAAAATAAAACGATGAAGGCGATGATTTCTGAGATGACTAGAGTTTTAATAAATCCAAATTCAAAAAACTTCTGGGATAAGATTTCAAACTTTTGTTTAATTTCCCTTAGTAACAAGAAAGGAAAAATCCCTGGTGTAAGGCAGGAATAGGCAAGTTGTTTTTTTTGTTTTGTTTGTTTCTGTAAAGGGCTAGATTATAAATATTTTTCATTTTGTAGACTATAGGATCTCTGTTGCAACTACTCAACGATTATAGCCTGAAAGTAGACACAGACAACACATAAACAGACAAGTATGGTTATATTCCAAACTATTTCAGGACAGTGAAGTTTGAATTTCATATAATGTTTATGTGTCACAAAACACTTTTTTTTAAGCTTTTAAAAATGTCAAAACCATTCTTAGTTCACAGGCCATACAAAGCAGGCACTGGACCAATTTGGTCTGTGTGTCATAGTTGGTCGACCCCTGAACTAGAGCATATTTTGATAAACAGGCTCATATCAGAAAGAAAAAAAAATAACTATTAGTATGCAACACAAATAAAACTATTCAAAATAGTCAGTATGCTAATATAAATAAGCATTCTTAAAATTATCTAACTTTTCATTTCACAAAGATAAACTCCTGACTTCCACTTCCGTAAAATAAGATACTAGAGCATTGCTTTTCCTTAAAAAAACTCGACTAGCATAGGAATGCTGTGGAAGTAATTAAGGAGCAGATGAACTAAAACTCCAGATATGAAAGAGTACTTCAAGGGTGAGCTCAGACCATTGGCATTTTCTTCCATGGGGGTATTAGCAAAGTTTGGGTACAAGTGAGGTCAAATTGAACTTAGTTTAAACAGAGGAACTCTGCTGAAGAAAACCAGGAATTAGTGGTGCTTTAACTAGAATGAGACTGGAAATCTAGAAAGGCTTCAAATACTCAGCCAGTTTCCCCAATGATACAAAGCTTAGTGATGGGATGCTTAAGGATAGGGAAGCTGGGCCAGCAGGACAGAGTCAATTTCCCGCAGTCTCCAAATGTCTAGAAGACAGAATCCCAGTGGAGGGAGGAGTGCACTTAATCCATGACTGGACTGAGATTGTCAACATCTCATCCTATTTGACCAACACAGCAAATAGCAAACCTCTCTGAAAGAAAACAACTGTTCTCTTACACATAACGTTAGGCACATAGCATACATATTAAGAGATACATAAAGAAGCAAAATAATGTGACAGATCATCCCAAGAGAAAACCAGACAATCAGGCAGACTCTAGATAATTGGTAACTGAAGTTAAGAGACAAGGATTTAAAATAGATGCAAACATGGAAAAATTGAATGAAATGATGTAATTTTCAACAGAACTTACTAAAAAAAAAAAAAAAGGCAAGTGGATTTTCTGAAAAGTAAATATTTGAAATTAAGAACTTGCCAAATGATTTTATGAGCAGAATAGACTAGAGGAAAACAGGATTCATGGACTTACAGACAGGCCAAGGGAAAATATCCAAACTCAAACACAGAGAAAAGAATGAGATGAATAAAACAGAAAGTATGAAACATGTGGAACATAATCAAATAGTCTCATAGTCATGTAATTGAAATCCAAGACAGAGAAAAAAAGAATGGACAAAAGCAATATGTGAAGAAATAATTAATGACAATTTTACAAAAGTGAGGAAAGAAATCAACTCAGAGATTCAAGAAACTCAAGGAAATCTCAAGCAGGAAAATGCAAAGAAAACCACACTTAAGCAACCAAATGCTGGGCACAGTCAAATTGCTGAAACGAAGGATAAAGAGAAAATCTTAAAAGCAACAAGAGAAAAAAGATGCACTCAAAGGAACAACAATAAGATTGATAGCTTCCATTCTCTGTGTTGAACAGTGCTGGCAGACACAGAGGGGAGTGGGTAGCAACCTAGAATTATGTGCTCATCAAAAATATCCTTTAAAAATGAAGATAAAAATAGAGATATTTTTAGGACCACAAAAGCTGACATAATTCATTGTCAACATACAAACACTATAAGAAATACAAGGGAAGGTCTTCCTTTAATAATTGTTATGTCACAATTTTAAAAAGGACACAGACCTAAAGTAGAAGAAATGGAGAAAATAATATCCTGAACACAGTGACCGCCCTTGCAAAAAATGTTGGTATGGTTATATTAGTATTTGACAAATTAATTGTCTTTAATGTTTATTAAACTGAGAGAGACAGTATGCAAGCAGGGGAGGGGCAGAGAGGAAGACAGAGAATCCAATGAGGGCACCACGCTGTCAGTGCAGAGCCCGACGCACCGCTCAAACTCACAAACCATGAGATCGTGACTTGAATCAAAGTTGAATGCTTCACTGACTGAGCCATCCAAGTGCCCTGACAAATTAATTTTTAAGGCTAAAAGTATTATTAGAGATGAACTGAGCATTTCATAATGCTAACTGCGCCAATTCAATAGGAAAACCTAGCAATCCCAAATTTGAATGCATCTCATAACAACGTAACTTCACAACACATGAAGCAAAATTGAGCAAAGTAAAAGGACAAGGATGAATTCACAATCAAAAGAGCAGATTTCTACATACCTGTCTCTAATTGACAAAAGAAGTAGAGGACAAAACAGCATGGATATAGAAAGACATTAAAACATGATTAATCAACCTAATTAACATACATAGAAAACCACACTTAACAACTGCAGAATGTACATTCTTTTTTTTTTTAAGTTTATTTATTTATTTTGAAAGAGAGAGAGCACCAGCAGGGGAGGCGCAGAAAGAGAGAAGGGGAGAGAGAATCACAGCAGGCTTTGAACTATCAGCATGCAGCCAGATGCAGGGCTGGAACTCACAAACCAGGAGGTCATGACCTGAGCAGAAATCAAGAGCCAGATACTTAACCAACTGACCCACCCAGGCGCCCCAAGAATGCACATTCTTTTCTAATGTAAGCAGAATATTTACCAAAATAGGCAACAGTATGCTGAACCACAAACCAAGTCTCAACAAATTTCTAAAACTATGATTGTGATCACAGAACAGTTAGAAACCAAAAGAAAGAAAACTAAGATATTCCCAAATGTTTTAAAATCTTTAAAAAACAAAAGCAAAAACAGGTTTTAAATAACCTATGAGTCAAAGAGCTATAATGGAAAGCTAAAATGGAAATCAGAAAATATTTTCAATTAAATAAAAATGACATATGACATACCAAAACTTGTGAAATGCAGCTAAAGTAGTGCTCAGGGAAAATGTACAGCTTTTTACAAAGATATAAATGCATATAATGAAAAAAGAAATTTTGAAAGTAAATGAGCTAGGCATACAACTTTAGAAACCAGAAAAACAAAAGCACATAAAGAATGTAAAGAAAGGAAAACAAAAGAAAGAACAGATATTACTAAAATAGAAAGCAGACATTCAATAGAGAAAATCAAGGAACCAAAACTAGTTCTCTGAAAAGATTAATACAAGACTGCTCCAGCAAAACTAGTCAGGAAAAAAATAAGATCACAATTACCCATATGAGAAATAAGAAAGAGGACATCACTATGGATGCTGCCCATAAATTTCACAATTTAAATACGAGGACAAATTCCATTGCAAAATATAACTTCTCAATACTAAACAAGGAAAAACAATACAACATCTGAATAGTCCTCTATTAATGACATTGAATCCCTAACCAATATCTTCCCACAAAGAAAACTGTAGACTCAGTGGCTTCACCAGTGAATTCCTTTAAACACTTAATTCACTGGTACATTCTTTCAAACAACTTCAATCTTAAACTAACTCTTTCTAGAATATAAAAAGAAACTTTCCCCAACTCATTTTATGAGACTAGCATAATTCTGATACCAAAATCTGAAAAGAATATTTCAAAATAAGAAAACTTTAAGCCAATATCTCCAATGAACGTAGAAGCAAAAAATACTACATAGCCAAAAAGTGGAAACAACCCAAATGTTCATCAATTGACAATAGATAAACAACATGTGGTACATCCATATAATGGAATATTATTCAGTCATAAAAAAGAAACAAGTAGACACATGCCACATTATGGATGAACCTTGAAAACACTATGCTAAGTGAAAGAAACAAAGGCCACCAATGGTCACAAATTGTATGATTCTATTTATATGAAATATCCAGATTAGACAAATCCATAGAAACAGGAAACTGATTAGTGGTTACCGGGGGCTGATGGAAAAGATAAGGGGAGTGACTATTAATGGGTATGGGATTTCTTTTTCGGGGTGAGGAAAACTGTTCTGGTTGTACAACTTTCTTAATATACTAAAACCACTGATTTGTATATTTTTACATGGTGTGTTTTATGATACACAAATTACATTTCAATTAAAAATGTGAGATAAAAGTCACTGATCTAAAAATAATTCTAATGTTTAGCAACATATAAAAAGGATAGATAAAATGTAAGATCTAATCGATGTAATTCAACGTAATAACAAAATAAGGAAAAAATATGACCATTTCAACAGAAACAGAAAAAGTATTTTATTGTTTTAATTTAAAAAAAAAAATTTTTTTTTTAACGTTTATTCATTTTTGAGACAGAGAGAGACAAAGCATGAACGGGGGAGGGTCAGAGAGAGAGGGAGACACAGAATCTGAAACAGGCTCCAGGCTCTGAGCCATCAGCACAGAGCCCGACGCGGGGCTTGAACTCACAGACCACGAGATCATGACCTGGGCCGAAGTCGGCCGCTTAACCGACTGAGCCAATCCAGGAGCCCCCAGAAAAAGTATTTTATAAAACTCAACTGTTTCTGACGAAATGCCTCCTCAGTAAGGAAGAAAAAAAAGTAATCTGTTAATTACTAAATCTGATAACTACTTCATCTGTAAGTCAGTCAAGGAAAAGAAATAAAAGTCATAATGGCTAAAAAGAAAACAGTAAAGCATTTTTACTTGTAGATAACCTAACTGTGTTTATAGAAAGTACAAAGTAATCTATAAATAATAAGTGAATTACCCAGGTCACTAGATACAACACTAATTTTTTAAAAATCAACTAATTTTAAAGCACTATATTATGTAAACTGAAGCTTTTCTATGTAAGCCAGACTTATTTCTCCTGTGTAATTAATGTAATGATACTCTCATTATTGTGTTAAAGCATCACTAAATAAATTAGGGAGAACAGTAGTCTGATTACTAAGTAGAAAACTTTTATTTACTTAACCTAGGCTGATAATTAGTAATAAGAAAAGAGATTTTAGCAGTTCAAACTGATCTAGGGGAGAGATGCAAACAGATTTCCTATATACAGCTTCAGTCTCCTGATCTATTTACAAGTCTTCATATGGGGAGGGGTTGGGGGTGGGAGATAAAAACTATAAATAAAAGCACCTTGGCAGTAGGTAGAGGAATATAAGAAAAAGAGGATGAGAGGAAAGAAGTCTCTGAAAAGTTAGGACTTTTAGACCATGCCTCATTCAGATTTACGCCATAAGTACACACAGCCTAAGTGGGTGAGAAAAACTCAAGCCATGAAGCAACTGTAAAACTTTCTAAAGACAATCTATTCACCCCAGGTCTCAGAGAGCTACCACAAGGGTAATGACAGCAGTCAAATAAGCAGGCCCACAAAGACACAAGGCATAATGAAAACTAGCAGAAACAGACAACAGAAAGACCCAGAACAGAGTGCAGGTGAAATTTTCAGATACAACTATGTTTACCAAACTCAAAGAAATAAAAGCCTAAAATATCTGCAGCGTATGGGGAATATAGCACATATAAAAGAGAATCTAATCAAACTTGTATGAAAATGAAAAATAACTGAAATTAAAGACTCACTAGGTAGGTTTGCAGCATATCAGACACAGGTGAATAAAGAATTTGAAGAGATTGGGAAAAAAGTATCTAGAATTCAGCACAGAAAGATAAAAAGGTTGAAAATGTGCCCTTCAGGAAACCTCCTCCTTCAACTCCCACCATCCCAAAAGAGAAAGCCCTTGTTCCATCCAAGTACACTTCTCATACACTGGGCTCCATCTCATTCACCATACTTGGAATTTCACTCAACTACTTACATCCATTCTTTGTTCACTCTTTAATCTCTTTTACCTATGACTTCTAACCCTAGAAGCCTCCTCCAAATGGAAAAAAAATAATAATAATAAAAGTTATTTGATTCTCTATTTCTCTTCATCACTAAATTTCTTAGGAAAAAACTGTCGTGAATTTTTTCAATCCCTTACTTTCAAGCTCCTACAAGTATAGGAGATTTCCACAAACTTCCTTGTTGCCTACTGAACTCCCTAACTTCAGTCTTTATCCTTCACATTCTTCCATTTATGAGTATTGTCAAACAGTCTACTTTAAATACCTTCCTTCTACCCTTTGGTTTCAACCCCTATTTTAGGGCTCCTTCAACTTTTGATGATGATTCTCAATCTTCTTTATTAGCTCCTTTTCCTGTCCTTTAAATCTTTAGTACGTATAGTATCTTATGAGAGTTATTTGTTTATATTCTATATTTCTTTCTTTTTTTTTTTTTTAATTTTTTTTTCAACGTTTTTTATTTATTTTTGGGACAGAGAGAGACAGAGCATGAACGGAGGAGGGGCAGAGAGAGAGGGAGACACAGAATCGGAAACAGGCTCCAGGCTCGGAGCCATCAGCCCAGAGCCTGACGCGGGGCTCGAACTCACGGACCGCGAGATCGTGACCTGGCTGAAGTCGGACGCTTAACCGACTACGCCACCCAGGCGCCCCTCTATATTTATTTCTATATTGGTATTTTACAAACCTTGTTTGCCATAATCCGTAACAACCCTAAACATAACTACTGATAGTTTCTGAAGATCATCAGAATGCTGGTCTAGAGCCAGTTATGTTCTCTCATAATGAAGGTAATCTACCATAAAAATTGACAACTTTACTTGCCACTTCAAAACTCCACTCCTTAACCATTTATTCAGATTAGATCATCTAACCCTCTTCTTTACTTCTTAAATGGGGACATCTTTATGAAAGTACTCCTTTTACTTTCCTTTCACTCAGCAGGAAATGTTCTCTACAAGGCCCTTACTCCATAAATTATCCCCATTCTCTTTTTTGTTCATTATTCCTGCCCTTCTCCCTCAGTCTACCAGGTTAAGAGTACAGAATTTAGAGACAAATGGCCTCGGTTCATAAGCAGGCTGTGTCATTTATTAGCCGTGATCTTGGGAAAGTTACTTAACCTCTCTGCCTCAGTTGTCTGATCTGCAAAATAGGGTGAAAACAGTACCTCTCTCATTGGATTATAAAGCACTTAGAATTATGCCTGGTATTTAATAAGCACTAAACAGGGATGCCTGGGTGGCTCAGTTGGTTAAGCATAAGACTCTTGATTTTGGCTCAGGTCATGATCTCACGGTTCCTGAGATTGAGCTCCAAGTTGGGCTCTGCACTAAGCAGGAGCCTGCTTGGGATTCTCTCTATCCCTCTCTCTCTCTGCCCCTCCCCCGCATACTCTAGCACTTGTTCTCTCTCTCTCTCTCTCAAAATAAATGTTTAAAAAAATAAGTACTAAACAAATTTTATTTCTTATTATTACTGTACTAAAGTGACTACGTTGGTTTGTGTTTCCCCAGAAGCAGACTTGATTCAAGGATTCATTTAAAAGTAATTGTTTTGAGGGGTGACCCAGGAAAACCACTGGTTGGGGGGGGGATCAGAAGTAAGATAAGGTAAAGAAGGCAGTAAGTAAAGAGTGCATTAGCCATTTACTCTGAAGGGCAAGTAGAGCATGATTCTCCTGGAGAACTCTGGTAGATGGTGTTGAACACGGCCCAGTTACCCAAACTGAACAATGAGAAAAATAAGGTATTTTTCCACGAACTACTCATCCAATCACTGGTTTAACGCCTTTCTGAAGGCATTAACTCTGACATTTCTGGCTTGCCCTTCCCATAAGCCAAGAATGTCTCTATGGCCAGTATGAAAGCTCTCAGGCAGAAAGTCATACACATAAGTAGCATAGAGATGAGTGCCAAAGAGGTATGGCTTGGGCACTAATAACATCTACTACAGTGTCTTTTATCCAAAAGATAACTCTGGGGGCGCCTGGGTGGCTTGGTCAGTTAAGCATCCGACTTCGGCTCAGGTCATGATCTCACGGTCCGTGAGTTCGAGCCCCGCGTCAGGCTTTGTGCTGACAGCTCAGAGCCAGGAGCCTGTTTCAGATTCTGTGTCTCCCTCTCTCTCTGACCCTCCCCTGTTCATGCTCTGTCTCTCTCTGTCTCAAAAATAAATAAACGTTAAAAAAAAATTTCAAAAGATAACTCTGTGTTTCCTTCCTCAAGCTACCATCTTCCTTCCTTCCCTTTAAATACTGATTTCTAAATACTCCTTTCTCCACCTAACCTCAATTTACTTTCCCACTAAAATGTGACTTCTCCCTGCCTTCTGGGAAAAGGAGGTGGGGGTGAATGGGTGTTAGGTCATTATGATCTCTTAATGTGAACTTTAAGATGATGTCTCAGCCATCTATTTAGCTAAAATTTAGCTAATATACAGAAAAAGAGGCAGTTTATAAGTGACGGTATGTTCATGAGGAGCCTTAGAATATATTGAACATAATGTATGAGACAGGATTAAGAGACTCCCAGCAACAGACTTTTCAAAATATAGATCAAGGAAAAGCTTTTAGCTATAAATCACACACCAGGAAGTAAAAACAATTAGGCAAAAATTGAAATCACAGGACTGACTGAAATAATCAAGGAAGAAACTTAGAGAAAAGGGTACCAAGAATAGACTCTCGAGAAACTAGCTCTTCTCTCTTCTTATCTAGAGAAAAGGCATTGTTATTTCTATACCTGAAATCTAGTCACATGTTACACCTATCATCCTTTCTTCATCCTAACACCAAAACATTCTCAAATCCACCATTTCATCTATTTCCATTGCCTTTTCTCAAGATTCATTATCACTTGTCAGAACCACTACAAATGTTTCTTTAAAGCTAGTCTTGAGTTGGGGATCTGCACCTTTCATCCTCTATAATGCTACCACAGATATTTTTGCAAATTCAAAGTTTAACTCTATCACTACTGTTCTCAAATAAAGCAATATTTGGACATAATAATCTGGCCCCAACATGTTTCTAGTCTCTTCTATGCCCTTATTCTCATTCATACAGTTCCCCACACTTTAGTTCTTGCTAATATTTGTGTTTTGCACTTTTTGATTTTATCCCCGAATTCACAATGTAGCTGCAGCAACTGTAACAGTCTATGTAGGAAATTACAGTCTATAATCCAAATCTAGTCTGCCACCTATTTTTGTAAATACAGTTAGACTGGTACACAGCCATGCTCATCTGTTTACATTATTTATGGAGCCTACGGCTGCTTTCAAACTGTAACAAGAGTTGAATAGTTACAACAGAGACAGTACTGCCCCAAAGCCAAAATACTTTGGGGTATCTGGCCCTTTACAGAATTAAGTTTGCTGACCCTTCACCTATGAGACAATATCAAACAGCCTCATATGTGAATAACTGGACTCCCAGAAGGAAATAAGATAGACTGAGTATGAAATAATATTTGAGGAAGTAAAGGCCAAAATGTGCCAAATTAAATAAAAATTATCACGCAGATCTCAGAAATTCAAATGAATATCAAGCACAAGTTAAACACACACACATAAAAACCTTATTTAGGCAAAGCATAGTCAGATTACTAAAAATCAAAGATACAGAGAAAAATCTTAAAAGCAGTCAGAGAAAGAATGCTGGTTCCAGTATGGTGGCATAAACCCAAATACAGGCTATCATCTCACTGTTTACAACTAAAAACTGTGGATAAAATTCAAAAAGAAAAAAGAAAGAAAAAAGAAAAAATTACTTGACAACTCTGAAAAGCAAACAAAAGCATATTATAGAGTGGAGTTAAACTTAGAAAAGCAACCCCCAGGAGAGTGAGCTTCCAGTTCAGTTCTTTTTTCCTCCTTTCTCTTTTCTCTTCCTTTTTCTCCTTTCCTCTTTTCTTTCTGGCCAGAGGAATTAAGGAAAGGAGCTCCTGAGTACTGGAGAATGGGGAGGAAATCCCAAAAAAGAGAAAAATGAAAGAAAGGAATCCTCTAATTCTATCTATAATACAAGTCTTGGGCTCACTCTGGAGCCATACAGGTACAGGTCAGCCTTCTATTATAGACTCAGAACTGAACTGAGATTTGAAGCACCACCCACAGAAGGCAAGACCAAATTTGCTGTCTGAACCTAAATGGGTTGACAGTCTGCTAAAAGAAACAACAAAAATGTAAGTTTTCCTAAATTATAAGAAGCCCCCAAGTTTATAAAACATAACATTCACAATGTCCAAGATATAATCCAAAATTCTCACAATGTAAAAAAGCAAGAAAAATGTGATTAATTTCAAGGGAAGAAACAATTAACAGGTGCTAACCCTGAGGTGATCCAGATGTTCTAATTATCCAACGATACTTTTAAGCAACTACTGTAAATAAGCTCCATCAAGTAAAGGCACACACACTTGAACAAAAAATCCCTCAGAAGACAAAGAGAAGCTATTTTAAAAATTAACCAAATGTCAAATTTTAAACTGGAAAATACAATGCATAAAATAAAAAAAAAAAATTAACAGGCTGGGCTCACTAAGGGAATGGAGATTACAGAGGAGAGTCTGTGAACTTGAAGTTGGATCATTAAAAATGATGAAATCTGAAGAACAAAGAGAAAAAAACATTGACAAAAGGAAAAATGAACAGACTTGTAGGACAATCTCAAATGTTACTGCTGATTGTCATCGGAATCTTGGAAGACATTCGGGCAGAATATTTTAAGAAACAATGGCATCCCAAATTTGGTGAAAGACAAATTTACAGATTCAAGAAGCTGAGTGTTCTTCAAAGAGGCTAAACTCAAAGAAAATAATGACTAGACACATCCAATCAATCTGCTGAAAATCAAAACCAAAACCCAAAAAAATTCCTGAAAGCAGAGAAACATGACATACTACACAGAAGGGAATAAGATTCAAATTACCAAAAGTTTCCCATCAGAAATCATAATGGTAAAAAGACAGTGGAACAACATCATTAAAATATTGAAAGAAAACAAGAGTGTACGCAGAATCCTACATCCACCTAAAATATCCTTTAGGAATGAAAGCAAAATAAAGACATTCTCAGATGAAGAAAAACAAAGACAAGTTTATCCCCAGCAGACTGCTGTACAAGAAATGCTAAAGTACTTCAGGCTGGAAGGAAATGTGGCACCTTCAGGAAAGAAGGAAGAACAGGATTAGTAAATATACAGCTAAACACAAAATACTACTTTTTCCCTTTAAGTTCTTTAAAATATTATGCCTATTGTCAGCAAAAAATAGTATACTGTATGGTGAGTGGTGAGTTTTTCAAAGCATGCAGCCATAAACATATATGGCAAGTATAACATAAAAGGGGGGGGTAACGAAGTAGGGGGGAAAACGATCTGTATGGCTGCAAGGTTTCTCTATTTTAAGTGAAGCAGTACAACAGTAGCTCTAAGTAGGCTGTGAAAGGTTAGGTATATATAATGTAATTAAAATACAAAAAGATAAACTCAAAAAGGCCAATAGATATATTAAAATTGATACCAAAGAATAATCCAAAAGAAAGCAGAAAAAAGAGGAATGAAAAACAAAGAAGAAAACATAAGACAATATAATGATAGCCAACCATATCAATAATTATGTTAAATATTAATGATCTAAACTCTCCAAATAACAGCCAAAGATTGACAGAGCAAGTTGAAAAAAGAAGAAAAAAAAAAAAGCAAAACCCAGCATATGCTGCCTAAAGGAGAGAAATTTTAAATATAAAAATACAGATAATTCAAAAGTCAATACATGGGAAAAAACTTACCATCCAAACAGTAAGCATAAAAAGGCTGGAGAGACTATTTTAATATCATATTAAATAAGTTCAAGACAAAGAGTATTACTAAGGATAAAGAAAATGTATCATAATGAAATAAAATAATAATTATCAAGAAGTGGGGTTTTTTTATGTTTTTAATTTATTTTTGAGAGAGCACAAGCTGGAGAAGGGCAGAGAGAGAGGGAAAGAGGATCTGAAGCAGGCTCTGGGCTGACAGCAGCTAGCCAAACGTGGAGCTTGAACTCACAAACCTGAAGATCATGACCTGAGCCAAAATCAGACGCTTAAGCCAACTGAGACACCCAGGTGCCTCTATCAAGAAATTTTAATAATTATACACATAAATGTACCTAAAGCAGAGCCCCAAAGTACATGAAGCAAAAGCTGAGAAAATTAAAAGGACAAATACAAATCTACCATTAGAGTAGATATTTTCAATACCTGCCACTCAGAAACTGATAGAACTAGACAAAACTGAGTACAGACATAAAAGATCCAAATAACACCACCAACCAACTTGAACTAATTAATATAGAACTCTATGTGCAAAAATGGCAGAACATACATTCTTTTCAAGTATACATGGTATAATCACCATGGTAGATCATATCCTAGGAGATAAGGCTTATCTCAATAAATTTTAAAAGATCGAAATCATACAAAATATGCAGAATGCAATTAACAATAATATATATAAGAAAACACAAAATATCTTAAGATTAAATAAAACAATTCTAAATAATGTATGGATCAAAGATAAAATTCAAAAAAATTAGAAAATATTTTAAACTAAATGACAAAGAATATTCAGAATATCAAAACTGTGGGATTCAACTAAAGCAGTGCTTAGATGAAAATTCATAGTTTTAAATACTTATGTTAGAAGTCTAAAATCAATGACCTAAGATTCCACCTTAAAAAACTAGAAAAAAAGAGTAAAGTAAACTCAAAGTAGAAGTTATACTGATAACAGAAAAGTCAATAAAGTAGAAAGTAAATCAATAATAGAGAAAATTAATAAAGCCAAAAGTTGTTTCTTTGAACTTATAAACAAAATTGAGAAACTTCTGGCTAATCTGATCAAACAAAAAAGAAAACTCAAACATGAAGAATGAAAAAGGGATTATCACCACAAATGTCACATAGAAAAGAATACTAGAACAATGTTATGAGTAACTTTCTGCCAAAATGTTCAACAATTTAGATGAAATGGACAAATTTTTCTAAAACCACAAGTTACCAAAATTGACATAAGAAATAAAAAATTTGAATATCCCTATATCTATTAAAGAAAGAAACTAAATTTGTTAAAAGCATCCCCAAAAGATAATTCAGATGGTATCCCTGATGAATTCTATCATATATTCAAAAAGAAATGAGACCAATTTCATGGAAACTTTAAAAATACTCCTTTAAAAATACAGATTATTGCCCAAATCATTTTATGAGACAAGAATACCTATAATACTAAAACCTGACAAAGACATTAACAGAACAATACCCTTCATAAATCTAAACCCAAAAATTCTTAACAAAATATTACCAAATTCAACAATACATCACATTGGGAGAAAGTTTTATACCAGGAATGCCAGGTTGACTTAACATTCAAAAATGAATTTAATTTTTCCCTTCTTTCTCTTAACATATAATAATTTCAACAAATGCAGAACAGGTATTTGCCAAAATTCAAAACACATTTATGATAAAAACTATCAGCAAAGTAGGAATATTAAAGAACTTCCTCAAACTGGAAAGACCATCAAAACACCCACAGTTTACATCATAATACTGAAAGACTGAAAGACTAATTTGTAATTATTTCCTCTTCAGATTAAGGAACAAGGAAAGATGGAACTTTCACCACTTCTATTCAGCATTGTTATGGAGATTCTTGTCACTGGAATAAAAGTTGGAGGAACATTTCTGATTTCCGGAAATCAGAAAGAATGATGATTGATTTTAGAACATTCCAGAGAATCTACAAAACAACCATTAAAATTAATTCACAGCATTCACTACAGTCCATCTATTACACTACAAAGATTCACTTGCTTCATACAAATTCTGGGAAAAGCTCCTCCAGAATTCTGGTTGGTTCTTATTTCCTGGAGAAACTTTTCAGAGGAAGTAAAGTAGGACAAACTAAAGACCCCACCACTGTGTTTCAGATGGTTTCAAGGCCAAAACATAGTTATAACCTGTTTTCTGCTAGTAATTTCAGATTCCCTTCATCTTTGGCTAGCATTTCTGCTGGTCCAGGTGGCTGATCTTGTGAGGCAGTCACCAGGCCTTGCTCATGTCCATTTACCATTATAACTGGACCAGAAAGTACCAAGAGACACCCAGCAGATCACCTGTGTGCCAAACCCCCAAGCTCCCTCATGTAACAGCAGCTCTACCTTCTCCCAATGATCTGATACATTAGCCCTGGGCGACTCCTTTCCCTAGAAATGGAGTGTCAAGTCCCAGAGGTAGCCATGCCTAAAAGTGAAACAGGACTCTGTAGTTTCTTCTGTTGGAAATGTTTCTCTTCTGAAAGCCAGGACCTTTTAAACCCCTACTGCTCAGCTACAGAGAGGAAGCATAAATTCCCCAGTGGATCACTAGAGAGTGATGCTAAGTGGAGTCACTCCTATTGCCATGTGTAATGGTTCCAGCTAGGAACCTTGCAGGGTATAATGTCAAATTGTAGGGTATCATCATCAGTTGTACCATCAAAAGATGTTTTGCTGCTCTATCTGGTCAGAAACTTCTTGATGTGGTGCATGATGGAACAGATGGATCCCCTGATTGCTAAAAAAGTGGGTTGTTTACTCTGAAATGTTATGTGGGATCTTATGCTGATGGATCAAACACTCTGTAAGCCCTCAAACAGTAGCCAATGGTTGAGCCCCTGCAAGTTGTAAAGGCAAACTCATACTTAAAACAAGTGTCAAGTCCAGTCAAAATGAATCATGGTCTCTGTGGAGGATGGTTAGATTCCACTACTCAGGCAGGACATTCAGCAACTCAGTTGCTGAAGGAGTATTGATAAGTAGAAGTCTGTTATTGGGTCTGTGCATACCCATCATCAGTAATTTTTCCACAACACTTATAGGCCGAAAGAAACACCTAACAGTAGTGTTTATTAACTAGTTAGATCTAAATAAGTAATAAGAATTTATGTCCTATAAACTTAACCATTTGGAAAAAAACACATAAATTGAAAGAAAAATATTTTTATTTTGTTCTTGAATAGCCATAATTGCTTAAGAATAGGACATGTACGGGGTGCCTGGGTGGCTCAGTAGGTTAAGCCTCCTACTCTGGCTCAGGTCACGATCTCACAGCTCATGAGTTCGAGCCCCACGTCGGGCTCTGTGCCGACAGCTCAGAGCCTGGAGCCTGCTTCAGATTCTATGTCTCCTTCTCTCTCTCCACCCCCCCCCCCCACTAGCACTCTGTCTCTCCCCCGCCCCCCTCTCTCTCAAAAATAAACATTAGGAAAAAATTTAAAAAAAAAGAACAGGACATATACAATGCTAAACACTGCACAACTTCTCAAACTTGGAATCAGATTGAACACGCCACCCTCCTTTTCTGTTTCACACTAATTTGTGTGCAGTGGTTGATTTGTATCACAGCAACTACCAAAAACCCAACTTCAAAAAGATATGGCATCACCAAAAAGAATGTAGCATGACCTAATGTCAAAACTGCGAACAACTTTGGGGTGCCTGGCTGGCTCAGTGAGTTGATCATCTGAGTCTTGATCTCAGCTCAGGTCATGATCTCACAGTTCATGAGTTCGAGCCCCGAACACTGAGCTGATAGTGTGGAGTCTCCTTGGGATTCTGCCTCTCCCTCTCTCTGTCTTTCCCCATCTCTCTCAACATAGATAAACTTAAAAAAAAAAAAAAAAAGAACAAAAACTGTGAACAACCTCAAGCTAGTTATTTGTGACAGATGCTAACATGTTTCCTTTGAAATTCTGAAATATCCCATGGTATTCCTATGTGTCTGCTGTGGTGTTTCAGGGTGCCTCAGTGCAGTTTGGGAATCACTTAGCACACACATGTGTATACCCATGCATGTGCACTTCCTTTCTTACCTTAGTGGGCCCAGCACCTCCCACTAGGCTCTCCTATGACCTAACTCTAGTTATTGATTTGATGATAGCCAGTAGAGGAGAGAAAAGATGAGGACAGTAAGGGCAGCATAGTCCAGGAAACTACCCTCTAGGCTAGAAGAAGCCCACTTTTGCAGGCCCAAAGAGCTTGACAGAATTTGGGGTTTCAAGGTTTTCAAGTGTATCAACTCAGATGTCCTATCTGAAGAGTTAGGGTCCTATTCATTTCCAACTAAAGCAGACACTGGCATAGAAGACTTGTTGAGAATTCAACCCACCCTGGAGTTCTGCTACCCTTGAATTAAGTCTTGGGCCTAATCTTTAGCTTTTTTTTTCTTTCTGTTGTATAAGATGAGATTCTTTACATGATGCTAAAGAAATAACTTAACTTTCTCATTTTGCCCCCAATTACCTTCTGCCTTTGCTTTTCTCCAATCTATCAACATCAATCATCAACAACCATCTGATTATACTGTCCTAAGTAATAACTTCCCTGAACTTCTAAAAAGCTTAAAATATTTGTACCCACCAGTGCATTGCTTCTACAGGAATTCCATTCCAATTCACCACTACTGAAAGTTTAACAATTGCACAGCCACACTGTATGCCAACGGTTATTAGTATTGGCACTCCATCTACAACCCACAGTGGGTCTAGCTCTAAAACCCCATTTTAAAGTCTACTTCCTCAGATCACTCCTGGCACCACAACTGTCTTAGGTAAGGCTCCCCCAGGAAACAGACTCTGAAATCGAGATGTGCACACCAGGAGTTTACTGGGGAATATCCTCTGAACCAACAACTGTAGGAGAGTGAAGGAAGTAAGATGGAACAGAGGAATGAGCTGAATTGTAATGCAGTCACAGGAAGACCTCAGCCAATCCCATGTGGACCTCTGGTGTTGGAATAGATCTTCAAGGTTGTTCTGCCTTAGGGTAAGAGGGCCAGAGATTTATATCCCTAAAGAGTACATGTACTGGGTAGAGGCTGACCCTGCAGAAGAGGCATGACTTTGAGGGAAGCAGTTCTCTTGGCTCAGGGAAAGCTTGGAAAAGGACTTAGCCAGCAGTTTTAGCTGCCAGTATTCCCAACAGCTAGGAGCACCTGTACATGAACAAAGGGATCTGGGTGGTGAACCAAGCACCCACCACACCACTACTGGACTATTACACTATTTTAGCTAATGAGAGGAGAGAATTAGCATTTACCCTGCCTTCTCAGGAGGAACCACAGTTCATCATCAGTTGATGAGAGAAACTCTTTTTCGCAGAAGAGCACCAGCTCAAAAATACAGAAAGAATTAACAGAAGTATAAAAATCATCATTTTGAAACCCCTAATGAGATAATTGACTCAGAGAAGGATTATCAAAGAATGCTAAAACCATTAGTGAAAGATATTCACAGTGAGTGTACCGAAGTTATGACCTATGATTACCTGCTTATTGCACATGAAAAAAGGATACATTTACAGAGGAGAGATCTACTGGGTACCATCTTGCCAAAGTAATTAGACTGAGCATTATTAAACAGTGACACAACCTGAAAACATCTGGATAGGATGCAATATGTAATACTCAGTCCTATAAGCCAAATATTCTTGCTAAAAAATGTGTAACCAAAACTTAATGAAGCTTAAATCCTAACTGCCATTTATAGGAAATACAGGGATAGAAGACATGGAGACTAACAGTATCTGAGGTCCTGCCCTTAAGGAGCTAGATTTATAAGACATTCTAGAAAAGATAAAATATTAGTGACACAAAACTGATCCATGGTAGCCAGGGGCTAGCGGTAGGAGGGAATTTCCTGAAGAAACTTTTTAGAATGATGGAAATGTTCCGTCTGTACTTGACTGTGGTGATGGTCCTAAGACTCTTCAAATAAACACTTTATGGTTTTTTTTTTTTTATGTTTATTTTTGAGAGACAGAGAGACAGAACGCAAGCAAGGGAGGGGCAGAGAGAGAGGGAGACCTAGAATCTGAAACAGGCTCCAGGCTCTGAGCTATCAGCATACAGCCCAAAGCGGGGCTTGAACTCACAAACCGTGAGATCATGACCTGAGCCAAAGTCAGAGGCTTAACCAAATGAGCTACCGAGGGACCCCCTCAAATGAACACTTGAAAAGGGTAAAATTTATTATACACAAATTAAACCCTGATTAACCTGACTCCTCTCCAAAAAGCTGAATATTTAATGTTTTTTAATTAAAAAGAGTATTCTGACTACTCTTGATTTTTTTAAACAAGTATCTTAAAATGCAAAAGTATTTTTAAGTTAACATTTTCATTTTATTTTTAAGCCTAAACACAAGATTTTCTCTTATCTTAAGTTAGGGCTAATTTATTTCATATTTCATATTTCTACCTACCAATATGCCAACAGAGCAGTTTTTGCCTTAAAAACAGGATTCCAGAGATGTAAGAGCTATATGAAACAAATTATTACCTAATCATAAATACAGATATACAAACTCTAATCCAATCCCACATCACTAAAATACTCCTACAATAACATCTCTTTATCGTTCAAAACCATCAGTGTCTACTGAATAAAATGTAATTTGTACCTTGCTGTTCAAGCTGTCTCACCCTCTAACCACAGTCTCCACTTCCAAAATGAATTCCCACGGCTCTCCCTCATGAACACCTACATGATAGCTCTAACAGAACTCTTAATATTACCTGCACATAAACTGTACTTTCTCACCTTTTGCTCATGCTTTCATGCCAGCCCAGAATGCCATTTTCTTTAACACTTTTGTAAGTACCTGTCTTTGTATTTTTCACCATTACCCAGATAATAAACTCAAGTGTAGAAACTATGTCTTATACAGCTTTATTGGGCCAATGGTTAGCACCAAGTAGTAATCCCTCAACTTTGTTGGACTGACTACTTAACCTCTTAAAACCAAAATCCCATGCATCTGATATAAAAAAGCTAAAGGAACTAAGTGGGTTTAGTTTAAAGAAAAGCAATTCCCCATTTTAACCATAATCTCTATTGTTTCTACTTTGTTATTCTACCACTTCAACCGACATACCCTGACTCTTCTGTATCTCCTGGTCTATCACTCCCCTCCTTGACATCACTTTCGTTTTTACCGAAGGATCAATCAATGTCACCAAACTTTCACTTTCTTTTTTTTTTTGACCTCCAGTCACACTTTAACCTTGAACCAATTCAACCAACAGCTTTCCCATTTCTTTGTTGAGTGGAAAAACTTACAATATCATGCTGATTAGAGTTTTAAATATATAATTTTAATAGTAACAATAGCGGCAGCTGCTGACATTTAATGAACATTACCCTGTACTAACACAATGTGCTTTTAATAGTCCTATAAGGTTACAGCTAAAGAAACAGACAAAGAAATGCAATTAACTTGCCCAACTTAGAAAAAGGTAGAACTGGGATTTGAACCAAGGCAGTCTGCCTCTAAGGTAAATTTAGCCACAGAGCTATAGTTCTTCCCAAATGCAATGCTATACTGCCATTCACATACAGAAACAATCAAATATTCCTTTACTCATTTCCAGTCCAACCTTTTCCTCAAGCCAATGTTCCAATTTTGATTCATTCATTTGTATAAAAAATATATTTATTGAGTCAATGAATAAATGAAATCATTATTCTCACATTCATCACAGTCACTGAGACCAAAAATTAGAATAAAACCTGATTTTTGCCCCATCTTTAAGTCCTCAAATGCCATATGTCCCCTCACTCTCAGCAGAAATCAACAATATTTAACAGCACTTAATGTGTCAAGCACTTTACATATATGGATTGGTTTAATCTACAAAACAATCCTCATTATTATTATCCCCATTCTACATACAAGAAAAGTAAGGCATAAACAAAGACAAAAGTAAACAAGCGGGACTATATCAAAATAAAAAGCTTCTGCACAGCAAAGGAAACTATCAATAAAATGAAAAGGCAAACTACAAAATTTGAGAAAATATATGCAAACCATATACCTGATAAGAGGCTAATATCTAAAATATATAAGGAACTCATATATTCCAACAGGAAAAACAAATAGCAATGATAAACCAATTAAAAATGGACAGAGGATCTGAAAAGATATTTTTCCAAAGAAGACATACAGTTGGCCAACAGGCACATGAAAATATGCTCAGTATCACTAGTCATTAGGGAAATGCAAATCAAAACCACGATGAGATTATTACCTCACACATAGAATGGCTATGATCAAAAACAAGAAATAACAAGTGTTGGCAAAAATGTAGAGAAAAGAAAAACCCGTGCACTATTGATGGAAATGTAAACTGGGCAGCCACTGCGGAAAACAATATGGAGGTTCCTTGGGCACCTGGGTGGCTCAGTAGGTTAAGCATTTGACTCTTGATTTCGGGTCAGGTCATGATCTCGCATTAGTGAGATCAAGACCCACTTTAGGCTCCACACTGAGCGCAGAGCCTGCTTAGGATTCTTTCACTCCCTCTAAAATAAAATTAAATAATTAATTAATTTTAAAAAAAGGAAGAAAAAACAGTATGGAGGTTCCTCAAAAATTAGAAAACAGGGTAGCCTGGGTGGCTCAATCAGTTGAGCACCTGACTTTGGTTCAGGTCATGATTTCATGGTTCGTGGGTTCAAGCCCCACATTGGGCTCTGTTGCTGACAGTTTGGAGCCTGCTTTGGATTCTGTGTCTCCCTCTCTGTCCCTGCCCTGCTCATGCTGTCTCTGGGTCTCAAAAATAAACATTAAAAAAAATGTTTTTTTTTTTTTTAATTAGAAAATAGAACTACCATATGATCTAGCAATTCCTCATTAGAGTATTTTTCCAAAGTAAATGAAAACACTAACTCAAAAGATATCTGCACCCCATGTTCACTGCAGCATTACTTACAATAGCCAAGACATGGAAGCAAACTAAGTATCTATCAATGGATGAACAGATTAAGAAAATGTGGTATATAAGGGTGCCTGAGTGGTTCAGTCTGTTAAGCTTCCAACTTCAGCTCAGGTCATGATCTCACCATTCGTGAGTTCAAGCCCCACATGGGGGTCTGTGCTGACAGCTCAGAACCTGGAGCCTGCTTTGGATTCTCTGTCTTCCTCTCTCTCTCTCTGCCCCTCCCCCGTGTGTGTGTCTCTCTCTCTCAAAAATAAACATTGAAAAAAAAGAAAATGTGGTATATATACACGACTGAACATTATTCAGCCATAAAAAAAGAAATCTTGCCATTTACAACAGCATGGATAAATCTTGAGGGCATTGTGCTAGATGAAATAAGTCAGGAAAGACAAATACCATAAGATCTTATCTATACGTGAAATGTAAAACCAAACAAAAAACCTAAACTCATAAATTAATAGAGAACAACCTGGTAGCTGGGACGGAGATGTGTGGTGGGTAAAAACAGGTATAGGTGTTCACAAGGTAAGGTTATAAAATAAGTAAGTCATGACGATGCAATGTACAGTGTGGTGACTATCGTTAATAATACTGTATTGTATACTTGAAAGTTGCTAAGAGAGTAAATCTTAAGAGTTCTCATCACAAGAAAAAAAAAGTTTTAAGTATGTGGTGATAGATGTTTATGCCTGTTGTGGTGATCATTTTACAATATATACAAAAATGGAATTATTATGTGGTACACCTGAAACTAACATGTTACATGCCAATTATTTCACAATAAAATTTTTCTTAAAAAAATCTGAAGCATATAAGTTATATAATGTACCTAAGGTCACACAGCTAAAAAGTGGTAGAGCCAGGTTTTAAAACCAGTCTAGCTTCTGGTGTGCCTGGGTGGCTCAGAGGGTTAAACAACCACCTCTTGATTTCGGCTCAGGTAATGATCTCACAGTTCATGAGATAGAGCCCCCTGTCAGGCTCTGCATAGATAGTGAGGTACCTCTCTTCCTCTCTCTCTGCCCCTCCCTCCCTCCCAAAATAAATAAACATTAAAAAAATAATAATAAACTCGTAAAACTAAACTAGCTTCAGCGTCCAAGCTCTTAACAACTTCACTAGAATGCCATCAAAGTCACTGACTCCATTAGGCTTGGATCCCTCAACTACTCTACAGGACATCTAAAACATAATTCACAGTAATTCATTCAACAATGACTGTGATCTCATTTGCCTTGTTTTTTCCTTGAACACAAGCTTCTTTCCACCTCAGAGCCTTTATAATTTCCTAAAACACTCTTACTCTAGATCTGACTTCCCATTATTATGATTCAACTTAAAGGTCTACTGCCAAAGAAACCTACCCTGACCACCCTACCTAAAATAGCTCCCCCACTATAAATCATCTATCAAATGAAATCAGTTTTCTTTCTTTCATAGTTACGTATCACTACCTGAAACTATCAGTTGTTTATTTCTCCCCTCTGGTGTGGAAGTTCTAAGAGAGTAGAGACCTTTTCTGTTTTGCTCACTGCTACGTCTTCAGCACATAAAACAGAGCCTGGCACACAGAAGACATTTGGTATTTACAGAATGGATGCCAAAAATTGTGCTATACATTGGGATTACTAAGATGAATATGATGTAAGTCTTATGCTCAATCAACTCTAGTCTTTATTCAATGGCTAACCTCTTTACCTGACATCTTAAACTTGTCCCTGAGATCTCTCTGACTTCTCTTACATCAATTATCTCCTCTCTCACTTCTTTAATTTCTCTTTCTCCACATACTGAACATTTCCCAGCCACTCTTCCATATTTGAATATCCTTCCCTCAACCCTGCAACTCCATTACCCCAACATCTCCTAATGACTCCTCACCACATCTATGACCACTTCCTCAACAGTCATCAGTGACCTGGAAAGTGTTCTCACTTTTTTAAGGAGTTAACACTGCTAAGGACTTTCAATCCACTTTCTTAGGACCAGAGCTGCGACTGTCTCACAGCTGTCTTAACTTTTTATTATCTTTTTTTTTTCAACTTCCTTTACTGTCTCCTTTTTCTCACACCTTTAAATTTGAAGCTCACTAGAGCTTCATCCTCTATTCTTGCTCCCTTCTCTGTCTGCTAGATCTCTTCTTCTACTCGAACTCAACTAGTACCCCTATTCAAATAATTATACTATTCATTCACAACCTAAATCCTAGCTCCACTAGCCCCATCATAGTTAATAAGAAATGTGATTGAATTCTTAAGCAAATATTCAATAAAGGATAGTTGCAGGCTGACTTAGATAAAATAATGTGAACTAAAATAAGCAATAATGTTCTAAACAAGCACTAGAAGGCAATATTACACAACTTAAGGCTGGTTTCCATGACTACTTCTCGAAATACTTGAATTTTTCATAAATTGTAATTGGCCGCTTGTACAAAAATGGATCAAAGACTAAAAACCACTCATAAATTTTATATGTGTGATTAAAATACATTAATTTTGTCTAAAACTGTTAATCTAGTTCCAGATGCACAAAACTGTATTGTTACATAAGTATATTAGGAGAAAGTTAAAATAGGAATATATCAGTAGTAAATCCTAAGACTGGAAGAACATACAAAATAAATTTAAATTCTTTGAGAGGGATCTGTAAAGATGTACCACAATTCAGAGACTCACAGCTCAAAATTATACCCACCACAGAAAACTGTCCAGTGAGGTTCTGTGCTATTTTCAAAAACATGAGCAAGAAGTAGACTTGTGCCACTGTGGCCTTCAGTTTGGATAGCAGAAGGTAGTTACATATATTTACATCCATCTAATAAAACTGCCCAATCCTGTCAACAATTATAGACATGAGAAGACTGGTTTACCCAGAAGTGTGAACAAAGCTCCATCTTTACAACTCTGCAAAGGATAAGAACCCCAGTACACTAAGGTAAATTACAAACACCTGACTTACAGCCTAGTCCCTTTCATAATGAAAGAAAAGGGCATCTTCTTATTGTCTAACACACTGAACATTCAATAAATACCATAAACTCTCTGTAACTCATTTGACAAAATACTACTATGCTTTCCCCATGTGTTGCAAGAAGCTGTGAGGAAAAAAAAATGATGAAGCCAACTCCCAATTACCACTGTCAAAGCCAAGCTGGTGAAACAAGTCAGTCATCATCCTTCGGGGTATGTGGCATGTAAGGACAAGGAAAAGAAAACAATAGGAAAGCCCTCAGCAAACACACACACACACACACACACACACACACACATCTTAAGAAAAGGAAAATGAAAGTGATTTAATATCTTCTACATGGAGGAAGCTGAAGATGCAGCGAGCCTAGGATGAGATGTAGTAGCTACTCAAATTTTTTAGTTGGTGGGAGGTAAATATTGTATAACCAGTCATATTTTGAAGTTCTACAGCTTTCCCCTTTCCCCACAAAACCCCCTAACCCACTCTACTCTAAAGCCTATAAGTGACAGAGGAAATAGAACATAAGATGAAGGGAAATGGCCGATGGGACATCAGATCACAAGTGCAGCTGCAATCACATCTCTAGAATACCAAAAGGTCCAGTTACCAAAGTACAGCTCTAAAAATCTGTATCAAACACCTTTCACATCCACATAAATCTCCATCTGCATCCCTTTTGCATAAATCTTTTAAATTTAAACTCCATGCCTTATCCTAAAGCATGATTATCTAAAACTCATCCTATATATATGACACTATCCTTAACCTACACCATTGCTCCCGTCAGTGAAAGGCAGATTTTTTATGGGAGGTGGAAAGTGGAGGATGGAATACCATTGGGGGGGTTGGGGTAAGAATACGTGCAAATACCACTGCGGCAGAGATACTGGAAACGCCACTTCCCTCACCACTTTTGCAAATTCTCTCCGTGCACTGCCCTCTTCCCCTCAACCAATCTCTCCTCCTTCCTCAACAATACACACACACGTGTCATAACCGACTGGTACCATCACCTTTTCTAGCATCCCATGCTACCTCCCATTCTCACTAACCCCCCACAAAGACAGTCACACATACACACAGAGCAGAAACTGTTGCCACCGCACCCTCCTATCTCAGTTAGTGCTTCTACCACCCAGCATCTAGCGCTTGTAGAAAGCTTAGTAACCAGGTACGTAGACACACTTACATACATGCACACACACACACACACACACGCGGTATGTGGCGCAAGAAGGACACTGAAGACGCACCTGGAGGCTGGGTGTCCAGCGCTGCTGCCCCCTTGGTCCCTGTCACTGAGCGCAGCTGTGTAAATCCTCCGGTAGCGGTCGGCCAGGGCCCGGCCTGACAGCAGCAGCTGGTAGTGACCCCGGGAGTCCGCGGCCGGCAGCCCCAGCCCCAGCCCAGCGGCAGCCAAGGAGCCCTCAGGAACCGGCATGAACAGCGCCCCCGGCGCCGGGGAGGAAGAGATGGTGGCGGCTGGGAAGAATCCGTCCCCGCCGGGCCCCGAGGAGGCGGCGGCGGGGGAGGCAGTCGCTGAGCACATCATCATCCTCGCAGCCGCCGCCGCCGCCTCGTCCCCGCGGGCCGGGCAAGCAGACACGCGCGCGCACACACAGCCCTTTTCCAACGACGACGGCTCCGGAGGCGGCCTCTGGCTCCCGCAGCACGAGACTACAAAGACAGCGTCCTCCTTCTCCTCCTCCGTCTTCTCCTCCTCCCCCCTGCGCCGCCCTCGCCGCTACTGGGACCGCTCATCTAACCCCGCCACCTCGGGAGTGTGAGGAGGAGGCGGTGCCGCCGCTGCCGCCGCCGCCACCGCTGCCACCGCCGGGGCTACCCGCAATGGGAAGCAGCCGGCCGCACTGGGCATGCGCCACTCCTCGCACATGCTCAGTAACCCCAGGCCCTTTCCCTCCCCACCCCCCCTCTCGCCACCACTCCCTCCGCCTCAGGGCTTTGGGTGTGGGGAGGTTGAGTGGTGAGGAATCTGAAAGAAAGCCACTTCTCCGGGTTTTACTAGCAGCTTGAGGAAGAGTAAGGAAAGCGCTGGGAAGGCTGTCAGCTACAGGCTATTGGCATCAGGTAAAGGGGTTCCCTCCAGGTGGGAGAACTTGGACCAGAAAGAGGAAATGTCCCACCACCAGGGAATGAGTGTCACGCACTCCTGCTACTTTTTTCTCAAAGGTTATGCTGCCAACATGAAGATTTACTGGGAACAGTGCTGGGTAATTCAGAATCCAAGGCAAAGGAGGCCAGCTAAATTAGAAGTATCTCTGGCGATTTTCGTTTGTAGTTTTTATTATTAGGATTAAAATAGCTTTTACTTAAAAAAAAAAAAACAGGTAGTAAGCTAGTGCATTCTTTTTTTCTATGAAAGTAGAATTGACAGATGTGTGAGTATTCACAAGCCAGAATCATTCCTAAATTCTTGTTCTCAACATTTCATCATAGCTAAACTTTAATGTGATAGTACTTTTCTTACATATTATGTTGACTCCACATTCATCCTTTAGAGTGCACACTTATCTCTTGGCGGTGGTCACTTGATGGCTCATCTTTTTCTGTCCAGACTTAACATTTCTAGAGATAATTCTCAAATATGACCTGAAGCTATCACTCTGGCTATTTGGAACATCTGAAAATGTCATATCTGTCAAAGATCTTATCATTGTTTCTATTAAAATGTGACATTTGCTGAGTCCCTTGTGTCAAGCTGTTCTACTAGTCCCTTCTAAGTAAGTGCACTAGAAATGTATGTGCCACTGAACCCTGACTGCTACTAAGTTTTATCCTTTTGAGACTCAGTTTGAAGAGTTTGCCTAATTTATACTCCTGTCATTTTAAGTCCTATCATTACCATTTTCTTTATCTACTTACTAGTTCTTAAATCTATGCTTTTTCCATAAATGTCCTCCTCCTCCTAAAAAAAAAAAAAAAGCCTTTTTAGTGTTTTCAAAAGTACAAACAACGAGTGGGGAAATAAATTAATTCTAGCTTTTGGGGGGAGAGAGTGCTGAAGCAGTGCATTTTACCTAGGGCTTTAACAGATGGAGATCGTTTTGGTTAAAAAAAAAAAAAAGATAGCTACAAGCGGGATAATGAAAATATAGGGACAAAGGACTGGCATGGGAAGTTGGTGTTTTAGCGCTGTGAGTAGCCCTGTTAAACAGGTTTTGTACTTGTTTCCTCAACTATGAGCTCATAAACAAGAGCTTCTTGTTTATCTTCGTGTCTTCCTCAGCCCCTAGCCTAGAAACTGGCACATAGTAGGTCACCAATAATTATTTGTTAAACTAAATTCCTGTCCTAATGCTTCAGCAGTTACAAACCTCAGCATTGAACAGGAAGTGCTCCAAACCTATAGACAAGGTATAGAGGCAATGAAAGGCTAGTAGAGTTAAAGGCCTGAACAAGTATGAACTGCAAGGGCTCTTTACTGTTGAGCAGCCAGCCAGGTAGCCAAAAGGCTCTGACAAACCAGAATTTAGATCCTGACTTTGCTATTTGTATGCCTTTGGGCAAGTTTCACCCTCTGAATAGTGGTCAAAAATAATATTGCATGAGATTGTGGAAGGATTTCAAACATCTAGGATGTCCACCTTGGCACACGGCTTTTCACAAATTGTAACACGCAAAACAAAACATACTAGACTTTTCCTGAGGACGGGAATGATATATGTGTCTGTTCCCACGTTACATTCCCAGCTCCTAGCACAGGCTCTAGCCCTAAGCAGAAGGGAACCAGGTATTGGCTGAATGAATGAATGAATGAATGAATGTTGCCTGCACAGGAAAGCATTTCCAGTTCAGGTTTAGATGGTGGCTTGCGCAGTCTTTACCTTCTTGGAGTTTATAATGAGGATTGAACCCAGCGGCTGCACTGTTCTCAGAGTTCCTCCTATCCCTTAATTTCGCTTCAGTTTTCACCACAAGGCCCCTTTCTGAGCCTGCTGGGTACACGCAAAACCCGGTAACTGGATAATTTGCTAGGAACCCTGTTGTCGTTGAGTCGAGCAACTAGGCGTGCGCGGAGTCGCACACATGCTCACTTAGGTGGCCGAGAGTGGCGTTTCTGTTGCGGTTGGCCGCATTTCATTCCACGGCAGTGGCAACAGCCGCTCCACTCTAAATTGATAGTCAATGCAGAGTTTTTTCTCCTCCTCCGCCTCTTCTTCTTGCCTGGGCACTGCGTGCTCCCTGGGCAATGCTACAGCTACTGCCGTGGCAGCTGGGCACTTGGGAAGGCTCCCAAGGGTTGGCAGGGAATGGAGCGCAAGCCGGGAACGAAAGGGCGTTAGGAATCACCCTTAATTCCACTGTCAAGGGGATTTGAAGGGAGGGTGGTCCCCAAGGCAAATCGCTAGGGTCCACCTGAACCGTTGCTGCAGAAGGGAGATGTGGATTTCTCGCAACGTGCAAAGCAAGAGTCCCCGCCCGCCAATCCTGCGCTCACTGCTACTGGATGTCTTACACTGCCTAGGTGTTGAGATGGGGGTGGGGAGTCTTGTTATTACAGAAAATGCAGATTGAAAGAATATATAGAGAGTTTTGCTTTTGTTTTTCCAGCCCCAGTGAGCGCCGCTCCTGTACTTTCTGCGCTGCCATCTTAGCTTTATCTTCTGGCCAGGCTGGGCGTGTGTGTGCCTTTGGTTCAGAGGGTGGGTGGAAGAGAGTGGGGGAGAGTGGAGGAAGCACTGGGCGGGTTGGGTGTCAGAATTGGCTAGACAGGACTTAAGGACGTCGCCCTGAAAGAATCACCCTCAAAGATTAACGCTGAACTAAGGCATCCTGACTTTGCCCATTTTGTAAATGAAACACATGCATAGTATTTTTTAGTCTTTGTGGTTGATAATCATGTTCATTTCTCAAACGCATCTCTTGTCAACGATCATGTAAGACCCTGGCTTCTTCTTTCATAGGTATGATCACATATTTTGTCTCTTCCACTTGAAATAGCAAAGCTGGGAGTACAATTTTCTGAACTCCAAAGATTTAAGATTTTTGTACTCTATATCTGTATCTTTTTGTACTCTTATCTTGTGTTTTTTTGTGTTTTGTTTTTTTTAAAGGAAGCCATCAGCACTGGTGTAGTAAATAGCAGGCAGAAACATAAATGAGAGCAATGATAGATGTTGTTAATTTCATTTAAAAGGTTAATATTGTACCAATGCTATAGGATTACAAACACAGGAAGCACGCATATTATGAGGAACATCAAGACTACTGAAAATGTTGTGGTCAAGTCAGGAGTTTGGGTTTGTTTCCCAAATTTGTACAACAGTGTTGGAACATTTAAAAACAAATTGGTGGGGCGCCTGGGTGGCTCAGTCCCTTAAGCAACTGACTTGGCTCAGGTCATGAGCTCCGCGTCAGGCTCTGTGCTGACAGCTTAGAGCTTGGATCCTGCTTCTGATTCTGTGTCTGGTTCTCTCTCTGTTCCTCCCCTGCTTGTTCTCTGTCTCTCTCTGTCTCTCAAAAATAAATAAATGTTGAAAAAAAAATAAAAATAAATAAAAAATAAAAACAAATTTGGTAGCTGAGACCATTTTAAAACAAACTTAGTAGCTGAGAACAATTTGGAGGGAAAAAATGCTCAAGTCTGAAGAGTGAAGAAATGTTTCACTCTTTGGTAACCTTACTTTAAGGACCCATGAGTCTACCTTCCTGATAAAATGACCACAAGCACTTTTAAATGAAAATTATTTTAGGTAATATATTTAATACTTCAAAATGAACAGAAAAAATTCAACATGGCTATTTAAATTTTTTTAAACAAAAATTACGTATTGGATCCCCTAGATATCTTGATGTCTTACTTTAAACAAATGTATTTTTAGAGACTTGGAAGATTCAGTAATTTGTAGACATGAAGAGGCATGATTTTTTCTTTTTATTCATATTAGTTTCTAAAGATACAAATTTTATGTCTATGTTTTTCTATAAATAAAAAATTTAGATTCTAGGGAGCTTTAGGTAAATATGGATATTTCCAGCCCTGTAATATTATTCTAAAATATTTTTTTATTTAAAAAAAATGTTTTTAATGTTTATTTTTGAGAGAGAGAGTGAGACAGACCGTGAGCAGGGGAGGGCCAGGGAGAGGGAGACACAGAATTGGAAGCAGGCTCCAGGCTCTGAGCTCTGAGCTGTCAGCACAGAGCCCGAAGCAGGGCTTGAACCAGTAACCTCAAGAACATGACCTGAGCCGAAGTCGGACACCCAACCAACTGAGCCACCCAGGTGCCCCAATTCTAAACTATTTTTAAGTGAATCTATTCTTTGAAGTATATGAAATTCAGTAGTGTATATGTATATGTATATGTATATGTATATGTATATGTATATATACATATACATATATATTTAAATGCAAATCATGTTTTAAAGATTTTATTGTTGTGATATATTTTAGACCAGAAGAAGCTTTCACAAATGATAAAGAAAGTCATATAAAGTATAATTGTTTGAAGGAGAAATGTAATAACCTTGCATTTTAACCTTGAAAACCTCAATGTAGTTTATAAATTATTAGGTTGGTCATTATTACTAAAGTTAAATAGTTTAATAATTAAATCATATCTCCCTAAACCCTAAAGGACTGTTGAAATGCTTATACATAATAGTAATTTTATCATATCAAATATATTATTTTGAAATATATTATTTATGTACAATAACATAATATGTTTAAAAATATATTATTTTTAAGATAGTTCTTGGCTAATCCAGATATCAGGATATATCTAAATCACTCTAAAATGATTATAATAGGCATGATCTTATTTTAAAGACATTTACCCTCTTTCAGGCTAAGGTTTCTCACCAATAATATGAGGGTAATAATAGCACCTACTTCATTAGATTCTTTGAAGATTAAGTTAAATAATATATATCAAGGACTTGCTTAGCACACCACCTGTCAGGCATAACTATTATTGTTAATAGTGTGTGTGGTCTCCCTTATTTGAGATGTGTCCCAACCTTTTGAGACAAACAAGTTATACACTTTGAGTTATATACACTTGGATTTGGAAGTATTCTTTTTTAATGCTTATTTCTTTATTTTGAGGGAGAGACAGATAGTGAGCAGGGGAAGGGCAGAGAGAGCGGGAGATAGAATCCCAAGCAGGCACTACACTTACAGCTCAGAGCCTGATGCGAGCTTGAACTCATGAACCACAATACCATGACTTGAGCCGAAATCAAGAGTCCTACACTTTTTTTTTTTTAACGTTTATTTATTTTTGAGACAGAGAGAGACACAGCATGAACGGGGGAGGGGCAGAGAGAGAGGGAGACACAGAATCGGAAGCAAGCTCCAGGCTCTGAGCCATCAGCCCAGAGCCCGACGCGGGGCTCGAACTCGCGGACCGCAAGATCGTGACCTGAGCTGAAGTCGGACGCTTAACCGACTGAGCCACCCAGGCGCCCCAAGAGTCCTACACTTACATGACTGAGCCACCCAGGTGTCCCTGGAAGTTATGTTTTTTAACAGAGCCCTATCCACAAACACAGATTTACTTTATCATGACATGACAAGAAGAATAGAATCCTAAGACTACTTGTTTCCCTAAAACACTCTGCTCTTAGATGATTTGTTAATTCACAAAACATATTGCTTACTTTCATTAAATTCAGTGAGTTTTTGGAATTCTGATGGTTACATTTTGACTAATAATAGTCAAAACAGATTATAGTTTCTTCTCAAGTGGCTGGTGGCTATGGTACACCTCTGGAATCAAAACTTACATATATCATCCATGGCTCACATTCTCTGTTAGTTTATACGTAATTAGCATAAAAGTCTTAGCCCCACCTAGTTCAATTTCCTGTTTTGATCAATATTTTTACTTTTGTATTTCAAAAGTAAAAATAGGTTGATTTACTAATTCTTTATAATTAACTCTCTCAAAAAGATTTTGCCCCTCTCATTTGCCATTTATTTTTATTTTTATTTTTTTATGTTTTATTTAATTTTGAGAGAGAGAGTGGGAGAGGGGCAGAGAGCAAGGGAACAGAGGATCTGTAGCAGGATCTGTGATAACAGCAGTGAGCCCAATGCAATGCTCGAACTCGTGAACCATGAGATCATGACCCGAGCCAAAGTTGTATGCTTAACAAACTGAGCCACCCAGTGCCTGAAGTTTGCCTTTTAGACTGCACCAGAAGCTGTTTAAAAAGTTTTTAAAGCATATAATTCATGAAAAATAGTTCATACCTTCCTAAATTAATTTACGGTGACAGTATTTTCTTAGTTTAGACAAAATAATCATATCTGTATGATGTAACGTTTCGGGAACTAAAGTATTTATGGGCTAGAGCAAAGGCAACATTGCTTCCGGAGAAAAACTCGCTTCCACACAAGTATTCCTAAAGTGCACCCCCAAATGCAGGAGGAATGGTGTGCCGGTAATTTGCTTATTTCCTCTTGAGTCAATTCCTCTCCATTTCCCTGCTCGGTACAACAAAGTGAGCCCTGCAAACCACATTTTTCAGGCTCCCTTGCCAGCTAGCTTCAAGTTAGATTAAGCCAATGGAGTGAGATGGATGATTAGTACGTGGGAAGAGGAGAGAAATCATCCTTCCCTTACCTACCACCATCGCTATCTCTTTCTGCTTTGGGCAACATCTCTGTGGTTCCAACTCCTGCTGGCAGCTTCTTCCATGTTCCAATTCCACCCAGGTAACCTCTGTTGTGGAACCACTTCTCATTGGGCATCCCCGGCTCCTGGAAGCTGGAAATAGCATCTCCTCCTTTGGTCTCTCCTGCCATAAGGATTGTAGTGGCTTCCTGCAGTTATCAATCTTAAGATGCCTCTGTCCTTCATTTGCCTTCTCAGCTCCTTCACTACTGATGCAATTAGTTCCTTATATTCAATTCCCTCTCTTAATTACTTGGCACACACTTTTCTGTTTTCCTGTTTGGACCCTAGTGATACAGATAGTTTTCTATCCAAATAGTAGTCTTGATTTGGCTTTTCAGCCAAATGATGGCATTTTATCATCTTGTATCTGATCTTTAAAGCTTGTGCATATGACCTCAATCAGCAAAACAGAAACGTGATTTGAAAACCAAATTTATTGATTCACCACACCCATTTCAAATCTCCCTCTTCCTTGCCTGCCTCTACTTTAAAGACTGAAAAAAGTGAAATATTCTCTCTGTGAGCCTCTCCTGCACTTAGGGTTGGCTTTAGGACACAATTCAGGCCAGCAAGATAAAGGAGAATCCATTCTTCTTGTTTCTGTCTCTCTTTCCACTTCAAAGGTGGGCAGGATGGCTGACATTTGTAGCTATGAGACAAGAGCTACAAGGTAAAGGCCAAGAGCATCACTGACATTGGCCTTGACATTATAAAGCCATTGAACAAAGTTTCAAACTAATTTTTATGCAAGAAAAAGAATTCTAAATTGTCTCAGCTACTGTTAATAAAGTATTTTTACTTGTAGCTAAAAATGTTCCTACTGGACATACCAGGTCCAACATCTTGTCAAAGAGTGTGTGCTCTCGCTAGCTTCCATGAGTAGTATGCCTGAAAGAAGAAATACTTATGAAAAAATAGTCAAAATCATAAAAATCCATTCATTCTCCCTGGGTCCTGAATTTTCTTGCTTTCTTCAAGTCAAACATCAGAAAGATCATGCCTTTGGATTTTTTTTTATGTCATGCCTTTGGATTTATTAAAGATTTCTACAGTGATGTACCTCTCAGATAACCTTCCAGGTCTGAGGCACTTATTCCCCCAGCTGCTGGGAGTGATGACTGCTGGCTGCTCATAGCTAAGTCCCTTTTCATAAGTTGCTCTTGGCTTTAGGGAACGGTCTCACCCAAGATTTCACTCCATCCCCAGGGGAGCCTGCATCAAATAACTGGTGGATGTGGTGTACAAAGACCTGGACCTCTGGACCTTAATTCAAGATATTCTGAAGAGCCATCCCAGCTCCACAATTCTCCATGGAATTAGCTAAGGCCTTTGTTGCAACTGCACTGCAATTCCATTTCTTTCTCTCTTGGCCCATCCTGCTTTTCTCACTCATTCACAAGCAGTGTTGTTAAAAGCACTCCACAATAAATTTCCTGCATGCAAGTCTCCATTTCTGTTTCCCAGGGAAACTGACTTAAGTCAGTTGGTATGGCGAGTGGTCTGAAGAAGTGAACTCTAAAATGGGATGTTGGATGGGGTGCCTGGGTGACTTAGTTGGTTAAGTGTCCAACTTTTGGTCCTGGTTCAGATCATGATCTCACGGTTTGTGAGATCGAGCCCCACATCAGAGGCTGCTTGGAATTCTCTCTTCCTCTCTCTTTGCCCTTCCCCCATGCTCCCTGTCTTGGTCTCTCTCTCTCTCAAAATAAGTAAGTAAACTTCAAAAACAAAACAAAGAGGGGCTCCTGGCTGACTCAGTCGATTGAGTGTCCGACTTCAGTTCAGGTCATGATCTCGCAGTTCGCGAGTTGGAGCCACTCATCAGGCTCTGTGCTAACAACTCAGAACCTAGAGCCTGCTTCAGATTCTGTGTCTCCCTCTCTCTCTGCCCCTCCTCCACTCATGCTCTCTCTCTCTCTCTCTTTCTCTCAAAAATAAATAAAAACATTTGAAAAATATTTTAAAAATAAAATAAAATGGAAAGTTGGAACTGGATCATCCACTGGTTGGTTGGCAATGGGAACCACATCTGTGGTGGACAGTTTGTAAGGTGATCCCCTGATCTCCATCTCCTAATATACCTGCCCTTGTATAAGCATTTCCCCGTGTGTGTAGTTGGCACCTGAAAATTTCTTCTGACCAATAGAATATGGCAAAAATGACAAGCTGTACAAGATTACACATATGTAATTAAGTTAATATTATATCATCACTTCCATCTTGCTGGAGACCCCCTCTTCCTTTGAAGGAACTTCAAAGGACTTTGAAGGAGCAAGCTGCCATGTGTGAGCCACCACACAGAGAGGTACACAAGACAAAAAGTTGATGGTAGCCTCTGGCTAACAGCCCATAAGGACTGAGTGCCTCAGTCCAGCAGCCTGCAAGGAACTGAATTCCGCCAAAAACCATATGACTTTGGAAGTGTTTCCTTTCTTAGCTGAGTCTCAGATGAGATTGTGGCCCCAGTGGACACCTTGATTACAGCCTTGCAGAGGACAAAGCTAAGCCCTGCCCAGTCTTCTAATGTACAGAAACTGTCAGATAGTAAGTGTGTGATACAGTCAACCACTAAGTTTGTGACAATACTGTTGTGCAGCAACAAAAAACCCAACATATCATCACTGGTGGTAGACTGAGCATGACAGCTCTGAGATGGGTAGACCTGCATAATTGCTGAGACTCACTGGGGGTGAACTAAGGTGGGAGAGGTACAGACAGGATGCACTTATAAGTATAATAGCCCAAGCTTTTGAGAGGCTTATGGAAAGTGTTCATTATAAAGTCATTAAAACTAGATTACTCTTGCTGAGCACCATAGATGCACTAGAGAGAGACAATGAAATGCTGAAAATTAGGATTCCAGTGGTCTGAGTCTTGTCCGACATCTACAAAGTAAAGGGTAAGTTATCACATCTCATACTTCCTACCACAAAGAAGGAGGGACAACACTTTGTAGGCTTCTCTGGGTCTGTAGGCATAATATTTACTTGAGAATATTGCTCTGACACATTTCCTGAATGACACAGATACCTGCCAAGAACAATGCAGTACTGCCTAGAACAATGAAGGGCTCCACATCATCTCTTGACTTTAGGAAAAGCAGTTTTGCTTCTTAGGTCATACAACATGACAGAGCCTATGATATTAGATGTATCAGTGGGAGAGAAATATGCTGCCGAATGAATGGGAAATTTCCATGGGAAAATCACAAAGAAAAGTCCAAGGGTTCTGGAGCAAGGCAAAAACAAATTTAACAACAGCAACAACACAAATCATACACTTGAAAAATGGCTTCTGGTAGGCTATTTGGGCACTGATAGAGACAGAGCATCTTACCATGAGATGTCAAGTGGCTAGAAGTACCCATCAGGAGCTGAGTTTTATCAGTCCCATTACCTCATAAGGTCCAGTGGGCCCAGCAAAACCTATGGTAAAATATAAGTAATATATCCAAGATTGGGCATGAGCAGGGACAGAGCACAAGTAAGCTGCATGAATGGGTGGCCAGCTCCTGTGTCATCAACCATTATTGCAATGAGACCTGCCTCTAAGCTTAAACATATGGCTGCATGGGTTTAGGGAGTCCCTTAAGACTAACTGGTGGAGGAGAAAAGAAGCTGAGCTTGGTCTAAGTGCAGGTTAACTTGGTAAGTAGTTACAACTGAAATGAACTTCTTCTATACTGTGATCTGATAGTGATAAGGCAAAATCTTTCCAATAGTTTGCACTTCATGCATTGCCTAGGATCATCCATTTTGCACATAAAGAGCAGTAGCCTGAAGTAAGACTCATAGGTAGTGGCAGATGGCTTGGGTGTTTGGTAGGGGCCTGGAAGTAAAAAGATTGAAAGATTGGGAAGGAAGCCTATGGAAGAGACATGAGAATGGACCTATGGGAGTGGGCGTGAAGTGTGGCAGTCTTTGAATCAAATCACATGATGATGCCTGTCAGAGAACATTCCATCATGACAGAGACAATGAATGACCACATAGACAGGATGACTCTGCTAGTTGATAATTAGCTAACCTCTGCTTTTGTTCACCCACTGGGGGCACAGAGAGCATGCACAGAGTAGCCATGGTGCAGAGATGGAGGTTATGCACAGAACATATAGTTCATGCTCTCCCTTAACAATGCTAATCTAGCTACTGCAATAGCCAAATGTACAACCTGCCAGCAAAAGAGACCAACACTAGCCCTTAATACAACATGATCCCTGAAGGAGACCAAACAGCCACTTGCAAGAAGATCTATTACATTCTACCCTGGAAAGGCCAGTGATTCAACTTGGCTGGGAGTGATACGTATTCTGCTGTGGATTTACCTTCCCTGCCCACATTGACCAGAACCATCATATGAGGGCTTACAGGGGCGCCTGGGTGGCTCAGTCAGTTAAGCGGCCGACTTGGGCTCCGGTCATGATCTCGCGGTCCGTGAGTTTGAGCCCCGCGTCGGGCTCCGTGCTGACAGCTCAGAGCCTGGAGCCTGTTTTAGATTCTGTGTCTCCCTCTCTGTGACCCTCCCCTGTTCATGCTCTGTTTCCCCTGTCTCAAAAATAAATAAAACATTTAAAAATTTTTTGAAGGCTTACAGAGTTCTTTCACAAATATGGGATTCTGAAAAGCACTGTCTCAGACCAAGAGGTTCGCTTTATAGTAAATGATGTATGGCTGTAGATATATGTCTGTGGTAGACTAAATTATGATCCCTATCTAAAATTATCCATATTGTAATCCTTAGAACATGTGAATATGTTACCTTACATGGCAAAAGGGGCTTTGCAGATGAGATTATATTAAGGATCTTTAGATGAGGATTATCGTGGATTATCCAGAAAGTTCCAATGTAATCACAAGTGTTCTTATAAGAAGGAGGCAGGAGGGTCAGAGTGAAGGAAGACAGTGTGACAATGGAAACAGAATCAGAAAGGATGTGATGACAAGGAGAGGAGAGGAGAAGAAGGGGGAGAGAGAGGAGAGAGAGAAAGATAGAAAGAGATTTAAAATTGTTATGCTGCTGACTTTGACTATGGAGGAAGGGCCATAAACCAAGGAATGCAGTAAGCCTCTAGAAGCTGGAAAAGACAAGGAAATGAAGTCTTCCCTAGAGCCTCTAGAAGAAACATAGCTCTGCTAACATCTTTATTTTAGGACTTGTGACCATCAGAAATGTAAGATACTAAATTTGGTTTCTTTTAATCCAATAAATTTTGTTACAGAAGCAAAATGAAACAAATACAATGGCCATTGGATCCACTTATCCTACCACATAAAGTGCCACCCAGAACTTGCTGTTGATAGAATTGAAGGTACAATTAGGGCACAAGCTATATATAATAACCTTAAATTAACAGCTATTACATGGTATAGTGTCCCTAATAGATAGAATATATGAAATCAAGAACACAAAGTGAAAGTAGTAATGGCTCTACTCCAAGAAAACCCTTAGAGAATATGTGCTTTCTGTCCTGCTTAGACTCTAAAGTTCTAGAGCTCCTAGTTCCCAACGGTCTAATGCTTTCACCAGAGGACACAGTAAGAGCCCCACTGGACTTTGAATCCTGGTTGCTCTCAGTCACTTCAGGCTCCTCAGTCCAAGAGACCAACAGAACAAAAATAGAGTCTCTTTACTGGCAGGAGTAAATGACCCATGCCATCAGAAGTAGATAGGGCTACTATTCCATATGGAAGCAGGGAAGAGTATGTATAGCCCTTAGGCAAGACACAGGCATATCTCTTGACACCCCCTTATACAATTTTGATTTTAAATGAACAAGTACAGTCCACATGGCCTGAGAAGGGCATGGTGACTAGCATCCCAGGACTCTCAAGTACGAGTATGGGTGACCCTCCAAGGTAGGCCACCTAGACTAGCAGAGGTTCTGGCTGAAGGTGAAGAAAATCTAGGACTGGTAAGGAGGAGGGTCATGATGAATGTCAGCTGTAGCATTAAGACTCTTTGTAGCAACAAGGACTGTGGTTTATCCCACTTATTTTCCTCTTTTAGGTTTCTGCAGAAAAAAGAACCAGAATCCTGGATATGGGGTGAACTCTAGAGAAGCAGATAAAATTGAGCAATGGTAGGAGTGAACTGAAATGGATATTATAGTGTTTGCCCTGATTGCCTACCATTTTGGGATTGAGTCACTTATGTCCCAGTGGTTAGAGGTGCTGGCTACTGACAGCTCACAACTGAGCCCTTCCTTCTCTGAGCATTGTCCTCAGCAGAAGGTTGTTGCTTGGACCATGGCTGTGTCCCCTTCCTGAGGTGCAGTTTGCTTCAGTGACTTAACATTGTAGTACAAGAACCTAGCCTTGTTACCTTAATTTGGGGACAACTCCACAGGTCTTCCCAGTTCCATAGCTCTCTGTGGGTTTGGCTGATGCTTCTCTTCTTAACTAATCCTCAGTTCAGCTTCTCCCTCTACCTAAACTTGCTTTCCTCACCTTTTTAAAAGGTTTTATTCCTAAGTGTACTCTCTAATAAACTTCCTGCATGCAAGTTTTTGTTTCAGATTTGATTTCCTGGGGAACTTAGACTAAGACAGTTACTTTGATTTAAAAGATACAAAATTTTTCATTGCATTTGCTTGAAATATTGATGGCATTATTCATGATATGCCACGTTCCAAATTTTATCTTACAATTAAGTACTCAAAAAAATTGCTTTCCGTAAAACCTGCCCTTTTTTTATTAATAAAAATTTCATAATTGATCATGATTCCCTTTATGCTTGCCTACTGAGAAACAGTAAATTTGGTGTTTGCTACAGTCCTTTCTCAGGTTGAGATGAAAAAAATTATAAAACTGTTTATAGCAAATGGAAGCAAAAACTTATGTTTATTAAACTAATGGCTAAGCAAGGAGAGAGAGCTTAACATAAAGCCAAAGAAGCTCTCTTCTCTAAACACCAGATATTAACAGTTTTAGCCAGGGCACCTGAGTGGTTCAGTCGGTTAAGTGACAGACTCTTGATTTCACCTCAAGATATAATCTCACAGTTAGTGACATTGAGTCCCACATCGGGCTCCATGCTGATAGTGCATGGAGCCTGCTTCTGATTCTTTCTCTCCCTCTCTCTCTCTGCCCCTCCCCTCCCTCTCTCTGCCCCTCCCCTGTTCATGCTCACTCGTTCTCAAAATAAATAAAGTTAAAAATAAAAATAAAACAGTTCTAGCCATCCACACACTTTAATACTGGTAGGGTAGTCCTCCTTACATGATAGGGAGGAGACATGTGCTCCCTGAAGGTACCTAACTCCTAATTGGATGAAAGGAGAAAGGGGTTAGGGCTATACCTGCCCAATTTCTACTTCCTAACTCAACAACGATATAAGGAACTGCACCTCCCCTATCCATCCACCTTCTGTCATCATTGCTTCTCCCGATGATAGAACATATTGGGCACAATGAACAAAAGACAACAGTTAGGCAATTATTGTTGTAGTTTAGCATGACCTGTTGAGGGCCTCAACAAAGGCAGTCAGCATAGAGGAGACAGGACTATTCAAGAGGTGAGATGCACAGGAAAAAGTGATCTAATGTGGAGGGTGAGAGAAATGGAGGATCCTAATGTGACTCCCAGATTCTGGTGTCATTCACTGAGGTGGGAACCCAGGAAAAGAGGTTGTTTTGGGATAGGAAGAGTGCTGTTTATCTTCTCAACGTATTTCTTGGTCTGAAAACTAAAAGAATGCTTTTAGAGGATGTGATAACTCCCCCACTTACATTCCTCTGCCATTGATTTTCAGTTCTGTCTACACAGCTGTCATCTTTGAAAACTATACTATATTCAATGAAATATTATCTGGCAATAAAAATGGACACATGCTACAACATGGATGAACCTTGTAGGTGTTATTCTAAATAAAAGAAGCCAGACACAGAGATCATATATTGTATGATTCCATTTATATGAAACATCCAGAATAGACAGATCCATTGAAACAAAGTAGATTGTGGTTGCCAGTGGCTGGGGGGAAAATGGGGATGGGAAGGGACTACTTAATGGGTATGGTACTTTGGGGGAGGCAGGGGAATGTGATGAAATTCCATGTGTTCTAGTATTAGATTGTGTGGATGATTGCACAACTGTGAATATACTAAAAACCAAAGAATTGTACACTTTAGATAAGTATGAATTTTATGGCATATGAATTATATTTCAATAGAACTTATTTTAAAAATCTGTTTCAATGCCTTCAGTGATTTTGTGTTAAAGTAGTTAAAGCTAGTTGCCACAACTAACAAACCTCATGAACTGCTTATTCCCTTTACTCTTCAAAGCCATTCTCCTCTCTTCACTGAATAGCTTTGTGCCTCAGAAGGCTAAAGCTCCAGAACACTGTATCACCTGTGCTCTCTCAAGGTTGTGTTCTGATTGGGTTTGCCCAATGGGGATACCCTCTCAGGACACTGAAGGACAGGAGAAGAGGAAGGTAAAGGTATTTTTCTGGCTCTACACCCTTCTTCTGGCAGCAGCAATGCCCCTTCATGACTGGAGTTCCTGCTGGGCAGTTCTTCCTCCTTGGCACTAGCCCTCTATTTCCTGATAACTCTATTCTCTCTGTTGTAGGAGTGGGAACAGCTTCCTGACTCCCATGTTTCTCCCCTTACCCTGTCTATGCCTCTGAAAGGATTTCCTTCATTAAAGTCTCTTAATCTGAACCAGCTGGGATGATCTGGTAGAATTCTGATCAGTACTCCCCACCACCCTCCCCCAAACCTCAGTGGCTTACCACGATAAAAGTTTACTCCTCATCCATTTGATATAAGTCAGATAGCCCTCTTTTGCCATCTGGACCTTGTGGCATCCAACGTAAGTCAGGAAAAGAGTGAATTAGAAGCTTTCAGGAGATGCTCTCTAAGGCTAGCTAGGCTGACATCTATCCTACCCATATCTAATGCCCAGAACATGTCACAGGGTCCCAAACTAACTGCTACAATACTGGTGTGGTAAATATATGGCATTATCTATGACTGGTACTCAGAATTACCTTGACATCTAAATGAACTCTATAGCAAGGCATGAAAGATATGTTACCATCTGGCCCTAGCCTACCTTGTTGCCTTTATGGCTGCTAGTGCTCCATGCCGTGCCTTTGCACAAGCTGTTTCCTCTGCCTGCCTGAGTTTTCATTCTCCTTCTTCTCCATCTGGATCACTTCAGAACTCAGCTCAAAAATTAACTTCTCCAAGAAACTTATACTGACCCTTCTCGGGGATGATTTAACTACTAGTCCTTCATGGTGCAACCGTGATGCCAGGAAAACATCTCCATCATAACATTTATCACTCTATGTTATAATTTCATTTATTTCTTCATCTTGTTAATTGAGCTGTGAGTTTCTTGAAGGCATGGGTTGTATTTCATTTCTACCTTTCCCAGTACCTACCATTGTAGTCACTATACAAATAATCATTTTAGTTAGTGGTGCTTAGAAGAGTTAGTACCATCCCCCCAGAGAGAATTTTGGAAATTTGTGGACATGTTTTTCATTGTCATAATAACTAGGAAACCCTACTGACATTTAGGTTTTGGGCTAGAGGTAATAAACATCCTGCATTATATAGGACAGTCCCTCACAGTGAAGAACTCTTCCCTGTCCTGCAAGACTTTCAGATGTACCACTGAATCTTCAAATAGATGAAAAACCTGTTTATATTGGCCTGAATCTGGAACCTAATTCAGATTCACATGTAAATGCTGTTTTGGTTGTCTACTGCTGTATAATCAAACAACCCAGAAGTTAGAGAATTAAAACAGCACAGGTTTATTACCTCCTAAATTTCTGTGGGGTAGCTGGCTCAGTTAGCACATTCTTCTCTTCCATGTGATGTTGAGTGTTGCTGCACTGAATGGGCTCAGTGGGGCTTGATCATCCAAGATGGCTTACTGTCACCATTGAGAGTTGACCTGGAGCTGTCAGTTTGCACCTCAGACCTCCTTCATAAGGTCTCTCCATGTGGCTTGGGCTTCTCCTAACATGGTAGCTAGTTCCCAAAAGGTGACACATGGAGACTGCCAGTCCTCTTCAGGCTTAGGCTCAGAAGTCCCAGAATAACACTTAGGCTGCCTTCTATTGGTCAAGGCCAGTCCAAGGTGAGGACAAACCAACTACACCTCTTGAAGTGAGAGGCAGCTTACCAACATAGGGAGTAGAAGAATACTGAGGGCCATTCTTCAGAGAGTAGCTATCTCACACACTAAGTGATTTTTGTATAGTTTTAAAAAATATATATATTTACATATTATATATTAATGTATATTTATATATTTATATATATAAATACAGCAAAGGTATAAACCAAGTGGAATTTGACCTTTGTTTTGTTTAGCATGTTATTTTATTGTATTTAAGACACCAATATACCACACCTACATCAGTCTGTCTTTGCACTTGTCACATTCATGGTGAGTCAACATTTAGATTCAAGTGTCTGATTACTTCTTTGTCTTCTAGTGAAATCTTGCTAAAGTGTGTGTGTATAAATATATATATATTTCATTTTAGTTGAGGCATATCTATATATTAAAACATAATATTTTAAAAAATACATTTATAAAATATTTATAAAATAATCTATTTATATATTTATTTTATTTGTTAAATATATGTAGTCAGTATAATTATATATAACACCAAAATATTTGTAGATAGATAGAAGCATAGATAGAAACAAACTTTCATTTTAGTTTTCCTTTAAGTCAGGTCATTGTATTGTTTTTTGATACATATAGAGATAAGTTGTAAGTTATTAATTTAATATCAGGATATTAAAGAAGTTGTCATACAATATTTGCTCTAAGGACGAGGTGTGGCAATAAAGTTGAAAAATTACTTATCTATGTGACTGGAGCTGATACTCTAGCATTCCTTTTTGGTTTTTGTATTTGTCTTCTCTAGATACAAATCAACTCAAATCTCTAAACATAATATGAGGAATATGAATAAATTAATGAATAAGTAAATAGTTCTGTGTTTTTTTCCAGTTATTAAAATGTATAATTCTCATAGAATATATAGTACTTATCTTCAAAACTGATTTTTCTCCCACAGAATTAGTTCTTTGTTATTTTCTAGTTTGAACCAGGTTACTAAGAATGTCTAAGATAATGTGTCATAACAACAGTTATATTTTATTGGTGTACCTTAATAAGAACAGTTTCTTGATTTATTTACCATATAATCATATTTTTGGAATAAGATGGAAATTACACATAATGATTTTAGATTTCTGACATCGCAAATTACTTCACATCATATTAAGGTGTTCTGAAGGAAAAAAAATGTATCATTAGACTTTTTAGTGAAGCAAGCCTATGTATAAATATATTTATCTCCTAACTTTTCTTAAAATATTATGTTGAATAAATATTGTACTTAGAATGTATTTACTATCTGGGGCACCTGGGTGGCTCAGTTGGTCAGGCATCCAGCTCTTGATTTTGGATCACGTTACTATCTCACAATTCGTGGGATCAAACTCCATGTCAGGCTCTGTGCTGACAGTGCCAAACCTGCTTGGGGTTCTTTCTCTCTCCCTCTGCCTCTGCCCCTCCCCTGCTCATTCTCTCTCTCTCTCTCTGTCTGTCTGTCTGTCTCTCTCTCTCTCTCAAAATAAATAAATAAACTTAAAAAATATATTTACTATCTGAAACTAAATTCTGTAGAGCTATGAGTACTGATAATCTGTTCTCTGTCATCTACTGCTTAAGTAATACATTACTCTATATTCAAGGATTTGTTTTCTAATGCTTATACTTTCACACCGAAATATATAAATGGGTCTTTGATTATTAAATCACTAGCATTTTCCGTAATATGATTTTTAAAACAAGTAGACAAATAACAAAAATGAAATAAACTCCTTTAATATTCTTTGCTGTGGGGTCTGAAAAATGCTACCTTCTTGGTCTGGTAAGCAGAGGATACCCTCCTAGTTTTTGGATAAATGTTAAACATTTGTTCTGGTAGACATATAATGCCCTGCTAATCTGGGAGACCGGTAATGCCCTCCTGATCTGGTGCTACACTCTTGATCTGGTTGGCGGATTCTCTCCTCCGGGCTGGCAGACACATGTTACTTCCTTATTAGATAGATGCTACTTTGCTGGTTTAGTAGACAGATGTTGCCCTTCTGGTCTGGTAAGCCAGTAGAGAACCAAACTCTCAAACTAAAATAGTCCTGTAAATCATCACTCCGCTCTGCGTAGGAAACAGAGCAATGATTCTGCTTGTTACCACTGGGCTAAAGCACAAATGGCCACTGAGAAGTATATCATGGAAAGGGTAGAAGAGACATAATTACTTAACTACTGTTGCTACAATAGGCTCTGGTAAACACTATCATTTTCCTTCTTAAACTATTTTAAGGAGAGGTAAGAGAAATCCAGTTTCACATCAAGCTTTATCTTCATGATTTATAAAACTGAATACTGGTGTGGGAACCCCATGAGTGTTTGACCACAAAGAGAAAATCCCCACCCTAAGCCAACCACTATGTCTACATCAATTTTAGTATGGGGAACTAGGTCAGCCTCAATTCTAATGTGGCAAAAAAAAAAAAATAGTTTGACTCCTTATAAGTACAAATAGTGACTAAAACACTGCCAACAATCAATGTTTAAAGCTATTACAAATATTTTTTTGGCATACTCTTTTGTCACTGCTTATTTTTCCCCACACAAATCATAAAGTCTTTTTTCAGTGTGTTAAAAAGCTTACTTAAACTTTGCATCAAAGAAAATGTAACAAAAAGCCAAATAATAGTAAATTTTAAAATCAACCCACCAATATTGTTTATAATACAGGTACATAGATTGTTTGAGATGATATCTCTGACATTTAAAAACTTATCCTTATTTCAAAGGAATATAAGTTCAATCTAAAAATGAACATTAGACTATTCTAAGGATCTTTACAGAATGCAAGAGAAAATTAATTCTGTTGACAAACAGAAATAATGCCTTAAAGTGTGTGTATACAATATCTTGCCCAATGAATTCATTTTATAGCCACCAGCATAAAACTGAGCACCACCCCTGAATTTCTTTTCTTTTCCCTGACGTAAAAACAAAAAATAGTACAAAAGAAAGAATCAACTTCCTGTCCTATTTAAGAAAAGTGCATCCCCCAGATCAAAGTATAGCATGAGATACACTTAAAAATTATAAATACATTAGTTGGTAGTAGTATTGCAATTCCAATATTCAGAATACTGGTTATTTAATGGATTTTCACTTATTAAAGTTATTACTTTTCATAATTGCACGAATCTGATAACTATTGAATAAACTATCTAAACTATATGAATCCCACTTTTATGATTCCATACTTTACATAATTCAGGATAGAACAATACATTTGTAGAGCACCACGTTAACAGTTTGTCTGGTATGAAGTAAATTTGTTGCCGTGTGAGTTTGTGGTGTAGCCCTATTAATAAATTTAAAAGGGCAGAATACTTCCAGGCCATTGTACTGTTTAATTTATTTGGCTACTTTTATATGGCTAACATTCAGTAAGAAAACAGCTCCAGTTCAAAACGTGAAATAATTGAATTAGAGAACTAAAATGGGAGAGGATAAGTTATAAAGATAACTAGAGGTTTAGCAGAATTTTGCAGTATCAATGGGAACATTCCATTCTTGTCCTTTCCCTCTTATTCTACACACAAGAATCATCACTGTGGCATCTTATGCTTTATGAGTATGATAAATTATTTGTTCAAAAGAACCTCAATAATCTGATTCATTGTCACTGTCTCTTTCTCAAGAGGGTGAACTTGGAAAGTAGTGACATTTAAAGTTTGTTGCTTATTACCAGCTCTGGTAAAATGCTTATTTACTTACAAATCTTCAGGTATGCACACATGCATACATGCATGCATGGGTAGATACCTAGTTGAGGACGAATGAAAATAACTGGCTTACATAAATTTTCAGTTGATATTTGGCTATATTTATTACATGTCTTTATATTTAGGATTTTCTAAGCTGTACTTTATAGCTTATTGTCTTTTTAAAAATACAATTTCTGTAGCAGATAAGCTAAGATTAAGATCTCATATTTCTATAGCATGTGATAGTTTTAAATATAATTTCCAAAACATAGTTGCAAATAATGAAGTATCATCATTCTATTCTAGATGAGACAACTAAGTACAGAATGGTTAAAAAATGTGCCCAAGGTCACAAAATTAAGATATGGTTGAGTGCTATATTTCATTCTATTATCATTTCCCATTATATTTTAAAATGGCATTTAGAATAATCTCTAAACTATTATATATATGACTTTCAAACTGAACTTGAATGAATTCTTTTTAAACAACTTGGGCACATTACTTAACCTCTCTTCCAATATTTTATTTTATTTTATCTTTTAAATTTTACTTAAACCCAAGTCAGACCCTCAACATCCTGATCTCTGAAATGGAGATAGCAGTAAGTAGTACCTGTCTACAGGATTGTTGTGAGCCAATTCTTGGAAACTCATACCACAGAGCTCAGCACACAGTAAGTGCTCAGTATTTAAATATCGTGATTACAAAGACCACTGATCTTTATAGCCTTTTCCTTCATCCATAAATAATACTGCTTTTCAGGGGGATGGCCTCGATTTTCTGAATTCTAATTCCATTTTCTTTCCTTCAGTAGGTCTTCAGTTTCATATATTAATGGTAGATTTCTTTCATTCTGCCTTCCATACTTTTATTTATGTGTGTGTACTATATGTATATGTTTATATACCTACTTTGAATTTCTTTTTTAATGAATTGCCTGTTCAAACCTTTTGCTATTTTTTTACTGGGCTATTTGTCTGTTTGGATCCTCTAAGAAGCAGATGCCAAGCTGAACATATACAGAGACATTTGTTATTAATTATAATTGCATTTCAAGCTTTATGGAAAAAAGGGTGACCTTTTAGTAGAATAGTAGAATGTAATAGGGAGGGGAGCATTCTTTTCTGTTTGTTTGTTTACTTGTTTTTTCCTTTCTGCAATGAAACTTTGTGTTGCTATTGCTTTAGCTGGCTATGCTGTAGTGGAGTATTTGTCAGTCTGGGGTGGGAAAGATACTGATATATCTGTCATCAGTTTATGAGATCCTTTGTTACATTATCTTTTAAGAGTAGCATCCATTTTAACAGTTGATTTATGATTTGTTAATGTTGAAATGTAAAACTGCCACCGTTATATTTTCCTGTTTCTGATTTTATGTCAGCGAAACAATTGGTTGCCTTCAAAATTTGAAATTAAAAATGTACAATTGTGGGGCGCCTGGGTGGCGCAGTCGGTTAAGCGTCCGACTTCAGCCAGGTCACGATCTCGCGGTCCGTGAGTTCGAGCCCCGCGTCGGGCTCTGGGCCGATGGCTCAGAGCCTGGAGCCTGCTTCTGATTCTGTGTCTCCCTCTCTCTCTGCCCCTCCCCCGTTCATGCTCTGTCTCTCTCTGTCCCAAAAATAAATAAAAAACGTTGAAAAAAAAATTTAAAAAAAAATGTACAATTGTTTCTAAAATAAAAAGAAGAAGAAGGGTAAAAGTGCTTTGGCATAAACAGTGAAAGCCTCTGATTTTAGTGCTGATTTGACACCTGTGAAAGGAGAGAAGGAAGAAAAGATGACTATATTGGAGTCCCTCATTGCAATGCAGCTCCGAGAAAATATCAACCAGGCCAATAATGCCTGTCAGAGAAGTCCTATTGTGAGTGGGAATGGTTAGGCCCTAGTACCCTGCCTTGCTCAGTTATTGGCCAGGAGCAGACCTAGAGAGACTGGCCTTGGTGTCAATACTGCAGTGGATCCAAAAATGTTGCAGCTATTCTACTAACTACGCTTCTTATTTATTTGTTTGTTTGTTTTCAATTTTAATTCCAATATAGTTAACATACAGTGTTATGTTAATTTCAGGTGTACAATACAATGATTCAGCAGTTGTGCATTGCTTGGTGCTCATCACAATAAGTGTACCCTTCAATTCCCATCATCTATTTCACCAACCACACTTTTTGCCATAGTTTCTCTTGAAGGGAGATCAGAGTAATATACCTCCAAAGCCACCACAATTGCCTAGTGTTTTCTCATGGATACTAAGGAATCTCTTACATATTTTAAATATGAATCCTTCATTGGTTGCAATAAAGGGCTGATTGGTTGCAATGGCTTGTCTGTTGACTTTGAGAGCTCATTCACAAAAAGAATTATTTGCCATTTGTGGAATCCGGCTCTTAGTCTTCTTTGCTTCATAGGTTACATAATATGTGGCATCTGGAGTATTCTAAAAAAGAACTTCTCCATCTAAGATTATTGCAAACCTTTTTCATGCGGCACCTCTTGCCAAGTTCCATTACTACATGTCTCTGATGCACATAGAAATCTGCATGGCTGTGAGTTTTTTTTAAATCAAATATCTGCTACTAGCCTGCATTATGTTTTGGAGAGTCTATCATCCACACACTAATTAAGCAGTGCAGTCCATTTGTACTAGAATGGGGACTTTTCCTGTTGCCTGAGCATTGGGCTAGGGATTGCTTAGGGGACACAGAACTGGCTCTGAAATAACTGGTGCCCACCATTCTTTCTCAGTCTATATGAGAAGTCTGAGAGTCAGGACAATGAAAGACAGTCAGTGGTTGTCAGTGGAAGTGGTAGGGAGGAGAGGGTGCTAAGAGAATTTCTTCCAACAATTGAAAATAACTGGCTAGAAGAAGAGACTGCCATTCTGTTTCCTGGTAGACATCTTTGTTGGGAGAAAATTCTTCCCATTCTTCATGAGTCTCTCACATATCTGTATGTGTTACAAATTAAGTGTGCACTACATTTTGTTCTGGTTTACTTTTTAAAGAACATTTGTATAGCAAATGGTCTTGGAAGTTAGGGATAGTGTCTCCCTCCAGAGCGAAGGGCAAGAATGCTTACTGTCTAGTGTAATGAGGACGTCTTCTTTGGGAGCAAAGGTCAGGCTCACCAAGTGCATGTCTTAAAACATTTGGGTTCCCTAAGCTGAAAGTTCTTTTTCTTCTTTATTTTTTTTTCAATGTTTATTTTTGACAGAGAGAGAGAGAGAGAGAGAGAGAGAAGTCAGGAGAAGGGCAGAGAGAGAGGGAGACACAGAATCTAAAGCACACTCCAGACTGAGCTGTCAGCACAGAGCCTGATGTGGGGCTCAAACTCATGAACCATGAGATCATGATCTGAACCAAAGTCGGAGGCTTAACCGACTGAGCCACCCAGGCGCCCCTCAAAGTTTTTTTTTTTTGAAATGCAGCCCATTTCATGTGCAGGTGTCATCTGGCCCTCTTTCTGACCCCATGTGGGAATTGGGAGTTGGCAAAACAGCACAAAACTAGTGATGCTGTGGCTACACCCTTGCCATGAGTTACAATCTACTCTTCTTCTCTGATGCAGGAGTCTTGTGTTTTCTACCAGCATTCCTGAAGTTGTGACAGACTAACTTGTTAGCTTGCAAGTAATATAGTCTCAGGTTTTTCACAATTCTTAACATTCTGCTTAGGCAGTGGGTTTGTATTGCTTTTCCTCTGTGCTTATCTGAACATAAGAAAAGGGAACTGGAGAAAGATGGCGAGACAAAAGAAATTGAATAGACCAGCATAACCACCATTGGATGGAGTACACAAATTATCTATTGCCATAGTAATGTTGCACAACAAACAACAATTAAATTTTAGTGACTACAACAACAATTTATTTCACTCAAAAATCTGATGGATTCAACTGATATGAGTGGCAATCATTCATTTTTTGAGATTTCTCAATGACCTAGGATGGTTTCAGCTAGGATGGCTATGGCATTTCTGATTTTGGGATCAGTTAGTTGGTCAACACAAACATGGCCTTCTCATAGTGATGGCAGTAAGCAAAGCATGTCACGCCCAATCATGCCAACATTTTCCAAGTTCCTGTTTGTATCATGTTTGTTAATAACTCATTGGCTAAAGAACAACCGAGAAATAACATTGACTAAAGAAAATAAAACTATCATGGGACAAAAACATCTCAACACAAGTCCACGTTCAAGGAATAAGGAAATAGACTCAATGTCTTAGTGAAAGAATCTGTCAAGTCATGTTAAAGAGCATGGACATGGGAAGGTAAAGGATTGGAGCTCTAAACAACCAATGGATCAAAGAAGAAAATAAAAGGAAAATAAAAAAGTTTATTGAGACATTGAAAAATGGAAACACAACATACCAGAATTTATAGGATGCTGCAAAAGCAGCTCTAAGAGGATAAATGGTGCTGGGAAAATTAGATATTCATATGTAAGAGAATGAAACTTGATCCCTATATTATACCACTCACAAAAATTAACTTGAAGTGGATTAAATTTTTAAATGTAAGGCTGAAAACCATGAAATTGCTAGAAGAAAACATAGTAAATAAGCCCCTTGACATGGATCTCAGTAATAATTTTTTAGAAATCAAACTAAAGCACAAGCAACAAAATAAAAAACAAACAAGTGGGACTACATTAAACTAAAAAGCTGTGCAGAGTCAGGTCATGATCTCACAGTTTGTGAGATTGAGCCCGATGTTGGGCTCCTCGCTGAGAGCAGGGAGCCTTCTGGGGATTCTGTCTCTCTGCCCCTCCCCTACTCTCTCTGTTTTATTCTCTCTCTCTCTCTCTCTCTCAATAAATAAATTAATTAAAAAAAAAGACTCTGCACAGCAAAAGAAACCAACAACATGGCTAACAGTCATGTGAAAAGGTGCTCAACATCACTTATCATCAGGGAAACACAAATCAAAACCACAATGAGATACCACCTTACACCTGTCGGAATGGCTAAAATTAACAACTCAGGAAACAACAGATGTTGGCAAGGATGCAGAGAAAGGGGAACCCTTTTGTGCTGTTGGTGGGAATACAAACCGGTGCAGCCACTCTGGGAAAGAGTATGGAGGTTCCTCAAAAAATTAAAAATAGAACTATCCTATGGCCCAGCAATTGCATTACTAGATATTTATCCAAAGGATACAAAAATGCTGATTTGAAGGGGCACATGCACTCCAATGTTTGTAACAGTGCTATCGACAATAGCCAAATTATGGAAAGAGTCCAAATATCCATCAACTGATGAATGGATAAAGAAGACGTGCTATATAAATACAATGGACTACAACTTGGCAATGAAAATGAATGAAATCTTGCCATTTGCAACCACATGTATAGAATTAGAGGGTATTATGCTAAGCTAAATAAGTCAGTCAGAGAAAGACAAATGTCATATGATTTCATTCATATGTGGAACTTAAGAAACACAATAGATGAACATAGGGGAAGGGAAGGAAAAATAAGATAAAAACAGAGAGAGAGGCAAACCATAAGAGACTCTTAAATACTGAGAACAAGCTGAGAGTTGCTGGAGGGGAGATAGGTAGGGAGGATGGGTTAAATGGGTGAGGGGCATTAAGGAGGACACTTTTGGGGATGAGCACTGGATGTTACATGTAAGAGATGAATCTCAGGGTTCTACTCCTGAAGCCAAGACTACACTGTATGTTAACTAACCTGAAAAAGAGAAAGAAAGAAAGAAAGAAAGAAAGAAAGAAAGAAAGAAAGAAAGAAAGAAAGAGGAAAGGATAGTATGTTAACTAACCTGAAAAAGAGAAAGAAAGAGAAAGAAAGAAAGAAAGAAAGAAAGAAAGAAAGAAAGAAAGAGGAAAGGATACTATTGACAAAGTGAAAAGACAGACTACAGAATCAGAAAAAATATTTGCAAACTATATACCTGATAAGTGGTTAATATCCAAAATAGATAAAGAACTCAAAGCAAAGAAAAATAATCCAATTAAAAATTTGACAAGGAAAAAAAATTTGACAAGGGACCTAAACAAGCATTTTTTAAAAGAGAGTATATAAATGGCCAATAGATATGCAAAGATACTCAACACCACTAGTCATTAGTAAAATGCAAATTGAAACCATGATAAAATATCACCTCATACCTGTTAGATAGCCATCATTAAAAAGATAAGAGATAACAAATGCTGTTGAGGATGTGGATTAAAAGGAATTCTTGTGCACTGTTTGTGGGATTATAAATTGGTATAGACACTATGGAAGACAGTATAAGGTTTCTCAAAAAATTAAACATAGAACTACCATATGATCCAGCAATTTTACTTCTGGGAATATATCCAAAGGAAACAAAAACACTAACTTGAAAAGACATTTGCACTCCTATGTTTATAGCTGTGTTATTACATTAGCCAATACTTGAAAACAATGTAAGTGTCCATCAATGGATGAATGGATGAAGAAATTGTGATTGATCTATATCTATATACCTATCTCTATATCTTATCTATCATCTATATCATCTATCTATCATCTATCTATGTATCTATGTATCTAATGGAATATTATTCAGCCATATAAAAAATAAGGAATCCTACCATTAATGACAACATGAATGGACCTTGAAGGCATTATGCTAAGTGAAATAAGTCAGACAAAGAAAGACAAATACTGTATGATATTACTTACATATGGAATCTTTAAAAACAAAACAATACAATACACACACACACACACACACACACACACACACACACCCAGGGGCACCTGGGTGCCTCAGTTGGTTCAGCATCTGACTTCGGCTCAGGTCACGATCTCACAGTTTTTGAGTTTAAGCCCCATGTCAGGCTCTGTGCTACAGCAGCCTGGAGCCTGCTTCAGATTCCTTGCCCCTCCCCTGCTTGCACTCTCTCTTTGTCTCTCTGTCTCACTCCCTGAAAAATAAACACTAAAAAAATTTCTTAAAAACCCAAACAAAGAAACAAAAACACACATCAAACTCATAGAAAAAGAGATCAGATTGTCAGTTACCAGGGGTAGGGCTCAGGGGGAATTGGAGGAAGATGGTTTAAAAGATATAAACTTCCAGTTATAAGATAAGCAAGTGCTAGAGATGTAATGTTCAACATGATGACTGTAGTTACCACTGCTGTATGATATATAAGAAAGTTGTTAAGAAAGTAAATTGGAAGAGTTCTCATTACAAGCAGAAAATTTCTTTTCTTTTGTTGTATGTACATATGTATGTATGTATGTATGTATGTATTTTCTTTTTAATATTTATTTATTTTTGAGAGAGAGAGAGAGAGAGAGAGAGAGAGAGAGAGAGAGAGAGAATGAACATGAGCAGGGAGGGACAGAGAGAGAGGGAGACACAGAAATCAAAATAGGCTCCAGGCTCAGAGCTGTCAACGCAGAGCCTGACACAAGATTTGAACTCATGAACTACGAGATCATGAACTGAGCCAAACTTGTCCACTCAACTGACTGAGCAACCCAGATGCCCCTCTTTTGTTGTATTTATATGAGATGATGGATGTGAACTAAACCTATTGTGGTAATCATTTAACAATATATGTAAATTAAACCATCATGCTGTATACCTTAAACTTACAGTGATATATGTCAATTATTTTTTGTTTTTAACTGGAAAAAAGTCTCCTCAAAATAATTTGGACTCTTAATGCCGTCTTTCACATAGGGCAGTATATATGAGTTTCCATGGGCTAAGTAAGCAGGATGAAACAGAGCTGGACCTGTGCCATCTACGCAGAATGCCATTTGGGATCACTTCCTGTGGAAAAGGGAACCCAGTAGCTGGAGACTGGGTGTCCCACAGGTGGTGGGAGCTGTGAGTAGAAGGTAGGTAAGAGATTGAACCAGAGCCAGGTCTTCCATAGTTTAGGGACCTCTGTAGTAGTGAAGTCCTTCACAGGTTGCCTGAGAATTCACACAAACACTCTTTGAGAAAACCGGTGTTTTGGGTGTCTGGGACAGAGGCTATCAGTTGATTAATGACAACCATTGTAGTGAAGGCTACCTTCTTACCTGGTCAGTCCCCCTTTCCTGTCCCAGTCCCATCAAACCTATACCTTGAAGAAGAATGGAAAAGAGGAGTGAGTGAGCAGACAATACCCCCTTTTTCACATTTTAGACCCTTTAGCAAACCTGCAGATAGAATGGGTAGCTGGAGAGAGCCACTTGTGCTGGAGGCTGGGGCAGAAGGAAGAGGGGGAAAAGGGAAAGAGGGATGGAGAAGAAAGTGACTGAATCTTATGGATTTGCTTAAAATGTTATGAACAGAGCATTGTTGATTATAGATAAAACCATCTTATATTTATACCTCTCTTGAATTATGATTCCTCAATAAACCAGGTACATAATAAAACACACTGATTATTCATTTTAGTTGAACAACCAGCATTTAAAAAATATACTTGGGGTGCCTGGGTGGCTCAATCAGTTGAACGTCAGACTTCAGATCAGGTCATGATCTTAGGGGTTCGTGAGTTCAAGCCCCACATGGGGCTCACTGCTCTCAGTGCAGGGCTGCCTTCAGATCCTGTGTCCCCCTCCCTGACCCTCCTTTGCTCACCCATGCACCCTCTCTCAAAAATAAATAAAAAAGAAAACATTAAAAAAAAAGATGAAGAGATTATTTTTAAAAAAGCATATACATATATATAATATATTATATATTATATATTATATATATATATGCACACATATATAGTTTGTCTCTAAAATTTAGACCCCCCCCCCAAGAAAATACAAAATACTTTGAGGGGAAAATAAATTTTAAAAGTAAATGAATCCAAGGATTGATACTGTATTCTTTCATATGAAATATCATTACTACTACATCAATAAAAGATGATTAAGCCTTGCATTTAAAAAAACAGGTTGATGTTTTTATTATAAGTTGATATGTGCTCATTTACAAAGAATTTTGGAAAAGCTTTATAAAAATTCACCCATAATCATACAACACAGAAATAACATGTTAATATTTTGGTGTATTTTAATTTAATATTTCTTCTTAGAGTGTGCATATATTTTAAAAGATATTTATGATTGTACTGTATATCCAACATTCTATCTTGCTTTTTTAACTCAAAATTATGTTGTAATCTTTTTTAAATTAATAGTTGAAGAATTTATTTTAATGGCTATATAATAAGGAACATGTGAAAGTATCATGTTTTATTCAATAATTTCCCTTTTGTTTTTCTATTGTTTCCATTGTTTCATCCTTATAAATAATGTTGAGATTTACATCCTTCATAAAATTTTGCCATGATCTCTAATTTTATTGTGGTTGGTCTAGGTTTCTAAGAGTGGAAATACTAGATGACAGGTTTTCTTTTAAGCTTTTGCATACCGTACATTGCTTTTAAGAAAGATAATACCAATTTTGACTCCCAAGAGCAATTACAGAAACACCTATATCATAGCAAGAGTGCTAGCCAAGATGATAGGCAAAATGGATATAAGATTGTTTTTGTCATTTTTTTGTTTACTAGAGTAGTGTTTTAAAAAATATGTATGTGTAAATATACATATTTATTTAAAGTATATATGTGTGTGGATGTGTTTATACTCTGTCTTCTGGGAACTGTTTGTTCTTTCCTTTTCTAACCACAACTGGCAGTTTTAAAAAGCTCATTCTTTTAAGTTCTACTTTTTCAGATTTGATTAGATAATAATCAAATTGTATAATTTTGCGTTTGTTAACAACTCAGAAATCCTGTATCTTATGAGGGTAGGCTTAACTTATGAACACATACTTAGGCTATTGTGGTTGTTTAGTCCTGCAAAAATAATCACTAAGTTGGAACCAGGGAAACTTGAGCATAAAATTTATTTTTATCATTACTAGTACTGTGATTTATATCCATGCTTAACTTCTCTGAGCCTCAACTAACTCAGTGATAAAATGGAGAGGATAAACTTTGTCCTCTGGGGTTGTTGTTAGAAATTAGAAGCTGTGTAAAAGAATCCAGCACATAATTGGTGTACAACATTTTATCATCCTTCAACATCAAACCATGAGAGAGCACCTGGATACACATGGAAAACTGATTAATGGGAAAATATAATTACTTAATGCTTTACCAGTTCCTTCCCATACTGTATTGCCTCTTTTTTTAAATTGCAACTCTTATGTTTCCTTCAATAAAGGTAAAAACCTCAAGTTTATATATAAAAACCCTAAGTCTGTAAACCACTTCCTTTTCTTATTTCCTCTCTAACAGTATTCTAAATTTTGACTTAAGTCTTTCTTACTTTGCTTTTATTATTTCTTTAAATGCTTCTTAATCAATGTTCTTCTAGGTTCATTTCATTTACTAATTAGAATTCTTTATTCGTTCTTGAACTAAATTCTAGCAACTTAATAATTATCAAATGCCAAGAATATCAGTCTTCTGATTGGCATACTTGCTTTCCACTTAACTGGTTTTCAGGACAGAGAACTAAATTTCATATCTGTTTTACAAACTCATTTCACAATAACAATGAATTAAACTGAATGAATTACTAGAACAGGTTCTTCTGGTAATGCTAGTTATAAGATACATTGTGTACTTCATATTAAGTATTGATTTGTTTTCGTATAGTAAGAAATACTGTATCCAAAACAATGCTGTGTTTTAGAACTGATCCCAATTGAAGTAAAGATGTATATTCATCCACCTAGGTGGCTCAGTTGGTTGAGCATCCGACTTCAGCTCAGATCATGATCTCACAGCTTGTGAGTTCAAGCCCTGTGTCAGGCTCTGTGCTGACAGGTCAGAGCCTGGAGCCTGCTTCGGATTCTGTGTCTCCCTCTCTCTCTGCCCCTCCTCTGCTCATGCTCTGTCTCTCTCTGTCTCAAAAATAAATAAAAACATTAAAGAAATTTTTTTAAAAATGGTCGAGAATTGCACTAAGCATTTCTGCTTCTGATCTTATTGGACTAAATTTCTCTGAGAGTAAAGTTCCCTTACAGAATATTTAACTTGCGGAGAGTATACACCTTGTTAGAATTACTAGTTTTGCAAATAATAGGGGAATTTTCTAAGGACAATACCTAGCATGTAAAACCGAAATTGCAATGCTGGGGCTACGGGTTTTATATATACTTGAAAATTTCCATTAAAAATTTTAAAAATCCCAAGATAGTTGGGGAATTTGGTGGATAAGATGGGGAGGAGTATATATGTAGACATTTAAAAAAATTTTTTTTAACATTTATTTATTTTTGAGTCAGAGAGAGACAGAGCATGAACAGGGGAGGGTCAGAGAGAGAGAGAGAGGGAGACACAGAATTATATGTAGACATTTTTAATATTAATTTCAGCATAATTAACATATAGTGTTATATTAGTTTCCATGGTACAACATAGTGATTCACCAATTTTTTACATTACTCAGTGCTCATTACAATAAGTGATGTGATTCCCTTCACTTATTTCACGCATCTTTCCACCCTCCTCCACTCCAGTAACCATCAATTTGTTCTCTATTGTTAAGAGTCTGTTTATTGGCTTGTCTTTTTTTTCTTTGGTTTTTTAAATTCCACATATGAGTAAAATCATGGTATTTGTCTTTCTCTGACTTATTTCACTTCACATTATATCCTCTAGGTCCATCCATGTTGTTGCAAATGGTAAGAGTTCATTCTGTTTAGTGACTGAATAATATTCCATTATATATAAATATAAATATATATATGTATATGTATGTATATATATGTATATGTATGTGTATATATATATATATATATATATGTATATGTATATGTATATATATAGCCTCTTTTTTTTTTAACAACCACTTCTTTATCCATTCATCTATTGGTGGATGCTTGGGCTGCTTCCATAATTTGGCTATTATGAATAATGCTGCAATAAACATGGAAGTGCATGTATCTTTTTGAATTAGTGTTTTCATATTCTTGAGGTAAATACCCAGTAGTGGAATTACTGGATTATATGGTAATTCCATTTGTAATTTTTTGAGGAACCTCCATACTTTTTTCCAGAGTGGCTGCACCAGTTTGCATTCCCACCAACAGTGCATGAATGTCCCTTTTCCTCCACATCCTCGTCAGCGCTTATTGTTTCTTGTGTTTTTGATTTTAGTCATTCTGACAAGTGTGAGATGATATTTCATTGTGGTTTTGATTTGCATTTCCCTGATGAAAAGTGATCTTGAGCATATTTTCATGTGTCTGTTGGCCATCTGGATGTCTTCTTTGGAGGAATGTCTGTTCATGTCTTCTGCCCATTTTTAACGGGATTATTTGGTTGTTTTAGTATTGAGTCATGTAAGTCCTTTATATAATTTGGACACAAACTCTTTATGGGATGTGTCATTTGCAAATATCTTTCCCCATTCAGGAGGTTGTTTTTTAGTTTTTTTATTGCTTTCTTTGCCATGCAGAAGCTTTTTATTTTGATGTAGATCAAGTTTATGTTTGCTTTTGTTTCCTTTGCCTCAGGAGACTTATCTAAGGAAATGATGCTATGACGGATGTCAGTGAAATTACTGTCTGTGCTTTCTTCTAGGATTCTTATGGTTTCAGGTCTCACATTTAGGTCTTTAATCCATTTTGAGTTTATTTTTGTGTCTGGTATAAGAAAATGGTTCAGTCTCATTGTTTTCAATGTAGCTGTCCAATTTTCCCAACCACTATTTCTTGAAGAGACAGTCTTTCTGATTCAATTTTAGGAGGTTGTATGTGTCTAGAAATTTATCTATTTCTTCCAGGTTGTCCAGTTTGTTGGCATACAATTTTTCATAATATTCTCTTATAATACTTTGTATTTCTGTGGTGTCAGTTGTTATGTATCCTCTTTCATTTCTGATTTTGTTTATTTGAGTCATCTCTCTGTTGTTTTTGATAAGTCTGGCTAAATGTTTATCACTTTTGTTGATCTTTTCAAAGAACCAGCTCTTGGTTTCATTGATCTGTTCTTTTGGGTTTTTTGGTTTCTATTTCATTATTTTTGCTCTAATCTTTATTATTTCCTTCCTTCTACTGGTTTTGGGTTTTGTTTGTACTGCTTTTTCTAGCTCCTTAGGCATAAATTTAGGTTGTTTATTTGAGATTATTCTTGGTTTTGAGGTAGGCCTGTATTGCTATAAAGTTTCATCCTAGAACAACTTTTGCTGCATCCAAAAAGTTTTGGATCATTGTGTTTTCATTTTTGTTTGTTTCCATATACTTTTTGATTTTTTTTAATTTCTTGGCTGACCCACTCATTGTTTAGTAGCATGTTATTTAACCTTTATGTATTTGTGTTCTTTCCAGATTTTTTCTTGTGGGTTGATTTCTAGTTTCATAGTGTCATGATAAGAAAAGATGCATGGTATGAATTCAATCTTTTTGAATTTGTTGAGGGTTTTTTTGTGCCCTCACATGTGATCTATTCTGGAGAATGTTCCATATGTACTTGAAAGGAATGTGTATTCTGCTGTTTCAGGATAAAGTATTCAGAATATATCTATTAGATCTATCGGAACCAATGTGTCATTCAAAGCCATTGTTTTCTTGTTGATTTTCTGTTTGGATAATCTATCCATTGATGTACGTGGAATGTTAAAGTCCTCTACTATTATTGTATTACTATCGATTACTTCCTTTATGTTTGTTATTAACTGCTTTATATACTGGGGTGCTCCTATTTTGGGTGAATAAATATTTATAATTGTTATATGTTCTTCTTGGATTGTCCCTTTTATTATTATATAATGTCCTTCCTTATCTCTTGTTACAGTCTTAGTTACAAAGTCTGTTTTGTCTGAAATAGGTATTGCTACCAGATTTCTCTTCACTTCTTTTTGCATGATAAATGCTTTTCCACTCCTTCACTTTCAATCTGTATGTGTCTTTAGGTCTGAAATGAATCTCTTGTAAACAACATATAAATGAGTCTTGCTTTTTTTATCCATACTGTCACCCTATGTCTTTTGGTTGGAACGTTTAGTCCATTTACACTCAAAGTAATTATCAATACGTGTGTACTTACTGTCATTTTGTTACTTGTTTTATGTTTGTTTTTGGAGTTCTTTTCTGTCCTTTTCTTCTCTTGCTCGCTTCACTCATTATTTGCTGGATTTCTTTAGTGCTCTACTTGGATTCCTTTCTTCTTTTTTTTGCATATCTATTACTATTTCTTCGCATATTTCATTTGTGGTTACAATTAGGTTTATATATAACATCTTATGCATGTAGCAGTCTATATTAAGTTGATGGTCACTTAAATTCGAACCCATTCTAAAAACACTAAATTTTTACTCCACTCCCTCCCCTGTTTCAAGTGTATGGTGTCATTCTTTACATCTTTTTATTTCGTGAATCTCTTGACTGAGTTTTATAGATATACTTAATTTTACTACTTTTGGCTTCCTATTGTTCTTATTCCTGCTTATGGTCTTTCCTTTCCACTCACAGAGTTGCCTTTAACATTTATTTTAAGGTTGAATTCCTTTAACACTTGTTTTTTCTAGGAAACTATCTTTCCTTCTATTCTGAATGATAGCCTTGCTGGGTAGATAATTCTTGCTGGCAGGTTTTTCCTTTCAGAAATTAGTATATATTGTGCCACTCCCTCTGACCTGCTAAATTTCTGCTGAAAAAAATCAATGGATAGCCTTATGGGGTTTCCTATGTATTTAACTATTTTTTCTCTTGCTGCTTCTACAATTTTCTCTTTACTACTTTTTGTTATTTTAATTATTGTGTATCTTGGTGTGTACTTTCTTGTGTTGATTTTGCTGTGTATCCTGGATCTGGATTTCTGTTTTCTTCCCCAGATTTGGGAAATGTTCAGCTATTATTTCTTCAAATACATTTTCTGCCCATTTTCTCCCTCTTCTCCTTCTGGTATCCCTATAATGTGAATGTTATTATGCTTGATGATGTTGCTGAGTTCCCTAAATATATTTTCATTTTTATTATTTGTTTTTCTCTCTCATGTTCAGCTTGATTGCTTTCCATCATTCTGTCTTTCAGGTTGCTGGTTCATTCTTCTGCTTCCTCTGGTCTACTTTTTATTCCCTCTAGTGTATTTTTAATTTCAATTATTGAGTTCTTCATCTCTGATTGGTTATTTTTTGTGTCTTCTTTCTCTTTGTTGAGGGTCTCACTGAGGCGTTCCAGTCTTTCCTCAAGTCCAGTGAGTATCTTTATGACAATTACTAGAAATTCTCTATCACGCATATTACTGATCTCTGTTTCATTTAGCTCTCTTTTTTTTTTTTTAATTTTTTTTTTTTAACGTTTTTTATTTTTATTTTTGGGACAGAGAGAGACAGAGCATGAACGGGGGAGGGGCAGAGAGAGAGAGGGAGACACAGAATCGGAAACAGGCTCCAGGCTCTGAGCCATCAGCCCAGAGCCTGACGCGGGGCTCCAACTCACGGACCGCGAGATCGTGACCTGGCTGAAGTCGGACGCTTAACCGACTGCACCACCCAGGCGTCCCTGATCTCTGTTTCATTTAGCTCTCTTGCTATGATTTTTCTTGTTCTTACATGTGGAACACAGTCCTCTGTCTCTTCATTTTGTCTAACTCACTATGTCTGTTTCTTGGTGTTAGGAAAGTCAGCTATGTCTCCTGTTCTTGGAAGTAGTGGCCTTATGAAGAAGAGGTCCTGTAGTGCCCACTGTGCAGTGCCCCCTGTTCACTGGAAGCTGGTGCTTCAAGAGTGCCTCCTCCATGTGTTATGTGCACCCTGCAGTGTGGCTGAGCTGCTTTTGCCTTCAGTCCAGTTGTCTGCAATGGTTCTGTTTGCCTGTTGTGAGCAGGGTTTTGTTCCTTTTTGTTAGTGGGCTAGTCTGGGACCACCTTGACTTGAGTTGCATCAGACCAGGCATTTTCCATAACTGCAATATCACAAAACTGCAGGGCACTTTCCCTATGCTGTCTTCTGAGAAGCTTTTGCTGATGGGTAGGCTGCAGTGAGACCAGATGTCTGTCTCCAGCGCACTGCTTGGACCTCAGTTGGACAGATATGTGTAGTTATCTTCCTCTCTCCCTGGGGCAAGAGTTACTTTGGAGTGGTACTGACCCCTGTCATGGCTGCTTGCACACTGCCGGGCTTGTTGTGGCATTACTTTAGGTGAGTTCTGGCCAAGCCTATATTGGAGTGGGCAGGTCTGTGTGAGAATGTAGGGAATGGGGATATGGTGCTAGCAAGGTTTCCACAAATCTGTTCTGGGGGGAAGGGATCTGGAATGACTTAGGAAACTCCTGCCACTGGAATGGAGGGGGCAGATCCACAGAATCACTGAGGGGAGAGGCTCACTGTTAGCAAGTTAGGTGGAGAGTTTTGGCATTGTGCTGGTTCCCTGCAGGTGTCTGTGTATCTAGGCTAGGGGGTAGGGGAGGGAAATGGCACCCATCACGTCTTTTGTTCTTGAAATCTCTCAACAATTCCTGGCTCTGCAGCACATGTTCTGACATAGGAAACAAATCTACCTCCTGGGGCACCTGGGTAGCTCTGTTGGTTAAGCATCCAACTCTTGGTTTTGGCTCAGGTCATGATCTCACTGTTTTTGAGTTCCAGCCCCGCATCAGGCTCCACACTGGCTGTGTGGAGTCTGCTTGGGATTCTCTCTCCCTTTCTCACTGCCCCCCCCCCCCGCTCTCTCTCTCTCTGTCTCTCTCAAAATAAATAAATAAAAACTTACAAAAATGTATTTAAAAAAAGGAAACAAAGAAAACAAATCTCACACTGCTGCTTCTATGTTGTATCTCTGCAGGGATGTTTGTTGTGCTGTCTCTTAAAGGGTAAGGACTCAGCCCACTGAATTTTAAAGTTTCAGATGTTAAGCTCCACTGATTGTAAACACTTATAAAGCCAGGCCCCTCTGGCCTTCAAAACCAAGTGTTATGGGGATTTGTCTTCCCAGTGTAGGCCCCCTGGTGTCTGAGCTACCTGGTATGGGATCCTCTTCTCCCTTTCCATACCTGTGAGGTCCCTCCTATGGACAGTCGTGTGGATCCATTTGGCTCCTGACCATATCTCTGCCCTCCTTACTCTCTTCAGTGAGAGAGTAAGCCTTCTTCTCTACATATAGCTCTTCTGTTGGTCTTCAGGTCATTTTCTGATTTATTTATACTGATGTGGATGTTATCTAATTCTATCTGTGGGATGCTCCACTACTCTTCCACCTTCCCTGGAAGTCCATATACATAGATTTAATGGTATGATTAATGTTCTAGATCTTGGGTTGGGTGATATATTTATCAGTATTGACTACATTATGATTTATTTATTACATATTTATTACATGTATTGTTTACTTAGCTTTATTTATTTATTTGTTTGTTTATTTATTTATTTATTTTTATTATGAAATTTATTGTCAAATTGGTTTCCATACAACACCCAGTGCTCATCCCAACAGGTGCCCTCAATACCCATCATGCACCCACCCCTCCCTCCCTCCCCCCATAAACACTCAGTTTGTTCTCAGTTTTTAGGAGTCTTATGTTTTGTCTCCCTCCATCCCTAACCATTTTTTTTTCTTCCCCTGCCCCATGGTCTTCTGTTAAGTTTCTCAGGATCCACATAGGAGTGAAAACATATGGAATCTGTCCTTCTCTGTATGACTTATTTCACTTAGCAAACACTCTCCAGTTCCATCCATGTTGCTACAAAAGGCCATATTTCATTCTTTCTCATTGCCACGTAGTATTCCATTGTGTATATAAACCACAATTTCTTTTTCCATTCATCAGTTGATGGACATTTAGGCTCTTTCCATAATTTGGCTATTGTTGAGAGTGCTGCTATAAACATTGGAAACAAGTGCCCCTATGCATCAGTAGTCCTGTATCCCTTGGGTAAATTCCTAGCAGTGCTATTGCTGGGTCATAGGGTAGGTCTATTTTCAATTTTTTGAGGAACCTCCACATTGTTTTCCAGAGTGGCTGCACCAGTTTGCATTTCCACCAACAGTGCAAGAGGGTTCCCATTTCTCCACATCCTCTCCAGCATCTATAGTCTCCTGTTCGTTCATTTTAGCCACTTTGACTGGCATGAGGTGATATCTAAGTGTGGTTTTGATTTGTATTTCCCTGATGAGGAGCGATGTTGAGCATCTTTTCATGTGCCTGTTGGCCATCTGGATGTTTTCTTTAGAGAAGTGCCTATTCATGTTTTCTGCCCATTTCTTCACTGGATTATTTGTTTTTTGGGTGTGGAGTTTGGTGAGCTCTTTATAGATTTTGGATACTAGCCCTTTGTCCGATATGTCATTTGCAAATATCTTTTCCCATTCTGTTGGTTGCCTTTTAGTTTTGTTGATTGTTCCCTTTGCTGTGCAGAAGCTTTTTATCTTCATGAGGTCCCAATAGTTCATTTTTGCTTTTAATTCCCTTGTCTTTGGGGATGTGTCAAGTAAGAAATTGCTGCGGCTGAGGTCAGAGAGGTTTTTTTCTGGCTTCCTCCTCTAGGGTTTTGATGGTTTCCTGTCTCACATTCAGGTCCTTCATCCATTTTGAGTTTGTTTTTGTGAATGGTGTAAGAAAATGGTCTAGTTTCATTCTTCTGCATGTGGCTGTCCAGTTCTCCCAGCACCATTTGTTAAAGAGACTGTCTTTTTTCCATTGGATATTCTTTCCCGCTTTGTCAAAGATTAGTTGGCCATACGTTTGTGGGTCTAGTTCTGGGGTTTCTATTCTATTCCATTGGTCTATGTGTCTGTTTTTGTGCCAATACCATGCTGTCTTGATGATGACAGCTTTGTAGTAGAGGCTAAAGTCTGGGATTGTGATGCCTCCTGCCTTGGTCTTCTTCTTCAAAATTACTTTGGCTATTCGGGGCCTTTTGTGGTTCCATATTTGTGGTTCCAAATTTAGGATTGCTTGTTCTAGCTTCAAGAAGAATGCTGTGCAATTTTGATTGGGATTGCATTGACTGTGTAGATAGCTTTGGGTAGTATTGACATTTTAACAATATTTATTCTTCCAACCCATGAACACATAATATTTTTCCATTTCTTTGTATCTTCTTCAATTTCCTTCATCAGCTTTCTATAGTTTTCAGCATACAGATCTTTTACATCTTTGGTCAGGTTTATTCCTAGGTATTTTATGATTCTTGGTGCAATTGTGAATGGGATCAGTTTCTTTATTTGTCTTTCTGTTGCTTCATTATTAGTGTATAAGAATGCAACTCATTTCTGTACATTGATTTTGTATCCTGCGACTTTGCTGAATTCATGTATCAGTTCTAGCAGACTTTTGGTGGAGTCTCTTGGGTTTTCCATGTATAATATCATGTCATCTGCAAAAAGTGAAAGCTTAACTTCATCTTTGCCAGTTTTGATGCCTTTGATTTCCTTTTGTTGTCTGATTGCTGATGCTAGAATCTCCAACACTATGTTAAACAACAGCGGTGAGAATGGGTATCCCTGTCATGTTCCTGACCTCAGGGAGAAAGCCCTCAGTTTTTCCCCATTGAGGATGATATTAGCTGTGGGCTATATTGTTTACTTAGCATTATTTATTTTTAAATGAAAAACTTAATTTACTTTTCTGACAAGTTTTTATTTGAAAGTTTCAAATAAGGAGAAAATATAATACAATGGATAATACAAAATGGATAATACAAAAATTCATCTACTCCCATTAACTCAACAATTATTAACATGTTGCCAAATTCTTAAATATTTCTGTCTTTATATACATGGATACATTGATTTCCTTGCTGAAATATTTATTTATTTTTAAATTTTTAATGTTTTATTATTTATTTTATTTTTGAGAGAGAGAGAAAGAGAGAGAGAGAGAGAGTACAAGCAGAGGAGGGGCAGAGAGAGAGAGGGGGACACAGAATCTGAAGCAGGCTCCAGGCTCTGAGCTATCGGCACAGAGCATGATGCAGGGCTTGAACTCACAAACCGCGAGATCATGACCTGAGTCAAAGTCGGATGCTTAACCAGCTGAGCTGCCCAGGTGCCCCATTTATTTTTCTGAAATATTTAAAAGTCATTTGCAGACATATGAAATGCCACCCCTTGATATATCATCATGCAACCTCTAAAAATAAGAATGGTCTACTTAATCTCAGTGCCATTATTACATCCAAGAAAATTAATAGTAATCTTATGTTATTTAATATCCACTCCATATTCAAAGTCTCCCAATTGTCTCCAAATGCCTTTTGTAGATGCATATTTTAAAGTATTAAATTTAACATATTAAATTTGATGGTCATCTCTTTTAATTTAGAACAATTTGCAACCCATTTTTTCATGACATTGACTTTTTGAATATACAGGACATTTGTCTTATACAGTATATTCTATATTCAGATTGTTTCTCATGATGTTATTTAAACTGTTCCTTTATTCCTTGTATTTCATGTAGACTGAAATTTAAGTTTAGACTTGATTAAATTCAAATTAAGCTTATTTGTCAAGAATCCTTCATTCACAACACATGTAATATGACTTCATATCTAATCTGGAAGTATATAATGTCATGTTGTCCCACTACTAATGATACTTAGTGTGATTGTTAAGTTCAGATGGCAACTGCCAGGTCTCCACATTGTAAAGGTACATTTTACCCTTTGGAATTAATGAATAAACTGAGAGGTGATACTTGGGCACTGTGGCAATATCCTGTTCTCCCAATAAGATGTTCCATAATTTTAGAAGTCATTTCCTAGGTATTGCAAAATCTTGATTTTCTAATTCTGCCATACTAAATGGAATTTTTTCCCATATTTTATGTTTTTTAAAGAACTACATCAGAAAAAAAAAAAAAAAAAAAAAGAACTACATCAGAATGCTAGAGCTTTAGCTTACATGAATGAATTCAGGTTAACAGAATTTTCATTTATTATCATTATTAGACTGACCTAGAAACATTTTTTAATATTGTGAATTGTGTCATCTCAAAATTGATGTCAAATTTATAATCCCTCAAAGTGATGCTATTTGGAGATGAAGTCTTTGGGAAGTGATTAGGTTTCAATGAGGCCATGAGAGTGGGGCCCTCACCCTGGGATTAGTACTCTTAGAAGAAGAGACACCAGAAAGTACATTCTTCCCCTGCCCACCCCTCATCATGTTAGGACACACAGAAAGGATGGCTGTTTGACAGCCACGAAGAGAACTCTCACTAGAACCCTACCATGCTGGCACTCAGATTATAGATGTCCAGCCTCTAAAACAATGGGAAAATGACTTTCCACTGTTGAAGCCACCCAGTCTATATCATTTTGTTGTGGCAGTCCAAGCAGACTAATATATAGTTTTTTATTTTGTTTTGTTTTGTTTTTTATAAAGTTTATTTATTTCTTTTGAGAGAGACAGAGACAGTGCGAGTTGGTGAGGGGCAGAGAGCGAGGGAAAGAGAAAAGTCCCAAGCTGGCTCCTCGCTGCCAGCACAGAGTCTGACACAGGGCTCAATCCTATGAACCGTGAGATCATGACCTGAGCTGAAACCAAGAGTCAGATGCTCAACTGACTGAGCCACCCCAGGTGCTGCCCCTATAGTTTGTTTTTTTTTTTAATTTAATTTTTTAAGCTTTACTTTTATTTTGAGAGACAGGGACAAAGCATGAGCAGGGGAGGAGCAGGGAGAGAGGGAGACACAGAATCTGAAGCAGGCTCCAGGCTCTGAGCTGCCAGCACAGAGCCCATCATGGGGCTCAAACTCACGAATGGTGAGATCATGACATGAGCCAAAGTCAGATGCTTAACCAACTGAGCCACCTAGGCACCCCCCCCCCATAGTTTTTAAAGCGTTGTAGAACCCCTTGTCTCACCCACACTCCTATGAAAATTTCTCACATATTGCTACAGATTTTCTTAGGAAATATGACACTCTGATCTGAATTTCACAAGCTGAAAAACATTGAGGAGCATCTTTATTGCTTTTTCTTCATAGTCATTTACAGTGCAGACAAAGCTAATCTTAAGCAAAGGGTTCTCATGGTTGCCTTCCCGTGGAAGACCAATGGGTCCCAATTTGCAGTACTTTAAATAGTGAATATTGTTGAATCTAGGTCTTTCTCCTTAAGGTAAGTTCTATTTCAACCCCACGAATATACATTTACTGAGATATAATTGACATATAACATTTGTAAGTTTAAGATGTTAATATTGCAAAATCATTTTCACCATAGTGTTAGCTAAAACCTGCAACACATCACATAAGTACCATTCCTTTTTTGTGTAAGAACATTTAAGGTCTGTTCTTTTAGCAACTTTCAAGTATATAATATAGTATTGTTAACTAAAATCACTGTACTGTACATTTGGTCCTGGGACTTATTCATCTTATTACTAGAAGTTTGTACTCTTGAACAACATCCCCTTTCCCCATCTTCCAGCCTCTGGTAACTACCATCTAGTCTTTGTTTCTGTGAGTTTGGCTTTTATAGGTTCCATATATAAGTGATGCCACGCAGTATTTGTCTTTCATGATCTGACTTATTTTCCTTAGCACAATGCCCTCAAGATCCATCCATGTTGTGGCAAACAACAGGATGTCCTTCTTTCTCCTGGCTGAATAATACTTCACTGTGTGTGTGTGTGTGTGTGTGTGTGTGTATAAAACACATCTTCTTTAGACATTAATTCACTGATAGACACTTAGGCTGTTTCTGTATCTTGGCCATTATGAATAATACTGCAATGAACATGGGAGTGCAGATATCTTTTTGAGGTCGTATTTGAATTTCCTTTTGATGTATACCTAGAAGTGACATTGCTAGATCATATGATAGTTCAGTTTTTTAAGTTTTTGAGGAACTTCTACACTATTTGCCATAATGGCTGTACCATTAAGGAAAATTCTTAAAAGTAGAAAATTTTGGTCAAAGTTATAAACCTTCTTTGGGCTGATGATCTGAATTGCTGATTAGCTTTCCATGAACATTGTGCCAAATTCCATTGACACCAGCTGTGGTTGATTGAGAGTATTCGCCTAAATATGAAAAAAAACTTTTATGAATATAATAGAAAAGCATCTTTTAAAATATTTTTAATATTTATTTTTGAGAGAGAGAGAGAGAGCATGAGCAGTGGAGGGGCAGAGAGAGAGGGAGACACAGAATCTGAAGCAGGCTCCAGGCTCTGAGTTGCACACACAGAGTCTGAGCCTGAAGCAGGGGCTCGAACTCACAAACCATGAGATCATGACCTGAGCCGAAATCAGTTGCTTAACCAACTGAGCCACCCAGGTGCCCCTAGAAAAATATTTTATCTGTAATTTTGATTACAGTTTTTTCATTTTAATTAGATATTTGATTTTTTTTTTTGTAAATTGCTTTGGTTATGCCATTGCCAACTTTTCTACTATAGTTTCAGCATAGTTTCACTTCTAAACAGTGAAAGTTAAATAATCATTGTATCAGGTTATATTTTACTGAAAATTATTTTTTACACTTTGACTTTTGAAGAAGGCTGATATATAAAAGATACCACGATCCTACCAACATTAGAGACACACTAGAAAATGTGGGAAGTATTTCTCTGTATCTTGTGCCCAGAAAGCTGATTTCAAACATACACATAAAAATCAGTCAGGCTAAGTGATTTAAAAATTGATACCATTTCTAAGTGGATATTTGATTTTAGTAAACATTTTAGCAATGAATCTAATTATATTTACTAAGTGTCCAAAGCATAGCACTGAACATGGAGCAAGTTTTTAAACTCTGCTTCTACTGCTACTTCGTTCCTCTGTAGAAGTTTCCTTATTATTATTATTATTATTGTTGTTGTTATTATTGTTATTTTTAATATGGTCATGCTTTCAATTATCAGGGTCACCTATACATGGGCATACTGTAGAGATTTCAAAATTATAATTCTTCTAGGCCTATTTTGAAGTTGGAATTTTTGAAATGTAGATTCTTCTTTGAGCACGTTTTCTTCTTTCTCTATGACTTTGCTAACTTGCAACCTCTTTCTTCCTTATATGCTTCCTCAAATATAAGATGAGAAAAACAGTTAGGCTCAACCCTGATTACCAAATGTGTTAAATGATATTGCTGTACAGCATAGCCAAATGGCAGCTTCTTTTTATCTTTTCCAGTGAATTCTTTTATGGCCTTTTAACCAATGGTCAGCTCTACTTTGAGAAGCAAACATTGTCCTGTGGGCTGAAACATCTGAATCTTAAGTTTTTGTCACCAACATTATAACCCGATAAGTTGTCATTACTGTGACATGATCTGCAGAAATATAAGACTTTATTTTTGGTATTTATCAATTATATTTTGTTTTATTTTATAGTTATATTTATACTTGATTAATTCTGCTTGTTCTCCATCCAATATTGTAACTCTCAGAAGGCAGATATGTGTCTTATCACTCCATCCCTGCAAAGATTCTTGATGTAAATTTTGTTTTAGGAAGTTGAATTGAGTCATCCTATTTTGAGAATTGAATTGCACATCCTATGTGATTTGCTTAGGGAGCATATTTGGCTTTCTCTGGTTGGTCCTGAGTTGGATGCAAGGGCAAATTATTTGAAAATAACCATTAATTTTGTCCTTTTTAAAAAAATTAATTTATTTCTTAATTTACATCCCAGTTAGTTAGCATATAGTGCAACAATGATTTCAGAAGTAGATTCCTTAACCCCCCTTACCCATTTAGCCCATCCCCCCCAACCCCTTCAGCAACCCTCTGTTTGTTCTCCATATTTAAGAACCTCTTATGTTTTGTCCCACTGCCTGTTTTTATAATATTTTTGCTTCTAAAAAATAACTATAGTTTATTGTTTTCTCAGAGGGAGCTGGCTGCCATCTTTCCCTGAGCTGTGAGTTTTTCAAGTTACCTCAAGGATGAAATGTTGTAATTATTTACTGGAATGACTTTATTTTCAATTAAAATTGATATCTATTTTCAAGAAACCTCTATAATCTTGGGATAATAATTACCCACACCTCACAATTGTTAGAGTTCTTCGAATGTCTAGTTTAAATTCTCCCTGCTGTAATTTCCATCTGCTATATGGGACTGAGAATTGTTTTCTATCATTTATGTAAAAAGTGTTTTCATGCTCAAAAACAAGGGTCAGTCTCTCTTAAAGCTTCTTTACTTCAGGTTGCATAAATTAAGCTCTTTTCTCACACTTTTTACTATCAAAATTTTAATGATATCTGTCCCTTTATAATGGACTTTTTCAAAATTGCCATGGAGAACCTTATACAAGTTTTGACTAATGTATTATTGTTTGCACAGTGCTAAGTCATAGGTATACTTGTGGATTCTAGAGGTGAATGGAATCATGAAGAGAAGAGTTAACTTAGGTCATGAAAGAAATTAGTAAAGGCCTAATAACCAACCCCATCAGCCCTCTGGAAAAAAGAGAAGCAAGCAACAGAGTTTATTTAATACGGTATCTTTTTTGTTAGCCATCCCGTGAGCCTAATAGAAGGAAATGTTTCTGTTTCCATAATGTACTGCTATAAATAGCAAGAAAATAAATGCCAATTCAAATTTCATGAAATACATGGAATTTTCTGCCAGATTATGACTGAGGGAGAGACTTAGTCAATGGACTCTGGTTAATGTATATGAAGACACCAGAACTGATTCACTGAGCTATGCACTTAGAGTGTGATCACATTGACCCAAATACTCTCTTTTCCTGGGCTCTGGTTTGATCACTTGCCACCTCTGTGCCCTAACCAGTGGTGTGTGACCAAACAATGTAGCTGATTTACCCTTTGGCCTTTGAAATAGTGACTGTGGCCTCATTAGTTCTAAGCTCTAGTAAACTACACAAAAATAACTGACTGAAGATAAAATCTTCTGCTTGACCTTCCAATTTTTTTTCCTCTTACATGGTAAAAGTGAATAGAAATTTATTTTGAGCCTGTTGACTTTGCCACTTGACTTTACTGTTCAGCAGGAAACTCCCTTTCCTTTTAGTTAGAACTAGCCATTCCAGCCAAGTTCACCCAGGGAATACAAAGAGCTGGGCTTTATAGCTTGCAGCTCAGAGGCCACTGACACCATCAAATATTCCCAGGTGCCACTGGTGCTGGCACTGCCACTACTGTGGCCCCTGGATGCAGCCGCAACTACGAAAGAGGGTCATTGTCCTGTCATGATACTGCCAAATGAATCTGCCACCTCACCCTCTTTTCTGGCTCTTTGTGTCACTACCTCCAGATTAAAAATCCTAAAGAGTTTTGATGAGGGAGCATAAGGCAAACCGAGACCCCATAAACCTCCTCCCTCCTTAGGTGCGATATGTGTGACATTTCTCAGGCACTCTTGGCTGCCCTAAAGCTAAGAGAAAGAAAAAACAAATGGTGAACTGATAGAGATCACAGTCATGCAGGAGTCTCCATCAGTTTACAGGAAAAAGGCAATCTTATAAATAAACTAGCAGAAACCTATAGACTCAGTTTCCTGGAGCCCTAACATCACCCTACTCTCCATAGTGATGTGGGGAACAAAGGCAAGAAGGAAAATAGTAGATAAAATTTAATTTCCTTATAACCTGCAGCCTGTTGACAAATACTTTGGATAGGCAGAGTACAACATTCCTCCAGGAACTCCCTATTGTCTTAATGCCTTACTAGAGGGGAAAACAACCTTAGCTTGACAATAGCTAGGCCTCCTTTATCTTGTGAGTCTTCTATAGCATTTGAAAGTCCTTTTGGAAACCTTCATTTTCCTTACCTCCACCTACGCCCAGGTATATAATCAGTCACCCCTCACACTTAAAATGCAGCTCTTTCTGTGCAGGGGTCCTCCAGTCCCTGTGCTTTAATAAAATCACCTTTTTGCACCAGAGACATCTTAGAGAATTCTTTCTGGGCCATCTGGACCCCCACCACCACACCAAAACCACATCAATTTGATCCTGATGATTGGCTGAGCCTTGTTCACGTTCACATGTCCTAACTACCACTCTTCTTGTGAAAAGAAGTATCCATCCTTTTCAGCTTCTTTAGTGGGAGGTAGACTGCCATCTGTAAAGATTTAAAAGGTGGGGAAGTGCCTCAGACATGGAAGGTGTGGGAGTTCAGATAAATGCATTACAAGCTGGGAAGTGCAATGTATGTTCTGAGGCTGGAAAGCATGGAGAAAAAGTGGGAAAAACACTCTGGAGGTGAGGAAATGGTAAGTACAAATAAAATCTACGACACATCAAAATGTGCAAAACATAAACATAATTGTTTGAATTGGAAGCTGAACTAGCTATCCCTGCCTCCCTCCCTCCCTGCACATCAATTTTGCTTGAAACAACAACTGACAAATGATGATTTTTGAGTTTTAGCTAGTTGGCAGACACTATCTTGAAAGTGAATGAGATGAGTCTGTCCTTTAGGAAAAAAATAGTTTTTGCGGCCAGTGATAAAATTAGGATTTTGAAAAACCTGTATCTGTCAACTCAACAACATCCTAACACTTAGGGAGCTTTCTAATGCAGTTATTGGTGAAATTAATGGATATGATTTATTTTATTTTATTTATATATATTTTTAATCTTTATTTTTGACAGAGAGAGACAGATGCAAGGGGGGGGAGGAACAGAGAGAGGGAGACATAGAATCCAAAGCAGGCTCCAGGCTCTGAGCTGTCAGCATAGATCCTGACACAGGGTTCAAACCCATGAACCGCAAGTTCATGACCTGAGCTGAAGTCAGCCGCTTAACTGACTGAGCCACTCAGTGCCCCTGGATGTGATTTTTTTTTTTAATTATACAATCAACTATGTCAACATTTGGAAGATCTGTATAATTCAGTGAGCAAATATTAGCGAAATGACCAATGCAGGATGTTACAAAATCATGGGAAAAAATTCATTCAAAGAGCAAGACAAACCAATAGATTCTGTAACAGAGAATGAAAAATTCACTGGTATGGTTTTAGATTCTATATTGCAACTAACTTCCAAAAAATGATCAATGTCTAGTTTTGGTATAGTTATCAGTGAAGAATATCCACAATTATCTGAAAGGCTATTAAAAATACTCTTCCCTTCTCCAACCGTGTATCTATGAGACTAGATTTACTTGATATTTTTCAATCACAACATATTACAACATATTAAATGTAGAAGCAGCCACAAGAATCCAACTCCTACCTATTTAAGCCACATATTTAAAAAAAATTTTTTTTTGATGTTTATTTATATTTGAGAGAGGGAGAGACAGAATGTGAATGGGTTGGGGCAGAGAGAGAGGGAGGCACAGAATCCAAAGCAGGCTGCAGGCTCTGAGCTGTCAGTACAGAGCCTGACGTGGGTCTCGAACTCATGAGCTGTGAGATCATGACCTGAGCCGAGGTTGGGCGCTCAACCGACTGAGCCACCCAGGTGCCCCTATTTAAGCCACATGTTAAAGACATTTGCCAAAATATAAAACAATATCAATCTTCTCATTTTTTAATTTTGGAAAATACATTATTGATGTTAACATATAGAACATTTATTGTTGTTTATTTTAAAAGAAATAACACTTTCCTAATTTTTATTATTGTTACTTTTTTCTACTCTCAACAGTGGATAGATATCCAGAGAATCAATGTTTACTATTATTATTATTTTTTAAATGACATCATTAGTCATTAGGGAATAAAAATCAAAGCCACTTCACACACACTAGAATGGCTATAATAATAATTTAATAATAATTTTTTTAAAATAGCAAATGTGGATGAGAATGTGAAAAAACTGGGACCTCATATATTGCTGATGGGAATGTAAAAAGCTGCAAACTGTTTTTGGAAAACAGTTTGATAGTTTCTCAAAAAGTTAAACAGAGTTACCATACGATCCAGCAATTCCATTTCTAGGTATATACCTAAAAGAATTGAAAATATGCTTACAAAAAAGCTTGTACAGAAATGTTCATAGCAGCATTATTCACAATAGCCAAGAAGTAGAAACGACCCAGGTGTCTATCAACTGATGAATGTATAAACAAAAATTGTATATCTACACAATGGAACATTATTCAGCCATAAAAAGGGGTAAAGTACTCATTCATGCTATGACATGGGTGAACCTTGAAAACATTATGCTAAGAGAAAGAAGTTAGATACAAAAAGCCATATGTTATATGATTCCATTTATATGAAATGCCCAGAATAGGCAAATCCATAACAACAGAAAGTGGATTAGTGATTGCCAGAGGCTCAGAAGAGGAGGGAATGAGAGTGATTGCTAATGGATATAGAGGCTTTTGGAGGGATGGTAAAGAAAATGTTCTTGACTTAGATAGCGGTGATGGTTGTAAAACCTTGTGAATACACTAAAAATCACTGACATACACTTTTAAAATGGTCCATTTTAGGGTATGTGAATTGTATCTCAATGAAAAAGAAGTATGTACGCCAGGAAAAAACTTCTGATGTTAGTGGTTAGCAACTAATGCTAAAGTTATTCCCATTGCAGACTGTTTTGAGTAGCAGGGTTTGAAGTGTTGACTATTTGGTGTAAATCATACAAAGATACAGATGTTGGTGATTTTAGAAGTATTCGACTTTCCTATTTTTGCTTTAGGCCTGGCTAGCCTTAGTGGCTTTGCTTCATTTAGATGCTAATGATCATTGCCATAGCACAAAATCCCTACATTTTTCACTTTTAGCAATGGTAAGTGAGCTCAGTGACAGTGACTGAAGCCATCTGATTTCATGAGACTTGCTGACATCTCAGGGTACTTTTCCACCAGGAAGAGAAGGAAGCCAGATGGAGGCTGGTTGGCAGTTGGAGTGGGGGTGGGGTGAGTGGTAGTCTTTGTGAGCATGGCAGCAGGACTGTCTCGGCAGTGATGACACACGAACTATCTGGCTAGAAGTGGCATCACTGCAAAGGTTTACTCAGTGTGGGGCAGAACTCTATTAACAAGTCTATTCCCCTAGTGGCCTGACAAGCAGTATCAGAACCCCAGTCCTAGCAGGAAGTGATTAAGGGCCCTGTCCCAGTGGCAGAGACAGGAATTGGCATGGAAGACCAGCCACAGAGACTAGATGATATTGTTGAATGTGAAGAAAATGCTTCAGTTTTAGTGGTCACAGACTTCCAGAGTTGCCCTAAGTACAAGCGGAGGTTACAGAACTAACTCTAGATTAAATCAACCAGGACTTTTTTTTTTTTTTTTTTAAATCCTAGGCTTACATTTTGGCTTGGGAGGAATTACTGATGGTGTTAAATGCTTATTCATGTTCCATGTGGACTTTTGTTTGTTTTTTGTGCAAGTCTTTACCAATGATGGGAATTCACTATTACTGAAAGACAAGATCACTGAATTACTACTGAATATTACTGAGTGACAAAAAAAAAATACAATACAAATTGTTGGGAACACTGTATACTGACAACAAAAAAATGGGGTCACTGAAAAGTGTTAATTATAGAAAAACATACTTTGCAATTTGGGTGAGTTTCATTATATACTTTAAAATTGGTTTAATTTCCATTTTTAAAGATAAAAACTTTTCTCCTCCTCTTTCATTGAGAACAAGCCCCAATTAACAGAAATGCAACATCGATTTGCATAACAATAGCTTCCTTGGCATTAGAAAAGCTTGGCATTTGGTTTTCTCTAAATGAAAGGTTTGGTCTCTGTAGGACACAGCAATATTTTTATCTTAATATTTTGTAATCTTTCTATTATTTTCTGAAATCTGAATTTCAGTACATAATATATAATCATGCTCCTTGTTGACATGGCTGAAAGTGCCTCTTAATCTCTTATCCTTTGACCCGATCTCGCTTTCCATTTGCACTACTTCCTCCTAATGCTCTAGCCACACAGAGTGATCTTTTCCACATTCCTCAAATAATCCATGGTCTTTCATGGCACCACAGAGACTCAGTTACTCCTAGCTCTGTGTTCCCACCGCACTTTACCCATCCAGGTATGGTGAGTTTTTACATTACATACACTCTAAGGTACTCAAGCAGAGATGCCTCAGGGTTCTCCTCCTGTGCCTCAAGATTCACCTCTCACTGGTAGAGAAAAGAGAATGAGCTCTAGAGTCAGATCTCAGTTGGCATTTTAACCCCACCACTAATCATTAGCAGGTTAAATTTGATGACTCATTGATTCTCTGAACTTTAGTTTCCCACTTATAAAATTGGATGAGTAATACCTAGCTCATAGGGTCATTGTGAAGGTTGAGTAGGATTCTGTAAGACAATGTACCTGTTCCATTCATAAACGCTAACTCCTTGCTCCCCCCTTCCAGCTTTTAATATGTATAATTTTGTCAATATGTCTAGTATATCTCCAACTAGATTATACCAACAGGGAGTGAGATGGCCATGATCTCATGGCTTCTTGGGTCTGAGCCCCACATTGGGCTCCGCGGCCATCACAGGGCCTGCTTAGGATCCTCTCTCTCCCTCTTTTTCTGCCCTTCCCCAACTCACTCTGATGAATGAATAGCTCTGAGTTTTCTTCCCAAATTTCTTCGGAAGTTGTGGTTTTTCACCAGCTTTTTTTTTTTTTTAATTTTTTTTTTCAACGTTTTTTATTTATTTTTGGAACAGAGAGAGACAGAGCATGAACGGGGGAGGGGCAGAGAGAGAGGGAGACACAGAATCGGAAACAGGCTCCAGGCTCCGAGCCATCAGCCCAGAGCCTGACGCGGGGCTCGAACTCACAGACCGCGAGATCGTGACCTGGCTGAAGTCGGACGCTTAACCGACTGCGCCACCCAGGCGCCCCATCACCAGCTTTAAGTGAAGAGTTCTGTGTTCAAACACACATACACTCAGTTCAAATGGGAAACTAGATGCGACTGCAGCTCTTTCACCTTCTCCCCCATCTTCACCTTGTCTTGGGTTCCAAATGGTAGTACTTTCTGGAATCCCAAATGGAAATTTGAGATGAAAAATATTGTTTCTTCATATTTGTACCTATTTTATTTAGCTTTTCATTCCATTTAGATTATTTTACTCTATGCAGTTCCAGGATACATTCTTCAACCACATGGTTGGTTTTCAAATAATAAGGTTTTTACTGAGCATCTATAAGAACTTCTGTTTTTCTTTCTCAAAATTAACCAGGCTCAGTAATGGCTTGTTAACTTATGAAGTCATTAGATTCTGTAGATATGCTTAGAGAATTAAAAAATGACAACCAAAATTATTGCTATGAAAAAATCCATAAAAGATAAATGAATGGTGGTTGGGTAATAGCTTTTTATTCAAAAAGGATAGCTTTTTATTTCATCAGAGAAGGTTTTTCTTTCAGTGCTATATTAAAAACTTTCATATGTTCAAATTTAGAGTTATTGTCTTAGAAGGAACAATGGTTATTGCAAGTTCCTACTTTTTCTCTTAGAAAATTTTATTAACCATGGAAGGATCTCTCTAGGCAATGCTTTGGATCCTTAACAAAGCAAGTTATATGTATCTTTTATGAAAATTTTATAATAGAATTAAATAGTTAAAAAAATACCAAGTAGCTAATTCAAAAGTAATTATACAAACCAGAATATTCTGAAAGTTTATTCTTTTTAATCATTTTAGAAATTAAAGTTCAGAGAAGGTTTTAGCTTTGCCAGGAATACTCAGAAAAAGCTATGTAGAGTTCATGTTTGAGTGAAGTCTTAAATAGTAAGAATTTGTACAATGAGGAAGTGAGGAAAGCATTTCAGGTGGAACGAATAGCTTTTGCCAGTTAATGTTGGGTTTGGCTTTTATGTGATAGCCTTACAAATGTTGAAAATAGGTATTATGATAACTGTCGGTCTTTATTCTTTAGGGAAATGTACATATTAAGAGGATAGAAAGAATAGGCAATTTCTCCTTACTTAAGCTTCCTTTTTTCTTCTGGAATTAGTATCCAGCAAAATAAGCTAGGCAATGTTCCAGGCTGCTACTAGAGTGTTCCTAGGGATGTTAGGTTACTGTCAACCCCCAAGGAATATCTTTGTTCCGCAACATTCTTTCCTGCATTATGTACAAAAATTGCAAAACCTGAAACTCATATACAAAACCTTGTGAAAACTGCCTTAGAGGAGACTCCTGGTCTTGCCTGAAGCCAAATCTTCAGTGTTTTCATTATCTATAACTTGTTATATATATTATCTTGCTCCCATTTCTTTCACATTTTTTTTTATCTTGGGGATAGAATAGAATTCATATCTTATATTTCTTTATATTTTTCTACGTGTTTAATATAATGCTAGAATCTAGATAGAGCTTCCTAAATACCTCTTAGATTGCTTCTTGATTTGACCATAATGGGAATGAGAAAAACTGCTGAAAAATATGTAAGGCTAGTTAAACTGGAGATGTAATGGTAGAAGGGAACATGTATTAGATATTTCCCATTGCCCTTCCAGACCCACTCTGCATCTTACTCTGACTGATCTTTATGGACTGTTATCAACTGTTACCTTGAACTTTTGCTTCCATTTGGGTTCATCCAATAGGAGAAATTGGAAGGAAATCTGAAGGGTAGAATAGGCTATTTATTCACCCTGTTGCCACTCTACAGGACCTTGTGGCTATTTCCTCTACCTGAGTACACAGCTTCTTGTCAGCAACATTTTCCTACACATATAACTATAACACCTCTTCAGGTCCCAGTAATTGCTTGCTCCTTTTGCCCCTTCAGATCTAGTGATAATAATGACTCCCAATTATTTTAGCCGTGGGGCACTTCACTATCATTTGTTGATTTCCTTAACCCTGCTCACCCCTTCAGAAGATATTTCCATCTATCTCTTTACTCATCCTCTCATATCTTGCCAGGGATCTAAATGATACAGGTGGTGGCCATAACTTTTTGAGTAACTCTGGAAATGACAATTTGCATTTTATTATTGTTACTGTAGAGCAGATTTCTTTCTTTCTTTTTTTATTTCTGTGAATATTTACTTTTCAGAATAATAATGACTAAAAAAGACAGACAGAGTTCCTGAGGTGGACGCTTGAGATTACCTATAATTTTATTATTTTTTGTTTATTTTTAATTTTTATTTAAATTCTAGTTAATTAACATACAGTGTAATATTGGTTTTAGGAGTGGAATTCAATGATTCATCAATTACATATAACACTGAGTGCTCATCATAACAAGTGCCCTCCTTAGTACCTATTACCCATCTAGCCCATCCCCCACCTCCCTCGCTCTATCAACCCACAGTTGGTTCTCTATCTTTAAGAGTCTCTCATGGTTTGTTTCCCTCTCTCTTTTCTTTTTATAAATATATTTTTTTATTTTTTTGAGAGAGAGTGTGTGGGGGCGGGGAGGGAAGAGAAGGGCAGAGGGAGAGAGAGAGAGAAAAACTGAATCAGACTCCATTCTCAGCATAGGCTCAATCCCATGACCCTGGGATCATGACCTGAGCTGAAATCAAGAGTTGATTACCTATAATTTAAAATTATGACCTTCAGCGACTTGTGGAAAAAACCAGATTTCCTACTCGGCACTGAATTTTTATAAGCTTGTTTATGTAACAAAGATGTTTCTTGCCCAGTGATTCAATGATCCATCATTAACCAGCCTTGTTCATTCGAACACATTGTTTTAGGAGCTTAATTGACTCAGCCCTCCCATACAAGGTGAAACTTGCTCAGGAACCCCGTTGACTAGTAGAGTAGCTATGTACATAAGAATATGAATTAAATGTTTGTGTAAATAACAAATGATAGTCACACTGGCTCCACTTTTTTTTTTAATTGTGAAAAGAGTAATAAGAAAGATCACAATACTATAGAAATGACGAAGATATATGATCTTTAGGTAATTCTGATTTATGGAAGAATGAGGTAATCCTAAAATATTACTGCTGTTAGGTTTTTTGTAAAAAAGGAACTTTCCTTTTCAGTTAAGGACATACATTCACATCAGATATTTTATTTTATAATGTATAATTTTTACATTCATGTTTCTGAAAACAGGAATGATACTGAGTTGAAATATTTAGTTACTTTGGCTATAATCTTAAGATTCCCTTTTTAGGTAGTCCTCTAATTAGTATTAGAAAATGTATACTTGAAGCATATTGAGAAAGAATATTTCTCTAGAATGTTCTTCACGTTTCTTTTGCAGCCAATTTATACTTGAGTTAATGAAGAAATCTTCCAGTGTAGCTGGAAACTATCATAGTAGGAGCTCTAAAGACATAAAGTAAATGAATGAATGAGGTTCTTCTATATTGCTTTAGAAATAGCTTAATAAAGTGTCTGAACAGCAATATAACATTTTTGTACTCCTATGCTGTCAGAATATATTTGAGTTCCTTCTCTGTTTCCAGCCCTGGACTAGGCACTAAGCATACCTTTCAGGAAAAGCCAATGTCATGGAAGTATTACATGTAATCAGGAGTGATATTCAAATATTTAACAACACATGTATCACAGTCCTACACAATCAGAAGTGAAGCCAGCAGTAAACAACAGATTTAGCTGGACCCGTGTATCCTGTCTCTAAGTAATTCTTGGTTTCATCACCTGTAGCCTCTGGGCCACTTACTGAAAATGTGTACTTGCCCCTCAGTTAAGATCAGGATAGCTGGGTCTCCTTTCTTTGTTTTTTGGGTCCTCTGTTTCTGATTCTACACCATACCATGTGCTTTGATTTTCCTCTGTTTCTTCAAGTATGTCAGTCCTTTAGTCCCAGGTGCTAATCTGAATTTTGGATCTTCCACTTCCTCAGTTTCTGGTTATGCCCTTGACTTTTTTTTTGTTGCCTACTTGTTTCTGGGTTCCTGATCATATTGCAATATATATTTTACTTCTCTAGTCTGTGTTAACATCAGTCCTCTGACCATCACATAATACTTCATCTCTACTTTTCTTAAGGTGTTTGTTTCTCTTGGTTACTTAAGTAAAGGTCGTATCAATCCTTCTAGATTGTAAACTTTTGACAGCAGAGAGCAAGTCTTATAGAACTGGATATACCAATTACTGTTACATTGTTCAGTATAAAAATATTATGGTTATGGGGTTTTTTTAAATTAATATTTTTATTTTGGAGAGACATAGACAGCATGAGTTGGGGAAGGGCAGAAAGAGAGGGAGAGAGAGGATCCTAAGCAGGCTCTGTGATGGCAGCAAAGCCCAATGTGGGGCTCAGACCCAAGAAGCCGTGAGATCATGACCAAACCAAGAGTTGGTTGCTCAAAACAATTGAGCCACCCAGGTGCCCCATGGTTATGGTTTTAAAAGTTATTTCCTAAAAAGAGATATACACTGAAATTCTTAAGTGAAATATACATCTGGCATTTATTTTAAAATACCCTAGAAACACGTTTGGGGATACATAGAAGATAAAATAAGGAAAATAAAATATTGGCAATTATTAAAGTTGAATAATGGGTTGATTAGGGGTCATTGTACTTTTTTCCCTATTTTTGTATGTTTGGAAATTTCCATAATAAAAGTTAAATTATGTATAAATATAAATTACATGTAAGTATAAAGAAAATAATAATAAATATAAATAAAAGTCTACATTAAAATATTTGTTAAAAGAATTGGCCCCTGAACTTGCCCCTTCCCCTGATCTGGCATGATTGCTGGACAACATATATGTCTTCCTTGTTCTCATCTAAAGGGGATGCCATCTGGGGTGGCCGCTTTGCTTACAAGAGTTTCCTCTTTTCTGGGAATGGATCAAAACACAGGAGTAGGCCTCTAGTGGCCATGCCTATGCTACATGACACTGCTACACTCCAGCCAAAGTTCATTGACCCAGGTGTAGATGGACACACACTTGGGCCGATCATATCCTCTCTTCTGACAATCTGAAACTTGTTAAGAGAGAAGCACACAAACTGGTCTGATTGGAAGCTTGTTGTGTTAACGGCAAAGATAAGGCCTATGAACTCTCACTATGAGGCTTTCTATTTGCCTTTCCCCTGCCTTCCTGGGCTCTGCATGAGAATTCAATGGGGGCTTGAGCTTACGAAATGAGAGATCACGACCTGAGCTGAAGTCAGATGCTTAGCCAACTGAGCCATCCAGATGTCCCTAAAGAAAAGTTTACCTAATGTGTCATCTGAATGTAATGAACTCATTCATATGACATTCATAGGAACCAAATGTCTGAATTCAACACATTTCTGTATGCAAAACATTTTTATGTTACTGTGCAGTGTTTCCTTTCTGCTTGCTCTGTCTCCTACCTTTAACAATAATTACTGAGTACCTACTATGTGCCTACACTGTGACAAGTGCTGAGTATGATGAGAAAAAAACAGAAAGTTCTTGCCTTCGTGGAGCTTACAGTTTTATGGGGGAGATAGGTACCATCGACTAATGATACTTGCTGTTGTGTTATTATAGAGATGAGTATTCAAGAGGAATGGAGTATACTTCTAAGAAGGTGAAGAACCAGAAAACCTGATTAAGCATGGGAGTGGGGAGTGAACTTGATTTGAAGGCTAAAAGATAAGTAATTTATGATTATATGAGAGGATAGTGGAATGGAGGTTGGAGTGAAAAGTCATTCTCGAAAAGATGGCTTCTAGAATTCTGTGCAATCAACAAAGTGGATGGAAACAGAGCTCCTAAATGCAAAAAGATGTTTGTCACTGATTAATAACTGAACTGGAATCTGTTTAATGTTCACTATTAAGGCAATAGTTAAACCAGTGCATTCACTTTATTATAAGAGTAAAAACTCCCTGAGGTTTCACTGGCCAGAACTGTGACACATCTGTCCTTCCTAAGCCAGGTAACAGTAAGGGCAGTGGTGGTACAGTGAATGGCTTAGAGACAAATTGCGACTTCTGTCCCTCAGGCTTGAGAAAGGCCCACTTCCCCTAAAGTGCATGGTTGTTCTATGAGTGAGACAGTTGGCAAAAAGAAATGGCTATTGCCTGGACAACCAACAATGTGTGAGGCAGATGGGTCAAGTGACCTAGACAGGAGTTGTTCTATGGGAGCTGTGGGGGTGGAAATTTGATTGGAGTGAATTCCAGAGAGAATGAAAAGAGAACCATTACAGTAGTAAGTATAGACAACTCTTTTGAGGATTTTTTCTAGAAGAGCTAGAAGAGAAATGAAGTGGTAGCTGGACAATGATGTAGGGGCCAAGGGAGGTTTGTATTTATGATTGGAGAAATTACTGCATGTTTAATGTTGATGGGCGTGAACCTATAGGAAGACAAAAGTTGAGATGCAGAAGAGAGGAGGTGATGTTGATTAAGACAGAGGTGGTAGACATGAATGCACAGGTGGGAGGTTGATCTCAGGAGGAAGATAATTCATCCACAGTGATAGGAGGCAATGAAAAGTCTTTGGGTGCAGATGCAGTAGATGTGTAGATGGGATAGGGAGCTCATGTTAATTCTCTTCTGGTTGCTTATGCAGAACTCCAACATGTAAAGTAGATTAAAGTAATGAATAGGTGTCTCAGGCAGATTAAATTCTTGTTTGGCACAGAATATTTCATTGTGTCCCCATGAATAATTTCCATGATGTCTTGATTCTTGATTTTAACTAGACTGTTAGTACAGTAAGGTTATTGTTTGAAAGATATATTTATAAATACATCAGTGGGATCAATGCTAGGACAGAAGGAGGTGGCCCTGCACTTTGAATAAAGTTCAGACTCCTTACTAGAGACTACAGATCACTACATAATCTGGCCTTTGTCCTCCTCTCTAAACTCATCAAGTATTATTCTTCTGTTGTTTACTCTGTTCTAGCCAAATTATATTTCTTTTTTTTGGCAATGTCAAGCTCATTTTAGTTTTATGATCTCAGTGCTTCCTGTTTCCCTCTTCTTGGAAACTTTCCATCAGGTATGCATAGGACAGTCTCACTGGTATCATTTAGGGTTCAGTGAGGCTCCTTGGTCTCCTTATCTAAAGTTGTTATATCCTAACCAACCACTAATTTATCGCTGTATTTTGTTTCTTTGTGGCATTTATTACTAACCAAACTTCTATTACTTCTTTCTTAATTTCTACATCCCCAGCAATTAATATAGAGCCTGGCATATATTAGATGTCTAAATTCTTTTAAATTAATGCATACAAAAGGCTCTGTTTTTGTCCTTAATTGCAATTAACCTTTTTATAAGTAACTTAGAAAAAGACATAGAATGACATGCTTATCAAATTTGTAGACACTGTTAACTTAAATGGAATATATAACCGTTGTAATGAAGTGCCAATATGTTGTAATGAAGTGCTAAAATAAAACTATTTTAACAGGGATAAAGGCAAAATGTGAAATTTAGGTTAAAAATTTTACTAAGGAATCATAGCTCAGCAGTATTTCATGAGTAAAAAGGCCTAGGAATTTTAATTGTAGGCTGCAGGGCAGCTTAAATAGTTAGCCTGAATTAATAGAGGCACAGTAGCCAGAAAATGGTGCCCTATATTCTGCTGAGTTAAACCCACGGCTAGGAGCAGTGTGCCTGTTTAGGTTGTTTGGTTGTCTGAACGTTTCTTTACACTTACTTTTAACTCATTGTGTTTCAATGAGCAGTGTGAACTGTTGTGTCAACTGGCCAGCAACTTGTGTTCTTGCAGGCAACATGAATGGAAAAATGAACTTGTAATCAGCCAGCTGATTATTGAACAAAGGTAATAGTTATCCTTGATGACATCAGACTCTTGAATTACCTCCACACCAGGGTGTGTCTGTAGAGGGAATGATCCTCTTCCAGGGCTCCAGCTCTCACTGGGCTCACTAGGGGTGGCAATGGCTCCCTTCCATTGCTGGTCTTTGGGGACTAAACATGCCTTTTGGGTCCCCTAGCCCTGCTCTCATCTCCATTAGAGTCCCTTCATTAAATTCTACTCAATATCTCAATTTCCTTTAGGATACCGATTGATAGCATAGCTTTTGGGATTCTTCAGGCTGTAAAATTAGGAGGGCCAAATTTTACATTCCTTAATCATTATGCACATACCTCAGTTTAAGTATTTGTAATTATAACTTTTGAATACTTGCATGTGTGGATATCTTATATACCTTATTCCTAGTTCTTAAAGTTACAGAACAAGGTAGGCATTATTATTTACATTTTACAAATGAGGAACTTGAAGGTCAGAGAAGTTAGATAATTTAGCCAGGTGCTTCTTTATAGATGACAGAGACTTAATCTGAGTTTGACTCCAAAGCCCACATTGCTGTTTCCATTACACCTACAACCTCTCTTATCTCCATCATGCACATTGGATTCTCTTTTGTTAGCCTGATTACTTAGCTGGAATTTGGTAAGTTTTTTGAAAGTACATACTATATTGTATTCTTTTATCTCCACTGCCTAGCATAGTGTCTGGCACATGGAAGACATAGAACATATGTTTTGAATGAGTGGATAGAGGAGAAATGTCACTTACCTATTAACCTGTATTTCAATTCTTTGAGAATACTTGCGTCAGGTCTTTAATTTCATATTTACTATCCTATTAAATTCCTTCATGCTCCCTTTCCCTTTTAATCACGGGCTATTCCTTTTGTGTACTTGATTTTCTTCTATATGCATTCCTTGCTGAACATATAGACATATCATACATCAGAGACAGCATGAATCTGGCAACTTGGAAATGGCGAGAAAATAAAAATACAGATAATGATAATATCTATTTGGTGGGTCTGGGGTTAAGAGTAGTAGGAAGACATTGTTAAAAGCCACTTAAATTTGTCCATGCCTTCTCTTAACATCTATTGATTTATTTGGATACACTACAGGTGGTTTTAATTCTGTGCTTGCCACAAGTAAAATGAAGAGTTTCCACTGTGTATATTTTAGTATATATACAGCAGATACTTTGAATTAATTATTTGTCATAGGTTATTATACTCATTAAAGCATATATACTTGCCTTAGAGAAGAAATACTAAATGAATGATAGCAAATAACATGCCTGGACATTATAATTTTCCTTATCTACTTAGACATAAATGAAGTATGTTGATCTATTTTGTAAAATGTTTAACAAAGAATGCTGGCCAAATTTAACAGCCACAGTGTTCACTTGCAGCAGGATGTTCTATAGTAGGGAAAATGCAATCCAAACCTTTGCTTTTATTCATATAATCATGTTTTGGCTTTGTCATTGGGGTTCTGATATGGAAATAATCACATCAGAAGTCCTAGAACACTAAAATGTTACAACTAAACAAGAAAGTATTAGATTATAGAAGAAATCTGACTCCAATTTTTAAAATTTTCTGATTAGTTTATTCTCATGAAACTTTCTTCGAACTTCTAAAAAATTTCAACTCAACAAAAAGAACAGAAGAATAGTAAAATGAATATCCATATACCTTTCTCCCAGATTAACTAATTGTTCACATTGTGCCATATATGTTTTATCCCCTTTATAACTAATAACACTTATTTTTTGAGGCATTTAGGGCAGATAACTAATAAAAATGTTCACACACGCATTTTATTGCCTTTAGCAGCAACCAAGTCTATAAGTTCTACAAGGGCAGGAACCAGGCCTGTCTTGCACATTGCTGCATCCCCAGCACCTAATGTAATGTGTGACATGTAGTAGGAGCTCAATAAATATTCATCGACTGATGGGCTGAGTTGTTCTTCATACACTTGGCCCTTACTAGCTGCACATATCAATCAAAGCTTGAAGAAAATTAAGTCAATCTGACCTTAATGCAAAATATTCAAAAGTACTCAAGTTTTTTTTTTTTTTAAGTTTTTTTTTTTAAGTTTATTTATTTTTGAGACAGAGAGAGACAGAGCATGAACGGGGGAGGGGCAGAGAGAGAGGGAGACACAGAATCGGAAGCAGGCTCCAGGCTCTGAGCCATCAGCCCAGAGCCTGACGCGGGGCTCGAACTCACGGACCGCGAGATTGTGACCTGAGCCGAAGTCGGACGCTTAACCGACTGAGCCACCCAGGCGCCCCAAAAGTACTCAAGTTTTAAGGGAAATATATTTAAATCCTCTTATTTCTCTTGGCACTTATACAAAGCCTTGCACCATGTAGGTGCTTATTAACTATTCCTTGAAGAAAACTTGGTTAGAGTATCCAAATAGTTTGACTATGATCAAACTTTGGAAAATAAGCCCCAAAGAAAAAACTTGGAGGGTGAGTTTATTCAGACTGGGACAATTTGTGAATGAATCTGGTGTCTCAGCTGGTCTCTGTTGAAAGATTAAATCCTAGAGCTGGAATTCAGAGAAAGGGAAGAACAATGAACACAAAACAGGGGAAAAAAGTAAACTTAAACTACTACACAGGAATTCTTAGACATAAAGAATACCTTCGTAAGAGTGACGACTGTTAAGTTTTGAAATTGGGAGATTAAGAGAGGCAATTCTCTTCTGTAGATCTCTTCCGCTGTGGAGGAATCTACTACACGTAGAGTTCTAGACTTTTATATGTTTCTTACTAAAATGACCACATCTAAACATACCAAATAGATAAAGAAGAACATCAATAGAATATTTCTCTTTTGCCTACATAATAAAGTTAAAATATATTAGCATATAATTCAAGGTCCTCTGCAAAGCTAACTCCCAACTACCTTAATACCTTTGCTTCTCCTGTTTCTAGCTTGGGTTGTGGTCCAGAGTTTTCCTGTGTTCTATGGAACTCTTGTGCCCCTAATAGAAAGCATCTAGCATCTCTAATATAGAACATCTGGTGTTAAAAATTTTGCATGGTGAAATAAGTGTGAGAAATGTTTCATATTATATCTCTGACCCACCTACTATAGGTTCAATAATAAATGAACCTCATTAGCCCAATCAGAACTACATTAACATAATTAGAAGACCTGAAAAATTCTGCAGCGAGAAACCAGTTTCATGTGTAGTTTACCAAACTTACTTGACCAAAGAATTTTTTTTGGATGGCAGAATATTTATTAACGTCATGAAAGATACTTCTGTTCTCCAGAATACATTTGTTGAATGCTGCTTAACCATCATAATATTTGGAATTCCTTGAATATTGCTCATGCCATTTCTGACTGGAATAACTTATTTGAAAAAGTTCTCATCCTTAAAAAGATATTCCAAGGCACTTACAATAAGAAAGCCACAAAAGACAGGGAGTACTTGTGGAACGAATCCTGTGATTTAGTCCCATGTCTAAATGTTCTTCAAGGTCTGTAATCAATTGTTATAAAGTTGGAAGCACAGTCTTTATGGACAGTTTTTCTGTATTCTCTCCTTATTTTGACTAATTTCAACCTCAAAATTTGGTGTCATTTACATTTTAGTCTTTGGGATAAAGATTTTTTTGAATCAAGGAATTTGCACAATAATCAAGGACTTTGTATTTGTGGGGAGTTGGAATAATATTTGAAACAAATTGTTTCCATGAAATTAATATTTGGTAAGTTCAAAAGTGTCACCTGTTGAGTTTTGCAGGATTTGTTCAAATGAGCAATTACTGAAAGAATTAAACTAATTCTTCATTAAATTCTTCATTCATTAAACTAATAAAATGAAATGAGAATCTTTCTTGGTGAACAGAAATGACCTTTGTTGACATATGCTTATGTGCTTATTTAGAGAAATAGAGAATGGATGACCATTCATGTTGAATACTCATTACTTTGTTGGTTTCTCTGAGATGTCCATGAATTGTATCATTTATTCACTATTTTTTTCAACTTACTGTTAAGAGGCAATTTCCATGAGTTTCTCATGTTTCTGCACATCTTGTGAGCAGAACAGAGGTACTTATACTCCTTTGTTCTGGATGATCTTTTCAAAGATGTTTGATAGTTGACAGAAGATAGAGATAATACCTCCCTCTGGAGCAGAGAGCCAGTCTGTTTGTTGTCCAGTTATTTTAATTACTGTCCTCTCGACCAGCTTTGGACAGATTTTCCTGTAGCTCAATCTTTTTTATAAAAAAAAAAATGAGGGGCGCCTGGGTGGCTCAGTCAGTTAAGCGGCCGACTTCGGCTCAGGTCATGATTTCGCGGTCCGTGAGTTCGAGCCCTGCGTCGGGCTCTGTGCTGACAGCTCAGAGCCTGGAGCCTGTTTCAGATTCTGTGTCTCCCTCTCTCTGACCCTCCCCCATTCATGCTCTGTCTCTCTCTGTCTCAAAAATAAATAAACGTTAAAAAAAATTGTTTAAAAATAAATAAATAAAAAAAAATTAAAAAGATGAGATTTCTCAAGCTCGGGGTTTCTCAGCAGTGATGCAAACCCTTTGCGTGAGCAGCACTTGCCTAGGCTACTCTGCGTAACCTATGTGGAACTTGAAGGATAAGAGGGACCAACACAAACATGAAGCTCAAGGTGCTGACTATGCCATAAATAATGAAATCCTTTGTCTCAGGGCACCTGGGCAGCTCTGTTGGTTAAGCATCTGACCCTTGATTTTGGCTCAGGTTGTGATCTCATGGTTAGTGAGATTGAGCCCCTTATTGGGCTCTGGGCTGATGGTGCAGAGCCTGCTTGGGATTCTCTTTCTCTCTCTCTCTGCCCCTCTCCCCTGCTTGCTTACTTGCTCGCTCTCTCTCTCTCTCTCAAAATAAGTAAGTAAAATCCTTTGTCTTCAACCCAAGAGTCACACATCTTCTGCCAGTATCCAAAAAACTATGGCAGACTAACTTGTTATCTTGCAGAGCTTGGTAGAATCTCAGAGCTGTAACAATTTTGTTGTTGTTGTTGTGACAATTTCTGACTCTTGTAAGAAGCATACTCTTCAGGCATATGGGTTTAGAAGGTTTTTTCCTGGGTGTCATTGAAACTTGCCCTGAATCAGGATCCTTGGTATGGATCACTACTAAATGATCAGGTGAGGTAGAGCTGAATCTGGAGGGAGAAGCATTGCTGGCCTGAGGTAGAACAAGGTAGAATGAAATCAGTGAACAGGGTTGATCTGGTCTTATCTAAGAAAAGCAATCGAAGCTGGGTTTAGAGTATATCTGAATGAGTGAACAGACTAGGGAGTAGGTAGCCCTCTCTAGGGCTACAGGATGGCTCATGTAAGCACATATCCCAGACAAAAGTGGTCAGCAAAAGATTGACAAAAAGTAAACACTTGATCACTTTCTATTCTAGAGCATGACTTTTTGTACAGAATAGGCTCTTTTCCCTCCTCCCAAAGTGACCCTTAGGTAAGACTTTGATTTTTTTTTAAGTTTATTTATTTATTTTGAGAGAGAGAGTCCATATGAGTAGGGGAGGGACAGAGAGAGAGAGAGGGAGAGAGAGAATCCCAAGCTAGCCCCATGTTGTCAGTGGAGATACCAACACAGGACTCCATCTCACAAACTGTGAGATCATGACCTGAACTGAAATCAAGAGTCAGATGCTTAATGACTGAGCCACCCATGTGTCCCAAGACTTTGAGTTTTTAAATCGGTAAGTCCTTGGGCTGTTCTAGCCCCAGATCTGGCAGGTCCTAGACATTGTCATTATTAGTGTTTAAAAGAAAATAATGTTCTTTGCCTGGTTGGGAACATTGGCTGAGGCCTGAGATTTTCCTTTTTTAGGGTGTGTTGGTTCCTGGTGTACTGTTGTCCAGGCTCTTCTCCAGGATAGTCTTCTGCTCCTGCAACAAGTAACCCTTAATTGTCAAGGTGAAAGTATGGCACATTGGACCCTACGAGATCGCTCTGGATAAAAACAAACAAACAAACAAACAAACAAACAAACAAACAAAACAAGTTAATAGTGGCTTAAATAGTAACAAATTTCCAAGTGATGTGTCATTTGGTTTTCTCAGTATAAACAGTTTCGGTTCCCTCAGGAATTTGGAACCATTGGTTGTGCTCTTTCTAAAGGGGAATGTGGTTAAAATAGCAGCAGTCAGTCCAAGCTGGCAAGCAAAACCAGTGGTGGCTAAGCCTTCTTGTACTCATAAATAGACTTATAAAAATGGATATGCCATGAAACGCAATGGCCATCGTGTGATCATGTGAACGTTTGTGGAGAAAACTCCCTAGCTATTTAGGACGCTTAACTTTGGCCCTAATTATTGTGCCCTTCTGAATAGCTGATCAGTTATGCTATTAATGTTATCGGCAGGATCATCAAAAATACAAATTGTCATTACTTTAAAGAGAACATTTAGGAGTAATTTATTTTAGAAATGTATAATGTCGTATGTTGCCTTTCAGTTTGATTATTCTTATCTACAGTGGGGAACACGCTTCTAATGTTGAATTTGGAATAAAAAAGGCAACATGAGTGAAAAAAACCTCCAAAGTATAGGTCCTGGCCTTAAAGCAGAACTGGCTGTCATAAACCAAGTGCAAAAGCAATCCAAGAGAAACAGGTAAAATGAGATGGCATTAGGCATGCTAGGCCACACTGGATTTTAGGACAGCTAGTTAAGAGGGAAGACCACCTGATCAGAAGTGCAGGGAAGCAAAAGAAATGTTTCACTTGGTGACAGAGACCGGGAAAGGCAAATATAGGCAGAAGGACTATATAGGCTTACCTGTGGCTCAGGGTAGATAGGACGACTGTAAGCAAAACAAAGCAACAGACAGTGAGTATCCAACCAGGCTGCTTGAACAGAGCAAACGAGGTGGAAAGGGAGCTTCAAAGAACCTGCAAACTACAATCCAGTTTGTTCTGTGTCTGGTGATAGCTATGTTGTTAGGAGCACCTGGAACAAGAATGGGATTGTTCGTATCTCCCACCTTTGGCTGGAGAACAACATTTCTCTGATGAAGAGGTCCCACCAGGTGTGTGTTAGTTGAGAGCCTCTCAACTGAGTCTGGGATAAGTATAGGCAGGAGTAGAGCTAAAACAAAATGCAGTAATTCAGAGAGGACATTTATATATACTACCAAACTGAGGGGCCAGAAGGTATCAGAAGTTCTGGGATGGACTTGGGGTAAGCATTCCTTTTTATTCAGTGTATATTATGTGCCAGGCTCTATGCTAGGTTTTGGGAATACAAAGATGATAAGACATAACACCTGCTCTCTGATAATTTAGAGTATTGTAGCTAAATTAGACAAGCTGATTACCACCAAGTGTGGTGAGAACTGTGATAAAGATCACCACAGGGCTCTCCAGGAGCATACAAGGTGGCGGTGAGCGGCACAGATTGTTAAAGGTGGCTCCTTGGAGGAGGTGATGGTCGAGCTGTGTCAAAAAAGATGAGTAGAAGGTAGGCAAGTAAAGATGAAGATTTGAGGTTTGTGCAAATCCTGTGAATTGAGAGAAGGAATGATGCATTCAGGAACCTTCAAGATTTCTGGGTAAATGAGGCTGGAGAGCCATAAGAAGCATCTTGTGTGTCACAATTTTTCTACAGTGGTAAAGAAACTCAACCACCCAGTTTTACATTTCTTACAGCAGCTCCAATTGTAGCTGGTAGTGTCTGTCTTAATCATCTTTGGCCCTTCTCTTAGGCAAACTGTGGGGAATTTTCTTACCATGGAATAGAGTCCAAACTTTCCCTGGAAGGCGGAGAGGGAGTAGAAATGGCCTCTTTAGTTCACATACACCCACATGCTGAGATGCTAGCCCTCTTTCCCTTTGACTTTGCAAGGAGGTCACCAACCAGCATACCCATGGTGACTTTTTCTGTGAATTCTCCCCTTAACAGAAAAGGATATAGTCACATATGTGTCCAAACGAATAGCCAACACTGGGGAATGTGCTAACGACAATCTTTGGGCCTTTTCCCCCAGGGAGGACAGGTATTATCATATCCTTTAGGTCCTACAGTCCTTGGGCTGAATTCGTATTAAGTGTCTTCTGGTTTGAAGATGTTGCAGAAAATGAAAATGTCATGTTTGTTTAGTACTGCTTAGATATTATCTATGGTGATGGATTGTTGCTATGAGTATTTGGGTTGCTATGAATGCTTGAAAAGGCAGTGTGTGGGTTAAAGTGAAAGTACAAGAACGCTGCATTGGCCACAAGATTCTGATGGTTCTGGTGCTAGAATGCAAGTTTTGAAGCTTGCGTTGCCCACCTCACGTGGCTATTTGAAAGATAAAATTGCAGAAGGTATATGAAAATGAGGTGTTCCTAGGATATTATATAAATATAAGATGTTATTATTTGACTTGCTGCTTTTCTTTCTAAATTTTTTTCTTTTGAAATACATCTTTTGCTGAAGATTGAGTTACCATGGTATTAGATATACTTTAATGAAACATTGACAAATAAATGAAAAAAATGACAAAATGTTGTCATTTATGACTGTTTTTTTAAATTCTAATATTGTTAACATAGCATGTAATATTAGTTTCAGGTGTACAATATAGTGATTCAACAATTCCATATATTACTCAGTGCTCATCATGATAAGTGTGCTTTTTAATCCCCATCACCTATTTCCCTCATACCCCCACCCACCTCCCCTCTGGTAACCATCAGTTTGTTTTCTATGATTAAGAGTCTGTTTCTTAGTTTGTCTCTTTCTCTTACTTTTCCTTTGCTTATTTGTTTTGTTTCTTAAATTCCACATGTGAATGAAATCATATAGTATTTGTCTTTCTCTGATTTCTCTTAACATTATACTCTCTAGCACCATCCATGTCATTGCAAATGACAAAATTTAATTCTTTTTATGGCTGAATAATATTCTATTGTGTATACATATACCACTTCTTCATTACTCATTCATCTATTGATGGACACTTAGGCTGCTATTAATTTGGCTATTATAAACAATGCTGCAATAACTGTAGGGGTACACGTATCCCTTTGAATTAGTGCTTTCCTATTTTTTTGGTAAATACCCAATAGTGTGATTACTGAATCATAGGGTAGTTCTATTTTTAGTGTTTTGAGCTATCTCCATACCATTTTCCACAGTGGCTATACCAGTTTTCACTTTTACCGACAGTATAAGTGGGTTCCTTTTCCCCCACATCTTTGCCACACTTGTTTCTTGTGCTTTTGATTTTAGCCATTCTGACAGGTGTAAGGTGTTATCTCATTATAGTTTTGATTTGTATTTCCCTGATGATGAGTGATGTTGAGCATCTTTTCATGTGTCAACCATCTGAATGACTTCTATGGAGAAATGTTTGTTCATGTCTTCTGCCCATTTTTGAATTGAATTATTTGTTGTTTTGGGTGTTGAGTTGTATCAGTTCTTTATATATTTCAGATACTAACCCTTTATTGGATATGTTATTTGCAAATATCTTCTCCCATTCTGTAGGTTGCCTTTTAGTTTTTTTTGTTTTTTTTTTTAATTTTTTTTTCAACGTTTTTAAATTTATTTTTGGGACAGAGAGAGACAGAGCATGAACGGGGGAGGGTCAGAGAGAGAGGGAGACACAGAATCGGAAACAGGCTCCAGGCTCCGAGCCATCAGCCCAGAGCCCGACACGGGGCTCGTACTCACGGACTGCGAGATCGCAACCTGGCTGAAGTCGGACGCTTAACCGACTGCGCCACCCAGGCGCCCCGCCTTGCCTTTTAGTTTTGTTGATTGTTTCCTTCCCTGTGGAGAACCTTTTATTTAGATGTAGTTCCAATAGTTTATTTTTGCTTCTATTTCCCTTACCACAGGAGACGTATCTAGAAAAATGTTTCAGTGGCTGATGTCAGAGAAATGACTGCCTGTGCTCTCTTCAAGGGTTTTTATGCTTTCAGGTCTCTTATTTAAGTTTTTAATCCATTTTGAGTTTATTTTTGTGTCTGGTGTAAGAAAGTGGTCCAGTTTCATTGTTCTGAATGTAACTGTCCAGTTTTCCCAACACCATTTGTTGAAGAGATTGTCTTTTTCCCATTACATATTCTTGCCTCCTTTGTCAATGATTAATTAATTATGTAACTGTGGGTTTATTTCTGGGTTTCGTTGTTTTCCATTTATCTGTGTGTCTGTTTTTGTGCCAGTATCCATACTGTTTTGATTACTACAGCATTGTAATATAACTTGATGTCTGGAATTGTGATATCTCCAACTTTGCTTTTCTATTTAAAAATTGCTTTGGCTATTTGAGGTCTTTGTGGTTCCATATACATTATAGAATTGTTTGTTTTAGTTCTGTGAAAAACGCTGTTGGTATTTTGAGAGGGATTGCATTAAATCTGTAGATTGCTTTGGGTAGTATACACATTTCAACAATATTTGTTCTTCCAACTTATGAACATGGAATGTCTTTTCATTTCTTTGTGTTGTCTTCAATTTCTTTCATCAATGTTTTATAGTTTTAAGAGCACCAGACTTTCACCTCCTTGGTTAAGTTTATTCCTAGGTACTTGATCATTTTTGGTGCAATTGTGAACGGGATTTTCTTATTTTCTCTTTCTGCTGCTTCATTATTAGGGTACAGAAATGCAAGAGATTTCTGCACTTTGATCTTGTATCCTGTGACTTTACTGAATTCATTTATGAGTTCTAGTAGATTTTTGGTGGAGTCTTTAGGGTTTTCTATATATAGCATCATGTCATCTGCAAATAGTAAATTTTTTATGCCCTCCTTACCAATTTTGAAGCCTTTTATTTTCTTTGTTGTCTGATTGCTATGGCTAGGACTTCCAATACTATGTTGAATAAAAGGGGTGAGAATGGACATCATTGTCTTGTTCCTGGCCTTAGGGGAAAAGCTCTCAGTTTTTCACCATTGAGTATAATGTTTGAGGTGGGTTTTTAATATACGGCCTTTATTATGTGGAGATGTTTCCTCTAAACCTATTTTGTTGAGGGTTTTTTTTTTTATCCTGAATGAATGTTGTACTTCATGTCAAATGCCTTTTTTTTCATCTATTGAAATGACCATATGGTTTTTATCCTTTCTGTCATTGATGTGATGTATCACATTGATTGATTTGCAAATATTGAACCATGCTTACATCCGAGGAATAAATCCCACTTGATCATGGTGAATGATTTTTCTCAAATGTATTGTTGGATTTGGTTTGCTGGTATTTTGTTGAGGATTTTTGCATCCATGTTCATCAGAGAGATTGGCTTGTAGTTCTCTTTTTCTGTGGTGTCTTTATCTGGTTTTGGTATTAGGGTGATATTGGCCTCATAAAACAGATTAATTTGAGAAGAATAGGTCTTAACTCTTTTTTAAATGTTTGGCAAAATTTATCTATGAAACCATCTGATTCTGGACTTTTGTTTGCTGGGAGGTTTTTGATTACTGATTCAACTTCATTGATGGTTAAATGGTCTGTTTAAATTTTCTATTTCTTCCTGCTTCAGTTTTGGTAAATGATATGTTTCTAGGAATTTATCTATTTCTTTTAGGTGGTCTAATTTTTTGGCATATAGTTTTTCATAATGTCCTCTTACAATTATTTCTGTGGTGTTGGTTGTTATTTCTTTTTCATTTCTGATTGTGTTTGAGTCATCTCTATTTTTGATGAGTCTGGCTAAAGGCTTATCAATTTTGTTGATCTTTTCTAAGAAACAGCTCTTGGTTTCATTGATTTGTTCTATTGTTTTTTTTTTTTTTTTAAGTTTCTGTAACATTTACTTCTGCTCTAATCTTTATTATTTCCTTCTTTCTGCTGGTTTTGGGTGTTTTTGTTGTTCTTTTCTTTGTTTTCTTTTTTTTTTAGTTTATTTATTTATTTATTTATACTTCTTAACTTGTTTTATTTTTTATTTTTTTAAAAATTTACATCCAAATTAGTTAGCATATATTGCAACAATGAATTCAGGAGTAGATTCCTTAGTGCCCCATTACCCATTTAGCCCATCCCCCCTCCCACAACCCCTCCAGCAACCCTCACTTTGTTTTCCATATTTATGAGTCTCTTCTGTTTTGTCCCCCTCCTTGTTTTTATATTATTTTTGTTTCCCTTCCCTTATGTTCATCTGTTTTGTCTCTTAAAGTCCTCATATGAGTGAAGTCCTATGGTTTTTGTCTTTCTCTGACTAATTTCACTCAGCATAATACTCTCCAGTTCCATCCAAATGGATGTAAATGGCAAGATTTCATTCTTTTTGATTGCCGAGTAATACTCCATTGTATATATATACCACATCTTCTTTGTCCATTCATCCATTGATGGACATTTGGGCTCTTTCCATACTTTGGCAATTGTTGACAGTGCTGCTATAAACATGAGGGTGCATGTGTCCCTTCGAAACAGCACACCTGTATCCTGTGGATAAATGCCTAGTAGTGCAGTTTGTGGGTCATAGGGTAGTTCTATTTTTAGTTTTTTGAGGAACCTCCATACTGTTTTCCAGAGTGGCTGCACCAGCTTGCAGTCCCACTATTTACTTATTTTGAGAGAAACAGAGATAACATGAGTAGGGGAGGGGCAGATAGAGAGAGAGAGAGAGAGAGAGAGAGAGAGAGAGTGAATCAAAGCAGAGCAGTGTAGACTCCACGTGGGGCTCAAACCCACAAAACTGTAAGATCATGATCTGAGCTGAAACTGAGAGTTGGATGCCTAACTGACTGAGCCACCCAGGTGCCCCAGTTGTTCTTTTTCTATTTCTGTTCAGTATAAGGTTTGTTGTTCATTTGAAATTTTTCTTGCTTCTTGATGTAGGCCTGTATTGCTACAAACTTCTCTCCTAGAACTTCTTTTGCTCTATCCCAAAAGTTTTGGACCATTTTGTTTTAATTTTTGTTTGTTTTCACATACTTTTTGATTTTTTTCTTTGATTTCTTGGCTGACTCATTAATTGTTTAGTAGCATGTTATTTAACCTTTATGTATTTGTGTTCTTTCCATATTTTTTCTTGTGGTTGATTTCTAGTTTCGTAGTGTTGTGGTCAGAAAAGATCCATGGTATGACTTCAATCTTTTTGAATTTGCTGAGGCTTGTTTTGTGGACTAATATGTGATCTATTCTAAAGAATGTTCCATGTACACTTGAAAAGAATGTGTACTCTGCTGTTTTAGGATGGAATGTTACTGAATATTCAGTAGATCCATCTGGTCCAGTGTATCATTCAAAACCTCTGTTTTCTTGTTGGTTTTCTGCTTGGATGATCTGTCCAATGATGTCAGTGGGGTGTTAAAGTCCACTACTATTATTGTATGACTATCAATTAGTTCCTTTATGTTTGTTATTAATTGTTTTATGTGTTTAGGTACTTCCATGTTAGGTGCATAAATATTTACAGTTGTTTTTATCTACTTGTTGGATTGTCCCTTTTATTATTATATAGTGTCTTTGTCTCTTTTTCCAGTTTCTGTTTTAAAGTCTATTTTGTCCAATATAAGTATTGCTACTCAGGCTTTCTTTTGACATCCATTTACATAATAAATATTTCTCCATCCCATCATTTTCAATCTGCAGGTGTCTTTAGGTCTGAAAGGAGTTTCTTGTAGGCAGCATATAGATGGGTCTTGTTTTTTTATCCACTCTAAAACTTTAAAAATAAATAGTTTCCCAAGGCACTGAATAACATTTAGGGCTTAAAAAAATTTGTTTTAATGTTTATTTTTGAGACAGAGAGAGACAGAGTATCAGCAGGGGAGGGGCAGAGAGAGAGGGAGACACAGAATCCAAAGCAGGCTCCAGGCTCTGAGCTGTCAGCACAGACCCTGACATGGGGTTCGAACTCAAGAACTGTGAGACCTGAGCTGAAATCTGATGCTCAACTGACTGAGCCACCCAGGTGCCCTATTTAGGGCTTTATATCTGTATTTGGAGTTCTCCTTGCAAATTGACAGATATTTCATTCCATAATGCAATATATTTTCATGAAGGAGCACTGAAGTAAGTAGCAATTTTTTGAGAGGTAATTACTTTAAAAGAGAGATTTAGCTTTGACAGAGAGAAAAGTATTGGTAATTTCCATGGGTGTATTAAAAAAATGGGTACAGAATTCAGACAGGAAGGGAGTGAGCAGACTGCCTGTTCTAATTGTTTACATATGTAAGGGAGATGAGAGGTCAGGAAATATTTGGAGGTGAAGATAGATTTGCATCATGCTTATTATCTTTCAACAAAGGGTGGGGCTTGATGCAAAGGTACTGCATAAAGAATGCAATAGGTACAAGACAGGGTGAGCTTTCTTTGTCTCTCCTTGCTCAAGGAAATATATTGTTTACACTTGGTAGGGAATGTTAACCTCAGACTTATCAACAGTGTTATTTATAATATTTCTATATGTGGAAGACTATTCAAAATGAACTTATTATTTCAATAAAGAAGCAATTTCCTACATTTTATGTAACAAAACTACATAAATAGACCAGTGTCATACTAGTGTTTAAAAAGAAAGTGATCTCACCGTCATGAAATCAAGCCCTGTGTTGGTGTTTGTACTGAGCATGGAGCCTGTGTAGGATTCTCTCTTTCTCTCTGACCCTCCCCTGCTCACTTGCATGCTGTCTCTCTTTCTCTCAAAATAAATAAATAAGTGTTAAAAAATAAAATAAAGTGAAAAGAAAGCAAGAAAAGTTAAGTTCTGGAATATTTAGTGTGACTGGGAATTAATTATATTGATAATATGTTGATCCAATGTTTTCAATTAAGTCTTTCCAATTAGTGCTCACAGATAATCTAATTCTATTCATGAAAGAATAAATTTGAATACCTTTATAATATACACCCACACTCAGAAGATTTTTTTCAAATGAAAATTCATAAGTACATTATGAAAATTCTTTCAGTGAAGTAGTTATTAAATTTTAGAACCAAAATTTTAAATTCATTGTTTTCTCAAAACAATATTTAGTTTTATGAATAAAGTACAGTAGTCATGTCAATAATGGAAGATTATAGTTAATAATTTTGAACATTCAAGTGATGATGTTTAACTATGTATTTTATTATTTTATGAAAAGAGGTCAGAAACTTTTTGAAGACATTGCTTATGTAATTTCATACTTAGCAAACCTTGTTTTGAGGCTAGTGTGATAGTGCATACGCCAAATGGATATTTCTTGCAGAATGGGTGTGGTGAGGTGAATATCTGCAGAGTAACTGGTTTTTTCTGTCGGCTCAGACTTGTGTCTGCCTGTTTCTGGGAGTCTGAACCATGGAGTGTTTGAGTATTCTTTTCCACTTCAGAGTGGTTCTAAAGAGGCTAACCTGATCTTAGATCATATGTAAAATGGAAAAAAAAAGCAGCACCCCCACTCCCCCCAAACCCTGAGAGATTGGGATGTGCATAGGATTTAGCATGTGCACATGCTAAGGTTGGGCTAGAACTGAGTGATGGATCAAGCACACTGACAGATGGTGAGATCCTCTGGGTATTTGTAGAACCAGAGACTGGACCTTATGGATTTTCTTTCTTTCTTTTTATTTTTTTTTATTTTTTTATTTTTTTATTTTTTCAACGTTTTTAATTTATTTTTGGGACAGAGAGAGACAGAGCATGAACGGGGGAGGGGCAAAGAGAGAGGGAGACACAGAATCGGAAACAGGCTCCAGGCTCCGAGCCATCAGCCCAGAGCCTGACGCGGGGCTCGAACTCACGGACGCGAGATCGTGACCTGGCTGAAGTCGGACGCTTAACCGACTGCGCCACCCAGGCGCCCCCTTTTTTTTTTTTTTTTTTTTTTTTTTTTTTAAAGTTCTTAAGTAACCTTAAAAAAATTGAAGTAGAACATACATACTGAAAAGTGCACAAAATAAAAGTGTATGTTCATTTACTGATCATTGAATTGTAGCCTTTTGTTTCCCTAATATCAGCATTTAAGGCTCAAACTTCCACTTTGAGCTCAGTTGTAACTGCATCTTACAGATTTTGTTATGTCATATTTTCTGTTGAATTCAAAGTTTTTTGTGTGTGTGTGAGTGATTTTTTGACCAATGGGTTATTTCGAAGTGAACTGCTTTTTATTAAACATGTAGACCTTTTCTTGTTATTTTTTATATTACTGATTTCTAGCCTTATTTCATAAGATTGATGATTTAAATCCTTTGAAATTTGTGGAGACTTGATTTATGGTCCAGTGCTTAGTTAATTTTGGCAAGTGGTTTATGTGCAATTGAAAAAATATGTATGCTATTGTATTGTACATAGCAGTTAAATGAGGTTCATTAATCATATTGTTAAAATCTTCTAAATCTGATGATTTTTTTTCTTGCTTGTTCTTTCCTTTATTGAGAGAGATGCATTCAGATCTTCAAATCTAATTGTGATGCATCAATTTTTTCTTTGATTCTGTCAATTTCTGCTTCTTTTGAGGCTATGTTATTAGAAACACACACACTTTAATAATCATTATGTCAATTTGGTGGACTGACCCTTTTATCTTTTTAAAATATTTGCTACCTCTAATATTGGCTCCTTTTTTTATCTAATATTAATTAGCTCTAGCAGCTTTTATTTTGTTATTTTTTTGCACTGTATACTTGTTCCCAATATTTTGTTGTTAACCTATGTGTGTTCTAGTGTTTAAGGTGTCTCTTGTAAGAAATATATGGTAGAGTTTTATTTTCTCATTCAGTCTGATGGTCTTTTTGATTGCAGAATTTCATCCAAATTGCTGATATTTTTGGTTTTAAATCTATCATCTTATTATTTGTTTCCTATTTGTCCCTCTGTTTTTTCTCTTTTTCTCTTTCTTGCCTCTTTTGAATTGATGAAATATTTTTATCAGTCTATTTTCTCCTCTAAGTATTGTTGATTAGGTGTTATTTTATAATGTTTTCTAGTGGTTACCATCAACATTACAGCATAGTCTTGACTTAATAGAGTCTACAAAACTTAGTATTTTATCAATCCCTAACAATGTCAGGACATTACAACACTTTCACTCCATATAATACCCTTCTGCCTTGTTTCTTCTATTTCCATATGTATGTATATTTAGCCTGCCTTTTGGAATATTATTATTATTTTCTGCCATTACAATATTTATAGTTTCTTTCTATTGCTTTTCATTCTGTTTTGCATTTCTGTGTTTCTACCTGAGATGATTTTTTTGTGTCTGAAGAAGTATGTTTAATATTCCTTTTAATACTGGTCTGCAAATGATGAATTCTCTCAGTTTTTGTTTCAAAGTGTATTTATTCTTCACATCAAAAACCAAAATGCTTTATTGAGATACAATTTATATACCAGAAAAGTCACTTTCTTCTTCTACTTTATTTTTTCCTCTCTTCTTCACTTAAAAATATTTGTGGTAAAATACACAATATAAAATTTGCTATATTAGCCATTTTTAAGTGTATAGTTCATTAGTGTTAAGTATATTCACATTATCATGCAACACATCTGTAGAACTTTTTCATCTTGCAAAAACTTCTTCACTTTTGGGGAGGTATAGAATTATAGCTCAACAATTATTTTATTTCAACATTTATGATACATCAATGTCAGTATTATTATTGTTTACTTGAAGGAAATGTTTTTGTTTTTTTCCTATAGCTGATAATTACATTATTTGACTATCTGTGAATCTATTTCTGTTGTCAACTTTGTTGTTGTTTTGGTTGTTAGTTGTTGGTAATTTGGTTGTGTCTTCTGGCATGGCTAGTAACTGTTGAATTGCTGGATATTAGGCATAAAAAGTATGGACATTTGGGTGATATTATATTCCTTTCAGAGAAGATTTGCTTTTCTGTTAATGTAAAGATAGATCTCCTTGATTTAATCAAACATTAAGATGATTTGTGATGGAATTTCAGTCCATGTAAAGTTCAGCATATTTTTGTTTGTCTCAGTCCTGGGACATTGCCTTTCTGGGGTTTAATGCAAAGTTAAGATGTTTACCTTGATGGTTATTGGACATAGTTTTTATCTTTTCATCCCTGTGAATATGTTGAAAGTTCTGAGCTTGAAAGTTAATGCTGTGCTTGGCCACTAAGCCCTGTGGTGCTTGAGTATTGGGAAATTTCTCAAGAGGCAAATTTAGAAGAATGTTAAGCTTCTCTTCAATGAACTTCTGTGTGCTTCTCTTCCCTCTTTGATGTTGGTCCTTTAAATATTGGCTGTCTGCCTTGCTCTGTCAGGACTTCAAGTAGTTGATATTTTTTTGTTTATGTATTTATTTTTGAGAGAGACAGAGACAGAGAGAGTTTAAGTGGGGGAGGGGCAGGGAGAGAGGGAGACAAAGAATCCCAAGCTGGCTCTGAACTGTCGACATGGAGCCTGATGTGGGGCTTGAATGCAGGAAACTCTGAGATCATGACCTGACCCGAAACCAAGAGTTGGATGCTTAACTGACAGCCACCCAGGAGCCCCATCAAATAGCTGATTTTTAATTTTTAATTTTTTAATATATATTTATTTCTGAGAGAGAGAGAGTGAGAGAGAGAGAGAGAGGCAGAGAGAGAGGGAGACACAGAATCCAAAGCAGGCTCCAGGTTCTGAGCTGTTAGCACAGACCCTGTGCGGGACTTGAACTCATGAACTGTGAGATCATGACCCCAACCAAAGTTGGATGTTCAACCGAGTAAGCCACCCAGGTACCCCCAAGTAGCTGATTTTTTAAAATAAGATTTTGTCAGGGCTCCTGGGTGTCCCAGTCAGTTGAGTGTCTGAATCTTGAGCTCAGCTCAGGTCATGATCTCATGGTTCATGAGACTGAGACCCATGTTGGGTTCCGTGCTGACAGCACAGAGTCTGCTTGAGATTGTCTCTCTCTCTCTGTCTCTCTCTCTCTCTGCCCCTCTCGTGTTCTCTCTCTCTCTCTCTCAAAATAAATAAATAAACAACAACAACAAAAAAGACAAAATAAGATTTTGTCCAGCTTCTTGGTGAGAGTGTCTGTCTGATATGTAGCTGGAAATAAATGTCCTCTGGGATTTCTTTAGCTCAGGGTGAAGCTAAAGTATGCAGATTCTCTTTGCTGGAATTTCAGGTCTGACCAGAACTTACTGTATGTGGCTGTTCTCTGGGATGTGCCATCGCTGAATTTTATCTCAGTGGGAAAATGGGCTGAGAATATTAATATTTCATAGAAATAATATAAATGTCACAAGGAAATCTATAAACAAATGTTCAACCTCAGTTAATATTAAGAAAATGGAAATTGAAACAAGGAAATGATTTTCCCCCATCAGATTAAAAAGTTAATTTTCCTACTATTGGTAAGAATGTACATCAACCAAATCTACATTCATAGTAATGATAACTGACATTTACTGAGCACTTCCTGTGTGTGTCATGAGCTGTTTTATAGGGAGGAAAAAATGCTCTACCAACTAAAGGAAAATTGTTTTTTTCCTACTCACTACAGGTATTTGGTTTTTTTCCCATACCAACCATTTATCTGACAACAGTTGGGTGTCATACAATTTAATTCAGTTTGGACACTACCTGGAATTAGTTGTAGATTCTACAAGTTAAGGGCTTAGTCCCACCAGACTTCCCCTACATCAAACATCAAGAGCAAGTCCCAAGTTGTCACCTCTACTTCTGACTGACCAGCTTTAAATGTAAGAGTTCCCATGACCTCCTCCTTAGGTTCAATAATTTGCTAGACTATCTCATATAACTCAGGGAAACACTTAAATTTACCAGTTTATTAGTCTTTTTTTTTTATTTGAGAGAGAGAGAGAGAGAGAGCACATGAACGGAAGAGAGGGGAATTCCTTGGTATCATGTAATATCCAGTCCATAATCAAATTGCCCCAATAGTCTAAAAAATGTCTTTTTACAGTTTGTTTGTTTTATTTGTTATTTTTATTTTTTGAGTGAGAGAGCATACACATGTGCAAGTGGAGGAGGGGCAGAGGGAGAGAATCTTAAGCAGGTTCCATGCCCAGGATGGAGCAGGAGGCCAGTGTCAATCTCATGACAGTGAGATCATGACCTGAGCCAAAAGAGTTGGAGGCTTAACTGACTGAGCCACCCAAGTACCCCTATAGTTGAATTGTTTAGAACAGGATTCAAAGTAGTTTCTCACAGTGTATATAATTGTTAGATCTTTTTTCTTTTTTTGCCTCTTTTAACCTAAAATAATTCTCCTTATTTTTTTATGCACTGAATTGTAATTTAGTAATTAATAGAAGAATTCAAACATGGATTCTCATAGCTACTTAAATTATATGGCAACCAATGTCACACATTAAATCCTGTGGAAGTATGACATTTTAATCCTATTTGTAGTTCTTCCCTCCATTATCCATCAGTACTGTACTTATCAATTAACCAGTATTTATTGAATATCAAAGGTAGTTTGAGCAAAAGACCAAATTTCCTTCCTTCCTTCCTTCCTTCCTTCCTTCCTTCCTTCCTTCCTTCCTTCCTTCCTTCCTTCCTTCCTTCCTTCTTCTCTTTCTCTCTCTCTCTCTCTTCTCTGGCTATAATCAGGAGTCATTGAAATGGAAACCAACTTTTTTTTTTCTAAAAAATTACAGTAAATTTTAAATACCTTAGCTTTAAAAAGGTCAGAAATGTCAAGAACTTTCAAAGAAGGGCAGTCAACATAATTACAATCTCAGACAGAATTATTCAGGACAGTTTAAAAGTATTCAGTGCATAATAAATAAAGCTTTGCATCATGTATACACCATTTGAGAGAGAATGCCAAGATGGCACAGTATTATTCTCTCTGATCCAATGAGACCTAATTAGCACTAATGGGGGGAAAATAGCAAATGAGAGCAGAAGTACAGTATTATATCAGGGAAAATATCCTAATGGGCAGATTGATCAACTAATGGAAAATTCCCAAGAGAAGCAATGTTAAGGCAATTGAAATATGTAATTAAGAGGACGGAGAACACTGGAGGAGAAATAAATGTACTGTTTGTAATTCTCTACGCAACCCTGCACAGATCTATTTCTGTTTAGAACATTTTGTCTTTATTTTGGAAATAGATAAAAACTAGCATTGCTGTATTCTTGGTGAAACATATCTAGAAAGAGAATAGAATTCTTATAACTAGATTTTGTTTTCATTTCTCTTGCTGATTTTAGAGTGTGCATTCTAGAAATTCCCAAAGGAGGCTCACATTTCAGTTATTCTTGTTCACTCACTTCAATATCATAAAATTTGCTTAATTACAATATTATAATCATACGATAAAAGTCTGTAGAACAGCAACATGCATTCGGTTTATTGCAAATTGGAACAGAAAATTAAAGTCAAGTTGATGTCTGTTTATAGGAAGAATGTATTCTGGCAAGCTAAATCAGTTTGTATTGACTTAACTTTGGTTGTTGATGGTAGATAAGTTTTCACAGTATCATTATGTTTGCTGTAATGAATGTTGACTAAGAAGGAGAGAAGGGAGACAAACTCTTTGAAAGCTTTCAATGAGTATGATAATCTAATTGCTAGTTCAACTAAACTGTCTTCAAAATAATAGGTTATTTTGTATTATTAAACTTGGAATATAATTTTTCTATTGTACTTTCTTTTTAATATTATTTGGTGGAAAATTTGAAATTATAGAATGAGCTGAGACATCTCAAGAATTTCACTAAAGCCCTTTGAATTAAGCTTGGGTATGTTTACAGGAAATACAATACTTAATTATTTCCAGTCTGTATTAGTTGAATCAATTTTTTTTTCACTTCTAGTGAAAGAGACCAATTTAGAACTGAATAGTGATTTATTTAGCTTTCCTAGTTTAGCAATATGCCTGAATATAAGTTCACTCAAATTTACTATATCCAGCTTAACTTTCCTCTCTAGTTTTTGCTCTGTGTTGTGGCCCAAACATTTAGAATTTAAATCAAATTTCAGAAGAAGGGGTAAGTGCAAAAATATAATGTCTAGTTAATAAGAGTAAGGGTTATTACGAAAATTTACAAACTAGTTATAAGGAAGTGCTTACCTAATTACTCCTTATACCTGTAATACACCCATTAGTTGAATGTGTTTATTTAAGCTTGCTGACTATAAACTAGGACATGTCTATGTGAATGATGAGAAATGATGAGACAGGCAGTTAATCTTGATTCTGGAACTTGGAGGAAAAAAAAGCCTTAAAATAGAATTTGAAGTCTATCACCAAGGTACTGAATCAACCTGAAAACATTCTACAGATGTCAAAAGAAAGTCTATATGGAAACGGCAATCTTCATATTTGGCAAAAATAAATTCAAATTAAAGGTAATTTAAGCCTAGTGAATAGATAATTTGCTACAGAGTGTTATATTTTCCCTCTTTCTTTGTACCAGCCATATACTGTGCTTGCTGATCTCTTTTGTGTCATAGTATCTGACTCATAAGGTGTTCACAAATCAAAACGATAATCTATTAATCTTTATTCTTCCATGGGCATAAAGCCATATTCCCTGTAAAGTCACAGCGATTATTTCTGTAATTATATGGTTGTATCTTATTCTTTAGCTATATGTCTGCTAAATTATATTCATGACACAATAGCATTGGTTGTTGATATCAAGCTAATATTAAACAGTGAGTTTCTTAAGACAGGGACCTTACTAATCACTCTAGTATGGCTAGCATACCTAGTAGGCATGGCACAAAGTAGAGCAAACAACCTCTAATACAGATAAGATAAAAGTGTTATCATCCTATTGTTAAGGCAATGGATTTCTTACCCCACTGACTGGCTAGAATGCTAGGTACCTAGTGGCTGGTTAACACCTTCAAAGGTTGGGATAACTAACACAATTCACTGAAATGGACTGTGTTCTCTGTGTTTAAGCTAAAACTTTAGGGAGGGTGGACTCTTATTCCAGGATCCCTATATATAGTCCTTCTCAATTTGATTGAACACTTTCAAATTTTAAAGGATGGTAATTTAAGATTTCACTGCTTCAAAGAGAGTAGTAATTTAATATTTTACTATTTCACTATGGTGCAAAATGAGACTGTTAGTGACAAAGTATCATAATTCCAAATCTCCATTTATTTCAGGCTTTGCAGACTTTAGAAGTTAGGAAGTTGATATGAATGTTAGTAATTCTTAATATTGGTGCCCAATTTGAAATTTCAAGTGCTATTTCCCATTTCATAGTCTGGGGAAAGTATGTTTTGTATTTTGTTTTCTTTTTAACAGCATTATTGAAGTATAATTGACATATAATAAACTGCATTTAAAATATAAAATGATGTTTTAGCTTATTTGTTTACCTGTGAAACTATCACCATACTCATGATAATGAGCACATTCATCACACCCAAAAGTTTTTTTGTAATCCTCATTTCTTCCTTTCTTCCCTACTCCCCATCCCTAAGAAACCTCTGATTTATTTTCTGTCACTTAGCTTGCATGTTTCAAATGTAATATAAAAGGAATTGTGTAGTAAGTACTCTTTTTTGTCTGTCTGTTTTCACTTAGCATAGTTATTTTGGATTCATCTATGTTACTGTGTGTATCAATAGTTCACTTTTATGCTGTGTATATTCCATTATATGTATATACTACAGTTTGCTTATCCATTTACCTATTAATGGATATTTGGGTTATTTCAAGTTGAGGCCATTACACTAAAGCCACTATGAAAAGTCTTATATGAATCTTTGTATGGACATGTACTTTCATTTCTGTAGGCAAATATTGTAGGTATAAAATGATGGGATCATATTCTAGGTCTATGATTAACTTTTCAAAAACTGCCAACTTTTTTCCAAAGCATTCTACTACTTTACATTCCTATTTGTAGTGGGTAAGAGTTGTTGGCAATCCACATTCTTGCCAATATTTGGTATAGTCTTTTTTTTTCAATATATGAAGTTTATTGTCAAATTGGTTTCCATACACACCCAGTGCTCATCCCAAAAGGTGCCCTCCTCAATACCCATCACCCACTCTCCCCTCCCTCCCACCCCCCATCAACCCTCAGCTTGTTCTCAGTTTTTTGTTTTTTTTTTAACGTTTATTTTATTTTTGAGACAGAGAGAGACAGAGCATGAGCAGGGGAGGAGCAGAGAGAGAGGGAGACACAGAATCTGAAACAGGCTCCAGGCTCCGAGCTGTTAGCACAGAGCCCGACGCGGGGCTCGAACCCACGGACCGTGAGATCATGACCTGAGCCGAAGTCGGATGCTTAACCGACCAAGCCACCCAGGCGCCCCGCTTGTTCTCAGTTTTTAAGAGTGTCTTATGCTTTGGCTCTCTTCCACTCTAACCTCTTTTTTTTTTTTTCCTTCGCCTCCCCCATGGGTTTCTGTTAAGTTTCTCAGGATCCACATTAGAGTGAAACCATATGGTATCTGTCTTTCTCTGTATGACTTATTTCACTTAGCATAACACTCTCCAGTTCCATCCATGTTGCTACAAAGGGCCATATTTCATTCTTTCTCATTGCCACGTAGCACTGTTGGTGAGAATGCAAATTGGTGCATCCACTCTGGAAAACAGTGTGGAGGTTCCTCAAAAAATTAAAAATAGACCTACCCTATGACCCAGCAATAACACTGCTAGGAATTTACCCAAGGGATACAGGAGTACTGATGCATAGGGGCACTTGTACCCCAATGTTTATAGCAGCACTCTCAATAATAGCCAAATTATGGAAAGAGCCTAAATGTCCATCAACTGATGAATGGATAAAAAAATTGTGGTTTATATACACAATGGTATAGTCTTTTTTAAAAAGTTTTTTTTCATCACTTTACAAAATTATTTAGTTAGTTTCAAGTTTTTATTTAAATTTCAGTTAGTTAACATATAATGTAATGTTAGTTTAAGTGAAGAATTTAGTAATTCATCACATACATATAACACCCAGTGCTCATCACAACAAATGCCCTCCTTAATGCCCATCACCCATTTAGCCACCCTTTACCCACCTCCCCTCCAGCAACCCTCAGTTTGTTCTCTATTGTTAAGAGTTTTATGGTTTGCCTCTCTCTCTCATTTTCCTCCCTATTTTCCTCTGTTTGATTTCTTAAATTCCACATATGAGTGAAATCATATGGTGTTTTTCTTTCTCTGACTAACTTATTTCACTTAGCATAATACACTCCAGCTCCATACACGTGGTTGCAATATTTGAATATAGTTGACGTACAATGTTACATTAGTGGTATAACCAGCCTTCTTAATTTTAGCCATTCTAATAGCTGTGTAGTGGCATATCATTATGGCTTTAATCTCCATTTCCCTAATGACTAAAGATGTTGAGCATTTTTTCATATGCTTATTTGCTACACACATCTTCTTTAGTGAAATATCTGTTCAATATTCTGATCAATTTAAAATGATTATATTATTTGTTTTTTTTATTATTGAATTTTGAGGGTTTAACAAAAGTACATTCTTTGTTTTCTCCAAGTATGAGGCTTTTTTTCCCTCTTAGCAGTGCCTTTCTAAGAGAAGAAGTTAAAATGACAAAGCCAACTTATTATTTTTTTCTTCTATTAATTGTGTTTTTGGAGGTACAGCTAAGAAATCTTTGCCTAACCCAAGGACACAAATATTTTCTCTTATTCTTTTGTATAGATGTTTTGTAGCTGTAGATTTTATATTTAGGTCTTTAGTGCATTTAAAAGTAATTTGTTTCAATAAACATAGGGGTGCATATATCCCTTTGAGTTAGTGTTTTTGTTTTCTTTGGGTAAATACCCAGTAGTGGAATTACTGAAGCATATGGTATTCTATTTTTAACTTTTTCAGGAACCTCTGTATTGTCTTCCACAGTGGCTGCACCAATTTGCATCCCCAATGGCAGTGCAGGAGGGTTCCTTTTTCTCCATGTCCTCACCAATACTTGTTGTTTCCTGAGTTTTTTATTTTAGCCATTCTGACAAGTGTGAGGTGCTATCTCATCATGTTTATTGCAGCATTATTTACAATAGCCAAACGATGGAAGCCCAAGTGTCCATTGATAGATGAATAAAGAAGATGTGGTGTATATATACAATGGAACATTATTCAGCCATCAAAAGGAATGAAATGTTGCCATTTGCAACAACATAGATAGATCTAGGGAGTATAATGCTAAGTGAAATAAGCCAATCAGAGAAAGACAAATACCATATGATTTCACTCATATGTGGAATTTAAGAAACAAAACACCAAACAAAGGGGGAAAAAGACAACCTCTAAAACAGACTCTTAACTATAGGGAACAGATGGTTACCAGAGGGGTGGTGGGTGAAGGGATGGGTGAAATAAGTGAAGGGGATTAAGAGTATACTTACCATGATGAGCACTGAGAAATACATGGAACTGTTGAATCATTATATTGTGCAGCTGAAACGGATGTATCATTGTATGTTAACTACACCGGATTTAAAACAAAAAAAATTTAAGTAATTAGTATATATGGTATGAGAGATGAATTGAAGTTCAGTTTATATATATATATTATATATATATAATATATAAAACATATATATAATAATATAATTATATATTAATTAATTAATATATATTAATATATAATATATAATTAATAATATAATAATATATATATTGATCCAAGTATTCTAGCACCATTTATTGCAAAGACTGTTCTTTCTTATTGAATTGCTTGAGCACATCTGTTAAAAAAGTCACATGGCCCTATATGTGTAGGTCTGCTTTTGGAATCTCTATTCTGTACTATTGGTCTATTTGTATATTCACATCCATATATCACTGTCTTGATAACTGTAGCTTTATTGTAAGCATTAAAATATGGTATCATCAGTCTTCCAACTTTTTCAAAGTTATTTTGACTGTTCTAAATTCTTTGATGTTTCCATGTGAATTTTAGAACTTTGTCAATTTCTACACAAAATCTCCCTTTTTTGGTCTGGAATTGTGTTGAATCTTTAGATCTGTCTGGGGAAAAAAGACATCCTAACACTATTGAGTTTTTCAACCTTTGAACATGGTATATCTCTCAATTTATTTAGGTCTTTCTTAATTTCTCTGGCTGTGTTCTATAGTTTTCAATATATAAGGCTTGCACATCTTTTGCCAGATTTATCCTAAGTATTTCTTATGTTTATGCTATTATAAATGGTAATTTACTTTTAATTTCTGACAGTTTATTGCTGGAACATAGAGGTAAGAGTGATTTTTCTATGTCACTCTTGTATCTGCAACCTTGCCTAATTCATTCAATAGTTTTGTTTTGTTTTGTTTTGTTTGTGGATGCCATAGGATTTTCTACATAAATGTTTGTCATCTCTGAGTGAAGATAGCTTTTCTTTTCCAATATAAAGGATTTTAAATATCCTTTTCTTTCCCTTTTGCGCTGGCTGGGATCCTCAATATAATGTTGGATAGAATTGCTGAGAGTGGACACACTTCCTTTGATCATGATTGTAAGCAGAAAGGTTTCTCTCTTTCACCATTAAGTATGATGTTAGCTGTAGGTTTCTCATAAATGTCACTTAGCAGTTTGGAAGTTCTCTCCTTATGTTGCTGAAACTTGTATCAAGAAAGAAATTGGAGGGCACTTGGGTGCCTCAATCGGTTAAGTGTCTGATTCTTGATTTTGGCTCAGGTCATGATCTCACGGTTTGTGAGTTCAAGCCCCACATTGGACTCTGTGCTGACAGTGCAGAGCCTGTTTAGGATTCTCCCTCTCTCTCTATCTGCCCATCCTCTGCTCCTCTCTCTCTCAAAATAAATACATAAATTTTTTTAAAAAAACAATAGATTTGGATTTTCTCACATGCTGCATTTATTTATTTATTTATTTTTTCATTTATGTTTCCTTTACTATTTTTTTAATATGAAATTTATTGTCAAATTGGTTTTCATACAACACCCAGTGCTCATCCCAACAGGTGCCCTCCTCAACACCCATCACTCATCCTCCCCTTGCTCCCACCCCCCATCAACCCTCAGTTTTTAAGAGTCTCAGTTAAAAACTGAAACTGTTCTCAGTTTTTAAGAGTCTCTTATGTTTTGGCTCCATACCTCTCTAACTTTTTTTTTCCTTCCCCTCCCCCATGGCCTTCTGTTAAGTTTCTCAAGATCCACATAAGAGTGAAAACATATGGGGCACCTGGGTGGCTCAGTCGGTTAAGCGTCCGACTTCAGCTCAGGTCACGGACCTCACGATCTCGCGGTCCGCGAGTTCGAGCCCCGCGTCGGGCTCTCGGCTGATGGCTCAGAGCCTGGAGCCTGCTTCTGATTCTGTGTCTCCCTCTCTCTCGGCCCCTCCCCCGTTCATGCTGTGTCTCTCTCTGTCTCAAAAATAAATAAACTTTAAAAAAAAATTTTTTTAATAAAAAAAAAGAGTGAAAACATATGGTATATGTCTTTCTCTGTATGACTTATTTCATTTAGCATAACACTCTCCAGTTCTGTCCACGTTGCTGCAAAAGGCCATATTTCATTCTTCCTCATTGCCATGTGGTATTCCATTGTGTATATAAACCACAATTTCTTTATCCATTCATCAGTTGATGGACATTTAGGCTCTTTCCATAATTTGGCTATTGTTGAGAGTGCTGCTATGAACATTGGGGTACAAGTGCCCCTATGCATCAGCACTCCTGTATCCCTTGGGTAAATTCCTAGCAGTGCTATTGCTGAGTCACAGGGTAAATCTATTTTTACTTTTTTGAGAAACCTCCACACTGTTTTCCAGAGTGGCTGCACCAGTTTCCATTCCCACCAACAGTGCAAGAGGGTTCCCGTTTCTTCACATCCTCTCCAGCATCTATAGTCTCCTGATTTGTTCATTTTGGCCACTCTGACTGACGTGAGGTGGTATCTGAGTGTGGTTTTGATTTGTATTTCCCTGATGAGGAGCGACGTTGAGCATCTTTTCATGTGCCTGTTGGCCATCTGGATATCTTCTTTAGAGAAGTGTCTGTTCATGTTTTCTGCTCATTTCTTCACTGGATTATTAGTTTTACAGGTGTGGAGTTTGGTGAATTCTTTATAGATTTTAGATACTAGCCCTTTGTCCGATATGTTATTTGCAAATATCTTTTCCCATTCCGTTGGTTGCCTTTTAGTTTTGTTGATTGTTTCCTTTGCAGTACAGAAGCTTTTTATCTTAATGAGGTCCCAATAGTTCATTTTTGCTTTTGTTTCCCTTGCCTTTGGAGATGTGTCAAGTAAGAAATTGCTGCGACTGAGGTCAGAGAGGATTTTTCCTGCTTTCTCCTCTAGGGTTTTGATGGTTTCCTGTCTCACATTCAGGTCCTTTATCCATTTTGAGTTTATTTTTGTGAATGGTGTGAGTTAAGTGGTCTAGTTTCATTCTTTTGCATGTTGCTGTCCAGTTCTCCCAGCACCATTTGTTAAAGAGACTGTCTTTTTTCTACTGGATATTCTTCCCTGCTTTGTCAAAGATTAGTTGGCCATACTTTTGTGGGTCCAATTCTGGAGTCTCTATTCTATTCCATTGGTCTATGTGTCTGTTTTTGTGCCAATACCATGCTGTCTTGATGATTACAGATTTGTAGTAGAGACTAAAGTCTGGGATTGTGATGCCTCCTGACTTGGTCTTCTTCTTCAAAATTACTTTGGCTATTTGGAGCCTTTTGTGGCTTCATACAAGTTTTAGGTTTGCTTGTTCTAGCTTTGAGAAGAATGCTGGTGCAATTTTGATTGGGATTGCATTGAATGTGTAGATAGCTTTGGGTAGAATTGACATTTTAACAATATTTATTCTTCCAATCCATGAGCATGGAATGTTTTTCCATTTCTTTATATCTTCTTCAGTTTCCTTCATAAGCTTCCTATAGTTTTCAGCATACAGATCTTTTACATTTTTGGTTAGGTTTATTCCTAGGTATTTTATGCTTCTTGGTGCAATTGTGAATGGGATCAGTTTCTTTATTTGTCTTTCTTGTTGCTTCATTATTAGTGTATAAGAATGCAACTGATTTCTGTACATTGATTTTGTATCCTGCAACTTTGCTGAATTCACGTATCAGTTCTAGCAGACTTTTGGTGGAGTCTGTCGGATTTTCCATGTATAATATCATGTCATCTGCAAAAAGTGAAAGTTTGACTTCATCTTTGCCAATTTTGATGCCTTTGATTTCCTTTTGTTGTCTGATTGCTGATGCTAGCACTTCCAACACTATGTTAAACAACAGCGGTGAGAGTGGACATCCCTGTCATGTTCCTTATCTCAGGGGGAAAGCTCTCAGTTTTTCCCCATTGAGGATGATATTAGCTGTGGGCTTTTCATAAATGGCCTTTATGATGTTTAAGTATGTTCCTTCTATCCTGACTTTCTCGAGGGTTTTTAAGAAAGGATGCTGAATTTTGTCAAATGCTTTTTCTGCATCAATTGGTAGGATCCCATGGTTCTTATCTTTTCTTTTATTAATGTGATGTATCACATTGATTGGTTTGCGAATGTTGAACCAGTCCTGCATCCCAGGAATGAATTCCAGTTGATCATGGTGAATAATTCTTTTTATATGCTGTTGAATTCGATTTACTAGTATCTTATTGAGAATTTTTGCATCCATATTCATCAGGGATATTGGCCTGTAGTTCTCTTTTTTTGCTGGGTCTCTGTCTGGTTTGGGAATCAAAGTAATACTGGCTTCATAGAATGAGTCTGGAAGTTTTCCTTCCCTTTCTATTTTTTGGAACAGCTTGAGAAGGATAGGTATTATCTCTGCTTTAAATGTCTGGTAGAATTCCCCAGGGAAGCCATCTGGTCCTGGACTCTTATTTGTTGGGAGATTTTTGATAACTGATTCCATTTCTTCACTGATTATGGGTCTGTTCAAGTTTTCTATTTCTTCCTGTTTGAGTTTTGGAAGTGTGTGGGTGCTTAGGAATTTGTCCATTTCTTCCAGATTGTCCAGTTTGTTGGCATATAATCTTTCATAGTATTCCCTGATAATTGTTTGTATCTCTGAGGGATTGGTTGTAATAATTCCATTTTCATTCATGATTTTATCTATTTGGGTCATCTCCCTTTTCTTTTTGAGAAGCCTTGCTAGAGGTTTATCAATTTTGTTTATTTTTTCAAAAAACCAACTCTTGGTTTCATTGATCTGCTCTACAGTTGTTTTTTTAGATTCTATATTGTTTATTTCTGCTCTGATCTTTATTATTTCTCTTCTTCTGCTGGGTTTGGGGTGTCTTTGCCATTCTTCTTCTATTTCCTTTAGGTGTGCTGTTAGATTTTGTATTTGGGATTTTTCTTGTTTCTGGCGATAGGCCTGGATTGCAATGTATTTTCCTCTCAGGACTGCCTTTGCTGCATCCCAAAGCGTTTGGATTGTTGTATTTTCATCTTCATTTGTTTCCATATATTTTTAAATTTCTTCTCTAGTTGCCTGGTTGACCCATTCATTCTTTAGTAGGGTGTTCCTTAACCTCGACGCTTTTGGAGTTTTTCCAGGCTTTTTCCTGTGGTTGATTTCAAGTTTCATAGCATTGTGGTCTGAAAGTATGCATGGTATGATCTCAATTCTTTTATGCTTATGAAGGTCTGTTTTGTGACCCAGTATATGATCTATCTTGGAGAATGTTCCATGTGCACTCGAGAAGAAAGTATATTCTGTTGCTTTGGGATGCAGAGTTCTAAATATATATGTCAAGTCCATCTGATCCAATGTATCATTCAGGGCTCTTGTTTCTTTATTGACCATGTGTCTAGATGATCTATCCATTTCTGTAAGTGGAGTATAAAGTCCCCTGCAATTACCACATTCTTATCAATAAGGTTGCTTGTGTTTGTGAGTAATTGTTTTATATATTTGGGGGCTCCCGTATTTGGTGCATAGACATTTATAATTGTTAGCTCTTCCTGATGGATAGACCCTGTAATTATTATATAATGCCCTTCTTCATCTCTTGTTACTGTCTTTAATTTAAAGTCTAGTTTGTGTGATGTAAGTATGGCTACTCCAGCTTTCTTGTGACTTGCAGTAGCATGATAGTTCTCCATCCCCTCATTTTCAATCTGAAGGTGTCCTCAGGTCTAAAATGAGTCTCTTGTAGACAGCAAATAGATGGGTCTTGTTTTTTTATCCATTCTGATACCCTGTGTCTTTTGGTTGGAGCATTTAGTCCATTTACATTCAGTGTTATTATTGAAAGATACGGGTTTAGAGTCATTGTGATGTCTGTAGGTTTCATGCTGCATCTATTTATAAGATTATAATTGTTTTTCAGTTTGGTAATATACAGTATAATATTTGTAGGTTTTCCCATTATCAGTGGGACAAAGCACATGCCAAAAATCCAAATTACACAGAATTCAATATGAATTTTTCTAACAGAATGATGATAAGTTTCTGGAAATAAAGAGACATACAGAATGTACTAGAGAAAAAAAGATATTGTTAGTATAAAGTCATCCAGTTTTGGAGGAAAGGCAATTCTTGATTTCTGGTGATACAAAGAAAGAAGAAGGAACAGTAAATATTTGTGCCATTCAAAGCAGTTCACTCAATTTCTTTGTGAATATTGGACCATTATGTGTTAGTACTGGTCTCTAATATTAGGTGATTTGGATTTTTGTGTTATATGCAGCAATCCTCTCTTGAGTTCCATCTTTTTTTTAAATGTTTATTTTTGAGAGAGAGAGAGAGAGAGAAAGGGAGAGAGAGACAGAGACAGAGAGACAGAGACAGAGTGTGAATAGGGGAGGAGCAGAGAGATAGGGAGACAGAATCAGAAGCAGGCTCCAGGCTCTGAGCTGTCAGCACAGAGCCTGACACAGGGCTCGAACTCACAAGCTGCGAGATCATGACCTGAGCTGAAGTCGGATGCTTAACTGGGACTGAGCCACCCAGTCACCCCTCTTGAGTTCCATCTTTTAAGAACCCATCTATAGATAGGTAAATGTGCCTTGCCCTGACACACTAAATGATACAAGCAAAGGAATTTCTTCAGATTATTATGAAACATTCATTCTATCTTCTAGGGTCTCAATTCACAATACCATTTTTAGTCTTTTATCTTACATTGGGTATATAACAATAATTAGGGATGACTGTCAACTTTTACATTAGTACTTTTTTTTTTTTGGTCATACTGCGGGAACCTCACTAGAGTCTAAGCTGTATTTTCTGCTAGGATTCAAAAATGTCTGGCTGGCTGGCTGGGGGTGTGGAGGGGTTGGGAGTGGGAGATGGGCCTGCCAGTGGTCTATTTACAGGAGTAAATGAAGCCTCCTGGGAAAGGACTCATGCCTAAGAAGAAAAAGTCAAGCAGGGAAGATTTGGCTTAACAGACGCCTCAGGCATCAAAGGGAGCCTTGATTTTGTGTGTCCCACTTTGTCAGCCTCTCAGCTCTGGTCTAGTGCCACTTAAGTCATACAGAAAACAGGAGTTGAAAATAGGAATGCCCACAATCTCTAAGACAGGAGGACACCAAGCATCTCTTCTTTGGTCTCTGGGCACAAAGTCGAAAAGAAGAGGTGCATTCTCCCTTTTCTGGAAGGAATACAGCATGGCTTGCATGGCTTTGGCACACAGAAGTTTCCAGAAAGCTTTCCACATTTAGCGTAATGAAAATTTAGCATCACAAAGGCTGGATCCTGCATAAAAATCTAATGGATTTGCTATTGGGGACTCCCAGGTAAAAATGGAGGGATTTTGAGGGAATCTGGGGATTTTCAGATTGTGGCTTGGGGAACAAAGTCAGAGGAAATATGGGTTGTTACTATAAATGTTCCTAATTCTATCCTGTAAGTGGGTGTTATATGGTGAAATATGGGCAACATATTCTGGTTAGGTTAATTTAAAATACTGTATTTTGAGTCCAGTTTAATGAGGTACAAGAAAGAAAAAAAATGATGATAAAATCAACTACCAATCAACATGTCTTTATAAAAAAGTTCTCTTATTTGACAGTAATTATTTTCTTGTTATTCTTGACTATTTTTAGATGATGAAAAATTTACTGTGATTTCTAAGTGCTAATTAATTCTAAAGCTCGCAGATCTGTAAATGGTAAAAAGAGCAAAGAGTGTGATTTAGAAAAATAATGTCTACTTTAAGTTTATGTTGGTGCATAACGTATTATTTTTCTATTATGATGACTTTGTCATTTGTTTCTGAGAAATAAGACATAGTCACTCACTCAAAAATGGTAAACTAAAGAGATTTTACAGTAGAATATACTAGTAAGGGTGGTAGCCTGTTAATTCTATTGTCCATTTCTTTGTGAACAGGTACAATGTGTCATAAACAGTGCTGGCAATGCTGTAAGCATGTGCCACCTGGATCAGGCATTGCTTTGGTGATACAGAACTTGACTTTCACAAATCTTCATTCCGCTTACTCTTACTGTGGCTTCTAGTGCCCAGAGCCTGTCCAAGTAACTAAAAAGGGAGATGACTTCATAGATCTTCAGGTTGGCTAAGAGGGCACTCCTTCCAAATTATCATGATCCTCTACAAAATAAGATTTTGTGTTGTTTAAAAACTATCCCTAAAATGGGGATAGTATTATATCATCATCATCATAATAGTATTAAGTGTATTATAGTCATACTTAGAACAATCAGACACTCTTTTTCCCTAGGTAACTCTTTTTATTATTCTATCAGCTGCCATTTCTGTAAAACAAGTTAAAGTTTTTTCCTTATTCTTCTAGCAGCCTTTGGAATTTAACCTTTTCACTGGCATCTTAAACTTAATTTTCACTGTTGAAAAAGAAAGATATTGCTCTTTCCTTCTAAGCTATTATTTTTTCTATGTCTTAATATATTTCTCTGTCATTCTTTTTTTCTTTTTTTTTTTTTTTAATTTTTTAACATTTATTTATTTTTGAGAGACAGACCATGAGCAGGGAAGGGGCAGAGAGAGAACGAGACACAGGATCTGAAGAAGGTTCCAGGCTCTGAGCTGTCAGCACAGAACTGGATGTGGGGCTCGAACCCACCAACCGTGAGATCACACTGAGCTGAAGTTGATGCTTAACTGACTGAGCCACCCAGGCACACCTCATTCTCCTTTTCAAGAGACTTTTTTTAATGTTTATTTATTTTTGAGAGAGAGAGAGAAAGAGAGAGAGAGCAGGGGAGGGGCAGAGAGAGAGGGAGACACAGGATCCGAAGCAGGCTCCAGGCTCTGAGCTGTCAGCACAGAGCCCGATGCAGGGCTCGAACCCACGAACCATGAACCATGAACTGAGATCATGACCTGAGCCAAAGTCAGACACCCATCCGACTTAGCCACCCAGGCGCCCCTCAAGAGACTTTTTCATAGACTTTTTGGCTTGTGCCATGGAAGAGAAACAGAAGGGACCTAATCTGTAGTTGAGAGACTATGAAGCTTCTGACAAGTAGAAGAGGAGCTAGGGAAGTATATAACACCAAAATCTTTGAAGCTGCATTTACGAAAAACAACACATTGACGTGTAAAGAAAAAAAAGTCTTTAGTTTTGTGGTCCTTTTTACCTTTTTTGTAAGTTATCCTAAACTATTAGGTTACTCTTTCAGGTAAATTTTAGCAAGAGCTCTTAAGGACCCAAGATATTACCTTTTTGTGAGCCAACAAGTGAGCCTGCAACAGTTTGATGGAGGCTGGCGGTTGACACAAGACCTGTGAGAGGGAGAGTAACATGAATATAGCACAGCAAGAAGTCTGAGCATCAGCATGTTTGTGTCTGTTCCCTTTGCTTCCAAGTGCCACTGAGGCTGTACAGATAGGCACATAGATGTCTTCACAGCAGAAGAGTAATCCTGAGCTTAGGGAATCTCAATTATTTTATAATGTACAACAAACATATCTATAACTTTTAAGGCTGTTTGTTGTACAAATATCCTTAAAAATCCTTGAAAAGATGATTCAGAATGAACGATGGCCAGTGCCTAGTTTCACAAGAGGTATAGAATCATGAGAAATTCATGGAGAATTGCCTTCCAACAAAGGTATAAAGACCTATGTCTTTCCCAAAGCCAGGGGTTGGTCAGGATTTATGTCTTTCTGAAAGCAAAACTGAGACCAGTGCTCATGGTGTGCTGACAAATGTTTAATAACTGGTTCTTTGAAGGAAAAATAAAAAAAGAAAAGGAAAAGAAGAACAAGCCCTCATTTGTGACACTTGCTTATTTCTATGGTGGAAATATTCCCATCATGGCTTATTTTAAGCTATCAAGAGGCCACCAATGAATGTGGAGTTAGGAAGAGATGCACAAATAATATGCAATTGTATAGTATTTCTAGCACATAGGTATAATAGAATGATCCCAAGAGAATAGATAATAGTAAAATTTAATAAAATAATTAGGAAGTATGTATTTATTACCTTTCAATTTACTATAACTTATTTAATTATAAGTTTATGTAATTTAATTTTTAATACTGGCCACCTTTAACAATTAGCTTGCAAAATTCCTGAAAATTTAACAATTGGCTCTTGCAAGCAAGTGTGGGCCAGCTTCAACACCCAGCTGCCAATACTCCTCTCTGTCTGGTTAATAGAATTCATTAATCTCATTCTTCAAAATCAAGTCTCTTTTGTGTTTGTTCTACTAGCTCATTTAAAAATACTTTTTCCTCTTTTATTTAAAACTAAGATGATATTCACCTCACTTTTTTATTTCTCAACACCATCTGGTTAACCTAAATATATCTGATCTATTATATCCAAACTTAGATTATGTTAGGAATAACACAGAATTGATCATTTTGGGGGTTCTCTTTATGCCAGTTGTCTGCAATACAATGGGTAGGTGTGAGTAAAAAACTCCTTTCTACTCTTTGGGAGGAATTGATATTTTTTTCCCATTTTTTTTTCTGAGGAATTTATAAATAGAACTTAGCTCTGTAAAGTCTGTCACAAATTTTTGGGAGTTTACATAGGCTTTAAGCTGGACCAAAGCAATGCTCAGTTGCCTTAAGGTGACTAATTCAAATTCAGATACAAAAACACTAAACACTTATGTGCCAAATATTGGGCTGATTTATGTATATGTTTCATTTAATAATTAAATCTGTGAAGTAGGTATATAATTTTCTGGTTGGGGAGCTGAGATGAGTTTTGAGTTCTTCACTTATGTTTTGAGAAGGAAATGTGATTATGTGCCTCTCCCCTTCGTGATCAGGGTATAGTCATTAACGAAACATTTCCATAGCATTTCTTAGTAGGGAACCTTGACAAGGTAAATAAAGCTGCCCCAAGAGCTCCAAGAAGGGATTTCATTTTCTTTATGAATTGGTTGTACATTTTTGGTTGTAACAATAATCCAGAATGAAATTGTGGGCCACACATTGCTAAAATATGTAAGAACATTTCAAAAGTAAGTAATCAACTAGTATGTTCATCAAACAGAAACTATAACTCAGTTTCAGGAAAAGTTGTGATCAATATTATCATCAAAAATGACATGTGAAGCTAGATACGTATACTGATGGATTTTTTTCAAGTGATTTAAATTCACCCTATATGTTAAAAAATCAAAATTTTTGTAGTTGGTTATTTTATCTTGGTGGCATATCTTCTCTCTTGAGAGAAAAGATGATAAGCAAACCAACAAAGACTTTAGGTTAAGTATAGCTACAGTGAGTTATTCTAAAGAAAATAATACACTGACAACTTTATTTGATAAACTTCAAATAAGTGAGAAAATCAACATTATTTACATCACTTGGTTTGTTGTCCTATTAGTTACCTTATCAAGTAGAAGATAAACTGCTCTCTTTTCACAAGTAATAAGAATGCAAAATATGAGTCTAGGCATAGATCAGCAAGTTTTGTTTAATTTGTGGCTGTATAAAAATCACCATTTTGGGTGCCTAGGTGCTCAGTTGGTTAAGTGTCTGACTCTTGATTTCGGCTCAGAGCATGACCTCACGGTTCGCGAGTTCGAGCCCTGCATCCAGCTCTGCATTGACCGTGCTGAGCCTATTTGGGATTCTCTGACTCCCTCTCTTCTCTGCCCTTCCTCCACACGCTCTCTATCTCTCTTCTCAAAATAAATAGAAAAACATTAAAAAATTACCATTTCAGTGGATTTGTTTCATGTCCATTTCATATCCACCATTTTAGTGGATATATTTTTAATGATTAAGTGTCATCTGGGGATAGCAATTAAAAAACTATAGAAGGCAATAGAATATCTGGTTTGCATAATTATTATTACTTATATTAACTACTACTAATTTTAAGTTTAATATATGTCAGGTATAATGCTGAGTATATTAGATGCATTATGTTAATTTAATTTGGATTTATATAATCATTGTTTACTATATGCATATATCGATAATTTGTTAAAGCCATGGAGTTGCTTAAGGAAAGATGCAAATATATATATATATATATATATATATATATATATATATATACACATGAACACAAGTGTTTGTATATAATTTTGGGGATCATAGATCCCTATTCCTGAATTCTCACCTTAAGGATCCCTTAGAATAGTGCTTATAGAATTCAGTTTCAATAACATTGTTTCCAAACTGTAACCTGCTTATTTTTATCAGTATTTGACAGCATAGAACTTCAAGAATACAATTCCAATGACCCTATTAGTAAGTTATATTGTATGAGCAGGAAATTCCTATAACTGGCAAACACAATATTTGCCAAGAATACCAACTGAGGAATAATTTATATCAGGGCAAAATTGGAAACAATATCCAATATCCAGTAATAGAGTATAGGTTAAACAGATTATGACACAACAAAATGTCATGAAACCATTTGTAAGTAATATGCACATCAATATTTAATGCCTATAGCATATAACTGGGTCAAAAGCAGACTTTAAATAGCATATATATTATGTTTTGAAAAACATATATATACTTCTGAAAAAATCTAGGAAAACTCTTCATTTGTTCTTAAAATATTCAAGTTAGCCTAAGAAAAGAGATCTCATTGATGGGCTGCACAAGAAATTTTAAAGGAAATCTCCTGGGAACCCAGAAGTCCAAGCCATTCATTATATAGCTGATGTCATAAAGTCTGGAGCTAGAGGCAGTTCTGGGTTTAAGAAGACTGGGTGATCAGAGCTCAGAACCTTCCCTCCACTATTCCCCTTGAACTTGACTCAGCCACACTGTGCCTCCCAGCTTCTTTCTGTTCCACTTTCAACTGGCATAGTCATTATATTTGTTCTTTGTAAATTTAATTTGCTCATAGCACAGTATGGTTTGATTTCAGATCCTATTGCTAACTGTTTTTAGTTTAGATTCTCAAGATAGAGCCTATTGCTTGGCTTATTTTATTAGACTACATTTGTTTCTGGACAACCTGTTGATTATCTCCTTTAGGGAGACATCTACCTGCAGCTAGGGTGATGGACTGGGGTGGTAAGTTTCATTTGGTAGAAGGGTGTGGATAGGGTAATTGTATTTAGAATGACCTAGGGATATAGGATATAGGCAGCATAAAGTAATTCTCTTAAGGAAAGATTAGGCACCAGAAAATTAATAGTGGCTATTTCTGGGTAGTAGGATTACAAGGAAAAAAATACATATATATATAATTTTTGTGTTTCTCTAATTTCTAATTTTAAATAATGATTACATGTGATTTGGAAAATAAGGAAATAATATCCCTAGAATGTGATTTGTACTTTTTCCTCTGTAGTTTTGTAGGTTTGGTTTAATTCCATTTGTTAGGGAATTTCCAAATTCTATGATAACATGTTGCTTTAGAAAAGATGAAATGTACTGGTGAAAAAAAAAAAAAGAAAAAGAAAAGAAAAAAAAGAAAAAGAAAAAAGAAAGAAAATTAAACATGTGTTTGGTATTTTAACCAATCAGAGCCACTACTGGGTACCATTTTGAGTTGTTTGGCTTTATGCTGGGGCTGGAGAGATACAGAGATATGTATTCTAAGACAAGGCCTCTGGCTTCAAGTGCCATTCAGTAAATATTAATTGAGTACTATAATGTACAATAGGGATTCAGAGGTGACAAGATACAGTCACTGCCTCCTCAAACAGCTAGCAATCCAGTTAATTATAGGAACAGGAAAAAAATCAATATTGCAAGACAATGTATGTGAAGAGTCCAATGACTGATGTGAGAGTTCAGAGGATTGAGAAATCATTTCAAGTTAGGATGAATAAAAGAGACCTCAATAGAGATGTGAGACCTCATGAAAGGGAGATTCGGTCTTATTGGATGGGGAATGCTTGGGTAAATGAGGGTATGTTAGAGGGCATTATTGGGTTGCCAGAAGAGCTAGCCAAACATGTACAGGTAGGAGGACACAAGGCTTGTTTGGGAGATGTGAGTGTAGTGGACTTGTGTTGTAGACTGGTGACAGATAAGATTGAGTTAGGCAGAAACAATATTTTACTAAATGCTTTTTATTTTTATTACTATTTTTTTTAATGTTTGTTTATTTTTGAGAGAGAGAGACAGAATGTGAGCAGGGGAGGGCAGAGAGAGGTGGAGACACAGAATTCGAAGTAGGCTCCAGGCTGAGCTATCATTATGGAGCCTGATGTGGGACTTGAACTCATGAACCATGAGATCATGACCTGAGCCAAAGTCGGATTCTTAACCGACTGAGCCACCCAGGCACCCCTACTAAATGTTTTTTAAATGTGCTTTCATAAAATGCTTTGGAGCTAGTTTGTTGTTTTGTTTTGAACTTTCAAGTGCATTAACTATGTAGACTATTTCAGAGCTTACTAGCTAGCCTATGTTTGATAAGGGGATAGTATATCTGTTGTCCTGCACCTGCCTCTCAGCCATCTCTCACCTGGAATCCTTAGTCTTAGAATCCATTGTAATTAATGAGAGTCCAAAGGCCTTCTTAATAGAACACTGGCATTAGTATGTTGTCCTGATATTCTGATCTAGAAATCATGTTGTTATAAATGCTTGCTTGGCCTTTCACTCCATTTTAGGCTCTGAATCTTCTTTTGCCTTTCCTAGCTATTTCCCTAACTGTTAACACTCTTTTCATCCTGCCGGATATCCTGATTCAGGTTGCAGGCCTTGACGTTGGGTGTTTTACCATGATATTGATTTTTTTATTCCTAATTCCAAAATCTTTGTTCCAAATCCTAGTTTATCGTACTCAGTTATGAGAGCACAAGCAGGGGAGAGGAGCAGAGGGAGAGAGAGAATCTTAAGCAGACTCTATGCTCAGTCCAGAGCTCAGTGTGAAGCTCAATTCCATGACCCTGGGATCACGATCTGAGCTAAAATCAAGAGTTGGACGCTCAACCGACTAAGCCACCCAGGCACCCCTCAAAATAAATATTTTTAAAACAGCATATTAGGATTGTGTTTACACAACACTAAGTTATTCTGAGAAGATGGTCACTGGGTATGAGTGTGATAGTCCAGAGAGAACACTGGTCCATTAATAAATTGAATGTCTTGGTCCATTTCCACCTATTCCAGCTGTAGGTACAGAGGATCTTTTTTGTAGCAGGCTCCTCTCCTGACCAGTCTCTGAATGCATCCTGTCCAAGGCCCCGGTATATCACTGGGCTCAAACATAGCTGATAGTAGGGCCTGGTATGAGTCTAAATCGAGTAGCAAGCCCCTATGAAGCACCCCTTCAACCATCATCCTGACTCCCAAACCCCTTATTGTGTTTGCCCATGGCTTATGACAAAGTCTGTGCCAGGATTTCCTTTTCTGTATTGTAATTTCACCCACAGGACGGATGTTATGCTTCTAACTCAGCCCTTTTGTCTAGGACCCCATATTCTTTTTAAACCTTGTCAACCCCATTCCTGGGTATTCTCTCTAGAACCCTGTTAACAGTAAAGGGATGACTTGGAACCACAAAACTTGTCCCAAGGTGGGCCACCTGAATATCTATATCAGATTGATTGACCTGATTAATTTTTTCAATTGTCTTTGAACTGTTTGAGGTGTTGCTGCCTGCTCAATTCTGAGGAGCATTTAATGAAATATGCATAAGAACACATCTAATAAATATAGTAGCCATTTATTAAATCCTTAATATGTGGCAGAACTAGTAAGGTAAGTGTTTAAGGAGTTAGATATGCATTTCCTTCTTTTGGCATGTAATGCAGGAGTTGTTCTCAATCCAAAAGAATATGAGACTTAACTGACTCACAATGTATGTCTACAAACTCTGTTTTTCTGAAAAGTGGTTTTTAAATATCTGATGGCTGTATCTTTAAACCTTACAGTGAATATTACATTTTCAAAGGAGTACTGACTTTTTCTATGAATCGTATTGGACCATGGGACCACCTAGATCATACTATTCTAGAAAATATTTGATGCTTCATATAATTCACACTTTATGTTTACTGAACACCTGCTATTTACAAGGCTGTGCATTATAAAGGATATCAAAAGGAGTATTGAACATGTGAGGGATATAAAAATGAGTAAAGCATAGTCCTGGCCTTTGCGTGGAGGGATTATGACAATTACATGTAGACATGAGCACAAAGCAGGATAGCCAACACAGTCCTAAAAGGACCAGAAAAACAATTTTAATAATAATGGCATGATTTTAGTCCTTGGCTAAGATAAAGAATAATTATATACTCAAGATGCAAATTATGCCTGGCTTAATTATCTCTATCAATTTGAAGAAGCAGATGCTCAGATGTGCAGACAGATACTAATAACTCACTTGGGAGTACTTAATCTGTATCTTTTTATGGGTGTGGAAGAGATGTTCACTGATTTTGACTGATGTTACGTTCTTTAAGAACGGTATGGCAGACATTTCCTCAAACTGTATTCTACTATGTATGACCTTTGCCTGTACATTCTTCAGTAGCTAAAATGGCAGCCTAGTCCAGTGACAAAATCTACATCTTCATGTCAAGCTAATTTAAGGAACGTTTTATCACTTAACTTCACAGTGTGAAGGACATTAATAATTCAGTGGTTTGTATACATTTCCATTCATTCTCCTTGTGAAGATGTTTGTGCTGCATAACAACGGTGCAGGGATGGAGGAGTTGGAAAACCTCTTTGCCACCCTATCCCCATGCCTCCACTCCTCCTAGAATATCTGGCTTCAGCAACAGTGGAATGAATGGTCAGTGGAGCTGAAGAAGTGGTAGTGTTTGTTAGTACTTTGTGCCTTCTGTAGCTCCTCATTGATGATATCCTTCATGCTAGCCCTGTCTGGGTTATTAAGTATTATGTTTTTTACAAGTCTCTTTTCTATAATTTGGTGCTAATAAGAATAGACTTAGTATAAAAACATTTTCTTCTGTATTGAAACAAAGATTTTTAAAAATGCAGACTCTGAGGGAAGATTCCAGAGACTTGGTCTCTTGAGAACTACCCATCTGTGAAAAAATTCTATTTCTGTTGAACTAGAGACCTGGCAATGGCAAAATGGACTGCCACTGTGAGCCATTTATTCTGTTTCACTGGACAGAATAAATTGTTTCCTAATTGAAGCTATGTCATGACATGAACTGTAAAATGTAGTAGCAATAATTTACTCTCAGCTTAAAGAAATGTCAGAAAATTGTCTGCTCTTTAAAAAAGCATTTTTTGGACCAGATTCTGAGATAAAACTGAAAAAAAGGAATACTTTCTGCAATACTATTTTACACTTACACTTTAACTTAAACTGCATATTTTGCAATATTTTGAGAGAACTAATTAAAAAGCATTTTGTATATGTGTAATTTTGAATAGTGTCATTTTTTATAAGTAACTCAGAATTTTTTTTAATGTTTATTTATTTTTGAGAGAGAGAGAGAGAGAGAGAGAGAGAGAGAGAGAGAGAGAGAAGGAGAGGCAGATAGAGGGGGACAGAAAATCTGAAGTGGGTTCCGTGCTGACAGCAGCAAGTGAGCTTGTTGTGGGGCTTGAGCTCACGAACTGCAAGATCATGACCTGAGCTGAAGTTGGCCACTCAACTGATTGAGCCACCCTGGTGCCCCATAATTCAGAGTTTCTTGAGCATAATTATGCTTACCGTTTCATGCCCTATGGACATAGACATTTGCTACCTTTGGATGAGGTCTGTAAGGCAGGAAACTTGCCTACAGACATTAAATATACATATATATGTGTATATGTGTATATATATATATATATGTATACATGTGTGTGTATATATATGTGTATATATGTGTATATGTGTATATATATTTATACGTGTGTGTTTGTATATATATATATATATATATATATATATATATATATATACATATAATTGGCAGCATATATACACACACTCACTATTTCTATATTAAAAGCATCCACTAACACACCTGGGAATTTACTATAATAACAATTGTGAAATTTCAGAAATATTAGGTAAAAGGATTATTTCAAATGATGTTAAAGTACTTGGCAATCTAGTGAGGTATCTATACCATACCTTGCACAAAAGTAAATTCCAAGTAGATTAAAGATCTAGACATTAAAAAAAGAAACCCACAACTAAATGCTGGAATAAAAGGAATGAAACAGGCTTATAATTGTAGGATGAGGAAGGACTTTCTCAGCCTGATATTAAGCCTACAAATTGCAGAAAAAAGGCAATATATTAAAGGTAAAAAAAATACCCTTTTATTTGAAAGGATAAAGTTAAAAGACAAATGAGAGACTAGGAGAAAAATATATGCAACATATGTAAAGACAAAAGATTAATGTCCAGAATATTTTACTAATATTCTACTAATAAATAGAAAAAGAAAAAGACAACTAGCCAAATAGAAAATTGACAAAGATTACAAACAGGAAATTAATGAAAGAGGGAATATAAATGTCCAATAAACTCATGGAAAAATGATCCATTTCAGTAATTATTAAACAAATAAAAATTAAACAATAACTAGCTATATTATTAGCCCAATTGATGGGCAACATCTCAAAAGATTCATAACATCCACCCTTGGTAAGAAAAAATTGCCACTCTTGTACCAAGAGTGGTGAATGTGGGTATAGCTTTTTGTAAGGCAAACTGATACTATTTTTCAAAATAAAAATGTGTGACCTTTGACCCATCAATTTCATGAGGAATTCCACTGGTAGGGGGTCTAGTCCAGAGAAATACTTAATTATATATATAAATATGTATGTCCAAGTATGCTCATTGCAGTATTGTTTACTAACCAAAAACTGGGGGAGGACTGTCAATCAATAGGAAAATGGGTGAACCAACTGCAGAATATTCATGAAAGGAAATTTATATAGCAGCTAAAAAGAGAGTAGTAGATTCATATGTACTGACTTGGAAAAGTACTTATTACAAGTAAAATAAAAAGCACATTGCAAAACCATATTCATAGCCTGGCTCTATATTCATTTGGGGAGAAAAACCAATAATAATATATGTCCCTACAGTCATAAGATGAAGCCTGGAAGAATATAAAATGATCTCTTGATGGTGGCTATGGAGTTGGGAGCTGAAGAGACAGGAGAGAAGGAAAGGAGTGGTCTCACTTGTTATTTCATATCCATTAAAAAATAAGTGAGATTATGAGTGATTTTGGCTTTTTGGCTTTTTTATATTTAACATCTTTTCTATTATAGATATGTATTGCTTTTGTATTAAAAGAATAAATGTAACCTTGAAAAACTAATTCCTGAAGGATGAGTTGAAAAGATGAGAGACTGGAGACAGGAAGATCACTTAGGAGGCTTGAAATGACCGTGGGAAGGATGGTGCATACATGGCCTAGGCAGGAACAAAGAGATTGAGGAGTGGCTGACAGGGACCCTGACAAGTGGAGACAACTAATGTGAGGCTGTGCTCCCAAATCCCAGTACACAGCTCTTTCCCAGAGTCTTCCCAAAGGCCCCGTGAAAAGTACCATTATCCCATCACACAAGCCCTAGCAGATAACAAAACTCAGGTTGTCTGGTTCCTATGCAGGCAACCGTTTCAGTTCTGATTCCACAGTTAATGTGTTTCCACATGAGACCAGATGAAAGCAACATCATCTTTGCCAAGGGCCCCTTGGGCTGTTCTCTGCAGTTCAGCAACCTGAAGGTTATAGCACCATTACATCAGCCTCCTCCTTGGGGACTGGCAAGCAGCTCTCAGGCTGTCTCCACGGAAGCCAGCTTTCCTTCCTCTACTGTGCTTGATCCTGATCATTGCACGTAGTCTGCTTAGCCTGTACTAAAATCTTTTGCTTCCTGTTTACCAAGTCATGCTCATACCTGCAGTCTGCTCTGAATACAGCATTGTCATTGCCCTAAACAGTCATTGTGATCATTGCACATCTCACCTTTGAGCTCCTTCAGGCCTATGAGCTTACCCTTCAACATGCGTAACGCAGTGCTCAACACAGAATAAGCAATGTCACATGATGGAAACTGATTTCACACGGGGCACCTCTCTGAAGGGCCTGCTCACTTTTTGCTTGTTTACTAAGAAACAGATGTTGAAACATCTGCTTAAATATTGTGAAATCTTTTCACAGATTGGACATTTAGTTCCTGCAGCATAACTGGGAAAGATCATGTTTACCAAACTGGAGGTGAATTGTATATTGAAAGGGGAATTTGGTAGAATAGCTTGTGTAACATTTCAATGAGAGCAAGTGTAATATTAACATAAGCTTTCATGTGTTTAATAGGAAATAGCTTTGGTTGTTTCTAGCTTTAAATCTCATTAGTACATTATTACCTTGAATCTTTATTCATTTTATGGATATATTATATAGAATTGCTACACATAGAAATTTTATGGAAAACAATTTTGAACAAAGTTTAAAAGGTACCTGAGAGCTGAATTGGTACGTTAGAGAAGATACATAGAAAACTTTGTCCCTTTTTTCTTCTCCAGCAAAGCATTGTAAACCTTTCTAATTTTAAAATTATTGCGTGTTCACATAATATCTCCAAGGAGCTGCATATTAGCCTATGAACATGCAGCTGCAACAATCCTATTTTGCTTCTGTACTGCAAGAGAAGAACATTTGTTTTAAACAATTAAGATAATCCAGTTACCTCACAGACCCAGTGCCTTATTTTGAGTTTGAGTGATTTCTGTCTGATGTCACATAGAGGAAAATATAATTTTGCTTGTCTTTTAGCAGCAGATAATTTGTAGATTTTGCAGCTTAGTGGCTTGTCTTTAGAGGGAATTTTGAAATTGCACCTTGTGACTTGTACCATTTTGCATAATGAGATGATTGATACGATGTACTGGTAGCTTTTTCAAGCAAAAGCATGTGACTGGTTGAAAGTGGAAAATTCAGTTTGTCGTTTACCCTCCCTGATCTCAATCACTGGTGTCAACAGAAGTGTCGAGTTGCTTAGACATCATGTAGAATAGTTCAAGAATGAAGAAATTACTTCTAATTAAATCTCTCTGTTACCTTGCTGGGCTCAATTTTCTCCAGTTACCACACACACACACACACACACACACACACACCACTGAAATAATAAAATAGAAGCATTTCCATCCGTTTTAGAGAAAAATAAAAAGTAATCAGAGTATTATTAGAACTTTCTCTTTTTTAAGTATTGTGCTGTGTTGAGAGTGATGCTTAACTGGTAGCTTTGGGGTGACCTCCGCAATGACAATGCTTTATCGCTCCTCTATACAGATGTCTAGTGACTTTGAGTCCTAGTCCAGCTCTTTAGCACTCATAGAAGAAATTCACTATTTTTATTTAATTTAGAAGCCTATTGATCTGCCCTTAGTTGGAAGCATAGACTAGCCATATTCAAGTTGCCTACCAAAGTTTTAACCTTGAACACCCTGCTACTCAATCATTTTCAAAACCTTCATTTAGAGGAACAAAATTAATAAATGTGAATATGTAATATTTAAAACCAAACCTAAAGGAATAATATTCCCGTATATATGAGTATCTAATATTCATAGGTATGTGATCGCTTGAAGGAGATGCCATTTATCTCTCAGATATTATAAGCCTAACCACTGGGGCAAGCCAGGCCATGAGAGAGCTATATTGCATAGTTTTGACTACTCCACACTTGGGTATTAGGACATCAGCCTACCCTTTGAGACCTAATACATCTTAGTGTTTGGGCAGCTTAGACTTTATAAGTCTTGCATCCAGTAGCTTCCCTGAAGCAGATTCTAAGGAACTATGTTCAGGACTGATTGCCTATGTTCTTTTGCTGGATGTTCTCTAGCTTCTCTTGTAACTAGCATGCCAGGTCTAATGGACACCTGACCATTACTAACTATGCCAGACTTGTCCTTCAGGTCAGTGATGAGATGAAGCGTAACAAGTCAGAAAAATAAATAAATAAAGGAACCAGGAAGGAGTTTTCTGATTTTGAGCTTAGTAGAGAATGTGGTTTTTCCTGAAAAACTGCAAGCCTTGTAATATACCTTAAGGGAAATTACCCAGTATCTGATTTGGAGACGGAGAAAAAAGTAAATGTTGATGGTCTATTGTGTTTTTGATAAAAATAATCTGCTAATTGCTTAAACTTTGCTTTTGTTTTGTTTTATCTCTAAAACTATTATCTTCATAGGTGAAATTCTGTTTAGTGGTCAGGGGACTTTTTGTTTTTGAAAGCCTTTTGGTACCATCCATGACCAAGTTGGTTTTATTTTAGACTTTTTTTTTTTTTTTAGTGAAACTAAAATAACTTTCCCTCTCCCTAATCCCCAGTAACTCAGTTCATTAACTATTAAATCTAATGAAAGTCATTCACAGTTGGTAGCAGAAAACTGTAGATGTTCTACTCATTTACTGGCTTTTTATAATCAAAGAGACTGAAGCATGTTGTTTCCAGTTGTGTATGCAAAAGGTAAATGGTGATGTTTTTGCTTTGTTTGAACAGAGTGGTTCCTTCAGTTCCTTTTCTAAACCTTTCTGTGAGAACAAGTTAGTTCTTCTGGGAATAAAGAATTGCCTGCAGCCATATGCACTCATCTGTTCTCTACAAATGTGTTTGGTCTTTTTCACACCCAACTTGTGGGTGCTAGGGGTACCCAGTGCGAGTGGACAGGTCAGGCAGGCCTCAGGTAAGAAAGAATTTATAATTAAATGTGTAATTATAATAAAGCTATTACAAAAAGTGTGTTTTTTTTACAAAACATCTTTCTCTGTCCTTGCTAATGGAACACAGTCTTCTGCTGGCTCTGTACTCTGAATTGCTCCTTTATAAGTGTTTTTTCTTGGTCTTTGTCACACATTGTCAAAATAGCTTGTTTGTGTGCTGTTTGCATCATAGCTGTAAGATCACATTCCTATGTAGTTCTTGAATTCTTTTGTCAAGAATGTCAACTAACAAGCATTCCTCCATTTTTGCTTTCTTATCTCTCTTATATTTCAACAACTCCTACTAGGAAAATACACCTGAATTCACAGAGCCCCTATTATACAGGCAGCGTCCTGGGTTTGTTGGGTTGGGATCGAAGGGAAATGCTCTTTTCTTTTTAATTTAATTTAAATTTCATTTTTCTTGTCCTTCAATATATATCTCTTGTGGCCATTTCATCTCTAGGTTTTATGGGACCAATATGTGAATGCTAATATTGAATTCTTTTCTAGTATTTTATTTTGACTAAAAATTGTAAAGCTCGTATGCAATTCACCATAATGGAGTTTTACCACGTGGTTAACGTAGCAGGTTTAGACAGAAGGCTTAAGCAATGGAAACCTGAGTAGGGTAAACAGGCCCACAGTGACCAGTGGGCTGAATGCAAACAGGCTCTTTAGGCAACCCACCTCAAAACATCCATAAGCTCTAGCTGACCAATGGGCTACTTATAACTGGTCGCAGTTACCAAAAAAGGAAAATTCCATATGTTCTCATGCATCGTCACTTCCCCCCTTAACTATGTGTGATTTGCCTATTGTTACACAGGTGGTATTGAATTAAAATTGGGAAAAGTACTCCTATTTGCTACTCTATCCAATCATATAGAATATTGAATTTGTCTATTTACTCCTATAATGATAGTGACTGTTTAAAAAATGTCTGCTGGCATTTGATGTAAATGTTATATTTTGAGGGTTTCAAAATTATGCAGATGCCTTTGTAAGTTGTTAATATTTTTAAGGCATGACAAAAATGCATGTGTGTCTATGTGTATGTATGAAACATGGCATAATTAAAAATTTTTTTTTATATTTAGTTTTGAGAGAGAGAGAGAGAGCATGAACAGGGGAGGGGCAGAGAGAGACGGAGACAGAGGATCCAAAGTAGGCTCTATCAAAGAGCCCAATGCGGGGCTCAAACCCACAAACTGCAAAATCAAGACCTGAGCTGAAGTTGGTGGCTTAACCGACTGAGCCACCCAGCGGCCCCAGCATAATTTTAATAGGTTTAACATTTCCGGAATCATAAATATATAAGATCAGCTACTAGAAGCTACTAATGTATATACTTAAATAACTATTGCCAAGGTCACACACTGTATTAGTTTGCTGGGGCTGTCATAACAAGACTAGGGAGCTTAAACAACACAAATTTATTTTTCTAATAATTCTGAAGGCTTCAAGTCTGATCAAGTTATCGACAGAGTAAGTTTCTTCTCTGGACTATTGTCTTGACTTGCAGATGGCCACTATCTCCCTGGGTCTTCACATGGCCCTTCCTCTGTGCATGTCTATGACCTAATCTCCTCCTCTTCTTTTTTAGTTTTTAATTTTTAAAAAATTCTAGTATAGAATTAATGAACAGTGTTATATTAGTTTCAGGTATACAATATAGTGATCCAACAATTCTGTACATACTCAGTGCTCATCATAATAAGTGTACTCTTAATTCCCATCACCTATTTTACCCATTGCCCCATCCACCTCCCCTCTGGGAATCATCAGTTTGTTCTCTGTAATTAAGAGTATTTGTTTGTTTGTTTATGTCCTTTTTCTTTGTTCATTTGTTTTGTTTGTTAAATTCCACATATGAATGAAATCATATGGTATTTATTTTTCTCTGACTGACTTATTTTGTTTAGCGTTATATCCTCTAGATCCATCCATATTGTTGCAAATGGCAAGATTTCATTCTTTTTTATGGGCGAGTAATATTCCATTCATATATACATATCTTATATCTTCTTCATCCATTTTTTTATCAATGGATGCTTGGATTGCTTCCATATCTTGGCTATTATAAATAATGCTGCAATAAGCATAGGCGTGCATATATCCTTTCAAATTAGTGTTTTTGTATTTTTTGAGTAAACAGCCAGTGAAGGAATTACTAGATCATATGGTAATTCTATTTTTCATTTTTTGAGGAACCTCCCTACTGTTTTTCACAGTGGCCGAACCAGTTTGCATTCCTATGAACAGTGCACAAAGGTTCCTTTGCCCACACTTGTTGTTTCCTGTATTTTCTATTTTAGCCATTCTGACAGGTATGAAGTGATATCCCATTGTGGTTTTGATTTGCATTTTCCTGATGATTAATGATGCTGAACATCTTTGCTGTGTCTCTGGCTATCTGGATGTCTTCTGCCCATTTTTAACTGGATTATTTGGTATTTTTGATATTGAGTTGTATCAGTTCTTCATATTCTCTGCATACTAACTCTTTATCAGATATGTCATTTGCAAATAAATTCTCCCATTCAGTAGATTGTCTTTTAGTTTTGTTGATTGTTTCTTTTGCTTTGCAGAAGCTTTTTATTTTGATGTAGTCCCAATAATTTATTTTTTCTTTTGTTTCCCTTGCCTCAGGAGACATATCTAGAAAAATGTTGTTATAGCCAATATCAGAGAAATTACTGTCTGTGCTCTCTTCTAGGATTTTTATAGTTTCGGATCTCACATTTAGGTATTTAATCCATTTTGAGTTTTATTTCTGTAAGTGGTCTAGTTTCATTGTTCAGAATGTAGTTGTCCGGTTTTCCTAACACCATTTTTTGAAGAGTCTATGTTTTTCCCCATTGCATATTCTTGCCTTCTTTGTTGAAGATTAGTTGAGCATATAATTGTGGGTTTGTTTCTGAGTTCTCTATTGTGTTCCGTTGATCTATAGGTCTATTTTTGTGCCAGTACCATACTGCTTTGATTACTACAGCTTTGTAGTATAGTTTGATATCAGGAATTTTGATACCTCCAGTTTTGTTCTTCTTTTTCTTTTTTAAGTTTATTTATTTCCTTTGAGAGAGAGAGTATGTGTGTGAAAGAGCAAGCTGGGGAGGGACAGAGAGAGAATCCCAAGCAGGCTCTGCACTGATAGCAGGAGCCCGATGTGGGGCTTAAACTCATGAACTGAGAAATCATGACCTGAGCCAAAATCAGGAGTTGGACGCTTAACCAACTGAGCCATCCAGGAGCCCTGTTCTTTTTCAAGATTGCTTTGGCTATCCAGGGTCTTTTGTGGTTCCACATAAATTTTAGGATTATTTGTTCTAGTTCTGTGAAAAATGCTTTTGATATTTTGATAAGGATTGCATTAAATCTGTAGATTGCTTTGGGTAGTATGGGCATTTTAACAATATTGATTTTCCCAATCCATGAATATGGAATATCTTTCCATTTGTTTGTGTCATCTTTCATCAATGTTTTATAGTTTTCAGAGTACAGGTCTTTCATCTCCTTGGTTAAGTTATTCCTAGGTTTGGTGCAATTGTAAATGGGATTATTTTCTCAATTTCTCTTTCTGTTGCTTCATTATTAGGATATAAAAATGCAACAGATTTCTGCACATTGATTTTGTATCCTGTGGCTTTACTGAATTCATTTATCAGTTCTAGTAGATTTTTGGTGGAGTCATTAGGGTTTTCTATATATAGTATCATGTCATATGCAAATAGTGAAAACTTTACTTCTTCCTTACCAATTTGGATGCCTTTAATTTCCTTTGTTGTCTGATTGCTGTGGCTAGGACTTCCAGTACCATGTTGAATAAAAGTGGTGATAATGGACATCCTTGTCTTGTTCCTGACCTTAGGGGGAAAAGCTCTCAGTTTTTCACCATTGAGATGATGTTTTTTTGTGGGTTTTTCATGTATGGCCTTTATTATGTGGAGGTTCCCTTTAAACCTATTTTGTTTAGGTTTTTTATCATGAATGGATCTTGTACTTCGTCAAATGCCTTTTCATCATCTATTGAAATGATCATATGGCTTTTTATCCATTCTCTTGTTGATATGATGTATCACATTGATTGATTTTCAAATACTGAATCACCCTTGCATGCCAAAAATAAATCCCACTTGATCGTAGTAAATGATTTTTTTAATGTGTTGTTGGATATGGTGTGCTAATATTTGTTGAGGATTTTTGCATCTATGTTCATCAGAGATATCAACCTATAGTTCTCTTTTTTCATAGTGTCTTTAATTCTTTTTTAATGTCTTATTTTTTATTTTTGAGAGAGACAGAATGTGAATGGGGCAGGGACAGAGAGAGAGGGTGACACAAAATGCTCTGAGCTGTCAGCACAGAGCCCAATGTGGGGCTCAAACTCACGAACTGTGAGATTATGACCAGGGCCGAAGTCAGAGGCTTAACTGACTGAGCCACCCAGGCAACCCTGCAGTGTCTCTATCTGGTTTTGGTATCAGGATAATGCTGGCATCATAGAATGAATTTGGAAGCTTTCCTTCTACCTCTTCTATTTTTTGGAACAGTGTGAGAAGATTGTATATTAGCTATTCTTTAAATATTCAGTGGAATTCATCTGTGAAGGCATCTAGTCCTGGAGTTTTGTTTGTTAGGAGTTTTTTGATTACTGACTCAACTTCATTACTTGTAATCAGGTCTGTTCAAATTGTCTATTTCTTTCTTATTCAGATTTGGGAAGTTGTATGTTCCCAGAAATTTATCCATTTCTTCTAGGTTGTTTGGTTTGTTGGCCTATAATTTTTCATAATATTCTCTTATAATTCTTCATATTTCTGTGGTGTTGTTATTTGTCCCCTTTCATTTCTGATTTTTGTTTATTTGAGTCCTTTCTCTCTGTTTTGTTTTTGTTTTTGTTTTTTTTCTTTGGGGCTAATGGTGTATCAATTTTGTTGATCTTTTTAAAGAACCAGCTCCTGGTTTTATTGTTCTGTTCCATTGCAATTTTACTTTCTATTTCATTCTACCCTAATCTTTATTATTTTCTTCCTTCTGCTGTCTTTGGGTTTTGTTTGTCTTTCTTTTTCTAGTTCCTTTAGGTGTAGGGTTAGGTTGTTTATTTGAGATTTTTCGTGCTTCTTGAGGTAGACCTGTATTGCTATAAACTTTCATTCTAGAACAGCTTTTGCTGCATCCCAGAGATTTTGGACCATTGTGTTTTCATTTTCATTTGTCTCCATATGTTTTTTGATTTTCTCTCTGATTTCTTGGTTTACCTGTTCATTATTTAGTAGCATGTTATTTAACCTCCATGTATTTGTATTTGTATTTGTGTTCTTTCCAGATTTTTTTTCATGTGGTTGATTTCTAGTTTCATACCATTGTAGTAGGATTCATGATATGATTTTGATCTTTTAAAAATTTTGTTTAATGTTTGTTTTTAAAAAAGAGTGAGAGAGAGAGAGAGCGAGCATAAGCAGGGGAGAGGCAGAGGGAGAGGGAGATACAGAATCTGAAACAGGCTCCAAGCTCTGAGCTGTCAGCACAGAGCCTGACGTGGGGTTTGAACTCACAAATCATGAGATCATGACCTGAGTGGAAGTTGGATGCTTAACCGACTGAGCCATCCAGGCTGAGCTATACGTACATATATATGTATACACACACACACACACACACACACACCACATCTTCTTTATCCATTTATCTGTTGATGGACATTCGTACTCTTTCCATACTTTGGCTATTGTTGATAGCACTGCTATAAACATTGGGGTGCATGTGCCTTTTCAAAATAACACACTTGTATCCTTTGGGTAAATACCTATGGTGCAATTGCTGGGTTGTAGGGTAGTTCTATTTTTATTTTTTTATTATTTTTATTTATTTTTTAAATTTTATTTTTAATTTTTTTTAAAATTTATATCCAAATTAGCATATAGTGAAACAACGATTTCAGGAGTAAATTCCTTAATGCCCCTTACCCATTTAGCCCATCCCCCCTCCCACAACCCCTCCAGCAACCCTCACTTTGTTCTCCATATTTATGAGTCTCTTCTGTTTTGTCCCCCTCCCTGTTTTTATATTATTTTTGTTTCCCTTACCTTACGTTCTTTTGTTTTGTATCTTAAAGTCCTCATATGAGTGAAGTCCTATGATTTTTGTCTTTCTCTGACTGACTAATTTCCCTCAGCATAATACCCTCCAGTTCCATCCACGTAGTTGCAAATGGCAAGATTTAATTCTTTTTGATTGCCGAACAACACTCCGTTGTATATATATACCACATCTTCTTTATCCATTCATCCATCAATGGACATTTGGGCTCTTTTCATACTTTGGCTATTGTTGAAAGTGCTGCTATAAACATGAGGGTGCACATGTCCCTTCGAAACAGCACACCTGTATCCCTTGGATAAATGCCTAGTAGTGCGATTGCTGGGTTGTAGGGTAGTTCTGTTTTTAGTTTTTGAGGAACCTCCATACTGTTTTCCAGAGTGGCTGCACCAGATTGCATTGCCACCAACAATGCAAAAGAGATCCTCTTTCTCTGCATCCTCGCCAACATCTATTGTTGCCTGAGCTGTTAATGTTAGCCATTCTGACAGGTGTGAGGTGGTATCTCATTGTGGTTTTGATTTGTATTTTCCTGATGATGAGTGATGTTGAGCATTTTTTCATGTGTTGGTTAGCCATCTGGATGTCTTGGAAAAATGTCTATTCATGTCTTTTGCCCATTTCTTCACTGGATTATTTGTTTTTTGGGTGTTGAGTTTGATAAGTTCTTAATAGATTTGGGATACTAACCCTTTATCTGATATGTCATTTGCAAATATCTTCTCCTGTTCTGTCAGTTCCCTTTTAGTTTTGCTGATTGTTTCCTTTGCTGTGCAGAGGCTTTTTAATTTGATGAGGTCCCAGTAGTTGACTTTTGCTTTGGTTTCCCTTGCCTCTGGAGACACGTTGAGTAAGAAGTTGCTGTGGGCAAGATCAAAGAGGTTTTTGCCTGCTTTCTCCTCGAGGATTTGGATGGCTTCCTGTCTTACATTGAAGTCTTTCATCCATTTTGAGTTTATTTTTGTGTATGGTGTAAGAAAGTGGTCCAGGTTCATTCTTCTGCATGTTGCTGTCCAGTTTTCCCAGCACCACTTGCTGAAAAGACTGTCTTTATTCCATTGGATATTCTTTCCTGCTTTGTCAAAGATTAGTTGGCCATATGTTTGTGGGTCCATTTCTGGGTTCTCTATTCTGTTCCATTGATCTGAGTGTCTGTTCCATACTGTCTTGATGATTACAGCTTTGTAGTATAGCTTGAAGTCTGGGATTGTGAGGCCTCCTGCTTTGGTTTTCTTTTTCAAGATTGCTTTGGCTATTTGGGGTCTTTTCTGGTTCCATACAAATTTTAGGATTATTTGTTCTAGCTCTGTGAAGAATGTTGGTGTTACTTTGATAGGGATTGCATCGAATATGTAGATTTTTTTTTTTTGAGGAACCTCCATATTGTTTTCCAGACTGGCTGCACCAGTTTGCATTCCCATCAACAGTGCAAAAGGGTTCCTCTTTCTCTGCATCCTCACCAACATCTGTTGTTGCCTGAGTTGTTAATTTTAGCCATTCTGACAGGTGTGAGGTGGTATCTCATTGTGGTTTTGATCTGTATTTCCGTGATGATGAGTGATGTTGAGCATTTTTTCATGTGTCTATTCACCTTCTGGATGTCTTCTTTGGAAAAGTGTCTATTCATGTCTCTTGCCTATTTATTCACTGGATATTTTGTTTTTTGGATGTTGAGTTTGATAAGTTCTTTATAAATTTTGGATACTAACCCTTTATCTGATATGCCATTTGCATATATCTTCTCCCATTCCATCAGTTGTCTTTTAGTTTTGTTGATTGTTTTTTTTACCATTCAGAAGTAAACAGGTCCCTTCGTATGATACTTCAATTCTATTCCTGGGAGACAAACTAAGCCAGCAGCTAATGAGTCTTCTGGTGGATCTGCCCATTTGAAAACACCAAATTTGCTGTAATGAATTTTGTAGTGCTCTTAGGAACTGCTATGTCTAGCATACAGACATTAATGCATCCTTTTTGAGACAAAAACAAGGAAACAAACAAAGAAACAAAACCAAAAAAATCACAATACCGTATTTTGAAAAGCTTATTGTTCTCAAAACAGAATCTGTTCCATAGAAGGAGTATGACATATTTTAAATGTGAAGTAAACAAAACATGCTACATTACACAGGGTCCTAGTTGGAATATTCTAGAAGAAAGACTTACCTTAAAGCAGAAGTCTAAAAACTGGAGCCAAAATTTAATCCTCTTATGAAAGCAGACAGTGTTCACAGCAATCCTGTCATTGCCTTATCAACAAAGATGAAACTGCTCAAGTTGGTGGGAACCCACTTTGGCTGGTAGTTAAATAAACCTAATTTGGTCCCTTATTATTCTAGTGATACAGGTGGAAATATATGGACCTATATATGAAATATATGAATATGAAATAAATGGATATATATGGAAAAATTCCTGATAAGAATTAGGAATTCTTAGGAATGTCACTCATTAGAAGACAGTGTAATGAAACATCATGTAGAGTCTGTTGGAAGAATGGATAGAAGCTCCCTTGAATTTCCAGGTGTAGAAAAGAAGAAATTTCACTTTTAGGTTATTCATCTGTTTGCATAAATATTTGCTGATTTTATGCCTTATACATTTCCCACTATCCTTTACCATTTCAGATGAATTGTGCTACTAGAGAATTTTTAAAATAATTTAGTTTTCAAATCCCAAGTAGTAGCACTAGTAGGGCAAAATGAATGTTTTTATGCAAAGTAGAATGGGGGAATGCTTAGTGATGACAGTTAAAATGCTGTTTTTTTTCCTAACATAGTACTGTTTCAATTGTAAAGTCATTGAATTCAATTATCTATTAACAACATGAGAATTTATTTAATGATAGTGTACAATTTTAGTAGGAGTTACTGGAAGTTTTCTAAGAATGTTGATTCATCTGAAATCACATTGTTTTACAGATGTAGTCTGTTGAGTTTTAACAAAAACCCCACAGCTAATTACAGGTAGGAAATAATTATATCACATGACTATTTTCATTGCTGGTGTTGGTTTTTGTCTTATATCCAGCAAAACTATGTGCTGCTTAGCAACACACTTTCTGTAGTCAAGGAAACATTGTCACACACTTAGAAGAAGAGATAGAAATGAATAATTGAAGGCTATCCTTGAGGTACTGAGAAGATACTTACAGGAGGAAGTAACTGTCCTCTAGTTTAATTAAATTCAAAGCAGTTTCTATCACAGCTTAAATGATTAAGGTCGGAAAAACATTTTTTTGACTTCACTGATGCCTAAATTTGGTTAGAGAGAGATTTTATAGATGGAGATGTCACCTTGAGTTTCAAGGCTCAAATGTGTGTGTGTGTGTGTGTGTGTGTGTGTGTGTGTGTAGGGTTAAAGTCAATTCTAAGATTCTATGCCAGAGAGATAGAGAAGCTTTCTAAAGAGGGTCAGTCTTGGGGCGCCTGGGTGGCGCAGTCGGTTAAGCGTCCGACTTCAGCCAGGTCACGATCTCACGGTCCGTGAGTTCGAGCCCCGTGTCGGGCTCTGGGCTGATGGCTCAGAGCCTGGAGCCTGTTTCCGATTCTGTGTCTCCCTCTCTCTCTGCCCCTCCCCCGTTCATGCTCTGTCTCTCTCTGTCCCAAAAATAAAAATAAAAAACGTTGAAAAAAAAAATTAAAAAAAAAAAAAAAAAAAAAAAAAGAGGGTCGGTCTTAAGGGAGGTTAAGAGATTTGGAAAGAAGAGAAGCCTGAAGGGCAAAGTTTCTTATTCCCTTACCCATGTGTATCAGTAATCACATAAAGGGACACAACAAATATTTGTGGATCTGCCTGCTCTGTCGCAAGCCAGTGGAAGAACATATAAGACAACACTGAGTGTGTTTATTTTTGATTTAAAATTTTTAGAAATTGTTTATTTATTTTTGAGAGAGAGAGACAAAGTACAAGCAGAGGAGGGGCAGAGAGAGAGAGGGTGATACAGAATCTGAAGCAGGCTCCAGGCTCTGAGCTCTCAGCATAGAGCCCTACATGGGGCTTGAGCCCACAAACTGTGAGATCATAACCTGAGCTGAAGTCAAATGCTTGACTGAGCCACCTAGGTGCCTCTGTGTGTGTTCATTTAATCGTGGAGGAGCTTCAAGGAAAGCAACTCAGTTCACATTTTTAAATATTTATTTTGCAGTATTCACTTTAAAGGTGTTTGCTGTTGTTGTTGATCTCAGTTTTAAGTAGTTTTACCATGAAGTACTTGGGTATTTTGTTGTTCTTGTTCTGCTTGAAATTCATAGAATTTCTTACATGTGTGATATGTTGTCTTTTATCAGTTTTGATCATTTCTCAGCCAGTTTCTCTTCATTATTATTTCTGCATCATTCCCTCCCTTTTCCCTTCTTCTCATCCTCCCTCCCCTTCTCCCCCCACTCCCCCATTCTCTTGGCATTTTTTTCTGGGATACTTATAAATATGTTAGATTTTTTTTATCGTGTCTATATGTTTATACTCTACTGGGTTTTTTTTAACATATTTTTTTCTCCATGCTTCAGTGGATCCATTCTATTGCCCTTTCTTCCAGTTCCCAATCCTTTCATTTGTTGTGTCTAATTTGTGTTAATCTCATCTACTGAATTTAAAGTTTTTATTATTATACTATCCATTTATAGAGTGTTTATTTAAATTTAATTATTTCTTGAATATTCCAGTTGTCCGGTGAAATCATCCATCCTGCCATGTGTTTCCTTGGATATATTTATGGTAATTTCAAAAACTATATATAATAACCCTAACATCTGGATCACCTGGAGCTCTGCCTCCATTGTCTATTCTTTCTTTTATTTGCCAGGTATTTGGTCCTCTCCAGGCATGCCTTGGAGTTTTTGATTGAGCACAAGACATTGTGGTGAAAAATTGTAGAAATAATTTGACACTTTCACAGGCACTTCTTCTAAGGACGATTCTGCCCCACCCCCCACCCCCACTTTTTCTAATTGGCAATTAGATTAAGGGAAGATCAACTCACTCCTACCTGGGGTTTATCTGATTCAAAGACAGGTTTCAGTCCTTGGTAAGGTTTTGTCTATTTTTGGTTCATATTTTTTCTTATATTATAGTGCTGGATTCTTAATTGAAAGTATAAGAGATTTGCTAGGGATCCCCCTCCTTGTAGGGCCCAAATTTTTCAGTAGTAACACTATTGAAATCCCAGGCAGCCTTTATACACTGCTTTCTGCTTGGTTTCTTAGTCTCTCCTCCTGTGTAGCTCAGAAATCATCAAATTCCTCTGGGGGAAAGTGCTACAGAATGTTGGGTTCATATCAGTGAACTTCCTTTCTCTCTGAGATTCTGGCACTTTAAATATTGACTGCTTTGATAGCTTCCTGATTTCTCCAAAGAAATTTTCTTTTTAAATTTTGTCTAAATTTAGAATTATTGTCATATTCAAGTTAGAATGCAGTAAGTTCTTTACTATTATTGAAATGACCTAATTTTCTTTTATCAGAACAATGAATTTTTCTCTTTATGTTCATGATACTTTTTAGGTTACCTTTTGAAAAAAGCAACTTAACCCAAACATCAGTCCTCCCAGGCTCATTTCTTGGCGCTTTTTGCCACTTTCTATTGCCATCATTTTGTTTCTACCCTAACATTGATTACTTCTTGTATTTTTTTAAGTTCATTTTAAGTTCATCTGCTTCTCTCCAGCCACTTTTTATTTTTCCTTTTAATTTGCTGCAAAATTTTAGTATCTATTGCTGTATAAGAAACCACCTTAAAAGATAGTGGATTAAAGCAATGATTTATTATTTCTCTTATAGGTTGGTTGGCAGTTTTTCTGCTCCATGTAGTGTCTATCAGCTGGGGTCACATGGCTGTAATTAGTTGGTGGTTGGGCTGGGTCTGGAACATCCAAAACGGTCTTACTCACATGTTTGGTGCCTCAGCTGTGGTGGGCTAAGGGGCTAGAGTACCTTGATTCTCTTCCATGTACGTCCATTTCTCCAGCAGTCTAGACTGTATTTTCTAAAGCTTGACAACTGGTTTCCAGACAGAAGTAGATGCTGTCATGTTTCCTAAATTCTGAGCCCAGAACTGTCACATTGTATATTACTTCTTCCACATCCTCCAGGTCAAAATAAGTCACAAGTCCAGGCCAGAACCAAGATGAGGGGAAATAGATTCCCCTTCCTGAAGGGAAAAGGGGCATGCACATAAGAGGAATTGTTGGTGGTCATCTTTAAAAGCAATCTACCATAGTGCATATTTGTATAAAAGCCTATTCCTTTTTCAGTACAATCTACTGATAGTACACTGCTTGTTTGGCTTCTGCCCCAGATTTTTTTCTACCAGCAGCTAAATTCAGTTACTTGCCATCAGTAGGCTCAGGCAAAGCATAAGCACTGGGCTCAGTATCAATTTAAAACAGAAAATTTTACTTGTACCTTTTCTCATTACTTGTCCCAGTTTTAATAATTATATTTGTGTCTTTCTATCTCTCTCCTTTTTGAGCCAAACCTACCCAAGCTCTATTCTTATTACCTCTTTTTATATTTCCTGAACCTCAGTGCTTTCTGGGACTGCAACATCTTGCCTTTCTTGGCCCTCTGCAGGTTATTTTTTTCTTGATTAGATTTCTCTTTGTATCTTCAGAACATTGGCATCTTCTCAGCATTCTCTTCCTAGTATTGTGGAAAATACCTGCCCTGCTTCCAATGGGAGACTCTCTGTTCCAGGTATTGCTCTTACTGTTTTTGATAGAATTAATCTTTATTTCCAAAATTAACTGATAACTCCAGATCTATTTTTATATTTTATTTATTTATTTATTTATTTATTTATTTATTTATTTAGAGACAGAGTGTGAGTGAGGGAGAGAGGCAGAGGGAGAGAGAGAGAGAATCCCAAGCAGGCTCCATGCTCAGCTCAGAGCCCAACCTGGGGCTGGAAACCACGACCTTGGGATCATGACCTGAGATGAAATCAAGAGTTGGGCACTCGACCAACTGAGCCACCCAGGTGCCCTGATTGATTGATTTGTTTTTAAGTAGGCTTCATATCTACTGCAGAGCCCAATGTGGGGCTTGAACTCATGACCCTGAGATCAAGACTTGAGCTGAGATCAAGAGTCAGATGCTCAACCGACTGAGCCATTCAGGTGCCCCTATGATTTTTTTTTTAAACAGCATAAAACATGAATTCCTGGGATACAATGGAATCCATAGGTTATAAAGGGCCTATGTGTATAGAAAGTTTTACTAATTTTGATAAGTTGCCATTATATCTTTTGAAAGTGAAAATTTGTTCTTGAGTAGAAACAAATTTGGCCAGATTTTCTCAGTTTGGCTATAATATTATGCTACTAGCATATGTGTTTTAATTTGTCACAGTTTTCATAAAATAGAGTAGGTATAGACTTAAAACAAATCTATATTTTATTCCAATAATTAAAAAAATAATATATTATTCTGTGAAATGCTTAAGATACTGTAAGTCTCACCTAATGTTTAAGTAGCTAAGCAGTTATAAGACCATATTATATAATGTGAAATAAAAAGTAAACATTCACCTGTAAACAATATCACTGAGCACATGAAATTTGTCATAATTTAAAACTTTTCTGGCTAATGAAAAAAGTTTAAAATTAAATAATGCATTTATATTGTACAGGTCTTTGGGAAAAAAGTGTGTCATGATTGTATTACTTTATTGGGTAAAGAAAACATAAATATGTATTTTTTGGGAAGTCAGGACCTCTTTGAAAGAGCTTTGAAACTTTGTTAGGTTTTTAGAATAGAAAAATCCCTGTTGGAACAACAAAGCACTAAGGAGGGGTCTTGGCAGCAAGTAGCTCTTTGATAGTTGGCTCCATTTTAGCCCCTGGAGTGAAGATGTGTTTTTCCAGAATCATATATTAGTTTGTTTGTCAACAATGCTTATCTCTGATAAAGACTAAGTGGAAATTGTCCTTTTAAGATTTATCATGCTTTTCAATGAAACAAAACTCCCATAGCCAAAATGTCACTGATATCTGAGATACCGAATTCTTGTACTCTCTGCTTTGTCTGATTTGCTAGTTGCTCTCTGAAACTTGACAGATTTGAACAATTAAGTCAAGGTGATAAATCACTTGTATTTCTGATTCCATTCCTATTCACTTAAGTGGATGAAAAGTTCATTGTGAAGATGAAAGATTATTTTCAGTAGACTTATGCAAATTATTACCAGTTATTGCTTTGTGTAGTCTCATTAAAAGTAAAACTGAACAAAAAATTGAACTAGGAATTTTCTGGGATAGTCTTCAATTATGTGGGTACTAGCTTTTCTAAAATGCACTCTTGAATTTTAGTTTTGACAATTTCCATCACCGTATCTATAGCGCCACATGCTTTCCCCAAGTTTCAAAACAAATTAAAAAAAATTACTTAACAAATACTGTATGAAAACAATGTTTAACAATCTACCACTATTTAGCATAGGAGCTCCAAAGGTTGAAGAAAACGGAAGTTTTAAAACAATGATGATTTTGTTAATGGCAAGTCATAATCACCGTCTCCAAAATTTGTTTTAAAATTTATACTTTAAACTGACACAAAAATACATTATCAATGAAGTTAAGTTTTTGGTTTCAACCTAAATTTTGGTTTTCTATTATAATTTTCTTATTGTACTTTTTTTTTTTTTTTTGGTGGGGGAAGGTTGTTCTAGTATTTTCATTAGCTTCCTTTTCCCTTTCTGATAAAATTCAGGTTTATCTTTCATTTTAGGAAATTTTTTCCACACTACGTCTCATTCATGTTGTCTAATCCTGGCCACATCTATTATTATCCCTTCCATTCCATTCATGCCTCCTTCTTTTATTCACTCTGACCTTCTGGCCTAGAGCTCCTGTGGGTATCTGTGTTTGTAGCAGTTTTTTTTTTTTTTTTTGTAATATTAAGCAGACCTTCTGCTGATTTATCAAAGATTTATTAGCATCTCTTCTGTGCCAATTAGTGTGTTAGATTTTGAAGATAATGATGGTCCCTTTGAGCTCTTTGAAGTTAGGGGTTATGTCTTGTTCATTCTCGTATCTCTCTTGCTTGACACACACCTGACTCATGGCTGACCTTCCACAAAACTGTTATTAAAAGTATCCTGGGGGCCTGGGTGGCTCAGTCAGTTTAAGTGTCTGACTTCAGCTCAGATCATGATCTCATGGTTCATGGGTTCAAGCCCCGTGTCGGTCTCTGTGCTGACAGCTCAGAGACTGGAGCCTGCTTTGGATCCTGTGTCTCCCTCTTTCTGCCCCTCCACCACTTTTGCTTTGTCTCTCTGTCTCTCTCTCTCAAAATAAATAAACTTTAAAAAAATTAAAAAAAAAGTATCCTCTGGGGGTGCCTGGATAGCTTAGTCAGTTGAGCGTCCGACTTTAGCTCAGGTCATGATCTCACAGTCTGTGAGTTCAAGCCCCATGTCAGGCTCTGTGCTGACACCTCAGAGCCTGGAGCCTGCTTTGGATCCTGTGTCTCCCTCTCTGTCTGCCCCTCCCCTGCTCATGCTCTGCCTCTCTCTGTCTCAAAAATAAATAAAAACATTTTAAAAAATTTTAAAAAAGTATCCCCTTTTAAAGTCCATCTGCCTATGAAGTATCCAATCTCTATTGATTCTTTCCTCTTAGTTCCAATAATGTTTATTCAAATTTTGGGGATATTCCATGTACCAGTCAGTAAAATATTGTTCTTAGAGTTTCAAATGAAATTCGCTACTGTGGTAGCAAATTGCCTAAGTATAAAGAACACACACTGCACAAACATTGCTTCAGGTACTTGATTGCTATATTAAGCTTTTTTAAAAAAATTTTTTAATGTTTATTTTTGAGAGAAAGTGCGAGCAGGGGAAGGGCAGAGAGAGGGAGACACAGAATCTGAAGCAGGCTCTAGGCTCTGAGCTGTCAGCCCAGAGCTCGATGCGGGGCTCGAACTCACGAACTGGGAGATCATGACCTGAGCTGAAGCAGGACACCTAACAGACTGAGCCACCCAGGTGCCCCAAGTTGGATTTTAATGCAACATTTGGTTGAACTGCTGACTTTCTGGATAGGATGTCTGTTGTGGATATGTTAGGGAAAAATCTGTTATACGTTGGCCGACAGGACTGATAAGGGAATTTCAGTCCCTGCCTGAAGACTTCCCAGCTGGGTTCTTATTCCCACCCTGCTTGCCTCAGGTGGCAAATTACTACTAATGAGGAATGCAGAAATAACAGAATATAAATTGTCCCCTTTGTTGATGCTCTGGGCTCAGACCTCTGGAGAATGATCTCCTCTGAGCCCACCCGTATAAAATAAACCTCCTGCCTTCCATGATCTCTGAGTGCCGCTTGGTTCTTCTGCTGGGTGATCCAGACTAGTTTCTGTAACAGATAAAGCAATCTGTGCAGCACTAGCTTCACGAAGCTACACCTGAAACATACCTTTTGTTTTGTGACTCAGAGACCAAGTTTGAGAAATATAAAACGTAAAATGAAATTAGGTTGTGTATTTAAAAATCATACAGTATAATTATTTATATTCATATCACAAGAGAATACTATGTGGCAAGATATGTAACATCAAGACAATTGTGAAATTAATTTGATTATTTCTGAGTAAAATAATATTTTTAAACTTCAGAAATGCGTTCCAGAAAAATACAATAAATATTTCCTGATCCTTCTTCTGTCAGTAATCAAAATGAAATTGAACTGGGATGACATGTTCACATTCAGTTATTCACTTCCTGACCTTACAAACTTGGCTTAATAGAGTTTCTTTTTGGTCACACTAGTTCCCAGAACTATGAAACTATCAAATTTATACTTGAAAAGACAATTTGTATATTGTATGGTGTTGGGTTACAGTCCTTCCGAAATCTCTAAAATCTCATTCTTTGTTTCACCCAACTTTCTTGTGAAGAGTGAGTATTCATGCTAACTTTAATAACCCTCATTTGTTTTTCTGGATAATGCATGATTTAATCTTCATGCTTTGCAGAACTTTGCCTTTTTCAAGATCAGACTTGCTCGATGCCATTCCTTCCTTCCATTGTTTTATTTGTGAGGAAATTACCCCTTTCAAGGGCAAAGGAGTTGATAAAAGATAACTCACAGAAAAGTTTGTATTAGGTTGTTTACCAAAAGAGGATATGAGAGGAGTCTACATCCACAGTAAGCCTTAAGAAACTGAGAAGAGAAAGGAAGGAAAGGGAAATCTAACAAGCTAAGAAACAAAGACTTGGAATTTGACATTAAAAATACATACCTTATCTATCCATTCCTGACATATTCATCATAATTTCTATCAAACTTCATGATCCATAGAATTTCATATGAACTCAAAATATTATTAATTTTGACTTCCATTGAAAATAAATTTTGTCAACCACCTTCTTATTAAAATGTTTTAGAACTAAACCCATAACAATTACATCTACAAAAATGTCATTAGATTTTCTAAAAGAACACCAATCTACTTAGAAGTATGAGCTCAACTTTTTAATGCATGTGTTTACATAGTTGCTTTTTTTTCCCCTACAGGCAGCATGATGTACTGGAAAGAATATGAGATTCTGGGATTAGGAGAACTGGGCATGAGTCCCAGACTCTGCGCTACCAGCTGTATGACCTTGGGGAAGTCACTTCATCCATCTGAGTCTTGTTTTTCTTGCCTGTCAAATGAAAAATAAAAGACCCCAAACTTTCAGGTTGAGTATGTAGATCAAATGAGTAATATATGTGAAAATGCTTTGTTAGTTGTAAACCATCATACAAATGATACTTACTTTTATTTCAGATGAACTCAAATATTGCTCTAAATTGGTAAGACACAAACAAAACAAATGACTGTTAATGTCCATAGTAGCCTTGGTTCTATCTAAAAAATTTTTCTTTAGAAAACTAGGCTTTTAATTAGCAAATTGTCAATGGCTCTAGACTCTTTCAAAAAAGAGTCATTATGTATTTGAATCATTCAATTAGGAAAAAAAATATAATCCTCCTTTAAGAGAACCTTCTTGACACTGAATCATTTGCTCTAAGCTCAAGTTTGATCTTATCCTGACATTCTCCAAGCTTGTCCTTTGGAGAAGCCCCTTTAAGCTGTGGATTGTATAAGTGAGGAAGATGTATAAATGAGAGCACATGTACACAGGGAAAACTTACTCATGAGACAGTGGACACAGTGCCAAGGATCCACTCTACTTTTAGGGGTCCACAAAAATGGTTTACTTTATTTTGTAACTGGAAGAAAGAAATGAACTTTTAGGTCAAATAAATGTTTTAGTGTATAATATTAATACCTTCATCTTTATGCCAATGAGTCATAAATATATTTTTTTAAGTTTAATTATTTATTTTGAGAGAGAGAGAGAAAGCACACACTAACTGGGGAGGGGCAGGGCGAGAGAGGGAGGGAGAGAGAGGGAGGGAGAGAGAGAGAATCCCAAGCAGGCTCTGCACTGTCAGTGTGGAGCCCAATGCAGGGCTCAAACTCATGAATGGTGAGATCATGATCTGAGCCGAAATCAAGAGTCTGACGAACTGATTGAGACACCCAGGCACTCCCAGAAATAAAATTTTTGTATTCGTTGTAGCTCTGGATAACTTAAGATGAATTCTTTGAGGAATCCAGTTATCTACTGTTCAAGGCACACCAGGACACTGTTCCAACAGAGGTGATGTTGCCAGGAATCACAGATGTGGAGTGATTAGTTCTAATCTGCAAAATAGGGAAGGCTTTGCAGAGTTGATATTTAAATCAGTATTTTGGGGGATAAATATGCTTTCTATAGGTGAATGTGGAAAGGGCATTTCTGAGAGAAAAAGCAGCATGAACCAAAGGATGAGGCTGTGGAGAGAGAGCACTGGAACTTGGCATTAGTCAATAACTGACAATGGCCTATTCAATATAAAGTCATGAGGGGAAAGTCCACTACTTACATGGCCGAACCTTACTGAGCTAGTGTTTGTCCATTATTTTTCATTGAAATATTTTACAGCTAAACTCAAAAAATTACATGAACACCAAATGAGTAAGCAGTTGGTTGTTCAAAGAGCTAGTGAGCTTAGATAGAATTAATAAGGATATTGTGTCAATAATAAGGCAAAGTATCTTATGTAATAGTTGTTCTCTGACTGCAAGCAATAAAAATGTTTTCTGCTAATTCAGACAGAAAAGGAACAAAAGGAGGAAAGAAAAATGGAAGCCAGCCTTGCTAACAAAAATGATATTCTTTTCAAAGTCAGAGTGTTTTTCTTCTTCCCCACAGCTGAACCATGTAATAATCTCCACCTAGAAGTTCAGTTTAACCCGAGACCATTGGACCAATTCCATCCTTTGTCAGGACCTCTAGGTCAATACTCAGGTTATCCAGTACCAAATATGCAAACATCTGATTCGTCCTCAGTCTTTCTAGCAAACTTGTACCTTGCTACAAGACTGATAAGGATTATGTGGGTGAATTCTGGAAATTGTCCTCTCTCCTTTTACATTATAGCCTCTTTCCTGTTATCAATCTCTCTGTTCCTCATCAACCATGTCTCTGCTCCTTATCTCCAAAGACCTATGAGCAGAGCTGACATTCATGCTCTACACTGTGCATTGAAATGCTTATTTACACTGATAGCTGTTCTGATGTATTGAGGCATCCTTTCGTTGGGCCATGGCATCTGTTTTGACTAGTTGGTATCTGTATATACCAGTGGTTAGATGTGTTCCATGTCATTCCTGCCCATAATCAACATTTAATGTGATATCTGAAATCATCATTGGAAAATCAGTATGAAGATAATAAATGTAGGTCTTTTGTGTGGTAAAACATTAGTTTTCCTCTTACTTTAGCGATCAGTCTGGAATTTTTTGTCCACTAGAAAATGTTATTTTCAGAATTGGACTCCTTCTATTATTTAATAGGTAACCATACATGATTCTAATCTGAACTGTTGACTGATGAGACTTTCAGTACATACATGCCAAATGTGCTCAGAGTCCAGATATTAGGGATGAAAGGATATATGGGTCACAGACTGTGTCTGCAAAGAACTCAATATGTGGGGCTTCTCTTCCAGATCTGCCACTTATTACTTTATTCATTGAGTTTTAAATTTGTTAAATTTAAAATTATGGTAGATTACTTATTGGCTTTTTGAAATGTAGGTATTAATTATATTTAGAAATATATTTGAGGGTATCACAATAAGCTTGAAAGGTAATTGGGTAGACCCTCAGAAAAAACCATCCAAGTAATCTCCTCAATGCTTATCCATCCATCCATCCATCCATCCATCCATCCATCCATCCATCCTTCTGATATCTTTTTGGATTCATTCATCTGCGAGGAAATGTGCTTGCAAATAGAAAGACTCCCAAGAAGCTTACAGATTGGTGTAAAAATAAACATACAAATAATTATAATGCCACTATGGAGATAAATTCACAGCTGGAGATGCTCACACAAATTCCAGGGAGTATAGTGAAAACAGTCCTAGAATCTGGAGGATTGTAAATCTGGATTTGAATTCTGGCTCTACTCTTATTAAAGTTATGGCTTTGAGTGAATTATTTAAATCTCTATGTCCCAAGTCTCCTCATCTATTACATGTGCACAATGTCACTTACCTGATACATAATAGGTATTCATCATGTTAGTTACCTTCTCTGTCTTGCCCCCTCTTTCATTCATCCAAACTTTGGCTTCCTTATCTCAAAAATAAAAGGCTTTAATTTGATATCTGAAATCTTTAAGAATCTAAAGTTCAGTGATTTAGGAATAATCCCCTCATCTTGGAAGAGATGCATTCATTACTTATGGTCAAATATACTTTTGTATTATAAACGTAGTACAACATTATGAAGAGCATTGATGAATCTCAAACACACCAGGCTCTTTCTTACCTTCAGGACTTGGCACATCCTGTTCCTCTTACTTGAAGATGTCTTCCCCAGTGCTTTCCCTATGCTTACCTGGGTAACTCCTGCTCATCCTCCAGTTTACATACTATAAGTCACTTCCCCAAAGATAATTTCCACAGGTGATTTCCAAGGGGGCGGATCTGTGAATTGTCTTTGGACTCTACTCATCCTTTCAAAATAGCCACCATACTACAGCAATTAGAGATCTAAATGTAGATCTCTAATATAAGATCCACTTACATGCAAAAGACAAAATTAGAGATCTCTAATCTTCTAGTGTGTTTTCCTTTAAAAAGGAAGCGAGGATGACTCTTGTTTCTATAGACCCTTCTGGGAATAAGTTTATGGTTTATTGAAAGAGGGCTTATTTATATTTCATCCTCTCAATACAAAACATGGATATAATTATTGATGGCTACCATATACAAATCATTTATTACATGCAGGCACTGTTCCAGGCACCATGTATGTATTATTTCATTTACTTATATCAACTTTAAGAAATAGGTTTATGGGTAAAATAGGTTTACAAATGAAGAAACAGCAACTTAAGGAGTTTAAATAAACTGTGTTTCCTAAATGTCAAGGTACCATAGGTCATAAAAATAAAATGAGGAAAAACAAAAGAACACCCAAACCTCAAAACACTACACCAAAATGCTATTAATTTAACAGTAGCTTTTCAGGGAGAGAAGGAAATGTGCCTTACACAAATTCTAAGATGATCATCTTGTCATATACATTTAGATTGGAGAGTGGCAGAGGCTGGTTTGAACTCAGGAGTGTATAGTTTCAGAACTAATATATTTACCATTATCCTATGCCCTTCAGATTCAGGAAATCAGCCCTAAAGTACCACAATACTTGTGAAAGGCTCATGAGATAAATAAAAAATTTATTGGAAATTGTGAAAATAAGTCAGGGGAAAATAGAAATGCAAAACAAAACAAAACAACCACCTATTAAATTCAAACTCACCAATAATATTAGATTTACAAACTTTAAAATAAAAGTAGAAAATAGAGAATATTTATTATGTACCAGTCACTTTATATTGATCTCATTTAACACTCATAGCAATTATAAAATAAACATTATTATGACCCATATTTAACAAATGAGAAACTTGGGAATAGAATCTGCCCAGTTTGTATACTAAAAAATTGTGGAGTTTGTGTTAGACTTATCCCGGAAATTGTGAAATTGGTAGGAGATTCTACAATTTCCTGGATCACAGGGATGCAACAGTGTATTCTGAATAATTGAATAAAATTAGTCAAGGGAAATATTTGTTGTTGGAACAGGTTTTAACATGGGGGTACCTGGTTTGTTGTGTAAGTGAGATCCTTTTTCAACTATTTCTGCTGGATCTTAATTTTTTCAGTTTCAGGTTTGACAGTCATGGTAATTTTAGGAACATGTCCACACAAGAGGCTGAAAGTAACTGTGTATTGTAATCTTTGGTTACTTGTCTTCATGTACCTAGATTGAAAGATCCTTATGGTCGGGTGCTATGGTTTTTGTATCAGTGGCTGGCACAACCAAGGGGCTCAATAACGACTTGTTGAATGAATGAAGCATGAAGAAACTGAGCACTAGCAATTTTAGATCGAAACCAAGAAAAGGTGTATCATGAAAAATGTCTTTTTTCATTCTACCACAGCCAGCCTCTTCAGGGCCTTTTATAAATTAGAAAAAGTGCTCTCCCGAGGTGTATAAATTAGGACTTAGGACAAGGAACCCACTGGGTAGATGTGCTCTCCCTGACTTGACCTAGCCCTGCAAAGAGATTCTTCCAGAGAGCAGTGGAGTCCAACTAGGCAAACAGCTTAGATTTCCAAGCCCACTTGCTCCCTTAGTCAGGGTTTACCTCACCATTCCCTTGATTTGGGGGGTGTGGTGGGGGTAGGGCAAGTGTCTTTTTGTCTTTCTTAATCAAGAAAACACTAGTCTGCCTAGTTTGAAAAGATGTAAAATGATTGCATTCTATTGATTTATACCTTATTAAATCTCCATGTCAGTCTTTATTATTCAAAGAAAGTGCATTAGCTAGATTAGTTCCTTGTCTCCTTATACTATAATCTAGAAGCAATTTTTATAGGATATTTTCAGATTTTGTAAACCAATAATATTGAGCCCTGAAACTGTGTATTTTAGTATTGGAACATTTTTTGAATTTTCTACTGATTTGCTTGTGACATTTTTCATATTTTGTTTTAGGTGAGCCACTAGAAAAAAATAGCCAAAACCAGTGTCTAAAAACATGAAATTATTTTTTCTCTTTCTGATGTATGTACACACACACACACACACACACACACACACACACACACACATACACACAGCTTTTTTTCTGTGCTAAGTGGGAATTTAGGGGCAACCTGATTCATAGCAAGAGACACAGGAATTCTGTTGGGATCAGTGGCTCTCTGAACAGCTCTGATTAATTGCAAATGATCATTGTAGTAATAGTTTATTAAGAGGAGTTTATTAAAACTTAAATCTTAAAGCTTCAATTCATGTCACTTAGGCACACACTTCAAAAATTAAGAAATTAAAGCCAACATTCCTTTCTTGACCAATGGAAAGGCCAATTAAAAACCTCTTTTGCTTTGATTATAGCTCTGATATAATGTGCCTTTTAAGAATATTTGTATTTATTTTTAATAAGGACCACAGAACTGTTTTCAATTTTGAACGTACGGGGAGTAGAGAATGCTTCAATTCAGCTTGTGAATCCTCAGGTTAGAACAATGGTTTCCAGTCCCCTAATGCACTTGGAAATGTAGTCTCTGTGGATGGATCTCAGTATCTGTTGTAGCTCCCATTAATCCTCATCTTTCTGTTTTTTAAGTAGCCTCCATGCCCAACTTGGGGCTTGAACTCAGGACCCTGAGATTGAGAGTCACACGCTCTACTGACAGAGCCAGCCAGGCACCCCCTTCATCTTTTCTTTTATATTCAAGTTTGCCATTGTATTAAGCCGAAGCAACAAAGTGGAAGGAATTCTTATGATGGAGAAAAGAACTTATACCTTCAGTAGCTCTAAGGGTGACTGACTCTTTTGTGTGAGCAGTGTCCCTGAATAGGAGCAGGCTCTGCTGTCTCCATCAGTAAACAGGTGCGAGGACAGCTGTGTCAGGAGACCCCTTGTGAACACTAGGGAAATACATAACAAAGTGTTTGGAAGAAGGCTAAACTTAGTGGAGGACTGCTCATGCTTAGTAATATTTATTGACCCCTGCCTTATTAAAAACATTAATTTGTAGCACCTTTAAAATGATGTGGTTTCCTGATATCAAGCCATTTTCTTTTCTGGTTCATATTGGTTTTATTATTGCCTTTACTAATAAGTAGATAGAACCCTGGGTTGACCTCCAGGTGTAGCAAGAATAGAGAACAGAGGATTTGGGTCATCTGGAAAACAGTATTGAGCGTTTAAAGGGTAAGGGCTCAGTTAGTTAGGCATCCAACTCTTGATTTTGACTCAGGTCATGATCTCACAGATTATGATCTCACAGGTTTGTGAGTTCCAGCCTCACATTGGGCTCTGCCTGCAGAGTTTGCTCAGGATTCTGTCTCCCTCTCTCTCTGCTCCTCCCCCACTCACACGTGAGTGCACTCTCCCCCTCAAAAATAGGTACATACATTTTTTTAAAAAAAGAAAGTTTAAAGGGTAAGGGCTTTAGAAATGTGATTTTGAATCACAGCTTTGTATCTAACTGGATGAGCTTGGGCAAGTCCTTTAACCTCTCAAAGGCTTTGCTATCTTCTTTTGCAATAGCCCCTACCTCCAATGGTTATTGTAAGGGTTAAGTTAGATAATTCATGTAAAGTATTTAGCACAGTGACTGGCACATGCTTAGTGCTTGGTAAGTGACAGCTTTTTCTACTGTTGACATGTGATCCCGGAGAATCATTCTTTGTCTGAAATTCCCTTCATCTAGGTTGATTTATAAGTCCTAGGAATACCTCCAATAAAGTAAAACTTTGGAGATTTTTGCATTTGTGCAAAGCAGAATATATTGCCAGAATAATTGCCATCAAATTAGCCTTAATATACCCTAAATTATTTCCAATGAACTGGACTATATGTATATTATATATAAAAATAATAATGATAATTCTTATAAAATGATATTAATGTTTTCTTTTTGTTCAATGCAAATTTTATCTCTCAGGAACTTTATATATGTAATTTTAAGTACTTATAACAATGGCACAAATTAAAGCAAATCAAAACCACAATGAGATATTACCTTACACCTGTCAAAATGGCTAGAATCAAATAGACAAGAAATAACAAATGTTGGTGAAGATGTGAAGAAAAAGGAACCCTGTAGACTGTTGGTGAGAAAGCAAACTGGTGAAGCCACTGCAGAAAACAGTACAGATTCTTCAAAAGATTAAAAATAGAATTACCATATGATCCAGCAACTCCACTACTGGATATTTACCCAAAGAAACCAAAAATACTAATTAAAAAAAGATGTATGCATCCCTATATTTATTGCAGCATTATTTACAATAACCAAGATACGGAAGCAATACAAGTGTTCATCAATTAATGAATGGATAAAGATGTGTGGTGTATATACATGATGGAATATTACTCATCCATAAAAAAGAATGAGATCTTGCCATTTGCAACAATATGGATGGACCTAGAGGGTATAATGCTAAGTGAAGTAAGTCAGAGAAAGACAAATACCATATGCTTTCACTCGTATGTGGAATTTAAGAAACAAAACAAAGAAAAAAGGCAAATGAAAAAACAGACCCTTAAAAACAGAGAACAAACTGGTGGTTACCAGCGAGGAGGTAGTTGGGGGTATGAGTGAAATAGATAAAAGGGATTAAGAGTACACTTAGTCATGATGAATGCAGAGTAATGTATAGAGTTGTTGAATCAATGTATTGTGCAACTGAAACCCCCATATAACACTGAATATTAATTACACCTCAATAGAAAATATATATATATATATATATATATATATATATATATATATATATATAATTTTAAGTACTTAGTACTTAAAACAAGTATCAATTTTCATGTTTTATAGATAAAGCAGAATCTCAGAGTGATTAAGGAACATCTCAAAGACTGCACAACTAGTAAACAGAAGATCTGGGATTCAGAACCAGGTTGTTTTGCTTCAGAGCCTTTGTTCTTTCTGATATACCTGCTGATGTTCAGCGACCATGCCAAGTGGTCTATTAAATTTATCCTTCTAGTTCAATGCAGTGAAAATCAGCAGGTGGTTTTATCTCCTTAGTGAATATCAACTTTTTTGCTGCCAAATTCACAACCTCTGAGAGAATCCTGCATTCTCTTCTTTGCTAGAATCCAGAATCCCTTTAGTTGATTAAATTATTTCCATTGATGTGGATTTCAATTCAATCTAATAACAACAAGGCACTGTCTTGACAAAGGATGTGCTGTTGTTAGGGGTTTTTCTGAGGCAATTCTTTCATAACTTTTTCAGTCAGATGAAGCCGAGAATAGCGTTATTAACATCTGTCCAGTCCATGGCAGAGAAAAGTTCTAATCTAGGGAATAGTTTTACCTCTAGTGGATCTTTTCATGAGATTTACAAAATGATTTATAAAAACGAATCAATACAGTTTTAGGAGAAAAAAATCAGTGTTAGAAAGATCAAGGATGAATGAGACATAGACAGGAGGGAGAGACACGGCTATCACCTAAAAGTAAGGTTAAGGGTACCAGGAGAGAGAAGTGTGCACAGTTCAAATCATTGAACTGAATACTGAATGTTGGGTGTGTGTTTCCAAATGATGGAGAGGAATGGAGTGTGCAGAGAAGTTAAAACTCATATGACAAAGTAAAGTGTCACACAACTTGGAGATAGACCAGTAGAAATTGTCCAAGAGGAACACAAAACAGAAAATTAGCAAAATGGTAGACCCATATCCAACCATATCAGCAATTACCTTAAAAGTTAATAAACTAAACCTGCCTTGTGTAATATGACTGCCACTACCACATGAGGCTATTGAAATTTAAATTAATGAAAATGAAATATAATTAAAAATTCAGTTTCTTAGTTACACCAGTCATATTTCAAGTGCTTAATAGCCATGTGTGGCTATCATATTGGATTGTGCTGATGTGGAACATTTCCACCATCACAGAAAGTTCTACTAGACAATAATGGACACAGAGAAGGTCAAATGGATTAAAAAGAAAAGCCAGATCCAATTGTGTATTGTCTACAAGAGATCCACTTTAAGTATAAGGATATAGAAAGATATACATACAACTGTCATATAAAAGAGACTACAGGACAAAGAGTATTATGAGAGATAAATAGGAATACTTCATAATTAGAAAAAATTCAATTCAACAAGAAACCCTAACAATTATAGATATTTATATGCCTGTATAGTTTTTTCCCCTGACACCAACGAATTCTCCAATTCTCTGACACCAAGTAGGTGTCCTACAGTTCAATTCGATTGAATTCTGAGACTACCTGGACTTAGTGCAGACCCCACAAATTAAGGTCTGAGTCCCACAGTTTGCACTCACTTCAGACACCTGCCACAAATGGGGTCCCCAGGAGACCTACAGAAGCTGCCATACTGACCACAGGGTCTGGGGTTCGCACAGCCTTCCCTCAGATTCAGTAATTCACTCAAATGAATCCCAGTACTCAGGAAAGCAGTTTACAATTAAGGGTTCATTACATAGGATACAACTCTAGCACAGACAAATGGAAGCAATGTCTAGGGCAAGGTATAGGGGGAAGGTATGCAAAACTTACATGCCTCTCTGGGCACACCACCCTCCTAGCCCCCTGATGAAGTCACCAACCTAGAAGTTCCCCAAACCCAGTCTTTTAGAGTTTTTAAATGACAATTTTATTATGTAAGCATTATTGATTAAATCATTGGCCGTTGCTGATCAATCTCAATCTCCAGGTTCCCTGTCTGTCTCTAATCACTTGGGTGGCTTTTCTGGTGACCAGCCCTGATCCCAAAGCTATCTAGGTCCCTCTCACGGGTCATCTCATAAGCATAAACAAGATAGGGAATTCCAGAGGTTTTAGGAGTTCTGTGCCAGGAACCAAAGACAAAGCCCAAATATTTATATTCCACTATACCACAATGACTCATTATAGAGCCTCCAAACACATGAAGCAAAATCAATAGAATCAAAGGGAGAAGTAGACGATTCCACAATCAGATCTGGAGATTTCAGTACTTCTCTCTCACTAATTGAGAAAGCAACTAGACAAAGAACTCAGTAAGAACATAGATGATGTGAACAATCAGAATGTAACTGATGTTTATAGAACCCTATACCCAGCAGCTGCAAAGTATGTATTCTTTAAAAATGTACATGATGATAATGCTAGGCTATAAAACAAGCCTCAATAAATCTGAGAGGATTAAAACCATACAAAGTACGTTTTCTAAACCTAACAAACTGGAAATAAAAAAACCTCAAATTTTGGAAACTGAACAACTTTTAGTAATCTGTGGATCAAGGAAAGAATAAGATAAATGGGAAAATATTTCAAACTAAATGATAACAAAATGACAACATATCACAATTTGTGGGATGTAGCACAAGCAGCACTTAGAAATTTAATCCTTAAAATGCTTATTTAAGGAAAGAAGAAAGGTCTAAAATCAATGATCTAAGGTTCCATCTTAAGAAAGTTGAAAATAAGGGGTGCCTGGGTGGCTTAGTTGGTTAAGTGACTGACTGTTGATTTTGGCTCAGGTCATGATCTCAGGGTTCATGAGATCAAGTCCCACGTCGGGCTCTGTGCTGACAGCATGAAGCCTGCTTGGGATTGTCTGTCTCCCTCTCTCGCTGCCCCTCCCTTGCTCTCTCTCTCTCTCTCTCTCTCTTGCTCTCTCAAAATAAATAAATAAATAGACAAAAAAAAGAAGTTTGAAAACAAAAAGCAAAGGAAGGTTAAAATAGAGGGAAAGAATAATAAAGACTACAAATCAGTGGAATTAAAGAAAAATGATAGAGAAATTTAGCAAAGCCACAACTCAGAGTGGAAGAAGCTGAGTGGTCTGGGGATGCCAATGGAAGGATGATTGGTCCAAGGGACAGAATGTCATCAGGTCTTTGTAAAAAAAACACCTGGTCACTGTTGTTCTACCATAGTGTTGTGAGGCATGTGTTATTTTTTAACAGCATTTTGAAATTTAAAATATGAGTATAATCTTATCTTGCTCAAAATAAAGGAAGTGTCTGCCACTTTTCTATGCCTCCAATTTCTTTCTTTGCCATTCAGCACTCTTGACAAGGCCTCTTCCTGATTTCTCACCATTACCTTTGCTGGGTCACAGCAATATGCAAATTAATGTAGATTCCATTCAAGACAGGGAGCCCTCAGGGCTGGATTTGGTCTTATTACAGGGTCTCCAAGAGAGTACTGTCTAGAAGAGAGGGATACATATTCTCATTTCCACTTAACATGCTGTTAAAACTTACAAATGCCATGTACATTTTTCATGGTATTTGCGAATTTACATTTGTAAGAGTGTAAGTTACAATTTGGTCTATGGAAAATGACAATTTGATCAATGAATGGTGTTAGTTTCTATTTGAATTTGGATTTTTTGTTTAGTTTCTTTTCTTAAGTGACATTCATAAGACTCAATAAAAGTTGAATAGGTTATTCATGCATAAGCAATTGCATTTTATTATGTCATTTCACCATAACATTATTTTGCTTCATGTCCTCCCTCCCTCCCTCCCTCCCTCCTTTCTTTTCTTTCTTTCTTTCTTTCTTTCTTTCTTTCTTTCTTTCTTTCTTTCTTTCTTTCTTTCTTTCTTCCTTTTCTTTTCTTTTCTTTCTTTCTTTCTTTCTTTCTTTCTTTCTTTCTTTCTTTCTTTCTTTCTTTGTCTTTCTTTCTTTCCTTTCTTTTTCTTTCTTTGCAAGTCAAAACAAACACCCCCGCCCAAAGTGTTTAAAGGAGATTTGTGACCTCTACTAAAAACTAGAAAACATAGAACATTGTTATCCAGAAACTTGTGACATATATGGATTTGGCTATGCCACAGTACTGATATTATTCTCTGAAGCATAACTACAGTCAGTAAAACAGCCTCACCTAAAATGATTTTTGTTCAATCCTCAAATACCGGCAATTATTTAAGGGCTCCACTTTGTAGAGGTGGGATGGAGAGAGCTGAAAGAATATGTCTGACTCAGACAGATGTGGTTCAAATACTAGTATTTCTGTAATCTTGACTGTGTCCCTTGAGGGGTTTGAATGTCAATATTTTTAATGCCTACTCCACAAGGTTACAGTGTGCTTTAGAGGAAATAATGTATGTAAAGTGCTGGCACATAGAGACTGTCTGTGTTCTCCCCTCCTTGACCTGTAATACAATAAGCTGTGAGTGACTAGTAGTGTTTGCATATTCAGAGAGCCGGTGTGGCAGATGGGAGGGAGCAAGGCTTTTGAAGCATAGAACAAGACTTACTCTCTTTTGCCATTCATTGGCCATCTGACTTTAGGCTAATTATTTAACCTCTTTGAGTTTCTATTTCGCAATGTGTAAAAAAAGGAAAAGAAGATTGTATCTGTAGACATGTAATGATTAAATGAGTTATGTAAACATTTAGCACAGTGCATGGCATAATTAATGCTCAATTAAGAGTAGCTTCAGTTATATCACTTTTGTACTCTTAAGACTTTCTGTTATTAAGGTTTTCTTTCAAAGTGCCTTCTATTTTCACTGTATTCTAATTATCAAAACCCTCAGGGGGTGCCTGGCTGGCTTAGTCAGTAGAGCATATGACTCTTGATCTCCGGGTCATGAGTTCAAGCCCCACACTGGGTGTAGAGTTTACTTAAAAGAAAAAAAAGAAAAGAAAAAACAACCTCAGGATTGCAGTCAGCAATGTTAGAGCTCAGATCAATTTCTGGTTCAAATAGTGTGTATTTAATTTTATCTCTGCCGCTGTTTATGAGGGCTAGAGAAGCCAATCTCACTGTCCCATATGCTGCAGAGCAAAAAGATGCTCCTGAGCTCAATGGAGGTTATTTTTCATAGCTCTAAGAATCTAATCTTTATGACTGATGACTGTTGTCTTAGGATACATAAAAGTCCCATCCAAGGTATTCATATCTCAGATTATTGATTTCTATTCAACTTGCCTACTTTTCAGTGCAACAGAGTATATGATCAGGGAGGTAAAGAGCAATATTTATTTGATTAAAATTTCTTCAGCTTGATCTGCTTGTTGCTAGTGGCAACCAACAAAAGAATAGATCTAAAATGACAGGTCACAACCACATTGATAACAGTCTGTATTTTTATCTTTCCCCAGTTGTGATTTTAAAATAGTCTTTCTAGTGCTTGTAGTCATAAAAATGATTACTATGTAACCACCTTAGATATATTGACAAACTAAACAACCCTATTTCACTAACGAACCTCTTCCCAGGGCTTGGAGAGTCAGCCTCAGACCACATGGGCCATTGCTATACTAATGGCTATAAGGAAGATGATACTGTTTATATTACAGGAATTATTACCCAAAGTGAATTTCCTATTAATTGGTATGTCTTGGATCAGCATAACATTATATGTTGCAGCAGCATTTACAAGTTTGTATCTTTTTGAACAGTATCACTTTCTAAAAACAAAACAAAACAGCAACAAGAAAATCTGCATGCAATCTATTAAGCGTTTGGTGGTTCTGTTGTAGAATATACTGAAGTCTCCAAAGGAGACTAAAAATAATATCCTTGGGAGATCTGTTCATAATCCAATGAAATTCAATTAGACTCCTTTCCAAGGACAAAAGAACATCTTTGCAAGCAGGGAAGTATTAACTTTACAAAAGCATGATGCACCTTTGGGTGCCTTTGTTGGATCTTCCAAAATTGAACCTTGTATACAGGAAAAAAAAAAAAACACTAGAGCAGTTTGCACTTCCTCCAATCATCCTGTTAATTTGCAAGCCAATGGAGATAATCTTGGAGCACAGGATTTGATCTCTGCATGCTATGATTCTCTCTGTCTGGCTCTTGGAGTGTCACATTCACGTGGACAGGACTTCCAGAGGAGTGGCCATTATCAAATTTACAATAAGACTTCAGCTGATTGGAAGCCTTTTGGGTGAAAATCTTGTGTGCTAAGTTGCATTTCTTGAGACCACAGAAAGGTCTCCATGCACTCCACATTAAAGGGCAGGATACCCTGAGGAGGAACATTTTAGGCTGTTAACAGTTACAGCACAGTGGGGGAGTTGGGGAGCAGAGCATTTCCAAACAGCTGGGAATTAACAGAGCCCTTACTCCTGAGGAGGGGCAACCTTTAGAATAAGATTTGACACAGGAAGCATAATGCAGGGAGAGCCTCTCTGAGCTGAGCAAGGCAAGAGGGCAGAAGACGCCAAGAAGTGGTGTGAGAGAATCAAAAACATTTTGTTCACTTCATAATATTTCCTTAGCCTGCACTCAAAATAACCCCAATTTTTAAAAATGTGCTTAAAAAAAGTTTGGTCTAGCCAAAGTCACGAGATACAAGTAACAGTCCCCCATTTGTCTTTCTTCTAAGTCTGTACAGTGTTGCAACACTGCTTATCTCCTTGCTTGAATTTGCCACAGGGAATGAAGATCTGACTTTCCTGGCTCTGAGCCCCAAGTTGGCTCTGAGTGAGTGTTGCTAGGGTGAAGGTTGGAGTACTGAAGAAGCGCTAAGCTATTAATCTTAACTCTGCTTGCCTTCTCTGTGCTCACTCAAACTGGAATGGACTGGAGCCCTCCTTGTCTCTAGGGCTCACCAGGGGGTACTATTTATTAGATCAGAAAACAGCTTTTGCCTCTGGGAGGAAGAATTTGGCCCCAGCCCTGAGCAGCAGGCCTTCATGCACTCAATGAGCAGGTGTGTTTCCCTTGTGCTCTCCACTGCCCAGGCAGTGCCCTGTGCACATAATGAGACTCCTCCATCAAAGGCACATGAGAATATACTCTCTAGCTTGGTTTTTCCCATCCATGATGTTCAAAAACATCCAATCATGTTTTTTATTCATTAATTTGAAGTTCTTTCCATTTTATCTTTGTCCTTGGGAAACCCAAGCTCATTGTCTTGCCTGGATTTTCTCAACTTGTCTGCTTCATAACATTTCTCCTCTAAGTACCACGTTTCTACAAAATGCCCCAAATTTTGAGTTTTTGTGAAACCCTAGTGTTTTTTTGTGAACTTGCTGAAGTAGATCCTTCCTTCCTTCCTTCCTTCCTTCCTTCCTTCCTTCCTTCCTTCCTTCCTTCCTTCCTTCCTTCCGTCCTTCCATTCCACATTATCTTCCTTCAGGTATGAATTGTGCAGTAATTCTTTCCATGTGAAAATTGCAATGGGATTATTGAATATTAGGACCAGAGTTCTGAGGCCTTAGTGACCTTGTATTAGGTTCTTGTTGCTGCTATAACCACAAATTTAGTGACTTAAAGCAATATAATTTTATTGTCTATATTTCTGGAGGTCAGAAGGCTGGAATGGCCTCATTGGGCTAAAATCAATGTGTCATCAGGGCTGTGTTCCTGTGTTCCTTTTAGAGACTCTAGGAGAGAACTGCTCCTTGTCTTTCCCCACTTCTACAGGCCACCTTGCACTCCTTCTGTGGTGGCTTCTCACTGTCAAAGCCAGCAGTGGCCAGTCAGGTCTTTCATGCTCTTTACTCTGACTTTATTTCCCTCATCAAAGCCCCTTCTCTGACTCTTTCACTCTTGCCTCCCTCTTTTCACTTAGAAGGACCTTGTGATTACATTGGGCCCACCCAGATAAGCCAGGATGATCTCCCCAGCTCCAGATCCTTGATTTAATCCTGTCTTAGAAATCACTTTTGCCATGTGAAACAATATATTCCCACATTCCAGGGATTAAGATGTGAATATATTGGGTGGGGTTGGGGGAATGTTATTCTGCTTATTATAGACCTACTGGGCTCTTAAAAAACCAGGTTGAAATGGTAGCTGCATCTAACCTAGACTCTGAATCTCCAAATCTTGGCCCAAATTCTTGCTGACCTTCTCTGCCCTAAGTCCAGTAGAACAGTACCTGATGTAATATTTTCACAGAAGAGTATATTGCATTATAGGCCAGAATGAATTCTTAATGTGTGCATGTAGGCAGGTAATACACATCTTAGCTAAAAATGAGCTAGACTCTGCAAAATGTCACCTTATATTTTGTCACTTTTACAAATAGTTTCACACACTGGCTCATTTTAGTAATGACATATGAATACTGTTTTGTTTGCTATAATATTTCCCAACTTTTGTCCTTCTGTTTTTGTGCTTCATTTTATTTTTTCCCCAAAAAAGATTAGAGGAAAGGTCTGTTATATTTTCTTGGAAATATTATATATTGGAAATATATATATTGGAAATATTTATATTGGAAATATTTCTTGGAAATACGAAAGCATGGCCTGTAATGACAGCAATGATATAATTATTATTCTACTGAGGTGATTTATAAGATACAGTAAAGCGTCAATAAACATCATATAGTCTGCCAGTCCCTGTGTGTTCATAGAAATAAAATGTCACTCCTGTCCTTGAAGAATCCATAGTTTACTAGGAGAAAGAGATCATGCACAGAAGAGAGAATTAGCAGCCTGTGGGAGCAAGATTCGTACCAGAAAATTAAATAATGGTGATTCAAATTTTGTTAGTAGAGGACATTCAGACTTTAAACATTGCAAGCAAAGGTATTTCATTGGGAAATGGAGGTAAATGTCACTTCCTTAAGTTTGTATATGGAACAAAGGAGGTTAGCAATTACAATACACGTTGAAATAGTTGATTGGAGTTTGGGTTTTGTTAAGATATACAGTTTCTCCTTTTAATTTTATTTTATTGGAGAAATCAGGATAATATTTGTTATTCCCACAATTCATAATCCCCAAAGACCACCAGGGAGCCGAGTCCGATGCAAAAGCAAAAGAGCCTTTATTCGAGCTAGCTAGCTCGAGCTCAATCCCCTACCTGCACCGACTCAGCGGTGAGATACTGGGGAGAGAGAGAGAGTTTCAAAAGGACAAAGGTTTTATTGGGGCCTAGGGGCAGTTGGTGAGGTAATGGCTGTGGCCTCAGCCGATTGGCTGGGGAAGGGTCGGAGTCCTGTTAGGCAGGTCACGGGTGTGTTTTGATCGGGAAGTTACTCAAGGGGAGGAGGAGTGGTCAAGGTGGAGGACAGAGAACAAGATGGAGTCAGCCGGCGTAGGTCCACCCTTTCATATTTACCTTGCAGATTTATTTTAGTAATGTTCACACACATATGTAAAGTTTCTGCTGCTCAATAAATGCTCAGGAAACTAACTAGGATGTATGTTCATCCAGGGAAATGTCTGAGGTTTTCCTTTGTTTCCCTTTAGTGTGGATATTCAAGAAATGTTGCCTAATAAGAAACTGCTTAGATGCTAACACAAGAGCACATGCTGAAACTGCCTTTTAAAATGCAAGCCAGCTGGCTGCTCTAGACCAACTCAGGAAGAAAGCCTTCTTCATCTAATTCGTAAATGGGAAATGGGATTGCCAGGCCTCACTGGCTTGTTTATTTATTTATTTTTTGTTTGTTTAAACTATGCATTGTTGGATAACTGTGACAACATTAAGAAGAGGGTGCACAAGTAAAGTAAGGAGTGACCTTTCATGAAGCAGTGTTATAACCATCTCCATGGAAGAGCGTAGAGATGATTCCATGCAGGAAGCATGGAATGGTGTGGCCTCTGGCAAGCACAGTTGATAAGCGGGAAGTGTGTCTGTGTATACCAACCTGGCAGATGCGTGTATGTGTCTTACACGAATGTGTTCTATATATGGTTCTCTCTCTCTCCATATATGCAGGGGAGAGCATGAAACAATGTGGAAATGGGCAGCCGTAAGTTTGTTCTTTGCATTTATAGGGTCTGATTCTGCTTTTATTTTATTAATGTGTTTTTAATTTTTATCTTTGTTATTGCCTTTTGTTTTTAAATTTTATTTTTATTTTTAAATTTTTTAATTTAAGTCCGAGTTAGTTAACATATAGTGTAACAATGGTTTCAGAAGTAGAATTTACATATAACACCCAGTGCTCATCTCAGCAAGTGCCCTCCTTAATGCCCATCCCCCACCAACACCCCTCCAGCAACCCTCCATTTGTTCTCTACCTTTAAGAGTCTCTTATGGTTTGCCTCCTTCTCTGTTTTCTCTTAGTTTTGTTTCCCTTCCCCTATGTTCATCTGTTTTGTTTCTTAAATTCCACATATGATTGAAGTCATATGGTATTTGTCTTTGTCTGACTGACTAATTTCACTTAACATAATACACTCTAGTTCCAGCCATGTTGCTGCAAACAGCAAGACTTCATTCTTTTTGATCACCAAGTAATATATATATATATATATATATATATACACACACACACACACACACACATACACACACACAAAAAAATAAGGGAAACAAAAATAAAAACAGAGAGGGTGGCAAACCATAAGAGACTCTTAAATACAGAGAACAAACTGAGGGTTGCTTGAGGAGTGTTGGTTTATATATAAATATATATATGTGTATATATATATATATATATATATATATATATACACGCACATACACACACATATATACATATATAAATATATATATATATATATATATATATATATATATATATCACAATATCACATCTTCTTTATCCATTCATCAGTCGATAGACATTTGGGCTCTTTCCATAACCTGGCTATTGTTGATAGCGCTGCTATAAATATGTGTTTTGTTTTTTAGATTCCACCTGAGTGAAGTCATATGATATTTGTCTTTCTCAGGGGAGGAGGATAGGGGAAATGGGCAAAATGGGTGCAAACAAGTGGGCCTCCAGTTATGGAATAAATATGTCATGGGAATAAAAGACACAGCACAGAGAATACAGTCATGGTATTGTAATAGCGTTGTATGGGTAGAGGTGGTACCTACACTTGCGGTGAGCATGGCATAACATCTAGAGAAGTTGAATCGCTGTGCTGTACATCTGAAACTAATGTGACACTGTGTCAACTATACGCAAATAAAAAAATTCAAAAATAGAAAAAAAGGAAAAGAAAACAACAAAAAATGTGAAAATAAGTGCTGATTTCTCCCTATCTATCTATGTATCTATGTGTCTATCTATGTATCAGCAGCATTTATTTTCACTCTTTATGCTCTCCCCTGTGTTGCAGGACTGGAAGCTCTGAGAACCCTGTTTTTGAGATGCCTCTGCTTTTGGTTTTCTGGGTACAATTTATGTTCTGTCAATGAAATGAACTCATGCAAGATCCCGAAGGTAACGTATAGGCTCAATGAAACCATGTATGAAAAAAAAGAACTTGTTTGCAATTATAGATAATAATTTTCCTGATCCTGAATGTAACATATAGGCTCAATGAAACCATATATGAAAAAAAGAATTTGTTTGCAATTATAGATAATAATTTTCCTAATTTATTGGTTTTTTAAGTTTAGAATTGTAAAGAGAGAACTTTCTCCCCTTTAAAGCAAGAAATCGCTGTTCAGCTTTCACTGCAATGATTGAATCCTTTATTCGACAAAAAGGGAAATGAATTTTTTTCCCTGTAGCTGACTTTTTATGTGACATTGTTGGAGAGACTGAGCACAAAATTTTTAAACAGATGACAAGGCTGTCACCTTTGAGTGGCACAAATTTAGTAGCAACAGTGGAGTTTTTATTATGATTTCTTTTTAATATGAAACCCCAAAGTTATTCCTCTATTCCTTCACGATGAAATCGCATTGAGTGGCAACCTTAAGACAGTGATTAGGAGGAAAGGCGAATGTGAGAAAGGCAGTATAATTTTCATCTAAGAAACAGTGCTAGATTTGTGGGAAGGTAATTGTATGTATTACTGAGCTGTGTGATGATCCTCCCATTTGAAAAGTTCATCTGCAAGAACCATTCAATCAGGAGAGCTATCAACGGATCTGGCCTTTGATAAACACATCCACTTTAATAGCAGTCTCTGAGATGAAAGGTTTGGATTCTTTCAAGGAAACACAAATTCATGGTACTCCGGCTCTGCAGCCTGAAAATATGAAATTAAAACACTAGTATGCTGCCTTGAAAACCATCAAATTATGCTAGAATCTTACTTTTAGACACAAAAGGAAGACATTCATAACACACAGCATGTTACTAATTCGTCTCTCTTTATTCCTAAAATGATTTAAAGCAACTGGCAAGGATAGGAAAGTACTGTTTCTTGGCCTGATGTAAAATGAGGGATTGCCCAAGATAATCTGTAAGGTGTCTTCCATATTATACCTTTTATGAGAAATTTTGGGGAGTTTGTCTTTCAAAACTTCATTATAATAGACCATAAGGCAAAGTCTTCATGATAAACCTCCTTATGTGGTGGTTAAGATAGACCTAAATTCATCCTAGAATCTACCTAGTATTTGGACTGTTGTGATTCTGAAGCTTACATGTATTCACAGAGTTATACATTTAACTCCTTGGAAAATTAGGAGATGTGGATTTATTCTCTGTTCTTGTTACTAACTTAGTGAATTTGGCCAATGATTGCCACTTTTCAATGGCACAAATCTGATAACAACAGGAGAGTGTTTTCTTACAATCTGTATAAGCTCTAAAACTGTATAAGCTCTAAAACTGAGCTTCGTGATTTGGAGGGAAGGTAGTTAAGAGGACCGTTTACTTTTCATCTACTGAAACAATGCTTAACTTTTGAAAGGTAATTGTAGTATCACTGAAAAAAGTGGAGTTTCTTCCCTGACTAAATGGACTTCTCTTAAAGAAAGAGTGTCAGTTTTATCTTGTTGGGAAATTTTTCTAGCCCATATTTTATGTGTTTTAAAAAAAGAGCTTAGGTGGCATAATTCACAATGGCCAAAAGGCAGAAGTAACGCAAATGTCCATCAACAGATGAATGAAGGAACAAATGTGATCTATACAAATGTGGAATATTATTCAGCCTTAAAAAGGAAAGAAACTGTGACACATGCTACAACATGGGTGAACCTTGAGGACATTATGCTAAGTGAAATAAGCCAGTCACAAAAGGACAGACGTTGTATGATTTCACTTAGGCAAAGTACCTAGGATAGTCCGATTCATAGAGACAGAAAGTAGAATGGTGGTTGTCAAAGGCTGGAGGAGTGGCGATTGGGGAGCTGGTGTTTAATGAGTACAGAGTGTCAATTTAGGAAGATGAACAAGTTCTGCAGATGGACGGTGGTGAGGGTTACACAACAATGTGAACATCCTGAAGCTATAGCACTGTAAACTTAAACGTGGTTAAAGTAGAAATGTTATGTTATGTCTCTTTTATCCCAGTCAAAAAATCGTTTAAGAAAAAGAATTTTTTAAATGACTTCAACTGCATTTTCATGCTTACCCCTTGTCCTAATTTAAGAGGGGCGTAAGTCCTATTTCTCCAAAATTCTGTGTCTCTGCTGCTTTAAGCGTGAATAAAATGTCGCCAATGGCTTTTTGACTCATTTTAGGATGTCTCTTTTGGTAGCCATCAGCTCTGAGACAATCTTTGTGGCTCTGAATTCAGATAAAATTAGAATTATATTTAAGTTGCATCTTCCGTGTGTTTTACAACTACAAATATGGACAGTAAATGAAGAAAAATAATGCTACCATATTGGAAAGTTGCCTTTTGGAAAATTATACATATGACAGTTTATATAAAAGATGTGATATTACCATGTCTACTTAGTGAACACATTTTAAAATGGACATTTTGGCATCAAGTAAAAGATGCTTATAAAATATTTTCTTATTTTAACTGGGAACCCCAGTTATTGATGATATGCTTCTTGTTCCCCTATGAATATTTGACCAAATCTTAATGTTCTTTTACCTTTTTATGGTGCTTAAAGTAAGCTAATAATGCCTGAAAAGTTGTTTATTTTTCTATTTTGTTATAATAACTCTCATGAATACCTTTATTTGTCAAAGTTTCACGCCAATAGTACAAAAGTGAGAATGATTTTTCCATTTTTTAAAAGTAAAGTTATAATAATCTATAAAGTGTTTTAAAATTCAATTTCTCATCCAAAAACTTGCATGATATTTGTTTTAGAATAGGACTTACCCCAACCTAGGCTGGTGGTGAAAGATAAAAGAGGACACCAAGCACCTAGACATATTTTTGACCAAATATAAGCACCTTGAATTTTTCCTCTTAAATAGGACCTTTTAAAAAAAAAAAAAAAAGGTTTTTTTTTTAACATTTATTTATTTTTGAGAGACAGAGCACAACTGGGGGGAGGGGCAGAGAGAAAATGAGACACAGAATCTGAAGCAGGCTCCAGGCTCTGAGCTATCTGCACAGAGCCTGATGTGGGGCTTGAACTCACAGGGCTTGAACTCGTGGGGCTTGAACTCACAAACCATGAGATCATGACCTGAGCTGAAGTTGGACGCTTAACTGACTGAGCCATGCAGGTGCCCCCCTAAATAAGACCTTTTTAATGATGAGTTTGTTATTAAGTTTTGATAGAAATTTTTCATAAATTCTTTTTTTAATTTTTTTTTTAGACTTTATTTTTTGAGAGTGAGAGAAAGTGCAAGTGGGGAAGGGGCAGAGAGCAAAAGAATGAGAGAATCCCAAGCAGGCTCCACACTTTCAGCATGGAGCCTTGATGTGGGCTCGTGAGATGATGATCTGAGCCGAAGTCAGATGCTTAATCAACTGAGCCACCCAGGCGCGCCTTTCATAAATTCTTAATTCTTTTATAGACAAACTAATTTAGAGTAAAATAACCTTTACAAAGAATAACCAATAACCTGTAATTTTGTACTGAATTTAAAGGTGAAAGCATTTGTAATGTAAGCAGAAACACACTTGGAAGTTTCAGGAAAGTTTTTAGCAGAGAAGTCCTGTTAAGTCATGAGTGGCAGCAGGGTCAAGGACAGGTGAGGCAGAACTTTTATCGTTAAATACATCTTGGGCAGCAGTGACCCTGGCTTTGGACAAGATTCCTTCTAATTATCTTTTTCTCCCAAATCTATTGCAAAATGTAGAGTTTCAAGTGCTCCCAGGAGATGGTTATGCCAGTGACAATGAATTTCATGGTGGAAAGTCTGTGTGATTGGAGTCCATTCGGAATCAGTTATTTCCTCATGAACGGTTTGAATTTATTTTGGGTCAGTCTGAGTAAATGTCAAGTGCTTTTTCACATGGTGAAAGTGAGCTCTTCTGTGGGCACTTCCTATGAAACCCAGATATCATGGCAAAGATAGTTCCTCAGTCTTTCATGGACAATTCCCCAAATCCAAACTCTTCTGAAAACTCAGACTTTGTTTTTACAACTTCATTGATGATATTATTGGAGATGACCTGATGTAGCTAGAGTTTTAACTAGTTCTACTTATTATAAATATTTGTACGTTGAACGGTGGAAATATTAATGTTTGACTACACATGCTGCCCTAGAGCCTGCCAGGAGTGTTCCATAATGTGATATGTGCACAAAAATCAGAGCATTTCTGAATTCCCAAACACCTCTGACTATAAGGGACTCAGAAAAGGGATTTAGGTCTATACTATATAAATATTTGTGTTACTACTACTAAGTAATGATATTCTTTCATGAAACAAATATTTATTGTATGCATACTGTGACAGGCACTGCGCTGGGGTGGGATATACAATAGCAAGGAAAACATGTATAATCCCTGCTGTCTAGTTGGGGAAACAATCACATGCACAGCTATATAATTATAGACATATCTTTGTCTATCTGTGTATCTGCATGTTATATATATTTATATATATCAGATATATATATTATATATTATTGTATACAATATATCATGTACATATTAAATAGGTGCTTTATATAATTATAGATATATATTATAGATAATCACATGTACAGGTATATAATTACAAATTGTGTTAGATGGTATGAAAGAAAAGAACAGAGTTCAGGAAAAAATGGGGGAGGGTCTAATTTAGGTTGGTGGATCAGGGAGTATTTGAATGAAAACCTGAAGAGTTACAAGGAGTAGCAGGTGAAGGGGATGGGGAAAATAGCCCATCTAGAGGAAACAGGTTGTGCATAGGTACAGGGGTAGGAAAAATCTTGGCAAACAGGAAGGGTAGGAAAAGACCATATGCTTAGGGCATGGCAAGGGATAAGAAACTAAGATGAGATGAAGATTTAGAAGCAGCAGAGGCTAGGTTATTCTGAATGGGCCATGGAAAAGACAAATGTATTTCTATTTGCTGAGGAGTGATATAATCAAATTTAATTTTTAAATTATTCTAGGATATAATACGAATTCTAAGAATGAATTGGAATTGTGCAAATCGGAAGAAAAAACATTTCAGGTGAGAGATGAAAAGAAGGAAAGAACAGAGTGAAGGAAATGGAGATGGAAAGAAAGAGATGGAATCAAAAGGTAATCTAGAGAGAAGACTGGCAGGACTTAGTAATGGATTGGCCACAGCAGTTGAGGGAGAGGCTTGCTATTTTCTGGATGAATGGAGGTGTCATTTGCCAAGAAGAAGAAGATTGGAATAGGAGTGTGTTGGTTGGGGCCGGGGTGAGGGGAGAGCAAGAGTTATGTTTTAGACACGTTAAGTTTGTGATGTCTGTATGATATCCAAGTGGACATGTCAAGTAGACATTTGGATACATAGATGTGGAGCTGAGATATAAATCTGGAGGCTATTAATTTGAGAGTTGTAATACAGATAGATTTAAAGCATAGGAACAGATGAGGATACATAAAGAATGAAGACAGAGAAGTTCAAAAACTGACCTTCAGCCTTGTTGAGGAATTTCAACATTTAAAAATCAGGTGGAAGAGGAAAAGGCAACAATGGGGAGTGGGAAGGAGTGGCCAGACTGGTAGGAGAGGAACCTGATGACTGTGGCATCAAAAAATCCAAGGGCTCCTGGGGGGCTCAGTCAGTTGGGCATCCAACTCTTGATTTCGGCTTAGGTCATGATCCCAGGGTCACGGGATCAAGCCCCATGTCGGGCTTCATGCTGAGCTTGGAGCCTGCTTGATTCCACCCCCCCCCCATCTCTCTCTTTCTCTATCCCTCTGTCCCTCCCCCAACTAAAATAAAAAATTTAAAAAAATGTAAAAATGCAGGAGAATGGGATTTAAGAAGCAAGTGCTCAAGAATGTTGAATGCTGTGAAGAAGTAGGAGAGAAGGGATCTGAATGGCTCTTCGTTTTTGACAAGTGAGTTGTGCCTTTTGTGAGAGCAGTTTCCATAACCAAATTGTGGTAGGTCAATTGGTGATAGGGTGGGGTGAGTTTTTGTTTGTCTGTTTGTTTTTGTTTTTGTTTTTCTCCAGAAGGTTAGTTTTGAGGGAGACACAGAGAAACAGAGACAGATAGAGATAGATGCAAGGGCAAAGGGATTATTCAAAAGATAGGAGCTATGAGCGCATGCCTGAATATTGATGGGGACTAATGAGGAGAGAGAAAAAAATGCTGAAGATGCCTTGGAAAGAAGGGATTGAAGGAGTTGAGGCCAATGTTTACTCTGTATCAGGGTACCATGATACACTGGATACAGGATACAGACACACTGTGATGTTACATACATTAGCCCACTTTAAGCCTTACAACAGCACTACGAAAAAATATCACAGTTATAACAAACACGTCATTAGAATCTAAATGACTAGAAGTCCAGTGAGAATGACTCCAGGTTACTCACATCTACTAGAAATATACTCAGAGTTCAGAGGAAAGTGCAGATGTTTCTATACTGCTCCCCTTACTTGTCTTCCAGTCACTGCCAACTTTGTTCTCAGCAGGAGCTCATGGAATTCCTTCTTCCCTTGGTCTTCTCCTCATTCCCACATCATTCTCTGCCCTCTCCTTCAGTGCTGACTATATCATTGTACTACTTTGACCTACACTGATGAGTTCTCTTTGCATTGTATCCCCCATTCTTGGGAAGCATCCATAAAGTCCAACAGAAGCTAATCTCGATCAGTTCACATAGTGCATCTTGGACTTACTCACTTAATGAAATGACTGTTGTGTGCTAGGTACTGTACTATATGGTGGTAAACAAACAGACATGGGGTTTATGGTCTAATGTGTGTGCATGGATGAGGGAGTGCAAAGGCTTAGTGAGTGAACCAGCAAATTATTTTAAAAAGATAATTTCAGGGGTGCCTGGGTGTCTCAGTCAGTTAAGCGTCCGACTCTTAATTTCAGCTCAGATCATGATCTCAGGGTTGTGAAATCAGCCCTGCGTGGGGCTTGATGGGGAGTGAAGAGCTTCTCTGTGCCCCTCCCCCACATGCGTGTGCTCTCTCTTGCTCTCTCTCAAATAAATGAATAAATAAAGAAATAAATAAGCTTAAATAAAGAAATAAGCTTAAAAAAAAGATCATTTCAGTTTATGATGAATCTATGGAGAAAATAAACCAGAGCAATGTGGTAGAGAACTGAATAGTTTCTTCAGATTGGGAGGTCAGGAAAGTTCTGAATATTGTGCTGCAAGACCCCTCTCCACTGAGGGTGAGGATGGACACAAAGAGAACCCACCTTGACCTCCAGGGGAGAATGAGAAGAATCACAGGAGTGAAGGGGAAGGGGTCAAGGTCCAGTGCCCTACTGCCATTTCCCAGATAAAGATGCTGAGGGCAGAGTTATCTGGCCTGCTCAAGGCCCTTTGACTCAAAAGGGATAACATTACGATTCCAGCCTCTGTCTAGTTATTTCCTGAACAAAAGCACCAGTTCTAAGCCTACAGTATTCCCTGGGAAGCCTTGAACAGGCTGATTTACCTGGGTCTACAAGTGAGGCTATTACCAAAATAAGCATCTTTGGGCAAAATGATTTATGTGCAAAAGTATTGTGACTCTTTTGGAGACAATGGGCAATGTCAAATCAAGATTTTCCCTGCCACACCATGTCATCATTGTAAAATGTCATTTTTTTAGACAGGTCTTAAAATTCTGCCAAAGGCCACTTAGTCTTTCCCTTCTCTTCTAGGAAGGAATGTGCCTAAATTTTCCCAGAAAAATGGGTGTTCCCTTCAGAGAAATAGATTGCTCAACCTTGCTCAGTGGCAGCCAACTACAGAGAATCACAACAATTAAGGCAGGATTTGTTTTTTTTTCATATCCTACCAAAAGTATTGCATAGAAATCCAGGGCTCTACATGGTGGTCTGTGCTTCACCATTTCAGGAAGGGGTGCAGGAATTGCTATTGCTTGATTGGTGTGGCAGTCCCTTCAAGATTCCCACCAGATACCTGGAGAGTGCCATGAGGTATAACTGTGGAGCATGGCCTGGGAAAATATGGAGAGGTGCTTCTTCTGGTTAGTCTTTTATCTTGAATACAGTTTAGGAGACTAAATGGAAATTGCCTATATAAAGCCAAGAAACAGCCTATCTGTTTTAAAAGAGAGAAAAGGGAATGCAATGATAATTACATGGTTAGAAAATAAGATTTATGAGGAAAGATTAGAGAAGATGGGGAAGGGTGAATAGAAGGCTGAAGGCATCAGATCCAAGATTGGTGCTTGTTTCTATTTCCTCCCCATCGCTGGGCAGGACCTCAGATTCCCCTGAAAATCCTCTGGAGTACTTCAAGGAATCTCTCTAAGCTCTGCTTCCTACCTTCTTCTGGTGTCCTCTTCCCTTTCTCCCCCATTTCTTCATGCCTGGTTTATTTCTCCCTACGGAAGCCTGTAGTTAATTGTCTTATTGAGCTGTGTTGTTTTCTGGCTCTCTACCCTTTTCATAAGAACCATTTGCCACTCCCATCTAGTGGTTAACTAAAAGAAGACTGTTGGTTTCTGGCACATAATTTTGCTTACTAAATGTTTTTTGAATTAAATATTCACAGTATCGTTGCTTTGGCTATCTTGTTAGTCTGGTGCTTCACGAGTGAATGACACAGAGAGAGAGAAAACAGAAAGTCTCTGTATTCACACCAATTCCCAGTAGCTTGATTTTCCCATTCCAGCTCACATCCACGAAGATCTTTCATCAATTTTCTCAGACTGGTGTATTAGTGGGGACAGGCCAACTGTTACAACACAGAATGCCAAAATTTTAAAGTTGAGAATTTGGATTGAAAATCCAAAATAAAAATTTGTCACTCATATTACAACCTTAGCCTGGCTGGCTGGCTTTACTGGGCAGGTGTCCTCCAAATAGCAATGTAGGCTTTAGATCCTTTTCTTTCTTTTTTTTCTTTAAATTTTTTATTTAAATTCTAGTTAGTTAACATACAGTGTGATATTGTTTTCGGGAGTAGAATTTAGTGATTCATCACTTACATATAGCACCCAGTGCTCAACATGACAAGTGCCCTCTTTAATTGTCCATTATGCATTTAGCCCATGCCCCACCCACCGACCCTCCATCAACCCTCAGTTTGTTCTCTATGGTTAAAAGTCTCTTATGGTTTGTTTCCCTCTTTCTTTTTCCCCCTTTCCATATGTTCATCTGTTTTTATTTCTTAAATTCCACATATGAGTGAAATCATATGGTATTTGTCTTTCTCTGACTGGCTTATTTTGCTTAACATGATACACTCTAGCTCCACCTACATCATTGCAAATGGCAAAGTTTCATTCCTTTTGATGGCTGAATAATATTCCATATATATATGGATTATTCCATATATATATTCCATATATATATATATGTATATGTATACCATATCTTCTGTATCCATTCATCAGTCAGTGGACATTTGGGCTCTTTCCATTGTTTGGCTATTGTTGATGCTGCTGCTATAAACATCCAGGTGCATGTACCCCTTCCAATCTGTATTTTTGTATCATTTGGGTAAATACCTAGTAGTGCAATTGCTGGGTTGTAGGGTAGTTCTATTTTTAACTTCCTGAGGAACCTCCCTACTATTTTCCAGAGTGGCTGCACCAGTTTGCATTCCAACCAATAGTGCAAGAGGGTTCCCCTTTCTCCACATTCAGAGCCTTTTCTTGATCCTTAGACTTCTCCATTCAATAGGTGCAGTGGGAAAAAAGAGAGAAAGTGTATATGAGGCTTGGAAGTAGTATATGACTATTCATATACTGTTCATTCTATTCATATCCCATTTACCAACACCAGTCACAAGGCTACATCCAATTGGAAAAGTGGCCATACCTTGACACCAAGAAGTGTACTTGGAAAGAAAGGAAAAATCATTTGGTGAACAACTAACTCATTGTTGGCACAGATGCCATGAGGGAGTGTCTGCTTCTATTAATCAAATGACTAACTAAAATATTAAGTTAAAATATGGCTACCATAAAGGGTATATACAAAGTTCGCAAAGAATCTTACTATTGGGAAACCATTACATTTTGACATACAGAGTTAAGGAAATGAAATCAAACGTATGAAATTATATTGAAGATTAAAAACATACATGGTTGATATGCCAGAATTGTGACACTGCCAATATATTAAATGTTTCCATGACAAAACAATTAGGAATAATATAGTATCCACTGAAGACAATTCAGTCACATGTTTGCCATTTTTGCAGGATATTTGACCCCTTCCCATTTCCCTCATTTTTCATATCTTCAAAAGAAGAAAATCCCCCTTGTTTTATCTGCTTACATGTGTTATCATGAAAGAATGAATGAACAAATGAAAAATTGAAAAAGAAAGGAGGGATGGGGGAGGAAAAATCATACTTAATACATGAACACACGCACACTTACTTTTACATTTTAATGCTATTTTGTTAAACAGTTGAGCCCAATAAATTTTGAGATTTTTCTCCCAACTGTGAAAAAAAATAAACATGCAGAATTTTATTTCAGTATTTGCTTTGGCATCAGGCTTAATTATTTTTCTTTTCTTTTAGTTATACCAGCTTAACCCTCTGCCTATCAGCATTAGCTCCTGGTGCAGGAGTACTATGGGCTTCTGGTGGAGCACATGTTAAAAATAATGAAAGAACAAACAATTTCACAAACACCAATACCTGGAGGAGGTTTGGGGAGAAGAGCAGAGCCTGGAGTGAATAAGTAGAAACAGCTCCAAACCAGATTAAAGAAGAAAGAGCCCAACTTCTTCCCAAAACAGTCAACCTTTATACGAGTTTTGTGACTCATTCAAATGGTATCACTGGGTGTGAGGATGGAAGGGACAGGAAGGGCTCAGAGCAGAGCAACAAGTGGCCTACACTAGCAGTCTGGCAGATTTGATTTTGAAAATTCTGTTGCTATTCAGGAAACTAGAGCTTAATGTCTTTCCACATAATCATTCTTTCCTCCCTCTTGTACAGAGCAACTCCAATGTGAGAAATGCTATGTGAGACACTACCCAGTCAATACATCCTTTTGAGGTATATCAGTTAAGCTTGTCCAGCAGTTCAAGAACCTCAGGGTTGACTATCCTTCACAAAGGAGGCTAACCAGCTCCTGTGTTTGGAAGGCATGGCCTGAGGCAGCACTGACACCTGGGAACAAAGTGGAGAGCCATCTCTGGAAGCCCTGGGCCTTGCCTCTGGATGGAAGATTCGATTGCCTTAAAAGGGAAGTGCCCAGGGAGATGTGTTGGGTGAGTCGCATCTCTTTTACCTTCTACCTTGCTATCTCTTTCATCCCGTCAACATTTATTGAATTACAGATGTGCAAGACAATCTGGACAATTGAGTGATGTGTGAGACACAACCCTGCTTTTTAGGAATGGACAGCAACTATAATATAAGACAGACAGGGCTATCTGAAAGATATAGTTAGGAACTGTAAGGTACACCTCTCTCCTGGTGAGACTGGGGAGGTTTCAGAGAGGAACCTGTATATTTGAACTAGGCTTAAAAATGTCGAACTTGCAGGCACTTTAGGTCCGACCATTTACCTTTGTATATGCCTAATTTATTTTACAATCTGTCCTGAAATTTACCTAGTTATAGGCTAGGTGTGCAGTGGAGCCAGATATATAAATTTGGTGCTCAAAACCACTGCAGTGTATGAAGGCTGTTCAGGAATCTTAGAAATCACTAATTCAAACTCCCCTGTCTCTCGTGTTAAGTAGAATCACTCCAGTGAACCCAAGTAGCCAAATATTTAAGGCATGCCTGATTCTACTGCCCCTGGGTGAATCTGGTTCATTAGATTGAAAGGCAAACCCAGGAACACATAAATTATTAGAGGGGAGATTTGAATAAAACGTGGTCAGAAGACCCATTATAAGATGTCTTATGTTAGGCTAAATGACTTGTTTTTCAGTGCATTCGTATGAAAAATAAGTATTACCTACAAAAATGTAAGCCAAATTGTTCAATAAATTAATCACAGCTATATTTCAGACAAATGGTCGGAGGTCTAAGTATCTGAGACCTACGTATCACACGTGCTCCCTTTTACTGTCGACAAGTTGGGATTAGTCTCTCACTCTGAAGGAACAAGGATGTAGTTATTTCCCGTTGTGTCGGCTCAAAGTACCTAGAGCCTTTTCCTCCAAGGAACCAGGGTGATGTTCAAGGAAATCCCCATACTGGTTGGCCCAGCTCTGCTTCAGGAAATCAAAATGTGTTGACCCTGACTTCTGTCTATATTCATTTCTCTTATGCCTCCAAGATTCTTTAGTTCCCTTTGACAATTGCAGACTGAATCTATAGCCACATTTCCATGGGTAATTCAGCAGTAGCTGATTTGGAAAGCTTCTTGAATGTGACATCACAGTATACACATTCTTCTACTTTAAAATGGCTAAGAGAAAAATTATAGAGTGGAAATAGTGGAAAATATTAGATGCCAAGGACCTTAAAACACCTTTTAGCTTTAAGGTCTGGGAATCTACAAAATGCATAGGATTAATTTTTCTTCGTGTTTTCCTCACTCCTATCCCAATTCTCTTTTTGGGAAGATTTTTAAAGAATAAGAGCTGAGTGCTTCAGTGTCTGTCACCATTTTATCTGCATTTTCACGAGGTTTTAGCAATCTTGTGAGTCATCTCTTCTTCACCTCCCACAAATAGCGTGGGTTAAGTAGAGCCATGGGAATTTTTTTTTTTAAAGTAATAATTCCAGCATTGGAATCTAAAACAACATCACTTATATTAAAAACACACACACGGTGAATGACCTACCATGTAGCTTACCTGCGAGTGTTCCATTAGGCAGATGCCAGCGATTTGTGTTTTGGGTAGTAAGTATCCTTGATCTTCTGCTGTTTTGGAGGCAGTGTTTGACAGCAGAGTGTGTTGGAGAATTGACCTCATTACATCATATGTGCTGAATCACCATCCTACAACTCTTGTCCCCAAGGCATGGGGCAGAAGGCACTGCTTGTCATCACACTGTTATGGAAATGTGTGCCAGTAAAAATCTTGGCAGGCTTGTGCCACATTTTTACTGTTGTTTCTCATTAACGTTACATTAATGTGATCAAGAAGGTATTTTGTTCTCTGTCTCTCTGCCTGTCTCTCTCTAAACAATCAACTGCGTTTAAAATCTTTTCTTTTGAAGCTACTGATCTGTGGGCTTGCCTTGCAACATCCCAGTGGTTTGACTGTCCTCTAGTGGCTGTTTTGAATCATAGGTTTCAAAGAGAGAGTTTGTCGTTTTGTTTCTTTATCGTGTCTCAAATAAAAACCTGTGTGCTGGGAATTGTCCTTTAAGGATGTGATGCTTTCGTGTTTGAAAAAACAAGAGAATAATGATGAATTTTAATCTCTATTTTGCTTCATCTTTGCTACAGTTTGAAAACCCCAAACCATTGAAATGTTAAGTAAATTAACCCACGTCTGTGCAGCCTCCATCAATGAATGCAATAGTTTAAGAATACTCGCTTTTGAAGAGCAAACTGCTTTTGTCTGTGCCACTCGATTTAAGGGAAAACTACTTCTGGAATCCTTTCCAAGCTCTTCATACTCAGAATAATTTCTACTGCCACTCTAATTATCAGCCAGGACGCTTATTTGTAATCACCAGCTTTCAATAATTTAAATAGGTAGTTTTTCAGCCAACTATTTTTATTCAAAATGTGACAAAGGCTAAAATTACATGTTGAATTTTATCCAGATGCTGTCTTCTTTTAGGACATGCCAACTGATGCAGAGCGATTGTTCATTTTCTTATAACATGTCAGAAGCACATCTTTATTTCATGAATCTAACTAGCAATCCAAAACACAGTCTGCAATTTATGTATCAGTTCATTAGCTTATCAGAACCAGCAGGCAGGGCATTTTAAGATTTAATTCAGTGTGCTGAATCATCAAACATAACCACACCCAAGCTGTGTTATCCTTCAGATTTTGGAGATGAGCTTTTTACTGTCTAACTAAATTTCAGCAGGGATCATTTGGGTGTTTACATTTTTCTCCAATAATAATAATGGCCACTTTGAATAAATTTGCCAATATGGCTATCACTACTTAATATTTCTATAAAGACCCTTAAAGTCTCTTGTTTAAATTTTTTAAATTCCTTTTTGTATACAAAATGGACCAACTTTTTGACCTCAAAAAGAACTGAATAAGACAGAATCCAGATTCCTTAAGAAAAAATTTCTGCTGTTTCAAACTTTTTTATTTTAGTCTAATAATTACCATCTTCCACGCCAGCAAAGGGGTTCACTCAGAAAAGTCCCAAAGCTGCAAAATTGCAAAATTGAGAAGCTAGGTTAAAGGTTTTTCTGTTTTGTGAAATTTGTTAGATTTTGCCAAGTCCCTGGTTTTGCACTGAAAAAGTTTCAGGGTAAGCTTGTTGTTCTCCTTTGTCAGGGTCTTTGTTCAAATAGTGTCCATGGAGTGGGTAATTTCTATCAACGAATATGGATACAAACAGTTGCTTCAGTGCTGCTCAGTGTCCTTCTGTCAGTCCCCAGTAGGTCCCCTCTCCCGATTCTCATTGTGGGTTTTCCAAGCTTTCAACCCTCTCTTCCAATCCACCCCACAACTCCCTGTACTCAGGGTCACCAGATGACCTTGGCTCTTACCTCACAGAGGAAGTAGACTCTATTTACAAGAAGTCCTTCAAGTACTTTTCATTCGATAAACACACCTACATTTGCAATCTCAGGGGCAAGGAGACTCCTCTGCTTTTCCAAGACCAGTCCCTCTATCTCACTCCTGTTTCCTCAGAGCCCTTGCTCCACCCTTGTCTCTTTTCTTGCGTACATCTACAGTCTCTCACTGATCACTGACTCAGTTTGCTCAGCATGTAAACCTGATGTGATCTCTCCCAGAGGATTGCTTTAGGATCCATCAGAGTCCAAGTGACAGCTCCCAGCTCCTTCTTGAACACAGAGGCCACAGGTGGCTCCTTTGACAGAGCAGCCATGTTTTCAGTAATGTGGCCTTGACACACTGGCTTCAAGGGATTATATTATGGATAGGAGCTGTAGCCAAAGACAGCAGATGTAAGAGCTTTAGCCAAAGACAGCTCAGATTTGAGAGCCAAAACTACATGGTGTCTGAGTCCTGGTTGGATTCCTGTTTGCAAGCAATAGAAAATGATTCTGGCTAATTTAACCTTAACAGACTATTTACTGGAAGGATGTCTGTGGCTCAGATATCTAGAGGGACTCGGAGGACCTGGCTTAGAAAAGAGGTGGGAACCAAGGTGGTCTGCAGTGGGGAGCACAGCAAAAGCTATGCAAGAAGAGTAGAGTATTCAGCCTGCTGCCTCCACTCCTGCTCCTTTGTTGGGCTGGTCTCCAGCTGTCCCTATACTTGTGTGACTGGCCTAGGCTGAGTGACATGCTTGCTCCACAGCCAGGCTGGGCAGGGAGAGAGATCACTGGCTCTTGGTTACTGTGTAGGATGTGGATTCCATGCCCATTTCTATACAGTGGGAGATACCCTAGAAAGGAGATTCTTAGAGTGTTAACAGGAGTTGGATGCTACAGAGTCCAAACCAACAAATGATGATTGTAGATGGTTCTCTAACACAAGGAGGGGCTCTCATGGAGAACGTGAATGTGAGGCAAGAGAAGAGATCAGTGGAAAGCAGTAGAAATAGAGAAACAATAACAGAGAGAAGCAAAGATGAGCTAGACTCAGAGCAGGCGAGACACGCAGTTGTGTCATGAAAATGGTAGAGTCACAAGAGGAGAAGAGATGGATTGATGTCCACCCTCAGGGGTAGTGAGACAAATAGTGATTTTAGGTGCTGGATTGCTGGGGATACTTGAGCTGGCTCAATTCTGAAAGAGTAGATAGATAGTGTTATCTAGTTCACAGGCTTTGGAGTCAGAGAATCATGGGGGTCCCTGAGATTCATATCCCAGTTCAACACTCACCCACTCACCTTGGACATATTTTTTAGGCACCGCATCCTCACTTTCCTAATTTGCAAAAACTGTACCTACATCATTTTGTTGCTGTAACAATAAAATAACAATACATTTAGTTTCTTAGCATAGTTCTTGGCATATTATATGTTAACTGTTATTATTACTCTTATTATTTCATATCTCCCATGACTTTACAAATGTTATTCTATTTCTTTATCTTCATAGAAAAGACCAACTCACCTTTAAGATATAGCTCAGATGTTACCTTCTCTGCAAATACACTCATGAATATTCCCCCTGCCCTAGGTAGAACTGATAATTCAAGGCAACACTTACTGAGTGACTACAATATGCATGGTGCAGCATTTTTCTAGGTGCTGGAGATAGCAAAGATGTCAAAGACATAGTTTGGTTCCTCAGTAGTCTACAGCTAGAGGGAAAAACAGGGACATAAACACACAATTTTAATATCTTCCAGTAAGTACTGTGATAGAGCTAGGACAGAAGAGCATCCCGCTTTCCATTTTCTCCCACTTAAACCATGCCTCTATTGCAGCAGCCATGCCATTGTGAGTATACTTTTTGAGCACACAAATATATATCTTTTACATCTTTTTATCTCTAGGACATATTAAGCACTCAGTATCTTTGTTAGATAAAGTATGATTCCATTATATCTTCACTGAAAAACTTATTAATTTTTGGAGATATCATTCCCACTATGTATTACTATCTGAATAAAGTTTTATTTTGAAATTCCCTAAGTTACTTCCTTACCAAAAGTTAAGGTTCAGTCACTGCTCAATGTTATCACCTCTAATCTGGTTGAAATTTGAATGAAGCGAGGGGGACTTGTCCGGAGAATACCAGGTTGAAGCTTGAGGGAGTCCCACACACATAAGATAAAGCCCCACGTATGGGGAAAGCTGAGGCATGAGAGGAAGTAGGGCTAGGGGCGCAGGTAGAGATGGAGCTGGACTGACCCTTGAGTGGTGCAATTGGAGTCCTAGGGGGAGAAGGGGGAGGGAGCAGAGAACACATAGAGGCATCAGAGGCCAGTGGGACTGGAGCAAAACAAGGCAGAGAGCAGAGGCCAGAGAGGGGATAGGGATGAGGGAGAAAGAGTCCAGTTATTCATTTGCTGGGGGATTATGTGAAACATTGGCATGCACAACGCATGCTCAGGCAGGGTTGAATGAATTTCCTAATTGTAATGAGGAGGGATGTATGAGAGTGTCAGAATAGTGGTCCCTGGGTGTCAGGCGGGAGAATAACTGCCATCCTCACAGCTCCAGGTGAGCCAGGGTGAGTAGGACAGGGAGGAGATGAGGACCCAAGAAGTAGGGCTCAATCCACGTTGTGGCATCTTTCTCTGATTTGAGCATTATGTTATACAAACCTGTGACCGAAATGCATGTGCCTTGCTCAGTCACCTACGGGATCATTCACCCATATTTTTTTTTTTTCTTTTTTGAGACAGTGCAAGGGAGGGGCAGGGGCAGAGACAGGGAGACAGAGGATCTGAAGCGGGCTGTGTGCTGACAGCAGCAAGCCTGATGTGGGGCTTGAACTAATCAACCACGAGGTCATGACCTGAGCCAAAGTCGGGCACAGCCAACTGAGCCAACCAGGTTATTTTTAAATAACCATAATTTTTAAATGTTACTTTTTCTGCTTTTGATTTTTTAAGGTAAAATTTGTCAATGATGATTTTCTTCATTTCTGGGTCTTTTATGTTTGCAACTATGACTTGTGTTGATTAATGGCTAAACACTGTATGAAAATATAATAAAGCGTTATGGAAATTCTGAGCAACCAGATTATTTTTTGCTTTTGGCACTCAGAATTGGCAACTTTGCAATTTGTGTTTTATCTCTTTTGGATGATTGCCTTGATCAATCAAACCGAATAGAAATAAAGCCTACTTTAGGTGGGAGTGGGGCATGGGCAAGTAGACTTTGGCCAAGTAGAGCTGACGATCTTTCAGGGCTGGAAAGAAGCTTGTCCAATTTCTTCATTTTGCAATGTGGAAACTGAACTTAGAAAGGCCAAATGACTTGCCAGGGCCGTCCTGGGGGAACAGAAATAAGAACCCATGTTTCCTCTCCTTAGTCGAATCATAGAATCATTAATATTTGGTACAGAGAGTAGAAAAACTCTAAACACTGGGTAAGTGGAGGTGGAACTTTTTAAACATTTAAATCAGGTTTTATTGACCTATTATTCATATATAATCTCCATTTCAAAGAAGATTCTGTTTATTTATTTATTTATTTTTTAAAATTTTTTTTCAACGTTTTTTATTTATTTTTGGGACAGAGAGAGACATAGCATGAACGGGGGAGGGGCAGAGAGAGAGGGAGACACAGAATCGGAAACAGGCTCCAGGCTCCGAGCCATCAGCCCAGAGCCCGACGCGGGGCTCGAACTCACGGACCGTGAGATCGTGACCTGGCTGAAGTCGGACGCTTAACCGACTGCGCCACCCAGGCGCCCCTATAATCTCCATTTCAAAGGTCTAGGGTCTATTTTGAGACTCCATGAAGAATTTGGGGAAGATAGTGAAATGGTCAGATTTATACTTTAGGAGTTATTCTATCAAGACTTACTCCTCAGTACTGCAAATAAATTTTAAAAACTATATGTATTTAAAAAATATTTCTCACTACATTTTTATTGACAAATTAATTTTATTGGTGTGATTTCTTTTTTTGGCTGTACAAGAAATATATTACCTTTTTGCTACTATCATATTATTTCCAGATACTGCCGTTTGTTTTTCCTTGAATTGATTTGGTTCAGTGGAAATTTGTATTTGAGTTGCTTATAGTGGTCAATATCTCTTTGGTATTCTTCATGCTTAGTGGAGTCTTAGAGCCCAGTATAATGCAGAATAAGACACCTGTGACTGTGCACTGATCAGTCAGTAGAGGCCCTCTAGAAACTCACTTCAAAGTCAGTGTGATGTACCCTGTACTCATGTATTCTTTGATTCACTGCTATAGGATGAAGCATTGCTATCTCTCACTTGGACTTATGAGATCTGGGATATTAGTTGATTTAGTGTGTGTGTGTGTGTGTGATTCTGTGGGGAAATAAAAATAGTATAAAACATGGTCACTAATTTCATTATCTCCTGATTGTGTTACCTTAGCCCCTGCCATTTCTTATAAAGCATGAGTGGTGGACATTTATCAATCTTTTTTTTGTCCACCCAAACATCAGAACCCGTATTCCACGTTTGGGAAATGTTCTCCCTTATGATGCCTTGCCAGAGCTCTCTGTAGGAGTGCTGATGACAGTGACTCCATCTTCGGCCCTCCATCTTGTTCATGATCACTCAGTGACTTCTCTTGGGGTTGTATGTTTTTCCCTTGGAGATACCTTAGAAATGCCTTGGACATACCTTGGAAATGCCTCCCAAGGTTGGGGTGAGGAGAGCCGGCTCTGGCCTCCCACAAGTCTGTTAGAGTAACATAGTCTTTCCCTTTCCTGATGCACAGGTGGCTCCATGAGGTCTGATTAAAGGTTAGCTGTCAGTTAGATGCATGCAAACCCTTTCATCTTACTACAGGGCACTCCCCTCAACCTCTATCCCCTTGCTGTATAAAATCTGTAGACTAAGGTCTGGCCTTTGCTGAGAACAACTGTGCATCAGCTGGATCATAGCCTGCCCCGATCCCCCATCAGTAAGTTATTCTGAATAAAACTCTGTGTAAACTGTATGGAGTCACACACTCCCTTTTCCAGTCTCAAAGTGCTCTTTCAGTTTGTGGGATACTTTACTGTCCCTCCCCTACCTTTGAACACCCACCTTTCCAGGCTCCTTCCAGTTCAGGCATGGATCTAGGCTCTGCCAATCAGATCCACCTGCTCTCCAGACCGTGAATCAGTAACTAGTGACACCAAGAAGCAAGGGTCATCCGGAGTATATTTGGACAACATTTGGGTTTGGGGACAGCATACACAACCACGTTTGGTTTCTGAGGGGAGCAGTGGTAGCAGCTCCCCAGGCAGCATCCAGGGTCTGGTCACTGAGGCTGCTTGCATGTGCTGTGGTGTCTGTGGCTGGCAGGAGTTTCAGGATGTCTTTACCTGACAAGTCCTGTGGTTTGCTTTTGGAATTTTTTTTCTGGCTATAAAATCCCTAAGTTTGCTTCTTTAGCCCTTCCAGAGAGTATGTGAGCTATCTAGCATCTTTTAAGTATACATTTCCATTTCTGCTTTAATTAACTGGCACTGGTTTCTTTTATTTGCATCCAAAAGCCCTATTACTGAAAGCTGTATGAGAGATACTGGAGCCCATACACCTTCAAAAAAATCGAAGGTAACCTGGAATTTATCAGCAGTCCTTGGAGGTGGTAAGAGAAAGCAGAAATCAAGTTGCTATTAAGAAAATGGACCTGAGCAGCCATTGAAATTAGTGGGGAAAAAAACCAGCTAATCAAATTACCATCTGTTGTCCCCTTGAATGACAGTCCCACTGAAGCTGAAGGCTGGGTTTGTGAGGCAAAGTAATTGCTCCAAGAGGGCAGTTGAGGAGTGTGAGGAATTCAAGGTCTGTGGAGCATAGCAGTGGACAGTTTATCAGAAGAAAATGACAAACTCAAAGTCCTTAGCTCTCAGCTCAAGGCACCAACTGCAAACCAGTCACTTTCTAAGATAGAAATGTATAATCTCTTTCAGCCACAAGGCTGAGACGATTGGAACCTATACGCGAAGATTTATCCTCCAGGTTGTTCATACTAGTTTATAGCTTTCCTTAGTCTCTTATATAGAAATTTACATTTTAATTGATAGGATACTAAGTAGAGGTCTTAACATGGGGTGGAGATGTGTGAGAGGCATTGAGTTGCTCAGTGTTCAGACCATCAAACCACTGCACTGTGCCCTATGCCCTTACTCCCAGAGTAAGCGTGCCCCTGGTCCTATTACAAAGTCAACCCAATGGAATCGCAAGATTTTATTAACATATTTGCAAAACTCTGGGTGATACAATGAGAGAATGAATTCTGAGGATTGTTGAACAAGGATTGAAGAATGTGATTTAGATCAAGAAGATTATGCAAGTACCTGTATATGTACCTATATGCAATTCTGTATTCAACTGGAGGTGATTTTAATTATTTCTTACAGTCTGCTGATGAACTTGTACTCAACAGTGGCCCAGACATGTCTTATATAAGATAGAGGAAGAAATTAAAAGACTTAGAGATGTAGGGAACCAAGAGGGAATTTTTTGTGTTGAATCCATTCCCTTAACTCTTGACTGTGGCCCCAAGGCCTCCCTGAGCCATGCATTGAGAAATTCATTGGTGAGGTGAATGCCTGTAAGAAATTCCTGAATGAATTTTTAGGAAATGCCTGTAGAGTCTCTTCTTTGTGGACCTAGAATCCAGTGAGAGGAGACACAGTTGAAATGAACTCTCTGATTTACTGTGGTACTACTAGAATCCCAGAGTGGCAGAAGCCACCCAGCAGGACACTAACATTAGAGACAATTAGGGTCTGGGTGGGTGGTGGGGAGGAAGAGGTGAGTGGTGGGCAATCACAATGGTCTGACCTCTAGAGATTTTTGGTATTTGCTGATCAGTCATGAGTACTCTAGTACGGTCATGAGTACCTGTACTCTAGTACAGCCCACCAAGAAAACATTTGATTTGTAAAACAATACCAACATCAACCAAACCCTCAAACTCTAGGTATGTCAATCAAAGACCGAATTTGAACCACCACTGAAGAAAGTCTTGGCCTTTTGTCCAATTTCCAAACTTAAATTTTAAACATGAAAAGGAAGGTTAGGTACTCTTGAAAAAGAATTCTGTGATAGATATCACCAGTGTGCATTTCTTCTAGCCTTCTGCCAACGGACCTTCAGCTGTGGAGATGGCCCTGCATTAGGGGAGGGAAATGCTTGGATCTTTCAGGTATAACACAACAGTTGCTCTGAGCTAACACCATTTCCTGAGGATCCAGATCGCCACTGCGACCAGTCAGTCAGAGTGAGGGCCTATGAGCATCAGGTAATAAGTTAAAAAATTTGAACTGAATTTACCTTGAAGGAATGCAGGCTCATCTCTATTAATTTACTCAGTTCCTGATTTTATGATTGGAATTAAAACTTCCAGCAACCACAAAATTCCTTTGTTGACTTTCTGACACATGGAGTAAAGGTAATTATGATAAGAATTGCCTAGTAGAAGCCTCTAGGCGTCCTAGTGGTTTTTTAAATATCATTCATTCATTCATTCATTCACTTATCCAGACAACTTTTATAAATTGCCTACTACATGTCAGAACCTATGCATGGTAATTTGTTAATAAACAAAACAAAAATTTCTGCCTTAGTGGGGTAAAAATCTTAGAGGAAGAAGACAAATGAATAAGTGAAGTATATGGTATGCCAGGTAGTGGTTAGTGCCACAGAGAAACTAAATTAGGGATGGAGTGAGGTAGAGGATTGCCTCATTTCTCAGAGCCAACTGGAATTACAAGGGGATGGGGGCCAATGTGAGGGTCCTGGGTTTCTTTGGTGGCCAGTGTAAACAGTTTGAAGGAATAATGAAGTAACATATGACACCAAATGGATAAAATAAGAAACAAAAAACCAATTTCATGGTAGAAGGAATAAAAAGTCACCAGCAGGGGCTGAAAAGGTACAAGGGTGTTCATTCCCTATCTGATCTCCATTTAATGTGCCTGTGTGGCAGGTGCAGGAAGGGGAGGATGGATGCTGGGGAAAGAAGTGTTTGTGTTTTAATATTAGAATTTAAGCTGAGCGTGCAACAGAGAATCCATCTCATTGGGGGTGATCAGTAGATACCACGTGATAGCTTTGAGTCCTCATTCTGACACTGTGAACCTTAGCACTGACAATTCTGGCATTAATTCTAAAGCGTTTAGCAGCTCAGCTCGTCTCCATGGAGTGGTGCTAGAGAGTCAAGGACTATACAGAGTTAGCATATTATCAGCCCTAACGAAGCTTGATTGATTGTTATATTGTTTGTTTCATAAATGGCTTCTTTTCCCACTCAGTTTTATCATCATTAATCAGTGGAATAGCCTGCTGGATGTTGGTGTCTAAACTGAAATTAAAATCTGTTTGTTCAGAATGGTTTCGTGGAAGCTTAGTATAACAAAAGAAGAATGATTTATGCAAAGGTTTATCTTTCAACCCACTTGTTTTCAGAATCCACCCATTTGATTGTATAAAGTGAATTAGCTTTTGTCCTTGAGCTGACTATCTTTGGATTTGATGCCAAGCATTAAACTGCAAAGGGAAGATCTCCTCCTATCAAATGTTGTTCTTTGCTAACAATGTTAAGAAAAATGATGTCAGTTCACTGCTCCTCAAAATATGGCTTGGTTGACCTGACTTATCCACATTAATTAAAAAAAATTTTCTCTAGAAGGGTTTTCTTCTGTCATAAAACACACATATTTATTGACGAAAATCTGGAAAATTCAGAAAAGTGGAAAGGAAAAGTATTAGCTTTCTGAGTTGTCTGCCAGTTTGCTTATGCTATGTAAACACTGTATATACTAATGCTCCTCTGTAATTTTATGAATATTCATTTATCCATACAACCCTTCAGACTGTTTTCTTTTGTACTTGGAAACGGTTACCAAATATCAGAAGAGAATATAGCAATTATATGGCAGTTACTCTCAGATAATATATTTATGAATTGCTTTCTTTTCTTTTTCTGTTGCTGGTGTTTTTAGTTTGCATTTTTTTTTTTTTTTTTTTTTTTTTTAGCATCATGGTTCCTTGAATCCAGCCCATGTGGCACTTCCAGGTGAGACAGGACTGGGATGCTATTTGGACTATGTGCAGACACAGCATTGCCAGCATTCTAGGGCAAAATCAATCTGCTCAAATAACTGAAAGTTTATATTTTAACTGATATGTTTGCAATCACAAAAACCTTATGACACAACATGATTAGATAGTCTGGTGGGGGTGCAGAAAGCAGGGAGACATGAGCAAAGAATTTTTGGTTTCATAAGACATAAATATAAATGATTTATCTAAAAAAACTTGTATGGGACTTTGAATTTTATAGATATGATCTCACGTTCGAACAGAGAGATAACAGGAACATTTGGTTATTCAGTCTATTTGTGTTTATTGAGTGCCTGCTGTGTACTAGCACAAAGGACTTCAAGAAAGGTACCGTGTGGGTGCCTGGGTGGCTCCGTTGGTTAAGTCTCCGACTTTGGCTCAGGTCATGATCTCATGGTTCATGGGTTCAAGCCCTGTGTTGGACTCTGTGCTGACAGCTTAGAGCCTGGAGCCTGCTTCAGCTTCTGTCTCCCGCTCTCTGCCCCTCCCCTGCTTGTCCTCTGTTTCTCTCTCTCTTTCTCAAAAATAAATAAACATTAAAAAAAAGAGAAAGGCACAGCATGGCTGGAAAAAAATGAGCAAGGAGGCATTTGCTTTCAGGATGCTTGATTATTTGATTAAATGTCATAAATGATAATTCAGTAATGCACCTATTATGATCATAAAATTTTGTTATTGTTTTAAGTGTTTTAACTAAGGCATCAGCCAAAAATATACCAGATTGTTATAAGACCAGAGAATTTAATCACCTTGGCCTGGTTCTTGTATAATTATTCAACACCTGACTTCATTTAAATTTTCTGCTTTATCTTTTTCTTTCCTTTACATTCCAAAAGCGTGTGCTCATATGCCACGCTTACACGCACACACATACACACAGATTTTACTATCCAACTCCCACAGTGCCTTTTCCTCTTCTTCACTGAAGCAAGAAGTATTCTACCCACCTTGGTTCAAGCGTGTATTCAACAAACATATCCCTGTTTGTGCCTTATTTCTTCAGGAAAGTTTTCATGATTATGAAAACAGCTTTGAGTTTATTCACCTTATTTTAACTCCAATCTACATCATACTGTCATTGTACTATTAAAATTATAAATATTTCTCTTGTGTGTGTATATCTCTACCTTCTCTTCCATATCAGATCGTAAATCTGTAAGAGAGCCAATCGTTACCTCAAACAAGGAATATACAGTGATATCACTTCTACTGCCTTTGAGCACTGTATTTACGAAGTCCTAAAAGGAGTCATATTATTTTACTTAGGGATCTCTCATTTACAAGGAACAGATGCACTAAGGTGTCCTATGTAAGCACACAATCAGGGATTTCACGAGAATCTGAGAAGGGGAGCTAAAGCACATAGCTGGGAACTGGATACCTCTTGGGTATCGTGCACTGTCTCTCCGTCTGTTGCTGAGTCTTTCTCTCTCGTGACTTGTTGTTTCTCTTGCCATGTATGTTGTTGCTTGTTGTCTTCTCTTGTCTGTGCACTAAGCTGCCTTTATGTGACATCAAATTTGGCAGCAAAGCCACATGGCCTGGATTTCCATCTTGCTCTCCCACTTATAGCTTGTGGTGAGTTTCTTAATTCCTTTGTGCTTCAGTATTCTCGTCAGTAAAAGGGTGGTGGTGGTGGCGAGTTGTTAATACCAGTAATTACTTTGTAGGGTAAATGCATTAAGAAAGTGAAACACATAATAAGTACCATATAAATGGTGGCTATTATTATTTATACATTTTATTTTTATTTCCTTGTAACTTCAGTTGATTGTGCACCATCATCGTTGTCGTGATATGTCCTACAAGATAGGTTGGTGCTCCTCTTAACTCAGTCCCATACTCCCAAGAAAGTAATCTCTTTGGCTCAGCATCTTTTTAGACTGGGCCCCATTGGTATTGGTTCCTGGCAGGCCAGTGGGCAGGCTGTAAGTGCCTTGCTTTGGTACAATCTTATATATAGGTGTTGAGGGTGGAATTTCTTGCATTCTTATGGCTGCTATCTCTCACCAGGCTAGTCATTTTCCCAGCTTCTAGTGGAAGAGAGGGTAGGCAACAAACAACATAAAATATGTACTGGCCAAAGATGTAAGTGAATATGTTTTTGCAAATATTGATTGGATTTTTAATGAGTTTTTAAAAATTGTATTGTAATTTTCATTGATTTTATAACATCAAAGATATAATTCATAGATTCTTACTATTACTAAGATGAACCCTTTAAATCTGGCAAATACATGACAGTGTTATGGAAGGAGTACAGAGCTTGAAGTCTGGATCTGGAGGAGTTCTGGTTTCTGCCCTTACCCACTGGTTAATCCTGTGCAATGCACTCTCTGAGCATCAGTTTCTTCATCTGCAATTAGGGACACAAAATCCATTTCACAGAATGTGAAATATCAGTTATTATTATAAATATACTACTTTATAGGGAGTAGTTTCCCTGGATAGTGCCTTTACTGAAAAACTCAGCATCAGATTCAGAAATAAAGAGTACATGATGATCACAATAGATAAAAAAAGTCTTTTTAATATCTGTATTTGCCAGATTCAAAAGGCCAGCAGCATAGAGAAAAAAAATCAATGATGGAATGAAGATAACAATGAAGCATAAGTGATATTGAAGAAGAACAGCTCAATAGTAAGCTGGAAATAAAAAAATTCTAGCAGTTTCCTCAGATCAAGGACTTAAGTCTTATAAAAGAGCAAAGAGAACCATTTGGAAGATTTGACTATTGTGCTCAGGTATATTAGGGCTCACTCTTACTAACCTCATTTTAAAAATTGCAAAATTAACCTAATTTCTAATGTTCATATTATCAGTAGCTCAAGCATAGTTATACATAGGATTCTGATGGATGACCAGCTTATACCAACTGGTTGAGTGTCTAAAGTGTGATTTGAGGAATACACAAGGCTCTCTTCCCAAAGTACTCTCCCAATAGATTGCTGATTCTTCTTGAGAAGACACAACTCACTTTGAGCCAGACTGCTTGCGCTTGGATTCTACCTCCAAAATTTACTAGCTTAGTGATTCACACTCTCATCTTTAAAATGGGACAATAAAGGTATCTCATAGTTGCATACTCCATAGGGTCGAATGAGCTATATTTAAAGACTGTACAAGTATCAACTCCTATTATGTTAATGAGACAAGAGGAAAAGTCCGGAGAAAGGAATCCTGTCTTAATGAGAGATGTGTGTGTGTAAGTGTGTGTATAGGGAGCGGCCAAAGAATATCACAAAGAATAGTAGGAGTAAAAACAGAGTGAGTGCTAGAAAATAATATGAAGAGCCCACCCAGAAGGGCAGTGGGCATCAATTATTAGTTTCCCTTTTTTCATAGCTTTGCGGAGAATCACCTAGCCAACTACTGATAAAAGCACCTTTACTACTCTGGCTTCCAGAGTAAGATTTGTATACATCTTCTCTCTCACCATATAGCCCATTAACCCTTTTGTTTGTCAGTGGGAGAGTTTTCTGGTTCCCTATTCGTTATTTTTTTCCCTCCAGTTCCATTTATTTTAAAAAAGCTTTTTTTTTTTTTTGTACTAAGCAATAGGAGTACAAAGTTTGTTCAAGGTAAATCTTATATCTATGTAAGAAAGTTTGGTGACTGTGAAGATTTCTCAAGAAATTTTGATGGCAGTAAACATGTTTATTCTGGGAATGTTAATATCACTGCTCTATTGGCTGTTGCATTAAGTGGAATGTTAAATGATCTGAGAACTGATAATCCTCATTCTTACCACTTTGGATGCTGATAGCCAATACGACCACTTAGCCTTGATGTGACTTTTGCAAAGATGATGGTTCTGTGAATTATTTAGAATTGCATTTGTTTGTGACTTTCAATAAAACTCAGTGACAACACTTGAATCAACAACATTCATTTCTCTCCCATTAATGCCTGGATATAGGCATTCCGTGGCTCTAATGGCAGACAGTTCTGCTTCTTGAGGTGCTCAAAGACCCTGTCTTGGTACTCTTCCATCCCATGGCCTCCATTTCTAAAGTCAAGCCAGCATATCTCTATCCAGACATTGGGAATGAAGGAAGGAAGAAGGGCTTGTTCCCACCATTTTAGGACCCTTCCTCGTGTTTTAGACAACACTCTACTCACATTCTGTTGGCCAGAACTTAGTCACAGGGTTGTGCCTAGCTGTAAAGGAAACTGAGAGCTGTACTCTTTATTTTGTACAGCCATGTGCTTGGGAAGAAGGAAGACTAGCTGTCTTGCAACAAATAGCAGCCTTTGCCATCCTGGGTCCGGGTAACTATTAAGCAACCTATAAAATGAGATACAATGCAAAATGCAATGGAATATTCATCTAGGTATTTCAAAGCCATCTCTGATAGCTCAGTTTCTTAAAATATAGTACTTAATTATCACAAAGGAGCTCACTTATTTCCAGGAGTGAATTAGAAGTTCAGTAAAAGACGATGTAATTTTAGTGATCTGCTTGGCTTCCTAAACCCATATTTATTAACTTCCCATAGCAGATTCCCACAGGGTCAGGTGCATGCTTGGTTGGAAGAGTAATTCCATTCTGACCTGGAAGAAATTTTAAAAATTTACATTTTTGGCTTGAAGAGTCACATCCCATGGATTTCCCTCTCAGACACTTTACTTGTTTCTAAACTTTTTTTTTAATAAAATAAGTCCTTGCATTGAACTTCATTAATAGGTCCTCCAGGACCAAGGTTCTTTTCATTCCTCCAAAGGACAAGTGCTCATGCTTTCTCTGAGGTCCTGCATCATCTGCCTCTGATGTCAACCACATCCAACTTTACACTCTGTAGAGTCCCCTGTTACCTTGTCCCTGATGCTGAGACGCCCATTTGCTACCTACTGCTGAGCCATTATGCCACTCTGGGATTCTGGGCACTGCCTGGAGCTTTCTGGAGTGCTCATTCCACTAAGGTGTTTTTATTCTCTGGGTTTCTGCTTCCCTATCCAGTCAATTCCAGAATACTATCACCTCATATGCCTGATGATCAGATGAGAAGTTTGGATTAGCATGATGTTAAAAAAGAAAACACAACAAAAACCTGTTTAGTTATATACTTATCACTGTAGAGACACAGTCAAGGGTGGAATAGTTGGCAGAGGGAGGACCCTGCTAATGGTAGCTGCAGTTACAAATTAAACTTGAAGCTGATAGATGCACAGTGCAGAAGGATTCCTCACAGAAACAAACCAAAGAACCCCTGGAGAACAAACATGCAATCTGTCAAAGTTTATCATCATGTAAACCAAAATCAGGCACACTGAGATTGTTGGTAATCCCTTGGCAAACCATTATGCCTTCTTGGTTTGAAAATGACCTGTAAAAAAGATCCTCGAACTTGATCTTTGCAAATATTCAAAAGAAAAAGTACTCCTATCTTTCAGAAAAGGAACTATCAGGGTGGTGGATAAGAGATTGGTCTTTGGATTCTGGCAGATCTCAGGAAACCCGAACTTCCTCTTGTCAGCTCTGTAACCTTGGGAAAACTGCACCATCTACTTAAACCTCAGTTTGCTCATCTTTAAAATGGGTATAATAACAGTACTTATAAGAATATTGTAAAGAGAAAGGAAATAATTTATTTAAATACTTAGTATACTATCTACACATTGTGTGCCCTTCATAAGTACCATTGTAAAAAGCAAGAAAGATACTAATGTAATGTAACTTCCTTGCTATCTTTTAAAATGAGCAGGTGGGGAATCACGCACAAACTAAACAAAAACAACAACAACATAGTATGATCCTCCATAGTACTTTAAATGACATGGAAAACTCATGATTCTTTTTCTCCCCCAGTTTCATTGAGATGTAATTGACATATAGTACTGTATAGATTTAAGGTATAGAGCATAATGACTTGACCTATAAATACCACAATAAATTTAGTTAACATCCATCATCTTAAATACAAAAAAGGAAAAAGAATAAAATGTCTGTGATAAGAACAGTTAAAACAGTTCTTGTGATGAGAAAGTTAAAAACTTTCTTTTTTTAATTAAAAAATTTATTTATTTATTTATTTATTTATTTATTTATTTATTTGACAGAGAGAGAGAAAGTGTGTAAGGGGGGAGAGAAGCAGAGGGAGAAGAGAAAGAGAATCTTAAGCAGGCTCTGTGCCGAGTATGGAGCTCGTTCCCATGATCCTGGGATCATGACCTGAGCTGAAATCAAGAGTCAGACACTCAGTCGACTGAGGCCCCCATGCATTCTAGTATCTAATTTCTTAACTTTTATATATATCACATGGCAGTGTAAACTATAGTCATCATGGAGTTCATTATATCTCTCGTACTTATTTCTTCTATAACTAGAAGTTTGTCCATTTTGACCACTTTCCTCCAATCCCCATTATCCCCACCCTTTGCTTCTGGTAATTGTAAATCTGATCTCTTGGAAAAATCATGATTCTTAGCATGTTCTACCATTATGCTGTACTAAACTCCATTAATGTGATGTTTATATTCTAGTTTTATGAGTGATGAGAAGTTCAGGGAAAACAACAGCTTTAATAAGGAAACCAAAAGGGAGGTGTCCTAGAATCTTTGCATAATTATGACTCCACCTAAACCCCACTTCTAATCTCCTAAATCTCACTATAAGTCTGTCGTGATTGCTATGATTTCTGGTACAACTAGCTATTACCGCACCTGTTTCAAGCTGGTAGAACCTGAAAAGGTCTTGCTTCATTTGACAAAGCAGAGAGATGCAGTTCTCACCTCATAAATCAAACAGGTATCAGGAAAAACTTCTCCACTTACAGAGCTGTCTGTGGATCAGTAGATCAGCATCACCTGGGAGTCTGTTAGAAATTCAGAATCTCAGGCCCCACCTTGAATCAGCTAACTCAGAATCTGCTTTATGACAAGATGCCCAGAGAAGCATTCAGGTGAAGAATATTTCACATCCTGTATTTCATTTAAAATTTAGCAATAGTTATTATACTGGAGTGGTAGATTTGTTAAAAATTTCATGTTCCTTAACTCTGTCTTCTCTTCCATCTATCTTTGTTCTTGGCATGAAAAAGGAACATGGGCCATCACTATTTAAATTACTGTATCCTGTATTTTGTTCCTCACTTTGGTTTAAATGTTCTTGAGCTAGAAGAGTGGTAAAGCTCATCAGTTTTTATTTCAGAGAGACAGAGATTGTTCCATCTCTACCAGTTACCTAGAGTAAGTCAGTTTTCTCATCTATAAAATGGGTATAATAGTAATGGTTCTTTTCCCACATAATTTTTTAGTGGCTCCCACAGCTTATAGGGTCAAGTAAGAGGCTCTGTATGATCAGCCCATTTTCTTGGGAACTCTGATTAGTTAGCTGAGACTAGACTGTAAGTGAGTCAAAATATTTAGAATTTATGCAATTTGAACTCTCCCGTTGATTTTATTTAATTGTCAGTGGTGGTTTCTGTTTTCAAGATGAGGACACATTTTTATTTCCCATTGCTCAAGGCTTACTTAAATGCACCCAAATAAGACTGAATGCCCTATCTGTGCTCAGCACTATCCAGTCATGTGGACATAATACTGAGCAAGGTAGAAAGGCTGCTTCTCTCATGGGGCTTACGTTCTAGTAATAACTGTACAAACAGTAAATATGTTTACCATACCTTATTACAACATTTACTTTCCCTTTTTGTTTCAGACAAATTTGTTTTAGGGCAAGGCTTGCTGCATTTCTCTATTATTTGAGTGTCACAAACACAAAACCTAAAGGTGAAAGACAAAAAAAAATGCTGCCATTATTATCATCATCATCCCTACTATAATTATTTTAATTCTAATAACCTATAGTTTTAGAACTTAGAAATAAGTAAAAGACAGGTGTAATGCTACTTTTTCAGACTCATTATAACTATATGAAAATTTTAGAGCCACAAAACAGCATTTAAGTTTTAACCCCCCAGATTTTAGGGACCAAGAAGAGGCTAAGGACTAAATTTATTCTCATTCACCCTTGCAAATGGAGACCAAATGTATACCAGCACTCAAAATACATGTATTTTCATTTTACAAAGATAATTCAAATAAGTAAATTTGGCATTTATCACTTTGCTAGTCTAACAACAAGTGGCTCTTAATAAACACACACACACACACACACACGTTGCATGTATATATTTAAAATTTTTTTAAATCAGGTATTACTTCACCAAATACTTTGAGTAAACTTACTAGGACACAGTGGTTGTTGGTTTTTTCCCCTCTTGGTAAGAATAATTCATAAGTTTGAAGAATGGTTTTATGTGGCCAGCTATGAGTTCAAGTTCAGACATTATCATTATCATTTCAATATCAAGGTAACTCATATGTAAAATATGATTACAAACAATCATGGGGTAGCACTTGGAAGACAAGGTTTCCTTCACCTGAAATTTTGCTCCATTTAAAGGTGGAAATGGACAGCAGATGGAGGGTTAAAGACTAGGAACTCCCAGAATGGCTTACTGATGCTTGTTATTATCAACAGCAAAAAACCCCGACATATTTTCTTTATGGAAAGATGGTGATGAAGTGTGTGCACTACATTGTAACACTTCTTTTTTTCTTGTACTTCTGAAAGCCATGAACTTCCTATTGGTGTCCTTTAAAAGGAAGCTGAAGTCAGAAATGGGTTGTTATTTCCTATTCATAATAACAGTGAAAAATGTGCTCCTGCCTGTAATTGGGAAAGTAATTTCCTAAAAAGAATTTAAGTAGGCCTTGAATAATAGTCAAGTGTAACCCGAACCCTTCTTGAACATGACTCACTGCTTCACTGTTGTTTTCAGCCTCTGCGGGAGATGATGTTTTTCTGAATTTCCAGCTATAGATTTGTTCCTGAGAAGTGGGATTGAAGTATTGTGAAAAAAGATCCAAACTGGTATATTTTGAAACTGGCTACCATTTGAAAGACTCTGTCCCTATAAAGAAATAGAATACATTAATAAAATGAAAAGAAAAGTGTTCATCATTTTTCTTTCTTATTTTGTTTCCCTCTAGTGCCTCGGTATTTTATATGGAGACATGTCCAACTCAAAGGCATTTGTTCATTTAAAAAAACTTGGGAAGTTCACTCTTATGATCTCTTAGAACCTGGGCACTATCTCCCCTTTCAGGACCATGTGTGGACCATAGCTCTGAATCCCTTCTCCCCCTTGAATCCACGAGCACCGCTGAACACCTCTTTTCTGGATAATACTCAGATTTCAAAGGACGAAACACATGATTATGTTTGTTTCCATGTCTTCTGCCTAGACCTGGTATTTTCGTAAATTTAATAATTCTACAAATGTAATGAAGTAAAGGTTTTAGGCTTGAGTTGGAACCACTTTTAGCTAGTAGGTTAATACAATCAAATCAGCTTATAGGCTTAATACAAACATTAGCTTTACTATGCTGTAACATCGTGATTTTTAAAAAGGGGGAATTGGATTAATATTTGGATTTCTGGTGTCAAGTACTCTGTTTTGAGCCAGAGACATCATCCTGGTCATATTTGTGATCATTCTTGAGCATCTGAGGCAATACGTGTCTGTCTTTCCCCTGGTCTTCAAAAAGAGAACAATAATCAAACCTTGCTACCATAGTAAGAGTTATTAGTTTGGGAGAGAATTACTACCATGTTGATGTTCTAAATGATGAAGAATATGGTTTTTGGTCATTCTGGGCTGGTGCTCTGGAAGTGTGATTCAGAGCCACTTAAAATTCCCTTCTGCAGGAGGCAGAGTATGTGTGGTCAGATGATATTTTAAAGGCTTTTCTAGGGCTTGATGACCTCACAGTTCAGACTGGACAACTTCCCACAATGACAGGTCTATTAATCAGGAAATGTAGGTGTGACAACCAGTCAGAGATGCCTTTGCCCTCTTCTCAAAGAAGAAGGTCCTGGACAGGCCAACTGAGAAGCACTTGGATGCACTGTGAGCTTGTCCAACCCTGACATTTTGTGACCTCAAATATATGGCCAGACGCCTCAACTTCACACTCCTTCCTTGCCTATTCACCATCAGATGATAATCAGGCGACACAATAAAAGCATCGCTTGGATTTCACTCAGTTCCCTGATGTGTTTTTAAAGTTCCAGAGAAAACTGTTGAGCTGCAAGGGACATCCTGGGTATTTTGAATTAGAAAAGGGAAGGTTGAGATGAAGTAAACCTGGATGAGAAGTTTTCTTTGGCATTATTTTAAAGACAGTTGGCAGTAATCTTCAAAGGAGGGTGTGTGTTTATCTTTTTTGGCATGGCTTTTTATTTTACTCATTCTGGAGCCCCACCTTTTATTTGGGGTAATATTTTATCTGATATCCCTGGCAGCTGAGCTGAGACTGCTCACAGTTCCAAATTATCTGGTCAATTTAGGGGAAAACTCCAGTAATTTGAATTTTTGGCATCAATTAGAAAAATAACGTCCAAATAATTGCTCTGCAGTTCGGAATGTTGGTTGTTATGTTGAGACAACTGTAAATCAATCTGAATACTGCAAAATTCTGGCAACTCATTTAAATGGAACTCAGCGAAGTGAGACTATAAAAATAAAATATCAGTGAACATTTTACTTCACTTAAAAATTTATTTTAGTTCTCTTACCCATTATCAGCAGCTTCGCTTTTTAATGGAAATAACAAGTAAGAAAGACAACATTTTAGGATCTTCAACTATCACTTGACTATAGACCCAAATTTTAAGATGGAAAGGTTCAAGAAGAGTTAATTCTTTTTTTTAAAGATTTTATTTTTGGGGCTCCTAGGTGGCTCAGTCACTTAAGCATCCAACTTTGATTCAGGTCATGATCTCTCAGTTTGTGAGTTTGAGCCCCGCATTGGGCTCTGTGCTAACAGCTCAGAGCCTGGAGCCTGCTTCAGATTCTGTGTCTCCCTCTCTCTCTGTCCCTCCCCCACTCATGCTCTGTCTCGTTTTCTCTCAATAATAAATAAACATTAAAAAAAATTAAGATTTTGTTTTTAAGTAATCTCTGCACCTAACATGGGGATCAAGCTCACAACCCTGAGATCAAGAGTCGCATGCTCTACTGACCTAACCAGCCAGGCACCCCAAGAAGAGTTAATTCTTTTTTTTTTTTTTTTTTTTTTTTTGAGAGAGAGAGAGAGAGTGTGGGGAGGGGCAGTGGGAGAGGGAGAGAGAGAATCTTAACAGGCTCCATGAACAACTCGGAGCTGAACTTGGGGTTTAAGCTCACAACCATGAGATCCTGACCTGAGCCCAAATCAAGAGTTGGATGCTTAACCAACTGAGCCACTCACATGCCCCGAGAAGAGTTGAATCTTAATGTGAAAATATAGTGGCCAAGTGCATGGGTTTTGGAAGTATACAACCTTGAGGCTGAAAACATGTTCCACTGGGAGAACTCTCTGAGGCAAAAATTAAGTCTTCTTCCTTAAATGCCATTCTGTCTTTCATATCTAGCAAATTACCTGATGCATAGTAAAAGCTCAAATATATTTGGTGACTACATGAGTGATAAGGGCTTTTTTTTCTATGCATGATAATTCTTTTGAGTTAGTGTTTTTATATAAAAAGACTCCTCTGCTCTTTTCTAAGATCAGTTGGGTTCTGCAGCATGTCATATGCTTGAGAAGGCAAAACATCACTCAGCAATCTCACATTCCTTGCTTCCTATTTCCTATTATGTTGCTCATTGTTGAGCATGCTAACAAAATTGTTTCTAAACCTACTTCCTTTTTTTTTTTAAACCTACTTCCTCATTGACTGGTTAAATGAGGTCAGAAATACATCTAATATTAAATGTTTTTTAACATTTATGTTTTAAAATATTTAATAAATGAAGGACCCCCAGCATTTGGAGTCTATAAAGGGACAAGTCATCAAAACTAAGGAAAAAGGATTGCATTTCAGTGTTAAAACCTTCAGTTGATTACCATCTTCTATATTCTATGACCTGAAGCCACCAGCTAATTTTGTCAGCACTTGAGTTTTATAACCACATAAAACTTTACGAACTTTATCCTCAAGGTCTCTCCATAATGGCAGGGTAATCCTGTGGAATATCAAATATATATATCTTGAATATCTCAAATGGCTGCTTATCAACTCATTTACCTTCATGAACCTTACATGAGCAATTACTATGGGACTGGCTCTGAGCCAAGCACTGGGGCATTTAAAAGCCAACATAGATATTTCATATCCAAAAATTATATGCTATAGTTTAGGATAGTGACATAAACACAAACAAAATATAGTCTGACACAGGTAATAATAGAATATGTACAAAATAATGGCAAATTTCACAACAGGATGGTATTCAGAGACTGATAATTGCCTAACCAATATTAATTTTCCCCTCTTTCTTATAAAAGCCCTCCAATTTGTACCAGGTGGCAAAATGCCCAGCAAAACACTCAATTTTCTATCCTCCCTTGCAGGAGATGTGGCCATGGAACTAAGTTTTGGCTAATGTAATGCAAGTGGAAGTTTGGGATTGGACTTTGGGGAAGTCTCCTTGGCTTGGGGACAAAAGGCTAGGGCTTGTGGGCTGGATTGTGGTTGTGATGGCTGGAGCTCCAGGAGTAATATTGGAGGATAATGTGACCTCAATGATGAAAACAATATATAAAGGATGATAAGAAAGGCAGAGAGAAGGAGTCTAATCACTGATGACACAGCAGAACCCTGGACTGCCTCTCCTTCAATTTTGGGGTAGAAATACATTTCTGTCTTGTTTAAGCAGCTGCTATTTTCACTGTGTTACCAGAATCTAAATGCAATTCCAGATGATATGGAATGTTCAGGTTGTTTTGCTTTGTTTTGTTTTGTTTTAAGACAAAGGTGTTGGGGAAGGTAACAGAGAGAAAGTAATGCCTTGGCAGATTATGTTAAAGGATGAATATGAGTTGCCCAGGTGATAGGAGATGAGGATTCCAGTAGAAGAATATCCATTGTCACTACTTACTTCATTAGATACTGTTTTCCTTAATGTTCGTGTTGTTTGGTTTGAAAATGATTTCAAACTTACAAAAAATTTGCAAGCATAAGAATAATACAAAGAGTACCTCTATACCCTTTACTCAGATTTCTATGGTGAACATTTTTTTTGTCTTATTTGCTTATATTTGCTGCCTCCCTCTGTTTATGTATCTTATATTGCCAATATTCAATTGTATACATCATGACCCTTTAACCCATTACCACTTTTCTCCTAAGTATTTTATTGTATGTTTCCTAAGAGTATTCTCTCTCATAATCATAGTTCACTCATCAACTTTAGTAAATTTAACATTGATGCAATAGTTTCATCCAAGCGATTGTCCTTATTCAATTGCCCCAGTAATGCTCTTTATAGCATTTCTCTTTCCAATTTAGAATCCAGTCCAGGGTCGGATATTGCATTTAGTTGTCTTGTGTCTTTAACCTGGAATGTAGTAAAACAAATTGCCTTGCATTTTTAAAAATTGTTTTAAGTTTATTTGTTTTGAGACAGACAGAGAGAGCAAGTGGGGGAGGGGCAAAGAGAGAGGGAGACAGAGAGAATCCCAGCAGGCCCTGCACTGTCATTGCAGAGCAGGATGTGGGGCTCAAACTTAAGAACCATGAGATCATGACCCCAGGTGAAACCCAGAGTTGGATGCTCAACCGACTGAGCCATCCAGGTGCCCCATCTTGCATTCTTAATCAGGCACATTTCCACAGCTGTTAATTGTGTTTTATGCCAATAATATATGTTTTATTTATTTTTGAGAGAGCACAGGTGGGCAAAGGGTACAAAGAGAGGAACAGAGGATCTGCAGTATGTTCCCTGCTGACAGCAGCCGGCCTGATGTGGGGCTTGAACTCACAAACCACGAGATCATGACCTCAGCTGAAGTCGGTTGCTCAACTGACTGAGCCACCCAGGTGCCCCTATGCTAACAATATTCTTAAAGACTATCATCTTCCCCTCTTTTTAATAGGATATTCGTCATTGGTTTGATGTTTCCTCATGATTAGAGTCTGGTTATACATTCTCAAACACATGCTTCATAGGTGACGTGTGTCTTTCTCAAGGTATATCATCTGGAGACACACAGTGACCATCTGTTCCTCACTGGTGACATTAATATTAATTGCCCAGTGAACATGTTGCCTAGCTTCTCCCCTGTATAATTACTTTATTTTTTCACTTGAAACTAATTGGTGGTTTGTGATAAGGCACTTTAAGTCCATTCAAATCTTCTTGTTTTTAGCCAAATTTCTCTCTGGATTTAGCTGGCATCCATTGATGATTCTTGCCTGATCTAGTCTTTACTATAATGCTGCAAATGATTCAACTCCAGCATCCCCTCTGCATTAACCAGCCAGCCCTCAGCATTCTGCCTTAAAAGCATGAGACCTCCTTTCTAATTTATTTATCTTTTCAAAAACGTATTTATTTATTTATTTATTTATTTAATTGTCAAGTTAGCTAACATACAGTGTATATAGAGTGTGCTCTTGGCTTTGGGAGTAGATTCCTATGATTCATCACTTACATAAAACACCCAGTGCTCATCCCCTCAAGTGTCCTCCTCAATGCCCATCACCCATTTTCCCCCACCCCCTTCCACCCTCACCCCCTTCCGCTCTCAGTTTGTTCTCTATATTTAAAAGTTTCTTATGGTTTGCCTCCCTCTCTGTTTGTAACTCTTTTTTTTCTTCCCTTCCTTCGAGGTCTTCTGTTAAGTTTCTCAACTTCCACATATGAGTGAAAATATGATACCTGTCTTTCTCTGACTGGCTTATTCCACTTAGCATAATACCCTTCGGTCCCATCCATGTTACTGCAAATGACAAGATTTCATTCTTTTTCATTGCCAAGTAGTATTCCATTGTATATATGTACCATATCTTCTTTATCCATACATCAGTTGGTGGACATTTGGGCTCTTTCCATAATTTGGCTTTTGTTGATGATTCTGCTATAAACTTTGGGAGGTACATGTGCCTCTGTGAATCAGCACTCCTGTATCCTTTGGATAAATTCCTAGTAGTGCTATTTCTGGATCATAGGGTAATTCTATCTTTAATTTTTTGAAGAACCTCTACACTGTTTTCCAGAGTTGCTGCACGGATTTGCATTCCCACCAACAATGCAAGAGAGTTCCCCTTTATCCACATCCTTGCCAACATCTGTGGTTTCCTGGGTTTTAATTTTAGCCACTCTGACCAGTGTGTGGTGGTATCTCAATGTAGCATGAAATGCTATGTAGTATGAAATGCTACGAAATGCAATGTAGGATGAAAGACCTAAATGTGAGACAGGAAACCATCAAAATCCTAGAAGAGAAAACAGGCAACAATCTCTTTGACCTCAGCCGCAGCAACTTCTTGCTTGACATGTCTCCAAAGGCAAGGGAAAGAAAAGCAAAAATGAACTATTAGGACTTAATCAAGATAAAAAGCTTCTGCACAGCAAAAGAAAGAATCAACAAAACTAAAAGGCAACCAACAGAATGGGAGAAAGTATTTGCAAATGACATATCGGATAAAGGGTTAGTATCCAAAATCTATAAAGAACTTACCAAACTCAACACCCAAAAAGCAAATAGTCCAGTGAAGAAGTGGGCAGAATACATGAATAGACATTTTTCCAAAAGAGACATACAAATGGCTCACAGACACATGAAAAGATGCTCAACATTGCTCATCATCAGAGAAATACAAAACAAAACTACATGGAGATACCATATCTTTTTTTATTCAGTAACATACTCATTAGCTCATATTTTTCAATGGTTTATGATTCATTACTGTAATTAATAGTTTGGTGTTTATATTATCCCCAGTTTGACTTGGCAATCAAAGGCCCTTTTCCAGTTGGTTCCGTGTCCTGGTTGCAAGCCCCCATTCCTTTTTTTTTTTTAAGCTCTTCTTCATTTTCTGACATAACAATATATTCCTGACTAATCTTGTACTATAGAGAATCTAGTGGGTGATTAGTGAATAGCACATTATATCTTTGAACCCTCAGCCGAACTCATAGCAAGCATTTATGCAGATACGTTTGATATAAATTTTAAAGCATTTAGCTCAGCATAGCTCCATGAAGTATAGCCTTGTTTCCTTTAGTTGGAATGGTATTAAAGGCCGAATTTTGGGATTAGGTATGTTTCTGGTTACTGAGGTGTCTTTGCTTCTTGGCTCTTTAAGTATGCAAAGTTAGGAAGTATGCATGTATATGTATACATATGCACATGTAAACATATAGATACATATGCACACACATGTGTACAAACACATGCATATACACATTCTGATATATTTTAGAAATTAAGAATCCACATCAATACTTCCAATTCCAGTCCATTCCCGTGAGGTTCTATCTTGCCATTCACTGCTGTATATTTCTGTGTCCCTTCTTCGTTAGTGAGAACTCTGGCTCTCAACAACACATTTACTCATTGCTTAATCCTATAAAATATCTCAGTTGTTTCAGAATCACTTCACTCATTCCACTACAATAAGTAAATCTACTAAAAAGGACTTTAGAACTTGTTTGCAAATTCTCTATCCCCACTTTCCACCCCATAAATATTATTTTAATGGAAGAACAAATTTTAAAGTCACTGAGAGACTTTCATCTATTATTGACACAAGACTGTCGATTGAATGTGGAAATAGTGTTTGCTCTAAAGTTCAGTGGTTCCTGTACTTGGCACATTCATACTGTTAAGTGTAAATCCTAAATGACTAGGATATGTGTATGTGCGTGCCCTGCACACGCTAATGATTGGTAAAGCACCAAGAGTATTTCTTTTAAAATTGCTTGTGTTTGCTTTACCCTTTTCTCTTTTACACCACTCCCTACAGAAAAATAGCAAGTTGCACCTTAAATTCATACTGCTAGATGAAAGAATTCTGTTTGAAAAAGACTACATATTATGTGTCACTTGGAAGAGGCAAATCTATAGAGGCAGCAAAAAGATTCGTGGTTGCCAGGGACTTGGTGGAGAGAGGGAGAGGGAATACGTGGAGTACAGGGGATTTTTAGGGTAGTGAAACTGTTCTTTCTGAAGTTTAATGGTAGAGATATGATTTTATTCTCTTGTCAAAATCCATAGAATGGTACAACACAAAGAATGTACCATTCACTATGCACTTTAACAATAAAGTTAATAATAATCTGTCAATGTTGGCTCATTACAGAGCAAAATGTGTATACACTGTCTGGAGCTTTCAAAGGACACCCATGTGTCATTGCTCTATGTTGTTAATGGCACCTATCCAAGGAACAGACAGACCATTGGCAAACTGGCTTATAGGGAGACTAGTTCAGGTGTAGAGGAATCTTCCCTGGGAGTGTAACAAAATGTTAATCAAAAGAAAAAAATATTGGCTCATCAATTGTAAAAAATGTACCATGCTCATGAGAGAGGTTAATAATAGAGGAAACTAGAAGGATGGGATGGTCAAGGGGATATATGGGGTCTTCGTACTTCTACCCAATTTTTTCATAAACCTAAACCCTCTCTAGTAAATAGTCTTTCAATTAAAAAAAACAAATTTCAAATGTAGAAAAAACTCAACTAAAGAAACAGAGAGCTTTTATTTATTTTTTATTTTTTAATATAATTTATTGTCAAATTGGTTTCCATACAACACCCAGTGTTCATCCCAACAAGTGCCCTCCTCCCTGCCCATCACCCATTTTCCCCTCTCCCCCACCTCCCATCTACCCTTAGTTTGTTCTCAGCCCTTAAGAGTCTCTTCTGGTTTGCCTCCCTCCCACAGAGAGCTTTTAAAACAAACCCAGCACAGTCATTAATTAATGCATCATCTAAGAAGCTGAACTAAATATTGCCAAAGGCTTTTTGTTATTGTTGTTTTTGTCAATTTCTTCTGTTTTAATAAATAGAAGTTATAATACATTTGGAAATTTTTAAAAGTAGAAATAATTATATATTTTTTGACTTTCAATGATCTTTAAACCATCTTTAAAATAAACTCTCATAACTCTACTAAGGCAAATCCTATTGGAATTATCCAGTTCCCTTCTGCACTGTGCAATTACAATGCTATGAAGACTTTCTGGGCTGTTCTCAGTGGTCAGCCCACTGAATCTGAGTTCAGATTAGCAGACTCCTGAATTGTGCTTTCACGGTGGTGACTACTCTTTCTTGAGCTTCCTGGTTCTCTAACTGTGGAGAAGCAGCCATGTTCCTGGGCCTGACTTCTGGGGAGACACACAGTTTTATTTTCTTTCTGCAGCCATGGGAGACACTGCTCAGGGAGCACTGACAGATGGGTTATGTTTTGTATCTGGGCCCATAGTAGTCGGGCAAAGGATTCTCTTTCTCTGCATCTTCAGGACAGTGACCTTGATCACCTGCACAAAGTATAAGTCCATTTGCTCTAAGATCCTCAGCAACATTTTTGTGCCAGTTACTTTATACTTGGAAAATGGCTTCCTCATTCTGAGCACAGCTATGCAGCTGTGCCCCGGGACTGTGTATCCTTGTTGCTTAACTGCCTTGATGTTCTGCTCTGTTAGTTTCTCTTGGCTTTGAATGGAAGAGAGAGTAGCAGTCTAAAGTGGGTTGGCTTTGATGAAAAGTGTGGTTTTCAGATCGGTTCCAATGTCTCTCCCAGTCTTACGTTTCATGTCATCTCTCTGGTACCCATTTTTGGTAACAGCAGCATAACCTTTTCATGCCAGCCATCTGATAGATTTCATGAATATAAAGGGATATTATTTAGCTATTAATAATACAAGTGTGTTGGCTATTGTCAATATAATAAATGACAAATGTGATAATCACCAGAAAGAAGCAAAATGCAGAGTTGATACATACATTGGTGGCAATAGTATGAAATTTAATTTTATAATCATGGGTCAGAAGAAAATTTGGTGAGAGCATTTGGAATCTAAAAATGTTTATCAGTTTCCTTTTCCTTGTGTAATGATGCCAGAGTAGCTACACAGAATTCATTTTGCAGAATGTGTTAGTGTGTTTCAGGCTTTGCTGTACTCTCTGGTAAACCTGAAAATATGGAGGAGGGGGGACTGTTAGAAATTCTGACTTGGAGTGCCTGGGTGGCTCAGTCAGTTAAGTGTCTGACTCTTGATTTTGGCTCAGGTCATGATCTCGCGGTTCATGAGTTCAAGCTTCATGTCAGGCTCTGTGCTGACAGTGTGGAGCCTGCTTGGGATACTCTGTCTCTATCTCTCTCTCTCTCTGTGTCCATCGCCTGCTCTCTCTCTCTCTCTCAAAAATAAATAAAACTTAAAAAAATTAAAAATAAAAAATGAATTCAGGCTTGGAGACTGTATTGGTTAGCTAGGGCTGCCATAACAAAGTGACATGGATTGGGTGGCTTAATACATACAACTCTGTCATATATCAAAGTTAAATATTTGCGTGAATTTCCTTCTGTGGTTATTGTCCAATTAATCAGCTAATCAATGTATCTATCCCTATAGACCATCACATTAATTACTACAGCTTTATAACAAGTTTTTATAGCTGGTGAGACAAGTTTTGCATCCTACCACTGCCTTCTTATTCAGAAAGTTCTTGGGTATTCTCTCTTGTCTATGTAAACTTCAGAATCAATTTATGCATTTCCATGAAGAGCTCTATTGATGCTTTATTTGAAACCTCATTAGGTCTGTGGATTATTTTGGGAAAAATTACTGTCTTTATAATATTAAATCTTCCTATCTAAGAACACAAGATCTGTTTGCATTTTATTCAGATATTATTTAATGACTTTCTAGAAATCTTCATAATTTTCTGCATATCATAATTTTCTTGTATATTGCAATTTAGTAAGCATAGCTAATGAGGTGTTTCTTCTATTTTAATCTATATATTTTTGTGAGATATCTCTTTTTAAGTTCTTATAGCTATTAAAGCTAAATATTGAAATAAAATGATTTTAGAACCAGATGTTTGAATTATATGCTAATTGAAAAGAATTAATTACAAACTAATATTTTTATTCAGAAAAAATTTACTTATCAACTAAAATAATTAAAATATTATTTATGTTATTTCTTTTTTATTTCTATTATGTATATTATGCTTTATAAGGACTATGTGTCAGTCAAATTTCTGCTAAGGAAATAGAAAGACCTAGAGGATGAAGGTTAAACAAAGCTGCTGATGGCTTTCAGGAAATCAGGATTTGCAGGAGTTGTAGGAAATGGCTGACTATGACTCAGCTACCTGTTCACCACTGAAATGAAATAATTCACAGGAAGAATACCAGAAGCTTCTGGAAACATCTTACTTACTGTTTGCCAAAGAACATGACATGGGTACCAGTGGCAAGGAACAATATTATGGTTTCTGCATCTCTCCCACTGTCCAAAGCTTGTGTGAGTCTTCTCATAGGCAGAATGTAACACAAAACCCATTGGCAGGGATTCTGAGAAATGTAGGTCCTACTCTTCTAGCCTTTGTGAATAAGATATCTTTCAAGGTGGATAGAGCTGGGTTACCTGTGCATGATCTGCACAACACAAAATATACAAAAGTGCAAATAAGAAGTCAATGTACTAGATAATGGTAGGCGATCAAAATGCTTTTATGCTAGTAAGGATATGTAATCCATTGTTTTTTAGATAGTACTTCCCTAGTGCCCAGCGACTCTAGGGACTCTCACTTATCCCGTTACTGTCTCTCTAATTCACAACCCTCCTCTGTGTCATCTTGCTTTTCGACCATGCAACAGACTTTTAAGACACATCAATTTCCTTCTCCTCTGTCTTGTGCAGAACCTATGGTGTGTCGTCATTCTTTGGCTCTGAGTAGTTTCCTCCCGAAGACCCACCTGGGTAATACAGGCCTTAGAAGGTACAGTTGAGTGGGCAATTCTCAAATGCTCGAATAGGGGCTGGGGAGAGAAGTCTATAAACTGCCATTCATGAATCAATTTTGCTCCAGCACACAAAAACAGAAATGATCACAGACAGTACAGGTCTCTGTCCCTGAGGTAACTCTGGTCTAGTCCCAAAGGGTCTTGATAACATCCCACAGACATTTTGTATGACTTCTTTCTCCCAGCAACCCCTTGTCTTTCAGTTTTTGTCTTTCTGGCCTCCAGGAACTGGCCGATTATTTCATCTACCCCTACCGTGGATAAGTCAGAGAGTCTTCCTTAGTGCAAAAAACAAAATAACAACAACAAATCGCCTTCATTGCCCCACCCACTCAATGCTGGCATTCATGAGGGTCATGCCTAGTTCACAAGTGATTCATTCACAGGGCCACCACAATTGACTCCCACTGAGAATCAACGTGAGACTCAGCTCTCACCCAGTCTGACAGCTCAGCTCACCTCTGCAGTCTCCGGGATTCTCTCACTCACTGTAAGACTCCTCCCCTCCAGTAGAGAGGTAGTTTTACCCCTTGTAGGCCAGCAGAGTAACAGCACTTTTATCACCCAATATTGCATTCTGTCCAAAGTAAGCAGAATCACACATCAAAAATAGAAAGATAGTGATGTCAGACTGGGTCTAGCAGGAATCCTTGAGATAAAAATGTGGGGGCTGGAACCAAATTCCTCTCAAGCCTTTGACTTTTCCCATGACTGATATGGCCTGTGGAAACAAGGTTATGGTTAGAAGTCATTAATACCTCTCTGCACACACAGTGGCTGTTAGGATTGAAAAATAACCCCATGGGGGCGCCTGGGTGGCGCAGTCGGTTAAGCGTCCGACTTCAGCCAGGTCACGATCTCGCGGTCCGTGAGTTCGAGCCCCGCGTCAGGCTCTGGGCTGATGGCTCGGAGCCTGGAGCCCGTTTCCGATTCTGTGTCTCCCTCTCTCTCTGACCCTTCCCCGTTCATGCTCTGTCTCTCTCTGTCTCAAAAATAAATAAATGTTAAAAAAAAAAAAAAAAAAAAAAAAAAAAAAAAAGAAAAAAAAAAAAAAAGAAAAAAAAAAAAAAAAAGAAAAATAACCCCATGGAAAAAGAACCCCATTGAGAAAGAACCCCATGCCTGTTCTCGGTCTGAGGCCTACTGTTTCCTGAGATATAAGGAGTACCAGAGTCCTCCTTCCTGGATTGTCAGGAGCTGTTTCACCTGTGCTCATGGAGGGAAGGAGGGCAGAAAAGAGAGAAGTAGAAATGGTTTTTATGCAAAATGTCCTGTATGAGTTCCACTCTTTTCTTGGTTCATTACAAGTAATATTAGCCAAGCTGTTTTGTAATGATCTTTTTAATGTTTTTTTTTAATTTCTTTTATTTTTGAGAGAGAGAGAGAGAGAGAGAGAGAGAGAGAGAGCACGAGCAGAGGAGGGGCTGAGAGAGAAGGAGCAGAGGATCTGAAGCAGGCTCTGTGCTCACAGCAGATAGTCCAACATGGGGCTCGAACTCACGAACGAGAGGTCATGGCCTGAGCGTAAGTGCTCAGTTGAGCCACCCAAGCACCCCTGATTTTGTTTTAATATGTTAAGGATACCAGTAACAGAAGAAGGCTGCAGGCATTTTAAGATAAATGTGGATTTTTAGATAAAAACACTGTAATATTGACTTCCTCTAAAGAAGCTGTTGATAATCTTATGCCCCTGGCCAAGGAACTTGCTCTTAATGCCACACATGAGGAAGTCACAGCTGCCAAATTCCTCTGCACAATCCCTAAAGAATGTCTTTGCTTTTAAGAGTGTATTTGTTCAGGCCTTGTCAGATGGGGCTGTGAAGGGTGGGTCAGCCCACAGGCTGGGCTACATACCTTCCCTGGGACACCCAAGAAGCTACCCAGCCACTCACAGGGCACTGGGAACTTTAGGTGCCACATTAGAATTTTTGTGTGTGGTTAGGCATTTGCCCAGAGGTATCTGACGTGCTTCATGAGGGCTTCTTGACGGTAATTTTTTGTTGTTACTTTTTAATAACTTTATTTACCTTCAGTTATGTCTCGCTGATACAACTTTTACCATTTCTTGATTTGCCACTGCTATCAAGGCAAATCACAGTTATGTGAGTTATGTTGGCTTTCTTTCCTTCTAATCTTTGCAGGCAATTCAGGAAGCCCCTGAAGGAGCCCCACACTGTTTCACTGCTGTGGACTCTGCTGAGTGAATGAAAGAGAGAGGAAGGTGTTTAATGCTGCTATTTTTTTAATGTTTATTTATTTTTGAGAGACAGAGACAGAGCACGGCGGGGGGGTGGGGGTGGGGGAAGGGGCAGGAAGAGAGGGAGACACAGAATCTGAAGCAGGCTCCAGGCTCTGAGAGGCTGGCACAGAGCCCGATGTGGGGCTCAAACTGACGAACTCTGAGATTATGACCTAAGCCGAAGTAGGACACCCCACCGACCGAGCCACCCAGGCACCCCTAATGCTCCTATTTTATGATGTGACCCATTGCTTTGCTATCCCAGTCTCGTCTTACTAGGTGCTGCCTTACCCAATGTGACTCCAGGTTTTTTTCCTTACTGTTAGAGCAATAAGGATCTGGGTGAAAGAGTAAAGGACCATAGACCTTATCAAGTAGCTTCATTAGAAGCCCGCTAGGAATTATTCTTGCTGCAAGACAGAAGTTTGCTCCCATTTAATTTTTTCATTTAATTTTAACAGAGGCAAAATAGGGCTTGGTTGGGAAAGGAGAGGCAGAGAGGAAATATATGCTTACAGGTTTCAGTAATATGGGGACAGTGCAGTTTATATATGCTTTTTTTCTAGAGTCTGAGATTAAAGTAAAAGTGTGCAGACAACCTTACCTCTTAAGTAAAGGACAAGAAACAGTGGCTTACATTTATGCATAGGATACATGAAGAATAGTATTTGATTCTGTAACATGAACACATCAACTTAGAAAACTTTTTTTCCAGCTCATAGCTTACCATTTAGCTTGTGATGAGTTTTTGTTTTAATAGTGGAAGGTTGAGGTATGACACAACAAACCTTCATAAGGAAATACATTTATCCAGAAAAGAAGTGGGAACTGAATGTGTCCTCCTCGCTGCCTACATTTTCTATACCTACTTGTTTTACAGGACTTATGGAGAAACAAAGCAGGTGAAGTGGGCAGATGCTAATGCAGTGCAGAGTGAAGGGTGCTGGGAAGGCCCAACTTTTTAAGAGTCACACACTTCAGCTGTGAAACGGGAGTGAATTCCAGTCCAGTTTTTTGTGGGGGCCTTCCCTGGACTCCCAGAGGCTGTGGACTCTGGAGCTGCTCCAGAAGTCTAACAGAGGGAGGGAGCCTGAGGTTGACTTTCCTCATGTGGGCCTCCTCGGGTTGGTGTTGTGCAAGCAAAGATCAAACACTTAACATTTCCCAGCCTTTCTAGACGGGGTTGGCCATGGGTGTGTGAAGTCAGGGTCCACTCCCTGTTTCTGTGTTGCAGAACTATAGTTAGACTGGATAGGCAAGTCAGGTTATAGGACTGCTTCTGAGGGGAGAAAATCCTAACCATGGCAGCTTAGATCACATGTGACGGTGGGAAATCTAGCGTCGGCTTCCAAGCACAGGAAACATGCGCACTGGCATGAAAAGACTTCTCCCTGGAGGACAGGGAATAGTGTGCAATGGAAAGTGGAAGGTAGGGCCTGTTGCAGCAGCAGCAGCAGGAAGAATGGAAGCAAGTAGCAGGAGGTTAAAAGTCCTGGCTCTTCTCTGTACCACCTGCCTGCTGTGAAACCCTAGGCATATTGCTTAACCTCTCTGAATCTCAGTTTCTTCATCTATGAAATGAAGATTATAATAGTACTTTAGAAAGACGTTGCGAGGATGACGTCAGATAAGGTTTAAGTGCTTTGAAGCTTATCTGAGAGAGTAGGTGGTCAAGGAATGTTCCATAATTTTGAAAGGACTTTGGTCTTGCTTCTCTACACAAATGAAGTTGTTGGCAGTTTGGCAAAGTCACCTGACCATTCAGAACCTCAGTATTCTTTTCTAGAAAATGAGGTTTACAGTAGATGTTTATGATCTTTTTTTTTTTTTGTCATTTAGTGTTCCCCCTCCACAGGGAGGAGGAAAAGGAAGAGGCATGGTTTTTTCAGTAGGATTCAGTTAGCATCGGCCAGCAGTTGGCTCAGTACTGCCAGCTCCCGTTCCTGCAGAACATTCTGTCCATGCTCATTCCTTGACCATATTGTCTATGGCTGCCTCCTGCTGCAACAGCAGAGTTGAGTTTTGGGATATGGCCCACAAATCCTAAAATAAAGTATTTACCATCCTACCCTTTAAGAAAAAAGATTGCTGACCTCTGGCCATAGAACAAAGAACAAAAAAGAAGGATTGGTTCTGAGTTGCATCAATTACGTTAATAGTGAAAGGTGTTAGGGGCACCTGGGTGGCTCAGCTGGTTAAGCATCCATCTCTTGATTTCAGCTCCGGTCATGATCTCACCCTTCATGAAATAGAGCCCTGCGTGCTGTGCACTGACAGTGCAGAGCCTGCTTGTGATTCTCTCTCCCCTTCTCTCTCTGCCTCCCCCCACCCCCACTTGTGCACATGCGCGTCCTCTCTCTCTAAATAAATAAACAAACTTTAAAAAAAATAATGAAAACTGCTATAACATTTCTATTATGCTTGATGCTTTCACAACAACCTTTGTCTATCTGTACCAGAGCCAAGGGGTGTCATATTTTGTTTGCTAACGACAAATTTATGAAAAATGATCTTGATGGTTTCTTGGAAATTTTTTGTGATTGGGAAGAAATAGTCTATAGGATCCACTTTTGTAACTGTCATATTTTAAACATTGACTTTGGAACCATGGGTCATTATTGTGCCTTTTATGTATAAATATGAATTTAATCAAGTCTTTGGGTTACATGTTAGCTTGCCTTAGGAATTTGATTAGTTTGTTAGTTTTAAATGTCTTCACCTTCTTTACTCTTCTTTTTTAGGTATTAGTAGTAGAACTGGCAAAAGTCAAGATTTGTTTTCATGGAAGACATTTGAATGTATAAACATAGACAAGTTTTTTCTGCCTAAAAGAACTGAATATTACATAGGGAAAATGGAAAATAAAAAGCAAACCAACAGTAGAAAAAAAAGAAAAATTAAAAACATCCAAAATTTAAAAAGAGCCTGAGATGCATGAAATAAAAAGCAAATTACCTTGTAGTATTCTCAGTGGCCTCAAGGCTTCTCTCTCTCTCTCTCTCTCTCTCTCACACACACACACACACACACACACACACACACTACTCCCAAATTACTGAGGCCAACTATTTTTTAATAATTTTAAACGACTAGGTGGGGAGAGGGATTGTTGCAAAATTAAAGCAAATAATAAGGCATATCAATTCCAAAATATTTGTAGATCCCTCTTTTCTAGGGACATCATTAAAGTTATTCCAAATTTTGTCTTAGTAAACAAGTAACCATTGGTTTACAATGATGTTTGGAAATTAAAAGTTTTCTAGAATTCTCTGCTCTCTTCTGGAGAATTTATCTTTTGATTGTATAAAGGACATGGAAGACAATCCAAAGATGAGTTGTGACAAGAAACACAAGAGGAGGAGGATGTGGGTGGAAGGAGTAAAGTCCTGGATGAAAGTGAGTGGGAGAGGCTGAAAGTCGGGAAGTGGGGGCTTTTCAGATAAAGTGTGTGGAGAGCGAGCAAGGACACAATTTGGGAAAACCAAGTGGCTTGAGAGATTGAGTCAGAAAGTGTAGGAGGTGAAGGAAAATAGCAACAGAAAAGTAAGCATCAATGAGGGGAATTGTTTGAACCCAGTTCTTTGGTCTAATCTTTTGAAGGCTGAGATATTGGGAAGGAAGACACAGAAGGAAGGGTCTGAGGATTTCATTGTTTTGTCAGGCGGCTTCTATTCCATTTTCCTATGTGTCACACAGTAATGCAATATATTCAGTTAAGAAATAGTCACCGAGAGGGATGTCTGGGTGCCTTAGTCAGTTAAGTGCCGGACCTTGGCTCGGGTCATGATCTGAGTGAGCTCGAACCCTGCGTTAGGCTCTGTGCTAACAGCTCAGAGCCTGGAGCCTGCTTTGGATTGTGTGTGTGTGTGTGTGTGCGCGCGCACGCGCGCCCCTCCCCCACTCATGCTCTGTCTCTCTCTTTCTCAAAAATAAATAAGCATTTAAAAATATTGAAAAAAAAGAAATAGTCACTGAGAATTGGTTAAGTCAGGCCTGGTGTAGACATTATGAATTTGAGGGCAAGAAAGCTTGGGTTCATGCCCGCGAGATGCTTACATTCTAATAGGGAAGACAAACACAGGTAGACCAATTGATGTTTGTGTGTTCATGTGTGTGATGTATAAATCTAATATATATATGCTATATATGTATTAATCTAATATATGAGATATGTGTATCAATATAATGAATGCATCATGTATGTATGTAAATGTGAAAATACAGAGGTATACACGTGTGTTTGCATAAGTAATATACTCAGTGTAAGTATGCTTTCCCCCAAATTCAGCTGGGAATTGATTTCACATGATCACTGCAACTTGTCACTCGAGCATCCAGTGACCATCTGAAAACATGTCTGTTAAGTTAATATTGTTTGTATTACTCATCAGTAGGACGGGGAGAATGACAATTTAAAATTTTGCATGTATTTCTAGCATTTGTTCACAAGATTTTTAAATATAGAACTTTAGATGCAATTCTAAAGATGTCAACTATTTTTTTTAATATATGAAATTTATTGTCAAATTGGTTTCCATACAACACCCAGTGCTCATCCCAACAGGTGCCCTCCTCAATACCCATCACCCACCCTCCCCTCCCTCTCACCCCCCCCATCAGCCCTCAGTTTGTTCTCAGTTTTTAAGAGTCTCTTATGCTTTGGCTCTCTCCCACTCTAACCTCTTGATGTCAACTAAGATGTCTCTCCCAAGAGGTTAGATGTCTCTCCCACTCTAACCTCTTGATGTCAACTAAGTTACTCTTAAATAACTGTACTATTTAAGAGTATAGATTTTAAATTTATTTACTAAATCAAATAATTGTTTGCATTTTGTACATTTTCTCTACTAAATTAAATGTTTAGTTTTTTAAATTATAAAAATAGATGAAATTAGAAAGAATGCTGTGAAATTGTAAAAAGCAATAGGTGCTCTTGGCTGAATAATGTTTCCCCAAAGATGTCAACATCCTAATCTCCAGAACCTGAGAATATGTTGTCTTGCATGGCAAAAGAGACTTTGCAGATATGATCAAATTAAAGATTTTGAGATGAGGAGATTATTCTGGATTATCTGGGTGGGCCCAATGTAATCACAGGTGTCCTTCTGAGACTAAGGATCAGAGTCAGAAGTAGGAGATGTAATGACAGGGCAAGAGGTTGGGATGAGGCAAAGAAGGAGTGAAACAGGCAGCATCTAGAATCTGAAAAAGGCAGAAATGTATTTTTTTTCTCTGAACCTCTAAAAAGAGCCCACCCTGCCACCACATTGACTTTAGCCCAATGAACCCTGACTCAGACTTCTGATCTCCAGAACTGTTAGATAATAAATTATATTGCTTTAAGCCACTAACTTGGTGATAATTGGATACAGCAGCAATAGGAAGCTATATAATAGTGAATTATTAGAGGAGAGGGAAAACAGATTTGAAGAAAGGAATGAAACTCTACCATGGTGGATGGATGTGGGAACACTGAGGAAGAGAAGAAAGATTGGGACTGAGAAGACAGAAGCATCCAGCCAATCAAAAAGAAGAGAATGTGCATAGTAACAAGCCATCATCAAAGAGAAGGAATTGTGGAACACTCTGGTGAACACCAGAACATACACAGGCACTTCTCAGTCTAGTGTTTGTAACTAATCCTTTCTTGCTCAAAAGACCCAAGTTTCTTGCATGAGAAGCCTTTTATAAATCCATCAATAATATATCCATAAGTTCCAGGACTGACTCTTGAGAGGGTCATCATACACCTTCCAAAAGCTATGTTTAGTCATAGACAACTAATTATACTTGCTCATTAAAGACTTTGGCCTTTGGGCACAGTGAATGTGTCTAGAAGAGTAGGATTAATCACACTTACAATCCTTGTTCTTCTCAGATACAGTTTATTGATTTATTTATATTTATTTATTTTATTTTAAAGAGAGACAGCATGTGTGAGAGGGGGAGAGGGGCAGAGGGAGAGAGATTGAATGTTAATCAGGCTCCACGATCAGTGCAGAGCCCAACACCGGGCTCGATTCCACGACCCTGGGATAATAACATAAGCCAAAATCAAGAGTCTGACGCTTAACCGACTGAGCCCTCCAGGGTCCCCTCAGATACATTTTATATGTAAATAAGCAAAATGCATTAATACTTTACTAATAGCTTATTTTTAGTAGCATCCTAAGTTCCAGGCCCCATTCTAAGTGCTTGTGACTGTGAACACAATTGATCATCACTATGACCCTATGTGGGAAGTATTATTTTATTATCCCTGTTTCACAGATGAGAAAACTGAGAAAAGGGTAGCACAAGGTTACACAACTCGGCACTGGCAGAGGCCATCAGGCACCTGAGTGTTAACTACTAGCCACACAGCCTCCACTATGCTGGGTACAACTAGGTTACCAAATAACATAGTTAAGTACTACAATATAGCTACATGCAGAGTTCCCTTGGAACAGAGAGAAAGGGGTACCTGCTTGTGTTCAGGGAGTTATGTGTCTGCAGGGCCTTATAAAAGTAAATAAGACATTGCCAGGTGCACAAGAGGCAAGCATATTTCAGGCCACAGATATGCTGTGAGAGCAAATATTAAAGGCCAAAAGTACATAGTACATTTGGACAGAGGTGAGGATTTTGATGAGAGCTTAGAGTGCAGGGGGGTAAATGGTGGGAGATGACCCTGGAATAGTCGAAAGTGGCTTCAATAAAGCATCCAGACCAACTTCTTGTTCATCTTATCTGCCCTGTCCAATGTGGTATATGAAATGTGGCTAGTGCAACTAAGGAGGTGAATTTTTGAATTTATTTAATTTTGATTAAATTAAAGTAACCATACATTGCTAGTGGCTACCGTATTGGACAACACAGTCCTACATAAACGTAAGGTGTTTGAATTTTATGGGACCTAGGAACTTAGGATATGTTTGAAGCTGGGGAATGATATGATTGCATGTGTTTTGGAAAAACATGTTAGGGGGTGATGTGTCTTTACTGGGGAGAAAGTAATAATTTGATGTGTGCCTCTGAGCAGTTACAAGAACTTTGAACCATGCAGTCCTATTGCTTTGGTTACATCTGATTGAGATGGATTAGGTGTCTGAGCAAAGCTATCCTCTGTGGCTCACCAAAAGCCCAAGAGATGGACTGGTGCAAGGGCTCTACGTGTAGAAACTCAGGTGACTCATCAACTCAAAGCACTTGTCTCTCTGAGGAGTTACACTCATACATGTAGAGACTCTGGTAAACTGGTAACATGGTAGAAAGAAGGAAGAAGAGAATCAGAGGGAGGGGAACTGAGTCATGGTAGAGAGATTCATGGATTTGCTATTGGGTACCAAAATAACCTGTGTTGTTTTTGCAAAGTAACCACCAGGAAATGTTATATAATTTCTAAGAAGCCTTCTGACAATGTCTGTCTTCCTTTCAGTCTGCTGAGTCTTTGCACCAAACCTTCTCTGCTGTGAGGGTTAATTTCAACGAATATGGGATTAGGTTGAGTTATTCTACTACAATAAGAAATAAACATGCACAGTTTTCGTCTGAAACATGTTAATAGCATTACTTTGTAACCATGTGCCCTAATAGTTTCAGGATGGTTTGTACCACTTAGGCAGCATTGTGGGTTTTTTTTTTTAAGTTTATTTATTTATTTTGAGAGAGCGCGAGGGCAAGCAGGGGAGGGGCACAGAGAGAAAGGAAGAGAGAGAGAATCCCAAGTAGGCTCCACACTGTCAGCACAGAGCCCAAGAGATTCATGAACCGTGAGATCATGACCTGAGCTGAAGTCGAGTTCAATGCTTAACTGACTGAACTACCCAGGCACCCCTAGATAGCATTGTTTATTGATAACAGTAAAACTGACGATTTGTACCTGGTGAGACCCCAGAAGGCCTGGTCACCTAGCAGGAATATGCCTACATGACCAGCAGAGTATAAACAATTCTAGCTGAGACTCCATTTGGGTAATTCATTCATAGTCAGTGGTTCTCTGTGTGGGAGAGAAAGCAGATTCTGCAAAGACACTTTCAGAGGGGGAATGGCTGGAGCTAGCAAGTAGCTTCTTGGACCGTTTACTGTGAAACAGCCTTTACCTGTAATGCCAATCTTTACTTCAATGTGGTTGCTACATTTGATCTTGTTCCTGAATTAAACTGTAGATTTCTGAGTGTCATTATTTGGGGGTACTGTGGCTCTTCCCTATTTAATTGCCACTGTTAGTGTGATCCTGTTGACTGAGGCTTCTGAAGCTTATCTCTGATATTTACAACCTGAAAGAGACTGAGTGACTCAAGAGGGGACAGATCAGAACAGAGAAGAGGCCAGTTAGCAAGTGATTGAAATAGTGTTCCCTCATGATAATGAGGGTCCCAACTCTAGCACAGGTGGTGGGAGTCAAGTGGGAGGAAAAGGTTAGAGTGAAGCAGGAGGTAGGCTTGACAGTGATGGGTCAGTGACCATTTAATTGGATGTGAATGTGGAGAGAGCAAGAGAGGAGACAAGGATCATGGAGGTTCTAACCTTGGGCAAGAAGTTCAGTTATGGTAATTATTGTTTGAGCAATCTCTATAAAATACTGAGAAATCTTTTCCTGTTTTAAGGGAACGGTGAGTACTACAAGTGAGTTGAAGAACTGATACTATAGTCTTTAGTTCAGCCTATTATAATCTATAGTTCAGCCTGGGATGGAAAAATCCAATAACAAAATCAGACTTATGAAACAGATAAACTAGATTTTTGGCAAATGGTGAACACCCCTCTTGTATGCCCACTTGTTTACCATCATTATTCCTTCATTAAATCAATAATTAGTGAGTGCTATTATGAGTCAGGAAAGGTGCTACATGTTTAGGATACAGACAATGTAAACCCTGCTCTCTGGTCTCAAGGGGCTTGTGATGTAATACCATGAGGTACTGGAGAGACTGGAGTAAAGTGGAAGCACTGACTATGAATCGAAAAAAAAAATCAGACATGAGGATCATGAAATTATGAACTCACAATCTGAAAGTAAGGACTTTAATTATAAAAATTGATTTGCCAAAAAAAATAATAACAGCAGATTTGCCATTCTAAGTTTTTCAGTGAAAGGAAGAGCAATTCTTTAACCCCTACAAAATTGTTTATTTCAGCCTTAAGCAGGAGACTTGCACTGTTTGCAGCGTAGCTCACTTTTGTCTATAGGAAACTAGGAAAATGTGGGCAGACATATACCACCCTGAGGAACTATCACTGCTACTGCAAAAATGCTGGTTTAGGTCGTGCTGGAACGAGGAGGAAAGTAGCAGAAGTTTCAAGCAGGCTTTGTCAACTTTGGCACTATTGAGGAGAATCTGGCTGCAAGTCCTACTTACCCAACTATATCTCTGCTCCTACTTCCCTCATTAATTGGACCAGCCATGCCTCACACTGCCTTACACTGCCAGGTCCTGAATTATAGTCATAAGCAGGAATCTGAAAGACCTTAAGAAGCAAATCTAGGAAGGCAGAGTGGGTGGATGGCTTTTTTCCCCTTCAACCATCTAATCAACGTTCACGCAAACTTCAAAACTCAGTATCAACATCAGCCCCCAGGTCCAGGTAGAGTTCTTCAGTTTCTCTACCATGTAACTATGCTCATAAAATTGCTGTGTATTGCTTTATCCTGATATATTATAGCTATTTAACTTAATGTCTGTCTCCCCCAACATGGTGAATTCCTGGAGAGCAAGCACTGGATCTCATTAAGTTTCCTGTCCTTTGAATTGAAACAGTACTAAAGCATATTAAGTACTTAATATTTGTTAAATGAGCAAATTATTGAAGAAGACAAGTGAGAATAAGAGGGATAAATTGATAAATCCATTATAGAGGACAATTTGGTATTATTTACCTACCAACATTACACGTATAAATTCCTGGATCCAGCAGTTATGTCTATAAGAATTTATCCTAGATATATATAGGTACATGTACCAAATGTTTATGTACAGTGTTACTCACTGTAGCATTGTTTGTTAGCAGAAGTTTAGACATGATGGAAATGTCCATTTATAGTGGATTGATAAAATAGATTATGACATACCCATACAATGGAAGGCCAATCAGCTAATGAAAAACACAGTGTGGAAAGATTTTCAGGATATAATGTTAAAGCAAAAAATAAATAAATTAATAAGATTCAGAACAGTGTAATATGCAAACATTTGTATAAAAAATGGAGGAAATATCTGTATCTTACATTTTCTCGTACATGTATAAATGTCTTTGGAATGACCCAGAAGAAACTAAATAATTGCCCATTCCTCTTTTTTGGAGATCAAGGTTTGGGGAGTGAGGGAGACTTTTCACTGTCTTTCTTTCTATACTTTTAATTTCTGAAAAATGTAAATATATGGCTGATTCAAAATACATTGTGTAGGGGTGCCTGGGTGGCTAGGTTGGTTAAGCGTCAGACTCTTGATTTCAGCTCAGGTCATGATCTCATGGTTTGTGAGTTTGAGCCTAGCATTGGGCTCCATGCTCTCTCTCTTCCTGTCTCTGCTCCTTCCCTACTCGCTCTCTCTCTCTTAAAATGAATAAAATAAACTTAGAAAAAAAGAAAAAGAAAAATATATTGCGTAAATATTTTTTTAAAAAGAAAACTGCCTATGATGGTTATAACAAGTTTATTCATAATTGCCAAAAGTTGGAAGCAAATAAGATGTTTTTCATTAGGCAAATGGAAAAATAAACTGGTATATCCAGACAATGGAATAGCTAAAAAGCGATGAGCTGTCAAGCAATGAAAACACATGGAAGAACCTTAAATGCATATTGCAAAATGAAAGAAGCCAATATGAAAAGGCTACCTAGTATATTATTCCAACAAGATGACATTTTGGAAAAGCAAAACTATGTAGACAGTAATGTCAGTGATTGCCAGAGATTGGGGGTAGGGAGGAATGACTAGGCAGAGCACAGAGGATTTTTAGGGCAGTGAAACTATTATGCAGAATACCATAATAATGGATACATGTCATTGTCCATTCATCCAAATCCATAGAATGTACAGCACCAAGAATGATGTCCTAATGTAAATTATGGACTTTGAGTAATAATGATGTGTCTGTGTAGATTCATCCATTTAACAAATGTACCAGTCTGGTGTGAAATGTTAACAGAGGAGGCTGTGCATGTGTAGGGGGAGGGGGTGTATGGGATTCTCTGTACCTGACTCTCAATTTCGCTAAGAATCAAAAGTTGCTATAAAAATAGTCTTAAACAAAGAAGTATTCCTTAAATAAAGAAAAAAAGAAAACTGATGAGTTAGATTTACACTATAATTAAAGGACCCTAGATTCTGAAGCCACTCAAGGCCATTCTCTGGTTTAACATTGCAATCTAACACATGTGGGCTATGAGGATATAAGTGTATATGTATGTATACATGCATATATATATATATATATATATATATATATATATATACACACACACACACATTAACTATTAAAAGCCATTGTACTTTCCTGCCACCTATTAGTCAGTGCTCAGGTCTGCTATAAGTTTAGCTCACCCTCTGGTCTAGCCATAGTTTGGATCAAGTACTCATATTCCTTTCTGGCACTTTGGAGAGACGGTGGAGGTTCCCACCCAAGAAGGTGGACTCTGGAGTCAGTGTGCTTAGATTGGAATTCCAGACACATCTAATTCCTAGCTGTGTTAACCTTGGTCTTTTGCTTTGTTATCTCTATCATGGATATAACAGCAGTTCCTATAGTGTAGGGTTTTTGTGAAGATCAAATGAAATAATACATGTGAAGCACTTAGCAGTAATCGGAACATATTTAAACTATTGGTGTTGCTATTTTTATTGTTATTTTTATCATCAGCATTACAATCATCATTAACCATGCCTAATCTCTGCCTGTTTGTAGCATGAAGAGTCAGAAAGGACTCTCAGCTGAGTCCTCCTGGTTCTTCCTGACATTTGCTGTAAACCTAAGGTTTGAAGTCCTGGTTAAAAAAATTGTGACCTCTTCATTGTGACCTGCCAGTTGGTAAAGAAATAGATCTCATCAGTCTCACTATACCAGGAAAGACATGGGCATAAGGGTTAAGTGATTTGCCCACAGTGAAGAGTGGATCTGTAAGGAAAGAGAACCCAGGCCCCTGTGCGTTCTCCACTGTGCTCTCCATTAGTCTGCATTATGCTGGCACCATCAAAGTGCATTAAGCAATGCACCAGCTCTCGAGGTGCTGACAGTAATTCATTAATTCTGACATCTGTCTACTCCCAGCCAAAGGGAAATTGGCTTTGCAAGTATCATCCTAATGATATATCTTTGTTTTAGCATGCACATAACATTTTTTTCCATCTGGGAGGAAGAAGGGGAACCCTGTATGTTTCAACCCTCAGAGACCCTAGGTAATAGATGAGAGAACTTTGAGATGCTGATTTGTCCTATTTGCATTTTTTGCATTTTCACATCACTTTTGGAATCTCTCTGGGGTGAGGAGGTATCTTAGTCTGTTCAGGCTGCTATAACAATATCCCAGACTGGGCAGCTTATAAGCAACAGAAGTTTAACTTCCACTGTTCTGGAGTCTCGGGGGGGTCTGAGATCAAGATGCCAGCATGGTTGGGTGAGGCTCCTCTTCCTGGTTCATAGCCTGTGCCTTCTCACTGTGTCCTCACATGAAGGAAGAAGCTAGAGAGTTCTGAAGGGTCTCTTTTATAAGAACATCATTCCCATTCATGAGGGTTCCACCCTCATAACCTAAGCACCCCCCAAAGGCCCCGCCTCCAATCCTATCCTTTTTGGGAGTTAGGATTTCCAACATCTGAATTTCAGGGGGACACAAACATTCAGACCATAGTACGAGGAGACAATCATTTAATAACAATTATTAAGTTAATGTATGAAAAGTACTTAGAAATTCAATGCCTGACACATTAACAGTGCTATATAAGTATTTACTATCCTCATTATTATATAGTAATAAGTAATAAGTGCTCATTTTGGCTGATTTATTCATTGGATAGAAGGCATAGCAAAAACACTGTTCTATTTTAGGAGATATACTCAGCCAAAAAGGTTTGCTTTACAAACTTCATCGCATCCATCCAGGCAGCCACCACGAAGCAATTGGCATTAGCATCTGCAATAAAACATTGGCCATCGCCAGGGTAGGAGCTATGTTCTAAAGAGACCTCAAGAACTCAGACATGCACAGTGAGATAGGCATGATGAATCAAAGTTATTCCAAGCATGCTCAAGGCTTCCCAGTTCAAGGCCAGAGTGAAACCAAGGCCGAACCCATTTGGCCACCTCCACACCCAGACACATTCTTGATTGACCTCTTCAAGCTTTGAGAGCCACGAGGAGGTATGCATTTTCCTCAAGTGTTTAGAATTAGCCCCTTTTTAAAATCAAAGATTTCGTTCTAAATGAAAAGACACTGGTGTGGCTTAGTGGTACGGGCTCCTGGTATATAAAATAAGAGGAACCATCAGTTACGTGCAGGAATAATTGCTTGGGAGTTCAAAAGCCTAGGATGTATCTTGAGCAGTATATTTTACTTCATTAAAATTTAAAAACTTATTTTTCTGGTTCTATATTTTATGAGGGCAAAAACATACACTTAAACATTCTATAATGTAAGTTACTACCTGTCCCTACAAGCTGGCTCTGAAACTGTTTTAGCCCTTCATTTGGCAAAATGAATGCTGAATCATGCTGAATATAACTTCTGATTTATTTTGCTTAATATAACGTCTTTATAATGCTGCATATAACTCCTGATTTATTTTTTGAATTGAGCCAAACATGTTTTTACAATTTTCTAATCTATAGTATTAAATCCAACCTAAATTCAACCAACATTTATGGGCACAGAAATTTAGAACATATTTCTTTCTTAAAGTTTATTTATTTATTTATTTATTTGTTTTGAGACAGAGAGAGAGAGAGAGAGAGAGAGAGAGAGAGAAAGTAGGGAAGGGACAGAGAGAGAATCCCAAGCAGGCTCTGTACTGTCAGCACAGAGCCTGATGTGGGGCTCAAATCCACAAATCATGTGATCATGACCTGAGCCAAAACCAGATGCTCAAAGGACTGAGCCACCCAGGCACCCCTATTTCTAAAATATTTTGGGTTTATAAAATTCCATAGAAGGACCGAATAGACATGTATATGGATGTTTACTTTTAAAGAACATTTTTCCATTTTCCATTTTCAAATTCGTCAGCCCAGAGAGAGGACACATCAGAAAAGTGATGTCCTAGTTTATAATGACTGCATACTACAATTGCCTGTACCTTCTAACCTGAACATTTTTCTACTCTTGTTACAGTCACTTCTGTGCTATAGCTCAGCTGGACTGTAATTTTTAGGAGCTGTCTTGAAAATGGGAGCATTCGGTTAATTGTTGAAATGATGGATGCATAAAGATGACCCTGGGAGTTCTAATGACTTGACTTCTCTCAGTAATGTTCTCCAAGTTTGCTAAGCTTCTTGCAAAGCCTCCCAGGCTATTATGGAAGATGCATTTCAGAAGCTGTGGTAGGAACCCCCACCTGGCATGACTTTTGTGCATTGTTGCTTCCCCGCCAGACGCAGGTGTTGACGCTGGAATCTACTTCTGCCCTCAGATGTGAAAGAACTTTCAAGCATCTTCATCACATTTTTATCTATGTCAAAATAATAAAAGGATCAGAATTCTTATATTTCAGAATTTATTTTTCCTCTGATGGTTTTACAAAATATCCCATGTGCAGAACTTGTGTTGTTTCTTTAAAAAAAATTTTTTTAATGTTTATTTATTTATGAAAGAGAGAGAGAGCGTGAGCAGGGAAGGGGCAGAGAGAGAGGGAGACACAGAATCTGAAGCAGGCTCTAGGCTCTGAGCTGTCAGCCCAGAGCCTGATGTGGGGCTCGAACTCAGGAACCGTGAGATCATGACCCCAGCCGAAGTCAGACACCCACTGACTAAGCCACCCAGGAGCCCCGAACTTGTGTTGTTTCATATTTCCTGAGCTCAGAGTTTCAAAGGACTTTTCTATCCTAAAGAATGTTGGTTCCCACAGTGGACTTCCCATCTTGTGCATCTGTGCCCCAGCCTTCCAGCCACTATGGGTAGAGAGAGAAAACAATCCTTCCTACCTTAAATTTTTGTTTTATTTTGAAGAGAATCCAAAACAGGTTGGGTACCATGCCTCCTTGTCCTTGATAGAGTTGTGTGTATTGTTGATGTCAATTAAAAGGGCGATAACAGGAGCACATTCTTTTTGGCATAACGAGGCCATAACTTACACAAAGAATTCACCAAACAAAGACAGTAGGTCCATGAGTGAGCCTGTTTTAATTGAATTGGTATTTATACAAGGTGACACCCTCTTTCACACCACCCACCTCCTCCCTGGGTGACTCAGCCACTGAGGGAGAAGCCTCTGAATTGTTCATTAACACAGTCAAGTAGAGGTGGAAACGACATTCATTAAAACTCCAGGTACACATTAGTTTCAGCAAGATCCACCTGAGGAACTGAAGGCAGTTCAGATACAAAGTCCCGGTTTTCTGCCCAAGAGAGGTAAGTTGAATTATATTTGCAAACAGAAACATATCTGCTTTATGTGTATAACTTTCCCTGTTTTCTTTGCAATTGATTAAAATCAGAACTTACTGTATTAACTTTGTCTTTTCTCCAGTTAAATTTCGACAGCTTCCAAGGGGACTGCTCTGCTTGTCAACAGCTCTGCTGCTGAGTGTGATTTTATATGGCATTGCCTTTTAACTTCTCTGCAACTTAACACATGTCCGGGCAGCAGAGAAATGAGAACCTCTTTGAGTTTCTGTGTGGGAGCTGTCAGCTGGTGAATCCTGTCACCCATAAGGATAGTAAATTCTTCAAGGCAATTCTATTGTCTCAAGTGACTATAAAAACATTTTTTAAAGGGACCTCCCTGTTTTCACAGATGATGCTTTTACTGAAATGGTGAACTCCATTGTTTCATAGATGTTTTTCTTGCCTGCTAAAAACACTGCAATCACCGGGCTGTGGGGAAGAGATGCCAAGCCCATATCCCCTGTATCCTATCTTCCCCTAGTAAGAAAAATCACATTTCTTGCATGAGTGTACCATGGGATAAAGCAAGGTGGGTGAATTGGCAGGAGTGTGGCATCCTCCAGGGATTCCTGTGCAATTGGCTAACTTTTCTATATTATATCCTGGGTTCTAATCTGAGGATTGATTAATGTAGATGGGGACAAATTTTCCACCTCTATTTATATCCTAGTCCTGAAAAATCAGTTTTAGAAACAGATTCTTTGATAGGAATAGAAAAGTTATTCTAAGCAGGCTTTCCTTTGTAATTGATAGCAAAGCCAACTTCTCTGACTGGTGTTTGTTTCTCCACCTTTTCCATTCATGATACAGAGCTGTGGGAATCCAACCCACCATCACTTGTCGTCTGTAACAGGAGCTCTGTCCCCTCCAAAGGGGTGTTTCCCACAGCACACCTGGCTCTGCCTTACGTTCTAACGTTCTCATCACTTCTCATTGGTGACCAGGTCATGTGTGTCTCAGAGATTGAAAGGTCAATTCCCAAAGGTTTACTGAGGAACTTTATAACTTGGCTTTCAAACATCTATAGTAATCAGCATTTGTAGTTTATAAGTTGAGTTTTCGTGAAATGAGATCAAATTTAACACTGGCTTTCACTTTCACAGTTGATATAACAGATACAGTCTTTCTGATATTTGTTGTACTCCAATTTTTATTAGAACAATCAATTTGAGAAAACTGAGACATGTTATCGGTAGAAATTTTAGTAAAACATTTGGTTGATTTTAAATATCATGTGACACAGGACACATGAACAAGCTAGGGTTTTTATTAAAATTTTAGCTTCATGCAAATCTTTAATCCGATTGACATAAATTTGATTTGTACGGAGCATAGCCTTGTCTAGTCTAACCCATGAATTTTTTAGATGAGGACAACAAAAACATCAATGTTGAGCAACTTGCCAAGACATAGTTAACAGAACCAGAATGAGAAGACTGACCTTTGTCTTACTGAGTTTTTTCAATGATTTTTTCAAATTTCTTTCACATAAAATATATAGTAGCAATAAATGAGCTTCCCTCTGGCTTTATAAAAGGGCTAAAATGATATAGAAATAAGAATGTCTTTATCCAGTAATATACTCGTGTGTATAGTGTGACCATGACATAATGAGACATTTTTATTTGTGGTTTCTGGGCTCAGTCTTGTTATTCATTGTGTTCCCAGAGTTTCCATCCAAGGAGCGGTCAGCCCTCTGTAGGAAGGCAATGTAGCACGCGTGGAGGTTGTGGTGCACCTAATCAGTGACACCCTCAGCTCAGCCACCATTCTGTAGCTGCAGTACCATTTTGCTTTCCCGGTTGTCTTCTCCAACCGCTGGAATTTTGACTGAAATACCTAAAACAATCACTTTTCTGTAAGCAAAACAAAGAGAATATGCTCTGAATGGCTGAACTCATGCTGTGGAATGAGCTGCATATACTTCACTGACATGATTTAACTGAGGGTGTCCCTAAGTTTCAGGCATTAACTTGAAGCATTCTTTAAGAAGGAAGGAATAAAATCCTTGGCCAGCAGTCCAAAGGAAATCTCTGTTGTCCCACACAGTTTGTCTTCTGATACTATCTGCGTCTAGGCCATTTGTTGATCAAATTTCCTTTTCTCTTGCTGAGAACTTTGAAATAAGCGTTTTATGTACTAATATCTATGTACTGTTTTCAGTTGCTCATAATTTACCTTTTAATCAAAAGTCTTCATCACATGTGTTTCTTAAGTGTTTCTAGTTTACTGTTGTAAAAATCCATGTGATTTCAGAATTTGGGAAAGGCCCTTCTTCAAATGGATGCTTTGTCAAATGACAGCTATATTTATCAGATTGCATTTTATGTTAGCTGCTAAACTTATTAAGGGTATAAGTCATCCTTTTATTGTGATTATTAATTGGAAGAGTGTATTTAATGGCTGTCCATTAAATGACAACTGGCTTACTTCTAGACATGAGAATTAATGTTGCTGAATCCTCATCACAGATGTGTATTGAGAGCTCTAAGCATCTAAATTATTTATTCTACATTTCTAGACCCAAGTTTCCCTGGCCTAAAATATGACTAAGTCCCCTTTATATGGAACCTCCTGGGGGAAAGTAATGTAGACCATAGTTTCAAACTGGAATATCAACATCCCAGGAGACTGGCGGTATTTGAGAAAATGTACAGATGCCTCATGGTACATCTGCACTGAGAGCTCATTTTAGTTAAAACGTTTTGTAGAAAAATGCTCTGCAACAATTCTTCCCTTTTCTCCATTCCTTGCCAGCATCCTCTCCTTTGTCATTAGGTAAAAGTTTGAAAGGAATTCATGTAAAAAAAACTGCAGGAGGTTAGAGTACAGAGAGACTTGGATTTAATTGTTATCCTACTTTGAACCAAGGGTAACTTGTACAATCATGCATATCTCACAGCACCGGTACATAAAAAGAAATTTTAGAATTCTTAATGACATATGTATTGTATTACTATTTCTTTTAAAATAGCACAAAGAAAAGTAAAACATCAAAAAAAATCTCTGAAAAAAAAATCTCCAAAAGAAAAATGTAGGACCCTGATTTTTAAAAAATCACAAAAATTTACTGTGAGAAACAAAGAATTTTTTGAGTAAAACCTTCCTGGACGGACAGTTTGAATATCATAAATGTCACCTCTTCCCAAATCATTTTATAGGGTTCATGCAATTCTGATCAAAAGTTCCAAAAGAACATTTATTTTGGAAATAAATGAAATAATTTTAAAGTTTATCTGAAAGAAATAAATAGATGGGAATAGCTGATAGCATTTATACATAGGAAATTAATTAGGGGTGCTTGCACTGGCACTAAAATGTATTAAAAAGATAATAATTAAAGTTTGTTTCTATTGCAAGAAACTAAAAACAGATTTCTGGAACATACAGCCACATTCTAGAATATGTAAGAATTTTATATGTGACAAAGGAAAAATCATATGTCAATAGGAAAGGGATTCATTCCACCATTAGCCAAATAACTCCATATGTATTAGAGTTTCCATGTAACAATAAAGTATTTTCTTATTTATTTATTTATTTATTTATTATTTATTTACTTATAATTTTTTTAGGAAGAGGAAGAGTGCACACATGCAGGGGAGATGGGTAAAGGGAGAGAGAGAGAGAGAGAGAGAGAGAGAGAAAGAGAGAGAGAATATTAAGCAGGCTCCACACTCAGCATGGAGCCTCATGCAGGGCTCAATCCCATGACCCTGGGATCATGACCTGAACCAAAATCAAGAGTCAGACACTTAACTGAGTGAGCCAACCAGGCACCCCTAAAATATTTTTTAAAAAATTATAAGAAAACATGTGTAAACATTTAATTAATCTTATTTGTCCAACAAATATACCTCTAGAACTGATTATGTGCCACGTACTGTAATAAGTTCTGGAAACACAACTGTGGCAAAGATGGTCTTGTTTCTCAATTTCTCAATTTTCTCAAGATTTACTCTGTGTGTACGTGTGTGTGCATGCATGTTGTGCCCTGGGGATAGAAGGATAGTCAGCCACATTAACAGGCAATATGTTTGGTAAATGTTTTTATGGAGAGATACTCTTTGCTATTTCAACACTTGGTAGGGCCGTTAATTCAGCCCGGGGAGGTGGGGGGCCAGGTTGCAATGGTGTCACTGAATGCTTCTGGGAGGTTATGTGACCTGAAGAATGAATAGAAGTCTTTCCTGAAAAGAGAGTAAGGGGCAAGGAAAGCTCAGAATGAAGACTGTTTTAGGCATAGTGCAGAGAGTAAGCAACAGCCTAAAGGTGGTAAAATTGATGAAACCCTCAAGGAATTGGCATGACTTAGTGTGGCTGAAACTAGAGCTTGAGTGAGGAATGGAGAGTGGAGAGAGATGAGGCAGCATCTGTGGACCTGCGAGCCTTGTTAACAACTTGACTTTTATCCTGACGGAGATGGAGCACCACTGAAGAGGTTTAAGCAAGATGGTGGCTGCTTCGGTAGAGAATGGGTTAGAAGAGATTAAGTCTAGACACTTGGGAATACACCTAGGAAGCTGTTAAAATAGTAACAAAGAGATTATGGCAGTTTGAGTTGGTAGCTTGAATACAGAAAGAAATACAATCGAGAGATATGTAGGAATAGAATAGAATAGAATCTCTTTAAATTATTAAAGAGATTAATAAATGGTAATTCTAAGTGCTGGCAAATGTATGGACATTTATATGCTGCTGGTGCATTATAAACTGACAAGATTTAAGGAAGGAGATTTGACAATAGGGATCAAGAAAATTTCACAAGTTATATCCCTTAGCAAGTAATTTCACTTCTAGGGATCCCTCCAAAGAAAATAATCAGACATGTGATCAAAGATTTTTGTATGGTTTTGTTGGAAACAACAGAGAAATTATGTTATAATAATAGATGGTCACATAAAATGAAATATATTTTAGTTGCAGAAGGAATAATCATTTAAATATTTTTAATGACATTGAAAAATGTGGATCAGTGAAATCTAATAGGCAAAGAGAACCTTTGAAGAAAATAATGATACATGAAAGGTGTCTCATTTTTTCTTTGTGCTTTCTTTGACTTTATGCATTTTCTACTGAGCATGTATTACTGATATTAATGAAAAAGATGATACTGTGTAAAATTGGGATAAAGAATGACCTTATGACAGAGCCATTGTGAATGTGAAATATGGTAAAGTACTTACAGTAACTAATGGGGTTTTGGTTCATAGTCCGTGGTAAAAATTTGGGTTTTAATTCATTTAACAAATGCTTTCGGATAGAACTGAAAATAGCCCATGAGAGGCACTGGGTGGATCAGTCAGTTAAGCATCTGACTCTTGATTTCAGCTCAGGTCATGATTTCACGGTTCATGAGACTGAGCCCCATGTCCGGCTCTAGGCTGGTGACTTGGAGCCTGCTTGGGATCCTCTTTCTCCCTCCCTCTCTCTCTCTGCCCCTTCCTTGCTCTCTCACCTCTCAAAATAAAGAAATAAACTTAAAAAAAAAGGAAATAGCCCATGAAGGGCTCAGGTGACAGATAATTTTTGTTAGTGTTTTTTACTAATGAATATTAGATCAGTGTCTTTAATGAAGTGAAACAGATCATTGTCCCAGACAGTAAGACTCTTCATGCTAGAACTTGATGCTGTCATTCCATGGAAAAGCTAGGTGGTAGCAACCCGGGCAGGTGGGGGCTCATAGTAAAAATAGAACAGTCAGAAAATTTTATGGTGGGTACCAGAGAACTGGTAGCATGTAGACATCTGGCTGGCTGAAAGCTTTCATCCACACTACATTCCCAACTGTTTCACCGTCAGTAAGCAAGTTTCCCAGTGCTAAGCTCAGACTGTGAGGCTGTGTGACTAAAGAAATAGCAAATTTCTAACCATCCCAGCAAGCTAAATGAGTCCTTACCAGCCTGATAATTATTGGATTTCCTTCTACGCTGCATGTGAAGGCTAAACACTATCCATTAATTTAAATGGACTTGTTAATGTTTGCTCTTCATGAAGACCTGTTTGTTTTCTCCTTTCAGGATATTTCATGTTCTTTTAGGTGATAATTGTTGTTTGGGGTTTGTTTTATTTATTTTCCAGAAACTAAGGCTTCTCTTTATTGGTTTGTAATTACCGGGCTCCTCTTATTCTTCTATAGAAAATAGTTTAGTAGCATTTGTCTTTTTCCAGTCTCTAGGAGGTTTTCCCAGTTACTAGTGATTTTTGGGAAGCAAGTCCTGGTGGGTATGGCACTATTATTGAGCCGTTAAACGCTCTAGACTTTCATACACAGAGGTGAATGTACATATGCCATTTTCTAGCCATTTTTGCTATATTTATTTCCTTATTCTACATTAGCTTCTTAATACTTTCCATCACTACAGTGATTTCCCCTAGGCGACTCTTTGAGTTCTTTTTCATAAAGATATAAGGTGTATTAGAAGTTTGAGGGGCGCCTGGGTGGCTCAGTCAGTTAAGCGTCCGACTTCGGCTCAGGTCATGATCTCACAGTTCGTGGGTTCGAACCCCGCATCGGGCTCTGTGCTGACAGCTCAGAGCCTGGAGCCTGTTTCAGATTCTGTCTCCCTCTCTCTCTGCCCCTCCCCCACTCGCGCTCTGTCTCTCTCTGTCTCAAAAATAAACATTAAAAAATTTTTTTAAAAAATTTAAAAAAATAAAAAAGAAGTTTGATAAATTGGAAGATTTTGGAGTTAAAATAAAGAAATATCACTCAATGCAGATCTCTGGATACCTTGGTACAATGATCCAAGAAAGCCTACTCCAATCTTACTCTCGGTTGAGGTCCTTCAGCAATCTACAGTGGAGGAAAAGTCATTCTTCTCACCCTTTCTTTTAGCCTGTCACTTTCCATCCATCAGTCCCTTTTGTTTCCTGGGCTTCTGGGACAGGAACTTCATTACCAGGTTGAATACCAGCTGTGCACTAGCTATGCAGCCTCAGGTAAGCTACTCATCCTAAAACCTCTTTCCAGAAACAACTACTTTCAGCCACTGCCCACATTTCCAACTCTTGCCCTACCTTCTGCAAAGAGTCTGACTTCATTGAAATCATTCGTCATAAAGTTTCATTTAAGTGTGGAATGAGGATAATAACAGCATGAAACTTAAAGCATTGTGTAGTTCTTAAATGAGATAATACATGTAAAATCTGAACTCAATAGAGCTGACACTATCACATGACCAGTGGTCAGAATTGATTTTTTTCTTTTTTTTTCCCTTTATTCTTTCATCCTCTAGTTTGTTAGCCTATATTCTGCTCTTTTCTGCCTCATTTTTCCTATTCCCTTTCCTCTATGCAACACCCATTCCGGTTTCTTTGCTCACCGGATCTTTCTGAATAGAAAGTTAGCAGAGAATAGTGAAGGCCTTATTAGGTAAGCCAAGAGTCATTTTGCCCTTGTGTGGGATGGGAAGACCGATTCACAGTCTTTTTTTCAAGAAGACCCAAATGATGAAGGAAAAGAGTGTAGCTTAGGAGGTGGCCCCGGAAATTTTTAGGGTTTGGACGGGTGGAGCTGGGACTGAGATTGGGTTTAACCTAACAGACCTAAGGGCTCTTGGGGAAATGCTCTTATTACAAATAGAAAACACTGAAGAAAATTGAGACAGACCATAAGGAGATGAAGAAAAACTGAGAAGACAAATCAAAGAAATAGGAGATGTTTGATAGTTTTAAATACATCCAAAGAGAACCAAGAAACTTAATTGCTTCTGTGATTCAGAGCTTAAGGAGAATGATTTCATCTAAAACCTAAGGACAGATGTCTTTGTGTGTAGGCTGTGAGCATCGGGTAAAAACCAGCTCTTTCTGCTGTTTGGCCACAAAGGGGAAATGAAAGATGATCCAGAAGCTGAAAAGTTTTTCTCTCTATCTTTATTGACTTGACGTCATGATTTCATACTAGAATTTTCAACTTAAGCATTTGATGCTTTAAAGGAAAAGGTTTTTTTAAATTCCCAGTATAATAGAGACAAACAGCTTTCATACATCTTTTCCCATAAAATACCACATTTAAAATACAGTTGCTCGTGGGGTGCCTGGGTCGCTCAGTCAGTTAAGTGTCTGACTCTTGGTTTTGGCTCAGGTCATGATTTCATGGCTTGTGGGTCCAAGCCCCATATTGGGCTCTGCGCTGACAATGTGGAGCCTGCCTGGGATTCTCTCTTTCCTTCTCCCTCTGCTCCTCCCCCACTTGCATACACACACTCTCTCTCAAAAATACATAAATATTTTTAATAAAAAATAAAATAAAATAGAGCTACTGGTAATCTGCCATCAGTGAGGCATATGCACTGGTAACAGTGTTTTGAGGAGCCAACATTAGAGTCTCATCTTTCTCCTGAGAAGTTAAAAAACTTATTTGGAATGAAACTGAAAGACAGCACTTGGAAATAAGTCAAATTGGCTGAACTGAGGCTACTAAGGCAGCATTATTAGATACCTTACAGACACATATAGACACAAAGGTGGGGCTGAAGGAGATTGTGTGAGGGGTATAAGAGGAACACATGCAGATTTAATGAGAAAAATTTATTTTCTCGCAATATTAGTTACGTTCATTAAAAAAAAACCCTCTGTATATTTATTAAACTATTACCACCTGAAAATAGAATATGTTACATGTTCCTTTCTCATTTACTTTGTGTCAGTGGACACAATAGGCTAGGGAAGAGTATAAAACATTATTAAGTTATCTAGCAGGGAGATCTATCCAGGAAAGGAGTCCAATCAGGAATAGTGCCAGGCCACTCATGACTTGAGTGTAGATTCAGGAGGGGTGAGGCTCGAGGCTGAGCTGTCCGGGGATACTGGAACAACCATTCATTACTACTGCTCCTCCCAGCTCCTCTTCCATTATCTCCCATCTTTTGGAACTCCAGGGCATTTCCCTGAGTGTCTGGTGTTGGCTATATCACACAGACTTTGAGCAACATGTAGTATCATGTACTCAAAACAGCCTTGGCATTGCACTAGTGTGGACCTAATTATAATTCCTGGTTCCGCCACTTACTGTGTGACCTTGGGCAGGTTATTTAACCTCTCTGAGTTTTGGATTCCTATAATTAGAGGTGATAGTACTCATTTGGAAGGATTAAATAAAATAATATGCACAAAGCATGTGAAGCAATAGTAGGGACTCAACAAGGAATCCTTCTTGCTAGGAACATTAAACACATGGACATATTGTAAGAAATAGTGTTTTACTGATAAAAGAGTCACAGATATCTTATATTTTGTAGGCCATCATGGCTTTTTTACACCTTACACCTTCTACTTGCTCCACAATGGACTCATAATAGGCAGGAAGAACATTAAGCTTGAGTAATAAAAATATGGAGAAACAATCTTCTGAATGAACTAGTAGGTTTCTTTTTCTCTTCCAAGGAGAAGTCAAGAGATAGATAATCCAGGTCAATGGTGGCAGGTGCACTGATACTGTCAATGCACCAGGTTCCTTCAACTTCCCACTCTGCCCTTCTTGGTATGCGACCTTAGTCCTCATGGTTAGTCCATGGTCCCAAGATGGCAGCTCCTACCTTCTTCATGGCATCCTAGTTTGAGAGAAGAGGGAGAGTGAAGCACAAAAAGCTAAGTCCTTCCCAGGGACTTTCATTGGAAGAGGCAACAGGATAGAACCAAGTTTCTTAGAGCAAGTGGGATTGTTGGAACCTTTCCTAGAAAGTATTACAGAGACTCTGGGGTGGAGCCAGTGAGGTGTTTACAGGACACCCGATGCTTGTCCGGAAGAAAGAGCTTAAGGGCCATGAGTTTCTTGGATGTCTTATCTCTTTTGACTCCATTTAACCAGGCCTTTTGGAGAATGCCTAGCTACAGAAGGCATGAAAATATCAGACCCTCTAGCAGAATGCTGGATCTGATTAGGGCCATTCTCTAAATATAAGGTAAAGAGGAGATACCTGCTTTTCTCTGTACAACTCTGCAGGAAGTGCTGAGGATGTGGGAATCTCTGGCATAGAGGAAATAATGATGAGCCTCCAGCTAGAAAGCCCCAGGTCGAGTCCCAGCTTTGCCACTCATTAGCTATTCGAGCCGAGTCTCTGCTTCTGCCTCTGCAAAGAAAGGATTAGATCACTGTATTTTTTTTTAATTTAAGTACAGTTGTCATGCAATGTTATATTTATTTCAGGTATACAATGTAGTGATTTTGACAATTTTTTTTAACATTTATTTATTTTTGAGAGACAGAGAGACAGAGCATGAATGGGGGAGGGTCAGAGAGAGGGAGACACAGAATCTGAAACAGGCTCCAGGCTCTGAGCTGTCAGCACAGAGCCCGACGCGGGGCTCGAACTCACGGACCGCGAGATCATGACCTGAGCCGAAGTCGGCCGCTTAACCAATTGAGCTGTTCACATCACTAATAGCTGAGAGGCTGAAGGTCTTAGTGAAGTTAGAACGATGTGCATTTAAAGGATGCTATTTACTGATTGTTACTTAGGGTGTGTTGTAGTTCTGCTCCCTCATCTATCAAATGAGGTGAAATACGGCTGCTTTGAAGGTCAAATTAGATGACATATGTAAAGTGTCTAATTATTGCCCAACACATGGAAAGTGCTCAATTTTTAACCTCATGCCTCTATCATCTTGGAAAGAAGAGATCAAATACAGAAAGCAGGTGTGGTTGGGTGTGGGGAGGGGATGGAACAGCCTTGAATTTGGGCCACTGGGTGTGCAAGGAGTATGGGCAGCCCTGTTACTCACTTTGGCTTCCCCAGGGGTCACTTCCTTTCTTAGGGCACTGTACATATTGTGCTGTGAATTCCATGTCACTATCTCCCTATTGACCTGAGCAAACATTTCTTTCACTCATCTTTTTGTCTCCAGCTCCTGGCTTAGTGCCAAGCATACTATAGGCATTCGATGCATATTTATTGATTGAATAAATGAGTTAATTGATGACCTCATTCAGCCAATTGCTTGTTATATAATATAGGGGACACTAACTGCTCTTGGCCTCAATTTCATTTTTTTTTTAGTTTATTTGTTTCTTTTGAGAGAGAGAGGATGGGGGGCAGAGAGAGAGGGAGAGAGAGAGAGAACCCCAAGCAGGCTCTGCGCTGTCAGCCAGAGTTTGACATGGGGCTGGATCTCACGACCTGTGGGATCACAAACCGCCAAGACCAAGAGTTGGATGCTTAACTGACTGAGCCACCCAGGTGTCCCTTGGCCTTAATTTTTACATCTGTAAAATAAATACGTTGGAATCAACGAACTCTCTGGTTCTTAGGGGACACTTTATGTCATGTATTTGTTGTACCAGATCATGTGACTTTCTTAATGTCATTGAAAATGTGTTTTATTAGCAATGAAAGAGTCACTTGTAGATTCTTAGAGTCATTGTTGTGTATCTCCCTCTCTCTATTTTTCTTTTAGATCCTTCCTGGAAGGCAGCATGTCAAATTTTACCTTGAGAAAAATGTCTCCCACAGGAAATGGTAATGTAGATAATATTTTCCTTACTCAGAAAACTTAAGTATATGAGAAAAACAACTCATAGCTCCTAATTCTTTTATATAGATATTGAATGTTTAGAAGCAACAATCTAACTTAATTAGCATTGCCAAGTTAGGCTTCAGGAAAATGTAAGGGTGCTATAGCTTTTACTCATATAATTGCAATTCAAAGATTTTGTAAAAAATCAATACAAATGTTCTTTTGTGTGGGGGACATTCTGGGCTTCTGACTCCCCTGAGATTAAAGAATTCAGTTACTTATAATCAAAAGCACCAGACCTGCTTGACTTTTAGTTAGTAGGTACTTTAAAAAATCTTGTGTGTACTTCTGAAGCATATTTCTTTTTAAATAAAATGGCCAACCCACCAAACCCGGGCTTGGTTTATCTCAAGCCCATGGTTCTGTATTCCTGGGTGCCTCACAAGGCCTCCTGAATGCCACACTGTCAGTTTCAGTTGGCAGCTAAGCGATTTTATATGTTATCTTTTTTTTTTTTTTTTTTTTTTTTTTTTTTTTTTTTTTTTTTTTTTTTTTTTTTTTTTTTTTTTTTTTTTTTTTTTTGGGACAGAGAGAGACAGAGCATGAACGGGGGAGGGGCAGAGAGAGAGGGAGACACAGAATCGGAAACAGGCTCCAGGCTCCGAGCCATCAGCCCAGAGCCTGACGCGGGGCTCGAACTCACGGACCGCGAGATCGTGACCTGGCTGAAGTCGGACGCTTAACCGACTGCGCCACCCAGGCGCCCCTTATATGTTATCTTTGATGATGAGATGTGGGATTTGTTCTTTTTTGCCAGCACATCCTACTTTGAAACAGTACTGGCCTTGTCAGTCTAGAAGATTGATGCTGGCCAATCAGATGTGCCTCTCGAGACATCGAGGTTAACAAACTCACTCTCAGCCCCATGCAATTACACTGCCCAGTTTCTTATTTTTTTCTGTTGACAGATATGAAGAGTACCACGCAGGGGACCACACTGAGGCAACAGGGTTTCCACGAGGTGAACAAAAGAAGGAATTTCTTGCAGGATAACAGCTGGATCAAAAACCGTCCTGAAGAAGAAAAGTAAGAGGGTGTGGAGAGGGTGGGTACGTGGACAAGTAGGGAGAGCCATTCTCCAGTTGGGAAGCTAGCGGCCATCTGGAAAGCAAGCATGTTCCTTAAAGCACTGTTACATGACCTAATATATGGGCTTTCAGATTCTCAAGACTATCTCTACCATTTTTATTATCCACATACCAAAGAGGATGTGAGTCATCAGGGAGAAAAAGCAGAGTTTCATTGTTAGAATTGAATAGACATTTGTGTTTATTTGATAAACAGAAAAGAACATGACTTTCCAGTTTCCCAAAAGATAATATTCAATCCATGGTAGGGAGATTCCAGATGCATGTTAATTATGTCAGTTGAAACAGATAATAGTATGATTCCTAATTTGCAAATTTAATAATAATTTATCTAAAATTTTGATATGTGCAAACGAAGTCAATACATTCTCAATTCATTTTAGTCCCAATGGTCATATATATCTAGGTACTCAGTGGGTGGTAAATGTAATATTACTTTGTAAGGGAAAACATTTGCCACCAAGAAAGTTTTGTCTGTTTTGAGCATTGCTTCTACTAGGTGTATGTTATAGACCTAAAAACTACAACTGTAGGCATATCACCTCATTGCCAACATAGACATTTGTCCAGCCCAGATATATTTATTACAAATTATGTGACACATATACATATATTTTTTGTTTCCCTCTTATGTGTCATACTTGATACTAGGTACATACTTTACATATAAAGTACCACAAAATCTTGGGGCACCTGAGTGGCTCAGTCAGTTAAGCATCCGACTCTTGATCTTGGCTCAGGTCATGATCTCACAGCCCTGGGATTGAGCCCAGCATCGGGCTCCACACTGAGCATGGAGCCTGTTTGAGATTCTCCTCTCTCTCTCTCTCTCCTACTTGCATGCTCTCTCTTTCTCTCAAATTAAAAAAATCTCACAAATCACACAAGGTAGTTATTGCATCCTATATTTTATGGAAGAAGGATATGAGGCCCAGAAAGTTTAAGTAACTTGTCAAATCCCCACAACTATTAAGTGATGGAATTGAGATTTTAACATGACCCATTGTCTTTCTGTTACACTGATGGTCCTCATTCAGAGGCAGTTGTGTCCCCAGGGGATGTTTGCAAAGGTCTGGAGACATTTTCAGTTATCAAAATTGGGGAGTGCTCCTGACATCTAGTGGGTAGAGGTCACGGATGCCACTACACATCCTACGATGCACAGGGCTCTCCCCACGACACAAAATTATCCAGCCCGTAGTGTCATGGTGCTAAAGTTGAGAAGCTCTGCATTACAGGGTATTTACTGTACGCTTTCTACTAAACTGCCCATATATAGTTATTTGCGGGACATACTTGTAACCATTAAATGAAGATGTCTATTAGTTTCTGTCATTAAATATTATTATTTTAAGGGAATATAGGTGTATTTAGAGACTCACACTGACTTTTGGAGTTAACATTCATGGACAACGATTATTTCCTTTAGTAACACATTTACTACTTCTGTCAGAGCCTAATATGGCATTTCTGTCTTCCCTAATTTCTGTCTTCTGACATCCCTAGAGTGATGTCAAACGTGAATCATAAATTCCATGTTGCAAATATATGCACAGATGGGTGAAAACAGAGATGTCTAAGACAAATTGTAATTGGTAGGAATGACGGTTTTATGCCAGGCGTGCCTCCTTTATAAAGGCTCAGGGAAGCCAGCTTAGAGGATGTGCCAGCTGCTGAATGCAGGGGAAATTGGCTCTGATGCTTTGCCCACTCCTACTGGCCCACTTCTGGGCTGTGTGTTGTGATTCTTCTTCAGGTAAGGATGTGTCTGGTGTCCGATACTCTCTCATAAGCTTAAGAAAGGGGATACCAAGAGAGATGAAACAATTCTCTTGGGATTTTTGAGGGTATAAATTTGCTGGGATTGTTTCAACCTCACCGTTCATCTTTCTTTTTAATTATCCACCACAGTTTCTTGTAGAGCTTTATTACAAATTGTTCCAGAGTGTTGAGTAACATTAAGGGAGCAGACCCAGGAACAATGTGGTATTTCAGGTTTGGTTGGGTTGACATGAAAAAGGTTCAGGTACTTACTCTTTGGCTTTGGTTCAATGCCCAAAGCTCTTCTACATGTTTTGACATTTCCTAAAATTGCCTGTACTTTCAGGTCCACCGTACAAAGTAAGAAAGACATGGTTTGGGATTTTATGTATGAAGGTTTATGTATGTATGAAGGGCTATGTATGAAGGGTTAAGCAGTAGGAAAAAGCAGAGGTTTGAAATAAAAAGATTTGGGTCCTAGACCCACGTCTGTCACTTACTAACCTTTTAGTCTTAGGGAAACCACAAAATCTCTGATCAATTTCTTCTCCTGTGAATTGGATGTGACAGAGTCTTCCTTGCCTAATTCATAGGATTATTATTATTTTTTTAATGTTTTTATTTATTTTTGAAGGAGAGAGAGAGACAGAGCATGAGCTAGGTAGGAACAGAGAGAGAGGGAGACACAGAATTTGAAGCAGGCTCCAGGCTCTGTCAGCACAGAGCCCGATGCGGGGCTCGAACCCACGAAGTGTGAGATCATGACCTGAGCCGAAGTCGGACGCTTAACCGACTGAGCCACCCAGGCACCCCTCATAGGGTTATTTTAAGAACCAAAAAAAAAGCAAACTATGTATTCTCATGGTTCAAAAATGGTTTAAATCTCCTGTGAATGAATGATCCACCTTCTTAGCCACAAATATTGGTACTTATTTTCCTACTTTTTGTCAAGGAAAACTATCAAGTCCATCCAATGAAAATGTCCAAGTATAAAGGACATAATTTAAAATATTTTTGTAGAAAGCTTTTGCCTTCCTGCAGAAAAGCACTCTTGTAATGTACACAAGGTAGATATGTACATGTTCCCACACTCTGATAAAAAAAAATAATACTCATCCCATTATTGAATCATATGGAAACCTGATGGGATATATCCGAATAATGATTATTTGTACTGACAAACTTGTTTCTTTTCATCATGCACTTTCAAAGGGAGACTAATAAAAATAAATGCATTGTTGTGTTCTTATGCCTGAAATAAAATGAATTCATCTTGCCCTAAATTGTGAGTTCCTTCCCCTATCTCCCTTATTTACCAAATACTGTGGGAACTTTGCATGTGACTTAATTTTGTTCTTTCTCTGCAGAGATGAAAATTATGGTAGGGTGGTGCTCAGTCGACATAACTCCCATGATGCCTTGGACAGGTGGGTGTTTCAGACAAGTTACATCATTAGAAGAAACACAAAGACGATAGTTTTGAGAGAAGACTTGTTCAAGACAAACTGAATATTTGTGGCTTGCCTCAGGCTTTCCCTGGCATTCTGGAAGACTCTGTGATATCATCAGGAGTTTCCATAAGGCAAAGTCTGCTTCTGCAGCTCTATGCTTCCAGAACCACAGCTTGGAGGTGTAGAATAACCAATCCCCTGAGGTAGCCCACTTGATGGGGAAAGGAAAGGACCCTCTTGATGGGAAAATGGTTCACAGAAATGTGACCAGATAAGAGATCTCTGAACCTTAGGAAAAGGAACCCCTAAAATACAGAAATAACAGCCCTAGAGTCCACCTGCTTTATGAGCAGTACCTTCTTTTTAGAAACTTCTAGGCTTGTGGAAAACCATTAAATGATACTGAGTGTAAAAAGACTGACAGACATATTGTAGAAAGAATCAGGCAAAACTTGTAATCACAATAATGTAACTAATCTAAGATTGATCACATAAGCAGATAATATTCTTGTTAAAACACATTTATGCTCACACACACACAAACAACCACACCCATCAAAAGAACCCAAGTATCAGACACAAGTTTTATCTGGTCCAGTAGACCGTGCCTGTGTGCCACCAAGACATACTTAGTAAAAGAGTGTGATTGTTTTTCATGGCGTGGACTTTAAAAAGTTAAGTAGACACCTTGGGGTGCCTGGGTGGCTCAGTCAGTTAGGCCTCTGATTCTTGATTTTGGCTCAGGTAATGACTTCACAGTTCATGGGATGGAGCTCTGAGTTGGGATCCTCACTGACAGCACAGAGCCTGTTTGGGATTCTCAATCTCTCTCCCTCTCTTTCTACCCCTCGCCCACTCATTCTCTTTCTCTCTTTCTCAAATAGATACACTTAAAAAAAAGAAAAAAGTTATGTAGACACCTTGAATATTTTATAAACTTTTATTCATGAATGTTTCTTTTTTAAAATTTTTTTTAATGTTTATTTATTTTTGAGACAGGGAGAGACAGAGCATGAACAGGGGAGGGTCAGAGAGAGAGAGAGACACAGAATCTGAAGCAGGCTCCAGGCTCTGAGCTGTCAGCACAGAGCCTGATGCAGACTGCAAGATCATGACCTGAGCTGAAGTCGGACACTCAACCGACTGAGCCACCCAGGCGCCCCGATTCATGAATGTTTCTAAACCCTTTTAAACCTGTTCATAATTTTGACCTGTTCTGAGGGTACTGAGCTTAGAATCTTCTACACAAAGTATCTGTTGGGTGTTCTGGTTCCCAGCCTTAGTTCATCTGATTGATCGTTCTGTGACTACTTCTGCCCTCTCCTTGGTCTTCATGACTTTGAAGATTTCAGCCTCGTTTCCTCTTGGCTCTCATCTCACCAAACAAAGGGAATCTGATTATTTCAGTCCAGCCACCAGTGGCTGCCTCCATTTTATTTGTCTTTCTCTGGAACTATTCAGAACAAATATACTTGTTTTGGAGTATGGCAGTGAAAAGTAATCTTCATATTCTTAGTGTGTTTTAGGACAAGAGTTTAATGCTTTATGTGCTTATTTATATTTTAAACTATACTGGTTTCCTGAGCCCTTCCTATTGGTGAACAACATTCTGTCTAAAGCAGCACATTGAACTTATATCTTCAGTAACAAAAATGTGCGAGCCCATGATGTTTTCCTGTTGACTCATAACTAGTGTCTCAAAACATGTTCTAAGAAGGGAAATGCAGGTTATTTTTCTCCTTGCGCTTGCTCAGATAGATGCCCACTTGGCCCTTTTCTGCCATTTCACAGAGGCTGTACCCACTTTAAGTACTGAACACCATTTGGAACATCTACCATATGCTTGACATAGTATCAGGTGCTGGGAATACAGAGATGCATAAGACACCACCCTTGGCCTTAGGGTTCTGGAAACATATGGATCCACAGACTACAATACTAGAAATCTACCATGGAAGTGCTATTGGGGAAGTGTGTGACAGTGCCATGGGAATAGAGAAGAGAGAGCCCAAGTCTGTTTGAATTAATGATAGATGCCACCCAGAAAAAGGTCTTTGGTGTCAGCATTGCTGTTCAAAGAATGAGGAGGGGTTTCCGAGTAGGGAAGGGCAGCTGGTGGGCATGAGAAGTGCTTCCAGCAGAAGTGGCAACGTGTGCAAAAGCTTCCTGTGAGCAGACTGATAATAAAGGAAAGGGAAGATAAACAATATATTCTCCTTACCTTAGATAACAGCTTCACAGTATGCACAAACTAAGAAATTTTGCCATGTACTTCTGTGAGATTGTTTAAACCAGTTAAATAAGCCTGGTAGCACAAATACCTGCAGAGAGGTCAGTTGTCAACCAGGCACTGGCCTGAGGACTGGGAACAAAACAAAGTCCCTGCTTCCATAGAACCCACATCTTAGCTGAAGATGGAGGATGGGAGAGACTGAAAATAAATAAACACGATACAACGTGTTTGTATTGCCATAAGTGCTAGGAAGAATAAAGTCAGCTAATGAGACCTAAAGGAGGCTGTTTGAGAAGGGGCTGTTTCACAGAAGGGGACCAGATGGCCCCGCAGTGCCCCTTTGCATTCATGCATTAAACATAGTGGTGGACTATACTGTGATTTCATTCTGAGGTTGCTTTAAAACTCAGGGAGTTGCAGGGCCCCTGGGCGGCTCAGTGGGTTAAGTGTCTGACTTGGCTCAGGTTGTGATCTTGTGGTCCGTGAGTTTGAGCTCTGCGTCAGGCTCTCTGCTGACAGCTCAGAGCCTGGAATCTACTTCGGATTCTGTGTCTCCCTCTCTCTCTCTGCCCTTCCCCAGCTTGCACCCTGTCTCTCTCTCTCTCTCAAAAATAAATAAAAACGTTAAAAAAAAATAAAAGGGAATTGCATTTGTCTTTACTTTTCTCTTTCATCAACAGACACTGTCCCCTCTGCTTCTGTTTGAAAATGTTCACATCTATTTATCCTCTGAAGCCCTGCTCAAACTGCACCCTATCCATAAGGCCCTCTCTGATTCTTTTATCGAGAAATAAACTGTCTCACCTTAGAACTTCCTTGCACTTTACCTGAACATTTTTTGACACAAGCCATTTTGTTCTTTTGTACGTACACATCTAACTTGTCTCTGCGAGGGTAGGGTCCGTAGTTTTTATTCTTGATTTCCTCATAGTCACCAACACGGTGCATAGTATATTATTTATCTTAAAAATTTTGTCTAATAAAAGTACACTATATCATGTTTAAAATTAAATTTTAAGTGCATATACTGTTTTAGTACTTTTTCTGATTCAGTATCTTTGATCTGTCAGCTTCAAATGATACTTTGAAATGCAAACACAGTGAATCATGGCATAATTCCCCAAAGAGCTTGCTTTTTCTGTATCACAGAGCTATATAAGGCATTAAACAGCTTGTTTTTGCTGCAGTCTGATCAAGATATTCCCATTTGCTTTGATGATCTTGATTCCTATTTTGAAGCTCCTATCCTCTCTTCCCTTTTCGTCTTCTTTCCTCTTCCCTTTGTTCTGCTTTTCTGCTTACCTGTCTTCCTCAACTTTCTTTGCTTTCTGTCTCTCTTCTCCCTACTTCTCCTTATCTCCCTTTATTCACCTCTCCTCCTTGCATCTATCCTTCCTCTCTTCTCCCACTTGCTTTTCATTTTTTTCCAACTTTCCTGTTTCCTTCTTTTCCTTTCTTCCCTCTCCCTTCACTCAGCAAGTTCTTTTTTTTCAACCCTGTCCACGGTGCTGAAGTTTAAATAAAGCTATTTGTATTTAGCCTGTTGACCTGGCGTAGGGTGCTACTAAAATTCTGCAAACAAAACATAGCTGATTTTAAGTCTATTGTGTTTAAGTCCTATGATGTAAAAGTCAACAGTATTGACAAGAGTACATATTAGTTATTAACTATTTTGCATATCGTGTTGTTTGTTTTGCCTATCCTTATCTCCAATTTAAATATGTTACACTGAAGTTAGAAATAATTGGACCTAGAGAATAATTCATTTATTAGCATAGGGAGTTGGGTTTGCCATAATTTATTCCATCCAAGTCAAAACCTTGGAAGATTTAGATACTCTGAAGCTGTCTTTCCTTGGTAACATGTACATCTCCTACTTGAATAGGCCAAAATTCTACCAAAGGCATGATAGGTTATAAACTTTTTGGTAATTTGTTTGATCTTCTGTAACTATTTTTTGCTACAGGAAAGCAAATGAGAGAGATGAGCCAAAAGCTACAATTAGTCGGTACAGATCTGATGACACTTTAGACAGGTAAGATGTTTTTTTAATCATGTAAGCAGAATGCATAATGTCTATTAAATCCCCTTTTTTTTGGTCAAGCATGAGGTATTTAAATGTTTGCAAAAGTAAGTTTTGAACAAGATATTTTATATCCAGGGACATAAGGGCTATTCAGATCGAATTACCTTCTTCAAAATTCACAAAATCTTGACTCAATATTCTGTTTTCCTAAAATCTTGCCAATATTAGATTGATAAAAACAATTCTGAAGAAACTGGTTTGGGTATAAGTAGGGTGGACACTCCATGGAAACTGTTTGGTTTAAAATGGAGAATCTAGTTATTTTTGTGAATATGAGTAGTCAGTTCTCGTTCTGACTTTTGGTCTTTCCATCCCCCTGATGGAAAAACAGCAGTTTCTGTTTTTATGGAGAGACTGTAAATTATAATAATACAATCATTTTTACCCTCTCTGGTATAAAGCCATTAGCTCTTTACAAGGTGAAACTATTTTTGTGGCGGCAGTAGAGTCCCCATATGGCTTATAGAAGGGTCCATTGTGTTGTGCCTGTTGTTATTTCCTTCCTACACAGAGGGAAAGGGCTCATTTCTGTGGAGAAAATTGAGCAATGTCTATTTATATTGAAGTGTAAATGCTACAAATCACACTTTTATTTTATATTTGGTAGTGATGCTTAATAAGCATATAAAGAGTAAAGTTAACATCTTTAGTTGGAGTCTAGACAATGGACACCTGAGACCACTGACAGTTGAGGTCACTCTCTGTAGCTAAAGATATGCTGTCATTGTAGACAAAAATGCCACCTGCTGTATTTTAAGCAGATGTGCTGTAATTTATGGTATCTTATAGATTCTATACTCAGTATTTGCCAGTATTAATTCATGTAGGAAATGTATATACTTCTGCACTATTCATAGGTTTTCAAACCAGTTTCTCTAATAGAGGCTAATCCACACTGGTGTTCCTAAGAAGTTAATTTCTCTCTTGTAATTAATAGCCTCAACAAAAATGAGTGTGTAGAGTATTTGCGCAAGATCTCATCTCCATGGCACTGAGTGGAAAGAGGAGTCAAAATAACTGTCCATTCATGGTGGCCTTGAGGGCTGTCCTGTTGCACCATTAATTGAAGATGGAAACCCTATTTCTAGGAATGAATCTGGAAGTGAGATAATTATGCCTCAAGAAAGGGAAATAGGTGGGAAACTTTGTAAGCTGTGCATTTGAAGGTCTATATTAGGCCAGTCAAGACAGAGCCTAATTCATTCATTAGCAATGAATTAGACTAGACCTTACAGACTAATCAGTTGAGTTGTTCTCAGCCTCAGCTGCAATTTAGAATCACTGAGAGAGCTTTGAAACTTTACTGATAACTTGGTCCCACCACCCCTCACCCCCAAAACTCTGATTTAATTAGTCTGAGGTGAGAGTCGGGCATTTTTAAAGCTTATGAAGTGATTCTAATATGCAACCAAAATTCAGAACCACTAATCTAGCCCAAAAGTCCTTCATTTTATACACTAGAAAATGAGGCCAGAGATTACCCGGTTTATTTACCCAGAAGTTTAGTGGCATGTTTGGTCAGCTCATTCCCCAGGCAGTCCTGAGTTCCAGTAGTATGCTACATCCTCTAAGTGTGGAAATAGATATGATGGAGAGAACTCAGGAATCAGTACAGAAAGGCAAGTCCTATTAGCAGGAGTCAGATTTTCATAATGCTGGCCACTCTAAATGTAAGACATGAAATAATTTTAGGAGGAAGATGACCAACCAACATCTGGTATACATGTGCGTATGCATTTCAAGAACGCATTTATTTTATTTGTTATTTAATTTTAATTTTTAAAAATATTTTGTTTTCAAGTAATCTATACACCCATCGTGGGGCTCAAATCCACAACCCTGAGATCAAAAGTCACATGCTCCAAATAATGCATTTATTTTAAATGAATAGAAGAAAAGTGCTTTGGAGTTGTATTTTTAAAAATATATATGTAGGTTAAAGTATGAGGTGTTCTAAAGAAACATAAGTAAGTAACTACGTATGTAGCATGCAATATGGCCCAAATCCTAAAGGTGGTTTGACTAATTTGAAAAACCTAGGTTAGGGTGACCTCTAGTGTTCTCTTGTGGAAATGTAACTTTTCCTTTGGGTCTTTTGATCATGCTGCTAATTACCATATTTGGGTATTTACTGTTTCTAAGATTGACGCTTCTCAAAACAACCTATTCCATACACAAGTTGGAAAAAACTTAATTTTCAAGAGAAATACAAAGTAAAGTTAATCTTCCTAATAAGAAACTGACATATGTATTGGAATGGTGGTTTACAGTTCCCTCCACTATTACTCAAAGACTGATCCCCCCAGTGGCATAGAAGAGATCCTGGAGGTGAAGAACAGTAAGTGAAGGAAGACATGTTGACCCAACAGATGAGTGTTGAAACTATCACACTACAAAATTAGATGTAGGACATTGGGCTCTACTGGGACGATTTTGGAGACAAACTACTTCCTAGTTGGGTGACCAAGAAAAAGTCACTTACTTTCTCTGAGACTCCATTTCTTCATCTATAAAATGAAAATAATTATACCTCCCTTGTGAGGATGTTTTAAAGAGTAGAGACTAACATGTATACAGTAAGCAGCAAAGAGTAGGTAGCTATTTTTATTATTACATGCACTATTGCCTACATAGATTTACACCGTAGCATTTTGAGTAACTTCATTTAATTTTAACATCAGACTTTGCCTTTATTTAAACATTGAGAACGTTTGATATTAAGGATCTGTTTACTTTAGATAAATTGTTGTTTTCCATGTACCAGAGTAGCAATTTCCCAAGATTACTTTTGTCTCATGTTAGGGTCTCATAGATAGCTATAAAGTCTGAGTAGAGTTTCCAAGGAACATTTAATTCTTTTTAATTTAATTTTATTTTTAAAGTTTATTTATTTGTTTTTGAGAGAGCATGTGTGAGAGTGGGGGAGGGGCAGAGAGAGAGAGAGAGAGAGGGAGAGAGAGAATCTCACGAAGGCTCCACATTGTCAGCACTGAGCCCGATGTGGGGCTCAATCTCATGAACCATGAGGTCATGACCTGAGCCAAAATTAATAGCTGGATGCTTAACTGACTGAGCCATCTAGGCACCCCTCCAAGGAACATTTAAGATTTAAGATTTACAGTCATCTGACATCTTACTTATGGTACCCACAGTGGTTTATTGCAGAGCCCTTTAAATATAAACATCCCAGAGGCTCAGTAGCAGTTAGTGAAAGGTGTATATTCATAGTCCTTTGCCTGACAATCACCTTAGATATGAGTTTTTTATACATGGGTTCTAGGAATACATGGGTTCTAGGAGCCTATACAAGTTAAAGCCTATATTGTGAATAGTCTGTTGAGAGTATGGAGCTCTGGAAGATTTCAACCTTCCTTCCTTTTTGCATTCAAGAGCTATCAATTTATGGCATTATGCACTATAAACAAAACCTTGTTTGGAGTTAACTCATAGCATTTTAATGTATTAGAGTTATTTACCCCATATTTTAGTTACACATATCAAGATGACATTATGAATTGAAATCATTTTAAATTTATGACAGTTAAGTCATATTTTCTCCCACATTAATTATTTTTTAGAATGAGGCAAAGTTAGTGCCCATCTTTCCAAGAGTAGCTTATATAAAGCCATGTACTAAAGTTGACAGTAAAATTAAAAGTTTAGAGAAAGTTATAGTAGATCCATAATGTCAGATCAACAGAAAAGTTTTGCTGATCTTTTGTTTTCCTGAACCTAATTTTTCTACATTCCTAGTTTTGTGCAAGCCTGCAGAATGCTCCCCAGGATAGCCCCGTGTCTCAGGAAGAAACTTCCTATCCTATCTGACGTGAGAGAAGAAAGGGAAGGAGGGTCTGCAGTATGGGATTCCTGATTTGTCTTTTCTGACACAAGGGACAAACACATCTAGGAGACCTGAGATTTAATGGCCAGTAGGGGCTATTAACTCAATGTGTTAGTTACAGTAAACGAATTCACCAGGGTAGAGTGACTCTTTTAACAAGTTCCCTCTATTGCCCCCAAATCTATTGTGGTTTAACACACCAGAAGATTACTGTTCATTCTCTTCAGAGTCCAGTGTGATAGGCTAGAAGCGTAGGGGATGTCTCAGCTCCATGAAGTCACTCAGAGACCTAAATTCTTTTCATGTTTTGAAGCTGCCGTCTTCAACACAGGGCAACCAAAAACTATAGTGGAAGAGAAAGAAAGAGCATAGATGATTACACAAGAGGTTTTAGGATGGGTCTGAAAGTGGCAAACAACATTTCTGCCCACATTCTTTAGTCTAGAACTCAATCACATGGCCCCAACTAATATCAATGAAGAATGGGAAATATGGTCTTCCTGTGTGCTCAGTAGGAAACGAAAATGAGTTTGGCAAACATATAGCATTGTCTATGCCACAAAATATTAAAAAAAAATACTTGTCTTCCATTGATGTGTTTTACAGACTTGGGAAGTACTGTCATTGGCTGGATATACGTTTGACAACACAGGGTTTAGGGGCATTGACCCCTGTGCAATCGAAAATCCACAGTTTTTGACTCCCAAAACTTAACTACTATACCCTACTCTTGACCAGAAGCCTTTCTGATAACATAAACAGTTGAGTAACACATATTTTGTGTGTTATATTTATCCTATACTGAATTATTACAATAAAGTAAGCTAGAAACAATAAAATGTTATTAAGGAAATCATAAGGAAGAGAAAATACATTTACAATACTGTACTGTATTTATCAAAAAATTCTGCATATAAGTGGACCCATGCCATTCAAATCCATGTGGTTCAAGGGTCAACTGTATTATTAAACAATAATGAATATAACATAGTGAGTTAAATGCTCAGTGAATCAGGCTAGTAGAAAAGCATAAATTTTAAAAATTCCAAGCTGTATCAAAATAGCTTCATAAATAGATTTTGGTTTAAGTAGTTTTTATTTAATTGCAAAATATTCTAAAATGTAACACCTGAAAACAAATCTCTTTACTAGTGAAAGGTTATATTGTGAAGTTATTCTTTCGTGAAAGAGGTCTGAAAGGACTTTAATGATCTGAATGTTCATCCAAACTTTTGTCTTGTTTCTTTATAAAGGATCTCAGACAGAAATGATGCCACTAACACATATAAGGCCAATACCTTGGATAACCGACTAACCAATAGGTACCAGTATCTATTGACTTTGGGAAAGACCCAAGTACAATAGTTTTCTAAGCATTACTTATTTACTTACAATTCTTCTGTCCTACTTGATATCTTTCTGTAAATTCTTATCCTCCATTTTTTAAACACAAAAATTCTGGAGTGAAAACCATTGTTCCTCCTCATGGTTAGAGGAATAGAAAATCTTTGTTGCCTTGCTTAAAAATCAAGAGAGCCCTTTGCTTCAGGTCATTGTTCTTATGACATTCGTGTTTTTGTTTTAAGTCATCCTGGTGGCAAGAGTGTGAAATACATGTAAATGCCAATTTTACATTCTTATTGCTAAAGAAAATTCCTGAACCCCACAAATAAAAGCATCGGGCTTAAACGATACTGAATTTTCTGATATAAAAAGATTTCCTTTAGAATCTAGCATAAGGCAAAAAGGTCATCTTATCAAATTTATTCAAATACTGATGCTTTCTTTTTCTTTCTCTCAAATAATGTCTAACTTTAAATAACAATTCTAAATTCATGGACAGTTGCAAATTGATGCAAGTACTCATTCTTTGTGGCTGCTCAAATTTTTGTCCCCCCTTCCTTTTTTTTTTTTTTTTACCAGAAACACGTCCACGTTTCGATCACCAGAAGCAGCAAAGACGTATGTACTGACTGAAGTTACATTTTAAGAATAAAGTGTATTTCTTTGTATGTGTTCAAGATAAACCAGGTGTACCCTGCTCAGGCCAAAGTTTCAACTATAACAAAATCACCCTCCTGTAGCTTATTCAGAGTTTAGGTAGAAAGAAGGAAATGGTCCATGAAGCTTTAAATATTTACTATTTGGACTTTAACAGTTAAGTTCCAGTTAGTTAACATACATGTAATGCTGCCTTCAGGTGTAGAATTTCGTGATTCATCACTTAATATACAACACCCAGTGCTCATTACAACAAGTACTCTCCTTAATTCCCATTGTATATTTTATTGCTTATTTTTCCCCCACAGAACTTTATTTTTCCTTGTTTTTATGACCACTATCACTTGTCTTTCAAAACACCCATCATGTTACAATTCATCTAAGTCATAAAATCATAGGTTTGCTAGCAATCTGTTTAGATGAAGTCCATTCTCTCTGGAACGTACTAGTGGTGATTATAAACAGCCAAACTAGGTGGATTTTTGAAAACAGAGTTGGCTTTTAAATCTTTGTTTAAAATTAAGGAATTCTCACATTGGAGCACACCTGTCAGTAGTTGAAACAGGCCTGGGTCACTTCCATTTTTTTTTTTGAAGGTCTGTGTACATTAATAAATGCTAAATAGAGATTTAAAATGGTGTGATTTTTAAATGTTTTCTTAAACAACCTAGTGCTGTAAAATTTTTTGTTAATGTTTATTTATTTTTGAGAGAGACAGAGAGACAGAGCATGAGCAGGGGAGAGGGAGGGGCAGAGAGAGAGGGAGACACAGAATCTGAAGCAGGCTCCAGGCTCTGAGCTGTCAGCACAGTGCCTGACACGGGTCGAACTCACAAACTGTGAGACCATGACCTGAGCCGAAGTCAGACACTTAACCGACTGAGCCACCCAGGTGCCCCAACAGCCTAGTGCTTTTAATGCAAAAAATTGCAATATAATTCTGTTAGTCACAATGTATACAATATTAAATATATATTATGAACCCAGAGCACATGAGAATTCGTTGGTCTGGATTTCAGACACACAATGTCATATAATGAATGACTTAATTCAGTTCCTTCAGTTCTAATTACTTAGATGAGGACCTGACGATTCATAAAATGGGTAAACTAAGGAAGAACTTGTTTTCTGTCCTTCCTTTGTCATTGAAACATTTTGTGGTGGTTAGAGAGCAGGTGGGAATATGAGTAGATTATAAGACCTTTCAAAGGTGGGACTGCATAAAAAAGTCTCAAGAATGTGGTTTGTTGTGATTACACAGGCAAACTGGAGGTTCGTTCAGTGGAAACACCACCAACCCCCCGGCTCCTGCCTCTGCTACAACTCCTGTAAAGAAAAAGAGGTATGATGGGCTTGTTGTATCTGCCTCCTGTCGATATTCTGGAGAGGGCTGTATTTTATTAATTTCTGAACCAAATCATTTACCAAGATCTGCAGGCAGCATTCAGAAGTTGCTCTCTCATCATTGTTTCTTCCTCCCTTTTGAGGGATCCAATGCCTACTGGATTCTGATGTCCTCAAACTTTGTTCCTTTTCCCCCTAATTTCCTTTTCAAAGATGCAGTCTTTTCTCCAGCTCCCTTGGGGTCTTGAATACCTAGGTAATATTTTCAATGACAGAGCTCACCAAAGGGTAAGCTACTTCAGGTAGCACTTTTAGTAGAGCCCTGGGACAGGGGATGCCTTACCCTGAAATAATGGCTGTGGCGTGGACAAATGTTGCCATGCTCCTGCGTTCAGCCTGCATTGCTGCTGCCTCCTTTGCAGATTGCATTGACCCTATTTCCAAGTAGAGTCAAAGGCCCTATCTCGAGACATCAATCTGTGTTTGTGTGTTTATTTCTTCCTTCTCTGAAATCCTCTGCCTGGCCTCCCACCTTCTGCTTGCGCTGACTTCGATTTATTTAGGTAGACCTGTGGTGGCAGAATATTCTTCATGAGACAGAGTGTGACGGTGGAAGCAATTTTTGCTTGCTGAAGAGAACACAGTGCTAGTGAATCATGATCCAATGGAAAACAAGTTCATGAACTTCAGTACTTCTAAAATGTTTTATTTTCTTTGCCTGCACCTAGGACCGTGCCTAGTGTAGGGTAGGTGTTCAATGTTTGTTGATAGACTGGATATTTGCCAAAAATGCTCCTGTAGCTGGAATTCTGGTTGTGTCTGCAGAGTCTCAGAAAATGTGATCACCTTTCTCTTGGACCCAAGAGAAATATTATTTTCACATCTCCTACCCACTGCAAGAATCTTTCCTCTGGCGGGTTAGACATAATTCAGGATCATTGAAGCCAGCAATAAGACTCTTATTTTTGTGATATACATTTGATTAACTCTTGTGAGTAGCATTGACTACTTACATTGAGCTGAAATCTGCTTTGATTTATGCCCATTTTTAAAATCTTAGTTCAGTCCTGTAGTGCCTCAGAGAATAGACCTGCTTCAGAAATTTAAAGCCAGCTCTCCTTCTCTCCTTATCCCAGACTTTCCTTCTCTGGGCTTTCCTCTGATATGTCACTCTCCTCTGAATGTCTTTATTTTTGGTCCATATCTAAGTCTTTTTGACAGAGCCCTTAGCTATCTCTATCAGTTAAAATTACATCCTGGGAATGTGAAGACATCTTTCTAATTGAATATTCATGTGTTTATATTTATGCATATACACACATATATATTTATATACGTATATGTATATATAATTGAGGTTAATATTACTGTGACATTCACATATGTTTTCATTATTCTTACTTTCAGAGTTTTTTATCATGTAGCTTTTTAAAAACCATATTTAGAGTAGATTGTTTTTTATTATAAAATATTTCAGATATGCAGAAAAATAAAGAGAAAAAGAAGTATGTTGATGATAAATACTGATGAACCCACTAGCTAGATTTAACAAATATTATTTTCCAGATTCTTTTCATGTTTCTCTTTAAGAAATGTCCACATATTCGTGTCAGGAAAGCAGGGAAAGGAGCTTACTTGTGAGCAGAGAGCCTAGATTGTAGGCTAGTTACTTCCTATTGAGTTGATGAAATAGTTTTCATTTTATTTCCAAGGCTTATAGAAAAGTCATCTCAATGCCTTTTAATTGTCAAATTATTTTCAGCCTTTCCTGGTAGACATGTGGGTGGGATCAGGTCTTTCAAGCACCATGTTTATCAACGATGTCGTTTCCTAACCAATGTCGTTTCCTAACAGACAGTCCTGGTTTCCGCCACCTCCTCCTGGTTGCAGTGCCACTCCAAGCATGGGAGCAAGCAGAAGGTAAGGGAAAGGTGTCAGATGTAATTGCTGGGTAACTTGATGGAAGAATGTGTTGGAATTTGACAATGTATAATTGCAGAATCTTTGCAATAAATCGGAGGTGTCTTGTGAACTCTGAGTGCTGAATAAGACGGTGCCCAGTGGGAGTGAGGTCAGGGTACCAGTGCATCTGGTAGGAAATCTGCAAGGAGTATGTAGCTGTATTCGTTTGCTAAGGGCTGCTGTAACAAAGTCCTACAGACTGGGTGGCTTAACAAAAATGTTTGTCACAGTTCCAGAGGTTAGAAGTCCAAGACCGAGATTTCGGCAAGGTTGGTTCCCACTGAGCACTGAGAGGGAGAATCTATTCTACACTCTCTCCCAGTTTCTGGTGGTTTTCAGGCACCCTTTGGCATTTCTGAGTTGGTATAAGCATCATCCAGATCTCTCCCTCCATCTTTAGATGGTGTTCTCCCTGAGGGCATGTCTGTCCACATTTCCCCTTCTTAAGAGAATACCAGTCATATAACATACGTGGCCCTTTCTACTCCAGTATGACCTCCTCCTAACCTAACTAATTACATCTGCGTTGTCCCTATTTCCAAATAAAGTTGCATCTGAGGCACTGTGGGTTAGGGCTTCAACATATGAATTTTGGGGGCACACAATTCAACCCATACAAGCAGCAGAGGAGAGAACGGAGTCCAGCACCAGGCTGGGCTCCGCTATGGGCTTCCAGTGCACCACTGCCTCCAGGCTGCGATGAACCCGTATGACTGGGTGAGGATATGACTGACAAGTTCTTCGTAAACTTTAAGGGATAAAAGGGTTGTTTATACTTCAATGTTTTGTCACTAGCAATAATTGTAACTAAAATTATAGACCGTGTGGAGGGCACCTTGTTCTACAAAATCCATGCTAGGAATGTCAACAGTCATTTAACTTATTGGGTGATTATTGTGTGCCAGATATTGTTCTAGGACCTGGGGGTATGTCAGTGCACAAAAATGGAGCCTACCATGACCTTCAAAGAAGCAGACACATGTGGAGAACTCCTACAGTCTATGCCATCTCTACCACACAAAGAAAAATAAGTCTCTGATTTGGTTTTGCTTTAGGGGATCCAAAATTGTTTTTATGGAATCAGCCCCTAGAATATCTCCACCAAACATTTCCATGTTCCAATGGGTCTTACTTTTCCAATTCAACAATTGGAAACAAGAGTTTATTAAACAATGTGCTTGTTTAGTATTAGATTGTTTTATTTCCCAAAATTTTCATCTGCTGTGCAGAAAATACATTTACATATATTTTATATTATCCATATATTCATAACTATTAAACATGTTGAACAATCACAACTTGGAATTACATCTAACTTATCTGTTAAAATATTTTCTTTTTAAGCCTCCTCATCTATAGGTGACTTCCAATTATATGAACTGCCAAATATGGATTATGTTTCTAGTTTATAACCTTCTTTCCCTTCAGGCAGTTAGCTCTCTCTTTATGAGTGATACCTTTCATGGAGCTACCGAAGTGGGGGAAATATTAACTAGGAGTTTTGGTAGTTACTATTGTTTCCTGAGTATTTTAAGACCCATCCAATTTTGTCTTAATAGATAATAACTGGTACTTAGAAATATTTTATTATCTCCAAAAACTTATGTTCATCTTCTATGTATTATTCCAATATTAATGTAAATTATCATTACAATTAGAAACTGGTTATATAACTGTGTAAAAATACAGAAGGATTATTCATGAGTTACTATCTCATGCTTTCAATGCCCATTGAGCTTCTGGATCTCTGTTTGCATAGAACTGGTAGTGTTTGGCTATATGCCCTTACAATTTATGCATTGCTGGATGTAATTTACATGGAAGATAAAATGAGTCACAATGCTCCTATTTCTGGTTCCTGGATTAGGTCCATAGCACCAGAACTAAGGGAAAGAGAAGATTATTGGACTAGGTTGATCAATTTAGCTATCCATTCCTTTTTTTAGAGGCACAGATTATTAATATAATGGCTAAACTGAAAGATTTCTCTTTGAGGATCAGAGCTAATGTCATGCCAAGCTTTCAGGGGAAGGAGGGAATAATAACAATACAGCAATGCCTTTGATTTCTAAAATGCTTTTCTTTGGAAGAGCTCAGAGTAAGCTTCTGTTTCTCACCTTTAATGCCAGTGTATTCCTAGGGCTGAAAAAGAGCCTTTTTAGTGAAAGCTGAAAAATAGAAGCAATCATTAAATGATAAAAGAAGCAAAGGCTTAAAAAAGAAATCTTTGTCCCCAGAAGAACACAAAGAAAATGAAAATAGGTCAAAAATATAAAAATGGGGGACTACGGTTTTTAATACTAGCTAATAGCTCAGTGCTAACCTTATTTCCCTCATCCTTCACTTATACACTTGTCTCCTCCTCTCTTTTCCCTTTCTCATGTCTTCTGTAACAGAATTACCCTTTAATACTAACACTCTTACTCTCTTTTCTGTTCATTTTGTGAACCTTCATTTTTCCCATCACCAAATCTTTCCCAGAGATTTCATTTTCTCTCACACACCCCTGTCTTTGCAGCACATTTGAAAAGACCTCCAGACTTCCCAGCCATTGTGGGAGTGAGTCCTTTTCTTCAACCTTTTCCCCCCTTGACCTCTCCGTGGCCTTTGACACCATGGATCATCCCCATTCCCCCAGTTGTTCCTTTCTTGACTTACAGAATATGGAAAAATCAAACTTATTTGTGTTTAGATTAAAAATTTGTGTTGAGATTGTATTTGGATTAAAATCTATTACAGGTTTGATGTAAGCTGCCTTAAGAAGGTAGTCAAGCTTTTTTGTCAGCAGAAGAACCCATGATATCACACCTTTATCTATATTTATATGTATACATCTATCTATAGCTAAGACTATATAAGACTGTGTTTATGTCTATATCTATTTCTGTATCTACACCTATAACTATAGCTGCATGTAATTCTGTATCAATTAACATGAGACTGGTGAGTTCAATTAGAGATTAAATGAGAGAATTTAATTTTCTAAAATAACCATATATTATACCAAACAGAGAGAAAAAAAGCAATTTTTTCAAACAGGTATCATTTTATGTATGATATTCATTAGTTTTATGGTGAGAGGTTAAGATCTGGGGATCAAACAGAATTTTGGAGTTAAGAGTTAAATATCTTTGAAAGCCTCTTGCCTTTTTTAAAAAAAATAAGATTAAAGAGAGAAGCTATAATTCATGATAATAAGACATAGCATGTAAATTTTGGAACTTAAGTCAAAACTTTTCTAGCTGGTTTCTAAGGCAGCTCCTTGGTCATTGGGATGAAAATATTCTCTGACCTCCTCTACCTTCTTTTGTCAGAAGGGAAACAACCAGCATAGCATTTTGAATGACCAAGCTACGTCAACAAGATTATTTCTTTTGAAATCTTCTTATCTAGTTCCCCCAGAACTTATAATTTCTTTTCATTTTAATTAAGACTGAATCAAGATTTTAGCTTTTATAATTGCTCTTCCCTGTTACTGTCATCTGTCTCTCCTCCTACCTCTGTGATCAAATCCCTGCTTCACTGGTTTCCTTCTCTTTCCATGTTCAAACCCCTTTCATCTTAAAATATAAACTTCTTAAAAATTAATAGCCTAATTATACAAATTCATTTGACAGGCACCTGATCTCTTCATCACAACCAAAATTTTCAGAAAAATTGATGATACTTGCCATCTTTATTTTCTGGTTCTCATCATCATTAGTTCACAGAAACAGCTCTCCTCAAGGTCACTAATGACCTTCTGATAAATTCTTGCTGACATATCAGCCTCTGTGACTACTTGACCTTTCAAAAGGCATCACTGGCTGTTTTTGCCTTTAGGATATTTCTCTTCTATCTTTTGAGAAACTTCTCCTCCCCCCCCCCTCCATCCCCCATCCCAAATATACTCCTGGCTTTCATTTCTTTAACCATTCTTTCTCAGTCTCCTTTACTATCTCATCCTTTACCAATCCTTAATTGTTGATGCTCCTAAAACCTCAAAGTACTTCCTTTCCTCTCATTCTGTATTTTCCCCCTCCACATGTCACCCGTGCCCAAAGCTTCAATGGCCATGTGTGTGCTCTTAACTCCTTCATTTATATCCACTCCACACCTCTTCTCTGAGTTACTTTAGATAGCCAACTGCCTGCTCAACACCTTCATTTAAATTTTTCAAAAGCATTGCAAACCTAACATGTTTAAAAGGAAATTCATAATTTTTCACACTAACCTGGTGCTCTATCTTAATTAATAACATTATCCTTCAGCCTGTTGACACTCTTGAAAACTTGAACTTATTGGGGCGCCTGGGTGGCGCAGTCGGTTAAGCGTCCGACTTCAGCCAGGTCACGATCTCGCGGTCCGTGAGTTCGAGCCCCGCGTCAGGCTCTGGGCTGATGGCTCAGAGCCTGGAGCCTGTTTCCGATTCTGTGTCTCCCTCTCTCTGCCCCTCCCCCGTTCATGCTCTGTCTCTCTCTGTCCCAAAAATAAATTGAAAAAAAAAAAAATTAAAAAAAAAAAAAAGAAAACTTGAACTTATTTTTCACATTTTTCTTTGCTTAATCATCAATATCCAATCCATCTAGTAAATCTTATCAATTTAGCTCCAGAATGACTCTTGCATCCATATACCTCCTTCATTTCTTTCATCATATCTCCTTTGGACTCCAGTAGTAGCTAGCTGGATATTCTCCCTTCATCCACCCTGATACCCACTGCGCTGATCTCTTCTCCACACAGCTGCCCAAGTGATATTTGTAAAAGGTAATTGAAACATGTCACCCTCCTAAAGAAAAATATGACTTATCATTGTTCTTAAAATAAAGACTCCCATCCTTAGCACTGACCGCCTGCTATTCCCTGGCTTCCATCCCTCATAACTCCACTTTGCTCTCTGTTCTAGTAGGGTAATTGGTTTTAAATGCACCATACCTTCTATAGACCCTTAGCGTATAAGGTCATGTCTGCTTAGAATCCTATCTTCTCCGCCAGTTGGGGCCCTTATGTTCCTGTGGCCATATTTTCATTTAGTTTCTCTTCAGAATATCACTTCTGACTCATGTCTGTTCTGTTCTGTCTGCTTCACACTAACTCAGGTATAGGAGACGGCAGCTTCCCGCCTTGATTTGTCCTAATACCACTTGTATAAGATTTTAATAAAAATGAACTGCTAACAGTCCATTGTAGAAGCCCAGACCAAACTAGGTCAAATGTGATTTTACAAATTCCTGTTCTTTAGTTCTTTGACCACACCTGTTATTGGTTATTTCTTCTTGGCTGACATTTCTCTACAGGCCTGATTCAGTTGCTCTTTTGCTCAGTAGCCTCTCATGCCTTCTTTCTCCATCTCTCTTTTTCTCTCCCCCACCCCCACATTCTCCTCTCCCCTCTTACCTCCACTCCTCAGTTTTATATTCATTATTTGTGTGGGTGGTCTAGTTCTCTCTTTGCTGTGCCAGGCTCTCCTCAGAGAATCTCATCCCCACCACCAAACAAGATGATATAGTTACTCTTTGAGAGGCACTTTATCCTACCTTTTATAACATAAAATTACTTTGTGTCACAATAACATAAACATTCAGTCATCCACACTTAAATCATCAAAACTGTCACTGGCCTATCTCCTGTATTTCTCTTATTCAATAGTCATCATAGTGATTTTGAGGGATCTGGATGCTGATCGAGAAAAAAAATATGACCACTGGGGGGCAGTTGCACACTCCGAGCCTTATTTGGATGGTGCTTTGACGGGTTTGCCTGGGGAGCCAGTCACTCTGGGCATAAAACTTTCCAAAACAACTGCACAGGAGCTGCCATTCAGAAGGGAAGGAGGGCAAGGGAACTCTGAAAGAAAAGGAGATTCACAGAGGGGGCTTTCCTGTCCAGGTGATGCCCTCAGCAGCATGGCCGCAGGGGTTTGGGGTCCTTTATGGCTCTCAAAGTTGGATAATATGGGTGCACAAATAATCACAACACAAGATCAGCTATGGTATCATAAGAAAAGCATCAACATTCTCTGGGAGCTCTGATGTGGTGGGGAAAGCTTCTAGAAGGGGGTTCAGGGAAAAGGTCCTGAAAGAGGTGTGGCATTTGGGGGAAAGAGAGGAGTTACATAATACTAAGTTTTCAAGCCCAGGGTGATTTTAAGTGTAGTGATGCCACCGATCAGTACAGGAAGAAACAGGAGCAGAATGGGATACACAATTGGTCTTAAGAGGCTGTCATTGATTTGAGCAGGTACAGTCTGGGATCCTGAAAGGATATATTTGTGGAGGTAATTACCGAACAGTGAGAAATGAGGGAGGTGCTCAGGTAAGAGGTTGGTGCCAGAGATCCAGGTTTGGGAATGATTGCAGAGATTTTCAATATGGTATCTTCCAAGTGAAGTTACCTATGGAGAAAATACTAAATTTGAAGACAATGAAAGTGGAACCTTGATGTGTGTCTACACATAAGGGGTTGAGGGAGGAACCAGAAAATGAGACTGTAACTAGTGCAATTACATGGTAAAGATGAAGTGTAATACGAGGTTGGTTGTGGCGAGCCAGAGTGAATGGATACATTCTACATCCAAAATCAATCATCCTTCAAAGTCTGGTATGAATCTTACTTCCACCACATACCCTTCTCAGCCCACGAGGTTGTTTTTGTCATCTGAATTCAGAAAGCTTATTGTCTGCAATTCTCACTTGGCAATTAATTGTGCATGACCTTAGAACATTACTTATTTTCATGGTGTACTTAGCTAGATGGCATCGTCTTATAATTTTTTGAGTCATCCATATGACTTCATCCATAGTAACTTATCAATAAGTACATATTGATAAATGTAATATTTCTCAGTAACTACAAAATAGGGGCTTCCCTCAACCCATTATCATATTTATCTTTTTGTTGTTAGGCTTTATTCTATATGCTTAAATTATGAGGACTGTATATATGTGTGTGTGTGTTTATATATATAATATATAGCTTATATTATATTAATTATATATATATATAGTGTGTGTGTGTGTGTGTGTGTATATATATATATATATATATATATATATATTATACATATATAATCTCCCCTCACTTCCCCTGTCTGTATCTGTGTCTCTGTGTCTGTGTCTGTCTCTCTGTCTTTCCAAAACAATTGTTGATCTCTGACTAAATGCTAGGAGCTCACTTTGCTAAAAGCCAGGAATACAGAGATGTGTAAGACCTAGTCCCAATTTCAAGAAAGACAAAGTGTATAAGGAAGTCAGTTTGAGCCAGGAGTACTAAACATGAAGACTGGCCCTAGTTAAGAGTGAGTCCTTGAGGGTATGATAAACACAGAAGTTGCAATAGCCACAAAATATGTGGACCAAGGAGAGGGAGACAGTAGAGAATGTGTTCGAGGTATAGTAGGATTAAAAGAGATGCTTAAGGTAAACCTTAAAGAGTAAGCAAGAGAAAGCTAGGTACAGAGATGAGGTAGGGGTGGAACCATTCCAAGAAGAAAGGAGAGGAGGGGCAAATGTTCTAATACCAGAGAGCATGGTGTGTGTGTCCGTGTGTGTATGTTTGTGTGTGTGTGTGTGTGTGTGTGTGTGTGTGTGTATAGAACGATGGGACTTCTATCCAAGAAGCATTCTCTGCATTCTTCTTTATCAGTTATGTTTAGTCATAGCAGGAAATCTAGTAATTACAAATTCAATGTCATTTCAAAAAATGTCTAGATAACCATTTATAGATATACATTTATAATTTGTGATAAGCTTAGGTACCTTTTCAGAATATCATGTTTCTTTTTTGTGTTAATGCTTTGCTATTGTGTAATTTGAGCTCTGGCTGTGCTTGAGATTGTGATATATATCATAGAAAGTACAACTGTCATCGCTGTGGATAATTATTAGGTAAGAGCCAGTGAAGTCTGCCTTTCCCACTTTCTGCTTTTTGAATATGAATCAGAAAGCAATTTGTTAGCAATCGCTAGTGTATGCCTTCAGTTTTCAAGTTGTTAAACTTTTCCTCATTTTTGAGTCCTTCACAAGATCGATAAGATAACCTTTGCCAGCCTTGAGCCAGGGCATGGATAATAGACTCCATTCATGGGAGATATTCAGTCACATCATGATGAAATATGGACACAGCATTTCTAGGAAGTTGATGTTGAAGTTACTTCCAATTTCAGAACCAACTGTTCAATGTTTGTATTCTGTTTATGATACATTCAAGTGTTCCTATGTTTTTATGTGACTAAGAGAGCCCGTGGTTAAATGGCATGTGGAGCTCATTTAAGAAACTTACTGAAGCTGAATTAAGGTAGTTTCTGAACAGACAATAAGAATGTTTATGATGTTACCCATTATGGCGATTCAGGACCACCGATGAAGCCAATTCCACCACCACCACCACTACCAAAACACCAATCTGGTTTTTTCTGGAATTGTTTCAGGAGACAGAGAAGAAAATACATAGCTTCCGATAAAATTAAAATAGTGGAAACACACCTAAGAAATTTCCCTAGGAAATTACCACATAGTTAAATGCTTGCTATGTACTTTTATAATTTCTCATCTGTATTTGTTCAACCTCTTCTTCAGTGGTTTTTTATTGTCAGTGCGTTGATCGGTAGAGTTGAAGGAGGAAAGAAAATCCTGATTGAGATGTGAGTTGCCATGGCAACTACAGTTATATTTTTCTGTGTGTAACTATAAATGGTAAAATGTAACCCTTCTAATTATACTGCTACATTTTTAACTCTATTGGTACCAGACCCTCTGCAAAGTTTGTTGTCATGGTAAATTAAATCTATATGTTTCATTTGTATCCCAACAAAAGTCTTTATTTTAATTAGAATCTGTTTTGCAAAAATTAAGATTCTAAAACTCTTAGTAAAATATCAAACTACAGTGATTTTAAAATCTAATCTGAATGCCTACAAATAGCCCTTCTGGACATTCAAAATAATGAAATGTTAACCTGAATCAAGGTTTATTATTTTTGAAGTGTGTCATTTGAATAGAATGAAAAGAAAGCAAATTAAAAATGTGCCAGTGGAGGGCTTAAGCTTTATTTAGCAGAAAGTTGCTTTTTCCTCAGTCCTATGAAGTCAACATAGACAGGCTCTGCTCTCCTAATGCTAGTTTTCAGTAACTCATGCATTCAAACAACAACCATCAAAGACATCCCTGCTCCCCACCTCCCATCCAGATTCACCACCCCTGCTCCCTTGGAGCCCCTGTTGCCTCTATTGCTGCCCCAGGTTGCTCCTTGAACTATGATGAAGCGGCAAACCCTCAGACTCAGAAGCAGGAGCAAGGAAAAAGCTGTGAGAATCAGGATACTGAGGGGCAAGGGCCCTGCCGAAACCATCACCCTCCAGGTTACAGCTCCCTCTGTCCCAGCCATAAAAACAGTTTGATTTTTTTAAAAAAGTGATTTCACCCTGTAGTAGTATTGTCTGAAGGTCTATCAAATAGAGATTGTAAATCTCACCTCTAAAAGCATGAAAATTCTGAGAGATTAAAGGGGCTGTCTGTGGCGATTCAAATCTTAGTGTCAATTACATAAATCATGTTTTTTTCCTGGTAAAACTGAGCAGAATTGGGACAGGCTGAGGGATGGTGGCTTGAATTTCATGAATAGGGGATGGCTTTGGAGGAAGAAGACTGGGAGGGAGAGAGTCCTAGGTGTGGTATAGTGTAAGTGACAGGAGCATACTGTGACATAGACTAGGCTTCCAAGAACGTAGGAGGAGGGTAGTGGGAAAAGTGGGTGAGGGGTGTGTGCAAGGGCCCACATTTTACTTAAGAGTGTCTGCACACTTGGGGGCACTGCTTTGTCCTCTGATCTTTCTTCTTCCTCTGTCAGAAATAGACGGAATATTAGATACATGGAATCACAGTATGTATAGCCTTTTGAATATGGCTCTTTCACTTAGCACAATGGATGTGGGGTTCATCCATGCTGTTCCGTGTATCAGTAGCTTATTCCTTTTCATTGCTGAGTAGTATTCCATTATTTCGAGCTATACAGTTCATTTACCCATTCAACTGGTGAAGGAAATTCAGGTTGTTTTCATAGGCTCTAAGAGTTCACATATAGGTTTTCGTGTGTACCTATTTCTTGGTGTGTGGGATTGCTAGGTCATATGGTAAGCATTTGTTTAACTTTATAAGAAACTTCTGAGCAGTTTTTATTTTTTTATTTATTTATTTAAAACAATTTTTTTTTTAACGTTTATTTATTTTTGAGACAGAGAGAGACAGAGCATGAACGGGGGAGGGTCAGAGAGAGGGAGACACAGAATCTGAAACAGGCTCCAGGCTCTGAGCCGTCAGCACAGAGCCCGACGCGGGGCTCGAACCCACGGACAGTGAGATCATGACCTGAGCCGAAGTCGGACACTTAGCCAACTGAGCCACCCAGGCGCCCCTGAGCAGTTTTTAAAGTGACTATTCTATTTTGCACCCCACCAGCAACACACGAGAGTTCAAGTTGTTTCACTTCCTTAACATTACTTAGTACTGTCAGCTTTTATTTTTTATTTTTTTAAATTTTTTTTCAACGTTTTTTATTTATTTTTGGGACAGAGAGAGACAGAGCATGAACGGGGGAGGGGCAGAGAGAGAGGGAGACACAGAATCGGAAACAGGCTCCAGGCTCCGAGCCATCAGCCCAGAGCCCGACGCGGGGCTCGAACTCACGGACCGCGAGATCGTGACCTGGCTGAAGTCGGACGCTCAACCGACTGCGCCACCCAGGCGCCCCAGTACTGTCAGCTTTTAAAAGAATTATTTTAGCCATTCTGATATGTGTGGAGTGCATCTCATCCTGGCTGTAATTTGCATTTCCCTAAAGACTAGTGATGTCAAGAATCTTCTCATTCGTTTATTTGTCGTCTGTACATCTGGTTAAATATCTGCTCAAATCGTTGGCCTATTTTTTCAATGGGTGGTTTGTTTCCTTACCGTATATTTGCGAGTTTTAAAAACTTATGTACTGCTTACAAGTCCTAAGTCAGATATGTGATTTGCATGTATTTTTCTCCCAATGTGGCTTGGGAGAAAAATCCTTCTCTTAACAATGTATTTTTGCAGAGCAAAAGTTTTTATTTAATGAAGTCCGGTTTATCAAGTTATTGTTATTTTTTTAATAAACTGTGCTGTCGGTGTCATATCTGAGAGCCCTCTGCCTAACCCACAGCCACAAAGATTTTTCTTCTAAGAGTTTTATACTTGTATGTTTTATACACAGGTCTATGATTCATTTTAAATAGATTTTTTTTTTGAGAGACAGTGAGAGTGAGAGCAAGAGAGCGAGAGAGCGAGAGAGCGTGCGCACGAGAGAGCATGCACAAGCAGGGGAAGGACAGAAGGAGAGGGAGAGAGAGAATCTTAAGCAAGCCCCATGCTCAGTGCAGAGCCCGACATGGGGCTTGATCTCACCACTGTGAGATCATGATCTGAGCCAAAATCAAGAGTCAGATGCTTAACTGACTGAACCACTCAGGGGGCCCCTGGAGTAGACTCTTTTTCAATGCTAAAAAATTTTAGAACTTCACCTGATAGTAATTGGACTGTTCTTATTATGTCTTTGAGAAAATATCTAGGGACCAAAAGTTGCTATGAATTTAACAATACTTAAAATTTCTGTCTCTTTGTGTCTATTGGCTAAAGTTTACATATTTTCTTATAGAGCAATTAAATTATGTTAATTTAAATTGTATTAACCACAACCACATCTACATACATTTGGAAAGTGCAGTATATCAATGTGCAAGGTGCTTAGTCTATAGCAAGTACTTGGGGCTTGGTGGAATTAAGGATGCCTTGTAATAACTCTGCCTTCCCACAGTCATGTAGTGGTTTGCCAGCCACAGATCTGGACAGATCTTCTCCTTTTGTAGATAAAGACGCAGAGGTTCAGAGAATCAGCCCTCTTTCTAGGGTCCAACTGAGTTAGTGGCAAAGCTAGTCTAAAACGTAGGTCTCTGGAATTTTGAGGAAGGTGCATGCTCTATTGCTGTGTTATGGTTTCTTGAAATGGCCCCTGGCCACTAGGAAGTGAGACTTCATTATAGTAATCATTCTTTTGAACATGTGCCTTATGTTCTTATAAGCTCTTTGAGATCAGGGACCACATCTTTTCTAGCTTTTGAATGCCCAGTTTTGCTCATATGTTGCTATGTGTCCTAATATTAAAGCTGGGGCATTTGTGGAATAAATGCTTGTTGAGCTAATGACTCCTTCCTTGGGCAAGAAAGTAATGCATGACAACATATTGCTATTAGATTTTCACTGGGAATACTGGTGTATTGGTATTGGTCTGATCCAGTATGATCTAGAGAATAACACATGAGATTCAACATCAGAAAAACTAAGCTGAAACCCTGGCTGGCTGAACTACGTACTAGCACCGTGACGTAGGGCAGATTACTTAACCTTTGGGACTCATCGAAAAGCAAAACAAAACAAAACAAAACAAAACAAAACAAAACAAAAAACAAAACATACTCCATGAGATAGATGTATGAATGGAATAAAATAATGCTTGTGAGAGCTTGACCAAGTTAGTATGGTACTGAAACTCAAAAACTAGAAGTTCCATCTCCTTTGTCACTTTGTGGGAATAAAAATTCAGTGTGTGAAAAACAAAGCCTAAGCATGATGGAAGTTGAAAACAAAACTCACAGTTAAATGTTAGAGTCGATTATTCTTGTTTCAATCTAGGCATGTGCTGTAGTAATGAAATGCTTTTCACGAGAGTGTGCAGACAGAAGTCCCAGAGCCAGGCATGTTTTGCAAAAAAGCCATGATGAAGAGAAGTGATTTTTGTAGCAGCACAAGAAAAAGAAGTAATATAAACTGCTTCATGATGTCATTTCTATTAGCTCTGGCCTTCGGGCTCATCTGCAAGTTTTCCCATTTCTTATGAAAGCTGTCTTTTTTATTCCCAGAAGTTATTCCTTACAATTATAGTCACTCATGTGGTGGCATGGATCCTGCAAAGGTCTTGTCGGCTTGAAGGAAAGACGGGGTAGAGCCAGGGGTCAACTTATCCAAGCTTAAATATTGCATCTCACAGTGGTATTCAAAGAGGATCATTCCACATGCATGTCTCTTGTTTCCTTCTCTTCAAAACATTCTGGGCCACAGCTTCCTGCCTCGCTCTTGCATTTTAATCCCCTGGCTTGGCATTACATCAAGCTCCTGGCATGGCATGAATGACTTCTCTCATTGCCCCTAAGGGCTTGGGTTCTGTCATCTGTGGCTGTCATTGCGGAGATGCAAATGAAAGCTTCTTTGAGGTGAATCGAAGTCAATGTGGCATTGCCTAGCCCCAGCCCAGCAGGGCTCTAAATGCAGCACCTTCCGAAATAAATATTCCCCTCTGTTTTTCTTGGCCTTCACAACTGCACACCCACCTTTTCTTTCCAGGGTAGTCCCCAAACCATATCTGTACCGTGTACTACTTCCGTATCCATACCTGCTTCCCAGATATACCCAGTCAATATCACCTGCCTCTTTGAGGGCTTAGCCATTCTAACATGGAGGAACTTTAGCTTTTCATCAGTGTGATTCTGGCATAGGCAAACTTTGGCACCATTCTATTTCTCCTTTTTGTAATCCTCCTTTTCATCTTTTTATCTCTCTCCTGCCTGTTCTCAGACATCCAGTGTCCTGTGCAGACTTACTATTTCCCAGGACTGACCACCTTCTTACCCCTTTCATCTACCCCTGGAAGAAAAGCATATAATCAGTGAATCCACCCAGGTACACTAAAGACACGTTATCACTTGTGATATCCCATTATCCCCAACACAGGGATATTTTTTGAAAAAAGAAGGTTATGGCATTTCATATAAAATAATATCTAATTATAAAATCTAACACTAAACCAGAATGGGGAGACTATTTTTTTAGGTAAATTGTTTTTCAGGTTTTAAAACCTAAACAGGTTTTAAACGTTTCAAGCTGCCCTTCAGTTCTCATTTCCTTCCTCAACAAATAGAAATGCATCCAATCATCCCCTCTTTCAACACATCTGTATTGGGCACCTAAATCATACACAATCCTAGTATTTAGGATATAACTATACTTCTAAGAACTTTCAGCCCAGTATGGAGACAGAAAATTATGTGTAATCCAGAACAGTGTGGTATGGGCCTAAAGAGGGTATGCTGTGGGGAGACATAGGGATGTATCCAGCACGGGTTTGGGTGCCACAAGGGACAGTAATGACTAAGCCAAGTCTGTGGCTACAGGAAGAAGTATCCAGGGGAAAGGGAGAAGCAGGTAGTCCAGAGAACAGAGAGAATATGGTGATGGGGTGGTTAGGAGTGCAAGGGTTAGGAGTGCAACACCTACAGTGTTGGGTTTATGTGGGGTAACAAAAGCCACAGCACTAGGTGTATAGTGAGCACTTACAGTGAGCCAGGCAGTGCTCGAATTCTTTGCAGGCCCTTCTCCTGGGTTCAATGCCACCATCAACACAAGGAGCAGGCGACTGACCATACTCTGTGCACTGCCCATCACCCAGACAATCACTAACACATCACACTCTGCTGAGAAAGATTTAGGACTGATTGCATCACCTCCTCCATCTCTATGGCCACAGATCCCCATGAGAAGCTCGGTCTGATCATTTCTTGTCACCTTGAGTAGCCCCACAGAGCTCTGTCCATCACTGACCCTGACCCAAACTAGCAGCAGCCTAAGCACTCAAACCTTCCACAGTACCTCCCTGGATGTGTCATCTATTACCATCAAAACTGGCTGCTCTGCAGTCTTGTCTTTGAATAGCACTCATCTGTTCGTTGAGCTCTTCCAGAAGACTCTGCTTCCATGGGGTCCAGAAGAAGAGGAGAGGTCCTGTTTGCTCTTCATTGCTACTTCCTATCAATGTTAGCTTTCTCCTCCCTAAAGATCCCCTATCTTCCTTGAAATTATGGCATCATGAGCTTCTCTTCATCATTGCAGTCAATTGAAGGTCTCAGAGTCACTCACCACCCCTCTTTCAAGATTCTGGCACCAGGCTCATGGTCTCTGTCACACCTGCCTCCTGCCATAATGCTTGGTGATTTTCAAACCCATGTGGAGGATCCTTCCCCCAACTGGCCTCTCACTTTCTTGATCTCCTCTCCAATATTCTTGTCCTTTGCCCTACCTCAGCTATCCATACATCTTGCCTTTGTAAGTAACCATATGCATTTCAAAGTTTTTCCATTCTGCTTCTACTTTGTCTCTACTCCATTCAGCCCATTCTCTCCAGTCCTCTGATTCTAGAAATTTCTCAGCCTCAGCCCCACCAATCACCAATCCACTGATTTTTCACATTGCCTCTACCCTCATATCCTCTGTTCCCTCCATGTCCATCTCAGATCCCACAATCCTTCCTTATAATCACTTCCTCATACCCCCCTTCCCTTCCTTTGCCCTCATTCTCTTTGTTGCACTCACTTGGCTGAAGTATAAGCTTAGTTAAATCCACCTCTCTGTTTCACCTTTTCTGCCCCCTAAGCAGCTGAATATGGCAAGAGAAAACAATGGCAGCTAGTTTTATTTTAATTCAATGGCCATGAACCTCCATTGAGCTACTGGTGTTGCCCAGGGATCCCTAGGATATCATGGGGGGGGGGGGGATTTATGGAGCCAAACTTCCTGGTTCAGATTCCTCCCTCTACCACTTACTAGCTGTATCATTAGGGATATTTATCTTCACTTTCTGAGCCTCAGTCTTCTCATTTATAAGGTAGAAAGAAGAATGATACTTATCTCTGGGATCACAGTGAGGATTAAATGAGAGAGCTCTCTGTGTTTCCATCTATGACCAACCAATCATCTCACTTGTGTCTCAGGTACCCTTACTTCTCAAGTCTCATTGTTTTCTTCTCACTCTGCTGCACCATCAAATTTCACTCCTTCACTGGGTCATTCTCGTCGCTATGTATGCAAACTCTAGTAACCTTCCTTGACCTATCAACCTTCAGGAAGCCACCCATTTCTCTGCAAAACACCTCTGTCTCCTATTTTCTCTTAAATACACTCCTATAAAGTTGTTTTTCATTACTGCTCCATCAAAACTGCTCTCATCAGCGTTACCAGTGAGCACAATCTTGCCAAAACCATGGAAACTTCCCCATCCTTGTTTTATTTGATCTGTCCATTGCATTTGGTATGGCCAGTTCCTCCCTGCTTGAGACTTCCCTCACTTGACTTCTGGGGCACTACACCTTCCTGTTTCTCTTCTTTTCTCTTTGGCCACTTCTCCTTGGACTCTTTTGCTGTTTCCTTCTCATACCCTTGACATCTAAATATTGCAGGGCTGAACCCTGAGCCCTCTCTGTTTCTTCATTTACACTGAGTCTCTTGGTGATCTCGTCCAGTTTCAAGTGTCAAATGGCATCTCTAAGTTGATGATGCCCATATTTATATGCTCTTCCTCCAATATCCTCGTGGCTCATTTTATCATTTCCTTTAGGTCTTGGCTCAAATTTCACTTCACAGAGAGGCCTTCCCATTTTATATAAAATGGTGTTCTTGCACCATCAGTCTATATATTATATTCTCTTACTCTGTTTTATTTTCTTCATCTGTCATATATTTATTTGTGCATTGAAAGCCTTTTGAGAAGAGAGAAATTATCACTTTGTAGAATGCCTTGTACATAGAAAGCTACCAATACATGTTTATTAAATAAAAGCATAATCTCATTCATCCCTGACAACACCCCAGCAACCTTATGAGAAGGGTTATTATAGATGAAGAGATGGAATCAAGTTAGCCCATTATCATACAGCAGGCATGTATCTGGAGACAGCTGGACTCCAGAGCCTACATGCTCACCTAGCATGCTACAGAAGCCAGAGGGGTACCTGGAGTCTGGATCACAAGGGTACTTTTACTAGGTATGGAATTGATCTTGAAGATAATAGGGAGCTACTGGAGTGGTAGTGGTGGGGGTTGGGGGGTGACATGCCCTGGGTAAGGTGCTGACTCCATCCAAAATATGTACATACTTGCCTGTCTGCAATTTCTGGGTCATCGAATCATGCTGGCTCAGAAGCCGCCTTGGCTCTGGGTTGGAAAGTTTAGGCTGACAGCATATGTATGCTTTGCTAGCAGCAAACTGGCCTGTGCTGGCAATATTTAAGCCAGATTTAGTTAAGAGCTTTGAGTCAACTTTTTCTTGATGTCTGTAAAACTGAAAACCTTTCTTGCTGTTTCCATAGCAGCCTGATGGTTGACATAATTCCTAAAGAAGATTATATGTTAATGCCCAAGAATGATTTACTACACTCATGGGCTGCTGACCCAAAATGCCACAACTTGAGCTAGATCGTCTAGGAAATATTAAGCTTTTAAAAGGACATTATATTTCAAACTATAGTAAAACAGGATGAGGTTTCCAAAAATCTGATTAAATGAACTTTTAAAATGCCTGTAATTTAAATATTTGACTCCTCTAAAGTTTAGCGCGGTATAGATTCTGGCCTTTCATCTACCTCATGCCAGGGGGGTGAGGCAGTTGTAAGATGCACAAGCTATTTCCATATAGGCAATAAATACATTTGGTTAATAGATGCTAAAATTTGCAATGTTTCCATGGTGAAAGGAACTGCTGTTTTCTGTTTTAAAGGGAACCAACTGTTCGCCCTCCAATACCTCCAAAGCCCGTTTCTCCTGTTTCATCTCCTAACCAGCAGAGACGGGAGAATAGGTGAGACCTGGCATTCCAGAATTTCTTGGCCAAAAGAAGCAGTTATAGAAATGAAAGCAAATGAATTGTGACCTGTTTTGTGCAAAGCATGGGTATGTTTCGTGCACACATTCACTGAAGAAGCACTTGTAAAGCTTTTCTAGTTTTCTATTTGCCGACACAAATATGTATTTATGTTTGCCTTTGAATACTTATGGCCATTTCCCATCTTATCGAAATACACTTTCAAGATAGAAGCTGAAGTATTATACATGAATACATATATAAATACATATATAATGACATATATAAATACACAGAAACTATACATATGTTTTTTTACTGAAAACATATATATATATAATATATATGTATTATCTATATATACAGTTTATATTTACTCCTAGTTAAATTTCCCATTAAAAGCTACATTTTCTGATAAAAGATGTTCTTCAACTTTGTGTTACTACTCAAGCTCTCCCTTATGTTAGAAATACTTTTGGGTAGCTCCTTAGTCTTGTGTTAGCTAAGGAATTTGCAATTTATTTCAAACCAATTACGTTTTTAAAAATGTTCTGATTAACCTGTCTCCAAATAAAAAAACAAAAACAGACTTGCTTTTCCATTTTGAATCTCTGACAGTCTATAATTAATACTTACAAACAAATTCAGAGATCTGAAAGTTTTCCCATGTGTTTATGTTAAACTGTTTAAAAGTCTCAGGCTGTTTTTTAAGATGTGCATTGCACATTTCCGTTATTATTGTGAGATTTAAAAAAAAATGTTATTTCACTGAAGACTGACTACATTAGATCCACTTGATTGCCTGCCTTTGATTCTTTTGTATTTTTGCATTTTGATGGTGATTTTTGTTGACAACATGAAAGAAAATTCCAGAACTATTCTTCAGAAAGCGGGTAACTTCAGATAGAAAATGCTGACTGGGCAGCAGGGCTAAGTAGCATTAGGTGTTCAGCCTATTGAGTTAAAAAACTATGTCTGAATTTCTGTTCAGTGAAACTTCACAAGATCTTTGAAATTTTGTCCTTAAGATGAGAAGATAATTTTTTCCCTTTTAATGAGCCAGGAGAATACCTCTTCATTGAATTAATTAAAAATATAGACCATTTATAACTTTTTATTTGTGCAATGGTTATAATTATACTCTTAAAACAACTTCTTAAGCTTTCTAACTTACATTATTTTTCCTTTTATAGTATTGACCAATTAAATCTGAATTTGAATAAGATTTTTTTACGGGACCTTAAATAAATTGCCTTTAGTACTATCTGAATTCTAATCTAAAATCAGCAACTCTAGAACAGTGAGCTTGTATAGACTCAAAAAAATCTAAATTTCACGGGAATTGGTCTAATCCATTTTTACTACTTTAATTTCTTTCTTCTCCCAATGATCTTAAAAATAAAATTAGGACAACTTGCATGTTTTAAACCCTCATTACTTTAATCACAGCAAGATGATTTTAATGAAAGAATATGAAAGGGAAGTGTTTCCTATGTAATTAACACATGTCCTCAGGAGTACAAAAAATAGTTGAATATAGTTTCTTGAGAACAAGCAAGAATGTTTAAGTAGGTCAATCAGATACTTAGGAAAATAACAGAGAAAAACCTTATATCATATCTTGTGACAGAACCTAACTTCATAAGCTTTTATTCTATCAACTCAATGTGATCATTCTCAACGTGGTGGGCCTGTTGGAAATTTAAAATATTTCCTATCTTATCTGAGCAAATATATTTCTCGATCGTATTCAAATGAGGTAAGTCTTTAAGAAAAAAAAAATCATTCCTTTGCTGCCTAATAATAAAAACGATTCTTAAGAGATAAGTATGAAAATGCTTTATTGATGATTGGAGACTAAAATAAAATGAACATAAACATATTTAGAACAGATATTTCTGGATATATCTAGTGGTTAAAAATGTATTAAAGGAGACAGGCTAAATTGCAAAAGTATTATATTGGACCCCAGATTTTCACATAGGAAATGGTTGAGTTATAGCCAAACGAAAGAGTAAGATAAAGTTTGTTATCTCAAGTAGTTATTGCTCCAACACACTGTGATATTTTTGAACATAAATGTTTTCTTAAAAATTTATATTTAACAGAAAAGTGTTTTCTTATCTAACAGACATTATCTTTAACTTTGAAAATATAGGCAGATATGTCCACCTAAACCAGGTGTATATACAGAAGCCAACAGATCTGCTGAAAGAAATATAAGGTACAATGATCTCTATCTCTATCTATGTAATTGTAGAAATGATGAAGTTTGCTTTATTAGCATACTTAAAGTACAAGACAATTAATAATTAAATAGACAAAATCGGTTTTCCAGCTGGCTTTGAGATAGTGGGTAATAAATATTTTTATATGCACCTACAGAATTTTATTCCTTTTTTTTTCTATCCCAAGCTTTACATTAGGGAAACAACCAAAGCTGTCTGAACATGATAACAGAATAAAATCAAACCCCTTAAGAAAGGAAAACACCTCTCTGTTCCCAGCACTTGTCCCAAGGTCTGTGATATAGTTGTATTGATGTTTATTTATTTATTTATTTATTTTAATTAATTTTTTATTTTTAAAATTTACATCCAAATTAGTTAGCATATAGTGCAACAATGATTTCAGGAGTAGATTCCTTAGTGCCCCTTACCGATTTAGCCCATCCCCCCTCCCACCACCCCTCCAGTAACCCTCTGTTTGTTCTCCATATTTATGAGTCTCTTCTGTTGTGTCTCCCTCCCTGTTTTTATATTATTTTGTTTCCCTTCCCTTATGTTCATCTGTTTTGTCTCTTAAAGTCCTCATATGAGTGAAGTCCTATGATTTTTGTCTTTCTCTGACTAATTTCACTTAGCATAATACCCTCCAGTTCTATCCAAGTAATTGCAAATGGCAAGATTTCATTCTTTTTGATTGCCAAGTAATACTCCATTGTATATATATACCACTTCTTCTTTATCCATTCATCCATGGATGGACATTTGGTCTCTTTCCATACTTTGGCCACTGTTGATAGTGCTGCTATAAACATGGGGGTGCATGTGTCCCTTCGAAACAGCACATCTGTATCCCTTGGATAAATGCCTAGTAGCGCAATTGCTGGGTCGTAGGGTAGTTCTATTTTTAGTTTTTTAATTTTTTTTTCAACGTTTTTTATTTATTTTTGGGACAGAGAGAGACAGAGCATGAACGGGGGAGGGGCAGAGAGAGAGGGAGACACAGAATCGGAAACAGGCTCCAGGCTCCCAGCCATCAGCCCAGAGCCTGACGCGGGGCTCGAACTCACGGACCGCGAGATCGTGACCTGGCTGAAGTCGGACGCTTAACCGACTGCGCCACCCAGGCGCCCCCTATTTTTAGTTTTTTGAGGAACCTCCATACTGTTTTCCAGAGTGGCTGCACCAGCTTGCATTCCCAGATGTTTATTTTTTTAAGTTGACTTATTTATTTTTGAGAGAAAGGGAGTGAGAGAGGGAAGGAGGGGGGAGAGGCAGAGAGAGAGAGGGAGAGAGATTCCCCAGCAGGCACTGTCAGCACAGATCCCAATGCAGGGCTTGAACCCACAGACTGTGAGATCATGACCCAAGCCAAAACCAAGTGTCAGAAGCTTAACTAACTAGGCCACCCAGGTGCCCCTAGTTGTGTTGTTTAAATGAATAGGTGGAAATATAGTTATTTGACTGAACTAGTTCTGCAAAGGCTTTGCTAGTATTGGCTGCAAAATAAGGCCATATCCAGCTCCACTCACATCAACAGGAAAAGACTCACAAATTGTATTGATCTTTGGGTAAGGTTTCCTCATGACAGTCCTGATTTATGCCTCTTGTCTTGCACATCCCATCTAGTTTAGTATTTATTGTGGTTATATTGTTTTTATATTTTTATTTTTTAGAAAAAACACTATTTTTGAAATTAGTTTTGAATGATGCCATTTTATAGATTTATCAATATGATAGACCATTTTTTTTATTATGGTAAAAAACATAATAGTAAGTTTATCATCTTATCCATTGTGACAACCAATGTTTCAAAGTTCAAAACTTACATACTTTTTTTTTTATTATTATCTCCCTTGACTCTCAGAAGAGTCCCAGTTTGAAACATACATCACATGGATACCTTACCTTTGGGGAGAATCACCTTTTCCTTCCACTTAGTAACTTAAGTATAACTGTATCTCAGCATTGCCCAAGCTGTGTCCCATGTACCACAAGACGTCAATGCATGTTCTGTGAAAGAAGGGTTTAATGGCCAACACATTTAGGAGACACAATTAAACAGTTCTCTACCACAGGATGGGGCGCCTGGGTGGCTTGGTCGGTTGAGTGTCCGACTTCGGCTCAGGTCATGATCTCACAGTCCGTGAGTTCCAGCCCCGCGTCGGGCTCTGTGCTGACAGCTCAGAGCCTGGAACCTGTTTCAGATTCTGTGTCTCCCTCTCTCTGTGACCCTCCCCCGTTCGTGCTCTGTCTCTCTCTGTCTCAAAAATAAATAAAAAAACGTTTTAAAAAAAACAGTTCTCTACCACAGGACTTCTCAGAAATTTTAATGTGTTTACACATATTCCGAATCTCTGAAAGTTGGTTATATTTCCCAAATTTACTTGACTGCAAAATTCTTTCTTCATAGAACCCTATTAACCTTCTATAAAACACTGTCTTGAAAATCTTAAATACAGGGACACCAGTAAGCATTTTCCCTTTTTATGATCTTTTTATGATCTAGGGACACCAGTGTGGATTCAAATACTCTATGTGTCAGGTGATTCCTCCTACCCTATAGTTTAAAATATACTTTCTTTCCCTTTGGAAGCCTAAGAAGACAGATACTTTGACTGCATGTGAGGGACTAATTAATCATCTGGACATGTTGCTTAATGCTCTTTGGCTGTAGTTGAAAAACCTCTGAACACACTTCTGTGTTCACTTGTGCAGTTAACCATACTTTCTTTTCCATTTCCTTTTTTAAAGGAAATGTGGGAGAAGCCAATGTGTTTAGGAGACACTGTAGTTATTTCAGTGAGCATTAGATGCCAGAGCCAATGTCCAGTGAAATGACTGGTGTTTTGTGTGTGTGTATGTGTGTGTGTGTGTGTGAGAGTGTGTGTGTGTGTGTGTGTGTGTATGATATCTATCATATCAGCCCTATATCATGAGCTGGTATGATAGAACAATTTCATTATGCAGTTAAAGTCAGTAACTCCTGAACACATGGACTATTGTTTACTGAAAACGTAAGAATTTCTAGCTACTTCAAATATAGCTCTACTGTCATTGACTTGTGTTTATTTTTCATCATTTGAAGGAGTCAGGATCTCGAGAACATAGTCAAAGTGGCCACTTCACTTCAGAAAACTAACAGGGGGTAAGAGCTCAGAGCTTTGAGCTTATGTTTTTCTTCTTTTTTAATGTTTCAAAAAAGGCTTAACCGGTTCCTTTAAAAGTTCCAAATATAAACAAAATTCCAATGCTATTTGTATAATTTAAAAGAAGAAAGAGTCCGTCTCTCTAAGTAAGTGTCCCTGAAAAATGGGCAACACTGACATTTATGGATACTTTTCTTCTGCTTTGTCTTTTGGTGACTGTACTCATCCTTGTCACCTCTGCTGTCTGTGGTTTTGACCTTGTTCCAAGTCCTCGTCCTGTATTTATGTTGCTGGCTCAGATCTCAACTTCTCTGCCTTCCCAGCACCCTCATTTAGAGTGTCCTAGGCTACATTTACCTTCCTTCCCAAATGCACTATTTCCTGACTTCTTTCTGTTCTTTCCTTCAGCCAAGCTCACCTTTCTGGAATCGTTCTTCATTCTTCCATGTCTTTCCCCTTAATGTAGTGTCACGCATATATGCATTAAATGTCTAAAATTCTCTTCATACTCACATGGCCTCACCCCAGTTCAAACCGTCATGGGCACCATCATAAGTTAGAGTAGCTACCCAGATTTACTTACGTTCCCTCAGTCTCTTCTCCCCTAAACCATCACTGCCACTTCTTAAAATTCTGCTTGAACAACTACTTCACTGGCTCCCCCTTGCCCGTTCAATTACCTATAACCTTTGCTAACCTGGTTCCAACCTAATGTTCCAGAGTTATTTCTGACTTTGCCCTCACATTTACCCTACACGAAATAGCAAATTAAACCACTTGCTTTCTGAAGTTTCCAGACATTGTGCCTTTGTTTATGCCATCCCACCTACATAGCAGCCTTTCCCGGCCTCAAGGCCACCATATCAATCCATCCAAGTCCTACGTATTTTTCAAGATCTAGATCAGATATCACTTCTTCTGTGAAGTCTTCACAGAATGATCCAGTGAGATCATTCCAGTGACTTCTATTAATCTAAGCTATTTGAATCCCCTATTTATGTGTTATAACAACTAATCATAATTGATGTTGTTTCATGGTATCTATGTCAGCATCTCACCCTCTCTGTCATCTCTTCAGTTTCTTAGAGCAGATGTTTTGTTTTATTCACCGTAAGTCATTTGCAGTGTCTAACAGGAATCTTTCATGCAATGTAGGTACTTATATAATAGATTATGGTAAATAATGAATGAAAAGTGGGAGACCTGGAGTATAAAAATTCCATATTTTAAATGCCATGCCTACAAAAATTCTCATTGCTTGGTGGAAGTCAGCAATGCAATGCTGAGTGTGATTGGGGACCATGGTCTCAGTCAAAAGAACTGAAGAGAAGAAACAGAGGTGACACATTGCTCTTCTGTACACAAAACTAATTGGAGCTCTGCATCCAGGTGGGGACTCCAGAAAGTATCCTGAATGTTTCACTTCCACCTTCTCTTGTCTGAGTGCCTAGATCTCTAATTCTATTTACTTTACTTTTATGAGGTAATATTTTGTTTTTAAGAGAGATTGGACAGTGTTTTGGTGAGTGGTGGGGATGTTTGAGAGGGAGATATGTGAGTGATGCTGAAGGGAAGTTATGGTTTGGCACAAAGAGAAACACTGGGAACTACTGTCAGTCTTGTCCCCTCCCTAGGCACGATGCACGCAATCTGCAGAAAGATGTGTTCTTTGCAGGGAGAAGTCACTGCTCTGGAAGCATTCCTCCAAGGGGAATGTCTGTTGGATTGACATACCCAAGGACCATTACTATGGGCCATCTGTAGGGACTAGAATTAGCTTCATTCACCTGAGCTGCTCTTTGTGATATTCCTTCGTGAAGTGGACTGTCACTCCTATCTGATTAAGAGCATTTAATTTCTTGCACATGCAATGGTGAAATTTAATATTCAAAGCTTTTATCAATGTAAGGTCACTTTAAAAGCCCAACTTCTTTCTTCAGAATATTATCTCCATTTTATTTAATTTGCCACAGATTGTCTTCTCATGATTTATGCCAATTTTTTTGTGATAAACGTGAGCAACCCCAGATTCTGATAATCACATTGTTGTGACTCACATTAGCCAGAAAGATCTGGGGCTACAATTTTATAGGATTCTTAGGTTTGTTCTTATCCTGGGAGATATGGAGAGAGTCATACCCTCAGAGGTAGAAGGTGGGATTTAAAGCAAGAAACAGCAGTGGGGCATTGTGTCAGGGATAGAATGTTAATTCTTGTCAGGGTCAGCAACTTTTGTATTTCAGTATTTATCCTCAGCCTTCAATCCTGCCACTGAATATGTAACATTATTTGAAACGTTTCATTTATGTGATGGCTGCTAATGTAACATGTTTTAGGGTCACTGAGAGGACTTGCCCAGTGGCTATTCTGGCAGTGCGTGGTGCCAGGCACCTTCAAAGCACATGAATGACTCAGAACTATACTTCTCTAGCCTGAGCCAAAGTCTTGATGTCTCTGAAAGCTGTTTAAAAAATAAATATAGCAAGTATTTATTAAATGAAAAATTTAATAGACTGGGAACTGTTTGTTATAATGGCCAAAATTAATTGAAAGTTTATGACTTGCCAGACAGCATGCTACAAACTTTATACTCATTATTAGCTCATTGATTCTTTTCTCAGGTGAATACAATTTGTATTGTTGGACAGATGGAAAAATTGAGGCAACAACAGATTAGGTAACACACCCAGAGTCACCAACCAGTAAGTGGTGAATCCTGGATTGGGATCCAGGTACCCCTGACATGGGACGCTGAGTATGTAACTACCGAGTTACTTGGCCCCATGGCTTCCTGGTCAGTACCAGTGATGACTCAAGAGGAACATTGAGAAAGTGTGGAAAATGTGTGATTCTAGAGCAGGAAGAAGGAAAAACCATGATTTGTGATCTAAAACTGGAAGGCAAGAGAAATGGAGGCAAAGTGGTGACAGAAATATTGAAGAGAGACCATGCTGTGAGGAGCAAACAGGAACAAGAAACCCACTGAGGCTGCCTTCCTGGGGGAAAGACCTGAGCTCAGGTGGCTCTAAGGGATATTCTAGAACCCAGGGGCTTAGCTTAAAGAGGTTGTTTGTTCCTCAAGAAACAGCCAGAAAGTTGCAGTTCTCAAAAGCAGAAACAAGATAGCAAATTTAGTGGACTTGAAATGAGATAGGAGCACAATTCAAGAAAGCAGCCAGACTTACGGATGAACAGGTGTTTTCCGATAGCTACTTTGTACAGGTACATTATGCAAATGTATAGAATCTGTAACTAGTCAATGTACATATATTTGTTGATTCAGTCAAAAACCTGTATTAAGTATTTATTGTATAAAGGACACGGTATTAAAGACTGAAGAGAATCCACTGTAAAATACAGTTCTAAATTTTAAGTGGAGCGCGCGCGCGCGTGTGTGTGTGTGTGTGTGTGTGAAAGAGAGAGAGATGTAGGAGCAGAAACATTATCATGAGACAAGTGTGCAGTTGTTACATTACCAAATATAGTAGTCTAAGTGTCATAAAGGAGATGAACAAAAACAAAATGCAGCAAAGTTTCTAAAAATGTAGAGGACTCTATTCCTTTGGAGGCCTGGGAAATATGTCTTGGAGAAAGGTATTTGAAAGAGCCTTGAAGGATAAACAAGATTTTCATAGAGGAAAAAGGTGGGGCCTGTGTTGTATTCCAGAGAACTAACCAAAACAGGGGTTTAAGGTGGACCGGCCCTTTGACTCTGAACAGGCTTTTACTGATGTGAGATTTTTTTTTGTTTTGGTTTTTCTTCCAAAAGTGAAGAATTGGATAATATCATCAAAATGAACAAAAGCTTGAATAGGTAAGATTTGAAAACATCCAAATTTTGTTCTATTACTGAATTGCATATTGTGACTTCTTATGTCTCTTTAGTATTTGAGCACAAGGACCCACATATGGGGCTAATTAAAAGTGGCCTACAAATCTTGAATAAAAAGCTTTCAGGCGTCACTACCAATGAAAGGCTATTCCAATCTAAAAAGACTAATATTAAGGTGTCTTTGATTTTCATACTCTGTTTAGTGAGGCAGTTATATAAAACCACAGTTCTCTTCCTGAAATATTAGTATGCAGGCAGCATTTAGTTTGGTCACTCAGTGCTTTCAGTTTTATGCTTTACAAAAGCCACTTATTATCTTGGTTAACTTTATCTCCTTAATTTTAAATCATTTATAATTGCTCACTTTAAAAATTATAATAATTGAGGTTTGTGTTGGAAGTGAGTGCAGTTTTTGCTATCTCTCTGTTCCTTTGCCCACCAACATACTAAATGGGTAGGAATCAGAGAAAAAGAGAAACTAGGCAAATGTCAAAGGAGCTCATTGATCAGAGAGATGTGGTTTTCATACCCTGTTATGACAATATGATCTTATGATTGACTATCAACAACTCATTTAAGTTTGCTTCTATTCAGTTTATTCATTTATAAAAAGAGAGGGTATTCGATCAAGGATCACAGACTCCATGGCCTCCCAGGGCAGAAGGGACCTGACTGTATGAAACATAGGGCAATGCCCTGTCCAAGGACTCCAGCTGTTTCTCAGCTGCTGACAGGCCCAGTGTTGCAGACCATTCTCAGGATATCTTGAAAATCCAGGTTTCGATGTGTCATGGCCATCTTTGTAAACATTGGCTCACATTAAAAACAAAACGCTCTTGGGGCACCTGGGTGGCTCAGTTGGTTGAGCGTCCGACTTGGGCTCAGGTCATGATCTCGCTGTGCTGACAGCTCAGAGCCTGGAGCCTGCTTCGGATTCTGTGTCTTCCTCTCTCTCTTCCCCTCCCCCACTCACACTGTCTCTCTCTCCTTCAAAAATAAATAAACATTAAAAAAAAAATTTTTTTTAAACAAAATGCTCTGAATCCAAACAACATGTCATGGATCTACTATGTGTGGATCCCCAGTTTGTATCTTCTATCTTATTTTTCCCTAAGGTCCACTGCAATTTAAATTTTGAGTCTTTGGGGCGCCTGGGTGGCGCAGTGGGTTAAGCGTCCGACTTCAGCCAGGTCACGATCTCGCGGTCCGTGAGTTCGAGCCCCGCGTCAGGCTCTGGGCTGATGGCTGGGAGCCTGGAGCCTGTTTCCGATTCTGTGTCTCCCTCTCTCTCTGCCCCTCCCCCGTTCATGCTCTGTCTCTCTCTGTCCCAAAAGAAAAACAAAAAAAAAATTAAAAAAAAAAATTTTGAGTCTTTGAAAATACCTATTTGGAATAAACCAATTTCAAGAATTGTGTCTCATCGTTCGCAACCAGCTACTATTTCCTGTCTATAACTGACCTCTATATAGGAATATAAACTGGTCTATATTTCTTTAGAGTTAAGTATGTATTATTACCACTGACAAGGTTTTTTATTAATACATTTAAAGAAATCAAGGTCTTGACAGTCTCTTCAGAGCAAATCCTAAGGCAGATCAAACAGAGAAAAGGTAAGTGCAGCTGTCCCTAACCTGAAAATATGGTCTCCCAGATTCCTTGCTGTGTTCTTTCAGACATTAGCTGGAAGGGAGTTGTATCCTCTGGCATGGAAATGTACTAGCAGATGGGGTAGTGCTCTCTGTGTTGTACATTAAGCTCAGACATAATTGCCCAGAAGGATTTCTGCTCTTCCATTCAATAAGAGTAAATGAGCAATTCGTGAAGAATGTTTATGGTATCCAACCTTTTAAGATACCACAAAATTTTATTTCAATATGTAGTCTTTTTTATTTGAGTTTCTTTGTGTTTACAGAGCCAAGAGCCTTGAAAATCTCATTTTTATGAGTACCCGAACAGACAAAGATGACAAAGGGTAAGATTTGACTGAGACTCTTACAGGCCTCTTTGATTGAGTCCTAGACTATATACCATCCTGGGTTCAGCCTCTGGCTCAAGACAAGGCAGGCTGGTGGAACAGGCCCTCCCTGGATGGGGGTGAGGAGATGGGTGGATATCTTGGTGGTGGCTCTGCCACCAACATCCGTCTGGATGACCCTGGGCAAGTCACTTAACCTCTGGAACCACTGTGTCCTCCTCCCAAGATGAAGGGCATGACCTAGATGATCTCCAAGTTCCCTTTTGTATCTAAAAATGAAAAAAAAAACTCTAGCTGGCTGTTACAACTAGTGGACTGGCTTATGAAATAAACATATTTACTGTAAGATGTTTTGATGCTGGGAGCACAGCCTCTCATCACTGAAGTCTTTATGATGTTCTAAGGCACTTTTCAGTTGGAATCTTGGTTGAGTCACTTCATATGTATATCATGGATATATTTATAAATATCTCAAGATCAAGAGTCCTGCTTTTACTTATTTTATATTATAAAAAGGTTAGGGAATGATTAGTAACTGCACTGATAGCATTTAAGAGGTTAATTTATAGTTCTACACTGATACTGATGTACTAGAAAATTGACTTACATTATGATACTATTTTTTATGTGAAAAGAAACCGAACTCTTGACAGTTTTATTAAAGAAAATCCCGCAATAGTCAAGAATGATGAAAGGTAAGAATTTATGAGATCTTTACTGTCTTTCCCCCAGACTGGATGTTTACCTTGTACTTGGTTAGTTCTTAGATTTACCTTCCTAACACGATAATTATTTCTATTGTCTCGATTATCTGTTAAAGCCATCTCTCTGTGCCAGTCTGTGCACAGAATGGTATTCTAGCTTTCCAAGTCAATCTTGGCAAATACATGCTGAAGCCTCTCTGATGTAGAACACTTGAAGTCTGTATGATGAAAAGGGCTGGCAGTAAGAATTTCACAGATACAGAATCCTTATTAGCAATCTATTATTATAATGTAATTGTACAAGTATTATTACAGGTAATTTTTTTTTCACATGGAGAACAGATGAAATGGGAAAACAGTCAGTTCTCTGCGAATGGTTATATGAGCTGTATAGGAAAAGATGTGATTTCCGGTATTTAAAAAATGAAATTGGGAAGGGTCCATGAAAGTGGTGGAAAATAAGAAAATTAGGATGAGCATCTCAAGTAAATCATTTCCGGGATGGTAAAGAGAAGAAAAGAGATGTGATTTATAATGTGGGATAACTAATAGGAACTGGCTTTTTGATGCAGGAATGACTGAGCTCACTGACCGGGAGAATCCATCCTTCCTTATTTTTCCTTCTTCCCGCCCTTCCTCCCTGCCTTCTTTCTTACACTGAAAGAAACTAAAATGTCAATAGTCTTATCACGGTGAAATCAGAGACAGATGAAAATAGCAAAGGAAAACACCTGGACAATTGGGGGGATTTAGAGGAATTAACTTTGATATCCCTTAATAGCTTTAAGCGATTTGCATGGAAAAGGTTTATTATTGTTTGTAGTCAATTTATATAAAGCACTGGAGACATCATAGAGTTATTTCTACTTTTCCAAGGGTACATGAGACCTGGGAACTTTTTACTAAAAATGACATGTCTAAATCTTCAAAGGGTTTAGATTTATTTATTTATTTATTTATTTCTCTTTTTTGTTTCTTAATTTTTTTTAGTGTTTATTTATTTTCGAGAGAGAGAGAGAGAGAGAGAGAGCGAGCGAGCAGGGAGGGGCAGATAGAGAGGGAAACAGAATCTGAAACAGGCTCCAAGCTCTGAGTTGTCAGCACAGAGCCCAATGCAGGGCTCGAACCCATAAACTGTGAGATCATGACCTGAGCAGAAGTCGGATGCTTAACAGACTGAGCCACCCAGGGCTCCCAAAGGGTTTAGATTTAAAATGTTGACTGTCTCATTTCCACCCCTGATTTGAATGATTTTCATGTTTAAAGAAAGCAATATATCAACAAATATATTAAAGTTAGCTTCCCACCAGTCACCCCTCAAAGGAAAAAGACAGCACAAACTGAGACCTGAAGGGAACTTTTGCTTTTAAAATGATTTAATGGTAAAGAAAATGTAGTGTACACACACACACACACACACACACACACTGGAATATTACTTAGCCATAAAAACAAATGAGATCTTGGCATTTGAGACAATGTGGATGGACCTAGAGGGAGTTATGCTAAGTAAAATAAGTCAGACAGAGAAAAATAAATACCATATTATTTTACTTATATGTGAAACCTAAAAAACAAACAAAGAAAAAGCAGAAATAGGCACATAAATACAGAGAATACATAAATACATAAATACATGAACTGATGGTTGCCAGAGGGGAGGGTGGTGGGGGGATGGACAAAATAGGTGAAGGAGAGTGGGAGATACAGGCTTCCAGTTATGGAATGAGTAAGTCATGAGGATGAAAGGTATGGTGTAGGGAATATGGTCAATGGTATTGTAATAGCATTGTACAATGACGGATGGCAGCTACACTTGTGGTGAGCATTGTATCATGTATAGAGTTGTCAAATCACTATGTTGTACACCTGCAACTATTGTAAACATTGTGTGTCAACTCTATTTCAATTAAAAACATTTAGTTTACTTTAAAAATAAAAAATAAAGAGCTTGCAAAAGAAGTTAAAAAAAATAAAGAGCTTGCAATCACTTGGCTTCAACCCACAGGTCAGGCTCTTTGACCATTAGGTCTTTTGAGAATATGAAGAATAAAATATTAGAGTAAAAAAAAAGACCTGCAGATAGCGTAGTCTAATTCCTTTACTTATAGTGAGGGAACTTGGTGCAGAAAAGTGAAATAACAGGGTTGCAATCTTGTTAAAATCAGAACTAGACTTTGAATCCAGATCTCTTCCTTATACTGAAACTGGGCGCTAGGGCTATGATATATAGTAATAAAAGTAACCTGAAAATTGTAACATTGCATAAATGATCAACACAACAACTCAGTTCTAAATGGCAGGAATGTTTATTGTTTTATTAAAAATTATTCCCTGTTAGAATGATTTAATCATAACTGAGTAATGACTAGGACCTTACTATTAGAAAAGTTACCATATTTCTTCAGCATTTTGCACGAGAAGAGCCACTTGCATTAAACAGTTCTAAAGACTTCTGAGGCTTTAGGTACTGATAACATCTTACTCCTATTGTAAGAAATCTTCTGTTGCCATAAGAGACTGAATTCCTCTCTCTCCTCTCTGTTGCTCTGCCTTCCTCCCTGCTCCAATGTTATGAAGAAACCAAGGCCTTGGAAGTCTTATTAAAGTTAATCAGAGGACTGAAAAAAATGAGAAAGGGTAAGTGCAGGTCCTACTTTGCTGGGGCTCTCTTTTTTCAAGTTAGCTTTTCATAGGTCATTTGGAGTGGGAGTGTTATGCTTTCCTCCGTCACAGATGAAGTGTTGTACTTTAAGCCAATCAGAGAGTAAGCAAAGGAATATGACGAATCTGTTTCCATAGGACCGCATGTTTGAGTTATACTGAACTAAGTACAGGAAATGTGCTACATAATCTCTTATTCTATACTTTCTTAAACAATTAAAACATGAGCCAAGTTTTGTATTTAAATTAAGAAATATAAAGGACAAAATTGCAAAGTGAGAGGTATGCTAGGAAGCTTTTCTAAACTGATTTAAACTAAGTGCTGCTGTGGGAGTTAATAAAGATCAGCTAAGGATAATTACATCCAAGTTTTTTAGGTCATTTGGCCTGGAAATATCTGATACGCTTTCTGGGACACTCATTTATACAGATATCAGAGAAAATTGAACATAACCTAAGTGACACAAAATTTTCATGTGTTTTTCTTCCCCCCAGAGACATATATATATGTCTATAGGAAGACATATATTCTTGATAATGTTATCAAGATCTCCAAATGATTATCCAAGTGAATTCCAGGACAGATAAGACTAGGAGAGGATGAGACCTGTTTTGATTTCTGAATCTTGGTTGATTTCCCCCAAATTTCGCTGTGTGATCTTCTCAGTGACACTGAAGGGGACACATCTTTGAGTTTTCCCTCTGTCTTCTGTGTCTGATCCCTACCACCCTGATTTTCACTTTGGAGGGTCTGCAATGGATTCTATCTAAATTTACATTTGGTCAATATAAAATCCCAGAGATTAACTTAATTATATTATTGATAGGCAGTTTTCATAATAAAATGAATTTAATACTTGTATAATAATTTTCTCCAAAAGTTTTCAATTAATCATCCAATAATATGGAATACTTAGTTATATGCAATACTGTGGGAATTCTTGGAAACTGATCTAAATTTTTTTTTAAAGAGGTAAAGACCTGGATAATGTTATCAAAGTGAATCCCAAAGGAAGGGAAAATGCCACTGGGTAAGAATTATTAGTGTCTTTAAGTTTGATTTCTGTAAGTGACAATCTTATGATAAAATGATTTTGCATTTTAGCTTCATAACCATATTTTATTAGCATGGAGTGAGACAGTAGCAGTGGGCCCCATGACCTTCCCTTCTTGTTCCTAATAAAATTACTTAATTTTTGAAGAACCGTCCTAATTTTTGATACTAAGTTGCCCTTTATCCCAGATTTTAGGGCTTTGATTTGGTTTATGGATGCATTACTGAATTGTTTCTTTGTATCCAAAGGAAGCATAGTCTTAACAACGTTTTCAAGGTAGATCTCCAAAATAGCAAAGCCAAAGTGGAGGCTTGACTAAAACCCTTGTGAATCAACTTCTCTAAGGATGATATGGTCTCTGAAGGCAATCCAGGGGAGGGACTGGCAGGTGTATCCACTGGAAATTCCACCACGGTTTCCCCTCTTCAGGGCTCTGTCAACATGGCAGCTGCACTGAGTCCCGTCACCTCTGCCATCCCTGTGCACTGTCATCCTTTTGGGTTCAAGTCATCCCCTTTTGATATTGTTCAATGTCAATGCTCTTCCGTGAGGGTCACATGTGTACCCCTGAGAAATGATTCATTCATTTTCCTACCATGTGACGTATTGTTTTTTTTTTTTTTCCTCTTTGTAACTCCTCATAACCTAATTATATTTTAAAAGGCTTGCATTGGGGAAATGGTTCAGTTTATAGGAAGACATATATTCTTCTCCTTATAACTTTAAAAATATTATTATTGATATTGTTCTCATTATTTAAAACCAGAATAAGAAATTATATCTGATTTGTTAAGTAGAAATCTATATCCTGTCTTGATCCAGTCTAGGACTTTATCTGACTTATATGACTTCTCCAATCATTGTTCACTTGACTAGTGTTTTATTTAATAACATGCATTAAAATTCATTTCTTTGTTCAAAGAAAACAAGACTTCAATGGATTTATTAAAGCAAATCCTGAAACAAATAAAAATATCAAGAGGTAAGACATGTAAAACTTCCTCCCCTTCCTTTGGCATTTATAAGCACGTTGGAATCCTGACTGCTTGTCAGGAGACTGCATTGAAATTCAAACCAAGCTCTCTTTTTCCCCAAACAAATCATATTAAGCAGTTTTATACAAGTGATAGTCAGAAGTGATCTTTTGCATTTAATTTATGGGTAAAGTTTACTATCTGGCAGATTTTGCAAAATTAAATGGGAATTTGACTTTATTGAGTTAAATGATTCCTTTCTGTGTGTGTGTATGTGTGTGTGTGTTTAAGTGTGTATGTGTGTGTATGTGTAAGTACTGCATGTGTGTGTATAAATGTATTTGTGTGTATATAAGTAGTGTGTATGTATAAGTGTGTGGGTATAAGAGTATGTGTACTCAAGGGGGTTCTCCAGAGAAACAGAAGCAATAGGATAAGGAATTGGCTCATGCTCTTATGGAAGCTGAAAAGTCCCAAGCTCTGTAGTTGGCAATCTGGATACCTAGAAGAGCCAGTGATTTATAGTTCCAGTCCAAACCCAAATGCCTAAGAATCAGGAGAGTTGATGGTTTAGCTTCCAATGCCAACAGATGTCTCAGGCCAGTCAGTCAGGCAGAAAAACTCCATTCTAACTCAGTCTTTCTGTTCCATTCTAATCCTCAACTGATTGGGTCATGGCCCCTATGTTAGGGAGGACCATTTGCTTTACTCAGTCTACAGATTCAAATGTTTATCTCATCCCCGAACACCCTCACAGACATACCCAGAATAATGTTTGATCCAATATGTAGGCTTTCTGTGGCCCAGCCAACTTAACATATGAAATTAACCATCAAAATGTGTGTGTGTGTATAGTATAACTACATGTAAATATATGTATATGGTATGTGTGGATATAGGTAGATGTGTTTATGTGCAAATAATGTGTGCACATATATAGTGTTTTTCTGTGTAGCATGTATATATCTATGTAGTGTAGTGTATAAAAATGAAGAGCTTAACAAAGTGTACTTTGTTCTCCTAAGGCTGTCTGGGTTATTTCAGCTCAGGTCATGATCTCACACAGTTCCATGAGTTTGAGCTCTGAGTCGGGCTCTCTCTCCTTCTCTCTCCCTGTCCCTCCCCCTCTCACACACTCTCTCTAAATATAAATAAATAAACTTAAAAAAGAGTTTTCCTACCCATTAACTTTCAAGTAAATCTGGAAAGCTTATATTCTCCTGCTTTTTATTTTTTAAAAAGCAGATGGAATATATTTGAAACTGAGCTTGTTGGTACGTTGCTGAAACCAGTGCACCAAATAATTCCATGTGGTTTCCTTTGAACTTCTTTCCATTCAGTTAACTCAGTACATGATATTATTAGTTGATTCTAAAATGTGTCACTGATGTCTGCAGGCCCAGTTAGCAGTGCAAGGACTCAGCTATAGTTGAAAAGCTGGTGTGCTATTCTCAGCAACATGACATGGTCCAGCAACCCAGGGAGTTCGAGATTTGTATTTGCACCCAGAAGACTGAGAAGAAAGCATTGATTTCTTTGGCTACATGGGGGTTCAGGGAAGTAACTCAAGGTAGTGAATGTGAGCAGGGAATCCTAAAGACCTGGGTTCAAATTCTGGCTTGGTCATTTGCTAGTTCTCATGCTTCAGTTTACTCATCCACAAAATAGGGATCATAACATTATCCTGCCTGGCCCATAGTAGCTGCAAGAAATTGTGAGCAAAGATAAAGATTCAGGTGAATTATGTTTTCTTAATGATTCAGATACTGTTCAAATATTTAATTTACTTTGATTTTCCAAGAAAAATCCATGACTTCCATGCTAATTTTTATTTAAAAGAGTATTTCAAATAGTCACCTCTTGTTTTTCATATGTTGGTGTGTGACTATGTGCATGCCTATATGTGTCTACAGGCAAATAAATGTTTTATGTGTGTGTGCTTGTGTTTGCATGAATGTGCATATATGTACAATTGCACCTTTGTATGTACACCAGTCCACATGCATATGAGTATGTGCACGTTTTTGCAAACGCACCTGTGTGTGATTGCATAACAATGCACGTATGCTGTGTATACATGGATACCTGTATATCTATGCTTTTGTATGTATATGAGTACATATGTACATGGATGTGTATGTGTGTGCACCCATGTGCAATGCTTGGGAGTATGCACAGTGTGTGTTTGTGCTTGCTGAGAGCTTTTAGGGACAGTAGTTGTCTTTTTCTTTTACTACGCATAATTAAGTTCTGTAGATCTTTTATTTTCTTAACGTAAAAAAATCTTTTAATGTTTATTTATTTTTGAGAGACAGAGACAGAGTGTGAGTGGGGGAGGGGCAGAGAGAGAGGGAGACACAGAATCTGAAACAGGCTCCAGGCTCTGAGCTGTCAGCACAAAGCCTGATGCAGAGCTCAAACTCACGAACCGTGAGATCATGACCTGAACTGAAGTCAGACGCTCAACTGACTGAGCCACCAAGGCGCCCCTAACTTTTTTTTGTTTATTTGTTTTTGAGAGAGAGAGAGAGAGAGAGAGAGAGAGAGAAAGAGAGAAAGAGAGAGTGCTCAAGCAGGGGAGGGACAGAGAGAGAGGGAGACAGAGAATCCCAAGGCAGGCTCCAGGCTCTGAGCTGTCAGCACAGAGCCAGACACGGGGTTCGAACTCATGAACCACGAGATCATGACCTGAGCTGAAGTTGGACACTTAACTGACTGAACCACCCAGGCACCACTGTATATCTGTTAAAAGTAAAGCCAAATCCTGCTCCCTCTCTTATTTAAAAAAGTACAATATTTGTCCATTTCAGGTAGAATACAATTCGAACCCTTAGCAATTGTCTTTCACTTGTTCAATAAAGTCCAGCCAAACTGATCTTTTTTGTATTCCTGGCTCATTCCTGCTTTAAGACTTCTGCATATGCTATTCCCATTTTGGGACTGCTCTACCCTCATATTGTCACTTTCTCAAAGAAGTCATTTCTGACCACCAAATGTAATTGTGACCACCCCCTCCTCCAACCCCAGTTGTGTTCTGTGCCAGAACACAGGCACCAGGCGCTCTCTAATTTTCTTCAGAGCATGTATTGTTATTTAGAATTGTGACATTCATTTATATGTTTGATTGTATATTGCCTGCCTCTTCCTGAGTTAGAATGGAAGCTTCATGAGGGCTAAGCCTACGTCTGTATTATTCACAGGTGTCCATAACTATTTGTGGATTGAGGGGATGAGTAAATACTGAGGATGCGTACACTATGGGGCATTGATTCACACAGTTTAGCTCAAAATATTATTTTAAATTACTGCATTAATTAGAACACTCTTCTTTATTGATTTTATTTACTTTGAGATTTAAATAAACCCTCATTGATATATGTTTTATTTAATATGTTTAAAGAGATCAAGTTCTTGGCAATATAATCAAAGCTATCTCCAAAATCAACACAAGTATTACAAGGGAGCGGTTGTAATGCTTACTGTTGTGTTATTTCTTTGAGTACTCAAATGTGAAAATAGAATCCTGGAATATTTTTTCTCTGACTCTGGAATTTAAATCTCACATACTTCATTTAGGCAAAAATCAACAAGAGGTAAAAAAAAAAAAAAAACCACATCAACAAGGGGGTGTTCTGGGGTAGAATAGTTGGTTCTTTCAGGTTGTTTCATTTTGCATGAAAAAAAGTCCACACATTTTTTTTGTTGCTGCTTTTAGCCTGGGTATATACATTCTCAGATATCTGGATAAAAGTAAAATCTTAAGTCAACATCTAGTTGCTTCAAAATACCTGTATCTGTGATGTTGTATAGATGTAACCTCAGAGACTTTGTGATACAATCTTAGTAGGGCCACAGAGCATGGAGAAACAGGGTATAAAAGTACCTTCTTTTTTTTTTTTTTTAAATTTTTTTTTCAACGTTTTTTATTTATTTTTGGGACAGAGAGAGACAGAGCATGAACGGGGGAGGGGCAGAGAGAGAGGGAGACACAGAATCGGAAACAGGCTCCAGGCTCCCAGCCATCAGCCCAGAGCCTGACGCGGGGCTCGAACTCACGGACTGCGAGATCGTGACCTGGCTGAAGTCGGACGCTTAACCGACTGCGCCACCCAGGCGCCCCTAAAAGTACCTTCTTTAGAGGATCCTGGGTGGCTCAGTTTGTTAAACTCCCAACACTTGATTTTGACTCAAGTCATGATCTCACAGTTCGTAGGATTGAGCCCCACATCGGGCTCTGCGCTGACAGCATGGACCCTGGTTGGGATTCTCTCCCTCTCTCTACCCTTCCTGTGCATATTCCCTCTTTCTCTCTCTCTCTCTTGAAATAAATAAATAAACATTTTTAAAAAGCACCTTCTGCGGATGTCCTTTACCCATGTGACATCCTCTGTAGGTCACAGGGCTATTGGCTTGTGCTGCGTATGTGGAAAACAGAAACAATAAGAAAAGCAAAATTCCATTAAGATTAGAAACAGAATGTTAAAAGATAACAACAAAATACTGACACGTTTTTAATGACTACATTGGGTTTTTTATTATAGTAAATATATCTTACATTTCAGAACTCTATAGATTTTAATCTTCCTATTGTTTGTTGCCAATGCAACTACTCAAAATTCGTAGTTTTAACACATAGTTATAAATGCCAGATAGATACCAGGTTCTATATCACGGACTTTAACAAACTGGTATATTAATCTTCATCCAGTCTTGTGAATAGAAAACCTACTAATAAATGTCAATTTTTCAAAATATGGATTCTTCAAGGTTAATTTTAAATTCCCACAGCATATTTGAAGTTGATATTAAGAGGATGTGCCTTCTGGAATGTTCCATGAGATGCATATATGTACTATTAGAAAATGTTTAGCGCACCTGGCAAAGGTTAGGAGCATGACATTAAACGAATCACAATAGAGACAGAGTTCCAGTGCAGTATTTGTGACTGGCCTAAAGTGGCCAAGATTAAAATATTGTCTCACTGAATCTCCGAGATGTATAAATACCTACATAATCAACTTTAACATTATTCCATTCTTTGGCATGATCTCAGTAAATGTTAATAAAGTTTCTGAGTTTTAATAAATAGTTTTCATCATTTGGTGTTAATCTATCACTAACCTCACCATTTCTTCAATGTTTTAAAGGGGCCAGAGCCTTGACAATCTCATCAACGTGACCCCTGAAGTAAACAGAAGTAATGCAGGGTGAAGATTATGTCTTATCTTTCTTCCTTCCCTGACTGCATCAATTTGTGGCCCTCATCAGAGAAGCTATGTGGAAAAATCTTTGCATTGGAATCAGCAAGTCTGAAATCCATTACTTCCCAGCTGGGTGCCTTTGAGCAAGTCCCTTGAACACTCTGAGCTGAGGCTTCTTTAATCATAAAATGAGGGTCATGTCTGTTCTACCTTTGTCATTTGATTGTTGAAGGATCAAATGACATAATGGATATAAAATCCCTTTAAAGCAAGAAAGCACCAAAAATGGAAATTATTACCAAAACATAGTTAAGTAACAGCTACAGTGTTGGATTAAATACTTAGGAGGTGTGTGAAAGTTTTTGCAAATCATTATATTGTTCCTGATTGATTTTTTAAAAACTCAATATTGCCCTGATATTATGGTTTTATTTTGAGGGTAAATAAGAATCTGAGCCAGTATATCAATGATCTATATGGAAGTCAAAATTGTACTTTTTAAAATTAAGGACATAGACTGGTATTGATTTCTCTTAAAACTTAATAGAAAAATTCATCTTGAGCATATATATCTTTTAAATAAATACTTAGTTGATTTAATTCCATTTTTACTTATCATTTTTTTTGTTTAAGTTCCAAAGATCTTGATAACCTCATCAAAGTGGTTCCAAGAACAGGAGAAAGTGTGCAAGGGTAAGTTTTAATATGCTTCTTTTTTTTTTTTTTTTTTTTTTTGGTTTCACACATATCAATGCTTGAAAAGATAATTAAATTAATATTTTAAGAGACTGACACTGAGGTCAATGATAGTTTAAGAATGTGACCTCCCGGGGAACCTGGGTGGCTCAGTTGGTTAAGCGTCGGGCTTCGGCTCAGGTCATGATCTTACGGTCCGTGAGTTCGAGCCTTGCGTCGGGCTCTGTGCTGACAGCTCAGAGCCTGGAGCCTGCTTCGGATTCTGTGTCTCCCTCTCTCTCTGACCCTCCCCCCGTTCATGCTCTGTCTCTCTCTGTCTCAAAAATAAATAAACATTAAAAAAAAAAAAGAATGTGACCTCCCTGACCTCATGTCTAAAATGGTTAACTAGAGAATAGGTGAACTAGAAGATAAAATTATGGAAAAAGAAGAAGCTGAGAAAAAGAGAGATAAAAAATCCAGGAGTATGAGGGGGAAATTAGAGAACTAAATGATGCACTAAAGAGAAATAATCTACGCAAAATTGGTATTCCAGAGGAGGAAGAGAGAGGGAAAGGTGCTGAAGGTGTACTTGAAGAAATAATAGCTGAGAACTTCCCTGAACTGGGGAAGGAAAAAGGCATTGAAATCCAAGAGGCACAGAGAACTCCCTTCAGACGTAACTTGAATCGATCTTCTGCACGACATACCATAGTGAAACTGGCAAAATACAAGGATAAAGAGAAAATTCTGAAAGCAGCTAGGGATAAACATGCTCTAACATATAAAGGGAGACTGATAAGACTCGTGACGGATCTCTCTACTGAAACTTGGCAGGCCAGAAAGGAATGGCAGGAAATCTTCAATGTGTTGAACAGAAAAAAATATGCAGCCGAGAATCCTTTATCCAGCAAATCTGTCATTTAGAATAGAAGGAGAGATAAAGGTCTTCCCAAACAAACAAAAACTGAAGGAATTCATCACCAGTAAACCAGCCCTACAAGAGATCCTAAGGGGGATTCTGTGAGACAAAGTACCAGAGACATCGCTACAAGCATGAAACCTACAGACATCACAATGACTCTAAACCCATATCTTTCTATAATAACACTGAATGTAAATGGACTAAATGCACCAACCAAAAGACATAGGGTATCAGAATGGATAAAAAAAACAAGACCCATCTATTTGCTGTCTACAAGAGACTCATTTTAGACCTGAGGACACCTTCAGATTGAAAATGAGGGGATGGAGAACAATTTATCATGCTACTGGAAGTCAAAGGAGAGCTGGAGTAGCCATACTTATATCAGACAAACTAGACTTTAAATTAAAGGCTGTAACAAGAGATAAAGAAGGACATTATATAATAATTACAGGGTCTATCCATCAAGAACTAAATAAATGTCTATGTGCCGAATACGGGAGTCCCTAAGTATATAAAACAATTACTCACAAACATAAGCAACCTTATTGACAAGAATGTGGTAATTGCAAGGAACTTTAATACCCCACTTACAGAAATGGATAGATCATCTAGACACATGGTCAATAAAGAAACAAGGGCCCTGAATGATACATTGGATCAGATGGACTTGACAGATATATTTAGAACTCTGCATCCCAAAGCAACAGAAGATACTTTCTTCTCGAGTGCACATGGAACATTCTCCAAGATAGATCACATACTGGGTCACAAAACAGCCCTTCATAAGTATACAAGAATTGAGATCATACCATGCATACTTTCAGACCACAATGCTATGAAGCTTGAAATCAACCACAGGAAAAAGTCTGGAAAACCTCCAAAAGCATGGAGGTTAAAAAACACCCTACTAAAGAATGAGTGGGTCAACCAGGCAATTAGAGAAGAAATTTAAAAATATATGGAAACAAATGAAAATGAAAATACAACAATCCAAACGCTTTGGGATGCAGCAAAGGCAGTCCTGAGAGGAAAATACATTGCAATCCAGGCCTATCGCCAGAAACAAGAAAAATCCCAAATACAAAATCTAACAGCACACCTAAAGGAAATAGAAGCAGAGCAGCAAAGACACCCTAAACCCAGCAGAAGAAGAGAAATCATAAAGATCAGAGCAGAAATACACAATATAGAATCTAAAAAAAAAAAAACTGTAGAGCAGATCAATGAAACCAAGAGTTGTTTTTTTTGAAAAAATAAACAAAATTGATAAACCTCTAGCCAGGCTTCTCAAAAAGAAAAGGGAGATGACCCAAATAGATAAAATCATGAATGAAAATGGAATTATTACAACCAATCCCTCAGAAATACAAGCAATGATCAGGGAATACTATGAAAAATTATATGCCAACAAACTGGACAACCTGGAAGAAATGGACAAATTCCCAAACACCCACACACTTCCAAAACATAAACAGGAGGAAATAGAAAGCTTGAACAGACCCATAACCAGCAAAGAAATTGAATCAGTTATCAAAAATTTCCCAACAAATAAGAGTCCAGGACCAGGTGGCTTCCCTGGGGAATTCTACCGGACATTTAAAGCGGAGATAATACCTATCCTTCTCAAGCTATTCCAAAAAATAGAAAGGGAAGGAAAACTTCCAGACTCATTCTATGAAGCCAGTATTACTTTGATTCCCAAACCAGACAGAGACCCAGTAAAAAAAGAGAACTACAGGCCAATATCCCTGATGAATAGGATGCAAAAATTCTCAACAATATACTAGCAAATCGAATTCAACAGCATATATAAAAAGAATTATTCACCATGATCAAGTGGGATTCATTCCTGGGATGCAGGGCTGGTTCAACATTCGCAAATCAATCAACATGATGCATCACATTAATAAAAGAAAAGATAAGAACCATATGATCCTGTCAATCGATGCAGAAAAAGCATTTGACAAAATTCAGCATCCTTTCTTAATAAAAACCCTCGAGAAAGTCGGGATAGAAGGAACATACTTAAACATCATAAAAGCCATTTATGAAAAGCCCACAGCTAATATCATCCTCAATGGGGAAAAACTGAGAGCTTTACCCCTGAGATCAGGAATACGACGGGGATGTCCACTCTCACCGCTGTTGTTTAACATAGTGTTGGAAGTGCTAGCATCAGCAATCAGACAACAAAAGGAAATCAAAGGCATCCAAATTGGCAAAGATGAAGTCAAGCTTTCACTTTTTGCAGATACCATCATATTATACATGGAAAACCTGATAGACTCCACCAAAAGTCTGCTAGAACTGATACATGAATTCAGCAAAGTCGCAGGATACAAAATCAATGTACAGAAATGAGTTGCATTCTTATACAGTAACAATGAAGCAACAGAAAGACAAATAAAGAAACTGATCCCATTCACAATTGCACCAAGAAGCATAAAATACCTAGGAATAAATCTAACCAAAGATGTAAAAGATCTGTATGCTGAAAACTATAGAAAGCTTATGCAGGTAATTGAAGAAGATATCAAGAAATGGAAAGACATTCCCTGCTCATGGATTGGAAGAATAAATATTGTCAAAATGTCAATACTATCCAAAGCTATCTATACATTCAATGCAATCCCAATCAAAATTGCACCAGCATTCTTCTCGAAACTAGAACAAGCAATCCTAAAATTCATATGGAACCACAAAAGGCCCCGAATAGCCAAAGTAATTTTGAAGAAGAAGACCAAAGCAGAAGGCATCACAATCCCAGACTTTAGCCTCTACTACAAAGCTGTAATCATCAAGACAGCATGGTATTGGCACAAAAACAGACATATAGACCAATGGAATAGAATAGAAATCCCAGAACTAGACCCACAAAAGTATGGGCAACTCATCTTTGACAAAGCAGGAAAGAATATCCAATGGAAAAAAGTCTCTTTAACAAATGGTGCTGGGAGAACTGGACAGCAATATGCAGAAGAATGAAACTAGACCACTTTCTTACACCATTCACAAAAATAAACTCAAAATGGATAAAGGACCTGAATGTGAGACAGGAAACCATCAAAACCCTAGAGGAGAAAGCAGGAAACGACCTCTCTGACCTCAGCCGCAGCAATTTCTTACTTGACACATCCCCAAAGGCAAGGGAATTAAAAGCAAAAATGAACTATTGGGACCTCATGAAGATAAAAAGCTTCTGCACAGCAAAGGAAACAATCAACAAAACTAAAAGGCAACCAATGGAATGGGAAAAGATATCTTTAAATGACATATTGGACAAAGGACTAGTATCCAAAATCTATAAAGAGCTCACCAAACTCCACACTCGAAAAACAAATAATCCAGTGAAGAAATGGGCAGAAAACATGAATAGACACTTCTCTAAAGAAGACATCCAGATGGCCAACAGGCACATGAAAAGATGCTCAACGTCGCTCCTCATCAGGGAAATACAAATCAAAACTACACTGAGATATCACCTCACGCCAGTCAGAGTGGCCAAAATGAGCAAATCAGGAGACTATAGATGCTGGAGAGGATGTGGAGAAATGGGAACCCTCTTGCACTGTTGGTGGCAATGCAAACTGGTGCAGCCACTCTGGAAAGCAGTGTGGAGGTTCCTCAAAAAATTAAAAATAGACCTACCCTATGACCCAGCAATAGCACTGCTAGGAATTTACCCAAGGGATACAGGAGTACTGATGCATAGGAACACTTGTACCCCAATGTTTATCACTGTCAAGAATAGGCAAAATTTGGAAAAAGCCTAAATGTCCATCAACTGATGAATGGATAAAGACATTGTGGTTTATATACACAATGGAGTACTACGTGGCAATGAGAAAGAATGAAATATGGCCCTTTGTAGCAACGTGGATGGAACTGGAGGGTGTGATGCTAAGTGAAATAATCCATACAGAGACAGACAGATACCATATGTTTTCACTCTTATGTGGATCCTGAGAAACTTAACAGAAACCCATGGGGGAGGGGAAGGAAAAAAAAATGAGGTTAGAGTGGGAGAGAGCCAAAGCATGAGAGACTCTTAAAAACTGAAAACAAACTGAGGGTTGATGGGGGGGGGGGGGAGGGAGGGAAGGGTAGGTGATGGGCATTGAAGAGGGCATCTTTTGGGATGAGCACTGGGTGTTTTATGGAAACCAATTTGACAATAAATTTCATATATTAAAAAAATAATAAAATGGTTAACTTTTAATGTTAAAATGGTTAAGTTTTAATATAATCGAGGTAACTTTGATTAGTTAGATGCACAGTTGATTTCCAAGAATGGACAAGACACTTTATTGTTTTATTTTTCTTTTCTTTTTTTTAAAGTTTATTTACTTTGAGAGAGAGAACATGTGTGTGTGCGCGCACATGAGTGGGGGAGGGGCAGAGAGAGAGGGAAAGAGAGCATTCCAAGCAGGTTCCAAGCTGCCAGCGCAGAGCCTGACGTGGGGCTCAATCTCACGACCCACTGTGAGATCATGAACTGAGCCGAAATCAAGAGTTGGATGCTTAACTGACTTAGCTACCCAGGCGTCCCAATTTGTATATTTTTCTTAAGCAGAGGATGGCATAGAAGAGGTGAAATAGAACTAAATGGGAGACTATAGATTTGGATCTAGGTCTGGCTCTGCCCTCACTAACCGTGTGAAATGTAGTTGGTCACTTCTATTTGGGCTTCAGTTTTCTTGTCCTCACAGTAAGGAAACTGGACCAGGTGCTGTCTCGTCACTCCAATGCTAATTCAATTACTAAGTTCCAGTACAATGGTTGGTATCATGGAATCATGGTATCATGGAAAGTTGGTATCATGGAATCTGACTCTTGAGTTAGATTACTTCACTTTCACTTAATCTTTCTGTGTCTGTGTCTCAGTTTTTCCCTTTGTGAACATGGGATGATAATACTTCCTATATTGGATGATTGATTAAATTATATAAATAAATCCTGTGAATCACTTGAACAGTGCCTGGCATATCATGAATTTTCTAAAACCACTGATTATTTTTTATTACTTCTATGCAGCTGTAGTTATGTCCAAATATATATATTCATAGGACTGAAAATTCCAATCCTTTGAGATGAACTCTATATTTATAAATATTTTACAATAAAATATTTTTACAATATAAAATGGTTCTCAGTTTTAACAAATATTTGCAACCACATGATATAAATCAACCACTGATCTGATCACTTCTTCCATGTTTTAAAGGGGCCACAGTCTTGACAGTCTCATCAAAGTGGCTCCTGAAACAAACAGAACTAACCAAAGGTGAGGTTCATGGAACTCTCTATACCTCTGTGTTTTTCTGTTTAACTTTAAAAAATGTAATAAAATTCATTGTCCCACCATGGAGACAGCCAGTGATGGGACCAAAAATCAACAGCTGTGTTAGAAACCTGGAGTTCAGGTCCTTGCTCAGGGCTCCCAGGCCGTGAGCTTTAATGGAGGATAGAGAATTTCTTATAATGTCTCTTATCAGTATGCGATTGTGCTTGGGATTTCAACATAATTCTATTTCAGTATAATAGGTCCACATAATACGTTGCAATCATTTACATGAAAGGGCCTGTGTGTGATTAAATTAGTTTATGAGTTAATTGGAAAGATTAATTAAATGATACAAACATTTCTGGCTTTTTTTCTCTTCAGGGTATATAGCATATTGTACAATAATAAGGTATACCACATTAACCTTCTTGTTTAGGCTTTTGGTGTTAATGTTGGTATGAAAGCCCATTGTTATAATAATGTGTCTTTAGAGCTATGATTATTCATTTGAGTGTTTAGAATAAAAGCAATTTATGTAATCTGAAGTCTTGCTTGTTCTGATTTAGCACTACATGAAGTGCAATTCTGAAGTGATTTAATTAATATCTTAGAGTAGCCTCAATGTTACAGATTCACGTTATATGTATTACCTGCATACCTTAAATCAGGAAGTAACTCTGTTTTTTAAAAGTCCTAGGTTATGTTGTTTTGCTTCCTTGCTTTCGTTTTTGTTGTTTTTGGAGGGGATGGAAATGGGGAACACATGGAAATGATAAATCTTATATGTTTATAGTTTTCTTTTGTTTGTTACAACCTCCCAAAATACCCTAAATGCTAATTCTGCTACCAAATATAATGTGGAAAGTCAAAAGCTCAAGAGTAATTTAAATTTGGGGTTGTCTTGAAAGAAACAAGAATAAAACGAAATTAAATTCTCATATGTACATAATTGTGTAAGAAATGAATTCATAGCCACCTGCTTTTACATAGGGCTAAAAAGAATTCAAGTAATGATGAAGTTTTAAATTGGCAACGATTATTTAATTTAATATTCAAGTTGAAAAAAATGTACACGTTATTATTGATTTTAGTTGATTTTACCACCTATTGCAACTTGCAACATTTTTTTAGGATCCAAACTCATTCCCTCAGCATACACAAGGTAGGTTTTACCAAGATTGTTGAGACTTTTGAGCAAGTTTCCAATTTCTGCCGAAAAATAAGATTAATCATTTGGCTAAAGGCATTCTGAAAGAGGACATGAAAAAAAATGAGAACAAATTGATTTATTGATATGTAGTGGTGTTGGATAGGCTCTTCTTTTTTCATTGTTTCAATTTACTTTATTATAGTATTGAAGCAAATTCTTCATAATTACCATTTGAGAAATTCGTTTTGACACAATAATAGCATAACTAGATCATTACTGTAAATTCACAGTAAATTAATTGTAAATTCATAAAGCCGGATAAAACAAAGAATATTGGCTTTCTACTCTTTCACAAACCCAAAGATTGATTTTTAAATGACTCGAGAAAGTTGGTGGCATAACATTCCTATACTATTCTTATGATATTCTTATACTAGAGTATTTTTGGATGACATTGAATATATTTCTGTCTTCTTGGGAAGTTAAGACTCATTGTATATGGGGTCAAAAGTCAAGAAGTGCATACCAGAATAAGTCCAAGCTCCCTCTCAGGATTACTGCGATGATGTTGGTGAAGAGCATGGTGGAGATGTAAGCAGTTACTGTGGACAGAGAGAAAGGACGATAGTGGGAAGGAGCGTGAGGTTTGGGGTCCAGTTGCTATGGTTTTAAAACTGGTTCATTCTTAATCACTTCTTCCTACCTGCCCCCAAAGAGTGCCCTACCTTCCAGGAAGCTCGGTTTCTTTACTTGTAAAGGGAAGATGGTGATATCTACCTCAGTGGGTTGTTTTGAGGATTTTAAAAACTTTGGGAAGTAGAAACTCAGTAAACTTGTTACTTTTATCTAGGATCCCATTGTATGATTTACATGTGTCAAAAGAAAAAATGTCAGTCATAAAATTTGCTGGTTTCCAGCTGAATTTGACCTTTTATTTTATTTTGTTTTAGCAGTAAAGCAAGTCTTGATGAACTTATTAATGTAGGCCCCAAAGCTGTCAAAAACATGACTGGGTAAGAGAAAGATGTTAATTTGTTTTGTTTTGTTTTGTTGTGTTGTGTTGTGTTGTGTTGTGTTTTGTTTTTCCTCTTAAAACACAATACAGATGTAAATAATTTGTAGTCATTCTGTGGGCAAACTGAATACAGGTCTTGAAAAACCATCATGATTTTGATATATTCCTGGAAATAAATATCTATTTGTTCCTAGCAAGAAAGAGAGGTAGCTGAAGAAAATAATATGCTGGTGTCTTTACTTCTTTCCACCTCAAGTGAAGCAGTTGAAGAGACCGATTGTGAGAACATAGCTGGTCTATGTGCTAATTTGTTGTTTTTTCCTTTATGATATTGATGTTAACACCTTTGTCTCTTGAACTGATGACAATTTGTTAATAACAGTTAATTCCTAAAAACACCTAGAACACTTTATTAGATGTAGTAGCAGCATTACCTTTACTTCATTTCATAGAGCATTTTCTGGTAGTCGGTGGAAATTTTATGAGGTTTATTGTTTCTTAGATAGTTTGATGCTCCCAGCAAAGTTGTGGACATAAAATTTGGTATTTCTTTAGGCAGTGTCTGTAAGAGAATAAAACTCGCTTTTTGTCTCTGGGTATATGAAGATTTTTAAACTATTGCACACTATATACATATATTGATTTCCCTTTTTGAGTTTAGTTGGTACATATAAAAACTGCAAAATTTTAGAGATCAAGGAAGGAATCCCAAAGAACTCCCAGCCCTGTTGGTCTGAACAATTTTGAAAACCCCTGTTTCAGTCAAACCTATTCAATTTCCAGAAGAGGAAACAGACTCACAAAGGTTAAGTGATCTGACCAGGGTCACGGAGAAAACTAGTGGAAGACTGATAGTTTTGTGATCTGTTAGGGAATGAATAATTATGAGGAACCTATTGGGTTTGAAGCTTGCAACTAGGTATCATTAGTTGCACATTAGGTATAATTATAGGCCATGGATGCCAAAAAGAGAATTCAGTAGACATACTCAGTCTTATTAACAGCAGGCAATTATCATAGATTAAAGCTAATTATGTACTGGGGGGCACAGAGATGTTACTCCAAGAGAAGAATAGGTTGTCAATTTAATATATTACATTTTGGAACACTCATGTACTGCTTGCTGAATATAGAATGCATTGTCAGTACATTGCATTTAAAAGGGAAAAGAAGCACTGAATAGCTAATTTAATAAACATGACAGGCAGTCAAGCCCATATCCATAGTTTCCTAGGAGTAGAAGACGTTGGAGACGGGCAGAGTCTTAGAGATGTTCCAGTCTCCTCATTTTACAGATGAGAATACTGAGGCCAGGAGCAAAAATCTCATAGTCTCCGTGAGTTCTTCTGACTCCCAGCCCAACTCCTGGGGGCTCCCAGCACACCAACTTTAATCTTAAAAGAAATGAAAGTTAATTAAACACCTCCAGAAATAGTGGAGGTTTATAGAGCTAGGGTTGTTGCTCTTGCCATGGGACAGCCAGAAGGTGTCCTTTACTGCTCTACAGGGTCACTTGAAATATTATTTCATAGGTGACAATGGCACAAATGTGCAAATGGCTGCAAAACACTTTGCAGCTCTTAAACTACATGGAGTCAGTGATAGATAAATATTCTAACATACCCGTTTACTATATCCTTAAAGCAAAACAAAGGAAAGCAGAAACTTGTTACAGAAAGAATGTCACATTTTTCCCGGATAAAGTTTAGATATAAGATTTCTGCATTTTCAGGGACCCAAGTCCTGAAAAAGGGGTCTATAAATTTGTTATTTTCAAGTCATTGAGATAAATTGCGTGATGCTATCAATCAAGGCAATTCAGAACTGATATTGAGATCCTCGTTTTGTTAAAACACTGTTGTCTTTTCAGTAGTGGTAGAACATAGCATGCAATTATATATTTTCTAAGCCAGGATTTCTCAAACTATGGGTCAAAACCCACCAACGGGTCTTGTAATTAATACAGCAAGTAGCAATCAGCACTTTCCCTCAATTAAATAAAATTAATTAAATAGAGTGGAAAACATGAGAGTTATTATGTAGGAAGGGTATTATTTAATGAAATTTGTGTTTGCTTATGTGTGTGTGTGAGTGTGCATATCTCTATCTGAAGAGAGTATTGAGTTGTGATGTAAACCTTATTTCTTTTTTTTAAGTTTATTTATTTATTTTGAGAGAGAGAGCACAAATGCCTGCAAGTGTGAGTGGGTAAGGGGCAGAGAGAGTAGGAGAGAGAGACTCTCAAGCAGGCTCTGTGCTAATGGCAGGGGCTCAATCTCACGAACCTTGAGATCATGACCTGAGCCAAAATCAAGAGTTGGATGCTTAACTGACTGAGTCACCCAGGCGCCCCTAAAATGTATTTCTTAATGCGCTTTATGAAACAGTAATTTGAATATCACTTTTCCAGGTTGTTGTATAAATGACATTTTCTGTGCTCATCAGAAGAGTGAAAATGGAAGTTCCCATGGTTGTGTGTGCAGTTTAATCATGTTGGCACATGAATGTTGTATGTAGTTACACTAAAAAATATTATGGCCTTTGAACACATTATCTTCTCTACAAAGTCTTATTCTTTGTTTTTTTTATCCTAATATATGAAATTAACCTCACTTTATTTTATTTAAAAATTTTTTTAATTCCTGTACAGTTAACATACAGTGTTACAATAGTTTAAGGTGTAAAATAATCTCACTTTAGAGGTCATTGTCTTTTAGGCACAGTTGACTTTATACTAAATCTTGCAATCAATTTATACAAGGAAATTATATTTTGGATAGCTCTTATAGGATAATCCTTCCTTTAATAGTATTTTAGAAACCAATTGGTTATCTTTAATTGCGAATACTATTCCTGAAGATAATTCAAAACAGTGAAAATTCAGTTAGCAGCTTTCTGTCTACCGTGGAAATCTGAGAACAATGACGGAAGCCAGGGGCTGGGAAGCACATTCAATGGAAATATTAGGTTTGGGGGAGGGAAATGCAGACTTTTTCTCAGAACTTTTCAGTGATGAAGTTCTAAAGGGCTCCCCTTCAGCTCTCAACATCGTTTTAATATTTTTGACAAGTAAAATGTCTCTTATTTTTATATAAGGAGAAAGGACTGTTTGGAGGGAAGGGTAGACAGGCAAGTTGGTGTCCAAGATGTACTGAAAGCAGGCATTCTCAGTCCTGTGATTTCTATTTTTTTTAATGTTTATTTATTTTTGAGAGAGAGAGAGAACACACATGCTCATGAGTGGGGGAGGGGCAGACAGAGAGGGAGACAGAGAATCTCAAGCAGGCTGTGTCCACTGTCTGCGCTGAGCCTGGCATGGAGTTCGAACCCGCAGACTGTGAAATCATGACCCGAGCTGAAATGAAAAGTTGGACGCTTAACTGACTGAGTCATCCAGGCACCCCAGTCCTATGATTTCTTGCCATTACAGGCTGACACATTTCTCTGAATAAATATTAAAAAGGGGTTTACAGGAACAACTGAAAAATCACCACCTGCCAGCCCTTAAAACAAGGTATGACACGAAGGCAGTGAATGGCAGCAAACTATGTGGGAAGAAATACTGTTCTTGACTGAGGAAACAAACTGGTGTGGCTTCAGATAGGAAGCAGACAGTCTTCAGAGCATGTAACTAATTTGACCATGAACAGCTGAGTTCATTTCAGCTTTTTAGTCATTGTAAAGGAAAGAAATGTCACGGTTTTGAAGGATTGCTAGAACGCTCCTTGCCAAGTCTTATGCTAAGTATAATCCCAATTTTAGAGCTTATTTTAAAAAATATCTTCAGTTGGTGAATATGATTTAAAAACTAACAAGGACAGAGACATTAAAATCAGCTTGTATCTTCATAACGTTAAAACACTGCAGAGTGGAAAGTTGTTAATCCCAGATGTTTGCTGTGAACACCAGCCAGCGTGCCCTTGTAGATGTGCTCTGGCTATGAAGTATGTAAAGTCAGAGCAACTTCTCTTCAAATCCAGCATAGACTGTCCTCCCAAATTAGCTAGAAAACTTATTTCAAGGCTGTTCTATGCCAAACCAGTATGTCTCATGCTAAATGATAAGACGGCTAATCCTTTCTTCTAATTCCAACCAACTTGAACCCGCATTACCTCTAACCCAAGCTGCTTTAATTTATTTTTTCACGTAAAGAAATCGAGATCTTGATAAGCTCATCAGAGTGAGTCCTGAAACTCTCACCAACAACCGAAGGTAATAGAACTATATTAATTTTTGTGCTTTGGGCAGGAAGAATATTTTGGTTTATTATTATTTCAAGCAGATTTATAACCTTAATGCTCCTGCCAAAAGAACTTTACCATTAACCTTTTCTCCTTTTATTTTTCTATTTAAAGAAACCAGGATCTGGATAACCTCATCAAAGTGAGTCCTGCAGTGACCAGAAGCAGTCAGAGGTAATCAAATAAAATAGTCATTTCATGTTTTCATCTGTCTGTTGCCCCTGGGTGCAGTGGATTTATAATGTGGCTTTATTGACCCAGCGCAACCAAAACCTATCACTAATCTGAATTTATTTATTTTTTTCTCTTTTGAACAGTGAAGGCTTGGACAGTCTCATTAAAGTGAAATCTTCAGGTCTCAAAAACACTGAGCGGTAAATGACTTTGCCTATCTTGAGGTGTTCTGAAGGTTCTAGTTAGGAATTGTGTTTCTTTCTCTCTTAAAGAAGCCTTTTATTGGGGTGCCTGGGTGGCTCAGTTGGTTAAGCATCTGACTTCAGCTCAGGCCATGATCTCACAGATGGTGAGTTTGAGCCCCATGTCAGGCTCTGTGCTGACAGCTCAGAACCTGGACCCTGCTTCAGATTCTGTGTCTCCCTCTCTCTCTGCCCCTCCCCTGCTTGCTCTCTGTCTCTCAAAAATAAATAAACATAAAAATTTTTTTAAAAAGAAGCCTTTTATTTTTATTTAGTGTTCAAATGAAGACACAGTTGTAAGTCACGTGTCTCCTGTCAGCAAGGAAACATCTTGCACGCCTCTGGAATCGCACTATTTGGGACTCGGTTCTGTACTTTTTATTTACTTACAGGAGTGCAACTTTGTTTGTTGTCTACAGCATGTTAGGACTGAAATGAAAACTGAATGCAATCAAATCAGAAGAAAACGTATTTCCAAGAAACTGAACCAAACTGGTGGCTTATATAGATGACTATAGAGCATCAGAAAGGATATTCAGGGTCCTCAAATTACAGATCCACAGTTTGTGTGGACTCACAGAATATTACAGCAGATTTTTAACCTTGAACTTCCATTTTGAGTTCTGCAAATATAGTATGATTTAGTATCTTTATGTGATATCTACATCTTTCACCTAAAGGGGCTTATTAATAGACAATAAGGTAATAATAGATAATGCACCCAAGTGCCTAATATCAGAAATTCAAATTGTCCTGCTGACCTGAAATGTTATCATTATAAACATAAAGCTGGGAACCATAGTGTCAATGTTCTAAGATGAGGAAAGCGTGCTTTGAACCCACTGGGGGAAAGAAGGCAGTGTAGTACATTCATGGCTCAACTCTTGCGTCTCCTAGTTTGTTGTCTATTTTAGTATGTGATTTTGCTATTTCTGCTTATATGGTTTTATCACTGGGGTGATGGGTTCTTTGGAGGAGGGAGGCACTGGAAGAGCCACCGTCACTGAGAGAAGTAGCATTTACTGAGCCCCTTTCATGTGACTGGCAATTTACATACATTCAATCCTTACAATGAGAAACATATTCATGAGAAATATATTCATATAGCCTACTTTATAGAAGAGGGGAGTATAGCTCAAAGACATTAAATGACCTTCTGAAGAAAGAAAACATATCCTGGGTCTAAACTCACGTCCTTCTGATGCCACTGCCTAGAAGAAAAACAGACTCCCATCTTCTTTCCATCCTTTATACTCACCACAGTCCCTTCCCTTCTAAATCCCCCTTCCTGCAGCGAAAGAAGTACAATTACATATGCTTATTCTAGCAAATTATCACTTAAGTGACAGGGAAGAGAGAAAGTACTTACCTCATAGAGGTTTCCTACCAGCTGAAATAACAGATTTTGGTGTCAACCCTGCCACTGATGATTGTATGGAAATATCTCTGTTAAGTAGAAGCATTTCTTCATAGTGGTTTTGGTTGGGATGGAATTTTCTTTTTATTAGTAATAGTATTAGGATTGTTAGGAGGTCCCCAACTGTGCTGGAAGTGATTAGGTTTAATAACCACGTACAGAATAACTAACAGCGGCTCCTATAGCCAACCCCTCCCTCAGTGTCTGATTCCACAAAATGTACTTCTCTCTGTCTCTCTGTCTCTGTCTCTGTCACACACACACACACACACACACACACACACACTTTCCTCTTTTTCTCACTTTTCCTTCCTTCCCTCCTTCCCTCTGGCACATGTGCTATGTTGACAGACCATGGTAACTTTCTGGTAAGAGTTTTATCTTTTGTTTATTAGAAGATGCCAATTTTATAAAGAGGTAGTTTGTATTTCAGCAACTTCTAATAAAACACCTATAGAAAGAAGGCATCTTCCTTATATGGATGAGATTCCTATAAAAAGAAAATTTTAAAATATTGGCCATCATGTGGCTTTCGGATGGAGGCTTGATCCATAAATCTAACCTAAGCAACGTCTGACTCTTCTTTACGAGTGACACCAGATTTAATGATAATCAGCCAGGTTATCAAGAATTAGAGCAGAACAGACAAACAGGAAAGCTGCTTACTTGAAAAAAGTGACTTCATTCAATTGGCTCAGCCACCTGTAACTATAATGTATCTACCCTGCCCACTTTATTTTAATGGGTAAAGAGAGGGGCATTTTAAAGCATCTCCCAGAGGGATAACAGCCACAGGCAATTTTACATCCAATTCAATGTGACATGGCCACTGATTATTTAATAGCAGAACAGCAGTGAATTAGAGTCCTTTTTATGTGACTTTGCTGACATTTCCAGCAGCTGTATATGTAATTCACACTTAGGGGTGGAATAAACTTTGGTCATCGATCAGAATATAAGCAGGTGTCCCTGAGCTCCTTCTAGGAACATAACAACATGAACAAATGCAAATGTGCGCAGAATTTTCATTTATTCAGGGAGAAACTGCATGGCTTTTAGCAGTGACAGCCTCACATTGTCATGAACCAACATAAAAAGGAGGCATTCAATTATCTGAGGCTATAAACTTCTGCTCCCAAATGAAGATTGAAAAGCAGCTAGTGCCATGGAGGCCTTTACAGTTAGAAAAGACATCCTTCATCTGAAGTAGAAAAAAGATTCTGAACTATTTGTATTATTATACTTCCATAATTTTAAGGGCTTCCTACTTCCTAAGACATACCTCCAAGTTTTAGTATTCCAACAAGAGAAGAGTTTCTTCCTATCTTCCTATTGCAGATTTCTCATATTTCTGCTCAAGGAAGAAAACTGGGGGAAGGGGTGACCTTGACTCTTTGCAGTGCTTCATTCCCCATAATTGGCAGGCCACTCTGCATGCCTCTATCTCAGGAACTAAGATACCTTATCTTTTCCGATACTACCAGGACCAGAATACAATTCGGCCTCCTAATTGGTCCCTCTGCTACCAGTTTCGCCTACTGTCCTTTAGTCCATTAGCCACACTGTAGAGTGATCTTCCTGAAGCACAGATCTGATCACGTCATTCTGATTAAATCCTCTTGTGGCTTCCCATTGCCGTTGGACAATGGCCATACTCCTTAAACTGGTTTCCGAAGCCTAGCTGATCCTGCCTTCACAGGCTTTCCCCACCCCTACCCACCGTGATGCTCCCTCCACAGGCAAACCCCACCCATCTTTCATTCATATTGCATTGATAACTTCTACTTATTCTTTAGGTCTCAAATTAGGTGTCTCTCACTTAGCTCAGGGAGGCCCCGACCCCGGACCCACCACATCTGCATCAGATGCTTCTTTTAGATATTCTCAAGCTCTCTGACCTTCCTGTCCCAAGCTTTTGTCTCCTAGAGGGAATTATTATTTAATCACCTCTCCCCAACTATAAGATTTTTGAGGGTAAGGATTGGGTCTGTCTTGTTCACTTCTTTACTTACAATATAGGTAGAGCACAATGCCTGACACATTTTCGGTGCTTAACAAAAACTCTGTGAATTAGTCTAAAATCTCAAACTAATCAAGGACCTTTGGTCGTCCATCTAGATAAAGCTTAATGCTTTTCAGCTCTAACATTGTGAGCCCCCACAAGTGAAACCAGATTGAAGGAATCTGATATGACTGGTCTGCTTGCTGAAGCCATTGACTATCTCTTGCTCATGACATAACCTCAATCAACCATGGTGATGACTTAAAGCCACTAAAATTCTTGAGTACATCTTACATTTAAAATGCCTACATTTTCCAATTTCCTATGGACCTGTTAATTTCTTTAATATAAAATATTTAAGACTTTCTCATTGAAAAGACCTATAAAGATATATAAAACCAGGCCCATTTTGCCATGTCAACAGAGCTGAAGAATTATACCACTTATCTCTCTGTATTCTGTACTTCCTTTTGAAAGACAAATATTCCTTTTGAACTAAAGCTTAATGCCTAAGATTTAGTTCTTGGCATAGAAGAAGTGCCGTAGTAAATTTTTTATATGGAGGCTCTTAATTTTGCAAATGTGTTTGATACTCTACGAAAGCAATTTAAGTAAGCTGTAGAGAGAGAAACATATTGCAGCTTTTAATAAATACCTCCCACGCCCTCATGAGAGTGGTGAGTGAGCTGTTAACTTTCTCTCATGCAGAGCGTATCTTGAGAAAAGTTGTATAAAAGCAGACATAGTAATACCTATTTTTTCCTTCATCTGCTCTGTAGTGGGACAGTGGAAAATAGATATTACTATAACAAAGATAAATGCTTATATTCAAGATTTGTGCTGTGACTTTACATAACAGGTAACTCATTCCCCACCCCACCCCCAATTTTGAAAGCTACATTTAAAAAAGCCTTTTTAGGTGCAAAGGTTAACAAAATTTCTTTTTAGCCTTCCTCACTGTATCCACAGAGAACTGGCAATTTTTCTTGGAGCTAATTCAAATTGCTCATAAATGTATACAGTTATAAAGTCTTCCTTCCACTGCAACTGTCATGGAAAGGGTTTGGAATCAAGCCTTTGCTCCACCCTGCTGCATGTAGCTGGGCTTCTATAAAAATCTGCTTGTCACACTTTGGCGCACAGCTTTTCATTTTCTACCACAGTGTAAAAACACGACGCAATAGATGTGTTCTTACTGAGAGAGTGGGAATTTATTTTTGTATCCTTCAACTTGGGAAGTTTATGGGCAATCTGAACTTCTTTTATTGGATCTTCCAATCTAGCTGATGACGTCAATCAGAGTGAGCAACCAAAGCAAATACACATTTTGTGCTTCTCATACTCTGGAACTTTTCATCTTGCTTTGCATATTAGTATAGATTATTCAGAATAAAATATTATAATCCACTCTGTCAAATTTGATATGTGATGCTGTTTAATAAAAACAACAAAGATTCTATGAAACCACTAATGTGGTTTATTTGATGATTCACAATTATACCACTTTGGGCATATTCTTCTTTGAAGGCTTTTGCATAGGTTCCAATTTTGAGTTACCTACTTGTAGTTGTTGGATTTATTAGATTCTGGCTTCTCTTTGTTTCTCATGTCCAAGCCTATTCCTGCTCTCCCTCCTAGTAGCTGGGGTCCACAAAGGCTTGGGTCCTTGGGCGGGGATGGAGGATGTGCAAAGACCCAGCGTCCACAGAAGCCAGGAACAGAAAGTGCCAGCAGAAGTGAGGATGTGCAGGATCAGGCTGAGAAACCAAGGGTAATCATGTTGTGAAGGCACAGGAGATCTCTATTAGTTTTCTAGGGGTGCTATAACAAGTACCACAGACTGAGGGGCTTAAAATAGAGATGTATTTTGCACAGTTCTACAAGCTAGAAGTCCAAGAATAAGGTGACTTGTCTGCAGGGTTGGTTCCCTCTGATGATTGAGAGAGAAGAGTCTATTCCAGGTCTCTCTCCTTGGCTTGTAGAAGGCTGCTTTCATCCTGTATCTTCACATTGTCTTCCATCTGTGTGTGTCTTAGTCCAAATTTCCTCTTCTTGTAAAGATACCAGTCATATTGGATTAGGGCCTACCCTAATGACCTCATTTGAATGTGATTACCTCTGTGAAGACCCTATCTTTAAGGAAAGTCACATTCTGACATACTAGCATTAGGACTTCAGTATGTGAATTTGGTGGGGGAAACACAATTCCATCCCTAACAATGTCCCAGAACAAGGATACAAAGCCAGATCTAAGACCTGCATAAAAAAAGAAATATATGCAATTGGTGACTGACACCAATGGAGATGAAATGTCCATCACTTCCTTTACTGATCTTATTCTACAAGGTCATGGTGCACACTAAGTGTCTGGATGTGGGTGGAGCTGACTGCCTTAAAAGTTCGGGGTCTAATGTCTTCCCCTTGGGGACCCATTTAATATCTGTTCTCAGAGCTAGGTAAGGTAGTTAAAGGTCTCCCCTAGAGAAGTGGAAAAAGGGAATTTAAATTTAATCTCAGAAATCTTTTGGAGCAGTTTCTAAGTGCAAAGCCATGTAAGGCCATGGCAGTGAGACTCTACTCTCAAGTTATAGTGAAAACCATCAGTGTCCATCAGTGGCCCTCAGTTCATCCTAGGTTAGCAGTAGGAGAATCATTTGCTGGGACAAAATTCTAATTCCCCCAAGATTCGCATATCCTGGTGAAACTGGATATGTGACATCATGGTACTTCTCTTAATTTTATTTCATTATCCCCAAGTATGTAGTAAAGTATTATTTTAAAATTATCAAAGGAGGATTACTTAATGCCCAGATTATTAAAGTAGTACAGTGGCCCTTGAGGCCAAGAAGGTAGCTCTAATAATTAGCGAAGGGCCATCGGGGTTTAGCAAAAGTCTTCTGTCTCCCTTTCTAAATTTGAATGATGTGATCTGGGAAGTTTCCTTACATAGTTCATTGAGAGAGTCAGTTCTGAATTTTACATCATTCAGACTGCAGAATCAGATGATTGCAATACTTCTGAGCTACTTCTGAAATCTTGTGCTTTTTACTTGTGTTACTTAGCATATTTTCCCTACTGTAACTCCCATTAAAAAATAATCTAATTTCTACATTTTCAAAATTATGCAGCTAGTATTTTATTTATTTATTTTTATTTTATTTATTTATTTATTTATTTATTTATTTAATATATGAAATTTACTGTCAAATTGGTTTCCATACAACACCCAGTGCTCATCCCAAAAGGTGCCCTCCTCAATACCCATCACCCACCCTGCCCTCCCTCCCACCCCCCATCAACCCTCAGTTTGTTCTCAGTTTTTAACAGTCTCTTATGCTTTGGCTCTCTCCCACTCTAACCTCTTTTTTTTTTTTTTCCCTTCCCCTCCCCCATGGGTTTCTGTTACGTTTCTCAGGATCCACATAAGAGTGAAACCATATGGTATCTGTCTTTCTCTGTATGGCTTATTTCACTTAGCATCCAAAATCTATAAAGAGCTCATCAAACTCCACACCCGAAAAACAAATAACCCAGTGAAGAAATGGGCAGAAAACATGAATAGACACTTCTCTAAAGAAGACATCCGGATGGCCAACAGGCACATGAAAAGATGTTCAACGTCGCTCCTCATCAGGGAAATACAAATCAAAACCACACTCAGATACCACCTCACGCCAGTCAGAGTGGCCAAAATGAAGAAATCAGGAGACTATAGATGCTGGAGAGGATGTGGAGAGTATTTTAAATGTGAAGTTTAAATGTAGCTATGGAATGCTACCCAATTTGCAGATTTATCAATTATTGGTGGTTTGGATGTTATATGAAAGGAGTATTAAATCTCAATACACTACAAGAAATTTTTGTAGTATTGTTCATGCTTATCAATATTAATTTTGTGAGTGAGAGTCCATACTCTGATTCCATGTGAGTGAGAGTCCATGCTCTGATTCCTTGTTTAAATCTACTATTCAAAATCATGAGCAGGGAGATTATAAAAACTAGAGTTAATTCCAAAGATGAGAGAAATTAGAGCAGAAATACAAATGAAAAGGCAGTCCATCAAAATACTGAAATCAATAGTGCCTCCTGCTGTGTCACTGAACTTCTGTTAGCTGTCATTTATTTGTGCTTATTCAGTTCACCCACAACGGAGGTCGCTGTGCCATGAATGTTACTTACATTAACTCATTCATTCTCACCACAACTTAATGAAATTAGATAGGGTTAGTCTAGTTTACAAAAGGAAGATTAAGAAGGTTGATTAACTTGTCCACAGAAATAGAAGAGATGGCCTCATTGTTCTGGCTTCTAAACAACTGTCCTAATCAATTGGGTTCATGACAAAGGCTTTTCCAAACTCATGGGGGAAAAAAAAATCAAGAACCACCAGTGATATAGCCAATATATAAATAACTAATATTTGAAAAAAAAAAAACATATCAGAGGACATTGTAGATCGTGAAAGCATATGAAAATCATTGCTGCAGCTCAAGATTCAAGAATCTAATTGTCCCATTTATCCTCCACATTATGTATTGTTTATTCAAATTTTGGGTTTCATGTTTCTGTGATCTACAAAGATAGAATGAAGTCTCTAATTAAATATCCAAGAATTGATATTGGATGGGCAGGTGGCTTGGCCTCAAATCTTGACTCTTTTACAAATTAGTTAATTGACCTTGGAAAATTCACTTAGCCTTCCTGAGCCCCAGATGCTGTCCGGCAGGGTTTTGTGAGATCTGAATGAGATAATCCATGTGAAAATACATAGTTAGTACTTTGTGACACAAAGTTAGTACTCATTAAATGTTAACTGAATGAGACTATAGATAATTGTTTATTTACAGACCAGATTTCTCAAATCTTCCAAAAGATTAGTTCTTTCTTTCTCACACATAATCTATGCTTTCATATTTGAGTTATAGATCAAATAGCTCAATGTCTGATTTCCAATGTTCTATATGATATATATATTTATTTATACATATTTATATTATACATAATAATTATGTGGGTTTTTTTTCACCTATAGCGACCAAGACCTGAAAAATTTAATTGAAGTAAATTCTAATGTCTCTGAAAATAAAAATGGAAGGTAAGACTTATTATAATTTACTTTTTTTGTTATCAATTTCATATGAGCCTACACAAATTATATAACATTAGAAGATTTACTGAGGAGTTGAATTGTATTATGGTATTTAGATATAAATACGATTGAAATGCAAAAATCAATATGCAGAGTACTTAATAGATAATATGGAAAAAAGTTAACAAAAGTCAAATTCTGTTGGAATTTCTGACTAAGGGCCTTCTATTCAATTGCTTAGTGTAAAAGGCATCATGGAAATTCAAAGCTCTGCACTTGGCTGTGAAAATTTATTTTTACTTATTGTTGCTTGGTAGTTTTTCAGTGGTGCAGAAAGCACTCTGGGAATGTCTTTCTTGGATACCTAGTGCTAAAAGAATGCGCAAATTCATCACAGCTACAAAACAAGACCTAGTTTTGGAATTTCTTTACACTGCACAGTATAATGGCATTAAAACTGTTGTATTTTGTTTCTTATACAAGGAAAGTTGGGATAGAAGCTCTACTTCATTGTCGTTACAGACTGTTTAGGGAGGAATTAAATTGTTTTCCGTGTTTTGCAGTCTCCCCAGACCTATGGGGGACTCTAAAAACAATGGGTTCCTATTTTTTACCTTCATAAGGTACAGTTGTCTTTTCTGTTAAAAAATTTGTTATGCAAAGAAATGATACTGTCAATGTTGTGTGTGGAGAGTGGAAAAGCAGAAAGAGATCTGGGTCCCCAAAATGTCTACAAAAGACTCTTGCATCTAATGTTAGTTTCTTTCTCTTCCATTAATTCCCTAAATCATCTTCTGCCTTCTTTTCTTGTGATCACACAAAAGGTTTTGATAAAACTAGGGAGGGTAAGTTTTCAATAGAATCTGTTTATCTTAGAAAAACATCCATTATTTTGGAAGTAGGACTGGTCTTACAGTTAGCCAGTCTCACTCAAGTATTATCTGGAAATGATTAAGGTAAAAATTGCAAGTAAATGTTTATGTATGGTTAAGGAACTTCTCATTTAATATGATTTGACACATGCTCCAATTTCAGCGTGACTTGTTTATGAAGGATTAATGAAGAAATGGAATATTATGGAAATTTAAGAGTAGGAATGGTAGCATGGGCGGACCTCATAGAGGCCTGATCTGGAAGGTTATTTCTTCTTGGCCAGAGGACATTCCGTAAGGAATCCTTGGACATTAACCCTAGTTCTTTGTTATTACTATAACTTAGCTACTTCCTGAATATTGGCCGCTTCCTATTTTTGTCTTGCTTTTCCTTCTGCGTATTGGCTTTCTTATTCTTTACCCTATATCTATTTGATAACCAAGAATCTTTGCTGCTTTGCAGTTTCTACCTCCTCATACCTTGAGCTGACTCGTGGTAAGCTTTTTCATGGCCTGTCTGGCCTTCTAAAGCAAGGCATTATGGATGTGGCCATCTGCACTGAAGATGGTGTATAGATGGAAAACACCATGGTTGACAATAAGATACACATATTCTCCTTTCCCTTCCTGCAGTTTTGTCTGTGTCTCCTGCCTGACATAATCCAACTGTGACATACATTCACAAATGTACCCACTCTCTCCCAGTGAGACAGGAATCATCACATTCAGTTACTATGTCAAGAAGCCTTAACTACCACCACTACAAAACCATTTCTTGATCCCTGACTTCTGTTTCCAGGTAGTGTTCATTCTCCTTCAGTTCGATCACAATCCTGAATATGTACAATGTTTCATGGTCTGCTCTCTAGAAATGAAATGGAAAATGTAAGCACCACCCTGGCACTGACACAAGAACTGTAATAAAAATTTTCCCCTAGAACAGAATGGAAAAAAGAAATCTCTGGGCCCAATTTTTGTGCCCATGTATTCTGGCTACAAAAAAGGACTTTCAAAATGGGTAAATGGGTAAATATTTAATAGGAAGAAAATTAAGAAAATTCACAGAGAGTAAGAGACTTGACTAAGTGTAGAAGTTTAGTAATTAGAGGGCTGGGATGAATCTGATTGTTCTGGCATCACGTCCTCTCTTTATTTTTTATAGTAGACTACTTTTTAAAACTATGTTTAAAATTTATAGTTTTTTACAAGAGCTCAAGACCTTGACATTTTATAGAAGTAAACCCCAACACATAGGATACAAAATAGTAAGCTCTTAATAAGATTTTATTCTTTATGCAAAAGAGATTTATAAAATTTGCAGTGGTATCGATGTTTATCAGTTGAAGTTGTTTTATGGTGTTTGAATCTTAGGTTGCTAATGTTAAGTTAGTAAGGCAATGGAAATCTAAATAAGAGTCCTGGGCCAATCTGCTAAACTGAGACTTGATTCACTTTATGAATGTATTCACTTTGTATAGTAATTGGATGTCCAAGTAAATATATTTTTATAATTAGCATATTCATAGAGTGTACAACCATCACCACAATCAATTTTAGAACATATGTATCACCTCAGAAATCAACTCCATACCCATGAACAGTCACACATCATTTTCCTCCCAACCCCTCATCCCTAGCCTGCTTTCTGTTTCGATGAATTGCCTATTCTGAACATTTCATATAAATGGACTCATATAATATGTGGTCCTTTATGACTGGCTTCTTTCAAGATTCATCCATTTAATAGCATGTATCAGTACTTTATTTCTTTTTATTGCCAAATAGTATTTGTCCATTGTATAGCTAAACAGCATTTTGTTTATTCATTAATTGATGGACATTTGAATTGTCTTTGAATTTTGGATTGTATTTAACTATTGTAAACAATGCTGCATATATGTTTTTGTGTGGGATATGTTTTCATTTTCTTGGGTGTATACTTAGGAGTGGAATTGCTGGATTGTACAGTAACTCTATGTTTAACTGTCTAAGGAACTGCCAAACTATTTTCAAATCAGCTGTACCATTTTATACTCTCACTAGCAATGTATGAAGGTTCCAGATAGGTGAATTTTCAAGCTGAATTTCCACCACAGGAAACATTTTCTCAAGAGTAATCCCATTTGAAATTCTGTAAGATCCAACACAGTGTTTGAATTTATATTTTGTAGAGTTGTTATTTAATTAATTAAGACACAAAACTATGACCATTAGTTGGAAGTTATAATTCAACAATTTGTTTCAATGAATAATAACTTTTAAAGATAGAACTGTTAATTAACAAACATTGTGAGTCATGAGTTCTCCTTTATGAGGATTATTCAAGGCATCTGAGAGCAATACTTGGGCAGGGTTCCTCAATTGTACTGGTTCCCAAACTTTAGTGTATGTCACAACCACCGGCTGATAGAAAGACCACATTTTGAGAACCAGTACTCTTCTGGGTAAGATGATGGGCTGCCCAGCCTCTTAGGTGGTGATTCTCAACCTTAACTTGCATGTGAGACTCAGTGAAAAGGCTTAAAAGAATCCCAGTGCCCAAGCTGTAATCCAAGCTAATTAAATCAGAATATCTGGATGTGGGGCCAAGTAGCATTGTAAAAAGCACCACAGGTTATTTCACTGGTTGCCAAAGTATTTTTTAACTATTTCTATGGTTCTAAATAATTAAAAAAATATATTGTTACCACTTATTGGCATCAAGATAGAATTTCCTTTTTAACATCTATCACCATCTCTGGAAGAACAAAGAAAGACTTGGCAAGTATTACAGAGCCTAGGAGACTAAAGAGACATGATTATTATGTGGAAGATATATCCTGATTCTGATTCTGGAACTGAGAAGGGACATCAGAGGAAAAACTGATGAAATACAAATGAAGTGTATAGATTAGTAAATAGTATTGTACCATGTTGATTCTTTAGTTTTGACAAATATACCATGGTTATGTATGATATTAGTATTAGGAGAAGCTGGGTGAAGGGTAGACAGATTCTCCACCTGTCTTTGTAATTTTCCCATACACTTAAAATTATTCCAAAACAAAAGGGCTTTTTAAAAAAAATCTGTCATCTTCCAAACCTACTGGCATAACAAAACCCATCAAAAAGTTTCAAATTTGCTTACTAGTATTTAGTTTTCATTCACAATTATAAAAATTAAATCTTAGTGAAGCCATTATCATCATCTTATGATAAACACAGCTAGGAGATGCTACTTGTATTATTATTCTGTCTGGGCTTCCATAACAAAAGACCACAGACCAGGTGGCTCAAACAACAAAAATTTATTTTCTCACAATTCTGGAGGCTAGAAGTCCAAGATCAAGATGTTGTCAGGTTTGGCTTCTCCTGAGACATTTTTCCTTGGCTTACAGATGGCCACTTTCACACTGTGGCCTCGCATGGCCTTTTCTCTGTGTATGAACAAACATACACAAATCTCTGGTGTCACTTTTTATTTTATAAGGACACAAGTCCTGTGATATTAAAGCTTCACCCTTATGACCTCACTTAACCTTTTTTACCTTCTTATAGTCTCTGTCTCCAAATCACAATGAAGGTTAGAGTTTCAAAATGGGAATTTGGGGGGGAAACAATTCAGTCCATTATAGTACTGTATGCAGTTTATTCCCCTTTCTTCTTTGAAGATTTTGCTAACTAACTGGTGATATTTGATTTTATATTGTTGGGGATGGTGCAAACACATTCCAAACTCACTGACAACCTTCATTCCTTGAAGCTGTCTGTTAAAAATGGGTTTTTTATTGTATGTTATATGATTTGAATATTTTTAAGCAATTCCTAGCTAGGTTTATTATTCCTGGAATGACATATCCTAATAATTACATTAGAAAGTTTTCTAATGTTCATTCTACTTTCTCATTACTTAGTATAATTTTAATGTAGCTGTATGGTTTGTGAAACATCTGTCTTAAAAGTAGAAGATGATTGTATGCCAGAGATAATATGTGAACAATGTTTTCCTCTTAAGAGCTTTCTGGAAATGGAAGGAAAGTATGTTTAAAAATGATAAGGCTTGATTAAGATCTAACCTGCCCTCTTGTTTTTCACATCTCTTCTATATTGGAGTTTACTAATCTGGAGGGATGAAAAGTGGCTAAAATTTTTGCTATTCCTGCATTAAAATTTTCCTCTGTTTCAGAGGAAAAAGAAAATATGCCTGCACTTTGTTAAACATTGTGACACTTTTTAATTAGCAGAAATCTAAGTCACAGTTCTGTAATCTTCAAAATATTTTTTCCATTAAAAACAAGATGGAAGCGAGTTTCCAAAAGCAACCACTGGATAATTTTCATATCATATTGTACATGAGATGCTTTCTACCGTGGCACTGCTGGTATTACAAGGTTACTGGAACCAATTTCAGATGGTTTTTGCCCTTGATAAAAAGGTTTTTATTCTAATGTTAGATAATATGACACATGCCTGTATATTATTCTTTAAGGTAAGACAGTGGTCACTCTGGAGGTGTAAAATAGTATTCTATTTGTGTATCTGCACAGAAGCCAGACAAACATAAAGAGGTTTGTTGTATGTAAAAACTTAATTGAATAGAATTTTAATAAAGCAAAAAAAACTTCTAGTGGCCTTCATTTAAGTGCCAAATATTTGTGTCTGCTTTCCCAGGCTAGACAGCCAAGTCGGTGGATCCACTGATGCTATAAACATCCAGTTTACTAGAACTCCTGCCCATTCTTATGAAGCCAGGAAGAATCACAGGTACCACGGCCAATTATATACAAGTGACAGGACTTTCTCCTTCTGTTTTTAAAACTCATCTTACTTTAAACCTCTTCTTGCTTTGAAATGCAGAAATTTCTTTTTTTTTTTTTTTTTTTAATTTATTTTTGGGACAGAGAGAGACAGAGCGTGAACGGGGGAGGGGCAGAGAGAGAGGGAGACATAGAATCGGAAACAGGCTCCAGGCTCCGAGCCATCAGCCCAGAGCCCGACGCGGGGCTCAAACTCGCGGACCGCGAGATCGTGACCTGGCTGAAGTCGGACGCTTAACCGACTGCGCCACCCAGGCGCCCCGAAATGCAGAAATTTCTAATTTTATCAGTGGCTTTATGTAAACAGCTCCACCCAAAGGTGTTGCATTAGCAACTTGGTCGTTGGTAAGCTTTGATATCTGGGTAGGAAAGTATAAATATTATTTTTTCCTGAAAATTTTACATTAAAAAAAAAACTGTTTGTGACACTGGTGTTGACGTTCTTTAGGCAGATTTTAAAGTTTCATTAAATTAGTTGTTATCATGTTCATTAAAGTTCATTAAAGTCAACTTTTTATTTTGCTTTCCAGATTTTTATTTAAATTCTAGTTAGTTAACATTCAATGAAATATTGGTTTCAGTAGATTTCACTGATTCATCACTTACATACAACTCCCAGTGCTCATCACAAGTGCTCTCCTTAATACCCATCACTCATCTAGCCCATCCCTCCACCCACCTCCCTCCATACAACCCTCAGTTTGTACTCTATTGTTCAGTCTCTTAAGGTTTTTTCCCTCTCTCTCTCTTTTTCCCCTTTCCCATATGTTCATCTGTTTTGTTTCTTAAATTCCATATATGAATGAAACCATGTGGTATTTGTCTTTCTCTCACTTATTTTTCTTAGCATAATACACTCAAGCTTCATCCATGTTGTTGCAAAGGTCAAGATTTCATTCTTTTTATGGTTGAGTAATATTCCATTATGTATATGTGTACATACACACACACACACACACACACACACACACACATTTTTCCATAGTTTGGCTATTGTTGATAATGCTGCTGTAAACATTCAGGTGCATGTACCTGTGCTTGAATGTGTATTTTTGTAACCTTTGTGTAAATACATAGTAGTGCAATTACTGGATCATATGGTAGTTCTATTTTTAACTTTTTGAGGAGCCTCCATACTGTTTTACAGATTGGCTGCACCAGTTTGCATTCCCACCAACAGTGCAAGAGGGTTCCCCTTTCTCCACACCCTTGCCAACACCTCTTGTTTCTTATGTTGTTAATTTTAGCCATTCTCACAAATGTAGGCTTAGAGACCTCAGCAACTCCTTAAAATGTAATAACATTAGTATCATAGGAGTCCCAGAAGATGAAGAAAGAGGAAAGGGGTCAGAAGGTTTAGTTGAGCAAATTATAGCTGAAAACTTCCTCAATCTGGGGAAGGGCACAGACATCAAAATCCAAAAAGGACAGAGAACTCCCATTAGATTTAACAAAAGTCAGCCACCATCAAGATACATCATCGTCAAATTCACAAAATACACAGACAAGGAAAGAATCCTGAAAACAGCAAGGAAAAAATCCTTAACCTACTAGAGAAGACAGATCAGGTTTGCAGCAAATCTGTCCACAGAAATTTGGCAGACTAGAAGCGAATGACATGATATATTCAATGTCCTAATATATGGGAAAAATATGCAGCTAAGGTCAACCTTTTGAGGTTTGTGGGGAAAGTTATGGTTTGAAAAATAGGAATGGGACACCAGGGAAACACATTAAAATGTATTATAAATATTCAAAATAGTCCTCATGCTCTACAACAGATATTCTGAGTGACCAATTTCCATAGCAGCGTTCTGGAAGTAGGCCAAAACAGTGGACACCAGGAACAAAATAGGAGATGTGAAGAAATTTTGCAGAAGTGGATTAGTATCCCTTTAACAATTACATTTCAAAAGTTATAATTTAAAAGGAATATATAAACACTATTTTTTGCATTGAATTGGATAATAGCTTTGCTGTTTTTATTATCCTTGTAAATAAGCTTTAAACATTAAGTAAATGGTTCGTGTTACAGCTCCAATGCTGAAACCAGGCATGCAGGACCAAAGGATACTGTGGTATACACAAGGACCTATGTGGAGAACAGGTACTGGAAATTTATTTAAAATATTTTGCTACATTTACTCTAATTTTGAAATCATCTATGTTAGGAGAGATGCTATTATTTTGGAGTATGTTTGCTTTTCTCAAATAGAAGACCATTTAGGGGTATATTGAGTTCTAGGTATATCATTCTTTATAATGTTTCCAATATTAAGTAGTTGGCAAATAACCATTGTCATTGGATAAACCAAATGCTTGAATATAACAAGTATACACATAATAGGATAACCATGTGAAAGTTCTCACATGATCATATATAACTATACATTTATAACAAGCCTACAAAATTACACAATGCAAAATTACACAAAGTTACTCAGATACTCTCATGCTAATTTTGAGTCACACTTTAATTAAATAGTTCTATACACTATTCTGGTTCTATCTAATCTAGTCTATCTGTCTGTTTACCTCTCATCTGAAATAAGGGGTGTTACCTTTAGTAGATACACTCTGGCCCAAATTACAGAGAATGGATATCCAAAAAAATCTGCTGCTTGGAGTGATGGATGTTGAGAAGAATGTCAACCAAGATCATGAATTCACAACCTATTTGATTTTCAGGGAGTATAAAAATAAGAATTAGCCTACCTGTGGAGTAATATACTGGTTAGGACTACAAATGTGATGTACGTGACATATGTGTTAACCAGAGCCCATTTCAAAGAGGGGAGACTATCTCTAGAGACGGGTTCCTGAAAGGGCTCTGGGAAATTCAGTACATGTCAGAAAATGGACAATTTTCCAAAAAACCAAAAAAGGTTTCTCAAAACCACACCTAATTTACTTTGTAAAATGCAGGCTCAAGTTTGATTTTTCTGCTGAATCTAAATCTCCCTAAACTCCACACTGACGGTGTAGGATAGTGTAGAGGCCCTAGCATCAGATTTGGGATGGAGTCTGTCATTTACTAACCAAGTGGTTTTGGCAAAATCTACTTAACTTCTTCAAGTCTCAATTTCCTTATCAAGAAAATGGAAGTAATAATATATGTATCACGCACAAATGTGTGCAAACTCTTACTGAGCATTGTGGGTTATATATTCCGAAGATACTCTATTTCTTTTCTTTTTTATATTCTTTTTTTAAAGTAAATATAATTTATTGTCAAACTGGTTTCCATACAACACCCAGTGCTCTTTCTGACAATAGTCTGCCTGTGGACAATTGGAGGGAGAAAGATTTCTTATTTAAAAATCCCAGGTAAAGTCTGTGGAATTACCACTCACCCTATGAAATAATAGGAATGTATTGCTTCCAGCCCTAATATACTCACAGGTAGCATAAGTAGTTGGGAAGCAATTATGAGCTGCCAGCTGGTTAGTGCATTGCAAGTTTCATTTGTCTCACAGAAGGACTGACATTTACAAACTGGGGCAGTCTGAAAAATAGAACAAAGGGGACTTAAAATTACACTTTTTTGCTTTCATTCTAGACTCTTCTTTCTTGGATGTTTTCAAGTAAAAATAAACATTTCTACAGCTTTCTCTAAAAGTTTAAGAGTCTCTGTGTCTCTACACAGAGAATGTTGATATTGTGAATGTTGATGTTTCTATGTGCTTACACTGGCCCATGCTTTGCATATTTCCTTTTCTGTGTTAGATTACATGTGGCTTTCCTATAGCAAATGAATGAGGGAGGGGCAAGTATGCATTTCATGAGAAATGATAACTTCTTTTCCTGCTCACGCTTTTTCCTGCGCTCCTTGTCCTATGCTCTATTTCCTTCAGTAGATATGTCAATTTATATCAACCTGGAGGTGGCTTGTGCATCAGCACTTTCCACATTTAAAAAAAAAAAAAAAGAAAGAAAGAGGTTAGTACATGGTCCTAACTTGTAACATCATAGAGAAGAATGACAAAGCTGCATGAGGTGTGTGTGCTTTGTCACCTGTGTATGGGTGTGTACATCAACACTAGGGAAATAGCTCAGTCCTCACATGTCAATTTTGTTTGTTTCTAGTAAATTACTGAAGGATGGATATCAGGAGAATATCTCTGGAAAATACATACAAACTGTTTATTCAACTTCAGATAGGTGAGTTGGTCTACATTTCCATATCTAGAAGTATATATACATATATATATATATACACACACATATATGTATGCATATATATACATACATACTTATATATGCATATATTTGCATATATAGGTGTATATACTTATATGTATAACATTTTATATATTTTAGTGTATATGTATATACACATGTGTGTATATATACTTTTACATGTAATATATATTTTATATTCATATTTGATATATTTTTATTATATATATGATACTGCAATACATGATTCTCATCCATTGAACTTAGAGATGCTAATTAAGTGATTGTTATACGTGTGTATGGATGGAACAATGTACAACAACCTCTGCATCCAGGAATTCATTCCGTGGCTTCCTGGCTGTTTCTGCTCTTTGATTGCTGTACTTTATTCCAGCAGCTTTCCATGCCCTACAGCTGCCTGCCAGACCAGGCCCTCTGCTGTTGCTGATTCCCAGGAGTCCCCAGTAATGCCACATATTTAGTGTCTAGGCTTCATTGCATCACTTGACTGTGCCCTCAGCCCTTTCTCCTTGTGGTTTTCCAGAGCCAGCTCACCTACAAACAGCTGCATAGAGATGCTGCTACAACCCAGTCTGGGCCCACAGTCAGTTCCGAGGACAGGGGTTGCAGTGATTATCAAGTTAGTGCTAGTATGTTGACCCCAGGCTTTCACTGTTGGTGATCTTTTTTTTTTTTTTTAATTTTTTTAATGTCTACTTTTTTTTTTTTTTGAGAGAGAGAGAGAGAGAGAGAGAGACAGAGACAGCATGAGCAGGGGAGGGGAGAGAGAGAGGAAGACACAGAATCCAAAGCAGGCTCTAGGCTCCGAGGTGCCAGCACAGAGCTGGATGCAGGGCTCGAACCCATGAACCGTGAGATCATGGCCTGAGCTGAAGTTGGATGCTTAACTGACTGAGCCCCCCAGGTGCCCCTGGTAATCCTTTTTTACCATTTAATGTTCAGTGGGGTGCATAGATGATGCTCGTGAGAGTATGACCTGCATATTTCCAGTGGAGAAAATTAAAATAATTAGCATTTCAACTCAACCACTGGAAATCAGCTGTAATGCAAATGTGTAACATTCTATTAGTGATGTTCCTTTATAGGAGAGGCTAGAAATATGACTTATCGAGGGTAAGGACATATCTTATTTTTATGCACAGCCTAAGCCTGTAATGCAGTGTTTGGCACCTAAGGCTACTCAGTAAATGTTTTCTGAAAAAAATAAACTAATGCTGTATTCGCGAAGGAAAACATGGATGGGCCAGGCACCAAAATTCTATCCTCTTTCTGTCACTCTTTTAAGATCTTGTATTACCAGTGATCTTCTGAGTGTCTTGCTTTTAAAGCACACTTCTTAGAAAAATAAAGTCATCTACACAAGCATTAGAATTACAAATGCTGCCTAAATAACCAGAAGCAAACAAATAAAAACAGCTTTTTTTCATAATGCTTTGAGAAGGTCTTTGGCTAACAATATGATCCTTTTTTTTAAAGTTTATTTTATTTCTTTTGTGTGTGAGAGAGAGAGGCAAAGAGGGTGAGAGAGAGAATCCCTGTTAACGTGGAACCCAACATGGGGCTCAAACTCGTGAACCATGAGATCATGACCTGAGCTAGTCAATAAAGTCGGTCGCTTAACCGACTGAGCCACCCAGGTGTCCCAACAGTATGATATTAATAAGGACAACACTATCATCCGAGCCTTCCCTGGGCTGATATTATCATTGTTAACTTAAGGAAGGAAAACATTCTTCACAAAAGTATTGCTCTTAATATGAAGAATTTCAGTTCCGTTATTAAAGTGGTCCTTGAAATTTTCCTTAGTCATCAGAGCAAAAGTCAATTCTCTGTAAGACCAACCCGTCAAGCAACTTTTTTCTGTTGATTATTGTGTGAAATTAGCTATGTCCCCAGAGTTCTTATCTAAGCATTTCAATCCCATTGAAAGTGGCTTCCCACTTAACAAGATAAAGTCTAATTCCTTTGCACAATTATTTACGGGCCTTTAGAACCTGCTCCTACTGAATATTGATGGCTGTTTAATCACTCCAGATACTTTATTTCTCTAGCACTTTGGTACGTCCTGTTTGTCCTGCTTGAAATTCCCCCATTATGCCCCTCCACACCTCGCCCAACACACCTTGAGAGCCCCTTTGTCTTCAAGCTTTAACTCATGTGGCACTTTTTCCACAACAGCTTTCCTGACTCTACCCCAGGGAATAGTTGCTTCGTTAGCCGTGCTCTCCTAACTCTCTCCACGTATCCATAATATGCTATGATTATTGAATCACACACCTGGCTACCCTCGTGGAAAAAAGGAGACTGTCTTACTCTTCTTTATATTCCCAGCTCTTACCTCAGTGCCTCTGGGAATGGAAGAAGATTGGAGAGTGCCTGTTTTCTACTCTTGACAGGATTACAATGTTACATGGGAAATTTAAGTATGTGTGCATATATGTGTATGTATATGCATATGTATGAATTTCCCCATAGGGAAGTATTTGCCAGGAACATATAAGGAATTAGCTGTAGAGTTAGTTGAAAGGGGAAAATATTTATTAATATGCATAAGGACTAGGAAATTCTTAGAATGACTGAGAGTATAAAACCAGACACATTTCATCTACTTAAATCCCTTTCTTCTTTTACCTCCTCCTTCCACCCATTTTCCCTCCTCTCTGCTTCTAGTCCTGGGCTTGATCATAGGAACATGGCTCCTGGCACGACTAGTTCACTTTCACACAGTGAGCCTGATAGTCCTCATGGGTAGGCCTAGAGGTGACACAGGGACTCTGGGGCCACACTGCCTTCATTCAAATCCTGCCACTGCCACTCAACTGGCTGCATGATGAGAGCAAATTTATTACCCTTCTGTGCTCAGTTTCTTCTTTTGTAAAAGGATGTAAAAATAACAGTACCAGCTTCTCAGCAATGTTGCGAGCAAGAAATGAGTTTATATAACCAAATGCATGGAAAGCACTCTGCATATATTATAAAGCATATTAGCATTATATAAATATTGGCTGTTTTTATTTTACCCTTCTATTATGTACCCTACTCTGAAAATTTCAAGCCTGACTGCTAGTTCCCTGAAACTAGTAAATTCTGCAAGGTACTATTTAAGACAGTCCTAGTCCCTTCCAAAAGGAAAAAAAATCACAGAGTTGTTGGCCTTTCTTAAGGTTCTGTGTGACCTGAGCTCTTTTGGACTTGCTGATCATATCTATGGTTCATTTGTTACTGAACACTCTCTTTCCAAAGTAAATAACAATACTCTCTTTTCCTCATCAAATTTGTGGTGGGGTTATATCTTGTTGGAGAATATAAATTTTGTCATGAAAGCTACACCAATATTCTGATTGTTACAATGACACCAAGAGACTTGTCATAGGAGAACATTTTGGGGACTCTAGACCCCAGAGTCTGGGGTCCTACAGACCCATCACTTGTGAATTTATGAAAATGATTTAAAAAATTTTTTTATATTTATTTATTTGAGAGAGAGAGAGAGGATGAGTGGGGGAGGGACAGAGAGAGAGGGAGACATAGAACCTGAAGCAGGCTCCAGGCTTTGAGATGAGCTGTCATCACAGAGCTTGATGTGGGGCTCAAACTCACGAACTGCAAGATCATGACCTGAACTGAAGTCGGACGCTTAACTGACTGAGGCACCCTGGAGCCTCAAATTTACCAAAACACTCTTGAACGGATTTGTACTTTTGTCCTATTGAATGTTTTGAGAGTTAAAATTTTATATTAATCTACAGCATAATTTTTCTATAATATATGCAAATTAATAATTCAAAACCCTCTTCTAGCGTCAAGGGGTACTCATGACCTAGTTCAATTAAGAAACTGTGAACATCTTTGCCTTGCCCAGCTGCACTCTTGATTGCTAATGAATTAATAACTTGAGATTTGTCTTCATCTTAATTCTTTGATATCATTTTGAGGTAGCTAGGAGAATCAATTCTATCGCTAGAACAAGTAAGTCCCCAACTTTCTTTGATTTTCACACAATTTCCTGAAGTATCAACAAAATTAAGCTATCATTTCCACATGTCTTTGTGGGGAATACATCCATCGTTTGCATGATGACAAATTTACTTGTAATTGCTTATGTCTCTATAGGTCTGTCATCGAAAGAGAAATGTGCACTTACTGCCGGCAACCACTGGGCACAGACACTAAAATGATTTTAGATGAATTACAAATTTGCTGCCATTCTACTTGCTTCAAGGTAAGGGTATGTTTATTGCAGTTAATTAAACACAGCATTACATATGACTGGGATAAAAATAATTATTTAATGAAATACATGCGATGAAGTTAAAACTTTCAGAAATGTTCCCATCCACATTAATAATGCACTACTTAAATATTTCTAGGAGTTATGCAGCCTCAACCTCAAAGGTTTATAATTACTATCTTGGCTTTAGGCTTAGAGTTGATTACTGACACATTTATTACTCTTACCCTGGAGATTTAAATCTGTGAAAATATAAACACTTGTTCTCTTTATAAAAGTTTTTGCAACATTTTAATGAACCATGCATTACATAAAAAAATAATGAACTCCAGAAAGAAAAAGAAATTATTGAGAAGAAAGTTAGCAGCTTTTTATATAGTATATGTATTCAGGATGGATAGACCTCACAATAGTTGAAACTCAGTCTGCTTTTGAGAACGTGATTAATTCTAACTAATTGTGGCTTAGTATAATAATAATAAAGCTTATGTGGTATAATGCTTCAGCTTGTGGCTATATGCCATTTCTTTTACTTCTCACAATAATATCGGGTAGGTCAACGTGACGGTTGTTGACGTAAACGGATGAGCACTGAACTGGAAGCCTGAAGGCCTGAGTTCGAGTTCTAACTTTCACTAACGATGGCTATAATTTTGGACAATCACCTAATTAGCTTGGCTTCAGTTCCTTTATCTGTAAAATGGGGTAGCTGGTTAGACTAGTGGTTCTTAATGCTGGCTGTATGTCATAATCATCTGGGGAAATTAGGAGAAAAACAGAATGGTTGGGGCCAGCCCCAATTAAATAAAAAATCTCAAAGATGCTTCCTTTTGGTATTTTTCAAAACTCCTTAGATAGAACTAAGGGCAGCCAATTTGAGAATCATTTGCTTAAATCCAAGGGTCCTTTTTGTGCTGACGTTCTGTGGTTGATGCAAATTATCTAATTCAGTCAAGTAAATGTAATACTTTAACAACTGATTGCTTCTCCTTCAATTAGCTTCAGACAGTGACACATAGCAATCAGATATATGGTGTCTCATTTTGAGAAAAAGAATCCAATTTTAGGCCATAGTATATAGAATTCCACATAAAATAAAAGCTATTTTATTTATTTATTTGTTTGTTTATTTATTATTTGCTTAAAGCTATTATACAGAAAACTTTTTAAAATAAAGAGTTCTCCTGATTATGACTTTTAGTAAAGAACAATAATGTCCATTTATTATATTTCAAATGATTTGTTTCGATTTTCAGTTTAATTATAAAATACTACTAACTGAAAATAAAAATGTCCCCACACTCATAGGAAAAGATATATTATTCTATAGCCATGATAATAGAACTACCTGGACTAATTGATCAATGACAATTTGCTTTAGTGAACTCGCCTCTGAAAGCCAACAATCAGAGACAGGCTCATGCTTGAAAGTCAGCCAGTTGGCAGGTGAACTTGTTTCCAATGAGCACAGGTCTAAGGCAGATGTCAACCCTTTTCTATCTCCATAACGAACACAACACAAAACAAACTGTTCCCTAAACCCTATGTAAGATCAGAAGTTGTTTTGTCCAATGAGACTGTAACTGGACAGCATAACTTTTAGTAAGCAAACAAGTATGCTTTGTGTTTTTGTTTGAGATATTGAGTGGTGATTTTATCTTTGGCATAACCAACTTTTGAACATTTTTATCTACTCTATTGTGAGTTCAGGAGAAACTTCAGCGGTATATATATCCTGAAATGTACATTTTCAGAGTGGAGAGATGTTGTGAGTATTTATTTGAAAATTTCAGCAGTAGGATCATAAACAAGTGCATTCCCACTTTCCCTGTGGGTCCTCTTTCAAATCTGAGTGTTGCTATGAAGGATCGTACTGAATGAATTGAAAGGGCTTTTCTATCCTATTACAGTTAAGAGTCTACATATATAATGTGTGTAAATTTTACATATTGTTTTTTTCCTTAGTGTGAAATATGCAAACAGCCTTTGGAAAACCTACAAGCAGGTGACAGTATTTGGATTTATAGACAGACAATACACTGTGAGCCTTGCTACTCTAAAGTTATGGGTAAGTGTTAAGCTCTTTAAGGAATGATTGCTTTTACTAATATTAATGTGCACTTAATATTGTTGAAATGAAAGATTTCAATAAAGTAAAAAGTATTTTATCAATTCTACTTAGTTAAGAATTTAGCTGAAGATAGTTATACTATGGTAGTATTTTAGGGTATAAAATCAGCCAACATTTATTATTGTCTCCTGATATCAGACCAGACATAGTACAACTAGGCAAAGAGGATTTATTTTGGAAAATTTTCTATTTTTTTCTGAACAAAAATAGATCTTTTCTGCTCAAATAATTGTGTGAATTGAAGTCCATTTCTGTGAATGACCTTTCATATTTGTCCTGAAATATACATTTGTACCTAATTTGATTATTCCACTAACTGCTTTTTAATGTTATTTTTAAACGGGAAGTTTAGAGCTAGTTCTATATACTTCTATATTAAATATAGCATCAAGTATTTTTTGTGAGTTTAAGACCAACTTTACTATAATTTGGGCTTTTAATTGGCATAAATGGTGTGAGAAGAAAACACTAAGGACTTGAGTTTTTAATTCATTTTCTTTAAACAGCATGAAAACTTTAAAAGTTGATTTAAGGGGCACCTGGGTGGCGCAGTCGGTTAAGCGTCCGACTTCAGCCAGGTCACGATCTCGCGGTCCGTGAGTTCGAGCCCCGCGTCAGGCTCTGGGCTGATGGCTCGGAGCCTGGAGCCTGTTTCCGATTCTGTGTCTCCCTCTCTCTCTGCCCCTCCCCCGTTCATGCTCTGTCTCTCTCTGTCCCAAAAGTAAATAAAAAATGTTGGAAAAAAAAAAAAAAAAAAAAAAAAAAAAGATATGCACAATGTACACTAAATTAGCAAAATAAAATGCTACAAAACTTGATCAGTTTTTAATAGCCAGTATTTTATTTTTAATTCAATGGTAAGTAGATAGAATAATCAGAATGATATTGGATAGCTGGTCAACAGCACAATGTGAAGGTGAGTTTTCTGATGCCTCATTGGTATGGTGAATGAGGGAGGAGAATGTGTGATTCTTACATGGGATCCAAAATATGGAATTTAACGACAAATGTGTGACATTAATGAGGTACTGGGAGGCTACATCTGGAAAATGCTCTGAGAAATATTCAGAAACCCACGTTCCATCAGGCTGCGGTTCCAATTACAAGAACAAACCTAATTATATTCATACTTCGCCTTCTATTTTCTGCTTTCCCTAGCCAGTTCCCATATTCCATTTTCTTCCTAATTCAGCACCCTTATCATGATACAATATTATATCGAGGGACTTGATGTGCATGGTGGCAGCTCTAAAACTTTCAGTCTTCCGGAAGTCCACGAAATGGTTTAGGAAATATGACTATCAAAAGACTCAGAAGTCTTTGTGCCTTCCTCCCTGACTATGTGCACCCCATAGGCATTGCTATTTTATCGGACACAGCAGTTGTCAAGATATGACTCTCAGGGATCTCCTAAATATGGGCGCCAGGCATTGGTACTTTGTGTTCATGGTATATGACCAAAGCCAGAGTGATGAATGCAGTAGAAATAAAAAATAAAATGTTTAATCCACCACTACGCCCTTGATGAATGGCTTTTTAAAAAACTTTCGTTACAGGCTTATTTTTATACTGAAGTTGTATTTCTAACTGGTACTTTCTTTAAATTTTTCAGCAAAGTGGATTCAATAATTCTGGCACATGGAAATCAAGATAAAAGCATTTATCAGGATGTTAAAATTTTATTTTAAGAATATGTAATCTAGAAAAGCTTTCACACTGAAGATTGACTCTTGTATACAACTAACAATTCTGCTATTGCATAAATAATCTGATTGCCTTCCATAAAGTCATATACATAAAGGAAACCATCTAATATCTGGCTAGAGTTAGCCATGAGAAATTCAAGTGGTTCCAGTTACCAATGTCAAAGGAATGATGCTTCTCATGGCAGCGAGCTCTGTCAACACTAACTAGGTCTGTCTCTGCTCTGTATGTGAGCTGTGCATCGTGGTGACCATAGTAGACAAGTTTCCCTTTTTGTCATCTTTGTTTCCCTACAGACTTGAATTTACAGATTTTATTGACATCCTGATGAACTGTCAAAAAAGCAAGATATGCATGTATATCTTTCGCATGCAAAAGAAATGTTGATAGAATTTTTTTTTTTTAAACAAAGTTTGGCGGAAAGGTGTTTCATATAAAGCTGTATGGACCTCAGAGAATCACTTGATCTTTCCAGACAAAATTATTTCTAAGGTCCCTTTCTGCTCCTCAGATTATCTGATTCTAAAACATGTGTTGCTTGCTCTTTGAAAGTATCTTTGAATATGTGTCTGTTAAGTATATTGAACTAAATAGGGTATCTAAACAATTTAATGTTATCCTTCAATTTACCACAGAAATGATTTTTATAGAATATTTTAAAAACAAAAAACATGGATTTGTGGGTAATGGGTAAAATCTCATGACATGTATAGTTTACATATTATACCTTGTTAAATTTTCTTTGCATGCATTTCAAAATCTGGGTATATGAATATTTTCTGAGAAATAATGGTTATAGATTACAGAGACATGCTCGTTGGCATATCACATCTACTCATATTACATAGCACTTTACAATTACAGACAGCTTATAAATAAAAATAAAATGAACTACCAGTTACACAGGATCTTTTTGTGAAGTGTCTATAAATATCATTCACTGACATTGATTTTGTCAATTACAGAGATCACAATTTATTATAGACTATGCCATGCTGGTTAATTTAATTCTTTAGCTGCTTGAGCTATAGCTTTTACTTTTAAAGAGCTTTTTCTCTAGGAATTGAAAATTCAATAATCATATGTGAGGAATGAGTATTAGTGTTAAAATTGAGAAATTGAACTTATAAACTATTTTATATGCACATAGCAACTGCTTCTCAAAGGAAGGCACATAGAACACTGAGGGGAGGGTGGAATATTAGGGAAGCTTAAGGTAGTTGTGAAAAACCGCATCAACTAGGGAGAATAAATGATCATCATGTATTTTCCGAGTGTTGATAAATTTAAAGAATTATTCTTCTGTATAATGATTCCAAGCATCTGTTCCTCTTAGGGCCTGGTCCACAAAGTGTTAAACACAAAACGCTTATCAAAATGCAGCAGCGTATAATTGTTGTCCTATGGAGAAGAAGCCAGAAAAAAACAATTAATAATAATTTGATATTCATTAATTCATGCTTGATGAGAAGCAGTGGTAATTGAGCCATATGTTTTATTGTTCTTTTATTACATGCTATCAAAGTGGATCAAAAGAAATAATTTTCTTAGGGTTGAAATTAGTGACAGAAAAGGAAGGATGGAATAGTATCCCTGCCTTTTATATAAAGTGTATTAACATCTCAATGCCTTTGTAGTAATTAAAAATCATTTGAATATCATTTCAGAAGTATTCTACTTTTTAATGCTTCATTTAAAAAAACTTAAAAGGAACATATTTCTCACTTTTCTGTAGCTGTTTAATGGACCCTTTCTTCTATAATAATGTATTAAATTAAACCCAAAGCTGTTATAAAAATGGAATAAATATAGAGTGGAGAGATCAGGGCTTCCAATTCACGAAGACCACTTCATTTTGTCTGGGTTTATTTGCACCATCGGAATACAGATTTCTAAGACATTTGGAAGATCTTTTTTTTTTTTTTTTTTTTTTTGCAGCCAATCAATTATGTTATTATTGGCATACTTTTCCTGGACACAATTGCCTAACTCTCAGAATACCAGGTCCTGAATTCTATTGCTAATTAAGAGATACCTCTAAAAAGAATGAACTGCTGCAGCATGACAATATCCTAAAAAAGCAAAATGGAAGAAATATAATAATCTTGGAAATAGAATTTGTTAAGATAGTATTCTTTGTTTTAATAAGGCGAAGAAATAAAAATGTATTGGAGAAGTAATCTGTACACCCTAATTGTCTGATTGCAACCACTCCTCTACTTAGATATGAGTGACAACATATGGTCCAGCTCTGACTGTCAATGCAGAGTCGGGCTTGTTTACTACCGTAAAAACATCATGAGTGTTTGGAACGTTTTCCTACTCAGCTTGATTCAGAGCTCTACCAAAACAAGGGACTGTTTGGTCTACATTATGGCAAACTAACAATGATGATGTTGATTTTTATTCTTGTGTGTGTATACTACTGAATTTACTGGTTATTTTGTGACAATGTAAATAAGTTGCCTCCACCTATTCTTAAGTACTCAGCATTTCCCAGGGGCACCCATAAATATCTGTTAACTTGGGCATGCCCTTTCCCTCATGGGCCTATTCACTATTTAAAATGTGAGATTTAAAGGCGCCTGGCTGACTCAGTCGGTGGATCATGAGATTCTTGATATCAGGGTTGTGAGTTCAAGTCCCATGTTGGGGGTAGAGTTTACTTAACTAAAAAAAAGTTTTTTTAATAAAAATAAAATGTGAGATTTAGAACATTTAGAACTTGTAGCCACCAGCTCAAACATTGCACGAATCTGGGAATCTATTCCTGCTGCTTATCCCATTCTGAGATGATCTCTTTTGTTAGATGCCTAGGAGTTGTTGAATGTTTTATATGTATTTATTTTTTCTTTTTATCTTTTGGCCCTCTACACCCATTTCTCCTACCCCCAACCCTAACCCTTGCCTGTGGTAATCACCAATCTATTCTCTGTATCTATGATCTTGTTTTTGTTTTTTGCTGTTGTTGTTGTTGCTTACGATTCCACATATAAGAGAGATCATAGTGTACTTGTTGTTCTCGATCTGACATACTTTAATTAGCACGGACCTTAAGGTCCATCATGTTGCTGCAATTCACATTTTCATTTTCTTTGGATAACCACCAAGAGGTGGAATGGCTGGATTATAGGATAGTTTTATTTTGAATATTTTGAGGAACCTCCATACTATCTTCCACAGTAGCTGCACCAATTTACATTCCCATCAGCAGGGGTTTCCTTTTCTCCACCAACCCTTGTTATTTCTTTTCTTTTTGATAATAGTCATTCTAACAGGTGTGAGATGATATCTTATTGTGGTTATCTGGCATATAGAAATGCAGAAGAGTTGTGTGTATTGATTCTGTATCCTGTAACTTTACTGAATGTGTTTATTAGTTCTAACAGGTTTTGTTTTGTTTTTAGTTCCAACATTTTTTTGATGGATTTCTATATATAATATGTCTTCTGCAAATAGTGATGCTTTTACCTCTTCCATTCTAATTTGGATGACTGTTATTTCTTTTTCTTGCCTGATTGTTCTGGCTAGGACTTCCAGTACTATGTTGAATAAAATTAGTGAGTGTGGGCATCCTTGTCTTTTTCCCAGTCTTAGAGGAAAAGCTCTCAACTTTTCACTATTGAATATGGTGTTAGCTGTGCCCTTGTTATACATGACATTTATTACATTCCCTCTATACCCACTTTCTTGAGAGTTTTTATCATAAATGGGTGTTGAATGTGTCAAATGCTTACCTGCATCTGTTGAAATGATCATATAATTTTTATCTTTCATTTTGTTAAGGTGGTATTTACTGACCTGTGGATGTCAAACCATCCTTGTATCCCACTTGATCATGGTACAATCATGTATGATCCTTTCAATCTGTTGTTGGATTCAGTTTGCTAGTATTTTGTTAAGGATTTTTGCACCTAGGTTCATCAGGGATATTGGCTTATAATTTGTGGCATTTTTGTCTGGTTTGTTATCAGGATAATGCTGGCCTAATAAGTGAGTTTGGAAGAGTTCTCTCCTCTTCTATTTTTTTGGGGGAGACTTTGAGAAAGATTGGTATTAATTCTGCTTTGAATGTTTGGTAGAATCCACTAGCAAAGTCATCTGGTCCTGGACATTTGTTTGTCAGAAGGCTTTTGATTATGGATTTAATTTTCTTACTAGTAATCGGTCTGTTCAGATTTTTTATTTCTTCATGATTCAGTCTTGTTAGGTTGTATGTCTCCAGGAATTTATCCATTTCTTATAGGTTGTTCAATTTGTTGGTGTATTATTGTCCATAGCAGTCTCTTATGATTATTGGTATTCCCGTGGTATCAGTGCAACAGTCTCTTTCATTTCTGATTTTATTTATTTGAGTCCTCTTTCTTTCTTCGTGAGTCTAACTAAAGGCTTGTCAATTTTGATTATCTTACAAAGAATCAGCTCTTAATTTTATTGATCTTTTTTTTTTCTATTTCATTTTTAAAAATCCCATTCCATCTATTTCTGCTCTAATCTTTGTTATTTCCTTTCTTCTTCTAACTTTGGGCTTTGTTCTTCTTTTTTATAGTCCCTTGAGGTGTAACTTTAGGTTGTTTACTTGACATTTTTCTTATTTCTTGAGGTGGGCATTTATCACTATGAGCTTCCCTTTTAGAACTGTTTTTGCTACATCCCACACATTTTGGTATGCTATTTTTTCATTTTTGTTTTTCTCAAAGTATTTTTAAATTTCTTTTGATTTCTCTTTGACTCATTGATTATTCAGTAGCATGTTGTTTAATCTCCATCTATTTGTGAGTTTTCCAGTTTTCTTCATGTAATTAATTTTTAGTTTCATATTATTGTGCTTGGAAAAGATGATTTATTTGATTTTCATCCCCCCAAATTTTGTAAGACTTGTTTTGTGGCCTGATATATATTCTCTACTGGAAAATGTTTCATGTAGACTTTCAAAGAATGTGTATTCTATTGCTTTTGAATGAAACGTTTTGTGTATATCTGTTAAGTCCTTCTGCTCTAACATGCCATTTAAGGCTGATGTTTCCTTATCAATGTTCTGTCTGGATGATCTATCCTTTGATTTAAGTGGGTATTAAAGTCCCATGCTATTATTTAATTGCTGTCTATTTCTCACTTTAGGTCTGTTAATATTTGCTATATATATTTTGGTGTTCCTATGCTGGCTGCATGAATATTTACCTGTGTTATATTTTCTTGTACTTCAGAATTGCATGTTGGCTTTATCACAATATAAATGTTTGGCACCATCTGAATCTTATTTCCTGGACCTTTGTCCCATCATTTGAGAAGTCTGGCTCCTGAGGGAGATTAGTGAAATGTTCAGATACGTGGGTCAGGTAAAGGTTTCAGTTTTTCACTAGAAGAGAGGAAACTAAATATCATGATTGCCTTATGAATGATATAAGAAGGACGTTTTAACATCATTGCCTCTGTAGTTTCTTTGATACATTCTTTTCCTAATAACATTGAATTGCTGGATTGTTCTAGGTGCTGTATAAAATAATGCATAGTTTATAATCTCCCAACATTCATTCATTTATTCATTCATTCGTTCTATTATCCAATAACTTAAAAATCTTCATTTAGATCCTATGTTCCAGTCTTAGCAATGAACAAAACAGCCAAGGTTCCTGCCCTCATGGAACAGTTTCAAAGACAAAAAATAAACACTGTAATTTCTGAAAGTAATAAGACCCGTGAAGGAAATAAAACACAGTAACTAGGTCCTAGTATTGGCCAAAGTCAGACATTTTCTCCTTTTAAACATAATAAGATGGAAGTTCAAAGATGCCAGGAGGTGGAGATCAGCCAAAAAATGTTAAGCTTCCTCTATTCCTCATGGAAAACAATATTCAAATACTACTCAGATAGCTTTCAAGTCTCTGCAGGGGGTGGATTATACCAAACAGCTCCTGAAATCCTGGGCCTCCAGCGGAAGTTCCTCACTTAGATAAAGGAGCCAACAGGCATGTTCTGGTGATTGTGCCAAAAAAGCTGGTGAAGGAAGAGAGGGACGTCTGAACCAGCCCTCAAACGGAGTGGAACCCATGGGTTAGGTACGACAGTTCCTCACTTCATTTGAGACACTAAGGATTAAGTCCCTTTCTGTTTTCCAAATGGAAACATGAAACAGCCAGCATCATTTCAGATCTTGGAGAGATGTCTCATAGGGATTTTATTTTATTTTATTTTATTTTTATTTTTATTTTTAATATGAAATTTATTGTCAATTTGGTTTCCATACAACACCCAGTGCTCATCCAAACAGGTGCCCTCCTCAATGCCCATCACCCACTTTCCCCTCCCTCCCACCCCCCATCAACCCTCAGTTTATTCTCAGTTTTTAAGAGTCTCTTATGGTTTGGCTCCCTCCCTCTCTAACCTCTTTTTTTTTTTCCTTCCCCTCCCCCATGGTCTTCTGTTAAGTTTCTCAGGATCCACATAGGAGTGAAAACATATGGTATCTGTCTTTCTCTGCCTGACTTATTTCACTTAGCATAACACTCTCCAGTTCCATCCACATTGCTACAAAAGGCCATATTTCAGTCTTTCTCATTGCCAAGTAGTATTCCATTCTGTATATAAACCACAATTTCTTTATCCGTTCATCAGTTGATGGACATTTAGGCTCTTTCCATAATTTGGCTATTGTTGAGAGTGCTGCTATAAACGTTGGGGTACAAGTGCCCCTATGCATCAGCACTCCTGTATCCCTTGGGTAAATTCCTAGCAGTGCTATTGCTGAGTCATAGGGTAGATCTATTTTTACTTTCTTGAGGAACCTCCACACTGTTTTCCAGAGTGGCTGCACCAGTTTGCATTCCCACCAACAGTGCAAGAGGGTTCCCATTTCTCCACATCCTCTCCAGCATCTATAGTCTCCTGTTTGTTCATTTTGGCCACTCTTACTGGCATGAGGTGATATCTAAGTGTGGTTTTGATTTGTATTTCCCTGATGAGGAGCGATGTTGAGCATCTTTTCATGTGCCTGTTGGCCATCTGGATGTTTTCTTTAGAGAAGTGTCTATTCATGTTTTCTGCCCATTTCTTCACTGGATTATTTGTTTTTTGGGTGTGGAGTTTGGTGAGCTCTTTATAGATTTTGGATACTAGCCCTTTGTCCGATATGTCATTTGCAAATATCTTTTCCCATTCCATTGGTTGCCTTTTAGTTTTGTTGATTGTTTCCTTTGCTGTGCAGAAGCTTTTTGTCTTCATGAGGTCCCGATAGTTCATTTTTGCTTTTGTTTCCCTTGCCTTTGGGGATGTGTCAAGTAAGAAATTGCTGCGGCTGAGGTCAGAGAGGTTTTTCCCTGCTTTCTCCTCTAGGGTTTTGATGGTTTCCTGTCTCACATTCAGGTCCTTCATCCATTTTGAGTTTGTTTTTGTGAATGGTGTAAGAAAGTGGTCTAGTTTCATTCTTCTGCATGTTGCTGTTCAGTTCTCCCAGCACCATTTGTTAAAGAGACTGTTTTTTTTTTTCCATTGGATATTCTTTCCTGCTTTGTCAAAGATGAGTTGGCCATACTTTTGTGGGTCCAATTCTGGAGGCTCTATTCTATTCCATTGGTCTATGTGTCTGTTTTTGTACCAATATCATGCTGTCTTGATGATTAGAAGCATAAGGCAAAGACACCCAAACCCAGCAGAAGAAGAGAGATAATAAAGATCAGAGCAGAAATAAACAGTATAGAATCTAAAAAAACTGTACAGCAGATCAATGAAACCAAGAGTTGGTTTTTTGAAAAAATAAACAAAATTGATAAACCTCTAGCCAGGCTTCTCAAAAAGAAAAGGGAGATGACCTAAATAGATAAAATCACGAATGAAAATGGAATTATTACAACCAATCCCTCAGAAATACAAGCAATTATCAGGGAATACTATGAAAAATTATATGCCAACAAACTGGACAACCTGGAAGAAATCGACAAATTCCTAAGCACCCACACACTTCCAAAACTCAAACAGGAAGAAATAGAAAACTTGAACAGACCTATAAACAGCAAATAAATTGAATCAGTTATCAAAACTCTCCCAACAAATAAGAGTCCAGGACCAGATGGCTTCCCTGGGGAATTCTACCAGACATTTAAAGCAGAGATAATACCTATCTTTCTCAACCATTCGAAAAAAATAGAAAGGGAAGGAAAACTTCCAGACTCATTCTATGAAGCCAGCATTACTTTGATTCCCAAACCAGACAGAGACCCAGCAAAAAAAGAGAACTACAGGCCAATATCCCTGATGAATATGGATGCAAAAATTCTCAACAATATACTAGCAAATTGAATTCAACAGCATATAAAAAGAATTATTCACCATGATCAAGTGGGATTCATTCCTGGGCTGCAGGGCTGGTTGAACATTCACAAATCAATCAATGTGATACATCACATTAATAAAAGAAAAGACAAAAACCATATGATCCTATCAATCGATGCAGAAAAAGCATTTGACAAAATTCAGCATCCTTTCTTAATAAAAACCCTTGAGAAAGTTGGGATAGAAAGAACATACTTAAAGATCATAAAAGCCATTTATGAAAAACCCACCTAATATCATCCTCAACGGGGAAAAACTAAGAGCTTTCCCCCTGAGATCAGGAACATGACAGGGATGTCCACTCTCACCGCTGTTGTTTAACATAGTGTTGGAAGTTCTAGCATCAGCAATCAGACAACAAAAGGAAATCAAAGGTATCAAAGTTGGCAAAGATGAAGTCAAGCTTTCACTTTTTGCAGATGACATGATATTATACATGGAAAACCCGACAGACTCCACCAAAAGTCTGCTAGAACTGATACATGAATTCAGCAAAGTCGCAGGATACAAAATTAATGTACAGAAATCAGTTGCATTCTTATACACTAATAATGAAGCAACAGAAAGACGAATAAAGAAACTGATCCCATTCACAATTGCACCAAGAAGCATAAAATACCTAAGAACAAATCTAACCAAAGATGTAAAAGATCTGTATGCTGAAAACTATAGAAAGCTTATGAAGGAAATTGAAGAAGATATAAAGAAATGGAAAAACATTCCGTGCTCATGGGTTGGAAGAATAAATATTGTCAAAATGTCAATACTACCCAAAGCTATCTACACATTCAATGCAACCCCAATCAAAATTGCACTAGCATTCTTCTCGAAGCTAGAACAAGCAATCCTAAAATTTATATGGCACCATAAAGACCCCGAATAACCAAAGTAATTTTGAAGAAGAAGACCAAAGTGGGAGGTATCACAATCCCAGACTTTAGCCTCTACTACAAAGCTGTAATCATAGGAATTTTATAAACATTACATGTTCTCTTCCCTTGTTGCAATATGAATAATGTATCTGGTGAAAAGAAACATTCAGATCTTGGTATAACTTTCTTGGCAGTCACAATTTGTTAATTTTACCTCTTTTCCCAAGAGAAAAGGAATTCATAAGCTTCAAGGCCATTCAGGCTAGTGAAGGAATGAACTATCAAATCTGCAGAAACATGGATACATCTTAAATGTCTACTGGTAAATTAATAAAGTCCATCTGACAAAGGCTCCATACTGTATTATTCCACTTCTGTGACATTCTGGAAAAGACAAAACCATAGAAACAGTAAGCAGATCAGTGATTGCTGGTGGGGGCAGGGGGGTGGAGAGGTAAGGGAAAGTGGGTCTAGGAAGATGGAGAGTTGAATAAATGAAGCACAGGGAAGCAAACTGTTCTATATGATACTGCAACGGCAAGTAAATGACACTATGCATTTGTCAAAACCCATAGAATTTTTCAGTACAAAAAATGAACTTTATCATGTGCAGATTCAAAATCTCATTTAGGTGGTCATGGGCAGGGGATCTCAGGATAGAATGCAGAATGTGCCAAAAGAATTTAACTGTATTACAAATATATGACACCATGTCACTGATGCTGACCTAAGTAACTTTGGAGATGAGTGGCCTCTGTAAGACTAATGACAAAAGTAACTGTACATAGACCCTATATTCTAGCTGATACAGTTGTTTTCTATGGGGTCCAGGTTAACAATTCTGAAATCACTATAGATAAATTCTGGAATTGAATAATTAAGTGCATAGTGGATAGTGGGGTCACATTTCCCACAGTTGGAGTAGGAGGTTGCAGATAATAAGCAAGGGGAGGAGGCTAGAACGATCTGTGCAATAATGGCTATGTTGGTATGGATTCAGGTTTAGCTTAACATAGGTACAGATGGTTACATATAGAAATATCTCTAGATATGCACATACACATGGATTGCCGCACACACATATTTTCTTGCTTTGTCAGCTGAGAGGGCCGAGAAGCAATGAAACTCCAATAGCAATGAGTATGCTGATAGCTAGATCTTGATTTCTAATGTCATTTTCCGATGAAAGGGACTAAGGCTTCTTGGAAAAATGGCTGGTTTTAGGACTGCCGTAGGATGTACATAAAATGAATCTGGAGCGTCTTATAGTGCTAGGAAATAAGGAAGTGTTCAAATGTACATGTGTACACACACACTCAAAATAATGTGGATATGTTAAAGGGACATAGGATTCAACAGAAGGAGTTTGCAATGGACAAAGTTGGAACAATCTGAGCAACTAAATAAATAATGTAGTATTGAATTATAATGCAAAGTATAAAATGAAGGTCTGTAAGTCCATGCTGGTTGAAATGAATGATTGAGTAAATAAATTCAATAAATAAAGGAGACACAACTCTCCCATGCAGAAGAATTCCAAATAATTTGTATAACTACTCTGTCTTCAAGGAGGTAGAGTACAATTGTCCACTTCTTGTCCACTTCTTATGCATGGGCTGCACATGGTGACTTCCTTCCACAGTACAGTGTGGGATGAGAGAAGGAGCAACTTGACAGTGGAGAGACCTGATACACAGTACCTCAGACAGGTTATCAAGATTAACATCAATGATAATAAATTATATTGCTAACATGTATCCTTGATAGGATGTGATAAGAACGGCACAATATCCTTGTGATTTTCTTCCCCAAAATCCATAACCCCAGTCTAATCATGAGGAAAACAGGAGACACATCTTAATTAAAGAGCCAACACTCCTTAAAACTGTCAGTCATCAAATACAGTAAAGTCTGAGAAACTGTCATAGCCGAGAAGACACCTGACAACTAAATGTAACGTGGTACATGGATGAGATTCTGGGGGAAAAAAAAAGGAACTTAAGTTAAAACTGAAGAATTCGGAATAAAATGTAGGCTTTAGTTTTAGGTTCTTTCTTTCTGGCTTTTTTCCATCTCTTCTTGAATCATGAGCGCCATAGCTAAGGTAAGTGAGAACTTTGCCAAATGTTTAGCCTTGGTGTAACAAGGGTTACCAGATCTCCATCCAGCCTGCAACATTTATTCCCTCATCGCCTAATACACGAAAAATAAGCTAACACCACGTGTTAGGCTTTTGTTTGACAGCATACTGTTTCTAGCACCAGTTTCTAAACAAGTTAGGGCACAACTAAATGGCCGTAACAAAGAACTTCTGAAGTATAGTGGCTAAGACTGCTTTTTCTCCTTCTCAAACTGAAACAGAAATAGAGGCTCTGTCCATGAAATTGTCTAGAGCATACGTTGTACGGCCATTGCCTAGTATCTCCCAATCAAAGCTGGCTCACCAGCTGCATAACCGTGGCCCTGCCTGAGGGAAGAGAGAAAAAAAAGAATGTGATGAAAAGCTGCCCTATTCCTGCCACTCACATCCAATTGGCCACTCATGCCCCATTGGCCACACCTAACTGCAAGGTGACATATAGTTTCTAGCCATGTGTCTGCTAAGATAACTTGAGATTTCTACTACTAAAGGAAGATGGACAAATGGGCTGTTGGAGCAGGTAGAAGTCCTCATACAGAACCCTGTGACCTGGGGCTCCCCATCCATCCCCTGTGATAGCTTATCAGTGGATAGTAATACAGCGTCTCCTATAAAACACGTCTTTGTATACAAAGATATTGTGATCAGATTCCCCACAGTCATTGTTAATAAGGTTTTTTTTCCCCTACAAACAAAGGATTTTAGATCTGTGTGGCCATTTGAGAATGATTCTGACCTGATGCTCTCAACTTATGGGATTTGCAGATGAAGAGAATTGGGGGCCTGAGTCTCTGAACGGTTCCATGATACAGCCAGTTTGTCAGCAGCAAAACTGGGTTTGGAAACCAGCACGCTGAAGTCTCTTTCACTAAATGTGGGGTTTAAAAATGAATACAATGATCTAAAACTGATCTCACCAGAATGGAACACATTGACAGACTAAGCCTCACATGCCATTCTCTTATTTAGGTAATTCAGTATTTTATTAACTTTTAGAATTACAGTGACACACTGCTAAGTCCTACTTATCTTGTGGTTTGTATGATTCTAAATCATCTTATGCCATACATTTGCAAAACAAGTTCTGTCCTAGCTCGCATTTGTATAGATTTCTTTTTTCATGAGCTGCTTTTGGTACTCTCTATGTGTCACTATTAAATTAGTTGGATCCTATTTAATGTCAAATGCTTTAAAGAGTCAAACCCTGGGACCAAATAAAAATTTTACTGAAGTTCATATGTGTTGTATCCATAATATGCCCCCAATTTACTATATTTATCATTATTGTAAAAAAATTAGATTAGGATTTGCTCCTTTATTTTCCATATTTTGCTACTTTGAATGTGTATTCGAATATTTCTTCTAGGAATACAGTTTATTGGTCTCTAATTCTAGACTTATTCCCTTCTAAATCTGGTTTTCTTTTTCACTTTAAGGTTTTCCATGAACACTTCACTTCTCATTTTGTGTAGAGATACATTTCATCATGCACTTCTGCTAAGTTTGTGGATGTCCAAGACCATCCTCGCTTCTGACACCTACTGCAAGTTCAAGAGTTCTCCTGGACCACAGTTCAATAACTACAAAAAGACACCTAGAACTCAGAAAATCTATTATACACGTTACAGTTTATTACAGTGAAAAGGTACAGATTAACATCAGCCAGGGGAAGAGGCACATAGGGCAGTGTCCAAGAAGCACCAAACACAGAGCTTTAGTTGTCTTTCCCCCAGAGGATTTGTGTGGGCTTCTCCTGTTTCTTCCAGCAATGATACGTGACAATACACAATGAGCTGTGACAACCACGGAAGCTCATCCCAGCCTTGGTGTCCAGAGTTTTTACTGGGGTTCAGTCAGGTAAACTTGGTTGACTGCTGGCATAGTTGACCTTAATCTCTAACAGTGTGTAGCCCAAAACCCCACCATAAATCACTGAGATTTATCACTGTCAGCTGAGAATATCTGGAGTGGTCCAAGACCTCCAGGTAAACAAAGATACACACTTAGCAGGCAGAACATTTTAAAGACTCCCCGCCCCCCTCCCATTGCCTGCCCAGAGACTCAGGGAAAGGCCAAATCTCTCTTTAGGTTGATTTTTACTACATAACAACGTTCAAGTAAATAATAATATAAGCTTGTAAATCCAGACACACTCAGAGTTCAGTCCCATAACAGTGCTACATTTAAGAAGTGTAGCTCAATTCTTCAAGGGTAATTAAAAAGAATTCTCTTTTACTAGTGACTCTCAAAGGACATTCAATGGGCTCCGAATACATTCTATACAACCACTTTTATTAAAGTCTCCTTCCCTCATTCCCAACCCTTCTTCCCCACCAAAACTCTCTTAAACTCTCAGTTCTGAATATTGCCCTCCTCCTTTTCTCTCTCCTCTTTCTCATCACATTATTTAGCAGAGTTTAGTCCTAAATTCAGCATAAAATTATCCATCCCCTTTAGACATGGGGAAGAGGTGGAAAATTAGGCCTCCCAATGCAGATTTTCTTTGATAGGTAGGAAAATGGGGGAAAACCAAAGCATATGCCAGTGTTAATTTTTTTCTGATACAAAAATAATAACTTCCACTCACCAGGTACCAACCATTTCTTTTTGCACACCCGGGTTTCTGGATCTAGTATCTCACTACTTTGGAGATGGCACAGCTTGGAAAAATTTTCAACAGTTGTTACATGGAGGCAAAATCACTTAAGAAATGCTATAGGTGTATACTGCTGAAGTGATTAACTCCATGATACTTTGATACAGAAAAGGAAATATGTGCCTCAGGAAGCAAAAATATGTAAGTATCAAAGTATTTGGCCTCAAGAATTCTTTTTTCTTTATTATTTTTCACTCTTATGGTTGCCTTCTGGCTCAGTATTGGATGGTTAATTTAGGGAGAAGAGGGGAAAAAAATCTTACGGTTCTATCCACTTTTAATAAACACAGAATTTTAAAATGCAGGCATATATCTGTATCTTTAACTCTTTCATAAGGTGTTGACTTCTATTCTATAAATCCAATATATGTGGAGATGCTTGAATCTGTTACAAAATTTCAGGATACTCTTGTTTTTAGTAGAGAAAAATGAGCCAGAGAGAAAATTTTTCCACTATCTATGTGCTTTAAGAGCATCATCAATTCATTTGTTAAACTACTCATGTACATGCTTCAGGGTGAACCAAAACCAAACTTGAACCACATTTTATCATTTATTCTTCTGGCAAAAGGAAGCAACAACTCTTCCTTTCTACCTCCATGACCCCCCGGTCTTCCATCCCTACCTACTCCCACTTATTCCAGCTTCAGGAGACTGGTTCAACGGTGGCTAAAATAGCGTGCTTGCTATATTACATTTACTATGCTTACACTTCTAAAACATGACACAATATCACCAATACATCTCCCAAATCAGCTAGAATTCCTTAATCCCCTCAAATATCCAAACAGTACTCACATTCCCCAAATTATGCTATAAAAGTTCTCTATTTGAGTTTCTTTGATCATGATTCAGAAAATTCCATACACTGCCTTTTGTTTAACATGCTCTTGTCTCTTTTAATATACAGATTCTCTCTCCATCCGTTTTTCCCCACTTCGGAATTTTGTAGTTGTTGTAGAAGAAGAAGAAGGAGAAAGGGAAAGTGGAGGAGGACGGGGAGAAGGGAGAGAAAGAGAAGAAGGTAATTACTTGTCTCATAGAGTTTCCTGCAGTTTATATTTTTGTTTTGTTGTGTTTTACACACTTTTCTTGGCCCATGTATTTCTATGTTTTGAGATATGGTTAAATTTAAGTTTGGCAGTGGTGGTGGTGGTGTGGTGTATGTATGTGAAGACTACTTAGGAAGTGGTATTGGGTACATTCGTCAGAAGAGCATAATGTCTTTCATTGTGGGGGGAAGGTATTAGCAATGTGTTAGAGATTGCAAAAAGCAATTTTCTCATTCTATTTTTCCTTTCTGATTTATTAGCCAAAACACAGCTATTAAGAGATACTTTCTCTCATTGATAATTTGGTTACCCATAATTTGTATAGAAAAGATAGAATAAAGGCTTTCTCCTTTATTTACCAGTTTTCAAAATAATAACTCAAAGCCTAGTATGCTCCAAAGATGATCCATGCATTTAAGTAGCATTTTGAACTTGTAGATTTAAACATATTTGATGTGTTTCAACTCATGGTAGTTATTGTCCTTATTGATACTTGAGTTGTGTGATCTTTGGACAGCGGGAGCTTATTGAAGTTGGCTTCTGGTTCCTTTCGACACAATCCTGCTAGCCTTTGACAAAAAGTTTCAGAATCATCTAGTACATTTCCTACCTCAGACTTCCAACCAACTCCTTTTTTTTCAAGAGCCCTGGTCTCTCTCTCTCTCTCTCTCTCTCTTTTTCAAATTTTTATTTGAACTCCAACTAGTTAACATACAGTGCAATAGAATTCAATGATTCATCCCTGACAGACAACACCCAGTGCCCCTCATAACAAGTGCCCTCCTTAATGCCCATCACCCATTTAGCTCATCCCCACCCACCTCTGTTCCAGCAACCCGGAGTTAGTTCTCTATAGTTAAGAGTCATTCATGGTTTGTTTCCCTCTCTCTTTTTATCCCCTCCCCACATGTTCACCTGTTTTATTTCTTAAATTCCACATATGAGTGAAATCATATTGTATTTGTCTTTCTCTGACTTACTTTGCACAGCATAACACACTCCAGCTCCATCTATGTCATTACATCTGGTCTCTTTTGGTGAAAAATGGTACTTAAAGACCAAAATCTAGGCACTAGGGTAATTCATTGCTATTGTATTGGTCAATATCTCTAGGCCATTTCACTGGATAGTGCTAAAAATATATATATTTTTTTTTTTACTAAAAATGAGTGTGAACTGATATTCCAATTCAGTTCAGCTTAGAATCATAAAGTTAAACTCATGATCTTAGTGGAGATGTCTTTTCTCCCATGCTATTAACACCGGTTCTCAATGACACAAACATGACACTCTTTTACTTTGTACCACAGTGCACACATCACAGTCTCTAAATTACCATATCAACACCACTATCAACAATATATTTCCAGTAACTTCTTCAACTCAAATAAAAGTATCTCTAGGAAAGAGATGGAATCAGAAAACTGACAGTATGGATGATTCTTTCAGAAGCAAAGACTCATGGAATGGCTTAAACATATTTACGTGGTGTTATTTAAGGTCAGTGGAAGTAGGATAGTATGCGTGGAAGTCCAGCTCGAGGCGATGGTAGAATTGTCTTGTTCTCAGAATTAGCACCTTGTAATTCAAATGATTCATAAGAATGTCTATAATTAATTCTTATCTCTGCTGTGCATTAACCAACTGCTAACATATTTGCAGAGAAACTCTCTTGAAATGTGACAAGGCTCACAATGAGTTGGTCTCCCTCCATTAGAAAGGCACAGTAGGGGTCAAGCCATACCCGATTACACCATGGTTCTGTCTGGTATCCTTGAACAGTTACCATAGCCACTTTGAAGCACTGAAATAACAGATGGTAAATTTAAAAGAACAGCTTCTGAAAATTTAAAACAAATCCAAATGTAAACCTCTCTCAACTTCATCCCACTCTTTGCCAAGAAAGGGGAGAAAAACATCACAAGTATGATTCTGAGATGTTTATTTTATAAGTATCATTTATCCTAGATTTCAAAATCCATTACAACTCGTATTAAACAGTGGGTTTTTTGCGGTTTCTTTGGTGAGCCAATGCTTGATTTTTATCAGCTTTCCCTCCCTCGTGACCAAGAGATGGGAGCATCAGTGTTATGAGGTTCACAATTTCTAGGAGGCAGTAGTTGAAAGGAAGCCGCAGCCACTGCCCAGTTGCGTCTTCCAGGTTGACACAAGACATCCCATCACTATAGCTGAATGCATGTGAACATTTTTTACCTTTCTTCTTGTGAGAAAGTGTTTAATGCAATTTACCTTTCAGTTTTTATAATAGAGAGAGGTTCAGAATCACTGTAGCTTCCCCTTGTTCTGTCATCAGGGATGATACGCTGTTTAAAGGATGTACCGTCCATGGTGTGCTACGGGCTAGTGGGGCTGTAGCCTGCAGAGAGAGGGAGTGCACACTCAGACATCTCCTGTGGAGTGGGGTGTGCTGCCCTTGTTAGTTGTTTTTTAATAAGATAATGAAAGAGTGCAGACTTCTTTTTTTTTTAATGTGTATTTGTTTATTTAAAAAAAAACTGTTTAATGTTTGTTTATTTATTTATTTTGAGAGAGAGAGAGAGAGAGAGACAGAGTGTGAGCGGGGGAGGGGCAGAGAGAGAGGGAGACACGGAATCCAAAGCAGGCTCCAGGCTCTGAGCTGTCAGCACAGAGCCAGACGCGGGGCTCGAACTCACACCTGAGCTGCGGTCAGATACTTAACCGACTGAGCCACCCAAGTGCCCCAAATGTTTATTTATTTATTTTGAGAAATAGAGAGAGAGCACAGAAGAGGGGTAGGGAGAGGAAGAGGGAGCATCCCAAGCAGGTTTCGCGCTGTCAGTACAGAGTCCAGCATGGGGCTCGATCCCACAAACCATGAGATCATGACCTGAGGCAAAATCAAGAGTCAGATGCTTAGCTGACTGAGCCACTGAGGTGCCGCAGAGAGTGTAGATTTCAGATCAAAATGACATTCAAAGTTCGTACATTGATCTACCCACAGACTTCACACCCAAACAAATAAAACTGGAAGAAAAAAATCCTCTTTAGGCACCAGTAACTGAAGAGAAATGTGGGGGAGAAACCACAGGACTGCCATCCTCAGTACCAGGTGTGGCCAAGACAGGGAGGATACAAGTTGCCAGGACCATGGAGAAGTGAGGTGGCGATTGTTGCAATAATGCTGCAATAACCATGGGGGGGCATATATCCTTCTGAATTAGTGTTTTTATGTGTTTGGATAAATATCCAATAGTGTCATTACTGGATCATAGGGTAGTTCTATTTTTAATTTTTGGAGGAACCTCCGTACTGTTTTCCACAGTGGCTGCACCAGTTTGCAACAGTGTAGGAGCGCTGCGTTTTTCCGTATCCTTGCTCACACTTTTTGTTGCTTATATTTCTGATTTTAGCCTTTCTGACAGGCGTGAGGTGATATCTCCTTGTGTTTTTTTAATATAATTTATTGTCAAGTTAGCTAACATACAGTGTATACAGTATGCTCTTGGCTTCAGGAGTAGATTCCCATGAATCATCGCTTACGTACAACACCCAGAGCTCATCCCTACAAGTGCCCTCCTCAATGCCCATCACCCATTCCCCGTCCCCATTATCAACCCTCAGTTTGTTCTCTCTTTTGTGGTTTAATTTGCATTTCCCTGATGTTGGGTGATGTTGAACATCTTTTCATGTGTGTGTTGGCCACATGGATGTCTTCTTTCGAGAAATATCTGTTCATGCCTTCTGCCCATTTTTAACTGGTTAAATCCATAATTTCTAAATCAGCAGAGGCAAAAAACACAAACCATAAAAATTGTATAAATCCAAGAAAAAGTAGAAGAAGAAAAAGTATGTTAAAAAACCCACAAAATATTATGATAGAAATAAGTCCAGAAATACCAATAAGCACAATAAATTAATTCACTTAATAATTAACAGAAGCCATCAGATTGGATGATAAAACAATATTTAGCTGTATGTACCTCATAAAAATCACTTCTAAAACAAAGCAACATAGGAAGATGAGAAGATTAAAAATACTAAGGGAAAGAAAGCTATGATAGCAATATTAATATGATTATTTTTTTTATTTACTTTTTAGAGAGAATGCATGTACATGGGGAAGGGGCAGAGGGAGAATCTCAAACATGCTCCATGCTCAGCGCAGAGCCTGACATGGGGCTTGATCTCATGAGCCTGGGATCATGACCTAAGTCGAAATCAACAGTTGGATGCTCAACTGACTGAGCCACCCAGGCGCCCCTAATATTAATATTATTAATGTTAACTGAATTGTATTTTAGGGTAATAAAGACATTAAAAAGGATGAGGGAAATATTACATAATAATAAATGGATATGAAAAAAGATATGAATCATGATCATGAATGCATAAAATATATACCACAACAAATATATGTCTATTTATGTATACCTTACCGGAGTAAGACATTTAAACACTTTTCTATCAGCAACTGATAAGGTAGTAAGACTATGGAAGATTTGAATAACATTAGCAACTTGATTTCAAATAAATATACATAAATTATATATGTTTATAAATATAAGTTTAAATGTTATATATTTATATTTATATAATTGTATATATGTGTGTATCATGCACCTAGCAAATTGAATGTATACATACTATTCAAACACACGTAGAATATTTTCACATATTGGCAGTGTATTGGGCACAAGGGAAGTCTCATCAAATTTCAATGAATCAGAGTGAAATAAGTCAGAGTAAAACAAATACCATAGGATCTCACTTATATGTGGATTCCAAAAACAAAACAGAATGAAGCAATGAACTCATAGATACAGAGAACAGATTGGTGGTTTCCAGAGCAGGGTTGGGAGGTAGGCAAAATGGATGAAGGGAATCAAAAGGTGCAAACTTCCACTTAGAAAATAAGTGAGTCATGGGGATGTAATGCACAGCATGAGGTACATGTTCATAATACTATATCATACATTTGAAAGTTTCTAAAAGAGTAGATCTTAAAAGTCCTCCTCACAAGAAAAACACATTTTTGTCACTATGTATGGTGATGGATGTTAACTAGGCTTATTGCAGGGATCATTTTGCAATATATACACATACGAATCATTACGTTTTACGCCTGAAACTAATCTATGTGGTATATCGATTATACCTCAAGAAAAAAATTTCAATGAATCAGATTTATATAGACCACAATCTCTAGTCTCAATGCCATTAAATTAGGAATAAATAGTAAAAGATGATGAAAGCAGTTCATATACACAAATAAACATTGTAATATGAAACTACAAATGAACCTAAGACATTTCGCAATGAATTTCCAGCCCAACAGCCCCCAAAAAAGGAGATTCCAAAATTTATGGGAATCGGCCAAAATATTTAAGGTAAATCTTAGCCTTGAGTTGATTTAATAGCAGGAAGCATTTACATAAGAGTGGATTGTAGTTCAGCGCTGTCCACTAAGTATTTCCAGTTTTCTAGTCCTATGTTCTGACTGCATCCCGTTGCTGCTCTGAAGCTCTGTGTAGCCATATGACTTGCTGAGGTCAATGGAACGTAAGCAGAAGGAATTTTTGCCACATTTAGGGAGGAGCTTTATGAACTTAACTAGCATACGGTTGGCCAGACCCTTTGTTCTTCTGTTGGCGGTTAGAAAGCATGGAGATGAGGTCTCCCTTAGCCCAGATACCTGAGTGAGGCTGACAGTCTTCCGAGTTCCCCCCACCCCCCACTCTCTTCCTGTCTGTCTACATGTGTAAAGCATCAAATGGAAGATTGCCACCATCTCATTTCCAAGTTAGGTTTCCAGTTACTCTCTGGATTTCTGTCTTCTACAAGCTGAATTTTTCAGATTTTCTTCTTTGGAGCAGCATTTGCAAACTGTTGGCCTAATCACCTAATCACCTAATCAGCCTGATCTTTTAAAATTATGTTTCATTGTTTGTTGTTTCCACTGTCTCCAGTTTTTTAGTGGCATCTGGGAACCTTCAGATACTGTTTTCCACAGACTAATAGAAAGTGTTTACTGTCTCAAAAATAAATAAACGTTAAAAAAAAAAATTAAAAAAAAAAAAAAAAGAGAGGCACCTGGGTGGCTCAGTCGGTTAAGCGGCCGACTTCGGCTCAGGTCATGATCTCACGGTCCGTGGGTTCAAGCCCCGTGTCGGGCTCTGTGCTGACAGCTCGGAGCCTGGAGCCTGTTTCGGATTCTGTGTCTCCCACTCTCTGACCCTCCCCCGTTCATTCTCTGTCTCTCTCTGTCTCAAAAATAAATAAACGTTAAAAAAAAATTAAAAAAAAAAAAGAAAGTGCTTAAAATACCACCGAATAAAGCCCCCAAAGAGTCTGAAAACACAGGCTTTAAGCTGGTTATAAATCTGCAAAACAGTCCGGGGGTTAATTCCTCCCTAACCTACCCATTTGACTATTCTCTAGTTGCCAGAGTTGCATTCGTCTTTGAGCTCTTTTGTGTTCTGTGTTGGTGAAGGCAATCAAATCTTTAATAAAGTATTCCTGCTAATTGACATATCTTCCTTTCTGAAAACAAATAAAAAACAAACAATATTTCTAAAGCTGAAAAATAAGAACATATCTATAATCATACTGGCACAATCCTTCAGTGACATGATTATTACCATTGTCTTTGTGAAGGATCTAGGATGAGATTTTATAGTTGAAACACAGATCACCCCTTTCTGGCATAATTATTATTCTTTTCTGAAAATTAATTGTGTACAGACCATAATTAGATGCTCACTAATGATTTGTTTTGAGTAAACTTGCAGCAACTTAAAATTTTTTTTTTAAATTAATTATTTTGAGAGAGAGTAAGAAGGGTAGGGGCAGAGAGAGGGGAGAGAGAGAATCCCAAACAGGCTCTGCACCATCAGCACAAAGCCGGATCCGGGGCTCGACCTCAAGCCATGAGATCATGACCTGAGTTGAAACCAGGGGGCAGACACTTAACTGACTGAGTCACCCAGGTGCCCCTGCAGTGACTTTTTTCAGACTGGCTTATAACTTCTAGAATGTGATGATTTGCCCAAGAGAATACTGCACTATTTTCTGCCATTTCCTTAGATTCAGATAGTCACGTCCTTGAAGTTGTGCTGATCTCTTAAAGGACAAAGAAAGAATCCACTATCATGGGAGGGTTTGTTGCCCTACTGTGTCACACTGACTTTTAAATAATTTCCGACTTTGGTTTGCAACACTCCAGGGTGATTGCAATTTTTTGCAAGGGAGTTTTGCAAAACTCTGGAAATTATCAAAGAAAAATAACTCTTGAGTTAAAGAAAGAAAACTCCTTACCACATTGGCTTTTATGATGAGAGACATTTGAGGAAAGCAAGAAGATAAATTGTTCTAAATCAAAATACTTTCAAAACGGGAACCCTCTTGCACTGTTGGTGGGAATGCAAATTGGTGCAGCCACTCTGGAAAGCAGTGTGGAGGTTCCTCAGAAAATTAAAAATAGACCTACCCTATGACCCAGCAATAGCACTGCTAGGAATTACCCAAGGGATACAGGAGTACTGATGCATAGGGGCACTTGTACCCCAATGTTTATAGCAGCACTCTCAACAATAGCCAAATTATGGAAAGAGCCTAAATGTCCATCAATTGATGAATGGATAAAGAAATTGTGGTTCATATACACAATGGAGTACTACGTGGCAATGAGAAAGAATGAAATATGACCCTTTGTAGCAATGTGGATGGAACTGGAGAGTGTGATGCTAAGTGAAATAAGCCATACAGAGAAAGACAGATACCATATGGTTTCACTCTTATGTAGATCCTGAGAAACTTAACAGAAACCCATGGGGGAGGGGAAGAAAAAAAAAAAAGAGGTTAGTGTGGGAGGGAGCCAAAGCATAAGAGACTGTTAAAAACTGAGAACAAACTGAGGGTTGATGGGGGGTGGGAGGGAGGGGAAGATGGGTGATGGGTATTGAGGAGGGTACCTTTTGGGATGAGCACTGGGTGTTGTATGGAAACCAATTTGACAATAAATTTCATATATTGAAAAAAAAATACTTTCGAAAGCTCTAGAGCGGGTACCCAGTGTGATGGTAGCACAAGTAGCAATATTTGCCAGTGAGACTCGAGTCATGTGAGATTCATTTTTCTCTGATAAAGTTAACACATTTGAAAAAAAAAATTAAAGATGCTTTTAAGTATGATGTTATTCTTCAAGGTTTAAGTAATTTTACACACTCATTTTCAAGAAGACCAAGCCTTGTTTTGGGTAAAAAATGTTACAAATTTCGAAAAAAGTTTCTGAACTTTTTTTTTTGAACTTTAAAATATCTCCTAAATCATCATGGGATCTGTTGAGGTTCAGCATAGGCTGTGACATTGTTTCTTTTGAGTATTCTTAGGAGTGGTATTGACATTTGAAGAATCTAAATGGCTAGAAACGCAAGACAATGCAGTGACAGCGAATGCCGTTTTGTCATCTGTGCAGAAATAAGCATTGAATGAATAGCGATTGCACTGTGGAAATGTTGTACCAGCCCTGGCAACTTTGTTGATCTTGGAAACCTACTGTTTTCTAATCTGTGCTTGGTGACTTGTTAAGTTCCAGTATTATTTGCTTATTAACGAATCAGACTTTGTTCAAGACATTCCTGGCTATTGATTTCGCCTTAGTCAATAGTTTTATTGATTAGCCACTGAGACCAGAGCAGGGTATTCTGGTAGGTGCAGCCTAAGACTGGGAGAGAAATACTGCATTTTATAAGCCTGGACCCTGAACCCATACTGCCTAGCTTCAAATCCTGGTTCTGCTGCTTACTGGCTGGTTCAGAGTGTTTGACCTCTCTGTGCTTCAGTTTCCTCATTTATAAAAGAGGAATAATAATAGAAAATAGCTCAAATAGTTTTTTGATGATTAAATGAGTCCATGTGATGTAAAGGATTTAGAACAGTTACTGGCATTTGGGAAGCACCAATTGCTACTGTTAAGATAAATTGTAAAAAATTTCATTTTAATGGCAAGGATAGATACGTGAGCTATTTACAAAAATAAAACAAAGTGACTACAGGGAAAACAATATTGACTATAAATTAGAGCTGGATGCTGTATCTTAGTCTATTGTTTCTTTGATACATCCTATATCCTGTCTGATAAATGAGTATCACACTACTTGCCCCCATGTCCCACCGTTTGATAAAGAGAACCAAATGGAATAATGCTCACTTGCCGCATGAGTCTTCCTAAAATTTTTAGCCCAAATTAACTGCCCCTTCTTGGGCACTCTCTATGCTGTTGACTCATATTTTCATCATGATACTTAACACACTAAGTCTTGTACTATAGTAAATTCTTGATGTGTTTCTTTCTCCAACTAGATAAAGTCTTGGTGGTGGAGACACTGTCTTACTCACTTTTAAAAATCATCTAGCATTGTGACTTGGACATAATAGACGTGTAATAAGTGTTTATTAAGAGGGTTCTGACAAACTTAGCTTGACAAATACATAGAATTATTATCATTATTACTATTATAACTACTACACGATGTGACTTTACAGGGTGTAATTATGTGGGCTGTTGGCATGAATTCTAGGGGTAGAGTTGGGTGGGGTTTGAATGGAGCAGACTGCACGGGGATTATTTACATAAATTGTGGCTTCATGTATTTTTGTTTTCTCTCTGCATTATACCCTTACATTAAAATGCACACATTAGACGCAGCAAGTATTTTTCTAGCTTTTAACTGGGTCAGATGTGAAATAATTAATTATTATGGGGTTGCAAAAAGCCTTCTAATCCTTCCATGTTGTTACCACATGATAAATGAGGCTTATGAAAATAACTACTTAGGTATTTGTCTAACTTCCAGCTGAAACTTGGAGGTTTATTTATTTATTCATTTATTCTTATAAAAAATTTCAATGTGTCTTTGCTACGTGCTAGACAGCGCACTGGGGCAGTGGGGACCCGCAGTACTCAAGTCCATTCTGTATGGATAAACAGGCATTTTCATTAAGAGGCAAACAAAATCAAACCCTGTACTCTGTCTGAATGAACTTGCAAACCCTGTTGGGGATCTTTGATCTTAGTTTAACACATTAGGTGGTTTTCTCTTCTTGCAGTAATTGGATCTATCAATTTGATAAACATAGTGCTCATATTAGGGTATGGAAATGTAGATGGAAAATCTACATTTAAAATATATGGGGCTTGCTCTTAGAGGACTTTTACTCTAAGGACAAGGGTATAAGGAGAAGAGTGGCTGGGCCACTAGAGACTGTGCTGAGAACTGTCATCATTTTCATGCCCGAATTTGGGCAAGTAGCCTAACCTTGTTAGGTCATCAGTAAAACTAGGATAATAGCAAGCTGTTCCTAGATTTCCTCAGAGAATTAGATTTACAAACTCAAGAAGAAACAATGCTGCCTTTGTAATTCTGTGGCTAGGTCAATTTGATGTCCATAAACACTATTAGAAGTATATGTGAACATACATTTTCTCTCCTAAAATTCAGTAGAGTGACCCAGTGACCATGGTTCTGAAGTGTAAGGAATGGGAAGCACCAGAGAAATATGCCTTTATTCATCTCGTTTTGAATGTGTGACCTCTGGATGTTTCTCATCAGTTTATCGTATTTCAAATACATTCTTAATGCAAAGTTCTTAATGGGACGTGTTCTTTCATGTTTCATAAACCTCTGAAATCATATATTTCATTTAAAATAAAAATAATTTAAAATGGAGCCCTATGCATTCAATTTCTTTCAAAACACAAAGCTTTACAAATTTGCATCAAAATAAAAAAATCAAGACTGCTTAATTAAAACCTTGACACCATCAACCTCTTCAATTATGTGTTAGAGAGACAGGCATCCTGGGGATCCCAGTTAAAATCTGTGTACATCCCAATTGTCTCTGCTGTGTGCACATGAGTAGTTCACAGAGGGGGGAAAAGAGGTGCTTTAATAGAAAAAAAAATATTTAAAATTTCTCCAGACATGAATCATTTCACACTTTTTCAAACAGTTAGGAAGAGGGCAAGTCTGTCTTTTCAGAAGAAGAATGAAGAATAGAAATTTAGGGCAGAATATGTCATCTCTGTTCTATGTCTAAATTTCAATGAATGCTTTCTTTCTGAACACTAAAATTTTTATCTGATAATTGTTACTTAGAAAACAATTTCTAAGACTTGACCACTGGTTGTTTGGATGTATTCTGTAGACCATATTGAGTAAATGGGGGAGGAGCAGGCTGTTTATTTCACTCCGCTAGGGTATATAAATTTTGTAGTGAAAGGACTGCTTTTCTTTACATCCTAATTCTTGTTGTCTTTACTATTATGTGCCTATTCTCAATTTCTTTGGCTAATGTGGAACCCAGCAGCTCTTTGTTCTCATTGTGTCTGTTGTCTCCCTTTCTTTGTGTTGCAGGGATACTGCTACCCGCATCTGCCACTGAGCATGCGGGAAAAATCCTTCAATAGATTCTTTACTTAGGACTTTCAGTAGTATTACTCCACTTCTCCAGGTTTTAGTAGTCGCCAGAATATCCAGAAGATAGACTGAAACTTGGAAAGGTGATACAGGTGGTTAAGTGGTGGTCTAGCAAGCTGGAACTCCAGATAGGAAGGGTCAGGGTAGTTGCCACACATGTTAATCTAATTTCTGGAGGCTCTTCGCCAAGCAAGTTAAATGCAGAATACCCACCCTACAGGCAGAAGCTAGAGATACAAATTGATATCTGAGAAGACCCAAGTGTTTCTGAACAGACCCATATCTAAAACCAATGAATGATAGGATGTGCTAGCAGCTCCAGAAGGATGCGGTACATTGTTACAAAGATTGGTATGTAAAGTCCCTGAGAAGGAACTTTCACTAGATAGCGTATCATCTGAGGATGAGAACCAGTTCTGTGCACTTTTCTCATAATAAAATCTTAGACTTTTCTCTGTGCTAAACACTTGCAATCCTCAGTCAATATTAATTGAATGAAACTAGTGATTCAACTCTTCTGCTTAAAAGCGTCCCCCTTCCACCGCCCCCCTCCCCAAGCAGATTTGCCAATGGTTTCCAAAAGATGGAAGGAGAGCAGGCTGGCAGGCAAGATTAGGGATATTGGGATAGAGGTCTAAGGTTTTGTTTTTCTCTGTCCTCTCCCGCTCCGTTAAGTCTGACCTAATAGCTTGTAAATTATTAAAGAGATGGAGCACTGTACAATTTTACTCATGTTTCGCCCATAATGAGTCTTGCTTTTTTGCTCACTGCTTGACGGCCAACTCGTGTCTGGCACAGTTAAGTGGTCAAGGATCTTTGGTTTGATAAATGTAAGAACATACATAGTATGGAAAACGTTCTTGTTTCATTATAACAAACACTGGCGGTAACAGAATAATTTAAATTTGACTACTTTAGAATAAACTAAACACTTGGCTCTTTAGCAGCTGGCCACTGTCTTCGAAGGATTTCTTCTTTCTTCTCCGCCTCTCTCCCACCATCTTGTTTCTGTATTACCAATTAATGGATTAATAGCATCTTCTCAAAGTCTTTATGTTCCGCGTTGTCACTTTTCGGCCCTCATAGTTCCCTGGCCCTCTGGTTCTCTATAGGTTTCATAAACCAGTGGCTAGTGGCTAAGTTCCTTCGGCACAAGAGCTCTTGGACGGTAGCAAACCATCTGGCACAAGGTGCACCCCTCTAGGGCAGGCACCTGCAGCGGCTTTTTTGGAACCCCGCCCCTGGTTCAGTGATCCGCGCAGTTCGCACTCTCTGCAGCTGCGGGAGGAAGTGCCTGTGACGGGAAGGTTCAGGCCAGGTCCAATCAAGCACCGTGGGGTTAGGTGGCGGGAGCGGGGCCTCAGGACCCCAGGACCCCTACCCAGGCCGCTAGCGGGGCCCGAGGGAACTCTTCTTCCACCCCACCGGCCCCGCCCACCCGGCGTTCGCGCCCCGCCCCGCCCCCGGGCCGCGGCTAAAACCCGGAGCCGCCGCTGCGCCCAGGGGACCGGAGGGACGCTCTGAGCATGTGCAGAGCTGCTTGGCGGCGGCTCCCTCGGCCGGAGGCTGGGGCTCGGTGCTGATGCTAACACCCGACTCGGCCTCTGCCCCAGCGTGGTCGGCGCCCCGGGCCCGGGCGGCAGGGAAGGAGCCGTAGCCTCCCCGCGGCCCGAGGAGCAGGCGCGGCGGCGCGCACCCCCCGGCGGCCGCGGCGCCCTCGGGGCCCACGATGATGGCGGAGCAGGTGAAATGCGCCTCGGCAGGGGGCGGCTCCGGAGCCGGCTCCGGGCCGGTGGTGAACGCGGAGCTGGAGGTGAAGAAGCTGCAGGAGCTAGTGCGTAAGCTGGAGAAGCAGAACGAGCAGCTGCGGAGCCGGGCGGCCAGCGCGGCCGCCGCCCCGCACCTGCTGCTGCTGCCGCCACCGCCGCCCGCCGCGCCGCCCCCCGCCGGGGCCTGCAGCCCGTTGGGACCGCGGAGTCCCCCGGCCGTCGCCGCCTCGGGGGGCCTGGGGCTGGGGCTGGCGTTGGGCGCCGGGGGCGGCGGCGGCGGCAGCGGCGGCTCCAGCCCCGCGTTCCCGGGGACCTACTGCCTGCCCAGCCCGGCGCCCTCCCTGCTCTGCAGCCTGGCGCAGCCCCCGGAGGCACCCTTCGTCTACTTCAAGCCGGCGGCGGGCTTCTTCGGCGCGGGCGGTGGCGGGCCGGAGCCGGGGGGCGCGGGGATGCCGCCCGGGGGAGCCACCGCGCCGCCCTCGCCTCCCTCGCCGCCCCCGACGCTGCTGGACGAGGTGGAGCCGCTGGACCTGGAGAGCGTGGCCGCTTGGCGGGACGAGGACGACTACACCTGGTATTGCTGAGCTCCGCTCCCTCCCCCGGAACCCTGGCCTCCGAGGCCCCGGGACGGCGGGGAGGGCGTGGGCTGGGAGGAAGAGGGGGACCTCGCCATTGCCCCCGGACGTGGTGGCCTGGCAGGTGCCCAACTCGGCGACGAGCTGAGGCTTTTCATGAGGGCGGAAACCTGTTTCTCATAGCTCAGGCTGACCCAGCTGGGGATGGATTGGTCCCCTTCATCTCGCTGTATTCTGCTTTCTGCTGAGTATTCGGTTCCAAGCTCCTTTTTCGCATTAACTGAAAAATCTATGCCATCTTTTTGCTACCCAGTCCTGCGTTTTTCTCCCAGTCATTTTTGGGAGTAACGGGGGATGGGCAGGGTTTGGCCTCAGTTTGCGACCGTTCCCTGTCTTTTCTCCCCAGCGAACGCTGGACAGGCTTTGCGTATCGTCCCTTTCCGTGGCATCCCGAGCCGCCTGGTGATGGATCTCTCCTTAGAGATTCGTTCTTGCAGTTTGACTTGTGCAGTCGCATGTCCTCTTTTGCTGCATTTTCATTGATAGCTTCTCATTTCAAAGACTGACTTGGTTTTTGAAATGTGCTGCCACCACCGGCTTTCCTATCAGTAATGATGTCAAAAAATGAGGGCTTTTCGGGGAATGGAGTGAGCAGCTTGAAAACACTGTGACTTAGAAACCAAGGATCTGTCTTTAATTTTTTTTTTAACTCAAACTGTTGATTGAATAAAAGTGAGATTAGAGAAACTTTTTAAAATTTTTTTTAGAAGCCGCAAGTTGGTTATCAGAAAACTTGTGGCTGGTAGCATCTTTTCATTTGAAATCTGGTTCGCCCTTTCTGTGTTCCAACCGTGACTCACTTTGGGGAGGTCTAGTTCCCTTTTCATGCTGCTTACTCTTGGAGTAAGTCCTTTCACGACTGATTTCTTTTAGTTGGCTCATATGCTTTCCTCGGTCACTAGCGGTAGTGGGATATGGTAAGATGAGCAGAAGCCCCAGATGAGGTAGAACTTGGTCCTTGCAGGGAAAACCAACAGCATTCACCTCTGCAGAGCTATGTGGCATGGAATGGTTGTAGTCCTTTTATCTAGGGTCGTTTTACTTAGGACCCTTCCTGTTTTGGGTCAGCTGGATTTTCCTCACTCTCTGTGTTCCTGTTGCATGAACACACAGCGGGAATGAGAAATGGAGAACCTTCCTGGTTTCCTATTGAGAACTGTAGTGCTCCTTTAGACTCTGAGAATTCAGACTGCAAAAGTTTAGTAACCAATTGATTTGATTGGGAGAATCAAAATGTACGGAGCTACAGCAAAGCAAACTCCCCCTCCCCCTCCTCCTCAGTACTCGTCCAAAGCAAACTCCTCCTCCCCTCCTCCTCCTTCGTACTTGTCCGCAGCTGTGCTGGTAGCTCAAGTTGTAAAAATCAAAACCGCTTACCACTTTGGGGAGAGTTAAGCCATTCTTTAGAAGTTACACCTTTATTTTTGTGAAGCCCAGGCTGTATTGTAAACTCAGTTTCAACCTGAATATGGTACTAGAAGATGCTCTCATGCTGGTTGTTCTTAGGTTCTATGATAACTATAAGCCCTTAGGCCACTTTCAGATTATTTTATGTTGATTTAGTCCCCACTTGGCCTTTCCTAGAGATAACGTACTTAAATAGTAAAGGAGAGCTTGTTTGTGTTTTTGATCCTATGCGTTAAAAATATTAGCATTTTAAAATGTGTTGTGATATACTTACTGTTGTCTGCCTATTGCTAGAATTTTGGTATGTAGGCTTTCCTTTTGTAGTTTTCTGTTCTTCAAAATAGTATTGAAATGACTTTGAAAAACAATGACCTCCTTAGTAGGATTACTGTTAGCCCTTCAGATGGTTCCCAGTGAATGTAAATTATAGCAGGTTCTACTGATTTCACTCATCGAGTAGTTAGGTGACTACGTAAATCAGTGCCTTGACGCTTTACAAATGTTTCTCCAGACAAGTGGCATACTGTTTTATGGAGTATCTTTCTCAAAACAAACCTAGGATTAGAATCTCATGTGGAAAAACAGAGGGATCATTACTCTCAGGTGGGATGTAACTTAAAAAATTTTAAGGTCGCCTGATTTACAGAAACCTTTCATGGCGTTTTGTACACTAAGGTATTTTTGTATTGCAGTATTTTGGCCTGTTGATGAACAAATAAACAGGGTCTGATTTTCAAAGTTTAACCCGCTTGTAAATGCTTGCAAAGCTCTGATTTTCCTTCATCACTGCAAACTGTTTAAGTACCTGTCCTGTAGTGTCACAGATAGGGTGCTTTTCATTGGATTCCCTAAATGTTTGCAGGGAAGCAACGTATTTTTATTTCCCCTGTTAAGAAACAACTGTAGTGGATAAGAAGTAACTGAATATTTTTAAAATATCTAAAAATAGTTTTACATTTTCACTATAAAAAAAACACACAAAACAACACAACCCAACGCAAAAGCGAGTGTCAAGTCACAGGAGTCTCCCCTCTTGTTCAGTTCACTGCCATGATTGAGTTTACCTCTGTTAACATTCTGTAGATCCTTCAAGATCAAAACATGATTATACCAATCAATATGCAAATATATACACATCAATTTTTTTACTTACCTTTCACTGAACATATCTTGGACATCTTTGTCTCCCTGTGACAATCACATCATTGTTAAAGTAACAGTAGTAAGGATTGGCTTACTGTTAACATATTGCTTATAATTTTTCATGCATTTTTATCATGATTTCATCCTTGGGAGCTAAACAAAATTGATATTTGATTATTTAGAATAGTATTTCCCACTAAGATGTCTTATCTTCAGGAAAGAAATTCACAAACTTAGATTAATTCTTGAATATTTTAAGAAGTTCTTTCCTATAGGTCCATTTTATTCTAATAAAACTGGACTATAACTGTTCACATTTTATTAACCTGGACAACTCTTGGCTCAAGAGTTATGTGTAGAAGGAAAACAGTGAATCATAGAATCAGTATTTGCTTGATGATGGTTGATTAGTTAATGAACGATCAATCAGGTCTCTTAGATCTTTTCCCCAAACAATTATTTAATCTATAAGCATCTTCTGTTTACAAAAAACAAAAAACAAAACTTTGTAAGAAGGATGGTGTGTTCTGCTTTTCATTTTGATGAAAAGCTTTGAAAGAAAATAATGGTCTCATGTCTTCAAATATTCATCCTAGTTGAATTTGAATTGTTTGATTTTGCTTTAATCTTAGCACAGGGCTGTTAGAAATAAGTGTCTCAGAAAACTAGATTTTGGTTCCAGAACCTTAATTCTTTAATCCATCCAGTTGTTTTGATCCCATAGTAAACTTCTCATCCTGCTCTACGGAATCTTCAGTGATCTTCCTGCTAATTTGACAGCCTTCACTTTCCAGAAGACCGTAGGTGAGAAAGTAAAGGGGGAATCTGTGAGTGTCAGGAGCAAATACGAAGATCCAAGGACTGAAGTGTTGATACGTACCTGGACCGTGTGACTGCGTGATATGCCAGCCTGTAAGAAGGATGGTTTCAGGATCACTGTCCCAGTGTCGCCAGGCTGAGAGGCACCAGGGTATAAGGAGGAAAAATCAGATTGGTATGAAGTGGTAAGGGGAGCAGTAAGTTAACTGTGTGCTAGACCTTTCCATGACCCATTTCAGCTCCCCTGTTTCGTGATTGAGGAACTGAAGCTCCAAGGTGGAATGATTTCCAAAGGCTCCACCAATTAGTTACTGAAAGGTTAAGACCACATTTCAGATTGTTTACACAGATTCTGAAGCGTTTACACCACTGATATTTTCCCCTAGTTTGGTTATGACCCATTAGTGTGTTATAAAGTCAGTTTAGTGGATTGACCAGCATTTCTTTTTTAAAAAATGAAGAGCAGAATATAAAATCAGAACGCATCGTGTCTTATAACACAAATTTGTCTTGATTAAACTTCAGTTTTACATGTGTGTGCCTTGGCTTGAAGTAGTAATTGTATTTGTGCGATATGATCACAGTCAGGAAAATTCAGTTTTACACCATTTGAAAGCAAGACAGTCTTGGGGAAAGTAGGTGGAGAAGCACAGCTCTCTGAAGATAGGGCAGCACTGGGGAAAGTCAGGTCTTGCACACCTCAATCAGGAAGACAGGTCTATATTCAGAAAATGCCAAATAAAAATATACCAGCTAACATAAAATACAGTCCTACAGGGCCTTTATTTTAGTGAAGTGGCAATTAGAAGAATATTGAGACTTACGTAAAAAGGATGTGACAGAGATTTTGAACTTGTCCAATTGGAAAGGACAGGAGAAAAGTTCATAATTATACAAGGGGGAAATGGTGATATGTACAAACTAAGGAAAATTTAATGAATGAGATATTCATCTTTCATGTGTAACACCCAAGACCCTGGACAGCTGGCTAAATCATTGCCAATTCTTTATCAGAGCTGCTGAACACCTTGTACTATGCATATGGCACAGCTAAATTAGACCACCTAAACTGTTTTTTCCATAATTGATTTTCAGCGAAAAGACCAGAGGGTGCTTCACTTTCTGACAATGCTAATTGAAAACCTGAGTGTTTTCTAGAAGCAAATGGAGTTGACTGAAGCATGTGCTGAGGTCTTTGAAACACTGCAGTGAGACATAGAAATAAAAATTTAAATTGAACTGTGGACGGTTGGGGGGGAGAGTCTTATAGGACAATTCCATAACTGAAATTTGGATTTCATGTGTCCTTTTAATAGCTTAGTGGCGGGAAGTTTGCTTTGCAGTGGCTGGCCATTTTGACCCTAGCAGGTGCTGGTGAATCAAACACTTTAATTCGACTAAAGATTGATTGATTGTGCTTATCAGTGCTAATGTTTTAGCTTTTCTTAAAATAGAACTTGCGATGATTGAAGGCTCTTAAATTACATGTCTGAAAACTGCCACATATTACTTCTCAGTGACAGGTTCCTAAAATCTATGTATATATTTTGCTGTGTCATTTGTTTTTGTGTTATCAGAAGGATGACTTTAGAACCAAATGTCTACTTGAGAGTGAGATTTCTGGGTCGTTGTAATACTTCCTTTGAAACCTTCGGATTATTATTTTGGTTATTCCTGTCCCTCCCCATGTTAGCACTTGTATTAAGTGAGGCCATCAAGAATGAAATGTGTGGAAAAGAAGAGATTCTGTGAGAAAACTAACCGTTTCTAGTCATGTGCTTTTGGAAGTTATTGAAGCAAGGTTAAAGAAACTTAAGAGTGTGACATTTTAAAGATAGCTTTTCTAATATTTGAAGAATTCTCAAGTTTTAGATGAAGGTTTTTCTTATATTCTTGCCAGATTGTAATATAGTTTCATCCATGAAGCTATAGAATTTGAAAGAGCAGTTTGGAAGGCAGGAGGTATGCTGTATTAATGATGGCAAATTAGGATACTGTGATGACAAATAAGGTGATTTTTATGACTTTTAGGAAGATTGGAACCATGTAGGAGAAATACAAGTTTTACCTTGCTTATCTAATTTTGGAGTTATGTTGTACTCAAGGAGTCTGGAGTTTTGTGATCTCCATCTGCCTTTTTTCTTTATTTACATCCAGCTCTACGCCTAGCCATAGAAATAGTAGGCTCAGAGCTATCCTGGGTAGGTTGTTTGGAGACTGACTGAAAATGATCACTTATTTTTTGTTTTTGTTAAGTTTGTGAGAGAGAGAGAGAGGGAGGGAGGGAAGAAGGAGGGGGGGGAGAGAGACAGTGTGAGTGGGGGAGGGGCAGAGAGGGGGAAAGACAGAGAATCCCAAGCAGGCTTTGCACTGTCAGTGCAGAGCCCGATGCTATGCGGAGGTTGAACTCATGAACCGCGAGATCATGACCTGAGCTGAAATCAAGCCAGAAGCTTAACCGACTCAGCCACCCAGGTGCTCCTGAAAATGATCACCTGTCTTCATATCATCCATTTGCACAATGCTTCTAAAGTTTTATTAAGGTAATGCAACAAATACGGCAAGGCTTTTTATAGAAAGCAGCAGCCCTCTATTGTTCCTACCTCTGAGTCTTCCACAGAGTCATCACTTGATACTCGTCTGGCTCTGTGTTTCACTTTTTATTTCTAAACAGTCCTCCATACTGTCTTAGACATTTGTAGACTTGTTTTGGAAGATGAAGACTAAGCTCTCTTCTCTTCACCCCCAAACCATCATATCTGCTTTCCCTACTCCTAATGGGATCTTTGGATTAAATCCTATGTAACGCCTATATTATAACTGTTCTTAGCTGACTGAGCCCTGTGAATTGTGTGTTACATTTATTTTCCTCTAATCCCTCTGTTGCTCCAAGAGTTAGTAATGGATTCTCTTTTTCCCCTTCAATTTCTTTAATCCCTATTACTAATTTTTTCAAATACTCTATAAAAGCCATATATTCCTTGATTAGGTCATATATATCTGACAGTTTCTCTCTTTTTTCCCCCCCTCTTTTTGAGGAAGTGTGTGTGCAAGTGGGGGAGAGGAGCAGAGGGAGAGAAAGAATCTTAAGTAGGCTCCACACTCAGTGGGCTTGATCCCACGATCCTAGGATCATGACTTGAACTGAAACCAAGAGTGGGATGCTCAACCAACTGAGCCACCCAGGCACCCCCATTTGAGTCTCATATCTGTTTTAAAAAATTTATGCCATTCCTTCTGGAACTTTTAAGCCCATTGCTCTAGTCTTTACTGTTTGCTTCTTAGGCTGCAGGCACAGTGCTGTTTCTATGGGAATTCTTTAGGTTTCTTGCCTTTGTAGGATCCCCCATTTTTAAAATTCTTTGTCTTCATATTTCATTTATTCTGGTAGGTGGGACATAGCTTCTAATAGCTTTATGAGAAAGGGCACATTTATGAGAAGTACACTGTGAAATCTTGTATATTTCAAAATGTCTTTATCAGGGTGCCTGGGTGGCTCAGTTAAGCGTCTGGCTTTTGAATTTGGCTCAGGTCATGATCTCATAGTTCATGGGTTCAAGCTCCACATTGGGCTCTGTGCAGGCAGTATGGAACCTGCCTGGGATTCTCTCTCTCTCCCTCTCTGCTCCTACCCAACTCTCATTGTCTCTGACTCTCTCAAAATGAATAAAAAAATAAAAATGTCTTTTTTCTCATAAAGATTCATAGTTGGGCTCGATATAAAAGTCTAAGTCAGTTACTTTTCCTTATGTTTGAAGGCATTCTATTTTCTAATTTTTATTGTGTTTTATATATTGAAGTGTACTGTGATTTGGATACCTAATCCTTCTTGATTTCTTTAGCTTTCTTTATCCCTAGTTTCCTAAAATGTCATGTTGTACCTTGATAGAGGCCTTTCTATTTGTTGTACTGGACTGGACTTTGTAGGTGTTTTCACTTTAGAGACCAGTGGCCTGCCTTCATTTCTCAGAATTTTTTCTGTCTTTTTAAAAAAAAAAATAACTTTTTCCCATGTGTGTGTGTATGTGTGTGTGTGTGTGTGTGTGTGTGTGTGTGTGTGTGTGTGTTTTAGAACCTGTAAAATAAGGTGCAGGCCCACCTGTACAATCATTTAATTTTTTAATCTGTCTTCTTTCATTGAAAGTAAATCTGTCTTTGTTTTGCATCTGGAAGACTTCTTGATCTTTCAAACTCACTTATTGAATTTTCTGTTTCTGCTAAAATAGTTTCATTTTCCAAGAATGAAGAAACTCTTCCTTCCTTTCTTTCTTTTTTTTTTTGTGAAAGCAATGTTTTCTCTCAGATGATACCAATTTTAGTTGTTTTAGATTTTTCATCAGTTCCATGCATTGATTTCTCAGTTCTTTTTTTCTCTACTTTTAGTCTCAGCCTTCTATTTAAAAGGAATAGTCTAGGTATCTGGTGTCATTGATTATCTGTTTATACCCAAAGGAGACAGTTACTGAAATTGATCTGAAGTTCAGCATGGGTAGAGCTCTTCATAAGTGATTGGATGGGTAGTCAGTTCACGTTTCATTCAGCATTTCTAGGTCTTCTCTTGGGTTCATCTGTTTCTCCAGACACAATGCTTCTATACTGCTGAGAGATAGAAGTAATTCAGTCAATTCTAGGAATGTAAAGGGAGAATGGGGCTAGGGTTTTAACCAGTCAGCATGTAGTCTTTCATTTCACGTCTCTGGCTCAGTAAAGTACTTCATCCTTCGTTCTGCTAAATTGATGTGCCTGAAGTCAGAACTTCTGGGTCAGCCTGTCCCGATCTTAAGCTGGCTCTGGTCTTAAGTTGTGATGGCAAAGAGGTGGTGGGACTGAGCCTGTTGGGAGTGAGCAATGCTTTTGAATATGCTACAAGGCTGTGTGGTCAAATTAAAGAACTATATTGCATAGGCCTAAGGGATTAAGGAAATCTTCTTAAAGAGTTCCCTTATAAGTAAGAAAATCCACAAAAAATGACCTCAAATGTCCAACTGAGGCAACCTGGTTGGTGGAAGCTTTCTTATAGAAGATAAGAGCAGTTCTTGTGATGCTAGAGGTAATGGGCAGAGCAGTGCTTCAGACAGTAGCTTCCTGTGGCAGCTGAGAGGATTTGAGAAAAAGCAGAGACTCAGGCGGTGACCTGAATTTGTGCGTTAAACAGTGAGGATAACTTACTAACTTAAAGAAGTTTAAAGATAATTTCCACAGTTGACTAATTTAGTGGTTCATTTCTGTCAGGGCTGTGGCACCTGCTTGTTTCACCTGAATTCATCTGATTCACCTTGAGATGGCTACTCAAGTCTCAAGGACATTGAGGGACAGAAAACAGTAGGTTCCTGTCTTGTGAATTTTTTAGCTTTATTGAGACAGTAGTGAAGTATAAGCTGCCTATATTAAAATATATTATTTGATAGATTTTGACATATGTACACACCAATAAAACCATCACCACAATTAAGAAGAGTGGACATATCTTAATGCTCCAAGTTTCTTTGTGGCCCTTTGTATGCCCTCTCTCCTCCTGCCTACCTCCCATCAAGGCAACCACTGGTCTGCTTTTGGTCAGTTTAGATTAGTTGCATTTTCTATACTTGCATATATACGAAACTATATAGTATGTACTGTTTTTTGTTGGTTTTTGGTCTGGCTTTTTACAATCAAGATAATTATTTTGAAATTCTTCTGTGTTGTTACATGAATCAATAGTTTATTCCTTTTTATTGTGAGAGCTGTTAGACTGTATGGATGTAACAATGGTTTATCCATTCATCTTTAAATGAACACTTGGGCTCTTTTCAAGTTTTGGCTATTCCAAATAAGTCTTTGTGTGGACACATGCATTCATATCTTTTGACTAAGTACTTGCTGTTGAGAGGCTGGAACAGAGTAGGTGTATGTTAACTTTTTACGAAGCTGCCAGTCTTTCCCATAGGGCTTATGCTGTTTCACATTTCCACCAGCACTGTATGAGAGTTGCAATTGCACCTTATTATCACGGATACTTGCCATGGCCAGTCGTTTTAGTTTTAACCGTTCTAATAGATGGGTAGTAGTACCTCGTAGTGGTTCTGCTTGGCATTTCCCTAAGGACAAATGATGAGCGTATTTCCTATAATGCTGTTTGCCATTCATAGATTTTGTTTGGTAAAATGTTCAAATCTTTTGTCCATTTTTAAAAATTGAGTTGCTCATTATTAAGTTTGCAGAGTTTTCAACGTTTTTTATTTATTTTTGGGACAGAGAGAGACAGAGCATGAACGGGGGAGGGGCAGAGAGAGAGGGAGACACAGAATCGGAAACAGGCTCCAGGCTCCGAGCCATCAGCCCAGAGCCTGACGCGGAGCTCGAACTCACAGACTGCGAGATCGTGACCTGGCTGAAGTCGGACGCTTAACCGACTGCGCCACCCAGGCGCCCCAAGTTTGCAGAGTTTTTATGTATATTCTACATACAAGTTTTTAAACCAGATATGTGATATGCAAATATTTTTACCCAATCTGTGGGTTATCTTTTATTCCTTCTCTTTCAGAGAGCAAAGGTTTAATTTTAATTTTAGTGAAGCCTAATTGATAAAAATTTTTTTTTTCTTTTATGGATCATACTTTCCATATAAGAAATTGTATCTAAGAAATATTTACCAACTCAGGTTTACAAAAACTTTGCCCATGGTTTCTCTTTAAAAGTTTTATAGTTCCAGGTTTTCCATTTTTGTGAACATGTCTTGAGTTAACTTTGGCTCTTGTGTGAAGGCTGGGTCAAAATACTTTCTGCGGGGTGCCTGGGCGGCTCAGTCAGTTGAGTGTCCAGCTCTTGAATTAGGCTCAGGTCTTGATCCCAGGGTTGGGGGCTCAAGCCCACCATTGGACTCTGCCCTGAGCATGGAGACTGCTTAAGATTCTTTCCCTCTGTCCCTCTCTGCCTCTGCTCTTCTCCCCCTGTTTGGGTGTTCTGTCTCTAAAAAGAATTAAAAAATTTGCTTTTTGCAGATAGATATCCATTTGTTTCAGCACAATTTGTTCAGAAGACCATCTTTTCTTCATTGAATTGTCTTTATACTTTGTCAAGAATCAGTTTTCCATATGTGTATAGTTCTGGCCATTTTGTTTCCCCATTGATCTGTATATGTTTACGTCATACTAAACTGTCTTCACTGTTGTAGCTTTGTAATGTGTCTCAGTCAGTGGTAGCTCTTGAACTTCATTGTTTTTTAAAGGTTGTTTTGACTCTTCTAGGATCTTTGCATTTCCATATGAATTTTAGAATCAGCTTTTACATTTCTTTAAGAAGCTTACTGAAATTTGGGGATTTTGTTAAATAGATAAATTTAGGGGTAATTTACATCTTAACAATATTCTGCCTTCTAATCCATGAACTTGGTCTGTATTTTTATTTATATCTTCTTTAATTTTTTTCAGAATGTTTTGTACTTTTCAGTGTAGAGGGCTTGACATACTTTGTCAGATTTATCCTTAGGTATCTTATTTTTTTTTTTATACTATTGTAAATGGAAAGTGAAATTTCAAAAATGCTGATTGTTGCTAGTATAGAAATGCAGTTAACTTTTGTATGTTGATCTGGTATGCTACAATCGTGTTACTAAACTCCCTTCTTAGTTTTGGTATCTTTTTTGTAGGTAGATGATCATGTCATCTGTGAATAAAGATAGATTTATGACTTCCAGTCTAAATGTTTTTATTTATTGCATGATTGTACTAGCTAGAATCTCTAGTCTTTATATCGTTCTTGATGTTAGGGGAAAAGTGTTTAGTCTTTCACTGTAAAGACACTGTTTTTGTAAATGCCTTTAATCAGATTAAGGGTGTTTCCTTTTTAATTTGCTGAGAGTGTTTAATGGATGGATGTCATATGCTTTTTTCTTTGTTGAGATTATTACATGCCTTTTCTGTGATAAGCTACACTGATATTTGAATGTTAAGCCAATTTTCATTCCTGGGATAAACCCCACGTGGTACTGATAAAGCATCCCTTTTACATACGGTTGGACTCAATTTGCTAAAATACTCAGATTTTTGCTTCTGTGTTCATGAGGGTTATTGGTCTTCAATTCCTTTCTTTATAATATTTGGTAGAATTTAGGAGTGAAGCCTTCTGGACCTGGGCTTTTTGTTGTGGGTAGTCTTTTACATTTATATCCTTTAACTTTTAACCTGTGTGGTTATATTTAGAGTGCATATGTTGTAGACAGCATATAATTGGGTCTTTTCTGATCACTTTAAAAATGAGGAGAAATGTGCTCATGTGCCCATCAGAAGATACCCCTTAGTTTTTATTGGCTAGAATTGTTTCCAGAGCTTGTGCCTAAACCAGTAATCAGGCAACTAGGAATAATGGAAATACTCAGACTGGCTTAGCCCAGTGCACCCATCTCTAGGTGAGCTCTCCAGGCACTAATATCAGCATCACCTGGGAACTTACTAGACATTCAGATTCTTTGACCTCATTCCAAACGTACTGAATCGGGTAGGTTAGACCTGCCTGCGACCAAGTGTTTAGCAATTTGTGTTTTTAAAAGCCTGCTAAGAGATCCCAATGTACCAGAGATTGAGAACAACTGACTTAGGCTAGCCTTTACTTGGGAGTCTAGAGTAAGCCACCCAGTACTGGACAGTTCAGAGGTCTTTCAGCAAGGGAGGGTGAAAAGGATGGATTTACATAGGTATTAATCTTGTCACAGTAGACCAAGGTGGGGCCCAGGAATAAGTTTTGACTAATCGCTATATTCCCGATGAAGGGAGGACAGTGGTTCACTCTCTAAGGGAAGAATGTTCTATTAGGATTACTACTAAATTGATTAAAAGATATTTTAAATCTGCATCTGCAGCAGGAGTTAGCAAACTGTGTCCTGGGGCAAATCAGGCTGCGTGGTTTGAATGGCTAGTCAGCTAGATATTTACATTATTAAAAGACTGGGTAAAAAACCCAGAAGAATACTCTTTCATGACATTGAAAATTATTGGAAATTCAAGTTCCTGTGTCTATAAATATTTTGGAGAAGCACAGTCCTATTTATATATGGTCTGTGATGCTTTGGAGCTGCCACAGTGGAGTTGAGTGGTCGTGACAGAGACTGTGTGGCCCACAGAGCCTAAATATTTACTAGCTGCCCCTTTATAGAAAATGTTTGTCAACCTCTGATCTACAAGAAGAATTTGCTGAAGAGTAGTACCATTCCCCAACCATCTTGGATAACTGAGAAATTATTTTGACAGATGGGAGTCCTGACTATAACAGTATGAGAATGAATAATGAAGTAAGGTGTTCCAAGAAAATGCGCTCATTAGAATTGTGGTAACTTTGTTTAAAGAAGTATTACTTTCACGATATTTATAATGAGAATGCAGCTTTACAAATGTTAATTACTAGAACCAGTGGTTATAATTTTCTTTCTTTTTTTGTCAGCTAAGACGATGAACTTCTTTTGTATAACCCTGTGACTGAAAATACTCTCTAAGTTACCTTAGCACCATATATCAGAAATAATATTACGGTTATTTTGAGTTCTGCCTATTCTGTTTAATGGTATAGATGCTGAAACCAAACTTTTCCCTACAACATATCTTTGAAAGCTGTTTGGCTTTCTTGAGAAAGAAGCACATACCAGATTTAGTACAGATTTGAGACGGGGAATAACTGATTATTTAAGGGTTGAGAGGATCAACAGACTTTCACTAGTTTTAGGCTTGTATTTTTAAAAAGCACATAATATTTGCCTCGTTTGCCGTGTCACGTTTACATACATGAGCTCAGTTCACGTAAGATTCTGTCACCAAAGAGATGAAAGTGTCCATTTCTACAAATGCAAGTGAGGTAGTCAGATCATCGCGGTGCCTGTTCAAGGTCAGTTCAATAACAAAAGCCTCCTTTCTGACTATGAGATGTTGTGTTGGTTGATAGTTTTTTGAAGTCCTCCTTCCCACCAAGCTACAGAGAGCATACTATTTTATTTGGGGGCATTTCCCTGTTAAAAAATTATTTTGGTATTTGAAGTAATCAAATGTGAGCTTTGTTTCACTAGAAACTTGTTAAATACATGTTGTTTTCCCTAGAAGAGGGGTCATCTCTATATACCTATATAATACCTATAATGTAGATTTCTCTTTTTAAGGTTATACGTTGGCTCTTCAAAGACATTCACATCATCAGAGAAATCCCTGAGCCCTTTGCAGTGGTGTAGACACGTCCTAGATAATCCGACTCCAGAGATGGAAGCAGCAAGGCGTTCCCTGTGCTTTAGACTGGAGCAAGGTAATTTCGAACCTGCGCATTTACATTCTCGAACTCTTGCCACCGTCAACTCTGTTTTTGTTGCTGGTTTTGGAATTGACACTTAAATGGAAAAAACTTGCCCAAAGGTATAGCTGTTACATGCAATTTGCTTCACATTTATTACACATCAGGATTTCCCAGTGTAAAATGTATTTAGTTTCGTGCTTGTTTTTAGCCACATTTTTAGCTTGTGTTAGTTTGTATTGAAAGATAGGAATAAACTTTATTTTTCTGTGTTTTTTTTTCTTTCTGTTTGCAAATATACCAATAAATAAAATGGGTCAGCCTTTAATTCTCTGGGGACAGCAAGAAGGTGGTTGTATGGCTGAATTCCAGGATAGAAAACTGAAGTTTCATTGGGACCTGAGTTCTGACCTTTTTGAGTTCCATGAATGTTTAATTGGGTTGTATAACTGGAAGTCCTAACCTTTATAAACTGGGAAATAATCTTCACACTGTATATAACATTAGTTAACTTATGGAGACCAACATAAGTTTAAGTAAAACAAAACAAACAAAAATTGACTGCTGTGGAAGGAAGAGCAGTAAAAGGAATTGGAAAGCAGGACTTAGCTCCTTGCCATTTATATTTAATTAAGGCTGTGATTATTTAGGTTTTTGCTCATCTCTTAACTCTTGGTATCTCTTTCATTATCTAGCAGCAGTGTTTCCATTATCCGTATCACACTTGAGCTTGGAATTACAGATTCCTGCCTCTTCCAGATTAAATAATCAGAGTAACTGGGAGTAGGGTCATGGGAATCTGCACCGACAAGTTCACCAGTGTGATTCTTACGCACACTGTAGTTTGAGAACATCACCTATGCAGCCTTTCGGGGATAACGATGGTTATCAAATTTTGGACAGGAGACAAAGTATAAAAGGTGACATTTCTTGAGCTCTTAATTCTGTGACAGTCAGTGCATTAGGTTCTTGACATCCTTCATTTTATTCAGCCTAACCACACTCATCTGTAGTGGGCACTATACCCACTCCTAGAGAAGGGACAGGTGGAGTGGAGGGCAGTTAAGAGGGTTACTGGGGCCAGAGTGACACCCAGGGGCAGAGCCAGAACCTGGGTCTCCTTGACCCTAACGACTGTCCTTAATCAGTCTTCTGCTTTTTTGGCATAGCCATGACTGAATATCAACAGAAATCTGTTTTAAATATTTGGGAAACATCAAATTAAAAGGCACATTTTATTAACATTGTAACTAAAATGAAATAACTTATTTAGTAATTAGTTGAAGAGTGGGGTAGGAACCAAGGAGAAGTATTAGGGTTAAAACTTTGGTGACAGATGCTTATCTAAGATAGCAACCATCTGAGTTAGGAGACTTTGTTCATCTACCCAGCTGACCCTCAGCAAACCATTAAGTCCCTCTGGGCTTTTTAAAGGGTTATGTTGACTGTCTCTAAGGTTCTTTATTCAAACATCTCTTGATTCAACTACTCTTTGTATGGACACTCTTATATATGAATTTGGCTCAGTTTCATTTGAAGTAAAGTTCAAATGAAATTCAGAACTAGAATCCTTTAGTTGAGGGATCAACAAATTTTTTCTGAAAGGGACCTGATAGTAAATATTTTAGGCTCTGCAGGCCGCACGGTGTCTACCCTCAGTAGAAAGCAGCCATAAATGCAAACGTTAATGAGCAAGGCTCTGTTCCAGTAAACCTTTTATCTGTGGGCACTGAGATCAGAGACTGGAGTAGGAACTGGAGTGGACACTGAGATATGAAACTGGGGATGAGTTAGACTTGGGCTACCCAGGCCTTAGTTTGTGACCCCTGCTTTAGTTCATTTGCACACAAGGTAGATTTACATACAAGATTGACTTAGAAAAATAGAGGCTTTGGGGGCACCTGGGTGGCACCTTGATTTCAGCTCAGCTCAGGGTCAAAAGGTTTGTGGGATTGAGCCCCACATCTGGTTCTCTGTTGACAGCGAGGGCCTGCTTGGGATTCTCTCTCTCTCCCTCTCTCTGCCTCTCCCCCCTCTTGTGTTCTCTCTGTCTCTCAAATAAACATTTAAGAAAAATAGAGGCTTTGTTAAGTTTAATGTAAATAATCCTTATTGGTGGCTGCTTTTGAGAATTGAGACTAAGTGCCTGATTATCTAATTTTCCTTTCACTGACAAGCGTCTAAAGCAGAACGGTGAGGTCATGAGGACAAGATTTAATGTGTAGTTTTATTCATAATGTAATGAATTTAAATTTCATGTAAGAGTTTAAGCAGAGAACTAGCTTTCTAAAACCTACATTAGTGTTTTGTGAAATTTGTGTATAAATCTAAATCCTCTTTTGCTGTGAGACTAAATGGTTTTGTTCCAAAGATCCATAATCCCCTTAGGAGATAAGAAGTCACTGATTACAGTAGGTTGTTCATTGGATGAAATTTGTTTTTGAAATTTAACTTATATTTTATAAAGCAATCTATCATTTAGATTTACTCTTATGAGTATTACAGGGAAAATAGCATATTCCTATCCCACCTCTCATGCCCATTTGATTACCCAGATTCAATTACTTAACAAAAGCTATTTGTTTTGGTTTTGCTATTTATCTCTCATTAAATTCCCATACCTGTAAGTTGTCAACTTCTTACTTTGAGTTATGAAGGTTTAATTCTTTTTACTACCTTCTTCCCCTTACACCTTTTCTCTGCACATCTTCCCATGTAGCTTTTTGCCAATCTTTAAATAGATTGTTTAATATTGATTACAATAGAAATAATCTTATCTAGGTCATGCAACATTTTATTGTTTTTTCATCTAATCTTTTGTTTTTTTTCTGGAGTTAAAAGTAAAAGGACCCTTACTTGCTGGTTTTGGTTTTTGTCTTTAATTTTACCCCACACACTCCAAATGAACCATCCTCAGTACAGTTAGACATACAAATCCACCAAGGGTTTTATTTCCCTTTGTTTTTCCAACCGTTCCTCCTGGTGGTGCCCTCGGCTGCCCATGATGTGCTCTGAATTGGCTCTCCACAGGCCCATGCGGCTCTCGTGGGACTTCCTCTTACCCTTGTTCTGCAGATCCTGTCCCCTTTCCAGTGTCACAATGCCTGTTTCCTGGATGCAAACTTCCTTTTCCTTATATTCCCTCTTTGGGGAGAATTCATTCTCCTCTTGCCTTTTTGGGGGAGTAGAAGAGAAATGAGGATATGGGAGACAGAAACTTTGAGAGCCTCCTATGTCTGAAAGTGTCTGAATTATATCTTTGATCTTGATTATTCTTTGAGCTAGGTGTAGAACTCTAGCTTAGAAACCAGTTCCAGCAGAGTCTAGGAGACGTGGCCCCATTATATTTTAGCTTCGGGATTGCTGTTGAAGTCCTTGTACCATTCTAATTTCTGATTCCTGTGAGCTTTCTCTTTAAAATACCTTTTAGATAGAATTTTAGAATCTCTTCATTCCTAGTACTTTGAAATTTTCATTTTCTGTGCCATATAGTTAGTGGGCACTTTCAACAAGGAAACTTTAGCTCTACAAAATGTCTTGTGTTATTTCTCTGTAAATCCATCCTCTCCTCCAGTTTTCTCTATTCTTTCATTCTAGATACTCCTTTTAAGTCAAATGTTGAATTGCCTGCTTTGATGTTCAGATTTTATATTCTTCTCTTTTGTTTTCTGCCATGATATTGATATTCTGCTTTCTTGGAGATTGTAAAAATTCCTCTTCGAAACCTCTTTGCTGCATATTAAGTTCATTCCATGTGCTGGGCACCATTGTAGGGAATGGGGGTGCAGCAGGGACCAAACAGGTGTTAAGTCCATGCCTTCACTGAATTTACCTTCTAGCACAAACACCTTCACTCAGTCCTCCTGGTTTTGTAAGGTACTGTTATTTGTGTAAGGTATCTTAACTCCAGTAGCTTTTTACTTCAGTTTATTTAAGCAATTGAACCTGTCTTTGATAACAGCAGGAGAGGGGTAGCTGCTTGGGGAGTTGAGAGGGAGTGTTTTCCTAAAGACTTCCCAACAGTCATCTTGTTTTTACTTTACTCTGAAGCTCCCTGCCTTCTGTGGTATCCTGCATATTCAGTTCTAGAACATTCCAGTTTCTTGTTGGCTTATCCCCCACTGTGGGCCCTTAGAGCGGAGAATGTCAAAACCCAAGCCCATTACCTAATGTTTATCTATTTTCCGTTTATCAGTGAAATGACCTTCTTAGACTGATAGTGTCTCTTTTCTTGTTTGGTCTTACTTGTAGGTTTAGAAGACTTTTGAGTTTAGCTGTCATTCTAGTGTGTTTTTTTAAACTGAATTTTATTTGTTCAAGTATAATTACTAGTTTGAGGTGCACAGTATAATGATTCAACAATTCTATATATTTCTCAGGGCTCATCAAAGTAGGTGTACTCTTGGGGCGCCTGGGTGGCTCAATTGGTTAAGTGTCCAAATCTTGATTTTGGCTAAGGTCATGATCTCACTGTTCATGAGTTTGAGCCCTATGTCAGGCTCTGTGCTGACAGTGAGGAGGCTGCCTGGGATTCTCTGTCTCCCACTCTCTCCATTCCTCCCCTGCTCGTGCTCTCTCTCAAAAATAAACATTAAAAAAAAAAAGTGTACTCTTAATCCCCTTTATCTGTTTCATCCATTCCTCCTACCTTTGTTCTGGTAATCACCAGTTCTTTGTATTTAAGAGTCTGTTTCTTCGTTTGTCTTTTTTTTTTTTTTTTCATTGTTTGTTTGTTAAATTCCACATATGAGTGAAATCATATAGTATTTGTTTTTCTGACTTATTTCACTTACCATTATACTCTATTCTCAACATCCATGTTATTACAAATGGTTAAAATTTCATTTTTTATGGCTGAGTAATATTCCATTCTATATATACCATATCTTCATCTATCAGTGGACACTTGGGTTGCTTCCATATGTTGGCTTTTGTAAATAATGCTACATTAAACATAATAGTACATATGTTTTCAAATTAGTGTTTTTGTGTTCTTTGGGTAAATACCTAGTTTTTACTGGAATTACTGGATAATAGGGTAATTCTATTTTTAAAGTCCTAGCCACAGCAGTCAGACAATAAAAAAGAAATAAAAGGCATCCAAATTGGTAAGGAAGAAGTAAAACTTTCACTATTTGCAGATAATATGATAGTATATATAGAAAACCCTGAAGACTCCACCAGAAAATTACTCAAACTGATTAATGGATTCAGTAAAGTCACAGGATACAAAATTAATGTACAGAAATCTGTTGTGTTTTTATACACTAATAATGAAGCAGCAGAAAGAGAAATTAAGAAAACCATCCCATTTACAGTTGGCACCAAAAATAATAAAATACCTAGGAATAAACTTAACCAAGGACCTGAAAGCCATATGCACTCCAAAAACTATAGAACATTGATGAAAGAATTTGAAAATGACATAAATAAAAGGTATTGGATTGGAAGAACCAATATTGTTAAAAGTGTCCATACTACCCAAAGCAGTCTACAGATGTACTGTAATATCCCCATCAAGATACTAACAAAATTTTTCTCAGAAGTTGAACATATAATCCTGTACTTTGTATGGAACCACAAAAGACCCCGAATAGCCAAAGCAATCTTCAAAAAGAACAAAGCTAGAGGTATCACAATACCAGATTCGAGCTATACTACAAAGCTATAGTAATTGAAACCGTATGGTACTGGCACAAAAATAGACACATAGATCAATGGAACAGAATAGAGAGTCCAGGAATAAATCCATGCTTTATGGTTAATTAATCTATGACAGAAGAGGCAAGAATATACAATGGGGAAAAGACCACCTCTTCAATTAATGGTGTCGGGAAAACTGGACAGCTGCATGCAAAAAAATCACACTGGGCTACTTTCTTATACCATACATAAAAATAAACTCAAAATGGATTGAAGAACTAAATTGTGAGACCTGAAACCATAAAATTCCTAGAAGAAGACACAGGCAGTAATTTCTTTGACATCAGCCATAGAAAACTTTTTCTAGATTTGCCTCCTGAGGCAAGAGAAAGAAAAACCAAATTAAACTATTGGGACTACACCAAAATGAAAAGCTTTTGCACAGCAAAATAAAAACGCTGCCTACTGAATGAGAAGGTACTTGCAAATGATATCCAAAAAGAGGTGACTATCCAAAATATATAAAGAACATCTGCAACTCAACACCAAAAACCCAATTGAAATGGGCAGAGGAATGACCCCATTAAACATTTTGCTAAAGACCTACAGATATCTGGCCAACAGACACATGAAAGGTGTTCACCATCACTCCTTAGGGAAATGCAAATTAAAACCACAATGAAATATCACCTGACACCTGTCAGAATGACTAAAAATCAAAAAACAAGAAACAAGTGTTGATGAGAATGTGGAGAAAAAGGAACCCTGGTGCACTGATGATGGGAATGCAAACTGGTGCCACCACCATGGGAAACAGTATGGAGGTTCCTTGGAACATCTAGTGTGGTTTTCTAAGAGAATAGAGAGGAATTGATAGTCTTCAATATCGAAGAATTCCTACTGGCTTCCAATGAAGGGGATCCTTTGTCAATGATAGCTGATTAAAAGGTTACAGACATTATGGTTTTAACTATTCATATTGTAGCATGAATATTTAATTAGGATTATGTAAACATTCCATATTTTAGAACTTACAAGTAATTCTAACAAAGCATTTTGTTCAGACTTCATTTCTGTCTTGAGCAATCGGCATTTTCAAGTAACAAATATTATTGAGCATTTTCTTTGAGAGCAAGTTTGTTTCCTTTAATTTGAATAGAAATTGCCCAAGGACAGTGACCTTGTTTTATTGGTCACACCAGCTAAAAGGGAACAGTGATTACTGTTGCTAAAATAAATGAATTTTTGTTTATTTTGTAGAGAGAGTGAGCAGGGGAGAGGAACAGAGGGAGAGAGAATCTTAAGCAGGTTGCACGCTCCACACCGAGCCCACCATGGGGCTCAATCCCACGACCCTGGGATCATGACCTGGGCTGAAATTGAGAGTTGGATGCTCAACTGACTGAGCCACCCAGGCCACCCTGTTTAATTCTTCTTGAGCCTAATGTCACAGTTACTGCTGTTAGAATTTCAGTTTTGGTTTTGCACATTTTCAGATGGAATGGAGTCTTTGCACCACTTTCCTTACCAACCATATCATTCTTTTCTTTTCAGTGCCCTTTGAAGTATTAGTTTGCAGCCTTGTTTTACCATTCACAAGCGTGTTTATATTAAAATAGGTTTTACTTACTGCCTTTTGTTGGAAATGAGTGGTTGTACCTGCTCCCCACCCCCTCCCCGAATTTAAAGACTGTTCACTAAGACCATCTGCTGCCATGACAAGGAGGGTTGACAGATTAGATTTTTTGAAAGGGAAGTGTTGTCCCCTTTCTGCCTCACTTTTCCCGTCTCTCTCACTTGTTAACCAAGGGGTAAGTAAATGTTCTTTTCTGTTAGCCTGGGGCTTTAGATTAGATGTTGCTTTCATAATTAGAGAGCAAATATGTTGATATTTGGTTTCTATTTCTTGACCCTGATGCTTCTGGGAAGAAAATTACTCAAAAATTAGAGACCAACTCTCTGTAGAATGTGTGGATGGGGGTCTGTAGTTATGAGGAGCCCGTGTTTCTGTGGTGGACCTTCTACCCCTCAGGCCCCTGGTCCTACATCCCTTCCTGATTCCTTCTTGGACCCTAGGAATGTAGTATGTACTGTTTTCTTGGTTGCAAGTTAGCAGTCTTCCCTGCTTAAGAAGTAAACTTCTCCGGGAGCACATCTGCATAGGAGTTGGTCAAGCTCAGTTTCTGTGGCTGCTTCGGGTAGCGTTTCTCCCAAGGTTCTCTGTGTGGTTGCCAATGAGTTTATTTTGATTGTCACTTTGTGAAGGACCCCTGGCTCTCTTCCTGCTGCCTGCTTTCTGTCGGGGGTCATCCTAGTCCTTCATGCTGTATCTGACAACCTCATGACCCTGGAACTAGGTAACAAAACCTGGTAAATTGTGGGAGAATGTATGGGAAGTGTTCACATTTTGTCTTGAGGTTATGAGAACAGGCTTATTAAAATCCTACCCTTCTGAAGAAAGTTTGTTTGTCTGAAGAAAATGAGGAACAGAAAGGGATGTTTTGTGTAAGTTTTATTGGGAGATAGCACCTGCATTGAGACCGTTTTCAAGATACTACTAAAAGAAATGCTTTGTCTTCACAGCTACAGTTTTGCAATTTGGTTAAACGTGTGTGTTTAAGGTACAATAGGACAATTATTTTTGGTGTAAGGGTGTGAGTGTGTGTGTATACATATATGTATATGTATATGTGTATATATCCGTGTGTGTATATATATATGTATATGTGTATATACATATATGTATATATGTATACACACACCCCTACAGATGACTCATATGTATCCAATGCTCCTAAATTCTCAAAGGGAACATTAATTGAGCAAGTCACTTAATATTTTAATTGAAAATTAATTAAATTGAAACTTTGATTGTAGATCCCCAAACTTATTTTCCCCTTTTCCAAACTGATCTTTTCATGCTCAAATTTCATAATTTATAAGGTCTTCTATATCAAGTAGTCCACACAGGCCGGGTACTTAAGCTTTCCCAGCATCCTCTACACGTACCTTTAATTTGTAGAGTTGTTGTAAGACAATAAGTAAAGATGTTTGGGAAGCAGACATAATAAAAGCTTAAATATTAGGTTTCTTTCCTAATACATTTGAATAATGTAAATAGCTTTTTTGGATAATGTACAGAAAGTAATGTTAAAAGTGAAAAAACTCTAATAAAAGTGATTTTATTAGAGTTAGGGGTGCCTGGGTGGCTCAGTCAGTTGAGTGTCCAGCTCTTGATTTCAGTTCAGGTCATGATCTCACGGTTCTTGTGGGATGGAGCCCTGTGTTGAGCTCTGCACTGACAGCTCAGAACCTGCTTGGGATTCTTTTTCTCCCTCTTTTTGCCCCTCTCCCGCTTAAAATAAATACATAGACATTTAAAAGAAAGTAATTGCCAAAAGTTAAATCTTTTTGGTACCTCTTAATCTACAATCTGTTCGTATAAAATTAAGAAAGCCTAGAATAATATTTTCTCCCCCCCCCAAAAAAAAAACATTGGACCCTGATTTGAATATACATTCTTAGACAAAACACTGTATCTTGGTTGGTTTTTCTCTGTTGAAAATGGTCCTAACAGTGTTTGTTATTTTCCATTTGGAAGTGCCTTGTTTTTGAGCATCTTTTTACTTAATTTTTAATGCATATATGCCTTCTTTCAAGTAAGGGGTATAAGAGTGTGTGTGTGTGTGTGTGTGTGTGTGTGTCTGATAATAGAGGGCTGCACCTCAGTTTCCTTTCAAATTGCCAGTGCTTAATAAATTGTCAAACATGTTTTATGTTCTGAATGTTTTTTTATGATTTATTAATTGGAATACATTTAAATGTCTTACATGAGCGAAGAAACTAATTGAACATTGGTGTTATAGATGGCATCCAACTAGCCAATCCAAAACAATTACATGATGGTATCATTAAAATGATGGCGTTGGGGGTAGATATTTGAGTCTGTTTTGTTTGCTGCTATAACCCTCCCAGTGCTTAGAATAGTTCCTGTCATGTTGTAGGTATTGAAGGCTAATTGTTGAGCGAATGAAGATGGTAGAAGGGTTTTTGATTTAGTAGTCGGACATAGTGCCCACTAGTGTCTCAGTGTTGCTTAATTCTGATTAAGAACATGTCACCGTCACTTGTCCCATGACTTATTTTGTAATTGGAAGTTCATACCTCTTAAAATTCCCTTCCCCTATTTTGCCCATGCCCCCCCACACTCCTTCCCGAGGACAACCACCAGTTCTCTGTATTTGGGTCTGTTTCTGTGTTGTTCAGTTGTTTTGCTTTTTAGATTCCACATATAAGTGAAGTCATACAGGATTTGGCTTTCTGTGTCTTATTTCACTTAGCATAATACTCTCTGGGTCCATCCATGTTGTCTCAGATGGCAAGATTTCATTCTTTTTTATTGCCGAGTCCTATCTCGTTGTGTGTACACACCTTCTGTGTCCATCTGTCTATCAGTGGACACTTAGGTTGCTTCTGTATCTTGGCTGTTGCAGATACTACTGCAATGGACATAGGGGTGCATATGTATTTTTGAATTAGTGTTTTTGTTTTCTTTGGGTAACCTGCAAGTGGAATTGCTGGACTGTATGGTACTTCTATTTTTAATTCTTTGAGGAAACTCCATGATATTTTCCAGAGTGGGTGCACCAATATTTATTCCCACCAGTAGTCACGAGGGTTCCCTTTTCTCCACATCCTCACCAACACTTGTGATTACTTTTTTTTTTCTTTGATACTAGCCAATCTGACAGGTGTGAGGTGACCTCTCATTGTTATGGTTTAATTAAGAAAAGACAGAAAGCATTTCACTTGTTTCCATGTCTTGCCTTGTAAGTGGGGACATTTCACAGATTTCACAGGCCTATTAGAAAGGTTTCAGGAAATGTTAAATGTGAAATTATTTTGGTAAATGTGAAATGCTGTGTACATACGTGGACACATTCCTGCTATGCAGTTTCTTATTCAGAATGTGAGCCAAAACATCCAGGGAACCCTCTTCGTTTGGCTGTTTATACTTTATAGAAAACCAATAGCATTTTTTTTCTTTGGGAGGGGTAGTTTTGTTTTCTCTACCTATAAATAAACATATTAGAGTTAGGATCTCAAATTGGTAAGTTTTGAGTGTAATTTAAGAATAGTAGAAAGTTAAGGCAACTTCATTAGCTTTTTTGTTTTATGCTTCTTCTTAAGTCTATATATGTTCCATTTCTGCTTTTCTTTTTCCCCACTTCCCCCACCCTTTTAGACTGTACGTAACAAACATCTCTAGAACTTTCATGGGTAGCATGGGCTCCTGCGATATCCTAAATTGAAATAAGGCTTATCTAGAGTCGGTGGTGAGTCTGTGTCATGAGGCTGGGACGTTGAATAACCAAATAATGATAAAAGAGCTTATCTGAGTAATTTGAGATGCCCAATGTGTGGCTCACTTAATTTGGGGCCGGTTAATAAAAGCTTATCTTGCCTGGAGATACTTGAATATCCATAACTATTGAATCAGGACAGGTCACATTTGAGGAGTGTGGGTATAGTTTTCACAAATAGTGTAGCCCTACACAATTACTATCTTGGGTTGTGTTTCCTTATGAGCAATCTCTCATTTCCTCTGGGATTATATGCTAAGCAAATGTAAACAGATATTGCTTCTTTATTGAGTTTTTCTTTCATCTTCCTATGATACCAGTTCCTATTCTTGTCTCAGTTGTTATGAGGTAGTATCCCTCTCTAAATTTAGGCAATGGAAAAGAAAGTTGTCGATGAATCCAGTGCTCTGAAGGTGGCCTTTTCATTTGTTGAAAGCTGCACAGATTGAACTGAGACATTAGGAAACTTATCAAGTGTCTGTCTCCTGGAATCTGTCCAGCTTCTCCTTGCCTGGCCCGAGATAGTATCTTCATCAGCTCATGTTTCCAGTCTTGAGGTGCTCTGTCAAATTGGGAACACAAAATTAAAACTTAGTCTGTGTAGTTCATTTTAGGTAAGCTTTGTAAAGGAGTCCCTTTCTCATTGGGAAAATAATCTGGAATCCTACTGAAATTTGCAGAGACAGGGTGTCTTGACATTTGCTATTTATTATTCCTGTGTGCTAGAAATTGAAGACACATTGTCATGGCTGTGGGCTTTCATCACATCTTTGCTTTGCTCAGATGTTCGGAAAAGTCCCATTGCGTTTCCTTCAGTGTTGGGAATGATGTACAGTAAGTAGCAAATAAACAGGGATTGTGATCCTATGGAATTTGCTGTTTCTATCCCATTATATCCAGCAACATGGATGTTTCCTTTTCTTCTTTTTCCCTTATCAGTTACATGTGTTTCTCTGTGGTTTTTTGCTTTTATTTTGCGTTTCTACCACAAGAAAGTTATTAAAATAAGCAGTAGTGAAATAAGCAGCTTATGACAGTTCATGTTTGTTATAATGAATATATAACTGACATGTTATTTTCTTACCCCAAAGAGGAAAAAGTAAAACAATAGACATTCTCCCACAGTAGTTGTTTACTGCTTTTATAGTACTCTGATGATGGAATTTGCTTCTATGGCAGTGAAACTTTATTTTGATAGATGTTCATGTCTATTTCTTGGGACCTCTACAGAATAGCCAGTTTAGGCAAGAATTAGTAGATTCTCCTTTTTGGAATCATGGGGCCTTGATTAGAGAGACGATTCAAATGCTTAACCATGAAATAAATGAATTGAGCACTTGCTACCTGCAAGCACAGTGCTACATATGAGGGGTATGGTGACAAGACGAACTCAGTACCTTGCACTGGCAACACGCAGTCTGGTAAAACTGACTGCATGGATAGCAGCTCTGGTCCTTTTTTTCTTCCCTTCTCTTAAAACAGGCCTGATGGTGCTAGCAGGCCCAAGTGGAAGGGGTATGCTTTCCCAAGGATGTGACATGTTTGTTGTAAGTCAGCAAGATTTGAGCAGGTAACTCTGGCGGGGGGCGGGGAGTGGCCAGACCACAGGAACAACATGTGGAAAGGTCTTGAGATGGGGTGAGACTCCAGACATGAGAGGGAGCAGCAGACTGTTGCGGTGGGAGTGTGGTGGAGAGAAATGGAGCGGGGGGGGGAAAACGTGAGCCTGCTGTTTGGTGATTCTGCATGAAATGAGAGGCATGCGGGGTTTTCAGGGCACTTAAGGATTCTGGACTTTGTCTTAAGATGGTTGGGAATCCTTTGGATAGTTTTCAACAAAGGAGTGACATGACTATGAAGAGGAAAGTGTCAGAGGGTTAACTGAATTGTCTTGTTTTTTGTTTGTTTTTAGTTTATTTTGAGAGCGGGAGAGCTCATGTGCATGCAAGTGGGAGAGGGGCAGAGAAAGAGGAAGAAAGAGAGAATCCCAGGCAGGCTCTGTATGTCAGTGTGGAGCCTGATGTGGGGCTCGAACTCACAAACCGTGAGATCATAACCTGAGCCAAAGTTGGACACTCAACCAGCTGATCCACTCAGGCGCCCCAACATTTTACCACTCTGAGTGAAATATGGAAACCTCACTTTCATTTAGGTATCTTATCTTCCCCCACTTTTATTTTTATCTTTTTATATTAAATATAATTTGTTATCAAATTGGTTTCCATACAACACTCAGTGTAACTTCCCCCACTTTAAATGTCATTATCAGATGGTATTATAATTTTTGTTTCAATCATCAAATATAATTTGGCAAGCCATGAGGAAAAAGATGGTCTCTTCTTTGTACCCAGAGTTCTGTTTTCGTCTTGTTTTGTCTTCTTGGTGCCCCAGACCCCTTCTCTTACCATTTCCTTTCGATTTGAAGAAACTTCTTTAGCCAGTATTTGAGGGTGGCTCTGCTAGCAACAAATTCTTTGAGTTTTCCTTTGTCTGAGGCTGTTTCTCTTTCATTCCTGGTGAGTTGGTCAACCAGACCCAGAACGCCCAGCTGGCGGGCCTTTCCTTGAAAGAGGCTCTGCCGCTTCTCTGGCTTCTGTGGTTTCTGATGAGAAATCCACTGTTGCTCAAATGGGTGTTCCTCAGTAATGTTCCTGGGTAACGTGTCACTGCTCTCTGACTGCTTTCAAGATTTTTCTTTATCTTTAGTTTTCAGTAGTTTCGTATGATGTGTCTTGGCATGGATTTTTTTGGAGTTTATGGTGTTCAGATTTCACTTAGTATGTTGGGCATCCCCACGACCCCCCTGCCCCCAGTTTAGTAATTCACTAAGAGCACTCACAAGACTCGGTGTATATTTGTACTCAAAGCTAGGATCTATTAAAACAAAGGGATACAAATCAAAATCAACAAAGGGAAAGGCACATGGAGCAAAGTCTGGAAGAAACCAGGTGCAAACTTCCAAGAGTCTTCAGGGTAAAACCAGATAACCTGTTCTTAAAGAAGGGAGAGAAGTCTCAGCATGGGCTTCCTACCCCTAACTGAGAAGCAAGGTGTGAGGCGACTTGAGTTGTGATGCCCACTTTAGACTGAGAAGGTTGGGGGCGGGGGCGCTATTAGATGAACTTGTACAGCATTCCAAGGATCAAGACCTCCCTCCTTTGCACTGCTGGAGTCCTCAGCCACTCTGCCACTGCATGTCTAGGCACCTCACGGGAAGCTTGCTTCTGGAATAATCCAGGCATTGACATAGTACCTATTGTCCATGTTTTCAGTTGGAAGCCTGTTGGGGTAATAGCTGTACTGGTACAGAAGAAAGTCATGCCAGTTACTTATTCAGATTAACATAGTCCATATCCATAAATTTAGACCAGGAACCAAGTCTCATTTGCTTTTTGGGAAAACTAATAGCATGAACAAAATGAATAGATCAACTGACTTTGTAGGAAACAAAACTAAGGGAATAGAGAACTCCATTTGCTTGGATTTAAGAGAATACTACACCTTTAAACAATATTACTTGGCAAAGCAGCAGTCAAATCATTATTTTTAGTCATTTTTAATTTCTTGGAAATACTGGAATAGGGATGGACAGGGCTAAGAACCAAGCTGCTTATCCATAAGGAAATCTCCCCCCCAAAAGAGGAAGTATGAGAGCAGCTAGGGCACATGGAGGGCATGTCCCAAACCTCCAGTCTTTAACAGTTCTAGAAATTGGAACAGACAGTTGAGAGCAAGAAAGAATACAAGAAAATTTCTTTGAGCTGAAGAAAGACAACTCCCCAGCATGAACTAAGATAGATGAAAAAAGACCTAAACCCTAGACATCCTGGTTGAATTTCCAGGGTCAAAATTCTAAAAATGTTCAAAGGAAGAAACAGGTTATTTGCAGTGTCATAGGCCTCAGACATTTCATCAGGAATACTAGATGCTAGCTGAATAATGAATCTTGTCCTTTCAGTTTCAAGGAAAGGTACTTTCAAGCTATAATGTTGTACCCAGGCAAATCATAGATTTGTGGAGAATAACGAAAGAGGGTTTTAGTTCTGCAAAGATTTAGAAAATTTACTTTACACACCCTGTTTTAATGGTGGGAAAAGTACAAGGAAGAAGATCCATGAGGCCTAAAGAAGAGTGGCCGTGGAGATGACGCAGGAGAGGCCAGGAACAAGGAAAGGAGAAAATGGGTTGACTCTCAAGGCTAGTGACATTTCTCACCCAGTGGTTTGGGGCCTAGTGCCAGACAATTCCTTTCCTTTTCCTGGGGTCTTCTGACCATACCCAGCTCTCCAGTAAAGATGCATCTATCAGAACACTGAAATGCCACTTGTATGTGGTTTAACATTTGATGATGACCTTAAAATTGTCCTGATCACAGCTATCGAACAGAATGGAGATACAGTAAACCTTGACAATGTAAAAATAGGACTGTGATGGTAGTGGAAGGGAAGAGAGAGAGTACATGGGCTAAATATCTAACCTTTTTCACTATGGGGAGTCAGATGGCAACAAGGTGAGGTTGATTTGTCTGCTTTTAGTTACACTTACAGGGATGCCTGGGTAGCTCATTCTGTTCAGTGTCGGACTCTTGATTTTGGCTCAGTTCATGATCTCATGGTTTGTGAGATTGAGCCTGCATTGATCTGTTGGGATTCTCTCTGCCCCTCCCCTGCTTGTGGGTACATACACTCTCTCAAAATAAACAAACAAAAGAGGTTACACTTTCATAGTAGTTATATTATTGTCCCCAGCTTCTCAAACAAAACTCCTGGAAAGGGGATCTGGATAGGAAAGGGAAAGAGATACCTGTTTATACCTTTATATATATTTTAATGTTCTTCCATGTGCAGGCATTTTAGTAAAATCATGCAGCAGCTACTTCTAGGGCCAAAAAAATAAGTTTTTTTCCTTGTCAAAATTCTTAATTATGTGTATTTACTTTCTACCACCTCTCAAGTTTAGTAGGTCAGAGGCCTTTTCTGCCATGGACTATAAGCACATGCATTGTGTCCCTTACTGGAACAAAGTATTTTAGCCCAGGAGATGCTGAAAAGGAAGGATTATCCAAATTCTGTTTCCAACACTTTTCTGTTCAGGGATGCACAGGGTTTTCTAGTAGCCTGCTGGGCCTGTGTTTCCTAACATACCAAATGGTCAAAGGCAGGAAGGTTCTTATTGGTTATCCAGTCTATCCTTTCTGAAGAGGAAACACTTTCAGACATGAGATAATCTAGACTGTTTCTTCTGGAAATTGGACTCTGTAGCATCTTCCTTAACCTACCTGATTTTTTTTTTTTAGGGTTTATTTATTTTGAGAGAGAGCGAGGCAGCGTGGGTGTGGGAGGGACAGAGAATCCACACTGTCAGCACAGAGCCTGATGTGGGGCTCAAACTCACAAACCGTGAGATCATGACCTGAGCCAAGATCAAGAGTTGGATGCATAACCGACTGAGCCACCCAGTCACCCCTTAATTTACCACATTATTGCTATGTAGAACTTGGAAATTCCTCTAGCTGGCTGTCCTGGCTTGCAGGGGTGGCTGTAGTCCAACCTGAAGCAGCTGTTTAGAATCTGCATGACAATATCACATCATGGGCAGATTATTAGGTCATTCTTTTCCCTTGTTCTTTTCAGGTTAAATTAGGACTTTCTGACTCTGACAAAGGCTGACTCCTCACATTCTGTGGCCATTTTCCCTGTCCTTACATTTGATTAAAGCCACAGCAGTTAGGTCTAAGAGAAAAACAGCTTCTATAAAAGGGAATTTTTAAGCATGCCTTTGAAGTATAATTACTGTTGAAGTCAAACTTGTTTTCTAATCTCCCTTGCTAATTGGAGATGGGAAGTCTGATGATCTGTGGAGTTTCGGGGCTCATTCCGGTCTTAGATAACACTGAATTTGGTCCGTGTGTGGTTCGAGTTGGCAGCTTCAGTTCTGACCAGTGATGAAGTGGAAACAAGTTGACAGTCCAGAGAATTTCTCCTTTCCAACCCACATTTTTCAGTTTTTAGACCATGGTCCTGGTTAGAGAAGATTCACAGGAAGATCCAGGAGTGGCAATGAGAGAAGAGCATTCAGCCTGTGGTCTTGAGACTGGTTAAAGGCTGAGAAGTAGAAAAGCCTGATGCTTTAATGATGACGACTAGACACTTTAACCAGCAAGTCTCACTTTGCTATTAAGACCTAGGAAACATTTGATGTATTAAATTCAAGATGAAGAATAATTATAAAAGACAGACAATGGAATAAATGTTGTTAAATAATACTCTGTGGTGAAGTTTTATAACTCTCATTCAAAAATTAAACATTTATCTTCCAATCCTTGCAGGTATACAACACCCTAGTTACTTTTAAACCTAATATAAAACTTTTTTTGGGGGGGGGTTGGGAGAGAGAGTGCACGCACACATGCACGTCCATGGGAGAAGGGCAAAGGGACGGGGGGAGAGAGAGAATCTTAGGCTTCACGCCCAGTGTGGAGCCCAATGCCAGGCTCGATCTCATGACTGGGAGATCATGACCTGAGCCGAAACCAAGAGTTGGACACTTAACTGACTGAGCCACCCTGGCGCCCTGTTTAAACTTAATACTGGGGCGCCTGGGTGGCTCAGTCAGTTAGGCATCCGGCTTCGGCTCAGGTCATGATCTCACGGTCCATGAGTTCAAGCCCCGCGTCGGGCTCTGTGCTGACAGCTCAGAGCCTGGAGCCTGTTTCAGATTCTGTGTCTCCCTCTCTCTCTGCCCCTCCCCTGTTCATGCTCTGTCTCTCTCTGTCTCAAAAATAAATAAACGTTAAAAAAAAAAAAAATTAAACTTAATACTAATGTTGAAAGTGACTTTCTTGATTAGCTCTAGGTATTATTTATATGGGTAAATGACCTCTTTAGCTAGACGTTTCTGAAAGATGGTATATATATCATGTTTTTGTAAGTTACTACATTTTGAATACAAATGGAAGTTTAAATACTGAGTATCACAGTGTTCTTGGGCTGTATGTTTATATAAATATAACAAACATGTATATTAAACCTATATAACAAATATGCATATATATTATATATGTTAAGCTTATGTAATAAATATGTATATATATATTAGCCTATCACACAAACACATGTTTATAAACATGAATATGTGTTAACATGTAACAAACATGTTATATTGACATATAGCAAGTAAATATATGTATACTATGTGTATGGGTACATATACCATGGTTACTGATTTGAAAATGTTTCATTGGTCATCATAGGTTGAATGAACTAGCACTGTGGGAAAGATTCAAATTAACCTGGTAGGTTTTTCTACCTATAATTTGAAGAATGAGGGTCTTGGGGACTACAACTAACTTGCCCTGAATAAACAATCACCAGGAATACCAATCAGGGAGGGATGTCTACTACTTCTGTAGCCCTTCTCCTTGTAGGAATACACTGGCAAATGCATACTGCTTGAATCCTCTTTACTTTGCGAGTGTCTGGGAAAGAACTTAACACCTGTTTCAAAGAAGCAGCAGGACTTCCCGGTCCCGTGTGCTCATTCATCAGGCCATGGAGAGCTGTGGAGAAATTAATGCTTTTCAAGTTTACCCAATAAACCTAGAGGATCAGATAAGCTGCAAGCCATATGTACCTACCCCAGGGGGCTTGCTCAGGTTGGGGCCGAGTCAGCAGTGCCTGCTTAATGTGAACGTAAGGCCCTTTGGAAACCTTGTATTTCAGTCTGGTCAGAGTTGATGAGAGAACCAGTAAAATACTATCTTTACCCAGGTTCCTGAGTCCCTTTAAGTTTAGTGCAGACATGGGAGTGCATCTACGTGTAAGCGTTCTATAGGCTCTCTCCTGTAGGTATGGACAAATATAATCTGATCACCTGGGAAATTTATAGCTGAGGCGATGGTTCGTGAAAATAGAGTGGTGGTGTTTGGGTTTAGGTCAAAATGCTGCGGTCTGGATAAAATTTCCTGCCACCATAAGGGAGAATAGCAAGCTTTAGAAGAGGAGGTGTCTCCTATCCATTCACTGATCTTAGACCACTCTGTCACTGGTGTTTGTGAAGGGCCATGCATGGGATTCCTCTGATTGTTTGGCTTAGTATTGAGGCCTGTCCACCTGTTGTATGAAGAAGGAATAAAAACAGAGGATTGAGAGTTTATCTCGATACCCTTTCCCTTACTTTGCAGGACTCTGTGGTTAAAAAACACCGTTATTTAAGAGTCAGAGACATGACCTTAGCAGCCCGTGGTTTTGAAGAAACCATACTTGTTAGAATGTGGCATTTGGGACATATGCTTCCTCTGAGATAGTCTTTGGATACAGAAGTGAGTGCCGTTGACCTACCGTGATCAAATCGTTGAATGTTCAAGGTTTAGTACTTTGCCTCTGAGTTGAAAGACTGAGTCTGTAAAGTTGTCTAGATAAGAAGACGTAATGCAGAAAGCATGCTCATCATTTTGACAAGACATGTTAAAATGCCCGAGAATTGGGAAGAGTAAAAGGGCAGATTTCTGCACTCTTCCTTTCTAGCTTCTAGAACATTTCCCCTCTGGGTTTAGAGAACGATTTTGCTACAACTTGCTTTAACTTTTCAGCACTCTTCTAAAAAAACAAAAAATTGCTTCAGTGTGTGAATGCATGCCACAAGCTTTTGTCCAGTGCTTGCCCTGTTTGTTATCGTCCCACAAACACACCTAAACGTGGGAACCCTGCAAAAGCAAGATGCTACATGATTTGCTCCATTTGAGAACTCGCATGTGGCAGGATGGAGACTGGAATTCTGGTATCTAGATTCTTAGTCCAGGGTCCTTTTAGTCTTTTGCTGATCTTTATTATAATATGTTATGAAAAATTACAGTAAGGAAGTACACTGTTGGCCATCATTGTTATATCACATCACGTGACATACCCTTATGATGCAGTTCTAATCCTGTGCATTCTCCAGAGTGAGTATTGTTAAACTGGTATGTCTGTTACCCTGGGGGTTGGCAAATTGTGGCCTTGTCTGGCCTTCAACCTGTTTTTGTATGGCCCAGGAGATAAAAAGCGGCTCACATTTTTAAATGGTTGGAAAAAATAAAAATTCATGACCTATAATTTTTGTGAAATTCAACTCTCTGTATATATAAATAAAGTTATATCAGTGCATAGTCCCATTCATTCATTTACGTGTCACCTGTGGCTGCTATATAATGCTATGATGGTGGAATTAAGAAGTTGCAATGGAGACTATATGGCCAGCAAAACCTAAAATATTTACTAGTTGGCCCTTTGTAGAAAACATTGGCCAACGCCTGTGTGAGCCTGTTGCCATGATCCCTGAGTTTCACTGGTATTGAATACAGCCATCTAGCCCTTCATTTTATTCCCTTTACCAAGGTCTTACCAAAGATCTCTAAAATTCCCCAATGACACATAGCCTGCAGTCACTAAGGTGGTCAACTCTCTAAACCTAAACCTCTAGGACATAAATGCCTTTACAGAAACATAAAACATTTGCTAATATCTTCAAATAGTTTTTTAGGCTCCCTTATTGTTACAGAGTCACCTAGGCAATTACTTTGACTTCTCCCCATGGAGGCCACACCATCACTACTACACTGGTCTTTTACTCCAGACTCTGCCTTCTGAGCATATTTATTGCCTTCTAATTTACAGATAACGGAGGCCAATATTGCATTCTCTGTATCCTCACTAGCTTTGCCTTCTAGTTGCATAGGAAGAAATAAGTCTCCCTTTTCTAAGGCTGTTCCCTCTACCTTACCTCTCTGTCACATTCCTTCTGATCTCCAGGACCTCAGTTCAGTGCATTCCCCTTTTCTGTAGACTCTTGTTTTCTCTACTGGTTCTGTTCTCATTCTATCAGTATGTAGGTCTCCCTTATCCTAAAGAACTATCCTGCCTTGAGTTTCATGCTCTGCAAACCTACAACCCTATTTCTCTTATTTTTATAGCCTGATCTCTCTAGGAAGAGTTATTTCTTCTTCCTCATCTTACATCTGCTTGACCTATTAAAACAGGTTTCCGTTCTAGCTCCTCTATTGAATCTGCTCTCTTCGGTGGCCCAGTTGTCCAGCCAGTTGCCGTTTCTTAGTCATCATCCCATAGTAACTTCTGCGTCCATGTTGCAACCCTTCATTATCTTTACTGTTTTTGGTCTCTGCTCATCCCTGAACTCTGCAGCCTTTCCCAGTCTTTGTTACTGAGTCTCCCTTTATCCACTTGTAAATGTTCCTGAAGTCACTTCTCTTTTCCTTGTGTACCTTCTTCTTGGGTGATTTTATTCATGCCTGTGGCCTCATAACACCTACTTGTTGATGTGCCCCTTTTTTTCTCTAGCTGCTTTCCTGAACTCTCCACCCCTTAGTGGGCACCAGCACGTAGGTATGTCCTATAACCATCTCAAATTCAGCTGCTTTTTTCCTTTCATTTAAGCCTGCTTATCTTATGTTCCCTGTCTTAGTGGATGGCATCAGTGTTTTAGAAACTATGGCAGTAGCTTTGGCCGCCTCCTTTTCTCCACTCCCTGTATTCATTGGGTCACCAGACATCTCCTCTTTAGCTCAGATGTGGCTTATTTAAAATATTTTCATCAAATGTTCTGCTGAGACTTTAGTTTGATCCCTTGTGATGACTCACCAACTCTGCTGTGAAACCTCCTAACTGGTCTTCCGGTCCTCGCTCCCTGCCCGAATTGTCCACCATCTGTATGGCCATTTGTGCCGTCTTCATAACATACATATCTGACCAGGCCTTTCTCCTCCTCAGTCAAAACACAAATTGAATATTAAAGCACGTCCTCCTAATGACAGTGCGGAACCTGCCGCCACCCATCCTCCAGCCCTAGCTCTTCTTCCGCGTCCCCGTGCTTCAGTCCTGACAACATGCACCCTTCCTTGACCGTGCACTGCTTCTTCCTGCTTCCGTGGCTTCACATAAGTTATTTCTGTCTGGAATGGGAATGGCCTCGGACCCTGTAGGATAACCTCTTCAACCTTCAAGGGCCATGTTAAATATAATCTCTCCTGGTGAAGTCTTTGGACTCCCTTGGAAAGTTAATCATGGTCTTTGTGAGTGTACTTCACGGTGCCTTTTTTCCACTTAGTGTATCACATTATATGTGTATCTTACTTGCCTGCCTTCTACGCTAGCTGGTCTTCAGAAATTGGAGTGGGAAGGAAAGGAGGGCAATAATCATATTTTATTCATCTCCGTATCTGCAGCATCTGGTACTTTATAGTCCCATGGTGGGTGCCTGCTCAAATGAATAGAGAAATGAATTTTAAAAAGCAGGTGGGAACATCAGGGCCAGATTTCTGAGAACGACTGTGGAGCAGGGAAATAACTATGTGCTGTGTGTGTCTTTGAAAGATATTTGCGTCACTACTCGAGACTGACCTTTAATGTTTTTTGTTTTGTTTTGTTTTGTTTTTATCTCTTGGTAAATTTTGAATGAAGGAACGACTCTGGCTGTGCTCTATAAATGTAGGGTGTCTGCATAATGCTAGAGCATGCCACTTTATTTTTGGCTCACGGGGTACACAGGGTCTTGCCTGTGAAGATTTAAATGATAGTTGACCAGTTTCTCAGGGAAGATCCTGGGTTAGGGAATGATGGAGAATATAAATTTGGGTAGCTGAGAAGAGCCACAAGCGAGGAGATACAAAATTATAAGTTATTTAGAAATCAGTTCTGTGAATTTTAATACAACAGATCTAAAATTTGCTTTTAACGAGTTTTCATCAGACTTATTAAAAGCTGAAGAAGTAAAACACTCACAGGGGCTGCTTTAGACTGATTTCTTAACATGTGATCCTTCTGTCTTTCAAAGCAATGGTCCTGGATCACCTGCTTTGTGTGAGAGGTGGATAAGAGAACGTGGCAAATTAGACCGAGCCAGCCTCTGCAGGCTGCAGTTTTGCCTTTGACAGTCTTATTCGTCAATGAGAAAGGGGAAAGAAGATGGAAGTAGGGAAGATCAGGGCTTATTTTCTAGAATAACTTCCCCCTATATCTTAGTCTGTTCACGCTACTATGAAACAAAATCCCACAGAGGAGATGGGCAGCACTTTACTGCTCACAGTTCTGGAGGCTGGATGTCTGAGACCAGGTGCCAGCATGCACAGGCATAGGGGGGCCCTCTGCCAGGTTGCAGATTTCTTGTGCTCTCATGTTGTGGAAGGGGCTCAGGAGCTCTTTGGAGCCTCTTTTATAAGGCATTGGTCCAGTTCATGAGGGTTTTATTCTCATGACTTAAGCTTCTCCCAGTGGCCCCACCTATAATGCCTTCATGTTTGGGGGTTAGCACTTCAGCATGTATTTTGGGGGACACAAACATTCAGACCATGGTACCCGGATTAGAAATGTGGCTGTACTGTTAGAAGCTACTAGAAAGAGTAAGAGCACTGCCCTCCAGGACTTCCTCACCCAACTCAGATGCTGCACTATTGGAGGTAGCATTTATAGAAATTCTGCTAAACCCTCTTTTAGCTGTTTTATGAATAGTTTCTTTTTTTTTTAATTTTTGTTAATGTTTATTCATTTTTGAGAGAGAGACAGAATGCGAGTGGGTTAGGGGCAGAGAGAGAGGGAGACACAGGATCTGAAGCAGGCTCCAGGTTCTGAGCTGTCAGCACAGAGCCCGACGCGGGGCTCGAACTCACGAGCTGTGAGATCATGACCCGAGCTGAAGCCAGATGCTCAACTGACTGAGCCACCCAGGCACCCCAACAGTTCCTTTGATTGTAAGAGATGGTAGCATTTCAAGAATTTGAGTAAGCTTTGTCACCTTCTTGTAAGACTTCCTGCCAACTAGTGTCCTTGGCACGACCCTTCACTTTAACATTGCAACCTAGCATGGCAGGACCTAGCTCACCCTAGGCAGGGACTCCTGTTAAATCTTGATGTGTCAATCACCTGATCATAGGCCCTAGTCATTAGTAATATAAAGTCATTTAGGTGGAAACCAGAAGAGTCACACACACAAAGTTCAACAACTTAGTGGCTATTAGGAAGTATTAATGAGTTGTGCTCCTACAGGTATATTTCTTCATTGAGCCTTTATCCAGCTGGGCTGAAATGTCTAAACTAACTTTTGTCTTCAAAGATACTGTGTATATTAAGTTATAGTTAATAAAGTTTAAGAAATTGGGCAAAACCATTTAGATGTTAAGGTAGGAATGGTAAAATGGTTTGAAATAAGGAAATGTTAGTAAACTCACCAAGATTTTGACCACATTGCACTTTGATTTTATACTGTGTGCCAGACATTGTGTTCAGTACTGAACTGGCTATCTCTGTGGTGAGAAGAAAATGTGAAAATAATTGTTTCTAGAAGATGTCCTAGCACTGCTTTATTTTTGAACTCGTTTAGCTTCATGGAGTTACTGATCTTTTGAGGATGATCACTGAGCTTCTCATTAGATCAGTTACTCTTTTTCCTTTCGTGTGAATTACTGCTTTCTTAAATTTGATTTTGATTATATGCAGAGACCTACATGTTTAACAAAAATTTGAATATTTGCTGTATTTGTTATGAATCTAGGCAAGGCACAGAAGGAATGTCATTGGGGCTGGAAACTTATTTGTTAATAATTCTCAGTTTGGAGAATTAAAGAAATTTAGATTCTTAAACCTATCCCATCATCTGCCCTTTGTGATTTTTCTTGTTATTGTCATCACTGGAACATTTATCAAATTAAGTTTTTTCTGGGGTGGGGGGGTTGTTATACTTAATGATTTCCAAAAAATGGCTTCAGAGGCGCCTGGGTGGCTCAGTTGGTTGAATGTTTGGATGTCGATTTCAGCTCATGTCATAATCTCAGGGTTGTGGGATCAAGCCCTGCATTGGGCTCTGTGTTGAGTGTGCAGCCTGTTAAGGTTCTCTCTCTCTCCCTTTGCCCCTCTCCCCTGCTCGTGTGAGCTCTGCCTTTCTCTTAAAAACAAACACAAAACAAAAATAGCTTCACAGATCTGTAATTTACTTTTTCAGTCTGGCAACTTTGAAGATGTACCGAAAATAATTGACCACTTTTGATTTTTGTAGAAAGATGAGGGTTCAGTCCATACCTTAGTACCTAATCACATTTATTTCCATAGAAGATGCTTGTTAGATCAGGGAGGCAACATAGAAAGTTTTGCAGTACAGGTGTGTTAGCAAGGAAGTTCAGAAACACTAGAGGTGGGTAGGAGGGCATGGCAGTGGGGAAGGGTCCTGTGAGATGATCCGGAGTGCCTTCTAGATCATGTGTGCCATGAAAAGCCACCGCAGTACTAGTATCTGACTAACACAGCTTTGGTCATGACGTTTAGGGTGGGCTTGCCAGGGACGGTGATGGCGGCTACAGGTTGTTTGAGGAGTAGATGACATTCATCTGGTGCGAGGTGGTGAGCATCCTGGTCAAGGAAATTGCAGTAGGACTACAGAGAGCATGTGGGAAGGAGTGTCCTGGGAGGCTGTCCAAATTAAGGTATTTAGGAAGGAAAACCTTCAGCGTGTCCTGGTGTTTGGGCCCAGCTCCGTTATATCTAGGGCTTGGAATAGAACAAGCAGATACATAGTCCCAAGCCTCATCCCAAGTTTGAGAAGCCCTCTACTTACTGGTAGTACTTTGCAGTAGAGTGTAAGGAAACATAACTGTTGTTCAGAACTTTGTTTCCCATTTTCTTCTTTAGCAATGCCATCTTACTCCTTTTTTAGGGTCATTTCAATCATCCCTGAGCCTCTCAAAAAACATCCTCATATGAAAAATCCATTAAATTAATTGACTGAAAAAGATAAAATTGCCCTTTAGAAGGTTGTTTTGTTTTATTCGCTATAGAAATGCTTTCTGGGGCACCTGGCTGGCTCAGTTGGTAGAGCATGTGACTCTTGATCTTGGAGTTGTGAGTTCAAGCCCTACGTTGGGGAGTAGAATTTTACTCAGAAAATATTAGCAAAAAAATAAAAATGCTTCCTGTTACAATTCCTACAATTCTTCAGCTACATAGTGAAGAATAAATAGGATGTGATGGCTTCCTGTCCTTTCCCCTCTCCTCCTCTGCCACAGCCTTGGGTACTAGTCTAATGTTGTTGTTTTGTTAGCTTGCCCCACGATAATTCTCCTCCCTCTTCTTAAAAGCCTCCATGCCAAAGGACAATGTAGAGCATTCTTTCTTGCAATAGATGCTAATTGTATTCTTAGTCAGGATCTTGCTGTCATTGCCACAATCACTGTACCATTGTGCTGGGAGGCTGGGTCACAGTAGTTATTGTGCAGAGTAGTGAATGCTGTTTACTTGGGATGCATTGTCGCTTGCATCTGTGGGTGAGAACACGCAGTTACTGTAATTTGCCTGGCAAGTGATCAGACATCATCTGTTAAGCAAGTTAGCAGTCACAAAGAGCTATTGATCTTTTTTTTTTTTTAATATAGAATTTTAATGAGAAACTTTGAGTCCTAGAGATTAAAGGTGCAGGAGTGGCTACCTTGGGTGTGTTGCATACCAAGCTCTACTTTGCAGTGTATTTGGGAATCAGGTTTGTGTGTCTAGAAGTTACAGGACAGGGAATGGTAGCCTCGTGGGTCTCTGCTCTGGCTGAGCTTGAGAAGAGCTCACCCTTAATTACAGGTTGGATAAGTGAGGTGACTGCTGTCAGTCAGGAGTGACGCTCTGCTGCAGGGTCCCCTTCTGGACACTGGTGAATTCTGAAAAGTGTGATCCTTGTGCAGGCGGCTGCTTTCCTCTTTCACTTGCAGGAGGAAGAGCTGTTTTGCATGTAATTGTTGGAATGGGGCAGTACTTACCTCCACGACTCTTGCTGAAATAAGAGGAAACACTTTGCTCTTTGAAATAACCTTAGTGATATTTTGCAAGGCTCTTAAGTATCCCCATTTTGGAGCAGATTATTTTCTTGACTGCCACACCCCATCGTTTCTGTCCCTTCAACTGCACTGCCCAGTTTGAAATGCTCCTCAGCCATCCGCTGGCTCATTAGTGGTGCTCATTAAGAGTGGTCTGGGGGGGTGGGGAGCCTGGTACATCAGTCAATTGAGCGTCAGACTTCATGATCTCACGGTTCCTGAGTTGGAGCCCCATGTCGGGCTCTGTGCTGACAGCTCAGAGCCTGGAGCCTGCTTCGGATTCTTTGTCTCCCTCTCTCTCTGCCCCTTCCCTGCTCTCTCTCTCTCTCTCTCTCTCTCGCTCTCTCTCTCAAAAATAAACATTAAAAAAAACATTAAAAAAAAAAAAAGAGTGATCTGGGGATGCGAGTCAGGCAGTCCTTTTCATACTTAATGCTTCAGGTTTGGTGAGATTTCCAGCAAATACAGTCCAACTAACTGCTTTATGTGAAGTTTAACCTCCTCTGTATTTCTTATCTGTTCCCTCCTGCCCTGCTTATTATTATTAGTCCATGTCTAAGTGATTGCTTTTTAGAAGAATGGATTTTGCTTAGCAAAGTAATCCGTATGCCTTGAAGGAAGACTATGTGATGTTTGGTGTGACTTACTCAAGTTTTTACGGTTTTGAGGTCTTTTGCATGATCCCAAGAACTCGGAAATAGCAGGGGTTGGCATTTTGGGCCGAGGGAGATACGTTAATTCTGTCAGGTGAAGCAGTGTACGAAGAATTAGATCATTTTCCCGTTGTAGGTTTTTACCTACAAGGTTTTTCCTTGTTGTTCCTTAAAGTACTAAATTAATAGTATATATATAATCCTACCTTTAAATGTTACATAAGTAATACATGTTCAATACAAAAAATTTGGAAAATGTTTTTTATTAAAAAAAATCCAAGTTGCCAGTTCATCTCTACACCTTCCATCAAAAATAGCTGTCATTAAATTTTGTATCCTTCTCCTGTGATTTTGTATTGTTTTTCCATAATCCTTGGTTTGGACGCAGGGCCGTTAAGAAATGCAGTAGTTCCTTTAAGTTTGTGTCCTGTAAGCCAAGAACAGGTTTCCTTAAATATTTTTTGATCAACATTTTCCATATTAAATGGGTTGAAAATGAACCTTAGGAAAAAATATGGGACTGTGTATAGGTAACAGTAACATTTCCCACAGTTTTTAAGCTTGAGCTTTTTTGGACACTGAACGTTTATATTATTACAAAACACTTAAATCCTTGTGCAGAAATAGGAAATAAAAAGCATTTCTAATGTAGAAATTCAAAACAGGTTTTCGTTATTACACAGGTATATTGGCTTTAATCAAGCTGATTCCAAGTTCTTAAATGAAGGTATCAGTAGGACTCTAATTCACAAATTGCCTGTTTTTAAATATTTTCACCTTCGATATGTGGAAGTCATTTAAGTTATCCTTATGAAAAGTTGCTTTGTCTTTTCATTTTTTTTTTTTTTTTAACCTCTCCCCTTTCTCCTTCTGACAAATAAGCATCTGCTTCCGGATAGCTAACTGCTGCTGTTTATTTTCTGCTTCTGTGACAGCTAGCCGATGGCGGAGTCTCTTCTCTTCAAATGTCTCCCTGGCTTTTCCTTATAGTCCTGTTGCAAGACTCAGCCCTTATAGCAATGGCATTAATACTCCCAGCTTCTCTAAAACCTCAAATAAAGCAATACTAACACCTGAAAGAACAGGTAATATTTCAACTTCTTGACCAGCTGCTTGCTTTATCATTCAGTCACCAAAAACAGCTTACCTGTCCTCTCTTACTGAAAAGTTGAGGGTGATCTTGTGACACAGATTGTGTGCTGCACACTTACTTTGGGTACAGAGAAGGCTAGCCTTCCTTTGTGCTTGAGCACCATTGGTGTGCTCCCAAGTGTGTGCAACAGGCAGTTTTCCTGGTTAGCAAAACTATACGTATATGGCTAGATTTCCAAATGCCTAGTGTGCCTTTAAAATTAAATGTCGAACACAACTCAAGTGTTTTTATTATGACTCAGGAATGTAAACCTTGTATGTCTTAATTTTTAAAATTTTATTTTTTCTGGTAGCTTTTTATTAAGCCAGGGCTCCACAGGAAAAAAAAAAATAGCCACAGTAGCTTCTTATGAGATGAAATTCTCGCCATTTCCTTATTTGTCTCAGCATTGGTGTGATTCCATTCCTACAGTTTTTCTCCCTTTGGGGCCTTTCTTCCTTTGTTCTTTTACCCAAGCCATTGCTTTTTACTTTTGTGGGTGACTTCCCATCTCCTGGGAGTACTGTACCCTCTGTCATTGAGATTTTATATATGCTTCTGTGTATATATGTGAGCCTTTTACACGTGATGTTCTTATTCATTCATAGCTCTATTTGTACCTGTTTGAAAAACGGACCAGATTATAGTTTAATCTTAAAACTTATAATCCGTTACTACTAGAGAGAAGCATATCTGATTATTAATCAAAAGTGAACATGGAACTAAGTATTCTTCTATAATGTCTTCAGATATATACTTACCTAATAGGATGCAGATTTCAGCACTAGTGATATATATACATTTTAATGTGGTAAAACCATAATTCAATCTGCCCTCTTAACAGTTTTTTTGGTGTATAGTGCAGAGTGATTTTTTTTTAATTGTGAAAATTGAACCTGAAAAAATATATGTGAATCATGAACACGTGAAGGACGTGCATATTGTCTCGCCATTGAATGGTTATGTGTTGGTCACCCTTCAGTGGCATTACGAAAATAGGAAGAAAATTGCTGACTTGATACAGGAATTGCAAAGCATTATGTAAATATCAGTTCTTCAGACCAAATGATAAACCTGTTTCCTTTGTTTTTCAGGTTACACATCCAGGGGCTCCCCTCTCAGTCCCCAGTCCTCTATAGACAGTGAGCTGAGTACTTCAGAATTGGAAGATGATTCTATCTCCATGGGATATAAGTTACAGGATCTCACTGATGTCCAGATCATGGCTCGTCTCCAAGAAGAAAGTATGTTCTCTTTAAAGTAGGAAACTTCTTAAATTAGAGTCTTCTACTTGAAATGTGAGGGGATAGGGAGGCTTAGGCATTTCTCCCAAGGTAATGGGTAAACATTAGATTCTTTTTCTCATGCCTACCCTACCTTGTAGATGGGCCAGTTAATGCCCCTCAGGCTTTCATGGGCATCATAAGTTGTTAGGACTTACTCTGGTCAAAATACATGAATATAAAGACATCACTGGTACAGTTACTATGGAAACCGTTTGTTGGCTTCTTAAAAAACAAACACACATGCAATTCCCATAGACCCCAGCAAGTTGCAGTCTTGGGCACCTGTCCTAGAACAGTGGAAATTTTTGTTCACATAAAAACTTATACATGAATGTTTGTAGCAGCTTTATTTGTAACAGCCCCAAACTGGAATGAACTCAGATGTCCTTCAAGAGGTGAATGGTTAATCAGGCTTCGGTGTTCCCATACCAGGGGGTACTACTCAGCAGTAAGAGGGAGTGGACTGTTGATGCAGGCAGCATCTTGGATGAATCTCCCAGGAATTCTGCTGAGTGAAAAAAGATCTCAAGAGATTTCATTCTGTGTAATTCCATTTATATAACATTTTGGAGTGAGAAAATTTTACAATTGATGAGGGTTAGAGACAGGGTGTGGGATCTCAGGAAGGAGGGGGACGTGGTTATATAAGGGCAACACAAGGGATTTTCGTGTTTTGTGGATTTTTGGAACTGTTTAGTATTTTGACACTGGTGGTGAATATTTGATCATACAGGTGATAACATTGTACGGAACTTAATACTTCCATATATATGAGTAAAACTGAAAATATCTAAATAAGTTGGGTTTCTATCACAATATCCTGGTTGTCATATTGTTTTTATAATTTTGCAAAATGCTACCATTGGGGGACACTGGGCAAAGTGCACAAGGGATCTCTCGGTGTTCTTTCTTAGAACTGCGTGTGAGTCTATAGTTATCTTAATATAAACTCAATTAAAATCCATTGACAATTTATGAAAAGCCCACAGCTAACATCATCCTCAACGGGGAAAAACTGAGAGCTTTTTCCCTGAGATCAGGAACACGACAGGGATGCCCACTCTCACTGCTGTTGTTTAATATAGTGCTGGAAGTTCTAGCATCAGCAATCAGACAACAAAAGGAAATCAAAGGCATCCAAATTGGCAAAGATGAAGTCAAGCTTTCGCTTTTTGCAGATGACATGATATTATACATGGAAAATCCGATAGACTCCACCAAAAGTCTGCTAGAACTGATACATGAATTCAGCAAAGTTGCAGGATACAAAATCAATGTGCAGAAATCAGTTGCATTCTTATACACTAACAATGAAGCAACAGAAAGACAAATGAAGAAACTGATCCCATTCACAACTGCACCAAGAAGCATAAAATACCTAGGAATAAATCTAACCAAAGATGTAAAAGATCTGTATGCTGAAAACTATAGAAAGCTTATGCAGGTAATTGAAGAAGATATCAAGAAATGGAAAGACATTCCCTGCTCATGGATTGGAAGAATAAATAGTGTCAAAATGTCAATACTACCCAAAGCTATCTACACATTCAATGCAATCCCAATCAAAATTGCACCAGCATTCTTCTCGAAACTAGAACAAGCAATCCTAAAATTCATATGGAACCACAAAAGGCCCCGAATAGCCAAAGTAATTTTGAAGAAGAAGACCAAAGCAGGAGGCATCACAATCCCAGACTTTAGCCTCTACTACAAAGCTGTCATCATCAAGACAGCATGGTATTGGCATAAAAACAGACACATAGACCAATGGAATCGAATAGAAACCCCAGAACTAGACCCACAAACGTATGGCCAACTCATCTTTGACAAAGCAGGAAAGAACATCCAATGGAGGGGCGCCTGGGTGGCGCAGTCGGTTAAGCGTCCGACTTCAGCCAGGTCACGATCTCGCGGCCCGTGAGTTCGAGCCCCGCGTCAGGCTCTGGGCTGATGGCTCGGAGCCTGGAGCCTGTTTCTGATTCTGTGTCTCCCTCTCTCTCTGCCCCTCCCCCGTTCATGCTCTGTCTCTCTCTGTCCCAAAAATAAATAAAAAACGTTGAAAAAAAAGAACATCCAATGGAAAAAAGACAGTCTCTTTAACAAATGGTGCTGGGAGAACTGGACAGCAACATGCAGAAGGTTGAAACTAGACCACTTTCTCACACCATTCACAAAAATAAACTCAAAATGGATAAAGGACCTGAATGTGAGACAGGAAACCATCAAAACCTTAGAGGAGAAAGCAGGAAAAGACCTCTCTGACCTCAGCCGTAGCAATCTCTTACTCGGCACATCCCCAAAGGCAAGGGAATTAAAAGCAAAAGTGAATTACTGGGACCTTATGAAGATAAAAAGCTTCTGCACAGCAAAGGAAACAACCAACAAAACTAAAAGGCAACCAACGGAATGGGAAAAGATATTTGCAAATGACACATCGGACAAAGGGCTACTATCCAAAATCTATAAAGAGCTCATCAAACTCCACACCCGAAAAACAAATAACCCAGTGAAGAAATGGGCAGAAAACATGAATAGACACTTCTCTAAAGAAGACATCCGGATGGCCAACAGGCACATGAAAAGATGCTCAACGTCGCTCCTTATCAGGGAAATACAAATCAAAACCACACTCAGATACCACCTCACGCCAGTCAGAGTGGCCAAAATGAAGAAATCAGGAGACTATAGATGCTGGAGAGGATGTGGAGAAACAGGAACCCTCTTGCACTGTTGGTGGGAATGCAAATTGGTGCAGCCGCTCTGGAAAGCAGTATGGAGGTTCCTCAGAAACTTAAAAATAGACCTACCCTATGACCCAGCAATAGCACTGCTAGGAATTTATCCAAGGGATACAGGAGTAGTGATGCATAGGGGTACTTGTACCCCAATGTTTATAGCAGCACTCTCAACAATAGCCAAATTCTGGAAAGAGCCTAAATGTCCATCAACTGATGAATGGATAAAGAAATTGTGGTTTATATACACAATGGAATGCTACGTGGCAATGAGAAAAAATGAAATATGGCCTTTTGTAGCAACGTGGATGGAACTGGAGGGTGTGATGCTAAGTGAAATAAGCCATACAGAGAAAGACAGATACCATATGGTTTCACTCTTATGTGGATCCTGAGAAACGTAACAGAAACCCATGGGGGAGGGGAAGAAAAAAAAAGAGGTTAGAGTGGGAGAGAGCCAAAGCATAAGAGACTGTTAAAAACTGAGAACAAACTGAGGGTTGATGGGGGGTGGGGGGGAGGGCAGGGTGGGTGATGGGTATTGAGGAGGGCACCTTTTGGGATGAGCACTGGGTGTTGTATGGAAACCAATTTGACAGTAAATTTCATATATTAAAAAATAAAAAATAAAAATAAATAAAAATAAAAATAAAATCCATTGACAAGCTTCTCAGGGTAAATATAAACAGAAGAGATCATTAGCGATGGGACAATGTATCAGTGGCTCTGCAGGAAAGTTAACAAATCTAGCAGTGAACTACCGCAAGGTATTAAAGGCACAATAAGATGTAGATTACAGAACTGGGCTAGGCTTGGTTTGGAGTTTTATCTTTTCAGGTCAACATAAGTAGAAACAGCCAAGTATCATTTCATTCAAGCACAACAACTTCCTGTTTTCAAAATTAGTCAAGGCTACTATGAGAAACATGGTAATGCTTATGGAGAGTTTGATAAGATCCATTCAGAGGGAGAAAGTGATTGTTTTATGTTGTTATTTAGGAGTAATAAAATAACAGTAACGCTTTCTGAAAATATATGACTAGACAATTAATGTGAATTTCAGAAGTTAGTCAGGGAGGGACTACTTTAAAAAAATTGTGGTATTGACCGTGAGATGAAAGGAATAACTAGAAACTTCCAGGTTGACTATTTTTAGTTGGTTTCATTTAGGATAACCCAAAACTATTGAAGAGTTGAAGTGTCTGTGTGCTTTGAAAAAGATAATATTAGTAACAAATAGAACAGAGAGGTGACCTTGTTAGAAAATATTGGTACCCCAGGTTTTGAACTTTGCTTTGACTTTGAAAGCTGGGGTGGGGAGCAGGAGGAATACCCCCTGGACAGAGATTGGATTATTTGAATTGTCTAACTTATACTATTTGTAATGATGATGAATAGCTTTTCCTGAGTATCTCTCCAGATTTCTTAAGGGATCATTTGGGGAAATTGACAGACACTGATTGATGAACTGCAGCAGTGTATTTCTTCTTCATTGGAATTGGGGCAATTTTTTTGTACAACAGGATAGTCTAATCTTAGACATCTATTTGGTAGTTAAATGTATCTGTTTTCTTGGGACGTAACAAACTATGAACAAGATAATGGCCTTCATTTGAATTATTTGACAGAGATTTTCTTCTGATGCTTAACTGCAACGTAATTTTTGCTGGATTGAGGTGTCTCATGAGGTGATACTATTATTTGTTCTGTCATAGGTCTCAGGCAAGATTATGCGTCCACTTCAGCATCTGTGTCCAGACATAGTTCCAGTGTGTCACTGAATTCAGGAAAAAAAGGGACATGTAGTGATCAAGAATATGATCGATTCAGTCTGGAGGACGAGGAAGAATTTGACCATTTGCCACCACCTCAGCCTCGTCTTCCAAGGTGTTCGCCTTTCCAAAGAGGAATTCCCCATTCACAGACTTTCTCCAGCATTCGGGATTGTAGGAGGAGCCCCAGTTCCCAGTATTTTCCTTCAAATAATTACCAGCAACAACAGTATTATTCACCTCAAGCCCAAACTCCAGATCAGCAACCAAATAGGACCAATGGAGGTAGGTTATATGTGTCCTTTGGTATTTAGTGTGCTTTGATCTTTCATATAGGGCCAAGAAATGGTTTTAATGTCAGTATAAATAATTGCTAAATGTTTCCCAGATTTATTAAGTATATCTTCAAGAACTTACCAGTATGGTCTGAGTTGAAATCTAAAATTGACCAGTTTCTGATCACGTGTCCCAGACTGACAGACTTACAGCTTCAAGAAAACCACCACGATGTGGCCAGCACAGGATGAGTCATGCATATGGGGCATCTTTATGTGGTTGCTAGTTCAGAGGCAGGACGGGCAGGTGGTGCTGGCTGAGTTCACAGTGGAGCTCCATGGAGACCATCGCACTGAGCGGTGTCTCCTTTCCTCTCCCGCCACCTCAGTCCCGCACTGCTTCTCCTGTCATGCGGTAATGGATGGGAAGCATGGATGGTGATGCTTGTGCACATCCCGATTTAGGACAAGTTTGGATGTGTCTTTCCCTCTGACATCTAGAAGTAAGATCTGTGTACCAGGAGGGATACGGAGGCTGATACTTGGCGTGGTAACAGGAAGTTGATCTGCCCCAGCGTCACTGTCAACGTGGTGGGTCAGAGTATGTGTCATTCTCTTGTGTGTTTTTTCCTTTCTCCATATTCACTGTTAGTCTTACTTCCCCAATCCAGGAGGTACGGTCCTTGACCTCCAACAGACTATGGAGAACAATCATGTAATGTTCTAAGCCTGCTATGATTTTGTACCGATGACCGGTCAGATTTCACATGCAAATCCTGTATAATATGGAGAAATAAACCGTATTTATAATTACAGCTCTTAATTATTACATAGCACCATTTCTCAAAGCTGGGCCCAGGAGTGGTGAAGCAGCTTATTTAAAAGGACTGCAGGGCCAAATACAAATTGTATTCATGATCACCTGTTACCGTGTTTTTTGTTTTTACCTTCTCTTCTTCTGTACTTGTATCATTCGTGCTAATTGAGAGATCCTTTGAAACTATTGAACATTTCAGTCATAATTTCTCTTCTAGTATTTCTAGATATCAAATTTAAAAGGAAAAAAAGTGGCAGCTAAGGCGTGTCGTAGTAACTAATTTATTAATGCTCATAATGCCAGAAAAGCAGTGTATTCCATGTGCGTCATGAAAGTCTGCCTCGCTTTGAAATCGAGGGAAAGGACGCCTCGAGTTGTTGCTCTGATGGTTGTCAGGTGCCTTAAAACATCGTATCCTAGTTGCCCAGCAAACGCTGGCTCCGCTGCTTGCTCCGTGTTGGCAGCGGATTGTTGTCTTCCCTTAGAAGAGGGGTTTCACCTTACACCGAGCACCACGATGAAAAGGATCGGTTTCCCTGGACCTGCGCTGTGATGACTCCCATAAGGAAAGCAGAGGCACCCCACAGCTTAGCGTCCAACTGTGGCAGTTTCATTTTTCCTAAAAGGCCTGGGCTCCATGCGCAAAGGAAAATCGAATACGACCACGGTTTTCTGGACTGGACTTGTGGCCGATTAACTTGGGGGTTGAGAGTGCAGGCTCTGGAGTCCAGTCTTGTCCCACCACTTCCGTCTTTCACAGGTCTCTCGGGTCTCCATACACGTTGCTTTCTTTGGCTATTAAAATGTGGACAAATAATACCTCTTTCTCGGAAAACTTAGGTATAATTTCACATCAAATCATCTGGTACACACTCTTCCAACCTAAGGAACAAATGAAATAATGACCCTTGCACTGCCTGGATGAAAAGTGCTGGGAAAGTAAATAACGACTGACTGTCTCCCCTCCCACCCTCATTTTAAAGAAATGTGACTCAGATAACTGACCCTTCATTTGTTACCATGGAATGTCAGTTGAACAAAATTGTGAAATAAGAGTGGCAACTTTGAAACTAGGCCATCATATTTTTTCTGAATTCCTAAAATAATATGGGTAGGAGAGAATAAATTAGCGATCCATTTAAAATGACTAAAGGGGCACCTGGGTGGCTAAGCCGGTTAAGTGTCCAACTCTTGGCTTCGGCTCAGGTCATGACCTCTTGCCTCAGTGCTTTCAAGCCCCACATCTGGCCCTGTGTTGGCAGTGAGGGGCAGCTTGGGATTCTCTCTCTCTCTCTCTCTCTCTCTCTCCCTCTCCCCCTTCCTCCCTCCCTCCCTCCCTCCCTCCCTCCCTCCCTCTCTGCTCCTCCCCCACTCATGCTATCTCTGTCTCTCTCAAATCAACTTTAAAAACTAAATAAAAATGACTAACGAGAAGCCACCAGTGCATATTTATGTTTATTGCTTTTGTAGGTCCAGCGCTGCCTAGGTTCAGAAAAGAGGGCTCTTAAAATTTATGGGATCGGGGTGCCTGGGTGGCTCAGTCGGTTGAGCGTCATGAGACTTTGGCTGAGGTCATGATCTTGCAGTTGTGAGTTTGAGCCCCGCGTCAGGCTGTGTGCTGACAGCTCAGAGCCTGGAGCCTGCTTCAGATTCTGTGTCTCCCTCTCTCTCTGCCCCTCCCTCGCTCATGCTCTGTCCTTCTCTCTCTCAAGAATAAATAAAACATTAAAAAAATTTTTAAAAAACAGTTATCGGACTATTTATAGGGGTTATAAAATTAAAAGCATATTTGGAATAGTTTTCCAGATGTGAACAATGACTAACTCTTGTAGGATCTTTTTAGGGTATGGCAGGGGTTGTCTGTGGCATGAGGTTAGCACTGTTAGCCCCAGGCCCTCCCTTGTACCCTGTACTGATTGGAAGGCTAGATCTGATTGGTGGGTAACCACATGTCCCCTTTATTTCTGAATACTCTTTAGTCTTTGTTTCTTAGAGTGGTAACTCTTGCTGCTGCTTGAGAAATAATAACATGAGAAGACTCCGTTGAATTCTTTCCTCTGTCTGTTCCTCCAGCTTTCCCTGCTGTACCTCAGTCCTTGAGTGCAAATTGCTGATTTCTTGTGAAGATAGAAATAGAATGTTATTTTTGATTCCTTGAACATTAAAGCATATATGGTCATTAATGTGATCCACATTGTTTGACAGGAAGAGTGTACCTCATTTCCAGATGGTCCCTGACATCGCTTGTAGATGGGAGCTTCACCCAGAGGAGAAGTGTTCTACATATTGACACTTGGAAGCCTTTACTTTTAAGAGCGTATTTCAGATTTAAAGCTTTATGAGACTGACTTGCTGCTTACAGGAATAAAGATTGGTTTTAAAAAACAGATACATCTAGATTAATAGAGATTAGAAACACGACAACCACATCTAATGTGTGAACCTTGACTGATCGTGGTTTAGGGGGAAATGCTTATGAAGGACATTCTTGATGGGAAAATTTTGTATGTGGATTATTAAAACCTATTGTTAATTTGTTTACATGGAATGAAAGTATTGTGATTGTACAGAATTTTCTTATTCTTTGGCCCTACCTAAGATTTCAAAGTGCCCGGGTACCTTTAGGTTTAAAATTTAAAAGAAATCGTGGCAGTGGGAAGGTCATAGTGACTAATTTATTATTGAAGCTCAAAATACCAGGAAGAAAATGTATTCCATGTGCTTAATGGAAGTCATGACATCATATTAAAACTGAGGGAGAAGGCATTAGTGTTCAAGTGTCCAGAGGTCTGCAGCTTTTATGTGGCTTCACAGCAAACAATTATGTATATATGTGGAGATGAATTAATTACGGCAAAATGAAAACAACTAGCATATCTAGGTGGAAAACATGCAGATACGACACTGCTTTTCAACACTTCTGTATATATGAAAACTTTTTCAACTTTTTAAGATTTATTTATTTTTGAGAGACACAGAGCAAGTGAGTTGGAGAGGGGCAGAACGAGAGAGATAGAATCCCAAGCAGACTCCACACTGTCAGCGCAGAGCCCAATGCGGGGCTTGAACTCAGGAACCATGAGATCATGACCTGAGCGGAAACCAAGAGTCAGACGCTTAACCAACTGAGCCACCCAGATGCCGCCATGAACACTTTTATAGTAAATAGTTTGGAAACTTAGAAATGTAGAAACTCAATTCGTATTCTAAATGGTAGCATATAATTCTTTCCTTGTGTCTCCCTGCAGCTTAAATATATATAGTCAAAGTAATTTAGTCTTGCATTAATAGAAGCTCGCTTTTCATCCAGTTAGTGTGATGTTCAAAAGATCTGGATGTAGACTCTAAGACCAGTCCCTTCTCCCTTATTTCTCTTACCACACACCGTCTGCAACATACACATAAATAACATGTGCTGAATGTATTAAATGCCTGCTGCCTGGGGTTAGGAACTTTAACAAGAATTTAGGAATATGAAGCCTATGGTTGTGAAAAATAGGCCTCAAGGAGATATTGAGGAAACTGGTCAAGAAAACTAACAGTGGCAGTATTTGAGCATTATTAACTCTAGAAATACGTACCGGGAATAAGGATGTGTTGTGGGAGTGGAAATACCTCCGCTAGGAGATATGTTAGCGAGGTCGACATAATCTTCTTTTTGGTCTCCTCATAGCGCTCTTTACACTTTCTTATTTTACTTTCTTACGCTTATTATGTAAGTATACTTCTTATACTTGTTTACTTTTCTGTCTTTTCCCTAGACTACCGCAAAGAGGCAAACATTGCTGGGCAGGGCTCCAGTGACTGGGTAGAAGTAATGTGAAACAAGCAGTGCAAAGAAGGGGGGAGAAGATGAGTTTGGTTTTGTCCTTGGACACATTTTGGATTAGTGTTCAAGTATATCATTTGTTTTCCAATTTAGCTTGAAAGAAAGTGACCACAAACTTGAGTGCCCTGGTATGTGTCTGTTGGTGTTTTAGGGCATATACCAATAAAAATAAAAATATCTTGGAGAGTAAGGGGTGCATGAACAGCATGAGATAGTACCGTGGTTTGTAGTCCCGCAGAGTTCCAAATGTTTCAAATGTTATTTTTCTATATAATTTGTTCCATTTGGGAAAAATACGATTTAACGTTAAATTTTAGATTTTCTCTTTAGGATGGATAATGGAGACAAGATTGAGAAGACCTGGTTTAGACTATAAACTCAGAGTCAGGGACTGGACCTGTGGTACAGTGTGGGCCCCGTGGCATCTTCTGGGGTGCCTGGCATTTAGTATATATGTGGTAAATTCCTGTGCCCTTTTTCATTCGGTCACTCCACAGAGTGGGGAAGGGTGGCCCAGTGGAGGGACAGTCCAGTCTGTGACTGGAGTACATTACAGATGCAAGAGTGTGGAGCACTGGGCAACTTCCTTCATCCACTGCATGGGAGACTAGGCAGAGGGGTGGGAGTGGCAGGAGGTAAGGCTGGAGAAGGATGCGGGGCCAAAACCTCGGAGGGTCTCATGCAGGCCATGCCCAGTGGCTTGGGCTTTTGGATGAAGGTGGCAGCGTGATTGGAAGGTTTTAAGAGGGTGACTGGGTATGTGCTTGTGCTCTTGGGAGACTAGAGCAGGCTGTGTGGGAGAGGAGGCCGAGGAACCGGGTAGGGGGCGTGGAGACCAATTAAGAGGATTTTGTCAAAATGTGAGTGATGAATAATGAGGTCCGAACCAGATGTAGTGGATGATACGTTAACTATTAGGCAGAACTGACAGGACGCGGGGGCCGGGGGTATAGAAGGGAGGTGCGTCTGAGGAGATGGCCCCAATTTCCGGATTAGAGGACTTGCTGGGCAGGGAGGGTGCAGCCAGCGGGCCTGAGTAAGTGTGGAAGGCGCCGTGTGTGTGTGTGTGTGTGTGTGTGTGTGTGTGTGTGTGTGTGGGAACGGGAGGAAGAAGTGAATCCGGTTTTGTACTTGAATGGTTTTGGCTTAGCACTCAAATATATCTTTTGTTTTCTGAGCTTGAGCGACCTGTTAGGGGAACTTCAGTTTAGGGACGGTGTGTCTTGTGGTCCTGTGCTGAATTCACAGCTCAGCAGCACGGGGATCTGTGGGCGACTCTCTGCTGCCCTCTTGTGGCAGCATGTGTGCTCAGCCAGGACAATGAAATAGAAGCGTTCTCTTTTCAGGTCTCAAGAGGTTTAGTGGCTTACTTATAGTTAAAACTTTCCAGAAGTTAATGTAGTCATGTTGGTGTGATGAGTGGGTATCTCAGAACATGTCAAGTTAGGATTTTAATAATTTTTTTTCCCATTTTTCTTTGCTAGCAAGAGATACAGTAGGTGTTAGTTTGGTTCTTTTTTTTTTTTTTTTTTAATTACTGTGCAATAATTTCTAGTGTCTTTTAAAACTAAGTGGCTGTTAAGGTTATTCTCTAACCTCACTTTGATACAAATTTATCCATTTGTATACAAATAGCTAATTGATTAGCTAATTCCTACTTACTTTCATAGAACACATTTATTTATTTATTTTTTTAATTTTTTTTGAGACAGAGAAAGACAGAGCATGAACGGGGGAGGGTCAGAGAGAGGGAGACACAGAATCTGAAACAGGCTCCAGGCTCTGAGCCATCAGCCCAGAGCCCGACGCGGGGCTCGAACTCACGGACCGCGAGATCATGACCTGAGCCAAAGTCAGACGCTTAACCTACAGAGCCACCCAGGCGCCCCAGAACACATTTTTTTAAACAGTTGCTTGGTAGAGCCTTTCTTGGAGATACTGAGTGTGCTTTCTATACAGAAGGTTAATTCTATGGTAGCTTGTTATAGTTCATAACACACGTAATTTTTATGTTATTGAGTATAATATTTATATCTACTTTTGAAAGCTCCTATTTTAACTGGCATAAACTTATGATTTTCGACTGAAATTCTTTTCTAGACAAGCTCCGAAGAAGTATGCCTAATCTAGCTCGGATGCCAAGTACAACTGCTGTTAGTAGCAATGCAAGTTCTCCAGTCGCCGTGAGAAACAGTCAGAGTTTTGACTCAAGTTTGCATGGAGCTGGGAACGGGATTTCAAGAATACAGTCTTGCAGTAAGTGTGACAATTTGTAATTCGTTAGTAATTTTTAGTTGTAATGCAGTTAGAAAACTATCTTACTATTTCATTTTTTTTTTCTTTTGCGAACATGGCAGGAAACTTTTCTCCTTGTGACTTTTTTTTTTAACTTCACCATTACAATTGAGTGGTATTTTCATCAGTGCATATGTTATCAATTAATAATTAGTAAATTACATTTAATCCTCTAAACCCAAGGATAGCAGTAGAGGCACTACACGATAATTAATTTGTTTGCTTGTCGTATGAACAAAAATAACCTCTTTCCTTGAAGATCTGCTGCTTTCTAGCTATCTCTGCTTGATCCCTTTTCTCTGAAGAAAGCATATTTGTTCAGTCTTGCTCTTACCTTTGTGTTGTTTTTCACCTTAGTGTTATCTTAGCTTTGTTTCTCTCAAAATGAAGTTATATTTTAGTGTGCAAAGTAGTACTTACCTGCTCCCTTTCAGCTTACCACACAGTCTGTAATTCATTCTCTGGATGTTTTACCCAGCAGTGAGCCATGCAATGAGTGTGAAATCTTGTGTTCATATGTTTTTATTTTGTGTGGGGATGTGGTGGTTCCAGGGCCCCCCTCCCATTCCCGCTTGTGCTGTTTACGTGAGTAGTTGGGGTTAAGTCCGACACTGATCCCTGGGAGGCAGACTCAACGGTCACATTCCCAGTGTTGGTACCCAAATGTAGGAGGCCTGACGCATGTTCAGAGTGTGCTGGCCAAGTCATCAACCAGGGTGGTCTGAAGCCCTTCTACCTCAGATCCATTTTGGGGGTTCACGTGGCATTTGCCCCACATGGGACGGTTTTTCATTTCTTATTGTCTTAGTTGCTAAAGACAAATTGACAACATTTACCGTGCACAAAGAACTGTGCTAACCGGTTTACAGCTATTGTCTTACTTGGTTCTGCTAACAACCCTATGAGGTCGTTTCTGTCCTTGTTCCCATTTTGCATTTTGAGAAAACAGATAAAGTAACAGTTTGCACAAGGCCATGCAGGTGAAGGAATAGAGGCAGAAGCTTGTTCTGATCACCCCAGAGTTTATGCTGATCTTTCCCTTCTTTATGCAGCTTGTTGCTGTTTACCTTTGTCCTACAGCCCAGACACATACCCTTTGAAAAGGCTCTGTTGATGAACCTAACAGACTTCCCCATAAACCCCCAAAACATATCTAGGACGGATTAGATTTTTGGTGCTTACCTTTTTCAGTGTGTCATATTTTATGGTCTTTATCTTCCATACTAGATTATCAGCTTAGCTGATTTTCTGTGCCTAGCACCTGGCACGCTGCTTGGTATATAATGAGTTCGCAGTAAACGTTTGAATGAATGAGTAGACGAATGCCATAGGGCTGTATCAGATTAAGGCTTAATCTGTTAGTATTGGAATTAATGACTTGTGTAAAGACACGGAAGACGGCCTGTGAAATTTGTTAATGGTGGGAAACAGAGCTACTAATTTCATGTCAGGCAGCTAGGACAATAGGCCAGATGAGATCATGATGAAATTTAACTGAGATTAGTACACAGTTCTATACTTGAGTACAAGAGTTGATCGTATTAGACTAGGAAAATACAGGGTTGTTTTTTTTTTAATGTTTATTTTTGAGAGAGCGCGTGAGAGGGGCAGGGGCAGAGAAAGCGGGGACAGAGGATCTGAAGCGGGCTCTGTGTTGACAGACCGTACTGAGCCCGATGGTAGGGCTCAAACTCCTGAACCATGAGATCATGGCCTGAGGTGAAATTGAAGCTCAACTGACTAAGCCACTCAGTCACTATATTATAGTTTTTATAGTAGCAAATGTAGTAATGATTAGGAATTTTTGTTAACTCTGACTCTGTGTGGCTTAATAGTGTGATTTGAGTGCCGGAAGAACATATGTAGCCCAAAATGGAATGCACACAACAAAGAATGGCTAGTTATGGTTGAAGTTCTCAAAAAATTATGGGAATGTAGAACATAGAAAACAACTTGAAGAAGTTCCCAGCGACCAAGTCAGTGACAGTTGAAGCCACAGAAAAAAATAATTGTGAAGGATTATAACCAACAGAATAACCACAGGTCCATATGTAATGGACTAAATACATAAATTGAGAAGGGAAAATTCTTTACAGGAGAATTCCAATTCATCAATGTAAAAAAATAAGGTAGAAAAATCGGTGTTTGAAAGTCAAACATAATAATGAGAGAAGAAAAATCCTTTAGAGCACTGATGTGCAATATATCGGTCATATGCTTCTTTCAAATCTTAGGATTCTGTTCTCATTTACTTTCTTTTTTTTTTTTTTAATTTTTTTTTTTTTTTAACGTTTATTTACTTTTGAGACAGAGAGAGACAGAGCATGAACGGGGGAGGGTCAGAGAGAGAGGGAGACACAGAATCTGAAACAGGCTCCAGGCTCTGAGCTGTCAGCACAGAACCCGACACGGGGCTCGAACTCACGAGTCGTGAGATCATGACCTGAGCCGAAGTCGGACGCTTAACCGACTGAGCCACCCAGGCGCCCCATCATTTACTTTCATTTGTAAGCATTCTAAGTGATTATTCTTTATACGTTCTAAGTTTATACCCTGACGATTCCTAGTTCTGGACCATTTTACTTTGGAAAACACAGAGGTAAGATAATGTTGGAAAGGCAGAACACAGAAGGAAGAACACAGGATTTGCAGTAAAACAATCTGAGTTTGGGTCTTAATCATATGCTCTTGGATAAGTTATATGTCCATTCTGGTTCTTATTTGTAAAATTAGGATTATGTCTTTTTAACTCTCATCATTTTTTCTTCTTTTAAAATACTGAAGGGGTTGTCTGTTTTGTGTATTAGAGTTCATAGGATGATTTTCCTGGGTAACTTGTGTAATTTCATTTCAAATGATATTAATTGGGATGTCATTGAGTCTGTAGATAAATATTAGAATTGGTATCTTCATAATATTCTTCTATTTCATTAGTATGGAACATCTCTTCATTTAGATCTTCCTCACGTCTCTCAGGCTGTGTTCATGGCTTTCTGAAAGGAAGTTTTAATGCATCATAGTGAAATTTATTCTTAAGTGTTTTTTCAAACTTTAGTTTCTACTTTGCTGGTGTTTAGAAATAGTTGATTTTTGCATTTGATGTTGTATTCAGTGACTTTGTTTAACTTCATTTATCATGATGATGGTAGAATTCAGAATATATCTTATATAATGAGCGCATATGAACACTGACACACATATTCTAGAAGGTTCACAAATCCCAAACTGGAATAACCCAGCCTTTCGTCACCAGGCAGACAGATTGTGACATTCATACAATTGAGTACTGCATAGCGGTGCAAACATGGCTGAATGTCAAAAACATCATGTTGAGTGAAAGAAGCCAGAGGACATACTGTATAATTCCATTTATTTGAAGTTCAGGGTAGGAATAACCCATCTGTGGTGATAAAGTGAGAATAACTGTTACTGTTGTGGGAAGAGGCATGTGAGCCTTCTGGGGTGCAGATCACTTCCATGGCCTGGAGTGACTGGTGATGACACAAGTGTGTTCACTTTGAAAATTGAGTACTAGACTTAAGATTTATGCACTTTATGTATGTTTTTCAAAAGAAATTGAGGCAAATTCACATACTGAATTTTTAAATTTAGGCTTTTTTTTCCGAGCTGTTTTAGGCTTACACCGAAATTAGAAGTACGGAGCTCCCATACATCCCTGCACATCCCCTCCTTTCCTGGTTTTCTGCTAACATCTCGCATTAGTATGGTACATTCATTATACCTGATGAGCCAATATATTGACATATTCATGGTCAAAAGCTTACCTAACTAAGGAATGGTAGAATTGGTGGGAAAGGAACTTAGAGATTGTCAACCAACAGAAATTTTACTGTGTCACAAAAACTTGGTTGGATCAAAACTATAGCAGAATCTTGCATAGAACCTTTTTTTTTTTTTAATTTGAGTTTATTTATTGAGAGAGAGAGAGAAAGCACACACAAGAACAGGCAGAGTGAGAATCGCAAGCAGGCTTTGCACCATCAGTGCAAAGCCTGATGTGAAGCTCAAACTCACAAACTGAGATCATGACTTGATCTGAAATTGAGTTGGACACTTAATTGACTGAGCCATGCAGGTACTTTGAATTGAGCGTGATGAATATGTGTCATCAGCATTCCTATGTATAGATTTCACCTCAGACGCACTTAACATGAAACTGATTTTTTAAGGAAATCATTCAATAGGCATTGAATAAAACCATGGATTTTTTTTGTCTTTCTCCCTTTGTTTTTATTTCAAAAAGATACTGTATAAGAAAAGATACTGTATATATTGGTTAAGTTCAAAATCAGTTAAACTGTTTTAGAAAATGGTGCATCCATGTTTAACTGAATTGCAAATATTAGGCAGCAAAGGCTAGAATAGTTTGTAAAAACAGGCAGAGTTGTATGTGTAAGTTTTCATTAAATCTGTGATTCAGTTTTTTCCCCTTGAAAAAGGACTCTACAGTTTAAACTTTCTGCCAAACAGTTCATTGTTTCACGTGAAATGGTATGCACCGTTGGGCGTGTAAGTATATTGATGAAATTTTTAAGAGTTCTTACCCAGAGAGTTCCCTTCATTTTACAGATTTTGCTGTTATCAAGATAATATCACTTGGTGAGTGGTTACTAAGTGTCGGGTGCCATTGTAAGGCTGTATGTGGATTAACTCATTTACTCTTCCCACCAACTCTAGGAGATAAGATAGGTAAATGTCATTATGATAATATTCAATCTGTAATAAGCTGTTTGGACCTACTGAGGCCAATAGGTACACCTGTCTTTATGTCACAGTTATTAATTGTCCCCTTGTTTTGTTTTCGTGAAACCATCCCCAGAGCACCCATCAAGAAAATCCTCATATCTTCCAAGCAAAGAAACTGTCCCGTGAGAACTCAGGGATGATTCCATTTGTTAAAGGAAAGGAAGTCGGTGTTAGATCTGGCTTTTGAATATAGTTAGGTGCCCAGAAATGTTGCTGATTGACAGCATAGGAGACTGTTGTCAAGAGCGAGAATTTTCTAGTGCTAAATGCTGTCTGGAACCCGTATTTCATTTATTTCTCTCCTTATATTCCCTTTCTGACCCTATTTGTTGTGGATGTAAGGCGCATTTCCTCAGTTGGACAGCAGTACAGGTTTTCCGTCACATCCCTGTCGTCTCCTCTTCTAGTTCCATCCCCGGGACAGCTTCAGCACAGAATCCACAGCGTGGGCCATTTCCCAGTGTCCGTCCGACAGCCTCTGAAAGCCACAGCCTACGTGAGCCCCACCGTTCAAGGCAGCAGCAGCATGCCTGTATCCAACGGCCTGCAGTTATATTCCAGCACGGGGATCCCCGCGCCAAACAAAGCTGCGGCTTCTGGGATGATGGGCCGCAGTGCTCTTCCGAGACCTTCACTGGCAATAAATGGGAGTAACCTGCCTCGAAGCAAAATTGCACAGCCTGTTAGAAGGTAGGAACCTTGGTTCGTTTGTTTCCATCACCTCTTTTGCAGTTTGAAATTGGAGACTGCTGGGGAACCATTCTCACTCTTCCTGTCTCTGGCGTGCTGCCCTTTAGGGCCTGATGTGTGGCCTCCTTCCTCTGGAAGGTGATGGGGTTGGGAGGGGTGGTCCCTTGCGTGGTCAGGTCTTCCCTTCCTCCCTCATCACTCCACTCCTGACGCATTATTGGCTTTTGCTTTAATTTACCAGGTAAGCTCCATCTTCAGAGCTGTTGTGTATTTTCCTTTCTTCAGCTTATTTGTACAGCTGTCCCCCCCCCGCCACCGCCCGACCATAGGACTTCACCCACATGAACGCTGTCCACAAGTGCAACTCCACTGACCGTTGTAACTCCTCTTTCTTACCCTCCTTCTCCATTTTCCCCCCAGAGCCTGTATCCGCAGCTGAGGGACTGTAGATTCTACCTCTTCATTAGTTTGTGGTCTGTCCCCTCTAGAACATAAATTGCAGGGGGGGGGGAGTGTTCACTACTCTAAATCCCCAATGCCAAGAACTATGTCTAGCACAGGATAGAACTGCAAATACTTCTGAAGCAATAATTTATCAAAATAAGCAAATCTCAGGCACATGCACACTTGCCCACACTCATGCTTTCAAAAGCACCTTAGTGATACTAAGCCGGGGTTAGCTTATGTTGGTAAGTGTAGTATGGTCCAGGTAGGATTTTTTTTATTCTTTAAAATTCCAGATTAGTTGCAAGGCACATATTAGACAAGCTCATGGTCACGATGTACCCTTCTTGAACTGGAGATCTTGGAGTCATTAGCAGGATTCCATGGAGGTGGGTTGAGGATAATTTGGAAGATGAGACTATGGAGGCAGTAACCACAGACAGCTTCCCCAAGAAGTTAGGCTGTTGAGGAGAGGGACGGACCATAGTGACAGGATGAAAAGGGATGCGCCAGTAAGCAGTTTTTCCTTCTTTGTTGTCAGGACGTGTAAATAGTCTTTATTTTTCAATTAGAAGTGTTAGTTTCTGACTTTTTGATCTGAGCCCCTATCAAAAAACACGTGAAAGTAAACAAAAGTGAATGCCAGAATCCTACTACCCAGCTAGGAAGCGTTTCATTGCAAACTTCATAAATTCTGGCTTATTCTGCCCCGGTAAGTGCAGATCTGTGTTTACCGTCACATTTGATGTATACAGGCTATTGTGCCACCTCCAAACTAAGCCTCTGTGAAGGTTGTCACTGCCAGACTATAGGAGAGGTTTCCCCAGAGTTAGGCAGAAACTGGGTAGGATTCATTTTAGATTCTTTGCCAGTGTGATAGGCAGATCCTGATCTGGAAGGTGGAAAATTTCTTCTTGGTAATTTGCTATCTGCATTCAAGGAAGCAACTTTATTTTTAGACAGAGTTTATCTTTTTCTCTCTGATTTTAAGCTATTCTTTATCCTCAGTGGACATTGGTCGTTTTTCACTTCTGTTGCAACTCCTGCACCCACAGCACACATGGCAGTGTGCCGCGAACGGGGTTTCCAGCCGGGGAGCACGGTGCGAAGGTCGGGTGCGTGAAACCCAGGGCGCGCTTGGGAAGGTGCTAGTGAGTTGTCCCTGGTGGGGTGGAGAATGGATGAGAGCCAGCGCTGGGACTCCTGGCAGCATTAATGGTCTGTTTCCTTGTCTCGTCCCTTCAGTTTCCTTCAGCCTCCAAAGCCTCTGTCTTCACTCAGCACGCTGAGGGATGGAAACTGGAGAGACGGTTGCTACTGACGCTGTCTCGTGCACCCTTGAAGAATGGGAAAGACGTGGAAATGAGGGTTGAGTTACCTAGCTGGCTAGGTAACCGTGAACGTCAGGATATTCTTTCCCTTTTGCATTTTAACATATTTACTGCATTGTTTTCCAATGGACCAAGCACCAGAGACTAATTATTGCACTTAATATTTGCCTGAGATAATACTGCAACGTTCTCAAATCCACGGTTGCAGTATTGTGACACTTAGATCTAGGAAGTTTTTGTAGAACTGCTATGTACCTGAATACTTTTTGAGAGAATTGAGATGTATCAATAATGCTTTCTTTGCCATGAGTTTTTTAAAGTAACTTGTTCTATTTACTTACGTGTTCTAAACATCTTCCCGTTACATGTTCTGTATTTTAATACATTGCATATTTACAACTAGGTTCTATAATTTATGCTTTGAAATTTACTTTTTTATAGTTTACAGGAATTTTATTTTTTGTGCCTATTTCTTTTTACACCTATGTGAACCACTATGGAACAACTTAAATTTTGTGCCATAAAAATATTTTTGTGGTAAGGTACTATTTTTTTAGCTCTAGGGATATATCAGCAAAAATCCACCATACAATTTGAAAGACCTAATTTTATGTTGAATGAGCACAACATAAGCTGAAGCATTGCAAGGAGATAGCCAGACAGCAGTTAGATGGTCTTGTCTTTTTCATTGTTAATTTATTGTCCTACGTGGGTTTCAGATTTATAAAGGCATCACAGGCTCATTGCACTCAATACCTGCAATGTTTGCTACTGTACCACAATTGATTTTCAATACTTTATTACAGAGGATGAGAAACTGTAATGTTTTATTAACAATGCTTCTGGAAATGAATGCATTTTAAAGCAAATAAATCTTTTTGATAGACCTTTTACAAAACCCATTTGCACTAATGAATGCTTTCTTATGGTATATGACTTAATATTTGTTACTGTGTACATTGCTCTTTTGGAATGTTCCGAAATAAAGACTATTTCAGCAATACCAGGTCACGCATGAATGTGCAGCATAAGCAGTATAAATACCATTTCTGTGTTTCACGATAATTGTGAAAGCAGTCATTGTCGCTGTGTATCTTGCACACAGCATTTAGATCTGAAGCAGGTAGGCAGAATACTTACACTTGTGAAAATTATTCCTCTAGAATGCTCCTGATAAGAAATGGGAGGTTTTGGATCTCAGGCCATCAAAATTCAAGTAGCCTCTTGCCCAGAAATACATATATGGATGAACGCTGTCCACAGAGATTAATATTTTACAGGGGTTGAATTTGAAATACTGTCTCAGTATCAGCAAAATCTTATTATACACTACATCTCCTAGACGTTGGAAAACTTTTCACCTCAAGGTACTAGGGAAAGGTTAGGCGAAGGTTTTAATAGTAAGGTTTAAAATAGAAACTTCTATATAATCCCATCTAGAATGGCATTTAATTAACCTGCAAGGTAAATGAAATGTGAGCTAGTGGAGGGGAGATACCAAAGGGGGGGGGGGGTTATGTTTCTTGAGCACTCCTTTGGTGAGGAAAACTGTTCTAGAGACTTCACGTTCGTTTGTCTATCCCAGATCACCTACTGTTCTTACAAGATAAAGATCCGAGCCCCAGATAGCACATTAACCTCATATAAACATCTAGCTCCTAGTGAAGCTGACTTACAAATCTGGGTTTAGCTGATCTCAAAAATCTGTTTTATCGTTGTGCTCTTTCTATGAGCAGATATCGTTAATACATCTTTAAAAAATGGGTTCATATTCTGAGGAAATTAAAGGATTAAATACATTTTTAGGACAAATATATCTATTCAAAAAAGTCTGTTTAGCCCTTGGGATAAAAAAGATCTCCGTGTCTTGGATCTCACATTCTAGCTGGTGGGAGAAACAGTAAACAGTAAGTGAATCACATGATTGGTCCATACCGGTCTGGGAGGGAAAAGAGGTGCTCAAGGTAAGGAGGTGGGGTCAAAGCAAGAGAAAACGGAGATAGGAAGAGATCACACTATTCTATTAAATGTCATCTGGACAAATCTCATTAAGAGGAAGAAGGAGAATTGGTCCTAAAGTTCCTTCACAGACTTTCCCCTGGACTTCTATAGAACACAGAGCGGTATCCATCTCAATGGATGCCCTAGGGTCGTGGTTCTCAGTGTGGTCCCCACATCAGCTCTTGGGAACTTATCAGAAATGCAGATTGTCAAGCCCCTCCCCGGACCTGTTGGGACAGCCCTCGAGGTGATTTGCAGAACCTCCTCCGAGAAAGACTTGCTGGGAAGGAGGGAACCGCCTATGCAAAGGTTTAGGAAGAGCAAGGCCAATGTGGCTGCAAGCAGACAGGACAAGGAGGAAAGTAGTAGAGATCAGGGCAAGATCATGTAGGGCTTTGTGGCCTGCAATGAGGAGTTTCATTTTACTTTGGAATGGGAGCTGTGCATAGTTGTGAGCCACAGAGTTCATGATCTGCCTTATGTTTAAATATGCTACCCTGGCATTTGGTGGGAATAGACGAACCTACTTCAGTAATCCAAGCAAGAGAGAAGGAATTGAACCAGGAGGATCACGGTGGAGGTGGTAAAAATGGTCAGCTTTGGAATATGTTCTAAAAGTACAGCCATCGTGATTCTTTATGGATTGGACATACTCTGTTCAGAAATGAAAACAAGCATTTAGGGCTGGCAATCAGAAGGATGGAGTCTCTCTGGTAGAAATGGGGAAGGCCATGGAGAAGTACGCGTGAAAGCCATGGTTCCGGCTGAGATCACCAGCGTGAGTTTAGATAGATAAGAGGACTAAGGACAGACAGCTGGCCACATGTGCTTCTAGCTTATGGGAGTTCCTTGTACTGAGTAAAGACATCCTGAGAGCTTAGTTTTCAAACATGGAAGGGAGCTATGGTGTTGGTTTCACACGGAATCTAGCATGACTTCTATTTATAATAGCTATCACAGTCTAACGAGTTACCACAAAACTTAGTGACCTAAGAGAGTATCTCACAGTTTCTGTGGGTCTGGAATCTAGCCACAGCCTAGCTCAGTCTTCTGGCTTAGGGTCTCTACCATGGCTGCAGTGTGTCAGCTAGGGCTGCAGTCATGGGGAGACTCGCCTAGGAAAGAATCAGCTTCCATGCTTGCTGACGGGGTTGTTGGCAGGGTTCATTTCTTTGTGTGCCATTGACCAGAAGCTGTCCTCAGTTTCTTCCACATGGAACTCTCCTTGGGCAGCTTACAACACAGTGCTTGCTTCCTCTGAACAAACAAGTGAGAGGTGCGAGAAAGTGCACCAGAAATATGGAAATTAGCCTTATAACTTGAAGCGATATCCCTTCCCTTTGCCATAGTCTATTCATTGCAAGAAGTCACTAAGTCCAGCCCTCATTCAAGGTGAGGGACTATCACAAGAATGTTAATACCTGGAGACAAGGATCTTACAAGCTGTCTGCAAAATACTGCCATCAACTTTTTTTTCAACATTTTTTTTTTTTATTTATTTTTGGGACAGAGAGAGACAGAGCATGAACGGGGGAGGGGCAGAGAGAGAGGGAGACACAGAATCGGAAACAGGCTCCAGGCTCCGAGCCGTCAGCCCAGAGCCTGACGCGGGGCTCGAACTCACAGACCGCGAGATCGTGACCTGAATACTGCCATCAACTTTACTAGATGATGCCAATCTCATTTCCAAAATGATTGTAACACTGTACCTATTTGCCATCAGTATGAGAATTCCTGTTACTATACACCCTTAGTGTTATAATGTCTTTAACTTTCTAACCTATGGGCATGTAGTAGTGTCTCATGATTTCAATTTGCATTTCCTTTGTTGCTAGTTGAGATCGAATACTTTTTCATTTGTTACGTTGAACATTGGCATATCTTTCATGGATTCCTTTTCAGGTCTCTTGCCCATTTTTCTGTTGGGGTTTTCTGACTGGTTTGTAGTTCTTTATAAAGCCTGGTGTAAGCCTTTTGTCAGTTATATGTGTTACATCTTCACATTGTGTAGCTTACCTTTTAATTCTCTTGATGGTGTATTTTTATAGACTTACTAAGTATAGTACCACGTATCATTCCTTTAAGATTAGTCATTTTATAGCTGATTTAAAGAGTATTTTCCTACCCTGGAATCGTGATTATATTCTGTATTCCCAAAGCTCTATTTTGCTTTCCACCTATAATTTTTTATTGTCCATGTGGGTGTCTAGTTCTAATAACACTGAAAACTTCATCCTTACCTTAGTTTTTCTTTGTCAAAAAGCAGATGCCTTTGTGTGTGTGTATCTATTTCAACTATCTATTCTTGCACCAGAACCATATTGTTTTAAACGCCGTAGCCTTACAATAAGTTTCGCTGAATAGCAAAGCAATCTTGTGTCTTATTTTCCCTTAAGATGTCTTGGTTATTCTTGTCCCTTTAAGCTTTGTTCAAAAATATATATAGACATTCAGTCAGTGACATTCCAGAAAAAAAAAATCCTGGGGCGCCTGGGTAGCGCAGTCGGTTAAGCGTCCGACTTCAGCCAGGTCACGATCTCGCGGTCCGTGAGTTCGAGCCCCGCGTCAGGCTCTGGGCTGATGGCTCGGAGCCTGGAGCCTGTTTCCGATTCTGTGTCTCCCTCTCTCTCTGCCCCTGCCCCGTTCATGCTTTGTCTCTCTCTGTCCCAAAAATAAATAAAAAACGTTGAAAAAAAAAATTTAAAAAAAAAAAAAAAAAGAAAAAAAAAATCCTGTTGGAATTTTTATTGGAATTGCATTGAACTTAGTTTGGGAGAAACTGATTCTTTACAATATTGAGTCTTAGAATCCATGGACATAGTCTGCATCTTTTATTGATCGAGGTATTCCTTAATCTCTCAATTAAAATGTGCAGTTTCCCCATGGAACACTTGTATACTTTTTGTCAGTTGAGTTTCTGGATAGTTGGTATTTTTATGCAATTGTAAGGGATATTTTTTAAAATTTCATTTCTGAGGTTTTGCATGTTTTATTCAACTTTACATTTATATCAGTTATATTAATTTATCTTTGGAGGCTTTACTTCACAGTTAAATGTGTGAATGTTTTATTTCTTACTTTTCTGTCCTAATTTATTTCTTTTTCTTGGCTATGATCTTCAATGCTGTATTAAATATAAAGGAGAATATTTTTCTTTTTGCTAATATCAAAAAGAAAGCCTATTTACCATTAACTTTCAAATTTGCTAAGAGAATTTTTAATTGTAAAAGTGAATTTGAACAACCTTTATCTACGTCTATTAAAATATCTTAGTCTTAATATGCCAACTTTATGACGGATTTTTAAATATTGAATCAACTTTGAATTATTGACATAAATCCAATTTGGGACATTTTATTCTTCTAAAAGATAGGTGGATTTGATTTACTAACGGTTAGGGGTTTTGCTCAGTATTTTGAATACGGTTGATCTGTATTAGGTTTTGGAATTACGATAGTGTTAGACTCATAAAATGAATTGGGAAGTACTTTATGTTCTATCTGGATGAGCTTGTGTAATATTGGCATTATTTCTCTTTTATTTTTTTAAACATTTTTAATTTTTATTTATTTTTGAGAGAGAGGGAGACACAGAATCCGAAGCAGCCTCCAGGCTCTGAGGTGTCAGCCCAGAGACTAATGTGGGGCTCGAACTCACGAGTCATGAGATCACGGCCTGAGTCAACATCAGATGCTTAACTGACTGAGCCATCCAGGCGCCCCTTATTTCTCTTACTTTTAAAACAGGTGATATGTCTCAGTGGTGAAGCCATTGTGGCCTGGAACCCAGGTCTGTTTTAGAAACCTGGCATTGTGTCTACTTATTGTACTTCCCCAAGCATTATGAAAAAACCCACCTAGTGGTGGACACCTATATACCCCTCATACTTCGAATTTTGCTTCATGTCTTTTGAGGGCATAGGATTTGGTGAATATATATTTAGGTATTATTAGAACATTAAACAGGTTCACTATTATTGGAACTATTCTTATTTTTTTAAGGTCTCAAAATCTATTTTTCTGATATTAAGTAGCTATATCAGCTTTCTTTTAGTGTTTGTAGGATATAGATTTTTTAAACCTTTACCGTCAAACTTCTATCCTTTTTATGTGAGAACAGCATATAGTTCAGTTTTTAACCTAGTATGAAAATCTTTGCTCTTCAGCTTGAGTATTTAAGCCATTAGTATAGAAAATTCCTGACATATTTGAATATAAACGTACCACCTTCTCATGAGCCGTTGGTTACGTGTTGCTTTTCTCTCCTATTAGTTTGAAAAGTACACCCTAATGCTCTTTTGCCGTCTGTCGTGGTTCCCCAAGGAATTACAATTTTCATTGTAACCTATCAAAGAATATTCATCTTTACATTTCCCATCCTCCTAGGCAAAACAAGGACATCCTTACATCTAATCTAGTGTCATACTAGACATTAGCCTCCCGACACCTAATCTCTGTACACGCAGTTTAAGTCTCAGCCAGGGATTAGGGAAGGAAGATCATATATAGATTTGGGGGCTCTCCGAAATTCAGAGAAAACAGAGTCAGCCATGTAAACAGTGCAACACCGCACGATTAAAAAATATTTAGAGAAAGTGATGGGACCAAGGGAATGATCAGCAGGTGAAGTTGCAAGTTTCCCCGGCAGTGTTTGTATTTCATCGTAAACCAGGCCCCGAGTTTACTTGCCCAACAGTTATTGACAGACTAGTATTTGTCAGCTTTGTGCCACATGCCGAGGGTATCACAGTCAATAAATCAGGTCTGGTCCCTGCCTTCGTGGAAGTTACACTGTTGATTCATTTGAGGGTAAAATCAAAATACTATGTCCTACCTATATAGAATAAGGGGTTAGAAGAGGAGGACAAGGATGATTTACCTAAAGGGGGTGCTTCAGAAAGGCCTGAGAAGAGGTATTTAAGCTGAGGATTTATAGGATTAATTAAATGAGGAGAAGGAGAAAGATTATTTTAGAGATGGGGGAGAATTTGGAGTGTAAAAAAAGCAAAAGGAGACTGGTGGGGCTGGACCTTAGGGTGCTAGCGACATGACTGGCCACATGAATTTGGGGTCCAGTACAAAATGAAAATGTAGGGGTGCTTGGGTGGCTCAGTCGGTTGAGCATCTGACTTCAGTTCGGGTCATGATCTGGCGGTTCATGGGTTCGATCCCCCTGTCAGGCTCTGTGCTGACAGCTTGGAGCCTGGAGCCTACTTCAGATCCTGTGTCTCCCCCTCTCTCTCTGCCACTCCTCCGCTCACGCTCTGTCTCTCTCTCAAAAATAAAAATAAACGTTAAAAAATTAAAAATTAAAATGTAAAATGAATATTGAAGACACTAAGAATGTTAGGATGGCAACAGCAGAACACTAAGCCAATCAAAGGGCCCCTCGGAGCACAGGGCTACATGCCCCTATGCAGGTCGCAGGACCTGGAGCCAGCCCTGGCTGGAGGGAGAGTGGGGAGAGCTGAGTTGGGAGAAGAGATGGGCATGATCCTGTAGAACCTCAAGTACGGATGGACTGTGAATTGTATTTGAAATTCGATGGGAAACTGTGTAACACTGACATCATGCTCTTCCTATGGGCTAGACCCTCTGCTGCTTGCTACATTCTTTAGTTTTTCCTCATTTAATCCTCACACAACCTTACTGTTCTAAAATCTGTGGGATTTATGGAGGTGATGGAGGACATGAAGAAATCACCATGTTTGCAAGATTTTATTAGTGACATTTCCCGAGAGGAAGGGGCAGTCATGCCAAGCAGGGCCATGTGAGAAGTATCAGGCTTAGTTCAGGGGGGCAGAAGCAAGAGCGAGGGGAAAGTATAGGCTGGAGACTTTATTGGGGCTCCTGTGGGGAAAGCAGAGTAAACATTTTAGGATGGGCTCGTTTGACTAATGCCAGTGGGTTCAGGGCTGGAGAGATGGTTTCTGGTTGCCCAGTAGTTAGCCCTGGGATGATTCAGGGCAGGAGAAATTTGGTTTGGTGTATGAGAATTGCCGAAGAAAGTGGGTGGGCAGCATCAGATCAGCAGGTCTGCACAGGTAAGCTTACAGGAGAGAGGTCAGCACCTTGATAGTTTGGCCCTGTGATGAATGGATGTCAAATAGATGCAACAAATCTTCGAACGCCTACCGGTGATCTCCATTTATCTTTTTGTTACATCCTATGACTTATTTTGTAACTGGAAATTTGGCCTTTTTCACCCCTTTCACCAATTTTGGCCACTTCCCACCCTCTGCCACTACCTTTCTGTTCTTTTTATCTCTGAGGTTTTTTTTCTTCTTCTTCTTCTTAAAGATTCTACATATAAGTGGTGACATATGCAGATTTGTCTATTAGTCCCATTTTAAAGATGGGGAAACTCAGGTTCAGATTGGTTAGAAAACTGGCCTGTGATCATAGAACTATTAAGTGCCAGAGCCTGGCAAAAAGCAGTAATTAGGACAAATGTGAATTTCAGACTCACTTTCTATGGAGGCAAAAGGAAGATGGTGGAGTAGGCGGATCCTGAGCTCGCCTTGTCTCCCCTCCCACCACCACCCCCGCCCCCGCCAGACACCCCGAGGTAACAGCTGTACTTGTGAAACTAACTCTGAAAATGATGTGAATGCTGGCAGAACAGGTCTTCCACAGTTAATGCCAGAGAGGAGGACGTATGGTTGGGAACCAAAACCCTGGCAAGACTAACCACGACGTGGGGGACACCACAAACACAGAGAAGAGAGAGGATCAGACCCTATGCCAGAAACTCCAGGCACCGTGGGCCCACACTGGGAAAATGAGTCCCCATAATATCTAGCTTTGAAAACCAGTGGGGCTTGGGAGGGAAGTTAATTAAGATGGCAGAGTAGTAGGGGGACCCTGAGTCGACCTCATCCCTCAAACACATCCCTTGAGCTGAGGATTAAGAAAACAATCTACACAACTGGAGGAAGAGAACATGGCAGATGTGAGGTTCAGAGCTGTGAATTGGGGAAAGGAAAGCTGTGGTGCTGTAGAGGGAAGGGAACCCTTTCCCCAGAGAGCGGTCAGGAAAAGGGAGAGTGGTAGGGTGTGAGCTACGTGTAAGGTTTGGGCAACACTCTGTGGTGTGGGGATCCCCTGGGTGGCACTGGGAGACATTCCAGGTGTATATTTGGAAGAAGGTTTTTTTGCCTCTCCGAGGACTAAGGGCCTGCTGGGAGCTATTGAGTGGCCTTTCAACATCAAGAAACAGAAACACATGTAGATGGCAGATATCCTTGTTGCAGCTTTTTACTGTGTGCGACAGCAGACTCCAGCCACTGGGCATGTTGGAGGAGGGGAGTGGGTCTGTGATTTACCATGCCCTTTAAGATTTGGAGCTTTGAATCCCAGCCACGGGCCAGAGAGAGAGCAGAACTGTAGTGCTGGGTGTGCCAACTTCTGGGCACAGACAGGTTAAGAATAGGAATCTGACAAAAGCCTGGGACACTTTTCTTTGAGGGCCTCTTGAACACAGGCAGCCACAAGTTGCCCTTAGTGGGGTGATGCCATTGTCTGCCCCCCCCCACCCCCCAACAGCATGGTCAGACTTCAGAGAGAAACACAGCGCTATCTGGTGGAGGCTGGAACCACTTACACCAAGTCCCACCCACCTGTACCCTGGAGGCTCATTTCCACTAAAATATGTCTACCTGAGAATCAGCACAGCAGGCCCCTCCTCCAGAAGACCAGCACAAATCCTTTCTACCCACTTGCTCTACAGATTATAGTATGCTGCAATGTTTCAGCTCTAGGGGAAACTGGATCTAGCTTAGGTTTTGGGTTTTGTTTTGTTTGTTAATTTGTTCATTGTCTTTGCTTCTGTTTTTGTTTATTTTTTAATTTTCTTTCCGTTTTTCTTTCTTGGATACAGAAAGAAATTTTATTTCTATTTCTTTCATTGTTTAAAGTAAAAATTTCTCTTCTTCTCTCTTTTCTCTCTTCTCTTTTTTCTTTTCTTTCTCTTTTCTCTCAAGCTTCTCTTAATAAGCAGACCAAAACACACCTAGGACTAGCTTCCTTTTTTTGATTTTGTTTTATTTTTAATTTTTTATTTTATTAATTTTTTTCTTCCTCCAAAATGACAAGATGGAAGAATTCACCCCAAAAGAAAGAACAGGAAGAAACAGCCAGGAATTTAATCAACACAGATATAACTAAGATATCTAAAACTAGAATTTAAAACTATGATTATGAGAATACTAGCTGGCATTGAGAAAAGCATAGAAGACATCAGAGAATCCCTTTCCGCAGAGATAAAAGAGCTAAAATCTAGCCAGGCCAAAATTAAAAAAGCCATCACCGAGATGCAATCTTCAATAGATGCCATGGAGGCGAGGATGGATGAAGCAGAGCAGAAAATTAGTGATATAGAAGATAAAATTATGGAAAATAATGAAGCTGAAAAGAAGAGGAAACAAAGGCAGATGATCATAATACAAAACTTAAAGAACTCAGAAACTTATTAAAGAGGAATAACATTAATATCATTGGAGTCTTAGAGGATGAAAAGAGAAAAAAGGGACAGAATGTTTATGTGAGCAAATTATCGCTGAAAACTTCACTAATTTGGGGAAGGACATAGACATTAAAGTCCAAGATGCACAGAGAACTCCCATTAAATTTAACAATATCCAACCATCACCAAGGCATATCATAGTCAAATTCACAAATTACACAGACAAGAAAAGAATCATGAAAGCAGCAAGGGGAAAAAATTTTTTTTAACTAAAAGGAAGACAGATCAGGCTTGCAGCAGATCTGTCCACAAAAACATGGCAAGCCAGAAAGGAGTGGCAGGATATATTTAACATGCTGAATGGGAAAAATATGCAGCCAAGAATTCTTTATCCAGCAAGCCTGTCATTCAGAATAGAAGGAGAGATAAAAAGTCTCCCAGTTAAACAAAAACTAAAAGAGTTTGTGACCACTAACCCAGCCTTGCAAGAAATTTTAAGGGAGACTCTTAGAGTAGAAGAAAAATAAACAAGCAAAAAAGACCAAAAGCAACAGAGACTAGACATGACCAGAGAAAAATCACCAGAAACACCAACTCTACAGGCAACAAATGGCACTAAATTCATATCTTTCAATAATCACTCTGAATGTAAATGGACTAAATTCTCCAATCAAAAGACATGAGGTATCAGAACGGATTAAAAAACAAAAACAAAAAACAAGACTGAGGCGCCTGGGTGGCTCAGTCGGTTAAGCGTCCGATTGGAGCTCAGGTCATGATCTCATGGTTCATGAGTTCGAGCCCCGCATCGGGCTCTGTGCTGACAGCTCAGAGTCTGGAACCTGCAGCCTGCTTTGGATTCTGTGTCTGCCTCTCTCTCTGCCCCTCTCACACTCACACTCTGTCTCTGTCTCTCAAAAATAAATAAATGTTAAAAAAAAAAAAAGATCTATCTATACCCTGCCTATAAGAGACTCATTATAGACCTAAAGAAACCTGCAGTTTGAAAGTGAGGGGATGGAGAACCATTTGTCATGCTAATGGACATCAAAAGAAAGCCAGTGTAGCCATACTTCTCTCAGCCAAACTAGATTTTAAAATAAAGACTGTAACAAGAGATGAAGAAGAAAATTGTATCATAATTAAGGGGTCTATCCACCAAGAAGATCTAGGAGTTGTGAATATTTATGGCCCCAACTTGAAAGAATCTTAATATATAAGTCAATTACTAACAAATATAAAAAAAACTCACTGTTAAAGTCCCATACTATTACTGTATTATTTAATACCCCACTTACAACAATGAATACATCATCTAAGCAGAAAATCAACAAGGAACCAATGGCTTTGAATGACACACTGGACTGGCTAGGCTTAACACATATACTCAAAACATTTCATCCTAAAGCAGCAGAATACACATTCTTCTCAAGTGCACATGGAACATTCTTCAGAATAGATCAGATACTGGGTCACAAATCAGCCCTCAACAAGTACAAAAAGATTGAAATCATACCATGCATATTTTCAGACAACAAAGCTATGAAACTTGAACCACAAGAAAAAATTTGGAAAACCCACAAATACTTGGAAGTTAAAGAACATCCTAAAGAATGAATTGGCTAACCAAGAATTTAAACAGGAAATAAAAAAAGTACATGGAAACTAATGAAAATGAAAACATAGCAGTCCAAAACCTTTGGGATACAGCAAAGGCAGTCATAAAATGGAAGTATATAGCAATCTAGGTCTTCCTAAAGAAGGAAGAAATGTGTCAAATATACAACCTAAACTTACACTAAAGGAGCTGGAAAAAGAATGGCAAATAAAGCCCAAACCCAACAGAAGAAGGGAAATAATAAAGATTAGAACAGAAATCAATGACATCAGGGGCACCTGGGTGGCTCAGTCGGTTAAGCATCCGACTTTGGCTCAGGTCATGACCTCACACTTTGTGAGTTCAAGCCCCACATCAGGCTCTGCACTGACAGTTCAGAGCCTGGAACCTGCTTCCAATTCTGTGTCTCCTTCTCTCTCTCTCTCTCTCTCTCTCTCTCTCTCTTTCTCTGTCTCTCAAAAGTAAATAAATATTAAAAAATTTTAAAAAATCAATGACATCAAAATAAAAAACAGAACAGATCAATGAAAACAAGGGTCTGGTTCTTTGAAAGAATTAAAAAATTGATAAACCCCTCACTAGACGTATCAAAAAGAACAAGGAAAGAACTCACATAAATAAAATCATGAATGAAAGAGAAATCACAACCAACACTGCAGAAATACAAACAATATAAGAGTATTATGAGAAATTATATGCCAACAAATTGGACAATGTGGAAGAAATGGATGAATTCATAGAACCATATAAACTACCAAAAATAGAAACAGGAAGAAATAGAAATTTTGAACAGAATCCTAACTAGTAAAGAAATTGAATCAGTAATCAAAAATCCCCCAAATAAGAGTCCATGGCTGGATGGCTCCCAGGGGAATTCTACCAAACATTTAAAGAAGAATTCTTTAGAAGAATTCAAAAGAATACATATTCTTTTGAAACTGTTCCAAAAAATAGAAATGGAAGGAAAGCTTCCAAACTCATTCTATGAGGCCAGCATTACCTTGATTCCAAAACCAGACAAACCTACTAAAAAGAATTACAGGTTAACGTCCCTGATGAAACTTGATGCAAAAATTCTCAACAAGATACTAGCAAACCAAATATAACAATACATCAAAAGCCTTATTCACCACAGTCAAGTGGGAATTATTCCTGGGCTTCAGGGGTGGTTCAATATCCACAAAATCAATGTGATATACCACATTAATAAAAGAAAGGATAAGAGATGGGATAGGAAGATGGCGGCGTAGGAGGAGGCTGGGCTCACCGCGTGTCCTGCTGATCACTTAGATTCTACCTACACCTGCCTAAACAACCCAGAAAACCGCCAGAGGATTAGCAGAATGGAGTCTCAAGAGCCAAGCGCAGACGAGAGGCCCACGGAAGAGGGTAGGAAGGGCGGCCAGGCGGTGCGCGCTCCACGGACTGGCGGGAGGGAGCCGGGGTGGAGGGGCGGCTCGCTGGCCAAGAGGAGCCCCCGAGTCTGGCTGGCAAAAGCGGAGGGGCCGGACGGACTGTGTTCCGACAGCAAGCGCGACTTAGCGTCTGGGAGGTCAGAAGTGAACAGCTCTGCTCAGAAAGCGGGAAGGCTGGAGGACAAAGGGAGGGAGAGCTGCTGAGCCCCCGGACGGACGGCAGAGCTCAGCTTGGCGGGGAACAAAAGCGCTCGCCAGCGCCATCTCCCCCGCCCATCCCCCAGCCAAAATCCCAAAGAGAACCAGTTCCTGCCAGGGAACTTGCTCGCTCCACGCAAACACCCAAGTCTGTGCTTCTGCGGAGCCAAACCTCCGGCAGCGGATCTGACTCCCTCCCGCTGCCACGGGGCCCCTCCTGAAGTGGATCACCTAAGGAGAAGCGAGCTAAGCCTGCCCCGCCTGACCCCGTGCACCTTGCCTACCCACCCTAGCTCATACGCCAGATCCCCAGCACCACAAGCCTGGCAGTGTGCAAGTAGCCCAGACGGGCCACGCCACCCCACAGTGAATCCCGCCCCTAGGAGAGGGGAAGAGAAGGCACACACCAGTCTGACTGTGGCCCCAGTGGTGGGCTGGGGGCAGACATCAGGTCGGACTGCGGCCCCGCCCACCAACTCCAGTTATACACCACAGCACGGGGGAAGTGCCCTGCAGGTCCTCACCACTCCAGGGACTATCCAAAATGACCAAACGGAAGAATTCCCCTCAGAAGAATCTCCAGGAAATAACAACAGCTAATGAACTGATCAAAAAGAATTTAAATAATATAACAGAAAGTGAATTTAGAATAATAGTCATAAAATTAATCGCTGGGCTTAAAAACAGTATAGAGGACAGCAGAGAATCTCTTGCCACAGAGATCAAGGAACTAAGGAACAGTCACGAGGAGCTGAAAAGCGCTTTAAACGAAATGCAAAACAAAATGGAAACGACGACAGCTCGGATTGAAGAGGCAGAGGAGAGAATAGGTGAACTAGAAGATAAAGTTATGGAAAAAGAGGAAGCTGAGAGAAAGAGAGATAAAAAAATCCAGGAGTAGGAGGGGAAAATTAGAGAACTAAGTGATACACTAAAAAGAAATAATATACGCATAATTGGTATCCCAGAGGAGGAAGAGAGGGAAAGGTGCTGAAGGGGTACTTGAAGAAATTATAGCTGAGAACTTCCCTGAACTGGGGAAGGAAAAAGGCATTGAAATCCAAGAGGCACAGAGAACTCCCTTCAGACGTAACTTGAATCGATCTTCTGCACGACATATCATAGTGAAACTGGCAAAATACAAGGATAAAGAGAAAATTCTGAAAGCAGCAAGGGGTAAACGTGCCCTCACATATAAAGGGAGACCTATAAGACTCGTGACTGATCTCTCTTTTGAAAATTGGCAGGCCAGAAAGGCTTGGCAAGATATCTTCAGTGTGCTAAACAGAAAAAATATGCAGCCGAGAATCCTTTATCCAGCAAGTCTGTCATTTAGAATAGAAGGAGAGATAAAGGTCTTCCCAAACAAACAAAAACTGAAGGAATTCGTCACCACGAAACCAACCCTACAAGAGATCCTAAGGGGGATCCTGTGAGACAAAGTACCAGAGACATCGCTACAAGCATAAAACATACAGACATCACAATGACTCTAAACCCGTATCTTTCTATAATAACACTGAATGTAAATGGATTAAATGCGCCAACCAAAAGACATAGGGTATCAGAATGGATAAAAAAACAAGACCCATCTATTTGCTGTCTACAAGAGACTCATTTTAGACCTGAGGACACCTTTAGATTGAGAGTGAGGGGATGGAGAACTATTTATCATGCTACTGGAAGCCAAAAGAAAGCTGGAGTAGCCATACTTATATCAGACAAACTGGACTTTAAATTAAAGGCTGTAACAAGAGATGAACAAAGGCATTATATAATAATTACAGGGTCTATCCATCAGGAAGAGCTAACAATTATAAATGTCTATGCGCCAAATACCAGAGCCCCCAAATATATAAAACAATTACTCATAAACATAAGCAACCTTATTGATAAGAATGTGGTAATTGCAGGGGACTTTAACACCCCACTTACAGAAATGGATAGATCATCTAGACACACGGTCAATAAAGAAACAAGGGCCCTGAATGATACATTGGATCAGATGGACTTGACAGATATATTTAGAACTCTGCATCCCAAAACAACAGAATATACTTTCTTCTCGAGTGCACATGGAACATTCTCCAAGATAGATCATATACTGGGTCACAAAACAGCCCTTCATAAGTTTACAAGAATTGAAATTATACCGTGCATACTTTCAGACAATGCTATGAAGCTTGAAATCAATCACAGGAAAAAGTCTGGAAAACCTCCAAAAGCGTGGAGGTTAAAGAACACCCTACTAAAGAATGAGTGGGTCAACCAGGCAATTAGAGAAGAAATTAAAAAATATATGGAAACAAACGAAAATGAAAATACAACAATCCAAACGCTTTGGGACGCAGCGAAGGCAGTCCTGAGAGGAAAAGATATTGCAATCCAGGCCTATCTCAAGAAACAAGAAAAATCCCAAATACAAAATCTAACAGCACACCTAAAGGAAATAGAAGCAGAACAGCAAAGGCAGCCTAAACTCAGCAGAAGAAGAGAAATAATAAACATTAGAGCAGAAATAAACAATATAGAATCTAAAAAAACGGTAGAGCAGATCAACGAAACCAAGAGTTGGTTTTTTGAAAAAATAAACAAAATTGACAAACTTCTAGCCAGGCTTCTCAAAAAGAAAAGGGAGATGACCCAAATAGATAAAATCATGAATGAAAATGGAATTATTACAACCAATCCCTCAGAGATACAAACAATTATCAGGGAATACTATGAAAAATTATATGCCAACAAATTGGACAACCTGGAAGAAATGGACAAATTCCTAAACACCCACACTCTTCCAAAACTCAATCAGGAGGAAATAGAAACCTTGAACAGACCCATAACTAGCGAAGAAATTGAATTGGTTATCAAAACTCTCCCAACAAATAAGAGTCCAGGACCAGATGGCTTCCCAGGGGAGTTCTACCAGACGTTTAAAGCAGAGATAATACCTATCCTTCTCAAGCTATTCCAAGAAATAGAAAGGGAAGGAAAACTTCCAGACTCATTCTATGAAGCCAGTATTACTTTGATTCCTAAACCAAACAGAGACCCAGTAAAAAAAGAGAACTACAGGCCAATATCCCTGATGAATATGGATGCAAAAATTCTCAATAAGATACTAGCAACTCGAATTCAACAGCATATAAAAAGAATTATTCACCATGATCAAGTGGGATTCATTCCTGGGATGCAGGGCTGGTTCAACATTCACAAATCAATCAACGTGATACATCACATTAATAAAAAAAAAGAGAAGAACCATATGATCCTGTCAATCGATGCAGAAAAGGCCTTTGACAAAATCCAGCACCCTTTCTTAATAAAAACCCTTGAGAAAGTCGGGATAGAAGGAACATACTTAAAGATCATAAAAGCCATTTATGAAAAGCCCACAGCTAACATCATCCTCAATGGGGAAAAACTGAGAGCTTTTTCCCTGAGATCAGGAACACGACAGGGATGCCCATTCTCACCGCTGTTGTTTAATAGTGTTGGAAGTTCTAGCATCAGCAATCAGACAACAAAAGGAAATCAAAGGCATCAAAATTGGCAAAGATGAAGTCAAGCTTTCGCTTTTTGCAGATGACATGATATTATACATGGAAAATCCGATAGACTCCACCAAAAGTCTGCTAGAACTGATACATGAATTCAGCAAAGTTGCAGGATACAAAATCAATGTACAGAAATCAGTTGCATTCTTATACACTAATAATGAAGCAACAGAAAGACAAATAAAGAAACTGATCCCTTTCACAATTGCACCAAGAAGCATAAAATACCTAGGAATAAATCTAACCAAAGATGTAAAAGATCTGTATGCTGAAAACTATAGAAAGCTTATGCAGGTAATTGAAGAAGATATCAAGAAATGGAAAGACGTTCCCTGCTCATGGATTGGAAGAATAAATAGTGTCAAAATGTCAATACTACCAAAGCTATCTACACATTCAATGCAATCCCAATCAAAATTGCACCAGCATTCTTCTCGAAACTAGAACAAGCAATCCTAAAATTCATATGGAACCACAAAAGGCCCCGAATAGCCAAAGTAATTTTGAAGAAGAAGACCAAAGCAGGAGGCATCACAATCCCAGACTTTAGCCTCTACTACAAAGCTGTCATCATCAAGACAGCATGGTATTGGCATAAAAACAGACACATAGACCAATGGAATCGAATAGAAACCCCAGAACTAGACCCACAAACGTATGGCCAACTCATCTTTGACAAAGCAGGAAAGAACATCCAATGGAAAAAAGACAGTCTCTTTAACAAATGGTGCTGGGAGAACTGGACAGCAACATGCAGAAGGCTGAAACTAGACCACTTTCTCACACCATTCACAAAAATAAACTCAAAATGGATAAAGGACCTGAATGTGAGACAGGAAACCATCAAAACCTTAGAGGAGAAAGCAGGAAAAGACCTCTCTGACCTCAGCCGCAGCAATTTCTTACTTGACACATCCCCAAAGGCAAGGGAAACAAAAGCAAAAGTGAATTACTGGGACCTTATGAAGATAAAAAGCTTCTGCACAGCAAAGGAAACAACCAACAAAACTAAAAGGCAACCAACGGAATGGGAAAAGATATTTGCAAATGACGCATCGGACAAAGGGCTAGGTCCAAAATCTATAAAGAGCTCACCAAACTCCACACCCAAAAAACAAATAACCCAGTGAAGAAATGGGCAGAAAACATGAATAGACACTTCTCTAAAGAAGACATCCGGATGGCCAACAGGCACATGAAAAGATGTTCAACGTCGCTCCTTATCAGGGAAATACAAATCAAAACCACACTCAGATATCACCTCACGCCAGTCAGAGTGGCCAAAATGAACAAACAGGAGACTATAGATGCTGGAGAGGATGTGGAGAAACGGGAACCCTCTTGCACTGTTGGTGGGAATGCAAATTGGTGCAGCCGCTCTGGAAAGCAGTGTGGAGGTTCCTCAGAAAATTAAAAATAGACCTACCCTATGACCCAGCAATAGCACTGCTAGGAATTTACCCAAGGGATACAGGAGTACTGATGCATAGGGGCACTTGTACCCCAATGTTTATAGCAGCACTCTCAACAATAGCCAAATTATGGAAAGAGCCTAAATGTCCATCAACTGATGAATGGATAAAGAAATTGTGGTTTATATACACAATGGAATACTACGTGGCAATGAGAAAGAATGAAATATGGCCTTTTGTAGCAACGTGGATGGAACTGGAGAGTGTGATGCTAAGTGAAATAAGCCATACAGAGAAAGACAGATACCATATGGTTTCACTCTTATGTGGATCCTGAGAAACTTAACAGAAACCCATGGGGGAGGGGAAGGAAAAAAAAAAAAAAGAGGTTAGGGTGGGAGAGAGCCAAAGCATAAGAGACTGTTAAAAACTGAGAACAAACTGAGGGTTGATGGGGGGTGGGGGGGGAGGGGAGGGTGGGGGATGGGTATTGAGGAGGGCACCTTTTGAGATGAGCACTGGGTGTTGTATGGAAACCAATTTGACAATAAATTTCATATATTGGAAAAAAAAAAGAGTTATAAGACCAATAAAAAACAATAGGAGAAGTAATAAATGATATAGATATTATAATTAGGATGTAAAGATCATATGTTTATTATTGATGGTATGTTCAAGGAAATAGAAAGAAATTAATAAAATGATTAAAATATGGAAATTTCAATAGATATTTGAAACTTATATAAAAGAATCAATCAGCTTAGCAGAATTAAACAATAAAACATCTAAATGTAAAAAAAAAAAACAACAAAGGATAAGAACCACATGATCCTCTCAAAAGATGCAGAAAAAGCATTTAATAAAATATAGCATCCTTTCTTGATGAATACCCTCAAAAAATTAGGGATAGAAGCAATAAACTTCAACATCATAAAGGCCATATACAAAAGACACACAGCTAATATCATCCTCAATGGGGAAAAGCTAAGAGCTTTCCCCCTAAGGTCAAGAACACAGCAAGGATGTCTACTCTCACCAATGTCGTTCAACATAATACTGGAAACCCTAGCCTCAGCAATCAGATAACAAAAAGAAATACAATGTATACAAATTGTCAAGGAAGAAGTCAAACTTTCACTCTTTGCAGATGACATGATACCCTACATGGAAAACCCAAAAGACTCCATCAAAAATTTGCTAGAACTGATACATGAATTCGGCAGTCACAGGACGTAAAATCAATGTACAGAAATCAGTTGCATTTGTGTATACTAATAATGAAACAGCAGAAAGAGAAATCAAGGAATTAACCCCATTTACAACTGCACCAAAACTCATAAGATACCTAGGAATAAACCCAATTAAAGAGGTAAAACCTAGGTATGCTGAAAATTATAGAATTCTTATGAAAGAAATTGAGGAAGACACAAAGAAATGGAAGAACATTCCATGTTCATGGATTGGAAGAACAAATATTGTTAAAATGTCTATACTACCGAAAGCAATCTACATGTTCAATGCCATCCCTATCAAAATAACACCAACATTCTTCACAGAGCCAGAGCAAACAATTCTAAAATGTGTGTAGAACCAGAGAAGACTCTGAATAGCCAAAGGAAAACCAAAGCTGGAGGAATCACAATTCCAGACTTGAAGCTGTATTACAAAGCTGTAATCATCAAGACAGATGGTACTGGCACAAAAACAGACACATAGATCAATGGAACAGAATAGATAACCCAGAAATGAGCCCACAAATGTATGGCCAACTAATCTTCAACAAAGCAGGAAGTAATATCCAATGGAAAATGGTGTTGGGAAAACTGGACAACGACATGCAGAAGAATGAAACTGGGCCACTTTCTTGCACCACACACAAAAAATAAGTTCAAAATGGATGAAAGACCAAAATGTGAGATAGGAAACCATCAAAATCCTGCGGTAAAACACAGGCAGCAACCTCTTTGACGTCAGTGACAGCAACTGCTTACTAGACATGTCTCCAGAGGCAACAGAAACAAAAGCAAACATGAACTATCGGGACCTCATTAAGATAAAAGGCTTCTGCACAGTGAAGTAAACAATCAACAAAACTAAAAGGCAACCGACAGAATGGGAGAAAATATTTGTAGATGACATATAGGATAAAAGGTTAGCATCCAAAATCTATAAAGAACTTATCAAACTCAACACTCAGAAAACAAATAATCCAGTGAAGAAATGGGAAGAGGACATGAATGGACACTTTTCCAAAGAAGACATCCAGATGGCTAATATACACATGAAAAAATGCTCAATATCACTCATCAGAGAAATACAAATCAAAACCACAAGATACCACCTCACACCTGTCAGAATGTCTAAGATTAACAACTTAGGAAACAACAGATGTTGGCAAGGATGCAGAGAAAGGGGAACCCTTTTGCATTGTTGGTGGGACTGCAAACTGGTGCAGCCACTCTGGAAAACATTATGATGGCTCCTCAAAGAATTAAAAATAGAACTACCCTATGACCCAGCAATTGCACTGCTATATATTTACCCAAAGGATACAAAAATGCTGATTCGAAGGGGCATATGCACCTCAATGTTTATAGCAACACTATCAACAATAGCCAAATTATGGAAAGAGCCCAAATGTCCATTGACTGATAAATGTATAAAGAAAATGGTGTATATATAATCACAAAGGAATATAACTCAGTGATCAAAACGAAGGAAATCTTATGATTTGCAACAACGTAGATGGAACAACGTAGATGTATTATACTAAGTGAAATAAGTCAGTCACAGGAAAACAAATATCATATGATTTCACTTATATGTGGAATTTAAGAAACAAAATGATGAACATAGGTAAAGGAAAGGAAAAATAAGACAAAAACAGAGAGGAAGGCAAACCATAAAAGGCTCTTAACTGTAGAGAACAAACAGGGTTTGTTTGGGTTGCTGGCAGAGTGCTGGGTTGGCCGATAGGCTAAATGGATGATGGGCATTAAAGAGGACATGTGTTGACAGACTTCAAGCTGTATTACAAAGCTGTAATCATCAAGACAGTATGGTATGGCACAAGAACAGACACTCACATCAATGGAACAGAATAGAGAACCCAGAAATGGACCCACAAACGCATGGCCAACTAATCTTTGACAAAGCAGGAAAGAATATCCAATGGAATAAAGACAGTCTCTTCAGCAAGTGGTGTTGGGAAAACTGGACAGCGACATGCAGAAGAATGAACCTGGACCACTTTCTTACACCATACACAAAAATAAAGTCAAAATGGATGAAAGACTTCAATGTAAGACAGGAAGCCATCCAAATCCTCGAGGAGAAAGCAGGCAAAAACCTCTTTGATCTTGGCCGCAGCAACTTCTTACTCAACACGTCTCTGGAGGCAAGGGAAACAAAAGCAAAAATGAACTACTGGGACCTCATCAAAATAAAAAGCTCCTGCACAGCGAAGGAAACAATCAGCAAAACTAAAAGGCATCCAACAGAATGGGAGAAGATATTTGCAAACAGCATAGCAGATAAAGGGTTAGTATCCAAAATCTATGAAGAACTTATCAAACTCAACACCCCAAAAACAAATAATCCAGTGAAGAAATGGGCAAAAGACACGAATAGACGCTTCTCCAAAGAAGACTTCCAGATGGCCAACCGACACATGAAAATATGCTCAACATCACTCATCATCAGGGAAATGCAAATCAAAACCACAATGAGATACCACCTCACACCTGTCAGAATGGCTAACATTAACAACTCAGGCAACAACACATGTTGGTGAGGATGCGGAGAAAGAGAGAGGATCTCTTTTGCACTGCTGGTGGGAATGCAAACTGGTGTAGCCACTCTGGAAAACAGTATTGAGGTTCCTCAAAAAACTAAAAATAGAACTACCCTACGACCCAGCAATTGCACTAGTAGGTGTTTATCCAAGGGATATGAGTATGCTGTTTCAAAGGGGCACATGCACCCCAATGTTTATAGCAGCACTATCAACAATAGCCAAAGTAAGGAAAGAGCCCAAATGTCCATCGATGGATGAATGGATAAAGAAGAAGTGGTATATATATACAATGGAGTATTACTCGGAATCAAAAAGAATGAAATCTTGCCATTTGCAACTACATGGATGGAACTGGAGGGTATTATGCTAAGCGAAATTAGAAAAAGACAAATATCATATGACTTCACTCATATGAGGACTTTAAGACACAGAACAGATGAACATAAGGGAAGGGAAGCAAAAATCATAAAAACGGGGAGGGGAACAAAACATAAGAGACTCTTAAATATGAAGAACAAACAGAGGGTCACTGGAGGGGTTGTGGGAGGGGGGATGGGCTAAAGGGGGTAAGAGGCATTAGAAATCTACTCCTGAAATCATTGTTACACTATATGCTAACTAACTTGGATGTAAATTAGAAAAATAAATTTAAAAAAAAAGAGGGCACGTGTTGGGATGAGTACTGCATATTATATGTAAGTGATGAATCACTAAATTCTACTCCTGAAACAATACTACCCTATATGTTAACTAACTTGCATCTAAAAAAAAATAAAGAAAAGGAAAAAAAATAAAACTAGTGGGGCTTAACTCTGGGTACTTTATGTTTTTAGTTTTATTCTTTGTTTTTTAAACGTTTAATTCCAGTTAGTTAGCATATAGTGTTATATTAGTTTCATGCATACAATATACTAATTCAACACTTTCATACATCACCCTGTGCTCATCATAAGTGCACTTCTTGAAAAATTAACAGACCTTAACTTCAAGAGAGCCTGGAAGGCAATAGGAAACAGAGGCCTCACTCTTAAAAAGCTAGCATAATAACTCTGCCCAAGACACAGCACAGAACTAGTAGTTTGAAATGCACTTGGGGGATGCATGAGGATTTATTTGCTAATCTCAGAACCAGTGCTAAAGGAGCAGGGATCTTCAGGAGACTTCTCCAAGAACAAACATGCTAGTGGATACCATTTTCTTTCCCTCCCCGACCTAGATAGCTAGACATTTGCAGGAACCAGCACTAACAGTCTCCATCTTGCTAGTGCCATGTGCCCAATTCACTGTTCCCCTGCAGACCCACCCCATCCAACCCACCCATCTTGGCAGGCATCCCGACGAAGCCACTTTTGCCCTGCCATACCCTGCAAGCAGGCCTGTCAGGAACTGGCTCCTCTCCAAAATAACTCCTGCCCTGGGGAGAGGGGGAGATAGCCCCAAACACCAGCATGCCCATGGTTCAAGCAGCCAAGGTTTTATTAGCTGGCTGCACAGGGAGAAAGCCCAGGCATTTAATGTGCTCATAGCTGTGGCAGAGAGTCTGACTGCAGACGGCTAGCTTAACTGCTGACACTGCCCACTTACAAGCCCACAGCAACCTCATACAGGCCCTTCAATAGCAAAGGGACCAAACCCTCACTAGTGTGCCAATAGCAGGCAAAGCAGGTCATTGCAGCCAAGTGGGCTAAAAGTGAATGTGCTACAGCCACAAGAGTAGGACACATGCAACCCAAATAGGAGACACTCATAAGGCTCCTGGTTCTTGTATGAGGGGAAATTGTACTACAGGTCACAGGACCTCTTCTACACAAGACCACTACAATCAAGACCTGGAGATGTAGCTGTGATCCCTCATATGTAGAAACAAACTCAGAGGGGTGCCTGGGTGTCTCAGTCAGTTAAGCATCTGACTTCAGCTCAGGTCATGATCTCACTGTTCGTGGGTTCAAGCCCCATGTTGGGCTCTGTGATGACAACTCAGAGCTTGGAGCCTGCTTCAGATTCTGTCTGTCTGTCTTTCTCTCTCTCTCTCTCTCTCTGTTCCTTCCCTGCTCACACTCTGTCTCTGTCTCTCTCAAAAATAAACAAACATTAAAAAAAAAAAGAAACTTGGAGTTAGATAAAATAAAGAGACAAAGGAAAATGTTCTAAATGAAAGAACAAGATAAAATAATAGCAGAAGAACTACATGAAATAGAGATAAACAATGTGTCTGATAAAGAATTCAAAGTAATGGACTTAAAGAGAGTCATTGAACTTGAAAAAAAGAGAGTGGATAAGCTCAATGAGAACTTCACCAGGAGAGAGAAAACATTAAAAAAAAAAAAAAAAGATGAAGAATTCAATAACTAAATTAAAAATACATTACAGGGAATCACCTTCAGATCAGAGGATGCAGAAGAAAGAATCAGTAATCTGAAAAAGTAGTAGAAAGCAACCAAGATGAACAGCAAAAAGAAAAAAGAATAAGAAATAAGAATAGGGTAAGGGGACTCAGTGACATTATCAAACATAATGACATTTGCAATTTAGGGTTATTAAAAGGAGAAGAGACAGGAGGGGGCAGAAGACTTATTTGAAGGAATAATGACTGAAAACTTCCCTAGTTTGGAGAAGAAAACACACATACAGTCTCAGAAGCACACAGAGAGCCTCTAAAAGATTAACCCAAGATGGGCTACACCAAGACACATAATAATTAAAATGGCAAAAAGTAGTGATAAAAAAAGAGAATTTAAAAGCAGCAAGAGAAAGGAAAAAGAGTTACATATAAGGGAAACTCACTCCATAAGGCTATCACCTGATTTTTCAGCAGAAACTCTGCAGACCAGAAGGGAGTGGCAAAATATATTTAATGTGATGAAAAAAAACTTGCAGCCAAGAATACTTTAACCAGCAAGGATATCATTCAGAATAGATGGAGAGAAAAAGAGTTTCCCAGGCAAACAAAAGTAATATGGAGTTCATCACCACTGAATCAGCCTTACAAGAAATATTAAAGAAAGTTGAGTGGAAAGGAAAGAACATACTGGAATAAGAAAATTATGAAAGGAAAAAATTTCACAGGTAAAAGCAAACATTAATAAAGGTAGTAGGCTAATCACTCATAAAGCCACTATGGAGGTTAAAACACAGAAGTGGTAAAATCAATTACATCTACAAAAATCAGTAAAGGGATACACAGAAAGATATAAAATATGACATCACATACATAAAATATGGAGAAGGGAGTAAAAATTCAGTGCTTTTAGAATGTGTTCAAACTTAAATAACCATCAACTTAGTATAGACTGCTATGCATATAAGATGCTATACATGAACTTAACGCTAACCACAAACCAAAAACCTGTAATAGATCCAGGCAGAACACTAAAGAAAGCAATCGAACCACAAGAAAAGAAAGCAAAAGAAAGGAACAGAGAAGAACTACATAAACAACCAGAAAACAATTAACAAAATTTCAATAAATACATACCTATTAATAATTACTTTAAGTATAAATGGACTAAACGCTCAAATCAAAAGACATAGCATGACTGAATGGACTTAAAAAAAAAAAAAAAAAGCAAAAACAGAAACAGAAAACACAAGGCCCATCTATACACTGCCCACAAGAGACCCATTTTAGATCTAAAGACACATACAGACCGAAAATGAAGGGGTGGAAAAACATACCATACAAATGAAAGCAGCAACAATAACAAACTGGGGCGGCAATACTTATATCAGAAAAAAATTTACCTTAAAACAAATACTACAACAACAAAGAGGGACATTACATAATGATAAAGGAAATAAAACAAGAAGAAGAGATAACAATTGTAAATACTGATGCACCCAATATATAAGGCAGATATTAACAGACCTAAAGAAAGAAATTGGCAGTAATACAATAATAGTAGGGCACTTTAACACCCGACTTACAACAATGGAAAGATCATCCAGAAAGAAAATAATCAAGAAAACAGTGGCTTTGAAGGACACATTAGACAAGAAAACCCTAACAGATATATATAGAACATTCCATTTAAACCAACAAAATACAAATTCTTTCCAAGTGCACATTGAACATTCTCTAGGATAGATCACATGTTAGGCCAGAAAATAAGTCTCAACAAACTTAAGAAGACTGAAATCGTATCATGCATCTTTTCAGGCTACAACATGTGAAAGTAGAAATCAATTATAAGGAGAAATCTAGAAAGAACACAACACAAACACATGGAGGTTAAACAACATGTTACTAAACAATCAATGTGTCAACCCAGAAGTTAAAGAGGAAATAAAAAATGTATATGGCAACAAATGAAAATGAAAACACAATGGTGAAAAATCTTTGAAACACAGCAAAAGCAGACCTAAGAGGTAAGTTAACAGCAATATAGGCCTACCTCAAGAAACCAAAAAAATAAATTCTCAAATAAACAACATAACCTTACACCTAAAAGAGCTAGAAAAAGAACAAAGCCCAAAGCTAGCAGAAGGAAAAAATAATAAAGATGGGAGCAGAGATAAAAAATGAAATAGACTATAAAAGCAAAGAACAGACCAATGAAACAAGGAACTAGTTCTTTGAAAAGATAAAATAAAGTTTTAGATTCACCCAAAAAAGTCTTAAAATCACAAATAAAGGAGGAGAAATAACCACAATGTAAATAAAATGGATTATAACAGCATATTATGAAAAATTATATGCCAACAAATCGGATAACCTAGGAGAGAGAAATTCTCAGAAACATACAGTCTTCTAAAACAGAATAAAAAAATACAAAATTTGAAGACTGATTACAAATAATAAAATTAAATAATAAACACCAACAACAAAATCTCTTAACAAAGAAAAGTACAGGACCAGACAGCATCACAGGTGAATTCTACCAAACATGTAAAGAAGAACTAATACCTATGTTTCTAAAACTATTCCAAAAAAGTACAATAATAAGGAAAATTTCCTACATATTATTAAGGCCAGCATTACCCTGATATCAAGATATTAGAGATAGAGATATTACAAAAAACAAAAAAGAAAGAAAGAAAAAGAAAAAAGAAAACTACAGGCTATTATCTCTGATGAACATAGATGAAAAATATTTAAAAATTTTTTTTAAGTTTATTTGTGAGGGAGAGAGAAAAGAGAGAGAGAGAGAGACAGAGACAGAGAGAGACAGAGACAGAGACAGAGCATGAGCAGGGGAGGGCTAAAGAGAAAGGGAGACACAGAATCTGAAGCAGGCTCCAGGCTCCAAGCTGTCAGCACACCTGATGAAGGACTTGAACTCACAAACCACGAGATCATGACTTGAGCCAAAGATGGATGCTGAAATGATTGAGCCACCCAGGTGCCCCTACACGAAAAAAATTCTTTTTTTTTTTTTTTTTTTTTAAATTTTTTTTTTTTCAACGTTTTTTATTTATTTTTGGGACAGAGAGAGACAGAGCATGAACGGGGGAGGGGCAGAGAGAGAGGGAGACACAGAATCGGAAACAGGCTCCAGGCTCCGAGCCATCAGCCCAGAGCCTGACGCGGGGCTCGAACTCACGGACCGCGAGATCGTGACCTGGCTGAAGTCGGCCGCTTAACCGACTGCGCCACCCAGGCGCCCCACGAAAAAAATTCTTAACAAAATCTTAGCAAACAATTCAAAAATACATTAAAAAAAATCACTTACCATGATCAAGTAGGATCTATTCCAGCAATGCATGAATGGTTCAGTAATAGCAAATTGGATGAACATAGATGCAAAAACTATCAACAACGTGTTACCAAAAACAATTAAAAAACATTAAAAATTCATTTACCAAAATCAAGTAGGATTTATTACAGGATGCAAGTGTGGTTCCCTATTTGCAAATCAATCAGTGCGATACATATACATCACACTAATAAGACAAAGGATAAAAAACACCTGAATGGATGCAGAAAAAGCACTTGACACAATAATACATGCATTCATGATAAAAACTCCCATGAAGTAGGTTTAGAGGAAACATACCTCAACATAATAAACACCATATTTGATGAACAGAAAGCTAAATCATATTTAATGGTGAAAAACTGAGAGCTTTTCCTCAAAAGTCAAGAACAAGACAAGATCCACTGTCACCACTTTAATTCAGTGTAGTACTGGAAGTCCTAGATGCACCAGTCAGATGAGAAAAAGAAATCAAAGTCATCCAAATTGGCCAAAAAAAAAAAAAAAAAAGTAAAACTGTCAGTAAGCGGATGACATAGTACAGTATAAACAAAATTTAAACTGCTCCAAAAACCATTAGAACAGATTAATAAATTCAGTAAAGCCAGAGGTTATGGAATTAATATAGAGAAGCATGTAATTAAAATTTTTTTAAATGTTTATTTATTTATTTTGAGACAGAGAGAGAGAGTGCAAGTGGGGTAGGGGCAGAGAGAGAGAGAGTCCCAAGCAGGCTCTGTGCTGTCAGTGGGGAGCCTGATGCAGGGCTCAATCCCACAGACCGTGAGATCATGACCTGAGCTGATATCAAGAGTTGGATGTTCAACCCACTGAGCCACACAGGTGCCCTGAGAAACATGTAATTTTATACACTAATAACAGAAACAGAATATTTGAAAAAAATCCTATTATCAATTACACAAACACACACACACACACACACACACACACAATTGGCACCACAACTGGCACCAAAAATAAACACATAGATCAATGGAAGGAAATAGCCATGGAACAGAACACTTACATGGTCAATGAATCTACAACAAAGGTGGCAAGGATAGGCTAAGGGGAAAATAGAGTCTCTTCAATACACGGCACTGGGAAAACTGGACAGTCCATGCAAAAGAATAAAACTGGACCACTTTTTGACCCCTTACAAACACACTTGAAATGCATTACAGATCCACATGTGAGACCTGAGACCATAAACTGCAAGATGATGACACTGGCAGTAACTACTCAGACATTAGTCTTTGCAACACTTTTCTAGGTAGGTCTCCTCAGGCAAGGGAACCAAGAACAGAAATCAACTGATTGGGACTGCATCAAAATGTGATGCTCTTAAACGGCAAAGGAGACCATCAATCAAATGGAAAGGTAACCTACAGAATGCAAGAGACATTTGTAAATGCTGTATCTGATAAGGGGCGAATATTCAAAGTACTGAAAGACTGATAAGGGGTGAATATTCAAAGTATTGAAAGAATTTATACAAGTAAACACAAAACCATCAAATCATTAGATGAAATCGTAGATGGGGCCTTGAATACACATTTTTCTAGAGAAGACATACAGATGGCCAACAGACACATGGGAAGATGCTCAACATCACTAGTCATCTAGTAAAGGAAAATCAAATCCACAATGTGATATCAGCTGACAACTGATGGGTAGAACCCAAAGGTTAGAAATACCAAGAGTTGCCAAGGGTATGAAGAAAACGAACCCTCATGCACTATTGGGGCGGGGGGTGTAATTTGGTATACCCTATGGGGAAAACAGTCTGAATATTCCTCCAAAATTACAAAGAGAAATAACATGGGATCCATTACTTCCAAAGCTGTGTACTCACGCAAAAATATATACATACACACATACATAAATAAACACACTAATTTGAAAATATATAATCACCTTGATTTTGGATGCAGCATTACTCATTATAGTCTAGATACTGAGGAGACCCAAGTATATATCAACAGGTGAATGGATCAAGAACAAGTCATATACACATAGAATGGAATATTACTTGGACTTGAAAAAAAGATCTTTCATGTGATGCAACATTAACAGCCCTAGAAAGCCTTATACTAAGTGAAATTTGTGAAATAGGATATGACAAGTACCATAGAATCTTCCTTACATTTGAAATTTCAAAAACAAACCCAACCAACGTAGCAAGTAGAATCTGAGAAACAAACAAACAAAAGCAGACTCCTAAATACAGAAAACAAAGTGCTGGTCACTAGTGGGATGATGGGCACAGTTCTGAGGTTAAATGGATACATGGTATTAAGGGTTACAAACTTCCAGTGATAAGATAAATATCAGGTATGTGAAAATTATTGCATAGGGAATAGAGTCCATAACCTTGTAATAACACCGTTTTGTAACAGCTGGTGACTATACTTATGATGATCAGCAGTTAGTAGCATTTAGAATTTTTATATCTTTACGTGTACACTTGAAACCAATATAATACTTTATGTTAATAAATCAATGTAAAAACTCACTTTATATTGACAATGGATTAAAGAGTGCAGGACTGGAAGCAAGCCCAGGTGATATGTGCATATCTTGTAAAGGGAGCTGTACATAGAAACAGATGTGCAAAGTATAGAAGTTGCAATGCCCGGTGAATCCAAGATTGTCTCATTTAGCTACACTGCAGTGCAAGGGAGTGTTTACAAGAAAGAAGCTTATGGGGCACCTGGGTGGCTCAGTCAGTTGAGCATCTGACTTTGGCTCAGGTCATGAGCTCACAGTTTGTGAGTTTGAGTCCCATATTGGGCTCACTGCTGTCACCACAGAGCCCACTTCAGATACTCTGTCCCGTTCTCTCTCTGCCCCTCCCCTGCTCACACACTCTCAAAAATAAACAATAAAAAAATAAGCTTAGAAATGGGCAGGATATAGCTTTTGAATGTCCTTTTATCCTATCCAATGTTTAAAAGGAGAGCCAGATTTTTCCAAGGAAAGGCTTGAAAGCAAGAATACCTTCTAATTCTCTGTTAGCCAGGGTTTAGTCCAGGTAGCACAGACTATTCTGTTTTCAAGCAGAAAGTATTGGATGGTAGAAAAGAGTACGTATGAAATTATTGGAAGGACAGTTTGGCTGGGTCAGGCTGGACCTCTGAGAATGGCTTTTATAGCACTGCAGACCAAGAGACAGGGAGGTTGTAAGAGACTGGGATGTGGGGAACTGGAACCACCCGTCTCACTAATACACTCTTTAGCTCCGGTCCACGGATCAGGCTGTATCCAGGCTGTCATGATGCTTTCAGATCTGCACTAACAAAAAATAGATTGGCCACAGGTCTCATGTGTCCCACCCGTGAAAACAGTGACCAGATAAGGGGATCTCTGTAATGCTGCCACAGAATAAAGCCAATGCCTCTCTGGCTGTGCTTATTGAAAATACTAGATTTCCCTGAATGGTCACCTTTCACTACAAGTACATCTAAGAGGTGGACCTACCACTGCTTTTGGAATCCTTGCAGCAAGGAGTGAAGTTTTTAGCTTTCTCTGCACTGTAGGAAGACATACTCAAAGGAGCCCCACATTCACCATGGAGATGATTGTATTCACCTAGTGGACAGTAGATAGACTGGAAGGAAAAGATTAGAGAGACATAGATAGATAGATAGATAGATAGATAGATAGATAGGATTTAGTGACTTATCAGATAGACTTTGGATTAAACAGAGCTAAGGCAATTTATCAGCGTATGCTCAAAAGATTCATTTAGTGAACATCACATCCAGTGACTGACTGGAGGTGAGGGCTGTGATGTGATCTCCCCCAGCCTCCCAGCAAGAAAAATCATTGAAGGCTACAGCTGTACCATTTTTTTTTTCCACAGCAAGACAAGGGTCTCCATTTTTCTAGCTCAGATGCCATTTTCCTAATCTTTCACCGCTTAACTGCTAAGCCAATTGAATCCTAAGTCGGGGAAATTGAAGGACTCCATAAAAATCTGCTTTTTGCTCCTTTTCCTGCTTCTATATTTCTAGGACCCGTACCCACCCCTCCACCCCCCCCCCCATGTTACACATGCCTCAATAATGCAAATAGTGTATGTCCTTGTAAGGGACAAGGAGTTAATGTTTTCTTTAGAGTAGATAAATCACATCTAAGGAAGGACCAGGTGAGAATGGCCAAAGCTTTCACGTGCATATTCCAGGCCACCAGCCTAGACATCTCAACACCAAGATGACCTGGCTCCAAAGAGTAACACCTGGGTCCTCGTCTTTGTTGTAATCTGTTCCTGGATGCCTGAGAGGACATGTACAACAGACCACAGTCGTCAATGAAAAAAACCCAGACTCCGAGCAAAGACAAAGTTCATGCTCCTTTCCTTTCGGAGTCTCCCAGACACTCTGTCCGTATTTGCTCTCTCTATACCTTCAATAAATTCTATTCTCATTTCCTGTAGGCTTGCATTTGATTTCCATACGGCGCAAAGCCAAGGACTCCCTTGGCTGGTACTGTGGGACCCCCTCCTCAGACCTGGCCTGCCGACATCATACTTTTTAAATTTTAGTACAGTTACTGTCTGCAGTGATGTGGGGAACAAAGGCAGAAGGAAATGGCAGATAAAATTAAATTTCCTTATAACCTGCAGCACACTGACAAATTCTTGAGGCCAGCAGAGTAAACTTTCTCCAGGAACTCCCAATTGTCTTAATGCTAATGATTTTCTAGAGAGAAAAACAAACTTAGCTTGACAATAGCTAGGCCTTCAGTATCTTGTGAGTCTTCTTTAGCTTATGAAAATCTCACTGGAAACTTCCTCTGGAATTTAGCTCCCCCAACTCCATAGCATATAACCAGTCTCTCCTCCTGGTCCCAGGGGAGCTCATCCTGCCCACAGGTCCTGTCCCCATGCTTTAATAAAAATCACCTTTTTGCACCAAAGATGTCTGCAAGAATTCTTTCTTGGCCATTGGCTCTGGACCCCACGACCTCCACTATCACCCCCAAAACCTCATCATGCAGGGTATCTGAACTTTTTTTTAATCAGCTAAATCTTTTGACATTTTTCTGCCAGTTTTCTGTTTCAAATCTTCTGATTTGTATTATGTCTCCTAATTTCATTAAAAATGGAGTTAGTTTTTTGTTTGTTTCTGTTTTTTTAATTTTTTTATTGAATTTATTTTTCTAAATTTACATCCAAGTTAGCATATAGGGCAACCATAATTTCAGGAGTAGATTTTTCTGTTCTTTCTGCTGATTTTGGGGCAATTCTTAAAAACAGAAGTGCTACGAAATGTCTTTATTTAATTGTCTGAAAAATAAAGCCTTACTTGGTTAATTTTTAATAATTTCTTCTCGTAAAATGTTATAATTCTTCTAATAACAACTTATATTTATATCAAAGATTCCTTTGAGCTCTGAATTCTAAAATTTTTTTGACCTGGAATATAGTTTTTATCACCACTCAGTAAACCTCTTCACGTATATACTTAAATGAAACAGAGTTAACAATTAACATACGGAAACAATTGATATAAAGGAAAAACAGTTTATAGCAAATATAATTTTGATATGTAAAAACAGGTATAGCAATAACTACAACAACTAAAAGGCAACCAGATTAAAAAGTGGTCAAAGGACTTGAATAGACAATTTTTCTAAAGAACAAATGGCTACTAAGCACATGAAAAGATGTTCAATGTCACTAATCATTAGAGAAATGCAACTCAAAGCCACAATATGATAGAAATTGACACCCATTAGTTTTCATAAACAGTACAGGATAACACAAAACAAAACAAGTTTGGGCAGGAATGTAGAAAACCTGGAAACCTTGTGAACTGCTGGTAGTAATAAGCAGCCAGTATGGACAAAATTATGATGGTTTCTCCAAAAACCACAGAATTACCACATGATCCAGCAATGCCATCTCTGGGTACATACCCCAAAGACCTGAAAGCAGGGACTCAACCAGATATTTGTACACCTATGTTTATGGCATCTTTATTCATAGTAGACAAAAGTGGAAGTAACCCAAGTGTTCATCCGCAGACGAATGGGTAAATTCAATGTGGAATATACATGTAACGGAACACTATTAAGCCTTAGAAAGAAAGAAAATTCTGACACCTGCTACAACATGGATATAACTTGAGGACATTATACTAAGTGAAATAAGACAGTCACAAAATGACAAATACTGTAGGATTCTACTTATAGGAGGCGTCTAGCTAGATTAGTCAAATCAACACCAGTTGCTAGTGGCTAGGAAGCTTCTCACTGAGGAGAAAAGGGACTAAGCACATTGGGTACCCCAACTTATAAGACTGCACCGAGGAGACAAACCACCAAAACATCTTTTTAAGAAAATTTTTTTAATTTTTTAATTTTTGAGAGAGAGAAAGAGACAGAGAGAGAGACAGAGACACAAAATCCAAAGCAGGCTCCAGGCTCTGAGCTGTCCGCACAGAGCCTGACACGGGGCTTGAACTCATGAACTGTGAGATCATGACCTGAGCTGAAGTCCAAAGGCTAACCGACTGAGCCACCCAGGTGCCCCATGCTGCCCAATAATCTTATTTTTGAAAACCAACAGTGCTTGTATCCACAGAGAAATGGCCGTTACAGGCCTTGTACTCTTGACCTCACTCACCCCAGGGATCAGTATAGAAGCAGCTGATTAAAAGACACCCAGCCTTATTTTCTTATTTTAAAACACTGAGCTGAGGGCAAGACATCTCAGTTAACACACGTGTAGGAACATGCTGGAGTTCTCTCTGGGGATGGAGTCTGGCAAGTGTCATCTTTGCATTCTCTCTTTGCCATGCTCCAGATTGTCAGTATTTCCCAGGGGGGAGCTTTAACACATCTGGTGTTCTGGTTTTTATGTCTGGCACCACAGATTTTATGGCTGCTGCCCAGGAGACACCCTGACTGCTGCCAGGGGCCATGCATTCCTAGATCCAATGGAATGGTAACAAACGGAAAGACAGTTCTTGGCAGGCTACTACCCCCAAGGCAATGCACAGACCTGATGGAAACTCACTCCAGTCTTTCTAGAAGAGAGGCCTATTTGCCTGTCCTGGAGGTTTGGCAGGAGAGATAGGCATCTCTTTTGGCACACATCTAGGAACCTACTGAGGTGTTCTCTGGGGACAGTGGCTGATGGGTGCCACTTTGTGCTCTCCCTCTGCTTTATTACAGGTCACCAGTATCTCCCCAAAAGGAATATTTACACTTTTCTGTCATCCTGATTTGCTGGCACTCATCTAGGGGACACTGGCATATACCTGGTTCTGGTGGCCAATGGGATTTATGCTTGTCGTCCCACAGACTGTATATATTGGCATACTTTAAAAACTGCTTCTTGAGGGTTTGGCTTTAAATCAGCCTGAATCTAGGTGCTGACAGATCCTCTCTTTTGGGACACTTACAGGTCTTGGCATACCTTCAGATATTGGGAGCCACTTAAAAAAAAGTCACAAAGGACAGTCACAAAGATTGAGAGACAAGAGCTAGGGCAGAGGTGAACAAGAAGTTTCATCTCCTACAGAAGGCCACTTTTTCAAGACTGGGAGAGGTAGCTGTTTTATTTAATGTATAAAATCCAACATAGGCAATCAAGAAAAATGAAGAAAAAGAACATGTTTTAAATTAACAACATAAAAAGTCCTTAGTGAAATGGAGATTAGCTATTTATCTGATAAAGACTTCAAAAAAATGGTCATAAAGATGGTCAAACTCAGAATAATGGACAAATACGGTGAGAACTTCAACAAAAAGATGGAAAACACAAGAAGGTACCAAATAAAAGGCACAAAGTTGAAGAATTTAATAGCTAATCTGAAAAAAAATGCTATCGTGGCTCAACATCAGACTAGATGAAGCAGAAGAAAATATCAGTGAACTTGAAAACAGTGCAGTTGGACTCACCCAATCAAAGTAGCAAAAAGAAAAAAAAAAAGGAGTGAAGAAAAGTGAAGTTAGCTTAAGAGACTTCCAGGACAACATAAAACAGGATAACATTCACATAATGGGGTCACAAAAAGAGGGAAGAGAGAAAGGGGCAGAAGTCTTATTTGAAGCAGTAATTGGTGAAAAATTCCCTAAATTTGGGAAGGAAATAGATATCCATGTCCTGGAAGACATTTCAGTGTGAGTTGAATGAGCGTTTCAAATACGATAAAACCAGAGATATCTATACCAAAACACTTTATAAATAAAATGTCTAAAATCAAAGACAAGGAGAGACTCTTAAAACCAGCAAGGGAAAAAACAAAAAACAAAAAACAAAAAACTTGTTACATACAAGAGAATCTCCATCAGATTTTTCAGAAGAAAATTTCAGGCAAAAAGAGAGTTGCACAACATATTCAAAGTACCAAAGGAAAAACAAAACAAAACAAAAAAAAACACCTTACAACTAAGAATATTCTATCCAGCAAGACTATCATTCAGAATTGAAGGAGAGATAAAACGTTTTCTAGACAAACATAAGGTAAAAGAATTCATCACCAACAAACACGTATTAAATGTTAAAGACACTTCTTTAGGCAGAAAATAAAGGGTGTCATTTAGTAACAGAAAAGTATATGAAAATATAAATCTCACTGGTAAAGGTAAATATTTGGTAAAATTTAGCATAATATAATGTTGTAAAGGAGGTAGGTTCATCACTTATAAAGCCGATAAGAAGGTCAAAACACACAAAAAATAACTATAATAATTATAAAAGAACTAATTTTTTAAAAATTATAACTTTGGGGGCACCTGGGTGGCTCAGTTGGTTAAGTGTCCAACTTTGGCTCAGGTCATGATCTTGTGGTTCATGGGTTCAAGCCCCGCATTGGGCTCTGTGCTGACAGCTCGGAGCCTGGAGCCTGCTTCCGATTCTGTGTCTCCCTCTCTGTCTGCTCCACCCCAGCTCATGCTCTGTCTCTCTCTGTCCCTCAAAAATAAATAAAAACATTAAAAAAATTAAAAAGTATAACTTCAAAATTTATAATAATTATAAACATGGGAGAGTAAAAATGTAGAGCTTTAGAATGCATTTAATCCTAAATTGTTATCAATTTAAAATACACTGGTATAAGTTGTTATATGTAATCCTCATGGTAACCAGAAAGCAAAAACCTATAGTAGATACACAGAAAATTAAAAACAATGGCATCTAAGCATGCCACCAGAGAGAATAACTAAATCACAGAGTAAAAGAGCGAGAATAAAGGAACAGAGAAACTATAAAATAGCCAGAAAACAATGAACAAAATGACAATAGGTACATACTTCTAAAAAACTACTTTAGGAGGTGGGATCAAGATAGGAAGATCCTGAGCTCCTCTCCTGCCATGGACACCCCTACATATAACACAACTATCTCTGATAACAAATCAGAAATTATCCTAACAGATCAGACACAACTAAGGATATAAAGAAAAAGTCACATCAAGATGGATGTGAGGGATAGAGATGTGGGTTAGCAAGGATCCATTTGCTAGCACAACAAAACACAAGTGGAAGGGATAGCAGAACCTTCCACGAGGAACAAGGGTCCAAGCCCCACATTGGACTCCACAGACCAGGGGACCTGCACCAGGAAGAGGAGCTCCCATAACATATGGCTTTGAAAACTAACAGGGCTTATAGTTAGGAGGGTTGAAGGACAGTGGGAAACCAAGACCCTGCACTTAGAGGGTGCATACATGATCTCACTCACTGTGATTCCTACCAGAGGCAACGGCTTGAAAAGACCCCGGGTTACACGTGAAGATCCACTGACTAATTTTAGGGCATGTGCTATTTTATTTATTTATTTATTTTATTTATTTTAGAGGAAGTGATCTGTTAGAATATTCTTTGGGGATGGAAGCACTGGTAAACACCTGTTTTGTCTTCTTCCTCCCCACTTACCTTCTACCTAGCTGCGCTGAGGTTGGTGGAAGCCATGTCTGACACTCTCCATCTAGCGTGCTAGCACCACTCACCCCACTTGGCATTCCCCTGCAAACTCATCCTGCCAAATTGTCCACCCAGCCCAAAGACCAACCTAAGTGGGCCTCTGCCCTGCCACTGCTCGTGGGTCCCCCTGAACAGCACTGGAGCCTACCTCAAGCAGTCCTCCTCTCTGCCACACCTGGCAGGGAGCCTCAGATGGCACTGGAGCCCCTCCCAAGCTCTCGTGCCCTGGGCCACCAGCCATATACCCTAGAATGCCTACAGTAGTAACAAGAGGACCTTATGGGAAGCCACACCACAGTTCTTCCCCGCCTACCAGCATGCATGCAGGTGTCACAGCTGGGCCTCACAGCAATTGAACCAAGAACCAATCCTACACACTAGCATGGCTACAAAAGTCATGACTGGACCTCTCAGCCAGACAGGTCGGGGCCACACATGTTCACCAGAACATTCATAGCAATCATGGCCAGAATGAAGGCCCACTAGTCACTCTACACTAATCATGACACAGCCACAACAGGAGGGTGCATGTAGCCCACCCTCAGGGGTTATTCAGCTCAGACGAGGAAAGAGGTTTACACTACTGGGCCTCACAAAATATCTTGGGCATAAAGTCACTCCTTCGAGACTGGGAGATGTAAACGACCTACCTAATACATAGAAACAAAGAGTTAAGCAAAATGAGGTGGCAGATATGTTCCAAACAAAAGAATAAGACAAAATCTCAGAAATAGAACGAAGTGAAATGTAGATAAGCAATCTATTTGATAAAGAGTTGAAAGTAATAGTCATAATTATGCTCACCAAACTCAGGAGAAGAATGGATGAACACAGCAAGAACAGCAACCAACAGACAAAAAATATAAAAGAGAACCAATGGGAGCTGAAGAATACAATAACTGAAATGAAAAATACAGAAAAAGGGATCAATAGCAGATTAGAGGACACAGAATAATGAATCAGTGGTTAGGAAGACAGCATAGTGGAAATCACCCAATCAGGAGAGCAAAAACAAACAAAAAAACAAAAATACAAAACAACAACAACAACAAAAAAAACACCCCAAAACAAAAAAAACAAAGCAAAAACAAACAAACAAAAAAGAAAATGGTTTAAGGGACAATATCAAGTGTTCCTATAATTCACATTGTAGGTGTCCCAGAAGGAGAAGATGGAGAGAAAAAGAACATTTATATGAAAAAATAATGGCTGAAAATTTCCCCAACCTGGTGAAGAAAACAGATATCCAAGTCCGGAAAGTACAGAGAATCCCAAAGAAGAGGAATGCAAAGAGACCAACACTCACTATCACCAAAGTGTTAACAGCTAAAGAAAGAATCCTCACAGCAGCCAGAGAAAAATAAGACTTTGTACAAGGGAACAACCATAAGACCATTAGCTGATCTTCAGCAGACACTTTATAGGCCAGAAGGGAATGCCACAGTATACTCACTGTGTTGAAAGAAACAACTTCCAAACAAGAATATTCTATGAGCTAAAGTTATCACTCAGAATTGAAGGAGAGATAAGGAGTTTCTGAGACAAGCAAAAGCTAAAGGAAATCATCAACAAAACCAGCTTATGAGAAATGTTAAAGGGACTTCTTTGCATGCAAAAGAAAAGGCCATTTCAAAAAAATTAGAAAATTATGCAAAAAAATCACAGTGTTAATGGTAAATGTATGGTAAAGGCAGTGGATCAACAACCTATATAGCTAGTAAGAAAGTTATTCAAACAACCTAACTTTACAACTCAAGGAATTAAAAAATAGAAGAACAAAGGAAACCCGAAGTTAGTAGAAGGAAGGAAATAACAAACATCAAAGCAGAAATAAATGAAATAGAGATTTAAAAGACAATAAAAAAGATCACTGCAACTAAGAGGTGGGTCACTGAAAAAAATAAAAAAATATTAAGAAACTCTTAGCTGTGTTCACCAAGAAAAAAAAAAAAGAGGATTGAAATAAAATCAGAAATAAAAGAGGGCACATTACAATTGTTACTCAAAAATGAGAAGGATCATAAGAGACTATCATGAATAATTATCATCAACAAATTAGACTTAGAAGAAATGGATAAATTCCTAGGTATATAAACCTACCAAGACTAAAATAAAAAAGAAAATTGGAATAGATCAAATACTAGTAAGGAGATTGAATCAGCAATTAAAAACCTCCCAACAAAAAAAGTCCAAGACCAGATAGCTTCACTGGTCTACCAAATTTTCTACCAAAAATTTAAAGAATTAATATCAGTCCTTCTGAAATTTTCAAAAAAAAAAAAAAAAAAAAAAAGAATGGAGGAAAGACTTCTAAACTCATGTTTTGATATCAGCATTACACTGATGCCCCAGACGAAAGATACCAGGAAAAAGAATATTATAGATCAATATCCCTGATGAACATTGATGCAAAAATTCTTGATAAGATGTTGGCAAACTGAATTCAACAATACTTTAAAAGGATCATGCAATATTGTCAAGTGGGATTTATTCTAGGGATGCAAAAATGATCACACTCCACAAATCAATGTGACCCACCACCTTCATAAAATGGTGAAATCATATGATCATTTCAATAGATGCTGAAAAAGCAGGTGATAAAATTCATCACCTGTTAATAAGAACTCTCAACAAAGTGGGTATAGTGGGAACATACCTCAATGTAATAAAGGCCATATATGATAAGCCCATAGGTAAGATCTTATTCAATGGTGAAAAGCTGAGAGCTTTTCCTCTAAGATTAGAAACCAGGAAGGATGCCCACTCTCACAACTTTTATTTCAACATAGTATTGCATATTCTAACCAGAACAATTAGGCAAGAAAAAGAAAGAGGGACAAATGGAAGGAAAGAAATAAAACTATTTGCAGATGACATTATATACAGAAAACCCTAAAGATTCCACCAAAAAAAAAACTGTCAGGAGAAATGAATTAAGATGCTGAATACAAAGTTAATACATAAAAATCTCGTTGCATTTCTATATGCTAATAACAAACTACCAGAAAGAGAGATTAAGAAAACAATCTCCTTTACAATAGCATAAAAGAAAACGAAAATGTCTAGGAATAAGTTTAACCAAGGAAGTAAAAGAACTGTATGCTGAAAAAGTACAATAAAGAAAGAAAATGAAAAAGACACAAATAAATGGAAGATATTACATGCTCATGAATTGGAAGAATTAGTATTGTTAAAATGTCCATATTACCCAAAGCAATCAACAGATTCATTGCAATCCCTATTAAAATACCAACAGTATTTTCCATGAAACTAGAACAAAAATTCTAAAGTTAGTATGGAACCACAAAAGACGCCAAATAGCCAATGCAGTTTTGAGAAAGAACAAAGCTGGAGGCATCATGCTCCATGTTCTCCTTTTAACCTAAAATTATGATAAACTTACTGTTATAATAAAATACATTTATTGAGTACAAATGAAAAGCCTAATTATTCCATGTAAATGAATAAATAAGCTGCAATGGTTTATTTTCTTCCTTGGGGAAATTAAGTTTAAATCACTAATTGATTTTAGATTTTGAAAAGTAAAACGGGGGGCGCCTGGGTGGCGCAGTCGGTTAAGCGTCCGACTTCAGCCAGGTCATGATCTCGCGGTCCGTGAGTTCGAGCCCCGCGTCAGGCTCTGGGCTGATGGCTCGGAGCCTGGAGCCTGTTTCCGATTCTGTGTCTCCCTCTCTCTCTGCCCCTCCCCCGTTCATGCTATGTCTCTCTCTGTCCCAAAAATAAATAAAAAACGTTGAAAAAAAAAAAATTTTGAAAAGTAAAACGGATTAATATTACTCTTAGATTTCTGTTCTGAAAAGTAATGATTAAAAGTTTGAGGCTGAGAAGTGAGGCAGGACACTTTCTCATTTTGTTTAACTTCTCTTCATTAATAATGTTCTCATGAGTATGTTGCAAATAACGTTGAGGAATTGAGTAACTCGGGCAATTACTTTTTAAGTCTTGGTTGACATAACAACGAAGTCTTTTGGAACCACTAAACATGTTAGAAATTTTTCTCTTGTAATTTCAAATTTTATTCATTAAGAATGTTGAAAGCATTAAAGATGTCCATTTGGTTACCCAAATATTTTTTCAATAAAAAATATGCATCACAAATCAAATTCATTTATTCTACTGTCCCTTATGACAACCAAACCTGATATGATCCAGTAAATTGTTATGGTCAGTTCCAATCTCTGAATAAAAAGAGGAGGAGGGCTATTCAGTGGAACTCTTTTAATAAAATTAGTATATTTCACTGGCTTTCAATATACTATGACAAGCAGAATTTCTTTAGATGCTGAAGGAATGCTGTGTCTAAGACAGTGATTCCCAATGGCACTCTTATTAATGGCTTAAAGCAATTCTTTTTTTTTTTTTTTTTTTTTTTTTAATTTTTTTTTTCAACGTTTTTTATTTATTTTTGGGACAGAGAGAGACAGAGCATGAACGGGGGAGGGGCAGAGAGAGAGGGAGACACAGAATCGGAAACAGGCTCCAGGCTCTGAGCCGTCAGCCCAGAGCCTGACGCGGGGCTCGAACTCACGGACCGCGAGATCGTGACCTGGCTGAAGTCGGACGCTTAACCGACGGCGCCACCCAGGCGCCCCGAGCAATTCTTAACACAATCAGAAATTAGTACAGAAGGATCTACTACTGTCGGTTGTAATTCCTTTAAAATCTCTGTTTAATTAAACTGACCAACTCTACTCTCTTCCAACTCTGTAAATATATTAAAATTCAGCTAAGTGTATAGTTTAAACCACACAACAAATTCTCACAAAATAATCCTGCCACACTTATCTGACATCAACTCAAAGTTTTGCACAGTAGTGAAAGCATCAAGTTGGTCACAAATTCTAGACCAGACTGTAACGTTAATTAAAACATTAAGTTTTAATGTTTATTATGCAATAGGACAAATCCATTGTATTTTGTTACTACTTAAGAGAGATGGATTTTCACATGGTAGCTTATTTAGCATGGAAAGTCATAGAAAACACATTCATACGTGTCAAAATAATTTTATTTTGCCAGATGATATTTCTTCCTTTGTTACATGGTAAATATGAGGCTTTCTAATAGTTGTAGAATGGCTAGGAAATAGTCCCAGGAGCTTCGTTATTTTTTCTTTTCTTAAATAATATTCAAGAGACTTAATAAATTCACATTTTGTGTTTCCAGGTGTCTCATTAATTTTGAAGTGGGTAAGCTTTCAGTTTTAAGACTATTTTATATTTTTAAAGTTTCTTTCTTTATTTTGAGAGAGAGTTCGAGTGCAGGAGGGGCAGAGAGAGAGAGAGAGAGAGAGTGAGAGCGAGAGAAAGAGAGAGAGAGAGAGAGAGAGAGAATCTCACGCAGGTTCCATGCAGTCAGCACACAGAGCCCGACATCTGAAGAGAACCTGAACTGAGGCCTGAACCCACGTACTGTGAGATCATGACCTGAGCCAAAATCGAGTCAGACACTCAAGTGACTGAGCCACCCAGGCACCTGTAAGACTATTTTAAAGATTAGAATCCTGATTTGTTATTTTCATGCGCAATGAAGCAATAGGAGATATGAACAAAGAAAGAAACAGACCCCTAAATACAGAGAACAAGCTGGTGATCGCCAGAGGGGAGATGGGTAGGAGAATGGGGGGTATAGAGAGGATTAAGAGGCACAAACTTCCATTTATAAAATAAATCACAGAGGTGAAAAGCACAGCGTAAGGAATACAGTCAATAATATTTTTTTTAACGTTTATTTATTTTTGAGACAGAGAGAGACAGAGCATGAGCAGGGGAGGGTCAGAGAGAGAGTTTGTGACACGGGTCGAACTCACAAACTGTGAGACCATGACCTGAGCCGAAGTCAGACACTTAACCGACTGAGCCACCCAGGTGCCCCAACAGCCTAGTGCTTTTAATGCAAAAAAATTGCAATATAATTCTGTTAGTCACAATATATACAATATTAAATATATATTATGAACCCAGAGCACATGAGAATTCGTTGGTCTGGATTTCAGACACACAATGTCATATAATGAATGACTTAATTCAGTTCCTTCAGTTCTAATTACTTAGATGAGGACCTGACGATTCATAAAATGGGTAAACTAAGGAAGAACTTGTTTTCTGTCCTTCCTTTGTCATTGAAACATTTTGTGGTGGTTAGAGAGCAGGTGGGAATATGAGTAGATTATAAGACCTTTCAAAGGTGGGACTGCATAAAAAAGTCTCAAGAATGTGGTTTGTTGTGATTACACAGGCAAACTGGAGGTTCGTTCAGTGGAAACACCACCAACCCCCCGGCTCCTGCCTCTGCTACAACTCCTGTAAAGAAAAAGAGGTATGATGGGCTTGTTGTATCTGCCTCCTGTCGATATTCTGGAGAATATCAGACAGCCTCTCAGGAGGCTGAGAAGAACGATCAAGTCCATCGCTACCCTGTGTTCATTTCCTTCCTTCCACTTCACTCCTCAAGTAGCAACTTCTATTTCTTATCCTTCATATTATAGCCCTCTTGGAATCTAGAGATTCTTTTTTTTTTTAATTTTTTTAACATTTATTTATTTTTGAGACAGAGACAGAGCATGAACGGGGGGGGGGGGGGGGGGGGGGCGGGGTTGGTGCAGAGAGAGAGGGAGACACAGAATCGGAAACAGGCTCCAGGCTCCGAGCCATCAGCCCAGAGCCTGACGCGGGGCTCGAACTCACGGACCGCGAGATCGTGACCTGGCTGAAGTCGGACGCTCAACCGACTGCGCCACCCAGGCGCCCCAATAATATGGTAATAATATTGAATGGTGACAGATGGTGACTGAACTTATGGAGAGCATAGAGTAATGTATAGAATTATTGAACTGCAATGTTGTACACCTGAAACCAGTATTGTATGTTAATCATATTTCAATAAAAAAACAAACATGCAATAGTATTACAAAATATTCCACTTGTTTTCCTTTTAGGAGACTCACATGAAATCAAAATTTACTGATTAGTCGGTATTTTCTCATAATACACTATATTTTCAGATCCACCACTTAAGCTTGAACTTGGTCATACCTCTGTATTTTACATGCCATTGTTCTTTTTTCCTTCTAACAACCAATTATCTAAAGGGCAATTGGATTATTTAATGACAAAATTACCTCAAGAACTTAGAACAGGTGATAAGCACCCCATAGTAATACTGGAATAACTCCGTGAAAAGTCCACTGACAGGATAAAGTTGTGTTACATTTTGCTTCACAATTATTCATAAAATATAAAATTAAGTTGTGGGATATTAACTGCGTTAGTTTTCCGCTGCTGCATAAAAATTGCCATACACTTAAAGGCCTTAGAACAACACAAGTTTATTACCTTACAGTTTGTGGAGGTCAGAAGTCCAGGCTGGCGGGGAGTGGGTTTTCTGCTCAGAGTTTCTCAAGGCTGAAGTCAGTGTTTTAATGGTTTGCTCTCCTTTCTGAAGTTCAGCGTCTTCTTGTACCTTCATTCATGTTGTTGGCTGAATTCACTTCCTGACATTGGTAGGACTTAAGCCCCTATTCTGCTGGCCCCTATTCAGCCTAGGGTCAGCTTAAAGACCCTCCCTGGTCATGCGGCTCCCTCTTTATGCCTCAGATCCTTCTGGAGAGGCCCCGGTTCTTTTAAGGGCTAAGCTAACTTGCTTAGATTTGGCCCACCTGAGTAATCTCATTGATTAGCCCAAAAGTCAACAGGTTAGTAACCTAACGGTGGGAGTGATACTCTGTGTTCATATAAAGTGTGTGCCTTAGGGGGCGGTAGAGCTCTGGAGGGCCACCTTAGAATTCTGCCTACCACCTTGGTTCCTTATGCTGATGCTCAAATTGACTATTACAGGCCGGAAAATCAAGTGAGTAACTAGTGAGGAAAAGATCAAATGATCTTCCCTAGCTGAGACACAGATTTATCACATTATTGTGTCAGTTGAACCTTACACCTCTTGCGCTTCACAATGACCATTTCTCAGTGGGCGTGGGTCCTGCCGAGGATCGGTGCAATCCTTATAATATTTTTTACTTATTTTTGTTTTATTTTATAACTTTTTAAAAAATCTGATACAAACTCAAAAAATGGATTTCACAATTTTCAATTTCAAAAATTGTGTGATTCATGATTTGAAAAACATGGTCTTGGGGCGCCTGGGTGGCGCAGTCGGTTAAGCGTCCGACTTCAGCCAGGTCACGATCTCGCGGTCCGTGAGTTCGAGCCCCGCGTCAGGCTCTGGGCTGATGGCTCGGAGCCTGGAGCCTGTTTCCGATTCTGTGTCTCCCTCTCTCTCTGCCCCTCCCCCGTTCATGCTCTGTCTCTCTCTGTCCCAAAAATAAATTTAAAACGTTGAAAAAAAAAAAAAAATTTAAGAAAAACATGGTCTTAATAGACACATTTAATTTTAATTAGCTTTAATTTTAATCTTGAAAGATTTATTTATAGAAACACTCAGATGTATTTATGCAAACATAATTACTTATGAATAAAATAATGTGTACTAATTATAGATATGGATGGGTAAACAAATATATAACCTTCAGAAGTTTTCTGAGATGATTAGCAATACCACTAAAGTCCACACGAGGGCAGCATGTGTTCTAGGTATATTTTAGGCTTAACTTAAATGTGTTGTTTTCTAGTTGAGCAGGAATTCTAAGTGAATTATTTATAGTGTAGTGGCATAAGCCCTGGAAGAGCAAAGAGGACTCACGCTCTGCACCACGGGCTCTTGACCTGAACCCTGAGTAGAATCTGGAGGGGAGGAGCCTCATATTCTGAAAGAGATGCCTGATGGAAAAAACCCCAAACTCCAAGTTTGCTAGGGCTATGTGTTCCTCGTGCTCCAAAACGCATACTCCTTTTTTTCTTTCTCTTCCTTTTAAACTATCATTATAAAACTCCAAATCCTTAAAAAAAAAGGTTATTGTAACTCTTCAGCATTACATTTGTCCCTTCATACACACTCTCCCAGTCCCAGAACCTAAAAATGCAACCCCAAACTCTCATTCCACCCAGCCACACAGGGGTTGGTTTCCAGGAGCAGCCCAGCCAGACTGAACCCATATTTCCTTCTTTCTCAGAAGTGACCTGACGAGTACTGTTGTTGAGCCTAAGCGTCTGAGCAACTGAGAAACCCCTGCATGGAGACTGTCCCATCAGTGCTTGAAGTGGGAATAGCCTACGTTTGGAGGAGAGCCGTTCAGGACCTGCTATGTGGGGAACATAGAATGGCATGCATTTCCATAGTTAGAATCAACCACTGTATTACAATCCTTGGAAACACAGAATCCCAGAATCAACCATTTTGAACCACAGTTTAAGATGTCTTGGAAAAAACCCTCTTATTACTAATAATATTCTGAAAATTGAATAGTTTCTCCTCTGTGAATACAGATGTTCTCCCATTGGTCATGGGATAGCAAACCCTTAGAAAATAACAACCATCACAAAGTTACTGAATAAACACGGAGTTGTTTTCCTGCTGTCACAGGTGATCAGTTGATGTAACCCAACTGAGTTTTTCTTAGTTCAGAGTAAGTGGGAAGGTACAGAGGATTGTTTGTTATGGATGTCTATGTCATTAGGACAAAGGATGAGTTGAACATTTCTCCTTTAAATTTCTTTTAAATTTTGTTTTCCATAACTATACCTAAAAGGAGGAGAATGATAAAATAAATATCTAAAAAGCAAGGAATATGTATGATATTTGAAAAGATCCAAGAACACTCACTGAAGTATTTTTTGTGATAGTAAGGAATAGGAAATAATCTAGATAAGCCCCAGTTGGACTCTGGGTAAAAAAACCCATGGGACACAGTGGAAGACTATATGGTGGTTAAACTGAATAAGCTAAATTATATGAGATAACATGGAAAAGTCTTGAAAGCATAATCTCATTTCAGGTTTATTTAGATACAATTGAGGTACAAGGAAAACATGATTTTGAATGAAGAAAGCAAGTGGCAAAGGACATGTGCAAAATGAGAATATTTATGTAAATGGTAATATTAAAAAATTGTAAGTTGTATGTATTTATCACACAACTTGAAAATACTTTCAAGGAAGGCTAAATCCCCAAATCAGGATATTGATTTTCTGGGGGTGGAAGGGGAAGGAGGTAGGGGATTGGGATTGTAGCCGAAACTATAATGTCATATTGAAAAAAATAAAATTCTTGGGGCACCTGGGTGGCTCAGTCGGTTAAGCGTCTGACTTCAGCTCAGGTCACGATCTTGCGGTCCATGAGTTCAAGCCCCGCATCGGGCTATGTGCTGACAGCTCAGAGCCTGGAGCCTGTTTCAGATTCTGTGTCTCCCTCTCTCTCTGACCCTCCCCCGTTCATGCTCTGTCTCTCTCTGTCTCAAAAATAAATAAATGTTTTAAAAAAAAATTTTTTTTAAAGAAAAAAATAAAATAATAAATGTTTAAAAAAAATTTTTTTTAAAAAGAAAAAAATAAAAGTAACATGGCAAAATGTTAAAATTTATTAAAGTTTTCTGATAGATACACAGAGGGTTTTTTTTTTTTTGGGTGGTTTTGAAATATAAAAATCAAATGAAGGTGGCATATGAAAGTAAGCATCTAAAAACAGTCTCAGATAAATAATTGTTGCCAAGAGACTCAGGTTATCAGTTCTCAGCCCTTTCAGATAGAAATTTTTTTAAACTGTGCCTAACTGATCCTGTCCCTCTTCTTCTTGGGGAAGAATCATGGGGAGAAAGGAGAGACTGCAAGAGAGAGCAGAAATGCAAACACATACAAGTCTTTGGCTACCAACAAGTTTTTTATTTCTTCCCAAAAAGGCACTCTTTGAAGGGAAGGATAGCCTTTGATCTTCCTGTACCAATCCAGCATATCCAGCCAAGTGCAAGGAACACAAAGGCTGCTAAAAATATCAATAACAAAACTTTAGGTTGTTCCTCTGAGCAGCTCAAAGCAGGTTCACACGGATTCCCTCCTGGCGCTTCACTGGGGTCCTGGGAATCTGATTCAGATCATACTACCAGTGCCACTCTGCCTAATCACAACAGTCTTGTCCTGTTCAATATGGGACCAGAAGGGCTTTGTTCTAAGAAAGATGACATGGGAAGTCCTGCCGAGATCGGTTAGACTGGATTGCGTTTGGCTCATCTCATTACTGGATTGATGAACGTCGAGAACAATGACAGTGTGTTTCTCTGTTGGATTTTATTGAAAGAAACTTGCATTGGATACTTCTGACTGTGACGGAGCCTTAGCATATTTTCTCTCAGTGCCTGCCATAAAATTGCTGAGGGTTTTCATGGTTGCTGTCTGTAAGCCGGGGTTTTGAGGGCTCTCTGTGTGAAAGATGTAGTAAGAGCTGCCTCCAGCTGATTCAGGAAAACTAGAAATCTGTGCTTATCAGGACTATATTAGTCATTCTTTCTGGGCAAGACAAGACATGATAGAGTTTAGCCCTGTCTCCTTAGAGTTAATTATTTACATCACAGATTAGCTACTAAATTGGAGTGCCAGAGAGCACTAGCATGCGATTTTGATTTGCCATCTCTGCAGAGATATTTCTGCTATTATCATCCTTCTTTTTTTTTTCAATTTTTTTAACATTTATTCATTTTTGAGAGATGGAGAGACAGAATGTGAGTGGGGAAGAGGAAGAGGGAGAGGGAGACACAGAATCTGAAGCAGGCTCCAGGCTCGGAGCTGTCAGCACAGAGCCCGACGCGGGGCTAGAACTCAGACCGCGAGATCATGACCTGAGCTGAAGTTGGATGCCTAAGCGACTGAGCCACCCAGGTGCTCCATCATCCTAATTTCTGATGACTTTTGCTTACTGATTGATTGATGGATTGATTGATTTTAGAGAGCACGCCTGTGTGCGTGTGTGCATGTGCAAATGGGAGGGGGGCAGAGAGCGGGGGACAGAGGATCCAAAGCAGGCTCTGCACTGAAAACACAGAGCCTGATGTGGGTCTCAAGCTCAGCAACCATGAGATCATGACCTGGGCCGAAGTCAGACTCTTAACTGACTGAGCCATGGTGGTGCCCCATTTTTGTTTTTTAAAGTAAGCTCCAGGGGCGCCTGGGTGGCTCAGTCGGTTGAGTGGCCGACTTCGGCTCAGGTCACGATCTCGCGGTACGTGAGTTCGAGCCCCGCGTCGGCTCTGTGTTGACAGCTCGGAGCCTGGAGCCTGTTTCGGATTCTGTGTCTCCCTCTCTCTGACCCTCCCCCGTTCATGCTCTGTCTCTCTCTGTCTCAGAAATAAATAAACGTTAAAAAAAAAAATTAAAAAAAAATAAAGTAAGCTCCATGGGACTTGAATTCACGGCCTGGATGCTCTACCGACTGAGTCAGCCAGGCACCTTTCTGATAACTATCTTTTGATTCCTAATGAATGGTTTGAGTTTTGCCAAAGGATAAAGAAAACACCATGGATATCATAATGCAAATTTTACAGCTTCTTTAGGCTGGTGATGTGGTCAGGTGACTATGGGTTCCACTCTAGACCCAGCTCCCTAATAAAAAATGATTCTAAAGAATGCAGAGAAATTAAACTCCTCAATCTCCTTTTGATGGCAGGTAACAAATTTTGATGTAGGGAATTTCCTCTGTGGGGACAGAGTGGTGGCCAAGGAGGAAGAAATGAAGGGTGGAACCCCCGAGCCCTTACTGTGGAAGCATCACATGAGGTTTCTAATCTAAGGGATGGGGCCAGGTGGCCTGGTGAGCAGTGATTGGAAAGAAGGAGGTGGAAAAGCTCTACTGTTGCTGCCCATGCCTACAGATGTGACATTCAGTCAGACTCGACTTTTAATAATTTGTCAAAAAGAAAGAGAAACTGACTTAGTTTTTGAGCTCTCATTATTTCTAGGCACTTTTCTGAGTACTTAAAAATAAGTTTTAAATCCACTTGTCAAACATGTGATTGTATATGACTATGTTAACTTTTAGAGGAGAAAACCAAGCTTGGTTTTCTAAGGTCACATGTCTGCTGAATGGGGGGTGGGTAGAATTTAAATCTAGTTTTGTACTTGACCTCAAAGCTGTGTTTATTCTACTATTCAACATTTGGACCTTAAAGTGGATTCTAACGCAAATGAGGGCATCCATGTGCACAAACAACACACACATTCACTTACATGCTTTCATTGTGTTTACACAAGGGATTTCCAAAATGGGGTGCATGTTCCCTGAGAGGTACATATATGATTTATATCATATATAATGCATATGTAGGTATATAATGTGTGAGTGTGCATATATGAGATGTGTGCTCAAAAAAGTTTGAAGAGTGCTGAGACAGATCAGGGGTTGGGAATTATAGCCTGTGGATCAAATCCAGCCTATCATATGATTTTATCGATGAACTTTTAGTGAAACATAGCCATGCTTATTTACTTCCATATTGTTTATAGCTGAGCCGAGTTGTTGCATCACAGACCATTTGGCTCACAAAGCCTAAAATATTTCCCGTGTGGCCTTTTCAGAAATGTTTGCCAACCTCAGATTTAGACCATGAAGTAAAAGTAGATGATAGAAGTTTTGAAGCAAAAGCTTTGACCTTGGTATTTGATTACTGTCCTGACTAGAAGTGGTTAGAACCCACCGTCTCATCTCAATGATCATGAATCAACTTTTTAGTTAGGGACTGATATGTCATTACCTAAAATCCTGTATTTCATCAACCTATTTTTGTAAAATAGGTGGTGATGAAGAGGCTCAAGAATTAGCACAGAAAAACTAAAGGGAACTGACCAATAGTGAACAAAAAAGGATACTTTCTATCAAAGCCAGTCTTAATCTAGCTGTCTGAGATGTGGCTCTCTTGCATACCCCCTCCAATCTACTGAGCTACAGGAATTCAGAAATTCAGCTGTAAACTCGGTCTTGTGAATTGCCCTCAGTCATAACCAACTTGGCCTCAACCCCACCAGCAGGTAGTTTCTGGAGTAATTCTAGGATTTGGTCTGTCTAGGGTCCAGATTTGCTCTCTATTGTTTCTTTGGGATAAAGCTTCAGCCACCATCTACTAAACTGGGGGTGTGGCTACTTTGTAACTGCTCCTGCCCTTATATGTGCAAATATCCTGTTCCAATTATGTGGTGACACCCCTTCCTCTCTTAGAACCATTCCAGCAGGACTTAGCCTCATGGCTAGGTTAGCCTCTAGCACATTCTTTTCAGATCCATGCTAACTTCCTTTTTTCTGACAGCCCAATTTTGAGTCCCTAGCTTGCCTGGCAGATAAGAACATAAGGGTTTTGTCTGTGGTCTTCCTAAACAGTAAAATAGGAGCTTCAAATAACTTTGAATAGCTTCAAATAGCTTTGAAATAAACAGGGTAACAGAATAAACCACTTATGAGATAAATCAGTCACAGCTAAGATAATTCTCAAATAATTAAGCATCTTGCTGTTATCCTAGTTCCTCATGTGACTTCCTAACAGAACAGAGGAGTTACTAAGAGGTCTGGATGCTCTTATGCAGTGATCAGAGGTTAATAATTCTTCACAGCAGTGACTCCTGCTTGCACTGCAACTCCAGACCTCACAGGCTCTTGGAGATCCTTACATGGGGGAATGCCCACTTGCACTGCCCAATCAGCTTGGTGAAACAGCACTGATTCCCAGTTGTTATATGATGTCACACAGAGATGGGGCTGACCCAGCAGCCACTACTGGGATGTTAAGGATGCCCACAGATTGTTATCTTGCTTTTGGTTTGGACAGTCTTGAGAGAAAACTATTCTCTGGGATGTAGTTCTCCATAATTCTTGTAAGATTCACCACATCATGAAGAATGCCTTCCAGAAGATGCCTGATTTTCTACTTGGTCTCACTTCTTCCACTCTTGTCCCTCTAGCCAGACAGATTCTTCAACATATAAATCAGATTATATTTCTTCCCTGTTTAAAATCTCTCATGGTTCCCCATGGCAATAATTAGGGCTCATAAGGCCCTGCACCATCTGGCCTGTGCCTGCTTCTCCACACTCTTAGCCCTCCCCATGTTTTAGCCACATTGGACTTCCATGTTCATTTCTACCTCAGGCAGGACCTTTGCAGTTGCTGATCCTGGAATGTTCTTTCCAAGACCTTTGTGTGGCTGGCTTAATCTCATCACCCATGTCTTAGCACAAATGACACCTCCTCAGAGAAGTCTTCCCTGACCACCCTAGCTGAAACAGCCCCGAGGGCCGCCCAGGCTCTTCCCCCATTTCCCTGTTTGTCTTATTCACTACTTCATATTCAGACAACAGAGATATGTTTTCAGTAAGTATTTCTGGGTAAAATATTGAATGAATAAATGAGGCAATGACTAGTTTTCTCTGTTACTTCCATCACTTATTCATCTTCATGAGCTTCTTAGGCACCTCTTTGCAGCCAAGACTCAGATTTCACATATACTTTCCAGAAAACCCCAAATTGACTTTGAAGGTCTGCCACATCTCTGCAGACAAATAGGAAATTCAACTCACCAGCCCTACTATTCTAAAGTGCTAATAAAAACTTCCATACCATTAGACTTGCCCATAATTATTAATGAGAAGCCTCCAAAACTTTCTCTGCTAAATCTTTACATATTTTTACAAACTTATCAAATTAAATGGAACTGAGCAGCCCACGAAAAGTTTAAAATATTGTGCAAACTAAGATTACCTGTGGGGACCAGAATGCTATGAAACTCGAAATCAACCACAAGAAAAAATTTGGAAAGATAACAAATACTGGGAGACTAAAGAACATCTTACTAAAGAATGAATGAGCTAACCAAGAAGTTAAAGAGGAAATTAAAAAGTTCATGGTCGCCAATGAAAATGATAACACCACAATCCAAAACCTCTGGGATGCAGCAAAGGTGGTCATAAGAGGAAAGTATATAGCAATGCAGACCTTCCTAAAGAAGGAAGAAAGATCTCAGATATACAACCTAACCTTATGCCTTAAAGAGCAGGAAAAAGAACAGCAAATAAAACCCAAAACCAGCATAAGGCAGGAAATAATAAAGATTCGAGCAGAAATTAATGCTATCAAAACAAAAACGAACAAACAAATAAACAAACAACAACAACAACAACAAAACCCAGTAGAACAGATCAATGAAACCAGAAGCTGGTTCTTTGAAAGAATTAAAGTTGATAAACCACTAGCCAGTTTAATCAAAAAGAAAAACGAAAGGACCCAAATAAATAAAATCAAGAATGAAAGGAGAGATCACAACCAACACAGCAGAAATAAAAACAGTAATAAGAGAATATTATGAGCAATTATATGCCATTAAATTGGGCAATCAGGGGGCGCCTGGGTGGCTCAGTCGGTTGGGCATCCGACTTCGGCTCAGGTCATGATCTCATGGCTCGTGAGTTCGAGTCCCGCATCAGGCTCTGTGCTGACAGCTCAGAGCCTGGAGCCTGCTTCTCATTCTGTGTCTCCCTCGCTCTCTGCCCCTCCCCCACTTGTGCTCTGTCTCTCTCTGTCTCTCAAAAATGAATAAATGTAAAAAAATTAAAATAAAAAAAATAATAAAATGGGCAATCTGGAAGAAATGGACAGATTCCTAGAAACATATACACTACCAAAACTGAAATAGGAAGAAATAGAAAATATGAACAGACCCATAACCAGTAAGGAACTCAAATTAGTAATCAAAAATCTCCCAAAAAACAAGAGTCCAGGGCCAGATGGCTCCCCAGGGGAATTCTACCAAATGTTTAAGGAAGAGTTAACACCTATTTTCTTGAAGCTGTTCCAAAAAATAGAAATGGAAGGGAAACTTCCAAACTCATTCTATGAATCCAGCATTACCTTGATTCCAAAATCAGACAGAGACCCCACTAAAAAGGAGAACTATAGACCAATTTCCCTGATGAACATGGATGCAAAAATCCTCAACAAGATATTAGCCAACCAAGATAATGTCCAAAAAGACATTAAAAAATTATTCACCACGACTAACTGTGATTTATACCTGGGATGCAAGGCTGATTCAGTATCTGCAAAACAATTAATGTGATTCATCACATCAATGAAAGAAAGGACAAGAACCATATGATCCTCTCAATAGATGCAGAGAAAGCATTTGACAAAATACAGCATCCTTTCTTGATGAAAACCCTCAAGAAGGTAGGGATAGAAGGATCATACCTCAATATCATAAAAGCCATATACGAAAGACCCAACGTTAATATCATCCTCAATGGGGAAAAACTGAGAGCTTTCCCTCTAAGGTCAGGAATAAGACAGGGATGCCCACTCTCACCACTGTTATTCAACATAGTATTGGAAGTCTTAGCCTCTGCAATCAGATAACACAAAGAAATAAAAGGCATCAGCCAGGAGGAGGTCAAACTTTCACTCTTCACAGATGACATGATACTCTATATGGAAAACCCAAAAGATGCCACCAAAAACTGCTAGAACTGATGCATGAATTCAGCAAAGTGGCAGGATATACAATCAACGCACAGAAATCGGTTGCATTCCTATACAGCAACAATGAAGCGACAGAAAGAGAAATCAAGGAATTGATCCCATTCACAATTACACCAAAACCCATAAAACACTTGGAATAAATCTAACCAAAGAGGTGAAAAATCTATACACTGAAAACTATAGAAAGCTTATGAAAGAATTTGAAGAAGACACCAAAAAATGGAAAATGATTCCATGCTCCTGGATAGGAAGAACAAATATTGCTAAAATGTTGATACTACCCAAAGCAATCTACATATTCGATGCAATCCCTATCAAAATAACACTAGCATTCTTCACAGAGCTAGAACAAATAATCCTAAAATTTGTATGGAACCAGAAAAGACCCCGAATAGCCAAAGCAATCTTGAAAAAGAAAACCAAAGCAGGAGGCTTCACAATCCCAGACTTCAAGCTATACTACAAAGCTGTAATCATTAAGACAGTATGATACTGGCACAAGAACAGACACTCAGATCAATGGGACAGAACAGAGAACCCAGAAATGGACCCACAAACGCATGGCCAACTAATCTTTGACAAAGCGTGAAAGAATATCCAATAATATTGGATAAAATATTATTTTATCCAAACTATTATTTATCCAAAAATAAAAAAATATTGGAATAAAGACAGTCTCTTCAACGAGTGGTGCTGGGAAAACTGGACAGCAACATGCAGGAGAATGAACTTGGACCACTTTCTTACACCATACACAAAAATAAACTCAAAATGGATGAAAGACCTCAATGTAAGACAGGAAGCCATCCAAATCCTCGAGGAGAAAGCAGGCAAAAACCTCTTTGATCTTGGCCGCAGCAACTTCTTACTCAACACGTCTCTGGAGGCAAGGGAAACCAAAGCAAAAATGAACTACTGGGACCTCATCAAAATAAAAAGCTCCTGCACAGCGAAGGAAACAATCAACAAAACTAAAAGGCAGCCAATGGAAGGGGAGAAGATATTTGCAAACAACATATCAGATAAAGGGTTAGTATCCAAAATCTATGAAGAACTTCTCAAATTCAACACCCCAAAAACAAATAATCCAGTAAGGAAATGGGCAAAAGACATGAATAGACGCTTATCCAAAGAAGACATCCAGATGGCCAACCGACACATGAAAAAATGCTCAACATCACTCATCACCAGGGAAATACAAATCAAAACCACAATGAGATACCACCTCACACCTGTCAGAATGGCTAACATTAACAATTCAGGCAAAAACACATGTTGGTGAGGATGCGGAGAAAGAGAGAGGATCTCTTTTGCACTGCTGGTGGGAATGCAAACTGGTGTAGCCACTCTGGAAAACAGTATGGAGGTTTCTCAAAAAATTAAAAATAGAACTACCCTACGACCCAGCAATTGCACTAGTAGGTGTTTATCCAAGGGATATGAGTATACTGTTTCAAAGGGGCACATGCACCCCAATGTTTATAGCAGCACTATCAACAATAGCCAAAGTATGGAAAGAGCCCAAATGTCCATTGATGGATGAATGGATACAGAAGAAGTGGTATATATATATATACAATGGAGAATTACTTGGTGATCAAAAAGAATGAAATCTTGCCATTTGCAACTATGTGGATGGAACTAGAGGGTATTATGCTAAGCAAAATTCATCAGTCAGAGAAATATCATGACTTCACTCATATGAGGACTTTAAGACACAGAACAGATGAACATAAGGGAAGGGAAGCAAAAATAATATAAAAACAGGGAGGGGGACAAAACATAAGAGACTCATAAATATGGAGAACTAACAGAGGGTTACTGGAGGGGTTGTGGGAGGGGGGACGGACTAAATGGGTAAGGCATTAAGGAATCTACTCCTGAAATCATTGTTACACTATATGCTAACTAATTTGGATGTAAATTAAAAAAAAAAAAAAAAAAGATTACCTGTGGGTTTCAGAGACAACTTTTATTGACTTTGAGAATTGTGCTACCTTAAAAAAGGCTACGTAGATACAAAATGGTGGTCAATGACAATTTTTCAAATGTGTCAAAACCGTACATTACTGATTGATTTCAGTGTAATTAGTCATGCAGGTGTGCCAATAAGGGTTTGATCAGAGAAGGAGAACGCTACTGGGTGATAAAGAAGGTTTATTGTAGGGATTTGACCTTATGCAGTTATGGGAGCTGGTTGAGCAGTTACTTGAGTATGCCGCCCTTGCGGCTGAGCGCTGGGCCCAAGTCATCTGGGAGAAGTTCAAACGGGAAGAAGAGCATGGAATGTGGATGGCCACGGACAGAGTGAAACCCAGGAGGATGAACTGGAATTCGTGGTGATCTCTGACTGCTTCCAAGCATCCTACTTTGATGCCATGGGTGACTGCAAAAGAGCTGGCACGCTTTTCCATGGAGAAGCTGCTGAAAATCTGGAAGGAGCTGGAAGAATCAAGGCCTGGATGTTGCTCCATGCCAATGAGGTGACCCAGCACATCTGTGACAAGGTGCATGCGGTGAGCTGCAACTCGCCTCACTGTCAACCAATCTTTTCTGTAAACATGGCAACTGCCTCTCTTCCACCTTCTAAATCATGAATAAATTTCTCTTTTGGACAATCCTAACTCAAACCATTCAGGGAAACAGTTCTGGCTTAGTCATTTTTATGCAAATACTAAGTCACCACGGTAGGCAGTAGATTTTACTTACCTGTACAATCCATACAACTGAAAATATGTATGTCTTTGAAGCTCATTGATTCCAGATAAAGCTGGGAACTAGCTGAGACTTCACCTCCAAGCAGCACCTCACCTTTTGAAGGTCACTTAAACACCTTGACCTTAAGCTATTGCATTGGCTAAATAAGGGCACTGAGATCATATCTCTAAATGGTTTTCCAATACCTTGATGTCCTGACTCTAAGATTTACCTTCTTCTTAGTTTTTAATTTAAAAGATGTGACTACAGAAAATTCAACCAATAAACATGATTTTTGATCAGTGTTCCTATTTAGAACATGCTGGTTCTAAATCTAGGAAATTTTAAAATACATCTTATTTTTTAAAGACATGCACTGAACTCTTTGTAGATGAAATGACATGATATGTGGGATTTGCTTCAAAATAATAAGGGAAAGAAGGAAGCTCCAGGGAAGGAAGAGAGTAAACATGTAACAATAGGCCATAAAAATTAATAATTGCTGAAATTCATAATTATTGAATGTGGGTAATGGGTTTATTATATTATTTTCTCCACTTTTATACATGTTTGAAATTCTCCATAATAAAGTGTTTATTAAAAAATTGGATGCTAAAGAGTTTTGGTTGTTACACTTCATTTTTCCTCATTTTGTTTTATTATTGTCTATAAAAAATGAGGTATAATTGCTTCATCATAAGATCTCCAGGCAGACAGAGCCCTCTGCCCATATGATAATTTATATCTACTGGTATCAATAAATTATTTTCCCCCCACACCCCTGGGTTGCAAGCTCAGACCTGGGAACTTTTGTTCAGTCACAGAGAAGAACATTAAAACATTCAATATACAAAATTAATACAAGTCCCTTGTTTTCATGAGGTGCTTCACCTTTGCCCCTGACAGAGCCTTTCTGGCACAACATTACCAGGGAATAAACCTTCTGTTTTAGATTGTTTTATATTCTGTTTATACTGTGTCAGCCAGCTGTAAGAGTCGGGGAGTGGAATGGAAGTCTGACCATTTCTTACAAGGATTTGAATGGATCCTGTGTGATCAGCCCGCATCCCAGCCAGTCAGGTAGGGCTTGGCTTTAGTCAGAGAGGAGTCTGTTATCTGGGCTCTGTGGAGGCAGCTGTAACTCGTCCTTGGGATTTCCACCTTCTGACATGTTATTGATGTATATTATTTCCTACCGTTTCACCTGCAAGTCTTTTTGTTCTTATTAATTAGTATCATTTTTTTTAATCCTTCATTCTAAATTTTAGGGCTTAGTGGGTGCTAGAGATAAATGTATTTGTTTAATCCTGTCCCTTCAGCTGGAAATCTCTGCTTGAGTATGTCAGCCCAGATCACGGTATTCCTTGTTTTCGCAGAACTCACTTCAGGTGTCTTAGGTGTCTCTACCCTCCTTCCTTTCTTCCTCAGATACTAACTGGCTGTGGATCTTGAACCATGCCCACCTGGACTTGCAGTGTCTGCTCACCTGCTGAGCCAGATTCCTCCTTTCAGAATCTTTCCATCAGTCCTAGGTCTCCTGACGCAAGTAATGCTTCCTTGGATTGCATTATTATTCTCACCCAACCAAATCCTCAGCGTGATCATCAGCATAAGGCATCCAGATGTGCTATGGAAGATGATGCTTACCTGTGTTTAAAAGCAGATGACAGGGGCGCCTGGGTGGCGCAGTCGGTTAAGCGTCCGACTTCAGCCAGGTCACGATCTCGCGGTCCGTGAGTTCGAGCCCCGCGTCGGGCTCTGGGCCGATGGCTCGGAGCCTGGAGCCTGTTTCCGATTCTGTATCTCCCTCTCTCTCTGCCCCTCCCCCGTTCATGCTCTGTCTCTCTCTGTCCCAAAAATAAAAATTAAAAAAAAAAAATAAAAAAAAATAAAAGCAGATGACAGGCTAATTCTGCCTTCTGGAAGGTCACACAGCTAAGTTCTGGCTTCATCAAAACGGACAGCTACAGTGTTTGCAATCTTGTGCATTTGCATGTTCGGTGAAAGAGGTCTGTCTTTTTCTTACAGGGACCAAAAGTTCCTTCTGGTCATTGTTTTCTTAGTACGTAAAGCATCTTTGGAGTGAGTGACAAGCATCCAGGAGTGATGCCAATAGCTCCCTTCTATCACCTTGCAGGGGTTTGGTGGAGAGGGAAGGCCAGGAGCAGATGCAGACAGACCTCTGGCAAGGACCTGGGAAGTCTTGCAGGGCCCAGCAGGATGAAGCGCCTCTTTGCATCTCCTACCTTTACTTTGGTCTGCAGGCTCCAAACCCAATCTTGATTCTGTTGACATCTGAAAGGACCTGAGATACTGTACTGATATGCAAAGCTGTTCTTGGAATGTGTACTTTAAAATCTCTGATTTGGAATTGCACTACTAGGCATTTGTCCACGGGATACAGGTGTGCTATTTCGAAAGGACACATGCACCCCCATGTTTATAGCAGCACTATCAACAATAGCCAAAGTATGGAAAGAGCCCAAATGTCCACTGATGGATGAATGGATAAAGAAGATGGGGTATATATATATATATATACAATGGAGTATTACTCGGCAATCAAAAAGAATGAAATCTTGTCATTTGCAACTATGTGGGTGGAACTGGGGGGTATTATGCTAAGTGAAATTAGTCAGAGAAAGACAAAAATCATATGACTTCACTTATAGGATGACTTTAAGAGACAAAACAGATGAACATAAGGGAAGGGAAACAAAAATAATATAAAAACAGGGAGGAGGACAAAACAGAAGAGACTCATAAATATGGAGAACTAACAGAGGGTTACTGGAGGGGTTGTGGGAGGGGGGATGGGCTAAATGGGTAAGGGGCACTAAGGAATCTAGTCCTGAAATCATTGTTGCACTATATGCTAACTAATTTGGATGTAAATTAAAAAAAATGAAAAATAAAATTAAAAAATTAAAAAATAATAAAATAGGATTTGCCAAAAAAAATAACAAAAAATAAATAAAATGATATAGTTAATGGCTGACTTCTCATTAGGAACAATGGAAGCAGAAAGACATTGAAAAAACATATTTAAAATGTTAAGGGGAAAAAAACTACCAAATAAGGTTCAATATATACTGAAATTATGTTTTATAAATGGATGTAAAATAAAGGTATTTCTAATTAAAAAACAAAAACAAAACAAAACAAAAAAATCTCTGCTTTGGTTTAGACAGTTGCCTTCACTGTAAAGACAGTAGTTTTGACTTAGCAATTAAGGCAAAACACTTAAATGAAGAAAGCCCCCGAATTCTGTGAATCCCCGTTTTTGCGTATTTACTTCCTATTGCAAGATAGGGAAAGGCCTCTGATAATACACTTAACTCTTTTCCTTCAATTTCTGTTGTTTCTTCCTCCTTCTCTGCTTCTCTTCAGTTATTATTAGTTAACATTCATTGAGTCCCTGATATTTGAGATTTAAAAACAAGTGGGGAGGCATCGTTCCTGTCTTCAAGGAGCTTACAGTCAATACAATAGCATTTCCCTTGGAGGTTGTTATTCAGTTAAGAAGAGGAGAAAATATTTCACAAAGGGCCAGATTTTCATTTTCCATTTTCCTTTTCACTTATAATTGCACTCTCCATGCTCTGTCCCACTTTGTCCCTGTGCAAAAACATTGTCATACTCCTACATGAATTTTCCAAACTTATTTTTTACAACTCACATGCCACCCACATTTGTTCAATCCCCCTTTAATTGTTCACAGAGAGATGTGTCATCTTTGGTTTGAGTTTCTTTGTCTTTAATTAGGAAGTCTGCCTCAAACCCATCCTTTTTATGGGGGGTGGGGGGTGGGGAAGAGTGTTTCTTTTCCTTTCTCCCGAAATACAACTGGCTACAAATGAGCTTCTCATCTGTTTCAGATTTCCGTGTGCACGACTCTTGGGGTTAGAGTTGGTTTCTTCCATTATCTTCATTAAATATCTTCTGCATGTAAATATTTTGAAAGGAAATGTGAATTGTGCAAGGGAAGGCAAGGACTTTGAGTGTGAGGCCTCTTTTTATTTTTATTTGGCTGTGTATCCCGTGCTACTTAGGCATGCCTTTGCCTCAATTTCCCCAAATTAGGAATTCCCTTTAGAGTAATGGCTCTGTTTATTTCATGGACGTTGGAGATAAGAAAAGACTACATAATTAGGCATGGAATGTTGCCATCTGTGTTTAATCTGTTTTTGAGATTGTGCAATACCACAAAATATGGTTCCCCATTGCCGTGTTACATAGCAGGAATATGTAATGCTTCATACTCTGTGTAGTTCAATGTTTGCTTTGAATTTATTAATCAGGGGCATGACTTTATTCTTATTCTGGGGGAAGTTATATTGTTCTGATGAAATAAAATAAACTTAAATGAATCCACATTGTGAAGATAGCTTCCTTTGCCTTATAATTTCCCCCTGTTCCCTTCACATTAGGACTTTGCTTCTCTATCCATATATTCTTTCTACATGCTGAAGGTGAAAGTAACTTTCAAAAGTTGACAGCGAAGTGAAGGTTTCTCCTTATTCAAACAAGTGATAAAAAAAAATTAGATCTCTAAGTTTCAGGGGATAAAATTGAGGGGTACCTCTTCTGTATTCACACTTTTTCTTTTAAATCTACTTAGTTCATAGCTGGAATTGTTTCTCCTCTTATCCCACCTCAAGGGGAAAATCTGTGCCCATAAAACAGGCAGCAGTTCTGCTGCCCACAGATTCTTTATTGTATGCAATTGAGGATTACTATAATGCCTTAAGAATATTATTTGATTTACCAACATCTGATTCGCACATGGATTTTTAAGAGATTGTAATTAATCATGCATATCATCCTCCACAGAGCAGTCATCTCCTAAAACATTAGATGATTCTTGTCTTTAAGATCTTGTGTAGGTTTTCTACTGTATTTAGAAGAGAATCTAAACCACTTCCTGTGGGCTTCAAAACCCAAAGTCATTTGACCAATAGCTTACCTCTGCAATGTTATCTCTAACCGATGTCCTTTCCTACATTCTTTTACACTAACTTGTTGATTTAGTTTTGGAGGACCTAATATGTATCAGGCACTGTTATATACATTGTAAATACAATTGAGAAAAGGGGGCAGCTGACTTTCCATATGGAATTGGTATCTCAGTGGAGGACAGATTACAAACAAAACAATATGTAATGTATTAGGGATACATCTAGTGAAACCAAATACAACATGTACTGCAGGGCAAAGATGGAAGAAGATATTTTTGGTGTGGGTGGTTAGGGGAGGTCTCTTTAAGGAGATAACATCTTAGAAAAGGCATCAATGGAACAATCATGAGATTTGGTGGAAGAGCATTCTGGGCAGAGGGAATAGCAAATGAAAAGGTCCTGAGGTAGAAATGAGTGCGTGAGTTTGCTGGACAATAGGAAGAGGAACATTAGTGGAGGGCAATGAAGGAGGGGAACATGGGAGATGAGATCACAGAGACAAGCAAGGCAAGGTAAGGCACTTGGAGGCTTGAGTTGGAGTAGACTCTAAAAGTGTAAGAGAGGAAGCTGATGGGAAGTGAGACACATGCGGATTGTTGCAGTTATATACTGAGGGTTGTTGGGATCTGGGATTCAAAACATGACAGTAGATTCTGGAGAATTGTTTGGATTCCGTTGGATTTGATACAGTGTGTAATAGGAAAAAGAACTTAAAGATGACTCCTGAATTTTTATTTAGCCAGAGTCACTATGTAAGGAAGGTTCCACTTACTAAAATTGGGAAGACTGAGGAAGGGGAATGATTTTAAGAGGTGGCAGAGTCATTTAGATGTCCATTGGAAGATGTCTTGGCAATTCAAAACATAAATCTGGATCTTATGGGAGAGTTTTTGAGTGGGGTATCTAGATGGTCTTTAAGCTGAGGCAGTGGATAAAATTAGGGAGTTGATGTGGGTAGAGAAGGGGGCAGAAGAAGAAAAATTGCCTGCACCAGAGACTGTAAAGGATCGTCAGCTGAGGCAAAAGGAAAGCTGGACCGTGTAATGCTCTGGAAACCAAGTGAATAAAGACTTGCAAAATGGAGGAAATAATCAACAATGTCAAATGCTGTCAACCATGCCAAGTGAGGTGAAGACTGTTCTGACAACTAGAGTCAGCAAGATGGAACCCCTGGTCACCTTGACAAGAATGACTGATAGTGTTAGGGTTAAACTGGGCCAGTCGATACCATTTAGCAATTTATCAGCTGGCTAAGATATACACTGAATGCAAAATCCCCCCCAACACCCAATAGTTTTCTTATGGTTAGCAATATTCTAATGTAAAGATTAGAATAGCTGAGGTTGCCATAGTTCAGGGTCTTTGTTAGGTTGTGTGAAGCTTGAGTTCATAAAGTAAATGAACACAGGAGGAGGGTTCTTGAAATGCAGATGCTCAGGTGCACAGGCAGGGTGTGATAAAGACATAGGGCACAGCTTTTAGAATCTCATGATCTGAATTTAAATCCTAGCTCTTCTCCTGTGCCACCTTCCCTCAATCAACCTCTTGAGTTTTGGTTTCTTTCTACAAAGTAGGAATATTAACCACATCAAGAAATTGCTGCTAGAATTAACTGGAAAAACATATGCTAAGGGATTAGTAGCACAGTTACCTAGTTTCCTTCTCTAAGGACTTACTGACAAGGCTCATGAACATTCTGTCACTGAATGCTGAAGCTCACACCAAAGGGCTTCTATTTTCTTGGATTTCCTGTATCCTAGAGAAATGAAAATAGTTCAGTCATAACAAATGTCAGCTTCAGCTTAATCCCAGTGTGGTTATAGTGTATCATTGCTATGCTCAGAACTCTTTCCTGGAAGGAGCTATTGTGTTGGTTTTCCCCTCTGTGCACACGCTCTCCCTCATCTTTCTCTTAATCCTTCTGTATATTTCTATTTTCTTCTTTCTTTGTCCTGTATTCTATTTCCTTTCATTTTCTGATTTTACAAATAATACTTATTTGGGGGGAAAAGGAGATATTTTTAATTCTTTAAAAGATGCCTTTAACTGGTGGGGCAGTGCCAGGTAATTTTTCCCTAGGAATTTCCCAGCAGGTGCCTTCTTGACTCCCCTCTGGCTGCTCCTGCTTTCATGATGTTGAGGGCAAGGGGAACTCATTTCTGTTCTCGTTTAGCAGACAGTGACTAGGCATGATATAAGACTGCTGTGGAAAGTTCTATGGATCTTCTTGATGACTTTCAACACCTCCCTTTTCCCTGCCACCTTTTCCTTTCTGCACAGTATCTGTCTAGCTGGGCAACCGGGGTCGTCAACTACTTATGGAGCCCCCACCCTTTGCCTGTTTTACCAGGGTGTCAGTCAGCAGTGTTAGTTCTCCATAGTCAGCTCCCTGAAACTTCCAGCAGCTGACCGTGCTGCCCAGCACTGCTACTCCACAGTTGTGGCTCAGGAAGCGGAAAGACTTCTGCGCCTGGTGACAAATGAGGACATTTCAGGAAGCTGAGTCCTGGAGCACTTGGGGAAGCAATTACTCTCCTAAGAGTTGCGGTTTGGCCCGCCTCTTTTGTTTATTGTTTCATGGAGGTAAACGAATCTGAGAGATCAAGTGTGTTCCAAGATGTCCCTTGAACAAGTTTGTAAGCCCCTGTTTTTGGCTAAGTTGTCTTTGTCACACTCAGCTGCCGCTCTGTGAAGAGGAAAGAGGCCGGCTTTGCTTAGAACTGATTCAGAGGTGCAGGAGGAAACGGGACCCATATTTCGACTGGCTCCGGGCTGCCTCTCGGAGCCAAGCTGGTTTTCCAGGCATGTGTCTAGGATGGCCTTCCAATGCTTACATCAACTTGACAAGCACCTGTGATTTGTATTTTGAATCTTGGCCAAGTTTGTGCAGCAAGCTTTTGGTATGGTCTGTGGGAGAGACTGTGAGTTGATGATGAGAAGGCTGCTTGAAAATCACATGATGTAAGTTGATGTGCAAATACCCTGAGTTGTTTTCATATGAAGGAAATGTGAAGTTGTAAAAACATGTACTGAGTTGCTGTTGAAGTTCTTGGCCACAGAGCAGACTGGGCTGGGAGAACTCTGAAAAATCTCGTCTACCTTCTTGTCATTTTCCGTTCATGCTTCAGAAAGAAGTATGGGCAACATTAACCTCGGAAGCCCATCAGTGCTACCAGTCTCTGGAGCTCACATTAGATTGAATGGTGGGGGAAATCCAAGTGGCGAATATTGGACTTGATGATTTCAGTCAAGTTTTCTGTTAGAAAGCCTCATCGTTACAAAATGAGCTATATCTTTGGAGGAAAAAACTGTGTTTTTTTATTCACACAACAAATTACAACTAAAGAAAATATTTGAAATTTTCAGAAAGTTCCGTCTTTTGACAAGCATGTCCCTGAAGGTGTTAGCTTCTCAACGTTTTTTAACAGAGACAAACAGGTGCATTTACTGTTCTAGGTGGATCACTGGGTCAATGAAGTATGTTAAGCCTAGTTTTGGTCTTTTAAAGGCAATATCAATTGCTTTAAAGATCCAAAGCAGCTTCACTCAACTCTTTACAGAATGCTAATCAACCAAGACTTGACTGTTTTCAGAACCCCGTGATAAATCAACTTCATGTCCTCCCCATGAAAGTCCCAGAGATTTAAAGGAGAATGTTAAGGGCAAGATTTTAAGAGCCGCTCTGGCTGCTATTTTTCTACATAAAATAAACTCCAATAGCAACAACAGAGGAGTAAGACCAAAACCCCAAACCCAACTGTCCAACAACTGCCAGATGGCTCTTATCTCATAAAAACTCACATAGATATCAAGAAGTCACATCAGTTGACAGGCCTGTTGGTTTTTGTTCTTTGTCCCGCCTCCACCACTTGTTATCTTAACTAGAAATTTTCTCTGTAGTGGGAAATAAATAAGATCCTTCCTTCCACATTTGTATCTACTTTGGAATTGAGGGGAGTCTTGCCCTTTTTCCCCCCTGAGACTGAAATGTGAAGGCTGATGAAAAGCACTCCATTTCAGGGCATCAGATTCTACTAAATATCAGCAAGAAATGCTTATTTTGGCCCCTGAGACACTGTCGAGGGAGCGGTGTTGGGAGTGTGTTCTCTAGAATGAACATCTCTGGGCTCTCAGGGAGATACAAGCTTCTGTAGCCTGAAGTAGAACCATATGTGTGGAGTGACATTTTAATTGTTGCTTCATTTTCTGGGTTGAGATCAGAAGTGTTCTAACACAGAGCATATTCATTATTGGGAAAGCCCACCCTGTTGATGGCAGAAAGAAAGAATCCAACATAATTCTAGATGCCTCTGATAGTTCAGCTACACAGGTTTGGCTACTACTAGACTTTTCTCATTTAACAATGAAAAGCCTCCAGAGAGTTTGAGGCTATTCAGAATGCTGGCTATAGTTTAAATGGTTTAAAATGATCAAAAGGCTTCATGTTCTCCCAAAGCTCCCTTACAATTATGTTAATTGATGTAATAAATAGCTATTGCTTTCCTAAAGGATTATTTTATATAGAATTTTCCAGACATTTTTCTTGACTATCCCCTCAAATTAGTGTTAGTAAAACATGGCATATCCTGCATATTATTCTTCAGCTTTTGCAGAGTATTGGCTGTGCCTGTTGTGCTATAGTAACTTCTCTTTTTTTTTTTTTTTTTTTTTTTTTTTTGTGCATAAAAAATATCTTAGTAGTTACCTGGAAAAGCAGAGGCTATATTATGGTTCTCTTTTATCACCCTTTCCAGAAGGGGAGACAGAGCTTGATTATCTCCATACTGGGCATTTGGTTACTAGTGAAGGCACAGGGCTAAGGACAAACCTTTCTCAGATCTTGCTGCTAGTTTTGTCTCATCAAGAGCCAGGACTTTGTGTGGACCCTGAGTGTGTATTGGTGAGGCCTTTAGGCACCTTCTCCAGAGTTCATGATTTTACATTTGTGCCCAGGGAACAAATTCTGGCTGCCTCTTTGGGAAGCTAACTTTGCTCCACTGTATCTGTCACTGTTCTTGCTCTGTGCTCTAGGTCTTGGCTTATGAGGGAAATAAACAGAATATTTTTTTTTTCCTTTCTAGCGTGGTAAAAATAACCATAAGCAGTCACTGTTTTCCAGCATTTGCTTAAAAATGTTATAGTATAGGGGCGCCTGGGTGGCTCAGTCGGTGGGGCATTCGACTTTGGCTCAGGTCACGATCTAACTCTCCGTGGGTTCGAGCCCCACGTCAGGCTCAGGGCCTGAAGACTGCTTTGGATTCTGTGTGTGTGTGTGTCTCTCTCTCTCTTCCCCTTCCCCACTCACACTCTATCTCTTTCTGTCCCCAAAATAAATAAACATTAAAAAAATACAAAAAAATATTACAGTATGGTAATTACCATCTGCCACTTAAGAAGTCTGACTTAGGCCAAGCACAGAAAAAGTGCTGTATATATCCTCTTTCCTTATTGACCCTTCTGTCTTTAGGCACCATGCCTGGACTTGTGACCTTCTTTTTGCTCTTTGATAGCAACAAGTGGGGTTCCGTCTCATAGCCTTTGAATTTGTTGATGACTTTACCTGAATCCCTTTGAAATGCCCCTCCCTCTCTTTGGTACAACTGATGCTACCTACCACACACAGGCCTCAGCTCAAGGTTACTTTCTCAAGAAGACTTGGATGATGAACTTTCCTGTCACAGCATTCCCAGTGTTCACTCCCACCTGAAATGATCTTGTTCGTTTATCAGCTTATGTGTTTCTTTTCTGTCTCCCCTCATGAGACTACACACTTCCAAAGAGAAGGAACTTTGCGTCTCTTGTTTGCCCTTCTGTTCCAACATCCAGAGTCATCTGCAGTACACGTGGTACTGTGTGTATACACTGACTATAGCCTGGTCGTGCCTCTGCTGCTGGAATAAATGAATGGTCGCATCAAATATTCATAACCGTTGTATGAGATATCGTCTTACTAAAAAATAAAGAAATTGGGACTCAGAGAAGTTAAGTAATTTCCTTGATGATGCAGAGTCAGCAAATAGAATTTTCTCTATCACTGAATTGGTCAGATTTTCATGGTCATCAATAACTGTATCTTCCTTCTCCTCTTTGCCCTTGTCATATTATCGCAAGAATCACCTTGGAGAGGGAATGACCGATATGCTTAGCCCCAGGTCGTTTATTCACTCATTTATTTATGCCCTGGCATGCTCTAGTAAAATTTCAGGTGGCTCAGGAACATATGCCCTGAAGCTAGATACTATCCATGGTCAAATAAGTGAAAGAGGAAAAGCATCCTAAGAGTAGATGAGATTAAAAATGTAGGATGAAGCCACGAATGAGATCAGTACATAAAATGCTCATCAGAAACTGGTGCGTGTTGTAAGAGTAAGCCACACCTCTGGCTTTACATTGTCCGGAAGAGAAAGAACAATTACAGTCTTCACAGTGTTCATAAAACAAAAAGTAACCAGTGATTCAAAGGCAGAAGAAATTTGAGACCCTAGAGAGATATCCTTGGCTTTTCTCATAATGAAGACATTGTGTGATATAAGGAACAATATTCTCAATAGTATCTATATGGTAAATATAGCCAAAATTTTCACTTTTACCCTTATAATGTGACAGCACATCAAAGCCTAAATGAGAAAAAAAATAATCCTTTGAGGACCCTAAAAGAAATTCTATAGGGACCCCAAAATAATGCTATTTGGTTGTCCAGCTCTGTCCTGGATGGCTTAACACAAAGGATACATTGTAGGGGCCATTTTGGAAATATCAGGTTTACATCAGGTCATAAATACTGTTCTCTCTAAACAGGCCATTCAGTACTGATCAGCATTTGATGGAAGGAGGGTGAGAAACGCACACACACGCGCACGCACACACACGCGCACACACACACACGCGCACACATACACACGCGCACACACACACTGGCAACTACCTGGAATGCAAAGACTCTGACTCTGATACTGGTTATGTGAGTAATCATAAACTTTGACAGTTAAAGAAATCAGAAGACGCATAGCCCTGGTGTAGATCATTGCATCTAGGTTAGGAAATCTTGGCAATTGCATTTGAATTTGAAGAGTTATCAATGTTAATACATTATTAACTTGTGCAATGGGGAATATGCTATGGCAAATTTCTGTGTTATACTCTTTTCTACCACCTCCTGGCAGATCTGGGGCATAGGGGCCAACAGCTTGGCATTCCACATAAGAGTGGTTGTTTATTCCTGCCATAGTTTAGGGGAAGTGGAACATTTAATTGTGGGCCTGAATGGACACTTCATCTAATCTCATGTAAGTAGTGATTTAATTTTGGCTAAATTGATTGAATCACCTGGATGGCTCAAAATATTAAATAGTTCTAATGAGATTTCCACACCCCAGCAAGTCATTTTCAACGGTGGATTGATTGTACAAGATGGAAAAGCTTTGGTGTGTCAGCATACATACAGTTGCTGGGAAATAAGTCAAGGAAACACTAATCAGTTCATTTAGGAACTAATAACATCAGCCCCAAGGCTACAAGAGCCATTCAGACTGGGCTTCCTCCGTGAGGGGCACATGGTCTCTCTGAACTGGTGGTAGAGTGGATTTCATCAGATAAGCTGTCAAATGCTTCATAGAACATGCCTTGGAGAATTAAGCTTCCACTGTTCATACAATTTTATCAGACACTAGCAAAGTAGATTTTCCAGTAAAACAGGAAATTGCCCTAAGGCCATGCTTTTGAACATTTATTCAAGATGTACTTTAAATGCTGTTTCAGCTGTCATTTATTGCTATCGGCAGAAATGTCTGCTTTTGTTGCAGATGAACAGTTCTCTTTAATCATCAAAATCAACTAAAGTGCGGAGGAAACAAGAGCTATAAAATGAGTGTGTGCAAGAAAGGGTGACGGTAGGTAAGTTTGATGCAAGAGCAGTTTAAGCTGATTTGGAACATGATTGAGATCCTGAATTGACAATGGAGAAATTCATAAATTGCTTTCTTTTCATAAGGTTAATAAGGTATACCATATTATGATGTATATGAGGGCAGCATAGCACAAAAGTTAAATGCATGAACTCTGGAGATAGATTGCCTAGTTTCAAATACCATTCCATAACTTCCAACTTTTGGACTTTGAACAAGTTACTTAACTTCCTTGTGCCTCAGTTTCTTTGTCTATATACTAAGATTAATTACCTAACATATGGAGCTATTGAGAAATTAAGTAGGAAATCTGTATCACTACACTGCACACCTAAAACTAATGTAACGATACTCAAATAAAACATTTTATAAATAAATACATACATAAATAGATAAATAATAACATGACAAGAAGAATATAATACTTAGTAAGCACTAGACCATTTATTATTATTGCTCTAGCTTTTGGAAAAATCTGTAAGTAGTCATATGAAAATTAGAATATAAATATATTGAGTCTAGCAGCAATTCAAAGTGTCAAAATTCAGAACTTCTGAAAGGTATGTCAGTTTAAGATGTGAAGAACCAATATAAAATTTCCAACTTTGTTTAGGGAGTACAGAATGTCTCAGAAATATGGAATGAATATATAGAAAAGGAAACTCAGTTTTCTAAAAGTAGACTGCAGGATAATTATAAACTTCACATCTTTCAGTAGGAAATAACCTCCTGGTAGATAGATGGCAAATTAGACAAAACATTTTATTATACAAATATCCCTATCATAGCCAATAAATGAAAAATACAGTTATTTCCCATTTTATCATTTATGAATCCAAGCCAGCATCTCAGGAAATGACCAGCTGATTTCATGTGGGATTCATGTGGTTCTCTACTTTCTTCTAATCTCAGAATAGAAAAACCATTAATGTCTTTTGCCTTGAGTCATTTTTGAGGAGTATCCGTTCATTTCCTCAGTATGGTAAGAGAAAATGAAGCTGCCTTTTTGACATTTGTCTTAAAAGGCAAACTTAATATTAAATGATAGTCCAAATCTGTAAGGTTTTTACTGCCAGAGAAGCAATGTGCTTCAGGTCACTTCAATGTCAGTATGGACAGATGCAAGGCTGACTCCCGTATGACCAGCTGTTTGTCTGTCAACAATGCACTACAGGACTGGTACAATTTACATGGAAATGTTGACTTTCACTCAACTACTAAGCTTATTCTAGAGATTACAAAACATATCTGTGGACAAACCTCAGTCTTTGATATGCAAAGAATATAACTTTATTTTGAAGTTTATAAAAGCTCATGACTCAGAATTTACCAGAATGACTTTCATCTTGACTGGTCTGTGGAATATTATGCAGTCGTCTCACTGTACATGTCTGGTAAGTAGACAAAATATTATCCCCATCTTAGAGAATGGAAAAGAAGGGCAGTGTAAACCTAAGTGACTTGCCTACATTACATTCCACAAGGAGATGATACACTGTATTTCTGGCTCACAATCTCATACTTTCATTTCACTTTAGCTTTGTTTGGAAACAGTAGGGCATGTGTCTTCGTGTAGCTTTCTGCCTATTTGCAAATATGAATTAATTATATTTCACACTGTATCTATAATATGGTCAATTCTGCTGTAGCACTTATTTTGCAAATGTGAATTTGCTTCCAACGTGATTAATATGTCAGAAAACAATTAGAATAGGAATGGATTTCTTTTCTTTTTTTTAATATGAAATTTATTGTCAAATTTTTTCCATACAACACTCAGTGCTCATCCCAACAGGTGCCCTCCTCAATGCCCATCACCCACTTTCCCCTCCCTCCCACCCCCCATCAACCCTCAGTTTATTCTCAGTGTTTAAGAGTCTCTTATGGTTTGGCTCCCTCCCTCTCTAACCTCTTTTTTTTTCCCCCTCCCCCATGGTCTTCTGTTAAGTTTCTCAGGATCCACATAAGAGTGAAAACATATGGTATCTGTCTTTCTCTGTATGGCTTATTTCACTCAGCATCACACTCTCCAGTTCCATCCACGTTGCTACAAAAGGCCAGATTTCATTTTTTCTCATTGCCATGTAGCATTCCATTCTGTATATAAACCACAATTTCTTCATCCATTCATCAGTTGATGGGCATTTAAGCTCTTTCTATAATTTGGCTAGTGTTGAAAGTGCTGCTATAAACATTGGGTACAAGTGCCCCTATGCATGAATGGATTTCACATTTGCGTAGGTGCAACTCTGCCCTCAGGAGCATTAGGTGAACACAGAAAACTATGCTCAGCCAGCTCTGGCAGCCTAGGAACACAAAACTCACCCCACACACCTCGGACATCCACCAGTTCTCTGGTCACTGGGTGCATTGTGAGGCTCCCATCTACATCTGCCATTGTAACTTCCCCTCTGGTTTTAGAAAACCCCTCTTCTACCACTCCACAATGACTCACAAGCTGCAATCCTTCCAGACAGAACTCCTGCAGGCAAACTTCAGGCCTTTTTGAAGTAAAGTGCCATATTCATTATAGTATTTGCATATTCTAAACTCATTCAGTGTGTGTAAACTTACAACTGTTTAACACGTGCTAGTGTTCCTACCAAGTTCCTATCTTGTAACCCCTATTCTCCCATACACTCCGTGGTTTAGATTGCAAGATACCACACAGCACAGGGACTTTTAGAAATGCATGTATCACATTACAGAAGAACCCTATGTGACACGCAGGTCATTGCACTCCAAACCCCGTAGTTAGCTAGCACTTGTTATGTCTGACACTGAGCCATACGTGGTGAAGGATACAAAGACGGTCATTCTGGTCCCTGCCTTCTAGGATTATGTGGTCTGTCAGAGACTGTTACACACGTACATATCTTTCATGGTAAGTTGCATTGTGCTCATCAATGAAGAGTTAATGAAGCTTCACCACCTTCACCATCAATGAAGGTGGAGGGAAAAAGTAAATTCCACTCTAGAGAATCTATACAATTTCCTTGGAAGACATGAGATTTGACTGGGCCCTTCTGGGTGAAGGGTGGCTTTAGCAAGCAGGTGGGAAAGCTATAGAAAGAAGGGTTTTCCGGTGCTTCTTAATGAGAGTTTAATAATGCTTCCATTAATGACCAATGTTGAGTCCATGATGGTAGAATCTTTGAGGAACAAAAAGACTCCCAAGGAAGGATCTCTATGCACGACAGTGTTGGCTTCCTTGAGGAGACTGATAGTGAGTTAGGAGTCTGAATTAGGCAAACCTTTCTTGGTATCTAGCCATCGTCCCTCTGAATGACCCTCTTCTCATTTTTGCTGTTGTTCTTCCTTTGATTCCTAAATGATATTTGCTTCTAGTGGTTGGTTCTTGCCTGAGTATTATTTGATAATTAAGCTGTCACCTAAAAAGAACATGACCTCTCCCGCCCCACCCCGCCCTGCCTCTGCCCAGGACAGACTGGCAATTTTATTTTTTATTGTTTTTAATGTTTATTTATTTTTGAGAGAGAGAGAGAGAGACAGAGTGTGAATGGGGAAGGGGCAGACAGAGAGACACAGAATCTGAAGCAGGCTGCCGGCTCTGAGCTGTCAGCACAGAGCCTGACATGACTCGAACTCACGGACCGCGAGATCATGACCTGAGCTGAAGTCGGACACTTAACCGACTAAGCCACCCAGGAGCCTCCAGACTGGCAGTTTTAGAGGGGAAACAGGAGAGGAAGTAGAAACTTAGGAAAAAACCCATTTGTTGAGCACCTACCACGTGCTAGGCCTTGTGCAAATCAGTTTTGTGTGTGTGTGAACTTATTTGATTGTTGCAGTAACTCCATTCATTCTTCTAGTTTATCCTTCCCACTGTGGAAGAGAGGTGCTTGCTGATGCTATAGCAATGGTTCTCAACCTTGGCTGCACATTAGGATCGCCTGGGGGTGAAAGGAACTTTAAAAATCTCTGCCCATACCACTCTTGGCACAATGGCGTCACAATCTGGTTGGGAGACGGGTACTGGTAATTTTTTTTTAATGCTCCGCAGGTGGTACCACTGTGCAGCCCAGGTTGCCACTGACCTCGAGGAAGATCTCGTATCCCTGCTATACCTGCTTCACAGAGGAGTGAGAGCAAACTCATCCGCTTGATTTACATGGTATTTTTTTTTTTTTATAAACTCTAACCTTCACATTTTAATGTGAGAGAAAAGGAATTCATAAAATTACCTTAACTTAGAAATTTTAGAAGGGTTGCATTTCGGGGCACCTGGATGACTCAGTCAGTTGAGCATCTGACTGACTTTGGCTCAGGTCATGATCTCACAGTTTGTGAGTTCGAGCTCCACATCAGGCTTGCTGCTGTCAGCCTATCAGAGAAGAGCCTGCTTCAGATCTTGTCTCCCTCTCTCTGCCCCTCCCCTGCTTACTCTCTCTCAAAAATAAATATTAAAAAAATAAATAAATAATTTAAAAAGTAAAACAAATTAAAATAAAATAAAAATAAAATAAATAAAATAAAATAAAATAAAATAAAATAAAATAAAAAGAAGGGTTGCATTCCAAAGTTCTGTGCAGATGAATTGCTAGGTTCCTGTCAAAATAGATATATATGAGCTGAGGATGAACCTGTTATTGGACATTTGGACTGTTTCCAGTTTTTTTGGCTCTTATGAATAAAGCTGCAGAGAACATTTGTGTACAAGTCTTCCTGTAGACATGCGGTTTCATTTCTCTTGGGTAAATACCTAAGAATAGAATAGCATTTAATATAGTGGAAATATCTTTAGCTGTATAAGAAATTGGTTGCCAAAGTGGCTGTGCAATGTTGCATTCCCATCGGCAATGTATGAGAGTTCCAGTGGCTTCACATTCTTTCAAGTAGTTGGTATAATCAAGCCTTTTAATTTTACCCATTCTAATGGCTATGCAGTGCTATCTCATTGTGATTTCAACTTGCTTTTCTCTGATGACTAATGATGTTGAGCATCTTCTCATATTAATATTGACAACTCACATATCTTCTTTGGTGAAAAGTCTCTTAACTATTTTTAAATTAGGTTAATTGTCTTCTTCTTATTGAGTTGGCGGGAAAGAATGAAACACTGACGCCCAAAGACATCTATTGTATGTAACACATTAACTACTCTCCAAAGATTCTACAATGGAGCAAGTAATACTCAATCCTGGGGAGAATATCTTGGGAGAATAGAGCAACTAGTCACACAAATACATTTCTGTCCTCTGTGTTTCAGATGAAAAATCATGTTAAAACTCATTTTCACATATACGTAATGCATAATATTTTCTCCCAGTTGGTGTTTTGTCTTTTCATTGTTTTCTTGGACTCTCTCAGAGAGATATTTTGAATTTTGATGAGGCCTAATTTATCGTTTTTAATGGTTCATGGTTTATTTTTTGTCATTTCTTAGAAATCTTGCCTACCTCAAATTTAAAAATATTATTTTCACCTATGTTTTCTTCTAGAAGTTATATAATTTTGGCTTTACACACAGGTTTATTGATTGCTTTGAGTTTAAGACCAAAGTGTTTTCTTTTTTCATGTGACTATCCAGTCATTTCAATACCATTTGTTAGAAGAGTCTGTCTTTCCCTATTGAGTTACTTTGCTATCTCTTTTAAAAGTTGTTGACTTTATATGGATAGGTCTCTTTGTGAACTTCCTTTTCTGTTCGATTGATACAAATTTCTATCCTTATGCTAATGCCATAGTTGTCATGACTACTGGACCTTGAGAGTGCATTTTGAAGTCAGGCACTGTACTCAATCTAAGTTGGTTCTTTTTTTTTTATAATTGTTTGACTAGTGAGAATGGACTTTAGAATCACCTTGTCAGTGCCTAAAAAATAAACTAGTGGGATTTTTATTGCACCAAATCTATAGCTCATTTTGGGGAGGATTGACATTTAACAATATTGAATGTACCAATCCATGTACATGGTAGCCTTTCCATTTATTTAGGTCCTCCTTAACTTGTTTCAGCAAATTATGCTTTGTAATATTCACTGAGAAAATTTTATGCATATTTAAAAAATTTATCCTAAGCAGTTTGTGCTTTGTAAAGCTATTATAAGTGGTATTTCTTAAAAAGTTATCTTCCAAATGTTTATTGTTTTCTAAAGTGGCTGTCCAATGTCATAGTCTATATATGTAGACATATCATCGATTTTTGTATGTTGACCTTCATTCTGCATCTTTCCTAACTTATTAGTTCTTGTAGCTTTTTGTTGTTGTTGTACATTCTATCTGTAGTTTTTACTACATAAAATAGTCATGTTGTTTATGGAAAGTAAACAATTTTATTTCTTCCTTTTCATTGAATTTGTTTTCTTGTCTCATTTCTTTGGCTACAACTTGCGGAATGGGAGAAAAAGAGAGCAGAATCTTTGCCTTGTTCCTCATCTTCAGAGGAAAATATTCAGGGTTATTTAAAATGACATTAAGTATAAGGTTTTTATAAATGACCTTTATCATGTTGAAGAATTTTTTTCATTTTTTTAATGTTTATATATTTTTGAGAGAGAGAGAGAGAGACAGAGCGTGAACGGGAGATGGGCAGAAAGAGAGGAAGACACAGAATCTGAAGCAGGCTCCAGGCTCTGAGCTGCAGCACAGAGCCCAATGAAGGGCTAGAACTCACAAGCCATGAGATCATGACCTGAGTTGAAGTCAGATACTTAACCAACTGAGCCACCCAGGCACCCTGAAGAATTTTTTTACTCCTAGTTTGACGAAAGTTTTTTGTGTTTTTTTTGTGTTTTTTTTTTTTTTTTTTTTACCATTAGTGGATGTTGAACCTTATCAAATTAATTTTCTCTGCAACTTTTAAATGCCACTTTTAAATGCCCATCTTCACTCTTAAAAAAAATCTCATGGAAAAACAAAACAAAAACTTGTCATCTAGTGTTAGTGTGGCTCATCATCTCCATATAGTTTTTATACCCCTATACTCAAAATAAAAACAGGAAAATCAACTTTTATTCAAACTTTTTAAAATGCTAGATTCTATCTTTTAAAATTATCATGAAACATAAGAGGATGTCTATCAGATGATTCACAGATATTTGTAGACACCTGTAGTAGGTTGAAAGATGCCTCACCCCCACCCTGATTACAAAAAAAAAATGTCCCCTCAGAACCTGTGGATTTGATGCCATTTGGGGGTGGGGGAATGTATTTTCAGAGGTAATTAAGGATCTCCGGATGAGGTCATCTTGGATTTGAATGAGCCCCAACTGCAATAGCAAGTTTCTCATAAGAGAAGAGAGAGGGAGAAGCCTTAGAGGGCAAGGTGATGTGAAGGCAGAGTCAGAGACTGAACTGATGCCTCTACAAGTCAAGGAGTACCTGGGGTTGCTGGCAGCAGCCAGAAAGCTAGGAGAAAGGAGTGTGCAATGGATTCTCCCTCAGAGCATCTAGAAGAAACCAGCACTGCTGACAACTTGCTTTTGGGTTTCTGACCTATGAAAGTGTGAGAGAATAAATGCCTGGTTTTGTTGAGCCACTCAGTTTGTGATAATTTGTTACAGCAGCCCTAGGAAACTAATACAGCACCTCTTACATACCAGACATTTTTTAAGACATCGAAGCTATAATTATGACCAGCAAATGGATATTACCCTGTTTTTGCTTCTCTGCAGAACTAATGATTTTATTTTTCTCTCTTTCATTTAAAAAAATATTTTGAAATTCTATGTCTTCTCTTGGAAAATTTTACTGTGGTGATATTTTAGATAATCAAAATTTGAATCATCACGATATTGTTTTATCTTGGAAATGAATCTAATGTTTATGTAAAACCCCCTCCTTAATTTATCAGTCTGTGTGCTTTGATCTATATCAATAGTCATTGCAAGAGAAAGAAAAAAACGGACTTAGCCTATCAATATCACTCTGACAAGGAGAAACAAGACCAGTTTTTGAGCTACAACTACTTCTAATAGTAGTCCTTAAGTTAATAATACGCGACCATAGATTTCACCAACTCCTGGTGAATGTAGATTTCACAGTCATGGGGGAAAAAGACACAGATGTTTGCCTTATTTGTTCTGTTTAAGAGAAAAAGTATTTTCACTTTTTTCAGATTTAAACATTCGTGCTTCCCCAAAGTAATTAACAGAACGTGTTAATGGCATTAGGATGAAAAGCAAAGGACTAATGGAACTGGATATAGGGTCCAGAAATAGACATACTTACATATGGCCACCTGGTCACAAAGGTGACCCTGCCATATATGGGTAAAGAATGATCTTTTCAGTAAACGTTTCAGGATGAACCTGATATCCACATGGAAAAAGTGAAGCTTGACCCTACCTCACACCTACACAAAAATCAATGTCTTCATCAAGGTCTAAATATGATATGAAAAAATAACAAAGCTTTTAGAAGAAAACATAGGACTACATCTTTATGACCTTGGAGCAGGTGCAAATATCTTAAACAGAGACAGAAACCAAAAGAACAAAAACAAAACTCTCAAGCATAAAGGGGAAACTGACTAGATTATATTAAAATTAACTTCTGTTCATCATAAGATGTAACTAAGGAAGTGAAAAGGCAACCCATAGAATGGGAGAAAATACTTGCAATCATACATTAAGAACCCTTACAAATTAATAATAAGTATAAAGGCCAAAAAAAAAAATGGACAAAATACTAGAAAAGATATGTCACAAAAGAAAATATCCAACTGTTTGCCTGTGAAACAAACAGTGCTTAGTTTTATTATTCATTAGAAAAATGCAAATAAAAACCATAATGTGATACAACTATACATTTATTGGAATGGCTAAAAGGAAAACGAAACCCCAAAAATCCAAAAACAAGGCACTAGTGAGGATGTAAAGCAACTAGAATGTTTGTTTGTCCACTGCTGACTACAGTGTCAATAGGAATGTTTTGGGAAAAATTTTGGCATATCAGTATACATATCCTACGACCCAGGAATCCTACTCCTACATATATTCTCCCAAAGAAATGCAAATATATGTTCACAAAATGACATGTACAAATTGTTCCTAGTGGAATTATTTGCCTTGGCTCTGAACTGGAAATTTCCCCAGTTGCTCATCAATAATAAGTTAAAGTATGTTAATGTAATATAATAGCATGCAGCAATGAGAATAAATATAGTACATCTATATGTAACACATACATGAATTTCAGAAACATAGCATTCATGGAAAGAAAACAGACACAAAGGAGTGAATACTCTTTTTCCACTTGTGTGAAGTTTGAATTCGTTAAAGCTAATGTATGGTACTAAAAGTCATGGTAATGGTTATCCTTGAGGATGCCAGTAGAAACTGGGAGTGGACACAAGGGCGACTTAAGGGTGTTCATTATGTTCTATTTCTTGATCTGGGTGCTGATAAATGGGTGAGTTCACTTTGTAAAAAAATCATCAAACTGGACGCTTACGATGTGTGCCCTTTTTTAAAAAAAAATTTTTTTTAACGTTTTTTTAATTTATTTTTGAGACACAGAGAGACAGAGCATGAACAGGGGAGGAGCAGAGAGAGAGGGAGACACAGAATGGAAGCAGGCTCCAGGCTCTGAGCCATCAGCCCAGAGCCTGATGCGGGACTCGAACTCACGGACCGTGAGATCGTGACCTGAGCTGAAGTCGGACGCTTAACCGACTGAGCCACCCAGGCACCCCGATGTGTGCCCTTTTTAACGTACGTTATATTTGAATAAACGTGTTTTGTAAAAAAAAAAAAAAAGCATAACCTTTGAAATCTATAATGTTTTCACTCAGGTTTTAGTTCTGAGTATATCTCTTGATGTTGCTTCTATTAGCATTGATAAAAGTGTTATATTCTTTGATGATGAACTGTATCTGAAGATAATTGGTGAGTTGAAATTCCCTTCAGACCAGAGGGTCTTAAATTTCCTTAGAACTCATCACAGTACCATGAAGAAGCCATCCACATAACGCTGCAGAGTTTTTAAAAAAGAACAATAGCTCTCACACAGTCTGATATTGATTGTAGTCCTGGTTTCAAATTATGCAAGCTAATTAATCATTCTGAAATTCAGTTTTCTGATATATAAAATGTGGGTATGAATATCAGTTGTTATTGCTGTGGGGCCTAAATGAGATAATGTTTGCAAAGTATAAAGTGCACTTGTTAAACATTTTTCTCCTCTAGATGGCATGGAATGTATAAAATCGAACAGCATATACTTTTTAGCTCTTATGAATATAGCCTTGTGGGAAATATGAAATATATAGTTACTATAATGTTAAGCTAGAAGGTAATGAATTTCATAAGAGGAACATATAATGTCCTTTGTTCAGATAGAAGAAAGTGGTAGAGGATAGAGGACACTTAGCATTTATAGTCTACCATATGCCGAATATCTTACAACTTCATAAAATCTAAGGATAATAGAGGATGTTTTGAAAATTTAGTGGCTTTTGAGCAAAGGCATTAACGACGGCTTCAAATAAGCAAAAAGAGTTATTTGGACATATAAAGATAGTGGGATATTCATTATAGGGAAGAAGGTAGTGTAAAGAAAGTCTTAAAAGCAGAAAGTCCAAGTGTATTTCAGAAATAAATGGTAAGTGAGTTAGGCTGGAATATTATGTGGATGAAAGAAAAGCAATAAAGAATAAAGTTGGAAAGGAAAGTAGAGGCCAGACTTTGACTACCATGTTAAGGAATTTCGTCTGTAGTTTATAGGAGGTGAGAAAACTTTAGAGATATTTGAGGAGATGAATTCAGTGTTCACAGCCGAGCCTCACTGAGATTAATATACCAGCATTATAAAGTTAGATGATTGTATGCAAGCAGAGAATGTGGTAGAGAATAGATTATTGCTTTTCTCTAGAAATATAGCAACATAGACTTGAAGGAGAGTAATTAGTGAGACTATAGAAAAAACTGGATGGAGAACTTGTAGAATCTGAAATTTAGAAGTTAGTGGGTGTTCAGGGCATTTGTTTAGTTAGGCTTATCTGAGCCTGGAGCAAATTTGGTGGAAGAACCAATCAAGTGAGTCAGTTGCTGGATTAGGCAAAATCAGGTAGGGGTTGTATTTCCATGAAGATACTGGAAACAAAGAGTAGTCAGGTGGCATGTATACATGATGCCCTCAGCTGAGCCAAAGTCAGTGCCAGAGAAGTGGGGCCTTAATTAATTAATTAACTAGTTAATGTAAGACATTAATGGATGCAGCCCTGGTCATGGGATCTAGAAGGGATTATGAAGGAAACTTTTAGGTGGGAAGAACCAAACTTCTTCAGGACAAGGGAGTGAGCAAAGCACAGTGCATGGTGCTGACTCTTATTGGGTGCTCATGTAGGGTCAGGTTGGCTCTCAGAAGTGTTGGGCTCTAGATTTGGTGGATAGGGAGGAATCCAGGATGGCGATGTGACCATACGTTCCTCAGACCATTATTAGAAAGGAGGAGAAATGTTCTTTATTAGAAAGAAGAACAGGGGTTTGGTTTGTAGTATGTGTGTGCACATTTGGTGGCGGGCTTAGGTGACACATGATATGGTAGCATGTAGATAGAGGAAAAAATTGTAAGTTTGTTTTTTGTATGTGTTGAGTTTGAAATGCTGATGGTTCACCCCATGGAGGTGTTTGGAAGCAGAGAAATATATAAAATTGTTGTTCTGTGTTTCCCTTGTCCCTGGAGTACATTGACATGTATCTTTCTCTAGGTCCTCGGTTGGTAATCATTCCATAAGAGTCTGAACTCCATGTTCAGCCATGAACAGACTAGATTTGTTGATTGTTTCTGTTTCTGTGAGTCCTGATTAACACCTCCAAGTACTCTGCCCAAAGCTTGCAGCTGTTTTTTTTCCCAGCCAGTACAGGCCAAGGCCATTTGGAATGGCTTGATGAATCTTCTATTTGAAAACTGGAGGGATTTATAATTTTCTTAGGAACTTATTGTGAAGTTTCTAAGAATTTGGAGAAAACAACCTGGGAGACTCTACAGAGGGTTTGTTTGTTTGTTTGTTTGTTTCCTTTTCTTGGGTTTTGTTGATTCTTGCCCATCTTATCTGTATGCCCTTCCCACAACCTGTTCTCTTCTCTGCTCTGCTTTGTGCCCCAGAAGACTAAGGCCTGAGGACTGCTCCCTTCTGGATTCTGATCGGGTGCCGCCAATGGAAAACACTGGCAGGAGATGAAAGGATTGAAGGGGTATAATCGGGGTAGTTCATCTCCACTCCCTCCACTCTCTGGTAGCCTGTCTCTGGCAGGAGCTGAAATGCAGCTCTTGCCTGGCATATCCTCCTCTGTTGCCCACCCTTTATTGTGTTTGATAACAGTATTTCCTCTCTTTGCTTCTTTAACCAAAGTGATAATAATGACTTCCTTTTGTTGCTAAAACCTCAGTGCCTCAGTATCCCCTGTTGGTTCCCTTAACCCTGCCCTCACCTCTGTAATGACTTCCCTTATTAAATCTCTTCATTTGAAAAATCAAAGGAGTGACTTCTGTTTCTTGCTGGGGCCCTGGCCAGTACAGTTGTCCCAAGGACAGATGGATACTGCTCCCAGTACACCTTTATCTCCAAATGAGATCTCACAGCCCATAGGAGTCCAGGATTTGAACAAAAGACCACTTCCTGCCACAAGGGGTTCTAAAATTTGATATTTTGGTATAGGTCATATAGCATAGTACCCAGATTTACTATTTTATTTCCTACTTGTAGCAAGGTGAGAGTACCCTTAAGAATTACATTGTGTCCAAAATAATATAAAAACAGGGAGGGGGACAAAACAGAAGAGTCTCATAAATATGGAGAACAAACTGAGGGTTACTGGAGGGGTTATGGGAGGGGGGATGGGCTAAATGGGTAAGGAGAATCAAGGAATCTACCCCTGAAATCATTATTGCACTATATGCTAACTAATTTGGATGTAAATTTTAAAAAATAAAAAATAAAATAAAATTGAAATTAAAAAAAAAAGAACGACATCGTGTCCAAGATAAAACTACATTATTTGACAATATAATCACTCTACAAACATCAGATAGGATGGTTACAAATCTGAAAGATCTTTTCAGTGACATATTTTTTATTATTTTTTTTTAATTTTTTTCAACGTTTTTTATTTATTTTTGGGACAGAGAGAGACAGAGCATGAACGGGGGAGGGGCAGAGAGAGAGGGAGACACAGAATCGGAAACAGGCTCCAGGCTCCGAGCCATCAGCCCAGAGCCTGACGCGGGGCTAGAACTCACGAACCGCGAGATCGTGACCTGGCTGAAGTCGGACGCTTAACCGACTGCGCCACCCAGGCGCCCCCAGTGACATTTTTTAATGACCCAGACTTGAAAAAATTATTTACAGATTTACTTTTAATGATGTGCTAACACTTTGTTTGAACTGAAGTCTTGGATTTGCAACCAGGCATAGACTTACCCAATATTTTTCCATAATGGTTATTGTAAACAAGTTTTCATCTTATTTAATCTAATAACAAGTTTCCTCCATAGAATTAAAGACAGGAGCCTAACTGAATGAATGCCTAGGTTGGGACTTTACCCAAACAAGACATAACTCAATGCATTAATCAGTCAAGAATTATAAGTATGGCATATAAGAGCTAAGCCTTCACTTTTCTGCTATTAAAAATATGTTGTTATATATTTCGAGCTGTATAGAAGACTTTAAAAAGTTGTTTTTTAATGAGGGTGAAAAGGTTTGTACTTAATTACCATACAGGCTATAGGTACTGATTAGCTCAGTTCAACGAATATTCAGTAAACATCTGAAAATGATTAAGAATCAATTCCTTTACAAAAGTTTAATGGTAATATATAAAAGTGACTGGAAGTAGGAAAACTTGCTGGTGCCCTTAAAAGAATCAGGATAGTGAAGAATGAAAACAGCAGATTGAGGGGTCATCAGTAAATACTTGGTGGTGTGAAACTGTGTATTCATTTCCACTGCAGGAATAACATGAGGTAAAAACCTCTGTTGTTTCAGCTCCTCTCTGATCCCTTGGCTGGAATTTCTCATATCTGAGGCACCTTGTTTCTCTGTCCCAATACATCTTCTGGGTGAAGTAGGGCTGATGGGGCTCATCCTGAGGGACAGACGTGACAGATAATCCAACTGAAACATCAGTCAATAGGGGTGGGCAGGGGTAAGACATCTAGACATCTGGCCGCAGGTAATGCTGGGGTACCGTAATTACTGGATCAAGAGTTCAGTACTGAGGATAGCAAATTCTCATTACGACTGGTGTGTGCAACTTTCTGTGTTTACTCTGCCCCTATCGTTCCACAGTAAATTTCTTGAGGTCAGGAATTATGTTTTCATTTTAATTCCCCCCAGCACCTCATAAGGAGCTCCATGCTTATATTTTTCATAACTGACTTATAATGAAGCCAAGGTTACACTATAGACATTAATGCTGACATGAATAAATGGAATTCATTTTTCTCTTTTTGAGCATAAATCATCTTCCATTTTATGTAATCGAGGAGGACAGTACTTGTGGGATGAGGTTTTAGTTCGATTATTTAAGATCCCTTCTTGTTCTAGGGTTCCAGAACTATGTGGCAATTAGTATAGATAGCCCCATCACGCTGATTGCAAAAGGAACGGATGACTTTGATTTAAGGGATGTAAGTGGAGCAGACTGATGCTGGATACTGAATCCAGGTCTAGAAGGCATTATTTTTCTAGAAGTCTCTTGAATAGGTTACAAATGTTGTGTCGGGTGAGACTGGTCTTTCACATGGGCACAAGAGGTAAAAAGTAAAGTCTTCTTTCCAGTATTCATGTGACTGTTACCGATATTCAGGGCTCACAGCAAAAAGCAGGCTGTAGAGTTGATGAGAGGGCTGGTTGAAAAGCCCCATTAGAGGTGAACAGGGTCCTCTCCCTGTTACTCATTTGCACTGCTGGTAGAGTTAATGTTTTGAGTCTGAAGGACACTATGACTGTTATCAGTTTTATTGGACAAGTGAATATAAAGGTAATTAAAGAGACCATGCCTAATAACCCAACTCTTACAATTTAAAAGTAAGAAAGAGGCCTGATAGGGTACCAGGGATATACCTATCATCCTAATTAAGTGCTAACAAGACAGTTGTCCTCACTTTGGTAACTTCAGTGTATTCCCTCTGTTAACTGTCTCCATCCGGTAGACTCATCTACAATTCTTAATTCTTCTCCACGGTTACCCTTCTTCATTCTCCTCACGAGCAATGTTTCTATAGGCTTCTGTGTTTAGCAGGTGGTGTCCCCAAAGCATTCACCCCAAATTGCCCATCCGGTTTATTCATTCACCACCTTTTCACACCTTCCCCTCGAAGTTCAGATTTGGCCGAATTGCCATGCAGTTTGAACTTGTCATCCCTCCCAGCATTTCTCCTTTATGAAGCAAGCACATCTCATAAATGAAAACAAGAGGAGATGTGTGGCTAGCTCACTCTTTTTTTATTTGAATTTAAAAATCGCCTTGTCAGCCTGCATTGCTTCAGGGAGGTAGGTGGAGATAGATCAAATATTTAAATGAATCAGGTGAGGATGGACAAATGAATATGCATAATCAAGTGGCAATTTTCTAAATCAGAGGAGCGTCTTGCTCGGGCTATATTCAAACTCCTCCACATTCTGGTTAATTGTGCCTAAAGACAGGAAGTGCTGTTTTTAGAAATAGACAGCAATGGTTTCTGATTGTTTGTCTTACGCAAAGACAAACAAAGAAAAAACTGTTGTTGAAGAATTACCTGAAACCTCCTAATTTTATTTGAGAGTTTGTTCAGCTTCCTTTTAATTATAAGACGTTTTAATTCTGGGAATGGACCTGTGTTGATATTTAGATTCAGATATTTAGATACATAGATTAAGAAGGTGACTCCCACACAGGCTGATAGATCTGTTGGTATTTGCTGAATGTTAACTCTTAAGAGGAAATGTATAGACACAGACCCAGGTGTAGTTTCATGGACCTGATAGCTTAAATTGAAGAGTCAGTGGTGAAATTATGATGCTTTAGTCCTGGTCATAATTTACAAAGGGTACTTTTATAGGCATAATAAACTACTATTGTGTGCAACAATGCATGCCGTTTCTTAAGGTTTAGATCTCACAAGGATCTTTCTACTCTCTTTGTAAAGCCATCTGTTACTGTTCCACTTATGGAGAGAAAGCATTTGAAGAAAAATGTTACTTTCATAAGTGTTTTAACTAGTAAAACATTGAATTCATGCTAAAAACGTCACTTTCATTTTGGAATGAAGCTCTCCTTTGCATGAATAGTTTTGATCCCTCTTAATTATTGTTTCCTTTTTTTTTAAGTGGACTTTACTTAGGGATTTAGTTAGGACCCAGTAATTCTATTTCCCAAATAAAGAGTGCACTCATAGTTCTATCTCCCAGTTGATAGCTGTTTGCAGAAGCGGTCCCATCTGAATGAAGAGTTCATCCTCCTTTTCTTCCCAATGATGGGCAGTTTGCACCCACCTCCCGCCAGCCAGGTTGCAAACAAAATACGCTCTTTGCAGCCTCAATCAAAATGTATGTTGTTTTAACCTGGAAATAATGTTTGGTAAAGTTCTTTAGCTTAAGGAAAAATATTTTGTGCTCTGTCACACTTAAAAATAGCTCCCATATGCTTGAGTCATATTGATCATATTCAGGGCTTTTTAAAAGAATTTGTTTTTCTGTGATCATAGTAGCAAAATGCAGGAAGAGAATGGACTCTCAATCTGCATTTTGTCACAAAGGCAAAATAAGATTCCAATGGGGGAGGGAGAATATTCTATTGAAATGTAAATCACGTTGGAACCTCCTGCATCTTGGTTGTATGTTGCTGTCTCCATGCCTCTTACGGGCATGTCTTTGTTGACTATCTCAGAGGATAACTGCTAGAAGGCAGGGACCTTGTTGATGTCACTCTTTGTGCAGACCCAAGAACAATGAAGCACTTGTTAAAGGTGGTGGATGTGATGTCTAGAATTTTCAGTCTGGAGCCCTCATTTGAGATGCTCATGGCTGCTTGAGCAGAGAATCTTGGGGTAGTTTATTCATTGGGGCACAAGGGCTTAAGTGTAACCCCTAAGTCCCAAACAATCATTTGACTGATTTTGGAGGTAATTTTTAAAAGTTTTTATTTAAATTACAGTTAGTTAATACACTGTAATATTAGTTTCAGGTGTACAATATAGTGATCTAAAACTTCCATACCACACCCGGTGCTCATCAGAAGCACACTCCTTAATCCCCTCAGAAGTAATTTTTGACTGACTTACCCTCACCAATCTCATATGACACTCATATGTAAGTCAGAATATCAACTAAATAGTGGAAAAATATATTTAGTCTTTCCTTTCTAAACCACATAGTAAATTTCTCCTATTTATATAATCTCTTCTGTGTATGAATATCCCCATCTTATTGATGAAGAAATCAAAGTTAAAATATATTGAATAAACCATCCATGTTCATACAGCTCATCGATAGCAGAGTCCAAGATAGGAATTGAAGTCTGTGTAGCTTCAGTTACTACTGTTTGTTTATTTATTTACAGTTAGCACATTGGAATATGTAGTTTTCTGGTGCATTAACTGCCTTTTTTCCCTATAGCAAAAATCTTCAAGAGAGCTGTATTATAATTAGAAGTATTTAAAATCAGAGTGAGAATACGTTGAATGATCCAATACAGGGCTACTAGAATTGAGCAACTTAGCTGAATTATTTTATTTTGTCTAGAGAGATATATCTACCAAAGGAATTCAGCGTTTAGTTTTGTAAGCCAAAGCAGTCTTTCACCTATACGGTATTTGAGATACTCTGAAAGTTTTCCTCTTTGGGCTCTCCCTTTTGGTTAAAACAGTAGTCCTTCAGACAGAGCATAGTATTATGCTCAGACTAGGCAAGGAGGGACATTGACGAGATCTTGAAAATGGCAGAGCAAAGAGCCTGAGTTCCCAATACCATTGCACCACTGAATCCGTCTAGGGACTGCCTATTTCCAAACTACTTAAATAGAAAATAAAAAGTTATATTTATGGTTTATACCACTATTAATTGAGGTTGTTTTTTTTTGCCACTGTTAATTGAGTTTTCTATTATTTGCAACTCAAACTTTTCCTAACACATTGAACTTTATGAAAGTGCAGAAGAGATATGCTCTGCCTCAGTGTGATAAACGCAAACACTAAAAAAAAAAAAAAAAAATCACCTCTGTGATAGTTTTGCATTGCTTATCCTTTTGCTTGGCTCATAAAATCAGGTTTACGCTAAAGGAGAAAGTTCCAAGCAATGATTTTTCCAGTATCTGAAAACACTTTTTAATTACAGGTGTCCCTACTCTAGAATGCACTGTTACATGAGAAAGTGATCTTTCTGTCTCTGGAGATACCTAAGTGCAGGCTGAATAACTATCTGTCATACATGTTGTGGAAAGACTCTACTGGTTGGGACCTCGGATAAGATGGAGTCTTTTAATTAAGAATTAAATTAAGAATTTCTAAGTCCTGATGCCTTTAAATGGAAGTGGTCTCTTTACCACATGGGCTTCCTCATTGAGAACAGCTTGGATAAAGGAACCAAATCTAGGCTTTTGTTCTGCCACTATTTAGCCTTGGGGCTTTGAGAAAGTAGTTTCCTAAAGTCATGGTTTTCTTCTCAATAGAATGAGGACATTTTTGATTTAAAAAAGTTATCATAACACTCCATCCTTTTATTTTAATAGCTTCTTACATGGAATTCTCATATTTAGATCCATAAAAAGACGAACTTTCGTGCAAACATTGGCAGATCTACAGGGAAAAATAGACAATAATAAAATAATAGTAAGAGAGTTCAATAGCTCACTGCCAATAATGGTAGATCAGCCAGACAGGAAGTCAGTAAGGAAACAGCAACAGCAGACTTGAACAACACTGTAAACCAAATGGATCGAACAGACAGATATAGAACATTATACCCAACAGTAGCAGAATGCTTATTCTTCTCGAGTACACATGGAACATTCTCTAGAATAGATCATATGCTGGGTTACAAAATAACCCTTAATAAATTTAAGACAAGAAATCAATCCAAGGATCTTTTCTGATCACAATAGACTGAACTTAGAATTCAATAATATAAGGAAAATGGAAAAGATTCACAAATACGTGAAATTTAAATAACATACTATTAAACAACAGTTGGGTCAAAAAGGAAATTTTTGTATCTTAAGACAAACAAAAAGGAAAAACACAACATACCAAAACTTAGGGGAGGAACATACCAACACTTAACATTCAAAGGAAGAGATCTAATATAAACAACCTAACTTTATACTTCAAGGAATTAGAAAAAGAAGAATGAAATGAACCCAAATTTAGCAGAAGGAAGGAAGTAATAAAGATTAGAGTAGCAATAAATGAAATAGAGACTAGGAAAAAAAATCTACAAAACTAAGAGTTGGTTTTTTTAAAGATAAATTTAAAAAACCCTCAGACTACAAAAAAGAGGAAGACTCAAATAAATAAGATCAGAAATATGAGAAGAGATATTAAACTGTTGCCACAGAAATAAAAAGGATAATAAAGAACTATTATGAATAATTATACACAAACAAATTGGACAACCTGGAAGAAATGGATAAATTCCTAGAAACATACAACCTAGAAATAGTGAATCAAGAAGAAATAGGAAGTGTAAAAAAATAAATAACAAATAAGGAAATTGAATTGGTAAACAAAGAACTCCCAACAAAGCAAAAAGCCCAGGACCAGATATCTTCAACAGTGAATTGTACCAAATATTCATTTTTTTAAAGGTTTTATTTTTTAGTAATCTCTGCATCCAATGTGGGGCTCAAATTTACAACCCTGAGATCAAGAGTTGCATGCTCTATCGACTGAGCCAACAAAGTACCCCTGTACCAAATATTTAAAGAAAAATTAAGACCGATCCTTCTCAAACTCTTCTAAGAAATAAAAAAGGAGGAAACGACTCCAAACTAATTTTACAAGACCAGCATTGCCATGATACCAAAATCAGACAAGGACACTAAGAAAATAAAAGTACATGCCAATATACCTGATGAACATAGATACAAATATCCTCAACAAAATATTAGCAAACTGAATTCCATAATACATAAAAAGGATCATATACCGTGATCAAGTGAGATTTATTCCCGGAATACAAGGATGGTTAAATGCCCACAAATTAATAATTGTGATACTCTACATTAACAGAATGAAAGATATAAATCATATAATTATCTCAATAGATTCATAAAATACATTTGGCAAAATTGAACATCTATTTATTATAAAAGCTGTCAACAGGGGCGCCTGGGTGGCTCAGTCGGTTAAGCGTCCGACTTAGGCTCAGGTCATGATCTCGCCGGTCTGTGGGTTCGAGCCCCGCGTCGCTCTGTGCTGACAGCTTAGAGCCTGGAGCCTGTTTCAGATTCTGTGTCTCCCTCTTTCTCTGACCCTCCCCTGTTCATGCTCTCTCTCTGTCTCAAAAATAAATAAATGTTAAAAAAAATTTTTTTTTTAAAGATAAAAAAAATAAAAGCTGTCAACAAAGTGGTTATAGAGGGTGGCACCTGGGTGGCTCAGTTGGTTAAGTAGCTGACTCTTGATTTTGGCTCAGGTCATGATCTCACACTTCGTCTTATATGATGGTGCAGAGCCTGCTTGGGATTCAATCTCTCCCTCTCTCTTTACTCCTCCCCCACTTGTACTCACTTTCTCTCTCTCAAAATAAATGAATAAACATTTTTTTTAAAAAAAGTGGTTATAGAGGGAGCATATTTTACTCATGATAAACTGGGTATGGAGGAAATATACCTTAACATGATATATGACAAGCTCACAGCTGCCACACTCAGTGGCTTTTCGTCTAAGATCAGGACAAGACAAAGATGCCCACTCTAGCTACTTTTATTCAATATACAAGTCTTAGGCAGAAAGAAGAAAGAAAGAAAGAGAGAAAGAAAGAAAGAAAGAAAGAAAGAAAGAAAGAAAGAAAGAGAGAAAGAGAAAGAAAGAAAAAAAGAAAAAGAAAGTCAAAGAGAAAGAAAGGAAGAAAGAAAGAAAAAGGAAAAGAAAAGAAAAGAAAGAAAAGAGCATCCAAATTGTAAAGGGGGAAGTCAGATTGTCACTATCTGCAGATGACATGATATTATGTATAGAAAACCCTGAAGACTTCTCCAAAAGGCTGTCAGAACTAATAAATTATCAGTAGAGCTGCAATACACAAAATCATGCACAACAATCTTTTGAATTTCTACACACTAATAATGCACTCTCAGAAAGGGAAATGAAGAAAACACCACCATTTACAATGGCATCAAGAAGAATAAAATATCTAGGAATAAATTTAATCAAGGAGGTGAAAGATCTATATACTACAAACCATAAGACATTAATAAAAGATTCTGAAGACGACATGAAAGATATTCATGGGATAGAAGAACTAATACTGTTGAAATGTTCATAGCATCCAGAGCAATCTACAGATTCAATGTAATCCCTATCAAAATTCCAAAGGCATTTTCCACAGAGGTAGAAAAAAACCACAATTTGTATGGAACCACAAAAGACTCCAAATAGTGAAAGCAATCTTTAGAAAGAGAAACCAAGTGGAAGCATCCTACCTCCTGATTTCAAACTATATTATAAATCTATATTAATCAAAATAGTATGGCATTGGCATAAAAATTGACACATAGATAAATGGAACAGGATAGAGCCCAGAAATAAATCCATGCCTATATGGTCAATGAATTCACAACAAAGGGGCTAAGAATAAATAATGAAAAGGGTTATCTCTTCAGCAAATGGTGTTGGGAAAGCTGGACAGCCACATGCAAAAGAATGAAACTGGACCACTTTCTTACACCACACATAATAATTAACTCAAAATGGATTAAAGACTTCAAAAACCCAAAAAACCAAACCATAAAACGCTGGAAGAAACAGCAGAGTGGTGGGGAGAAGAGATAGTTTGACATTGGTCTTGGCAATGATTTTTTTTTTTTTTTGGATTTGATACCAAAAACATAGGCATCAAGTGCAAAAATAAACAAGCATTACTACATCAAACTAAAAGCTTCTGCACAGAGAAAAAAATTAAAATAAAAAGGCAGAGGTGCCTGGGTTGCTCAGTCAGTTAGGTGTCCAACTCTTGATTTCAGCTCAGGTCATGATCTCACAGTTCATGGGATCAAGCTCCATATAGGGCTCTGTCCTGACAGTGCAGAGCCTGCTTGGGATTCTCTCCCTCCCTCTCTCTCTGCCTCTCCCCTACTCATGCTCTTTCTTTCTTTCTTTCTCTCAAAATAGATAAATAAACATTAAAAAAATACAAAGGCAAACTGTGGAATGGGAAAAAATATTTGCAAATCACATATCTGATAAGGGGTTAATATCCAAAATATAAAAGGAACTAATACAACTCAATAGTAAAACAAATAAACAAACAATCTGATTAAAAAATGGGCAGAGGAACTGATAAGATATTTTTCCAAAGAAGACATACAAATGGCTCACAGGTATGTGAAATGGTGCTCAACATCACTAATCATCAGGGAACTGCAAATCAAAACCACCATGAAATATCACTTCACACTTGTTAGAATGTCTATTATCAACAAACAAACAAAAACACACACAAAACAAACAAAAACAGAAAAAAATGTTGGCTAGGATGTGCAGAAATGGAAATTCTTGTGCACTGTTGGTGGGGATATAAACTGGTGCAGCCACTGTGGAGAACAGTACAGAGGTTCCTCAAAAAATTAGAAATAGAATTACCATTTGATCCAGTGATCCTACTTCTGGGTATATATTCAAAAGCATTAAAATCAAAATCTCAAAGAGATATTGTACTCCTTTGTTCATTACAGCACTATTTACAATAGCCAGGATACAGAAACAATCTAAATGCCCATCGGTGAATGAATGCATAAAGAAAATAATGGTACATTCATACAGTAGAATATTATTCAGCCTTTAAAATGACATTGAGGAGGGCACTTGTTGGGATGAGCGCTGGGTGTTGTATGGAAACCAATTTGACAATAAATTATATTTAATATAAAAATAAATAAATAAATAAAATGAAGGAAATCTTGCCATTTGTAGTAACATGAGGGACTGGGCATCGTTACACTAAGTGAGATAAGCCAGCCACAAACAGAAAAATACTGCATGATCCCACTTTAATGAGAGACCTAAAATAGTCAGACTCACAGAACCACAAGTGGAATGGCTATTGCCAGGGACAGATGGGAGGAGAAAATGGGAAGGTGTGAAAGGGTACAAAATTTCAGTTATAAAAGATGAGTAAGTTCTGGAGATCCACTATATACCACAGGACCTACAGTTAATAATACTGTACTATATACCTAAACATTTGCTAAGAGGGTAAATCTCATGTTAAGTGCTCTTGCCACAAAATTAAAAAAAAAAAATCAAACAAATAAATAAATAAAGGGAGTTGGAGGAAACTTTTGGATGCGATGGATGTTTACGGCTTTCATTATGGCGATGGTTTCACAGTGTATGTGTGTTTCCAAACTCATCAAGCTGTACACATCAAATATCTACAACTTTTTATATGTTAATTATATCTCAACAAAGTAGTTTAAAAAAAAAGCTGCTTTGGTCCTGGATCCAGAGGCCAGCCTGGGGTCCCTGCAGCTCCCTTTTCACTTAACCCTTCCATCAGCCCTCGGGGCAACGAGGAGTCTGAAGAGAGAGAAATTCTCTCTTAAATGTTACCAAGTTCTTTGTAATTGGAACCCTGTATGATTCCAAGACAGAGCGAGCACAGAATCTGAGCAGGAAGATCATAGAATTCACACTTACCTCATGGAGGCAATCTGAATTGTTGAGTTGTTGCTTTTTTTCCCCTCTTATTGTCGAGTTAATACTGATTGGGTCTATTGTATCCAGCGACCCATGAAAGTAAAGACGGTTTTACCAAAGAGCCATTAAATACGTGACGTCATTTTGTTTCCTTCTCAAGCCTTATCCAAATCTTAATATGTGTCTGCTTTGAATGTAAGTTTTCAGACGGTTCTGCTAAACTGCCCGTCTCTTTACAACCGTTCTCACACAAAAGTGTTTGCCCACTTTCCACATAATGAAGCTTTTTAGGCCCTATACAAATGGTGCTATTCTTAAATCCGAGCAAAATAACCTGCTCACGTCTCCTCTTTCTGTCTGACCTAGCACTTGCCCTCTTCCTGAATGTGGGCCTTGAAGTAAATATGTAAAGTAAAAGATAGGAATTCCATTCCCAAAGAGATTTCCTTATGCTTGTTTTATATCAGGTTGTTGCTCCACTTGCAAGTTAAAGTCCTAAAACGAACAGACACGGCCTTGGAGGATCTGGTGTGCTTCTGTGTATCATTCATCTGCAGCATTTGAATTGGGAAAATCCTTTGTGGGGTTTCAACAACCTTTTGTCCAGATAGTTACATGCACTGACAGAGCCTTCTGACAGAGCCACAGAAAATTCTCTGCTGAGTACTTAATCAGTTCCTAAGTTGGCTTGCTTCCACTTTTCCTTTCTTCAAGACTGTGTTGCTATACTACTAGAATTTTCTATTTGTGATTCTGAGAGTTTAAGACTAAATAACTTTGGGCATATGGTCACTATATTACTTTCATCACACACAGTCCTGTTTTATACACACAGACACCTTGGGGTTTGTTGAAATTTATGCTTATACTTTTGAAAAATGCGTTTATGCTTTTATAAATGTATTCTTTTCGATGTGATAGCTCAATTCTTAATTACTTTACAAATAAGATTGTTATGTTATCTCTGAATATTAACACAGAAACCCTAGGACAGATTGATCGTGTTTCTAAGGATCAAATAGAATAAGACTATTGGGTGAAGAAAAATTTGTTGAAACTTGCTGTCAGGCAGGCTGAATAAAGAACCATGAGGAAAGACAAAATTCTCTCTTTTTCTAGGGATTCATGGCAGAAACTGTTAATGGCAGATTTTTTGAACCAAGAAAGGCAATAATCTGCTGCTGCCAGTCCTCATCCATTAAAAGTCTGGTCTCAGTGGAACAGACTCGGCTGGGTTGACTGGTTCTTACTTTGCCATCTGCTAAAATAATCGGATTGACCGTGTGTTTTACCATTGTGATCTCTACATAAATAGACTTGCCTTCAGTATTGTGGGTCTTTTGAAGAAAAAGCAGCAAATCTTGTTGAAGTTCCTTCCTTACAGACATGAGAAATGCTGGTGGCCCTTATAATACTCCAAACGATTTCTTCAGATTGTAATTGTAATATTGGAGAAAGTCACTTCTGTTTAAACGGGGGTTGAATGGTGGAGAACCAGAGCTTTGAGAGACACAACATGCATTACAACATTATGATGTATTCAGTCAGATGTAGGCAAGACAGAAAATCACATGACAAAGCAAGCCATGTGAATGTTCCTGAAGAAGAAAAAAAATGGAAATGAAAAAACAAACACGCGTCAGATACTTCCTTTTTTGCGGCACATTATTTCAAATCGTATGGATGCCTCATGTTTGTAATTTGTCAATGATGACTTCCCCCGCGTGTGTATTGAACTCAGGGATCACTATAATTTTGCTCTTGCATCACAGTCTTGCTCTATTTGTTTATATCTATTTAATTACATGGTTACATGTGAATGCAGCAACAAGAGCTCCCCAGATATCTGTCAGGGATGTTGTGAGAATGTAGTGAGAAATTATTTTTTACCACTCACAACAACTATATATGGATCACATTTACTCCCTTGGGATCCTGGCCTATGTAATCGAAAAATATATGCACTTGACAATCCCGAGCAACACTGCAGTCATTGAATTAATTTATGGCCTTTTTCCCCCTGTGTTGGCAATCTCTGCGTCAATGTAAATAAGTATCCACTAAGTGACCATAGTGTAGATCACAGTTTCTTGGCCATTTAGGGATGGCGGGGTTCCTCCAGGGATGTCCTTACCTGAACATAAGGGATCAGAGCACTTTTCAGGAAAGGGAGGGACAATCCCAGGTGGGATAAATGGTCATGGATTTACTGTCACTTCACTCTATTTTTAACAGCCCAATCACTTCTCTGGTGGCCGCTGCCCCACACAGCCTCTGGCATAGGGTAGGTACCCAATGCATAATTGCTGAATGAAAGAAGGAATTCAATCTCAAGGGCATCCATTTCATTTTCTCTGCAGCTACACCATCGGCATGGCAACAGCCTAGTCAGCACATTACTTTAATAATTTTTTTTCTTTTTTTCTTCTTATGCTAGTTTCCATAGGCAGTGGTCTATACAATTTTTAGTCCTCCATCACTATTAATGAGGAAGTTTTGTGCATACACTCCCCAAATAGCTGTTTTATAAATAAAATATTATGTTGTGTTATAAAACATATTTAATAAGTGGGAGAATGAGATTAAGTAAGTTAATAGAAGTTCTAATATTTTTATTCCTGTATTCCAGTAGATTGTCTTGCTTACCTCCCTTCTCCATTCTGGAGACTTGGCTACAAGGGGTAAAAGAAGAATAAGAAGCAGTCCCTCTATTGGGAACCTTGCATCTTATTTGGTAGACCAGATGGATACAGTGAAGTACAGTAATAGCAAAGATGTACTAGAAGTCCTGAACAGAATTTTCCTGAAAACACAGATTTTAAAACATATTTCAATCTCTACGACCTTCGGTTTGTAGTAGGATATTTCTTATGTTCCAGTGAGTTCGAGCACACTTAAATCTTTTCAGTAGATATAGTCTTCTCTTGGAATCACTCGCATTTAATATTAAAAGAAGCTTTTTTTTTCATGTTAAGATCTCCCCTTTTCTTCTATCCTGAGAAATTTGTCCCCATAAACTTGATCTTCATATCCCCTGGCTTAGCAAAATTTACTTTTCGATGGGACATTTTTTACTTGAATTTTGACTCTGAGGTGTTTTATTTTTATTATTATTATTTTTTTTTAAGTTTTATTTATTTTTGAGAGACAGAGTGAGTGGCGGAGAAAGACAGGGGGAGACACAGAATCCAAAGCAGGCTCCAGGCTCTGAGCTGTCAGCACAGAGCCAGATGCGGGCTCAAACCCATGAACTGTAAGATCATGACCTGAGCTGAAGTGGGATGCTCAACCAATTGAGCCACCCAGGTGCCCCGACTCTAAGGTGTTTTTTTTTTTTTTTTTAAGTTTATTTATTTTTGAGACAGAGAGAGACAGAGCATGAACGGGGGAGGGTCAGAGAGAGGGAGACACAGAATCGGAAGCAGGCTCCAGGCTCTGAGCCATCAGCCCAGAGCCCGACGCGGGGCTCGAACTCACAGACCGCGAGATCGCGACCTGAGCCGAAGTCGGATGCTCAACCGACTGAGCCACCCAGGTGCCCCTCTAAGGTGTTTTATAAATACATTCTTTTTTTTTTTTTACATTTTTTTTTTTTTATTTATTTTTGGGACAGAGAGAGACAGAGCATGAACGGGGGAGGGGCAGAGAGAGAGGGAGACACAGAATCGGAAACAGGCTCCAGGCTCCGAGCCATCAGCCCAGAGCCTGACGCGGGGCTCGAACTCACGGACCGTGAGATCGTGACCTGGCTGAAGTCGGACGCTTAACCGACTGCGCCACCCAGGCGCCCCTATAAATACATTCTTGAGGTCCATTTACTTCAGGCATGCAGGATGATGTAGCAATATATTTACAGATCACGAGCATAAGTACAGTGATTCTGTAAATAATCCAATCACTTCAGGTTTCGTGGTTGCCTTGATGTACACATCTCTCCTCAGGGCTTTCCATCTCTCACTACCTAATTGCTCAATTCTCTTTCTTTATATCCACTTCTTGTCTTCTATGACCTATATCAGTTATCTTTTTAGCACAATATGGTCTCCCAAATGGAAGATAAAATCAATCATTTAGAGTAAAACTAGAAAATATTCATGTAAAGCAGATTCATGTAGTCATTTGGAACAATCTACCTTAAGAAATGATTTCCACACAAATTCCTTCCAAGTCTCTACTAAGTGACTCTAATGTATTTGTAGGGAGATAATGATGTGGCATTTATCTGCTCATTTGTGCTGTAAACTGACTATTTAAAGTAATTATGTTAATAGGATTGTGGTCTGGATTGAATCTAGGGGGGAAAAAGAACTCAGAAGCTAGGAGTTCTTAGTCTCTAGGAGGGGTTATCCTGGGTATTCAAGAAAATATATTAGTTATAGATGTCATAGTAAATGAATATATTGGTATTCAGGCTTATAAATTCATCTCCTATGAGTTTGGCTAATGTGTGCTTGGTTACCCGAGTGAAGCTAATTTTTCACCCACAGTACAAAGGGCCAGAACCTTTATCATGATGAATCTTTTAAAACACCACACAGTAAGAAACTGCCTGAGCTTCCAGCTGACCTCTTTGACATTGTTCTCTAATTTTGGTAATAACCCTGTTCCTTTACCTGCTTTGAATTCTATCACAAGCACATTTGTATAACTAATTTGTTTTATAGATCAGTTTCTCTTTGAATAATTAGAACTGTCATGTATTGGTTATGGTAATCCTAGCTGCTATCAGACATAAATCCCCAAATTCTAGTCATTTAACAGGACAGATTCTTTTTGTTCGCATAATATTCCAGTGTAGACGTTCCTGGTGGGGAGGTGGTGTGCTTTGCCCCATTCCGTTATACGGGGTCCAAGTGGATGGGGGATCTGCCATCTTCCATACATGGCTTCCCAGGTCTCCTTGCATGTTGATGTCTACCAGGGAAAGAGAGTACGTGGGAAAAGGCACACACACTTCCTAATCACCCGAGCAGAGCAGTGACCCACATCACTGGGACCGGTCAGCCACATGCCCAGATAAAGATGCAAAGAGGAAGAAAGTAAGGACTGTGGGGCATCCCCTTCCCAGCAATGATTCCCCATTAAGGAAAGAGGGTATGAAGCCTTGCAGAACAGCTGGCCCCCTCTACCACGACCCATGGCATAGTGGAGTGTCCAAAGGACAAGAAATGCAATCATTAAAAAAATCCCTTGTTTTGCAAGGTAAAACCTCTGATGCAGTGTTTTATGCTTAAGAACAAGGCACGTGTTTTACACCAACAAGTGAACGTTTAAATTACAAAGCAGTGTTTGACTGCTTTCAATATACAATGTCCCAACCTGACAATTAACTGTTTAGTTTCATCAGTGTAGACAACTGATGCAGATAAACCTAATGTGAATTTTTAATCTGAATTAGCTAACTTGGTTTACTACAACATCATAGATAAACTCTACCTTTGTTTAATATCACACAAATGTGATATGAATGTGCTTTTTCTTCTTTCCAAAATTGTTTCTAATTGATTACAAGAAAACAAGTTTAAATTTTTCCAGATGTGTAATAGAGTAGAAAAAACCTCAAACATTCATTTTACAATTATTTTGGTATTTGTTCATAGAGATATGCAATAGTGTAGAAAGAAATTCTATGTAATGTGTCAAATTAGAGAAGATATCACCAAAAGATAAATATGTGTATTCCTTAGCACATGGTACTTCAGAAACACAGAAATATTTACTGGGCAAAAGATGGACTGAAGTAAATATCGAAGTTATTTTTCCATAAAAGGACTTGAGTTCTGTTTTAATATACAATCTAGAGTGTGCCCATTCTTCTTGTGAATGCGTTTTTTCCTTACAGGTGCTTTAACTATTAATTCTGTACTCAATGAAACAAAAAGCAACCATGAAACCAAACAAAATATTTAATAACCAACTTCTGATTGTAATTGTCTTTTTCTATTTTATTTAATTAATTTTTAAAAACAAGTTTTGTTCTAATAAACTGAATTTCTGTCAATCCTTTTAGGAGATCTGATGGTAAACCTGCAAACTGTAATGTGGCTAGTTTGGGCAGGGAGAAGAGACTTTCTCAAGGACAGACTGATGTCACCTTTATTCAAACAGGCCACGTGAGTGCTGAGTGTCAGGGTCTGAGGGATGAGGACAGGTTATGCAGAAGCGTGAGAGAATATTCTGTAAGAGATAGTGGGACGTCTTATTAAGTAATGATTAGCAAAGGGGCATGGGTCTGGCCTAGGACTGTGAACCTGAGTATGTTAAGACAATCAAGGAAGATTCTGGAGGTGCTAACTTCCTCCAAAGCTACATGTATGGAAGAGCTAGAATTGGGACGGACATCCAAGGATTCAAACAGTCATCAATTATTAAGTACCTACTTTGTGGTAGGCACTGTGCTGGAAGATTAAAATATACTTTCACTCAGGCATCTGGGTAGCTCAGTCGGTTAAGCTTCTGGTTTCCAGCCACGCATGGGACTCTCTGCTGTCAGCACAGAACCTGCTTTGGATCCTCTGTCCCCTCCTCTCTCGTCCCTCTCCTGCTTGTGCACGTGCTTTCTCTCTCTTTCAAAAGTAAATAAACATTTTAAAAAATATATACTTTCACTAATTTTCAGAACAGCCCTCCAGGGAGGGTTTTCTCATTCCCATTTTGTAGATGTGGACCCTGAAGTTCAAGGTTGAGTGATTTGCTCAAGGCCACATAATTATTAGCAGGAGAGGCAGGATTCAACCCACTTGTTTGGGACCCTAAAGCCCCAGGTCTTTTCCCTGGGCGAACCCTCCTCTCACAGCAAAGTATCCACAACAAACTTTTTTGGATCCTTAGACAAGTTTAGCATCACACTTGTGCAGACTTCGGTCTTCCCTTTGCTCTGACATTAGTGACTGCCCCAGGCACTAGCATTTCAGTGCACAAGGCAGCAATTATTTATGACTTGGAGATTTGCAGCCTGGGGCTGGTTTACGGGAACTGTTTTGAACAAAAACAAAAGGAACTCTTTTCTCGGATGTTCCAGGATTCTTTGATTCTTTGATCCAGAGGGGCTCTGTCTTCTATGGGAGATGTGGAGGAAGAGTACACACTGAAGAAAGGCCTTTTCCAGGCCGGTGGCCTTGCTTGTTTGTAGGAGTCTAATATTTATACCAAATCTCATCAACCTCAGCAGTTCCTTTATGATCACTTAAAACTCCTGTATGTGTCCAGGTGGGTAAGGACAACTGAGGAGTGAAGGGGATGGTGTCCAGGCATTGGCACGTGAAACACACATCATCTCCCTAGTGAATTTATATTTAATCTTTGTCTCTGGAATGTGGTGAGAAATGAATACCTGTCAGGCATATAACTCCCTACTGCCGCCCCCACCTTCTGATCGCTTTTCAAACTCTGACCCTTTTGTAAAGACTTAGCTAATGCTTCACCTGATCAAGAATCTTTTCTGATCTTTTTATGCCCAGGGCTAGGTGGCCATACCATGCTCCCATGGCACTCTTATTGCATTTACCAGATTAGTATTATAATAAATATTTGTGTCTGATAATAATTTAAAACATGAGACAAGGACTATATCTTTTTCATGTGTGTACTACCAGTACACAAACATCCTGAAAATTCTCAGTATGTGTTTGAGAAGACTTGAATTGCATTTTATTTATTTATTTATTCAATGAATCTTTAGTGGGCATCTACTATGTAAAGACACAAAGAAGAGGAAAATCAGGCACCATCTGCTTTGCCTTTTTTTTTTCTTCTAAGACCCATCAGTTAATGAAGGGATGGTGACTGTGATAAAGTGTAATGCACAAGTCTGGTTAAACAAAGGGAAAACCAAATCATTACAATAATAACGATTATTATTATAGGGAAGGAGCCAAGATGGCAGAAGAGCATGGAAGTTTTTTGTGTGTCACGTCCATGAAATACAGCCAGACCAACACTAAACCATCCTGCACACCTAGAAAACTGATCTGAGGATTAACACAACAATCTACACAACTGAACCACAGAATTCAGCAGGTATGCGGCGCAGAGAGGTGACCTGGGGAGAGAAGCTGCCGAAGGCAGGGAGGTGCTTTTGTGGGCTGAGAGGACAGAGACAGTGGGGAGAATACGAGAAAAGCACCCCTCCCCAAATGCAGCTGGAGAGAAAATGGAAAATTGGAAACAGCCGCAGGGACTAAACTAAAAAGGGAGAAGGAGAAAGGAGAGGGTTTAAATTCCATTAAGACTGTAAACAAAGGGAGCGCAGAGTCTGCAACTCCTCAGCTCGATACCTGGCGGTGCTCTGGTGGGAAGGGCAATCCCCAGGAGCAGAGTGGGGTCCGGGAGGTTCTCGGGCCACACGGGGAGAAGCGGTTCCACTGCTGGAAGGACATTTAACAGAAGCTGTTGAGGCCACCTGGTCCCAGCAGACCCTAGAGAACGGCCACATTTGCTGGTGCTGGAACAAGGTTGTTGAGGGTGAAGCCTGGTGCCAGGTGTGTGTTGTGATTTTCCATGGTCCCTGAAACGCTGAGGCTGCACTATCTCGCGATCTTTTTCCGGGTTGAGCTGGCACCTGGCTGCAATCTCTGGGCTTCGACAGCAGCACCGTCCTACAAACTTTCCTGGTTGTGGCCGGCATTCAGCCATTGCTTGGTAAGCCCCTCCCGAAGAGGGGCAGAACAGTCCAAAGCAGCAGTCCTTCAGAAGTAAGGGGCCGGGGAAAACAGCCGTATCTGAGACAAAACTCAGGAGAGAGGCACTACCTGGGGCTTGGTCACAGGCAGTGTAAAAGAGGGGAGTGGACGAAAGCTAAAGGCAAAGGAGGGGTGTGCTATTGCTGATCGGGGAGAAAGGAGTTCAGACTAGAGACTGAGTAGATGGGTGACGCCATTTTCACTGCTCCTGCGCATGCCTATACACACCTACAAGCACCACAACAACCCACCCCAGTAGGTTAGCAGCACCATCTAGTGGAGAGGGGAGCCGTTACACTGAGCCCCGCCCAAATGGGCCAACTTGGCTGTTTAAGAACACAAGTCTCACCACCTGCTTAGTTTATGGACTATAAAGCTCTTCATAATCTGACTTATAGGGGAAAGTGAAGTAATTTCAGTCGTATTTCAGTCTGTTAGCAGGTCCACCTATTCAATTTTTTTCTTCTTTTTTCTTTTTTCTCTTTTTCAACATTTTTTTTTTTTTTTTTTTTTTTATTTTTGGGACAGAGAGAGACAGAGCATGAACGGGGGAGGGGCAGAGAGAGAGGGAGACACAGAATCGGAAACAGGCTCCAGGCTCCGAGCCATCAGCCCAGAGCCTGACGCGGGGCTCGAACTCACGGACCGCGAGATCGTGACCTGGCTGAAGTCGGACGCTTAACCGACTGCGCCACCCAGGCGCCCCATCTTTTTTCTCTTTTTCATTTCTTTTTCTTGAATACAGAAAAAGAAAAAAAATCATTTTTATTTTCAATTTTTATTAAAAATATTTTTCTTTATTTTTTTACTATATTTTTTACTTTTGTGTAATTTTTTTCAAATTCTATTTTATTTCCATCATTTTATTTTAGTCTACTTCAGTGTATTCATTTTTTTCAAATTTTCAAACGATTTCCTTTTTTTCTTTTTTTTGTCTCTTTTTCATTTCTTTTTCCTGAATACAGAAAGAGAAATAATTCATCTTTATTTTTAATTTGTATTAAAAATAATTTTAATTTTTTTCTACTATACTTTTTACTTTTGTGTAATTTTTTCAAATTCTAGTTTACTTCCATCATTTCATTTTAGTCTACTTCAGTGTATTCATTTTTTCAAATTTTCAAATTTAAATTCAAAGATTTTGAATTGAATTTGAATTGAATTGAATTGAAATTGAATTGAATTTTGAAATTTCAAATTTTGAATTCAAATGATTTCCTTTTTTTTTCTTCTTTCCCCTTTTTTCTCTAATCTATCAAGTCACTTTCAACACCTAGACCAAAACACCCCTAGGATCTAGCATCATTTATTCGATTGGTGTGTGTGTAATTTTTAATTTTAATATTTTTTAATTTTAATTTTTTTAATTTTAATTTTTTCTATCTCATTATTTCCTTTTCTCCCTTCAAAATGACGAAATGAAGGAATTCACCCCAAAAGAAAGAGCAGGAAGAAACAACAGCCAGGGACTTAACCAACACAGATACAAGCAAGATGTCTGAACCACAATTTAGAATCATGAATAAGTAATAACAATACTGGATGGAGCTGAAAATAGATTAGAATCTCTTTCTGCAGAGATAAAAGAAGTAAAAACTAGTCAGGATGAAATTAAAAAAATGCTATAACTGAGCTGTAATCACGGATGGATGCTGTGGTGGCGAGGATGGACCAGGCAGAACAGAGAATCAGCGATATAGAGGACAAACTTATAGAGAATAACGAAGCAGAAAAAAAGAGGGAGATTAAGGCAAAACAGCATGATTTAAGAATTAGAGAAATCAGTGACTCATTAAAAAGGAACATCAGAATCATAGGGGTCCCAGAGGAGGAAGAGAGAGAAATAGGGGCAGAAGGTTATGTGAGCAAATCATAGTGGAAAACTTTCTTAACCTGGGGAAAGACACAAACATCAAAATCCAGGAAGCACAGAGGACTCCCATTAGATTCAACAAAAAACGACCATCAACAAGGCATGTCATAGTCAAATTCACAAAATACTCAGGCAAGGAGAGAATCATGAAAGCAGCAAGGGAAAAAAGTCCCTAACCTAGAAGGGAAGACAGATCAGGTTTGCAGCAGACCTATCTACAAAAACTTGGCAGACCAGAAAGGAGTGGCAGGATATATTCAATGTGCTGAATCAGAAAAATATGCAGCCAAGAATTCTCTATCCAGCGAGGCTGTGATTCAAAATAGAAGGAGATAAAAAGTTTCCCAGACAAACAAAGATTGTGACCACTAAACCATCCCTGCAAGAAATTTTAAGGGGAACTCTCTGAGGGGAGAAAAGATGAAAATATAAACAAACAAACAAATACATACTAAAAGCAACAAAGATTAGAAAGGACCAGAGACTGCCACCAGAAACTCCAACTCTACAGGCAACATAATGGCAATAAATTCATATCTTTCAGTACTCACTCTAAATGTCAATGGACTCAATGCTTAAATCAAAAGACATAGGGAAACAGAATGAATAAGAAAACAAGACCCATCTATATGCTGTTTACAAGAGACCCACTTTAGACCTAAAGACACCTTAAGATTGAAAATAAGGGGATGGAGAACCATCTATCATGCTAATGGTCAACAAAAACAAGCTGGAGTAGCCATACTTATATCAGACAATCTAGACTTTAAAATAAAGACTGTATCAAGAGATGAAGACGAGAATTATATCATAATTAAGGGGTCTATCCACCAAGAAGACCTAACAATTGTAAACATTTATGCGCCAAATGGAAACACCCAAATATATAAATCAATTAATCACAAACATAAAGAAACTCATTGATAGTAATACCATAATAGTAAGGGACTTCAATACCCCACTCACAGCAATAAATAGATCATCTGATAAAAAAATCACCAAGGAAACAATGGCTTTGAATGACAAACTGGACCAGATGGACTTCAGAACATTTCATCCTAAAGCAGCAGAATATACATTCTTCTCCAGGGAACATGGAACGTTCTACAGAATAGACCACATACTGGGACACAAATCAGCCCTCAGCAAGTACAAAAAGATCAAGATCATACTGTGCATATTTTCAGACCACAATGCTACGAAACTTGAAATCAACCACAAGAAAAGATTTGGAAAGGTAACAAATACTGGGAGACTAAAGAACATCCTACTAAAGAATGAATAGGCTAACCAAGAAGTTAAAGAGGAAATTAAAAAGTTCATGGATGCCAATGAAAATGATAACACCACAATCCAAAACCTCTGGGATGCAGCAAAGGCAGTCATAAGAGGAAAGATTATAGCAATCCAGGCCTTCCTAAAGAAGGAAGAAAGATCTCAGATATACAAACTAACCTTACGCCATAAAGAGCTGGAAAAAGAACAGCAAATAAAACCCAAAACCAGCAGAAGACAGGAAATAATAAAGATTAGAGCAGAAATTAATGCTATCAAAACCAAAAAAACCAGTAGAACAGATCAAGGAAACCAGAAGCTGGTTCTTTGAAAGAATTAATAAAATTGATAAACTACTAGCCAGTTTGATCAAGAAGAAAAAGGAAAGGACCCAAATAAATAAAATCAAGAATGAAAGAGGAGAAATCACAACCAACTCAGCAGAAATAAAAACAATAATAAGAGAATATTATGAGCAATTATATGCCAATAAAATGGGCAATCTGGAAGAAATAGACAAATTCCTAGAAACATATACACTACCAAAACTGAAATAGGAAGAAATAGAAAATATGAACAGACCCATAACCAGTAAGGAACTCAAATTAGTAATCAAAAATCTCCCCCAAAACAAGAGTTCAGGGCCAGATGGCTTCCCAGGGGAATTCTACCAAAGATTTAAGGAAGAGTTAACACCTATTCTCTTGAAGGTGTTCCAAAAAGTTGAAATGGAAGGAAAACTTCCAAACTCATTCAATGAATCCAGCATTACCTTGATTCCAAAACCCGACAGAGACCCCACTAAAAAGGAGAACTATAGACCAATTTCCCTGATGAACATGGATGCAAAAATCCTCAACAAGATATTAGCCAACCAGATCCAACAAGACATTAAAAAAAATTATTCACCACGACTAAGTGGGATTTATACCTGGGATGCAGGACTGGTTCAATATCCGCAAAACAATTAATGTGATTCATCACATCAATGAAAGAAAGGACAAGAACCATATGATCCTCTCAATAGATGCAGAGAAAGCATTTGACAAAATACTGCATCCTTTCTTCATAAAAACCCTCAAGAAAGTAGGGATAGAAGGATCATACCCCAAGATCATAAAAGCCATATATGAAAGACCCAACGCAAATATCATCCTCAATGGGGGAAAACTGAGAGCTTTCCCCCTAAGGTCAGGAACACGACAGGGATGTCCACTCTCACCACTGTTATTCAACATAGTATTGGAAGTCTTAGCCTCTTCAATCAGACAACACAAAGAAATAAAAGTCTTCCAAATCAGCCAGGAGGAGGTCAAACTTTCACTCTTCACAGATGACATGATACTCTATATGGAAAACCCAAAAGATGCCACCAAAAACTGCTAGAACTGATGCATGAATTCAGCAAAGTGGCAGGATATACAATCAACGCACAGAAATCGGTTGCATTCCTATACAGCAACAATGAAGCGACAGAAAGAGAAATCAAGGAATTGATCCCATTTACAGTTGCACCAAAATCCATAAAATACCTAGGAATAAGTCTAACCAAAGAGGTGAAAAATCTATACACTAAAAACTATAGAAAGCTTATGAAAGAAATTGAAGAAGACACAAAGAAATGGAAAATGATTCCATGCTCCTAGATAGGAAGAACAAATACTGTTAAAATGTCAATACTACCCAAAGCTATCTACATATTCAATACAATCCCTATCAAAGTAACACCAGTATTCTTCACAGAGCTAGAACAAATAATCCTAAAATTTGTATGGAACCAGAAATGACCCTGAGTAGCCAAAGCAATCTTGAAAAAGAACACCAAACCAGGAGGCATCACAATCCCAGACTTCAAGCTATACTACAAAGCTGTAATCATTAAGACAGTATGGTACTGGCACAACAACAGACACTCAGATCAATGGGACAGAATAGAGAACCCAGAAATGGACCCACAAACGTATGGCCAACAAATCTTTGACAAAGCAGGAAAGAATATCCATTGGAATAAAGATAGTTTCTTCAGCAAGTGGTGTTGGGAAAACTGGACAGCAACATGCAGAAGAATGAACCTGGACCACTTTCTTATACCACACACAAAAATAAACTCAAAAAGGATGAAAGACCTCAATGTAAGACAGGAAGCCATCCAAATCCTCGAGGAGAAAGCAGGCAAAAACCTCTTTGATCTTGGCCGCAGCAACTTCTTACTCAACACGTCTCTGGAGGCAAGGGAAACAAAATCAAAAATGAACTACTGGGACCTCATCAAAATAAAAAGCTCCTGCACAGCGAAGGAAACAATCAACAAAACTAAAAGGCAGCCAATGGAAGGGGAGAAGATATTTGCAAACAACATATCAGATAAAGGGTTAGTATCCAAAATCTATAAAGAACTTCTCAAACTCAACACCCAAAAACCAAATAATCCAGTGAAGAAATGGGCAAAAGACATGCATAGACACTTCTCCAAAGAAGACATCCAAATGGCCAACCAACACTTGAAAAAATGCTCAACATCACTCATCACCAGGGAAATACAAATCAAAACCACAATGAGATACCACCTCACACCTGTCAGCATGGCTAACATTAACAACTCAGGCAACAACAGATGTTGGTGAGGATGCAGAGAAAGAGGATCTCTTTTGCATTGTTGGTGGGAATGCAAGCTGGTGCAGCCACTCTGGAAAACAGTATGAAGGTTTCTCAAAAAACTAAAAATAGAACTACCCTACAACTCAGCAATTGCGCTACTAGGCATTTATCCAAGGGATACAAGTGTGCTGTTTCAAAGGGACACAGGCACCCCCATGTTTATAGCAGCACTATCAACAATAGCCAAAGTATGAAAAGAGCCCAAATGTCCATTGATGGATGAATGGATAAAGAAGAAATGGTATATATATACAATGGAGTATTATTCGGCAATCAAAAAGAATGAAATCTTGCCATTTGCAACTATGTGGATGGAACTGGAGGGTATTATGCTAAGTGAAATGAGTCAGTCAGAGAAAGACAAAAATCATATGACTTCACTCATATGAGGACTTCAAGAGACAAAACAGATGAACATAAGGGAAGGGAAACAAAAATAATATAAAAACAGGGAGGGGGACAAAACAAGAGACTCATAAATATGAAGAACAAACTGAGGGTTGCTGGAGGGGTTGTGGGAGGGGGGACAGGCTAAATGGGTAAGGGGCATTAAGGAATTTACTGAAATCATTGCTTCACTATATACTAATTTGGATGTAAATTTTAAAAAATGAAAAATTAAGTTAAATTAAAAAAAAAGAAATAAAAAGAGAAGGTGATTGCTTTATTCTCAGCTCCCATTTGTGATCTCTCCTCCCCCCTCATACCTTCCCCTGGTTTCGGGAAGAGTTTTCTTGGCAACAGCTCTTCAGAATTCACTGTCATATGCTTGGAGCCACACAGGGCTGATTTAGAATCTATACCACTTATCTTTTACTAGTTATTCAAACTCTCTGAGCCTCAGTTTCCTTGTCTGTAAAGCGTTAATAGTAATGTCACTCTCATGGAGTTGTTTTCTAAAGTAGAACCAATGAATAGAAAACACCTGGACTAAAGCTAGATTCCTGGGCACAGTTAACAAAATTCTTTCCTCCTCTTTAGATCTTTGAATTCATCTTGATTAATTTTTGTTGTATTTACATTATAGTGTTGGAACTACAGACTCTGGAATCAAAGTGACTGAGTACTCATCTCCTCTGGAATATCTACGAATAACTAAATAACCGTACAGGAAAACTCACTTTGCTCCTCTGTAAACAAGAAGTAATAAAACTCACTCTGTAGGGTTACTGGGAAGATGAAATAAGATTATGTCCCCTTAAGGATTTGCCACTTGGTTATGATTTTTCACTCCTGGATTTATATATTAACACACAGTTTTAAAGAGCATAATGATACATTTCCCTTTTTTTTTAAACGTCTGACTCTTGATTTCAGCTCAGGTCATGATCTCACGGTTCAGGGGTTTGAGTCCCGCACTGGGCTCTGGGCTGACAGTGCAGAGCCTGCTTGGGATTCTCTCTCTCCCTCCCTTGCTGCCCCCTCCTCTGCTTGTGCTCTCTTTCTCTCAAAAATAAATAAATAAACATTACCAAAAGGAACATGTAACTTAACCCAAGCTATCCCAAATATAACCATTTCAACACGTTATCAATACAAAAACTATGAATGAAACAGTTTACATTCTTTTTTCAGACTATGTATTTGAGATTGTGTGAATATTTTACACTTACAGCACCTATCAATCTGGACCAGCTACATCACAAGTACTCAATTGGCGCATGTGGGCCAGTAGCTGCACCATGAGACAGCGCAGGTCTGGGGCGAACCTCCACCTTGGGAGGATGACAGGGACGGACAGGTGGACTTTAGACAAATCTTCACAGTGAAGCTCAGCTGTTCTCCAGGCCACATGGGGTGAATTTAGAGAGGCTTCCCAGAGAGAAAATTAAATCTCTGCTGTCCCTTTAAAGAGTCTACATCTAGAGCTAGGGGTGAGTGGTGGTGCAAATGGGTGCCAGTCCTCACTGGACAGAGATACCGAGTCTTCCAATCTATTGTGTAATTTTGGTGTGAACGAATAATAGGAAAAAATGATGTATTTTTAAAGTGGATTTTTTATTTTGTATATACCTAGGTCTTTTGGGGAGTATCGTGGGTGCGGAATGAAGTTTGAAAAACTTGTTCCAAGAATGCGAAGGGATTGGAGAGAAAAACTTACCTTCTTTTTGTTTATTTAGGATTTTGAACTGTTTATCAATAATAGAACACAGGACAATACTTCTCTGTATATCCATGGAGAAGCATAACAAAACAGAAGGTTTGTTTACTTACCATGCATCTAGAAGTTCACAAAAACAGATCCAGAACTAAGAGAATAAACGATTCCATTTCTTTGTCCATAAAATGGGGATGTTAATAAATTTCCTTACATATTTAATCTTCTCCAAGATATTATGTATGTTGAGTTTATACATCCATATGTATGGACATTATAGATTCGTAATGTTTTGGGTAAGGTTAAATAAGAGAATTGAAGTAAAGGAATCAGCACAGTGCTTGGCACTGAGTAAGTGCTCAATAAATGTTAGTTGCTTTTAAACAGCTTCACTGAGGTATAATTCATACCATAAAATTCTTTCATTTTAAGTGTAGAATTCAGTAATTTTTCAGAGATTTAGAGAGTTGTGCAACAATCACCCCAATGTAGTTTTAGGACATTTTCTTTTTGTCTGCTTGCAGTCAATTCTCACATTCCCAGCCCAGATAAATATTGATCTGCTTTCTGTGTCTCTAGAGTTGTCTTTTCCTAAGCAATGTGTATAAATTGAATCATATAGTATGTATCTTCTGGGTCTGGCTTCTTTTCTTTTTGAAGTTCAACTATGTCATAGCAGGTATCAGTAGGTTGTTTCTTTTTTGCCCCATTGTGTCATATACTGCATTTTGAAAAATGTATTCAACACTTGATGGTTGTTCCCAATTTGGGGATATTATGAATAAGGCTGCTGTGAACATATATGTTTTATGTGGACATATGTGTTCATTTCTCTTGAGAATTGCTAGGTTGAATGGCAAGTATTTAGCTTTTTAACAAACTGCCAAATTGTTTTCCAAAATGCCTGCACGTCTTACGTTCCCACCAGCAATGTCTGAGGGTTAGAATTTCTCCACATTCTTGCTCCCACATGTTATTATCTCTTTTTGCATATCACAGCCACTCTGTGTACAATTATGTCTCATTGTGGTTTTAACTTACATTTCCCTAAAGACTAATAATGTTGAAAGATTTTTCATGTGTCTAGTAGTGTTTGGTGGCATCTTTTTGTTTGGTGAAATATTCATTAAGACAATTGCCCGTTTTTTAATTGGGTTGTTCATCTTTTAATTACTGAGTTGTAAGTGTTCTTTAAATATTCTATATACAAGTCCTGTATAAGATACATGCTTTGTAAGTATTCTTTATGGCTTATCAATTTCTTAAGAATGTCTTTTGGAGAGCAAAATGATTTTAATTTATATAAAGTTGAATTTATCAATTTTTAAATAGATCTTTCTTTTGTGTCATATCTAAGAAATTTTTATCTAATCTCACAAAGACTTTTGTGAGATATATTTGACATAGAATATTATGTTAGTTTCAGGTGTACAACATGATTCAATATTTGTAGATATTGCAGTGATCACCACAGTAAGTCCAGATTTTTTTGTTATAAAAATTTCTGTTTTTCTAGTAGTTTTCTAGGAGCTTTAGTTTTTACATTTGTATTTATGGTCTTTTTTGAGTTAGTTTTTGTGTAATGGTGTGAGGTGAGAATCTAAAGCTTTCTTCTTTTTCTTTTTTTTTTTTTCATATGTCTATCTTGTCTTAGCAGCATTTGTTGAAAACAGTATCCCTTCTCTTATTGAATTGTGTTAGCATTTATACTAAAAGTAAATTAACCGTAAATATTAAGATTTATTTCTGGACTTTCAATTCTGTTCCATTGATCTATACATCTATTCTCATGCCAGCACAACACTGTCTTACTACTTTAGCCTTACAATGAGTGTTGAAACTGGACAATCCCAATCTTTTCCAATTTTTTTCTTCTTTTTCAAAATAGTTTCAACTATTGTTGGTCCTTTACATTGCCATATATATATTTTAGGATCAGTTTGTGAACTTATACAAAAAAATCCCATGGGGATTTTGATCAGGATTGTACTGAATCTATAGATTGATTTGGGAATAATTATACTTTTAACAATATTAAATCTTTCAGTTCATGAGCATGAAATATCTCTTAATTTAGATCTTGGAATGTTTTGTAGTTTAGTGCATAACTCTTATACTTTTTTTAAATTAGATTTATTTTTAAGTATTTTACTCTTTTTGATTCTTCCACCAATGAAATTTTATTCATTTTATTTTTGATTATTGCTAGTGTATAAAAACACACTTGATTTGCCTAAGTTGATCTTTTAACTGGTGAATTTCTTATATTTGCTTATAAGTTGTAGTTGTTTGTGTGTGTGTGTGTGTGTGCATGATTTTGTACATTCAGGATGATGTCATCCTCAAAAAGTTTTACTTATTTCTTTCCAATATGAATACCTTTAATTTTTTTCTCACCTGATTGTAGTGGCTAGAACCCAGTACACATTGAATGGGAATGGTGACAGTGGACATTTTTGCCTGTTTCCAATCTTGGATGGAGCATTTCTCTTCTACCAGTAAGTCTCATGATAGTTATTTTTCAGATGCCCTTTATCAGGTTGAGGAAGATCCTTTCTGCTCTCTTCTCATTTGTTCAGAACATGTATTGTGCATAAGTGTTGGACTTTGTCAAATATAGTTTTATCCTTTATTCTATTAATATGGTATATTACATTAATTGACTTCCAGATTTTAAGTCCACCTTACAGACCTGGGATAGATCTCCCTTGGTCAAGTTGTATGGTTCCTTTTTGCATGTTGTTGCTTCTTTCCATTCTTTGGTATCACCATTGTGCAAAACCTTCTTAAAGTAAGTAGAGTAACAGTTGATTTCCAAGGATCATTGATTTCCTTGGAAATCAAAATAGTGGGAAGATTTTGGGCACCAGGAATGGCTGCTCACTGCTGTGCCTCCTTGTCCTCCACTCAAACCTGAATATTTTGTTCTGTGGCTGTGTCTTTTCTTACCTATCTCTCACTGAGAATTCTTCTGCAGGCTGTGGAATCAGAAGGGCATTTTAAGCATTCTTCTCAAAACACCATGGCTTTCAATCAGCAGTCTTAAGAGAAAATAGTCATTATTGAACAATGCCCTGGTATCTGCGTAATATTCCAAAAACGCCGTGACTGTTTAATTGACTCCCACTTTACATGACTATGTGGTTCAGCTGCCACTCTCTATTACCTCTGTAAACAGGCTGACCATTGCTCATGGCATGTTAAACACTCACAGGGAACAAGACATTCTCTCTGGTATTCCCAGTTCTGTTCCCACCATTTGAATTGTGTGCTAGCAAGACTCTGTTGTGCAAGTTCTGTAAACTGTTTATTCCAGATGTATTTGTTATTGTTGGTAGGTAATTTAATTATACGTTTAACTTGATGAAATGTGAAAAGAAATACTTTCTGTGGAAAATAAATTTATAATATTGGAAAGATATCACAAAGGAGAGGGATTTTAAAGATTATATTGAATTAAAGGTGGCTTACATAGCTGTAAAACATCGGGAGAAAAGTAAAAATTATAATTCTGCATTAAATTTGCTCTTTGCAGGCACTGGTAAGTTCTAGTTTTACTTAAAATAATTTAAAAAATAACTCTGAAACTCATAGTTAAGTATTTATGGTAGTTTTGCAGAAAATAAGTCCAATTAGATACCCAAATTAAAAAATTCAAAAGGCCTTGGTTCTTCATCAGAAAACTGGAAAACAATTGCGCAACAATATTAAGCTAAAATACAATGTGTTTGTATGTACACATATATTTCTCACATTGAATGACTTTTTCAAAAAACAATGATCTATAAATCCCAGTTGCATAAATTGCGTTATTTAAGAGGTCTTGGACTAAGTCTCCAAACATCCCCATGATTTGGATTTGGGGCCATTATTTAATTATTTTATGGCTACTTGTCTACTTTGTATTGGCTATATAATATGCTTTCAGATTGGAATGAGGGACAATAACAGAGCATGTGATTTAGAGAAAGTAAACTGTGACTATTTTACTTTGTTTCTGTACTTGAATGTAAAGAAAAGTATGTTAGGACAAGTAACCAACTTCCAACTTAGATGTGACCATGTTACTCTCAAGGGGGAAGGGTTTTTGAGAACAATGATGAGCTATTGAGGTGTCTTTGTGCAGTCAGTGTTTTCTGGAAACTGAGGTGGAGAAGGAAATAAGAAGATGAAGAGATCTGAGAGCATTAACAAATGATAGTCGGGATGATAGGGTTAATTTTTAATTAGAAGCAAGACTCCATGAAAGCAAAGTGCAAACCAAGTGAAAGAGTCAGGCTACCCCATGGTAATAAATACTCAATGAAAAGGAGAGTTGGTCTCAGAATTCATTCTGTGTCACTGCCTGATTATGTAGAGAAATATTCATCTGGAGCCAAAGTCCTGTTTTCTGTGGCTTTGTGTCTTCTTTTTCTGGCAGCAATTTGGCCAAAGCCTTGTTGGTAGGTACACACACTTGAGAAAAAGGCCATTTTGTTAGATGACTTCTTTCCATCTAATTAGGAATCAAGTCATTAGTCTCATTGCAATCTGATTAGACGACTGTCTTAATATGATAAAGATAGGAAATAATTGTTTTTAAAAAAAAGACAAATTGCTGGGGACAAGGAAAGACCTCCTTTGCCTCAGTGAAACCTCCATTAATAATGTGTGAAGAAGCAATAACAAAGCACTCAGTGTTCCCTTTAGAGGCTCCTTGAGAGCAAGTCTGTCTGTGAGAAGCTTTCTTTTGCTAATGTGGGCTGAGTCACTGACAAAGGCCAGTGTTAATGGTCAGCTTCAAAATCTAATCCCTGGAAGGGAAGCATTTCCTTGGCTAGTTTTGTAATGTGCTTGTCAAACATTTTAAACCATTTAACAGAGAGAAGCATTGTGATGACAAGACATAACATGGCCAGTTCTTCGGATGCATCTGCCAACGGAGTAATGCAGTGATCCTTTTGGGCTCCAGTGGTTCAGGCACAAATGCAAACTCATGTGTGGAGTTCATCTTGCGACTCGGTTTTGATGTTGCGCCCACAAATAATTAGCTTCGACTAGGCTTATTGTCTTCCTTTGCATCTTTTTCCTCACGGAATATGTTATTAATGTTTTACCGTAAATAAGATCCCTTATCCCTTCAGGTTAATCGGGTTAACTTCTTTTAGAAGGCTAGTAAAGTCATATTATTACAAGCAGGTCTTTTTGCAATCTTGAAACAACATAGGGACATTGAAAAATAAAGCCAGACGGGATCTCCCTTTCTCTTGCCAGTCGAAATACAGTAAAATATCCTGCTCATTCATTTCCATCTAGAATACTGAATCTAATACTAATTTATTCAGGAGATGAATGCACCATTGTTGTGACTCAGCAATGCATTTGTTTTACGACTGCCAAACGCTGCTCCGTGAAACCACACTAACCACATTACCCACGATGATTGCTGGGCTCGAAAATATGACTTGCCATATCAAATGGCACTCTTCTCCAAGAACCAAAGATGATAAATACATTCATCCATCTTTTAAATAAATTGAAAGAGAAGAGTGAAAGAAAAAAAGGTTTTAGGTTTAACTTAGAACAGGAATACAGTTCATTTATATATTTATTAACTTGGTTATTCTCACACCATCTGCAAGAATTTGAAGTGGGGAGGTAGCATTTATTACCCCTTGCTGTTGGCTACAAAATGCATTATCAGCAATGGAGAGAAGAGGTGGGGCGGTGGGGAGTGGGACACTCCAGAGCCACCATTCTCAGAAACGCTCCAACTTCTGCACCCCATTCTTTTCTCTTTCCTTCCTCTTTCTCTTTTTTCTTCTTTCTCTCTTCCTCTCCTTTCCCTATTTCTTTTCTTGCCTTTTTCTTTGACTTCCTTGCTTTCTCAATGAAATGTTCCCTTCTCGCGGCACCTGGGTGTCTCAGTTGGTTAAGCCTCCGACTTCTGCTCAGATCATGATCTCATGGTTCGTGGGTTCAAGCCCCACCTCAGGCTCGTCATGCTCTGTGCTGACAGCTTGGAGCCTGGATCCTGCTTCAGATTCCGTGTCTCCCTTTCTCTTTGCCCCTCCACTGCTCATGCTCTGTCTCTGTCTCTCAAATATATGAATAAAACATAAGACAAAAATTAAAAAGAAAAAAAAAGAATTTTTCCTTTCCCTCCGTATTACTCAGGGGTGGTGGGTATTGCTTGGGACTTAGGAACACTTAAGACTCAACTGGATACCAACCCTAGGGGCGGGACAGGTCTACTTGCTCCTTCTCTGAGTCTCATAATCTGTCCAAATTCCTTTCTGACCTAACAGTTATCGCTCTTGGATTTGAGAGCTGAAGGTAAAAGTGTTCTAGCGTTTGGTGTTGTTAATACGAACTTAATGCAATGTTTGGAAGTTATTAACAATTAAGAATTATTGATGTGGTATCACTCACAAGCTTTCTCTTGTTTTCCTGAATGGGGAGAAAGAACCAGAGCTTGAGCACAATTCACAGTTGATCTTATCTATGCTTACAATCTTTAGAGAGAATCCATGCCTTTGTGAACATCACATGTAAAAAGAAGTCTGCAGATAAAGCCAATAGGCTTTGTTCTCTGAATTTCACAGGAATGTTTTCAAAATCATAGGGGAGTGTCAAATAGGTATTCCCAGTACCTAGAATAAGCTTGCTTCCCCTTGTAGGAACTCAACACACATTCTTTCTGCCAAAAGAACACAAGAGGGTCATCATTCGTATGTTTTGGGGTGAGAAACAAGCATGGAGAATTGCTTTCTATGCTGTACCCTAACCATACTCGACTCACATTCATTTCAACTTAATATTCTTACACCACACTGAAATTGCAGTTTTTCAAAATTGGGATTGATAGCTTAGTGTAGGTGTCCCTTAAGGGTAATGCCTTCTGCCCTTATCACCCACCAGTGTGTGTGTGTGTGTGTGTGTGTGTGTGTGTGTGTGTGTGTGTGTTTGCATGTCTGGTTCTTTTTTTTTTTTTTTTTTTTTTTTTTTTACATTTTTTATTTATTTTTGAGACAGAGAGAGACAGAGCATGAACGGGGGAGGGGCAGAGAGAGAGGGAGACACAGAATCGGAAACAGGCTCCAGGCTCCGAGCCATCAGCCCAGAGCCTGACGCGGGGCTCGAACTCACGGACCGCGAGATCGTGACCTGGCTGAAGTCGGACGCTTAACCGACTGCGCCACCCAGGCGCCCCTGCATGTCTGGTTCTTACGCACAGAAACAGGAACTGTGCTCACCTCTGCCGTGAATCCTTTCATGGGTCTTTGTTGGTTTCTTTTGTTAGATTTGGCAGCATCTTGGCAGACAGGAGATGTGCTGTTCTCATCTTCCCAAAGCCAACAAGCCTGATGGAGCAGACCTTAGTGATTCATCAGCGTGTTACTTTTGGAGTCACCTTGCCATGTCATTGCAAATGCATTTCAGTGCATCCATATGCTACATCAAAACAGTTATTTTTGTTGTAAACGTTTTATAGAATTTAAAATTACTTGGCTATAAATAACACATTTAATTTATGTTTGGCTATTTCTGGGCAATCACTGTGTATTGTCAGAGAGCTCTGTGAAGTATGGAAACCTATTCTGTAACTCTTTGCAACTCTAATGCCTGTATGTGTATCAATGTCCTTGAACAATTAATGATATGGAATTGAAATAGAAATTGGACAGAAACAGGCATTAACTTAAACATTTATTACTTCATCTTTCGTTTTTTTCTTTTTGTGTTTTGTAGCTCATAATTTTTTTTTTTTTTTTTCAGATCTCAAACATTTTTGGAGGCCTTTGACAAAGTCACTGGTGATAGACCCTAAGCCCTGGGTGCTTAAGGGATAGAATGGGCCTGCAGGGCAGGGCCCAACAGATGGCTGACACCCTAGTGGCCAAATGGTTGTCCCCCAACCCTGAGCACCAACGTGTGGTTACTGCTTTTGAGGAAAGCATTTGCTGTTGGGGCTTCTCTCTTCAGTGTCTTTGAAGCTAAATGTTTTCTAAGAGAAAACAATTAAGAATGAGGATAGAGACAGACTTCATTGTCAGAGGAGCCCAGCACAATTGCTGAGCATGGACAGAATAAATAGGAAAGCGGGGAGGTAGGGCTTGGTTCCCATTAGGAAGAATTCCTGCAATCAGCTTGGATGATTAAATAGAAATCGTCATGTTACACACAGAAAGGCCTGTCCCTGCCATCACTGTTCACTTTAGCAGCAGCTGTTAGGCTCAAGATAAGGAGAACTGGATGGGAACTTTACACGGATGCTTTGGTGTGCTTAGAGTTTATTATTTTTTTTTTAAATGTTTATTTGTTTATTTTGAGAGAGGGAAAATGTGCAAGAGAGCACAAGCATGAGACGGGAAGGGGCAGAGGCAGGGGGTGGGGAGAGAAACTCCCAAGCAGGCTCTGGGCTGTCAGTGCAGAGCCCAGTGCAGGGCTTGATCTCACAAACCTAAGAGATCATGACCTAAGCCAAAATCAAGAGTTGGATTCTTAACTGACTGAGCCACCCAGGAGCCCCTAGACTTTATTTTTCGTAAAATGACAACTATGAATTGACTAGTTCCAGGAAACCCAATTCCCTAGTTGGAATATCTTTACCTCGTATCTAGAGTGATAGAATTCTTCCATCCTTTTGTTCAGACTATAGCTTTGTCTCTACACAGTGCAACGCTAGTAATTTTAATAACTATCCGATACTTATTATGGGCCAGGCATCGCAACATGTACTTCACGGTATTAAATCATCACAGCGAACTTATGAGATAAGCAATATTATTATACCCATTTTACTGGTAGGTAAAATAAGGCTCAGGGAAATTAAGTGACTTCATAAGGTCAGAAAACTAGGAAACGGAAGCAGTAGGTTAACGCTACGTTTGCAATTCCTGTTCCTTTAGCTTTCCTGCAATATACCCAGACACCCTTTGTTGAAGTAACTTCCATTTAAATGATATTAGTTATGAGATCTCCTGCAGGATACTTTTCCTTTTCATTTCGTGGCTTATTATATTATTCTGGTCTTGTGTTCATGCAACTTTCCTTTCTAAGATTCAAATATTTGAAGCTAAATTTTTGAAGACAGACAAATATGTGCAGTCTCTACTAAAATATTTAACGTCTGTGTTAAAGCGAAGGTTCTAATTTAATTTCAGTGCAATTTTTAATATATTAAGATAACATAAAACCTTTTGAATTTGGAGCCTGTTAATTTTAATTGCATGGAAATCTCATCCAGGTTGAGTTGGAGTTCCCCATGGTATGATCCTTAAAAAAAAATACAACCAATAAATAAACAATGTGACGGACAATGCTGATAGAAGCTTCTTTAAAAGAATAAACTATTGGGGCGCCTGGGTGGCGCAGTCGGTTAAGCGTCCGACTTCAGCCAGGTCACGATCTCGCGGTCTGTGAGTTCGAGCCCCGCGTCAGGCTCTGGGCTGATGGCTCGGAGCCTGGAGCCTGTTTCCGATTCTGTGTCTCCCTCTCTCTCTGCCCCTCCCCCGTTCATGCTCTGTCTCTCTCTGTCCCAAAAATAAATAAAAAAAAAAAAAAAAAAAAAAACGTTGAAAAAAAAAAAAATTTAAAAAAAAAAAAAAATAAAAGAATAAACTATTTTAGGTATGTCAGTATAATTTATTTGTATATTATTAAATGATCTATTAATAAAATCATTCCTGGAAGAATTATAGAAACTCCAAATTTGTGGGCCTTTAGTGTAATTGCTGTGTTTCAGTGAACAACACTGAAGTGTATTTCTTTAAAACGTAATTTATAATTCAGATTGATTTTACACATTACTCTGTCCGTCATCACAGAAATCAATTTCAAGACAGAATTTTCTTTAAAATTTTTTTTAAATGTTTATTTAGTTTTGAGAGAGAGAGAGAGCGAGAGAGAGCGCAAGAGTGAGCGGGGGAGGGGCAGAGAGACAGGGAGACACAGAATATGAAGCAGGCTCCAGGCTCTGAGTTGTCAGCACAGAGCCTGAGGCAGGGCTCAAACCCACGAGCCATGAGATTATGACCTGAGCCGAAGTCCGATGCCTCACCAACTGAGCCACCCAGGTGTCCCTAAGACAGAATTTTCGATGAGAAGATGTATCTTTTATTTACATTACTATTTAGAAATTATCCTGAGAAAAGTGGTTCCTGATCTGTTTCCAGAGAAATAACAGCCTTTACCTAATCTTTGATCATCCTTCTTCACACCCTCCCTATCTCATCCTGCCAAAAACAAGTGAAAGACTCCAAAAGTGGCTTTAATTTAAAGGGATGTATACAGATGCAAATACCTCATTATTGTTTTTGCTCAGGGTTATTATTACTCACTTGTTTCTTTCTCACTTCTTGCGGTATTTTCCTCAACAATTCTTTCTCCATTCTCCTAGTGGTGCCCTCTAGGCGAGTAACAGTGCTTAGCCAAGGGCTAGGCCAAGGGCTAGGCACCGATTCCAACTAGGTGGGTCAGACTCTCCAGCTCTGGTGTCGGCGCCCAGGCCAAAGCGATGGAAGGATAGGGCATCATCAGAACTGATATTTCCCACCTGGAAGTATGTGGCCATTGGCGTCTGCTTTAGCTCCTGTGCCTTACAAGCCCAAGCTTTACTCACCATTCTGTGAACTACTTATCCGCTTCCAGTAAACGGTCTTTCTTCTTAGTCAGCTGAGGTCGGCCACTGCTGCTGACAACCAGCCACCCCCCGCCGAGAGGCGCTGCTCATTGACTCCCTTTCCGTTTTGCTTCCCTTCCTATTTCTTCCCCTTTCGGCCTTCCTCTTCCGGTCTTCCTATGCTCGTGTTTTTCTTGCTTTTTCTTGGACGCTTTGCAAAGGTGAACGAAGATTAAGAAAGCTAATACAAAGTGGAAAAATGAAAATATTTTGCAAGTATGTAGCGATGACTTTTTTTTTTTCCATTTAAAACTGAGAGTTCCTCGACCACGTAATGTATACAGTTGCAAGCCTTACAAATAGTATCATTAATAACAAAAAAGTATACGCAAAGCAACGTAACCCCTCCATCTCGACACACACAAGAAACTAAGCGGCACCTCGAACAAGTTTTACAGTTTTGGCCCATTAAAAGACATTTGTAGCTTGTCTAAAATACTTAGATGATTTGACCCATGCAGTATTTATTTTCAAAGGATCTTCTGCCAGATCTATGTCTTACTAAAGCAATTAATGTAGTTATTTTTGGAAGTAAGCATATAATGTCTTCTCTGCAGTGGGTTGAAACAATTTAAGTCTTGATGTCTAGTCTTCAGCTATCACTAAAAGTAAACTTAAATATTTAACACAGTAGTTGAGGAAAAACAGCTACAAAGTTTACTTGAAAATAAAGTGAGTCATTTCATTGAGCCATTTATCTCTTCTGCTTGCACGCATGACCAACAGAAGTTTGTGTCTGTCCTCAGTTCTCTCCCCCAGATAGTCAACAGCTGTTGCTTCCTTCAAACTGTAAACTCCATCTTCCTGTTTTACCTTAACTACTTTGCTCAGGCTGCCTTGGTTAAATGGCAATTCAAACTCTGAAAAGTTTTTGTAAATCACAGCAGTTATATTCTGAGTAACAGCTGCTAGGTGATACTAGGGATCAGTCAGGCCTACTAACATCAACACAGTTAATTCAGGTACTGTTTCCAAACACAAACCATTTAAAAAGAAACAAACAAGCAAACAAACAAAACAAAACAAAAACAACAAGCTGAGCTTGGAAATAAGGTTTTTCAGAGTAGAATCAAATGATTTTCTTATCTGAGGATAATGTAGCAGATTAATATAGCTGATATCTATCTGAATCCATAAAATTTCCCTTTTATGTTAGCAGACCTAATTTGTCTACACCATATACATCACATGGATGAACAAGTGCAGAGACTTTATTTCAGGTTTTTAAAAAATATATATGCATAGTTTTTATCCCCTTTGTAATTGTTTTAATATCTTATACATTTATTGGTCATGTCTTAAATACTTTTGGCTTACATTTTATATCATCCATAAAATAATAATTTTCTGCAGGCTTGAAAATGGAATGTATCATTTAGATCCAACCTTGCACTTGGGATAAGGTCTTATGCTTCCATGTACATAAATGTCTTCCTTTTCTGACAGAGGTAGGTATCCACTGTCTTGGGTGTACTACAAATATTGTAGCAGAGATGACAAGAAAAAAGTAATAGTTGAGATTCATCACTTGGGTTTTAAAATAGTGATTTGAACTAAAAGCAAAGAAAACAATTGTGAATGCCAAGGCTTTTGATTTGCAATAACTGGCTTTTTGACAGACAGGAGGTTTTTGAGTAGTGAAAGTCTGGTCTTGGGTATCCAGAGCAAAGTCCTGGTGGAATCAGGAAATAAAGTTAATGGGTTCAGGACTATTTTTGGAAGAAAGCAGACAGGAGCCGGATAATCTCACCTGGAATTGTTTTGGGGAAGATAAGAGATAGGCAGGAATCTCCCATTTAGCTCCTGCCTCCTTCCCCCAGGCCAGAAAATACACTTAGCTGATACTAGTAGGGATGGATACCAACAACCGGAATCCAGAGGAAATGTGGAGATCATGGTGATTTATAAAAAAAAAAAAAAAAAAAAAAAAAAAGACAAAAGCTCATGTATATTTTTTGCACATCTTGTATTTTTTACTGTGAAATATGCTAATGTGATAATGTAGATTAAGAGGTAAGAGTTTACTAGTTTTTTCCTTAGTAGAATATGTAAAAGAATATTGTGGAAAGCTTTGAAATGTACAAAACATCTGCTAGGTATCCTGTCTAGAGAACTGTCCTGGATTATCGATGCTTTTTGTTGTCTTTAAGCTAATTTGCCATCTAAATTGTATACTGATGGAAATAACTTTTTTTCCATAGAAATGCAAATGTATTTTATCAATGGAAGTGCAATTTGTTATTTTCCTGTGGATATTAACCAATTTTGAATCTATTTACACTTTCATTTCAGCATTTCTGAGTGCCTATATATGTATATATACACACACACACACGTTTTTTGAATTCTTTTTTGAACTGGTTGTAACATCTTACCGGTTCCCTCATTTAATAGTGAGTTAAATACATTCTTTGACATGTTTTAATTTGATATATGTATACGAGTCATGATTTTACCCTTCTAAAAATGATAATTTAATATATATTTTTTGGTGAACGGGACATTTCTGGAGATACGTTAACTTATTTAAAAATCTGTGAATGAGAATGGAGGTCTTAGGCATCTCCCCTACACAGCAGGGGGAAAAGTTTGTGAACAATAAGTGGTAGTTATTTATCTCCAATCAAAATATCTAGCTATTATGTGCTTAGGGACAAACTCTTTTCCCTTGGCTTTGTGTTTGCATGGGAAGGTTTTTTCCATTGGGAATAGACCCTCCTGTTTTCTCTATCCCTTTTATTCTGGCCTCACTGAGGGAGATGAAGTGACTTACCTGATTGGAAAGACTGGAAGAAAAATTTGGACCAAATTCAGAAGGAACATAACTCAATCCCCTTTTCCTGCTATGCTTTAGGATTTGTTGCTTTCATTTTAGAGATTTTGTAGGGAGAAGCACGAAACATGACAGGACTACCATCTATCTGCATTGCCAGTGGGGTCCACTGTACTAACATGCTCCATTTTCCAAGACCTTTATCAATAAGAAAGCTGATATTTTTGAGCTCCATTGCTTGCATCTATCTCTCAAGTGTTTTAGAACATGGATGAGAAAAGGGGTAGTTATTTATTAGTCTCTCAAACTCTAGACCCAAGAAAAGGAACTGTTGTATCAGTCTTTCATATATAAATACATAAACTGATGTTGGCGTGCTTTAACACCAATCAATAGGATACATTCCAGAAATGCCTTAATAGAAATCGGAGAGTACAGAATAAAGTTACGTGACAAAGCAACCCTGCAACCCTGTTGAGTAGAAATATCCAATTAAGTCTTTGGTATTCAATTTTATTTATTTTAAATTTTTTTAAATGTCTAACACTTTTTCTAGGTGGTGAATTATGTTATGGGGTGAGTCCAATGCCCTGTATGTTTTCTGAAAGCATAGGGATTTTGCTCACTATGATAAGTTAATCAAGCTAGAGATGTTGCAGATTTCTTAATATAGTGATGATAGAAATTAGAAGAATATACTAGATAGAACAACCCCAGGCTGAAATCACGAACAGCCTCCAATGGTTTGATGACATAATTTATATCCTGTAAAAAGTAATTAGATGGTTTCATGCAACATTTTTTTAAGCTTCTATGTTACATTTATCTACTTAGTCCAATAAAACATTTACTAAGGATTTGTTGTAAATGTAGTACATAAATGAGAATCACAGACATAATTAATATCATGATTTTGTAATGTAAAGGAAGGTTACTTAAAGTTTACAGCACCAATGACTGACTGCATGAATCCCAGAAAAGATTACCAAAATAGTTTTTTCACAAAGCCAAGCCGAGTTATTTATTAAGCCAGTAAGAGAGACTCCTACCTTGAGATTCTTTGCAGCTTCTCAGGAGAGGAAAGATAGGTGGGATATTTACAAGATTTTGAGGGGTTTTGTTTAAGGTACGTCTTTCAATGTGGGATAGGGGGCTGATTGAGACTGAGGGAAGTTTGTAGCAAAATAGTTTAGAATCGGTGGACACAGTGAGGTAAAGGTTTGAAAGTAAGTTTTGAAGAGTAAACAGTTGATTGATGAACTTACTGGAGCGATCCAATGTCCCGAGAAAGGGTATTTACTCTGAAAAGGGCTAGCTGAGCAGTCTGTTCCTGGAACAAATGGAGTTTTGGAAAGTTCCTCCAAAAAACAATTAAGTTGTTTGCAACTCCATCTTCCTGGGCAAGAATTTACTGGCATAGTAAAGTCTCAATAGGACAGGCAGTTTAACTGTAAAGTCATTTTGATGTAAACAGTATACTATGTAGCGATAGATCATCTAGGTTCTCTACAGCAAGTTTTTATAATGTAATCTTCAGTCACATTTAACTTTTCAGCCATTTGTTTATTATCTCAGAATATATATAAACACAATTTATTGGAAAGGGCAATTTAGAAAATATTGTTTAGTATTTTAGAACTAAAAGAAATGGAAGAAATAAAAATAATCGGACTTACTAAATGCCAGAATAATACTGAAAAAATGAAATGGAGACTTTTTTAGATAGAATTGTTTTGATTGTTATTTTCCTTGGAAGTAGTTTGGGGTACTTCCAAAATAGATATGTCACTTTCATTGTACTTTGCTCACACTAAAATACTTTATAGACATTAACTTTCTTTATGTATTTTTAAAATTCGTGTTTTCTTGTTAAGTATTAACATTAAATGATGATATTATTAACGCTTCTGTAAATATAAAATTGGTTTTTTGGCAAGTCATTTGTTTGTGGATATGCCTCATCTAGTTCTGCCATACCCATCAATGAATTTGGTCGACATTACAACTGACAATTTCAGTATCAAGCAGATAGCTTTGGTATCGGAGTAGAAATCAAAACAACATAAAATATCTCAGAGAAGTGAAACAGGATTTGTGGTTATTTGGAAACAGATTCCATCGGAATTCTTTAGCTGTTATTTTGAGCATCACGTTAGGAATTCCACACCAGGTGTGTCTGGCTTGTGATTTCAGTCTCTCCTTCCCCTTTTTACAATTTAGCTTTAAAGTTTTCATTCCTTTCCTTTCCTTTCATTTTATTGAGTAGCTAGCGTAAGAACCTAGATCTTCACTTTCTTTCTCTTTTTAATTAGGGGGAATCAACATCTTTAGAGGTGAACAAATTTAGGAGCTAAGGCAATCCTGAGAACAAGAACAAAGGCAGCAGTATCATGTTTCTGGATTTCAAACTACACCAGTAAGAAAAGCCATAGTATGAAAGTAGTTTTCCAAAAGCTATAGTAATAAAAACAGTATGGTACTGATGCACAAATACATACATCAACCAATGGAACAAAATAAAGAACCCAGAATTAAACCTTGGCATAAACAGTCAACTAGTATTTGACAAGGGAGCCGTGAATACCCAATGGGATGATGCTGGGAAAACTGGAAAACGAAGGAACAATGCAGAGCAATGAAACTAGACTCCTATCTCATATCACTCATAAAAATTAACTCAAATTGGATCAAAGACTTAAACATTAAGATCTGATACCATAGGGCATTCACTTTCAAATGCCTCCTCTCTATAAAGAGAGCTTTCATACTATTCCTCCTGTCTGACCTTATACTCTAATAAACTTTGGCTGCTGCTAAAAAAAAAAAAAAAAAAAAAAAATCTGATACCATAAAACTTCTGAAAGAAAATGTAGGGAATAAACTCACCAATCTTGGTCTTGACAATAGTTTTTGGAGCTTAATGCCAAAAGCACAGAAAAACAAAATAAAATCAACAAATCAACAAAACCTATCAAACTCAAAAGCTTCTGCATGGTAAAAAAGAAACAATTAACAAAATAAGAAGACAACTTATAGAATGGGAGACAATTTTTGCAAACCATATTTCAGATAAAGGATTAATACCCAAAATATATAAAAAACTCAGTCAACTTCAACAACAACACCACCACCACCACCAAACAATCTGATTAAAAATGCAGAAGACCTAGACATTTTTCCAAAGAGGACATCGAAGTGGCCAACAGACACATGAAAAGGTGCTGAACATCACTGATCATCAGGGAAATGCATCTGAAAACCACAATAAGATTATCACCTCACACCTGTTAGAATGGCTATCATCAAGAAGACAAGAGACAGCAGGTGCTATAGAGATTTAATGTACTATATAATGAATATAGACAATAATATTGTACTGTAATTATGTAATGTGATAAATATTGGTACATGGCTGTCATATGGTAATATATAAATATATCAAAATAACATGGTGTACACCTTAAACTTGCACAATGTTACATGTTAAATTTATCCAATTGAAATTAAAAAAAATTTTTTTTAACATTTATTCATTTTTGAGAGACAGAGAGAGACAGAGCATGAGCGGGGAAGGGGCAGAGAGAGGGAGACACAGAATCTGAAGCAGGCTCCAGGCTCTGAGCTGTCAGCACAGAGCCTGACACAGGGCTTGAACTCACGAACTGCGAGATCACAACCTGAGCCAAAGTCGGAGGCTCAACCAACTGAGACACCCAGGCACCCCTGAAATTTTTTTTTAAAGAAAGGAGCTCATGATAGAAAAAAAAAAAAAAAATGATTCAGTTAGCTGATAGTTTAAAAATCATTGTGTAGTTAAATGTATAATTAATCCAGAAGGCCCATATTATCAAGGAAAATAGATAGGTTTTAAAATTTTCTTCCCAGGCTTCTGTTATGGGATATTGCTTTCCTTTTTAAGACTACCTTTGATATTAATTGTAGCCTGATTTCACTTGAAGAAGAGAGGATGAATAGGTAAGAAAGACAGTGTAAAAATAGGGGCATCAAAAGCCAGACTCCTCAAAGATATTGTAGATTGCATTCGTTCATTTCAAACTGAATGTTCATTGAGAGGATTGTCAATTTCCCTACAAATAATCAAGTGTATCAGTGTCCTGATACCCATTTTTACCATCCACATCTACTCATTCAACTAATATTTATTGGGTATATACTATGTATAATATTCTATGATAAGTGCTACAGACAGAATGGTTTCTACCCCTGTAGAGCTTACACTCTAGATGGGAAGGCATCTGAAACTGATGTAGTTGGTCTGATACAGTTGCATGACTAATAATGTGGAACATGAAAAACAGTTAAGCAAGAAATACTGCAGTTGAATTATTGTCTGCCAGTTTTATGACTTGTGGAAATCTCAAATTACTTAAGTTTCTTTGTTTTGGGGAAAAATATATGTTTTTGGTTATATAGCTATAATGAGAACCGATACTTATTGTCCTGTGTGAAGAATGGCTTGACAA